>NC_091258.1:77999474-79199474 GCF_042477335.2 Ovis canadensis
TCGGCCGAGACCTACGAGTTATGAGTCTCGATGAAACGAGAGCGTGCAGGACAGCCAGAGCCCTGAGCAGATGGACGGCCTTCTCCCATCTCTGCTCACTCTCTCTCTTCTCATCTCCCGTTTTCCTTCTCCCCACACTGCCTGTGGAGTTCCAAGACCTTCTCCTTCTCACAAGCTGAATAACACAGGACTCCCTGACTCCTACCCTCGAAGAATCCTCTCCATCCAGAAATAGCAGAGCTTTATGGGCCAAGACCTCCCTCCCTGGAAAACAGCCAGACTTCATAAATAGTGAAATGAGCTTCTTAGCCAACATACGACCCGGCTATAAGGCAAAGATCAACGTCAGATAGACATTATTAGGCAAAATAACCTCAGATCCAGAGTGGAATGTGGATAAAGCCATATAGTCAGGGCTTCCCTAGTGGCTCAATGGTAAAGAATCCATCTGCCAATGCGGGGGACCCGGCTTCAATCCCTGGGTCAGGAAGATCCCCTGGAGAGCACAGCAACCCGCTCCAGTATTCTTGCCTGGAGAATCCCACAGACAGAGGAGCCTGGCGGGCCGCAGTCCATGGGGTTGCAAAGAGTCAGACACGACTGAGCAACTAAATCGCAACTACAGAGGCCAGAGTCATGGCTCACAGACCGGAAACCATCTGTAGAGACACGAAAACAGAGAGCCAGAAAGACGCAGAGCTTCAGAGGGAGAGTGGTAACTAACGAAAACGTCATGCGGGAGTTCCCTGGTGGTCCAGCGGTTAGCAAGACTTGGCCTTCCAATGCCAGGGGCGTGGGTTCTGTTATGCTCCGAGCCCGTATCTCCGAACCGACCGAGAGAGAGAGCAAGTCCACCACAGTAATGCAAAGGCAAGAAGGGAGTTTTATTTCTAGCGCGCTAGGGCCCAAGTCTCATCCGGCTCAGCAGAATCCGACAAGAGCCCCGAACAAAGGAGTATGGCGGCTTACACACAGGCAGCTCTTTGTCTCAGTTACAGGAGTAGCTGGCGTTACATGATTGGCCAGGCAGGATGAGCGCATGTCCTGTCTCTTTCTGGAAAACATGACTCAGGTCCTAGAGCCCGTCGTTTGGTCCCTAACAGGTTCCATCCCCGGTCAGGGACCTAAGGTCTCAAATGCCTCGAGGCCCAAAAGCCAAAACACAAAACAATATTGTAACAAATCCCATAGATTTAAAAAATGATCCACAGCAAAACAAAATTCTTTAAAAAACTTTCACGGAGCATCTTGGAAAAGCCGGTATGTTTCAGGGCTCTGCTTGGATCATTTCTTTTAAGCCTCCTCACCCCTGTGAGACGGGTGGATCCCATTACAATCCAGAGTGACTGTGTGCGCCCACGACCTGCCTGGTTTCAGCATTAAAACTCTCTCACCCAGTGGACCCCTTCCAAGTCCTGGGCCAAGCAGGACAATAATTGCACTTTTATGAGAAAACCAAGCCCTAGAGAGACGGGGTAAGTTGCCCAAGTGCTGGGTCCAAGTGTTTCCCCGATCGCCCATCATTCTTAGGATGAAGCCCGAGGTCTTTAAAATGACCCACAGGGCCGGGCATCATCTAACTCTGGGCGTTCTTGTCCGCTGGTCATCTTCACCTACCGTGTCCCCTCAGCAGGTCTCTCTCCATCCTTCCGAAGCTCCAGACTCCTTCCCACCCAGGACTGTCCCGCCTCTGGGAATGCGTCTCTGTCTCTCCCCTCCAAAGGTCTTCACCTGGCTAACCCCTCCTCATCTTTCAGGTGTCAGACTCAGTGACAGTTCCTCCAAGACGCCTTCCCTGGCACCCCAACAAGGTCAGCAAATGCCGCTCTCTAGCAGGTTCTGGCCGCACCCAGAAACCCTAGCCCTCCCCCAGATGGGTTTCTGACTCTCGAGGCCGCCTCTCGGGCCTCCGCTTGCTCGTGCTCCCCGAGAGTAAGACCCTTGTCCTCTCACTTTCCGTGTAGCCCTCACACCTTGCACACACTAGAGGCTCCACCAGTACTGGTTAGAGAGAGAGAGGCAACGACCTAGCCCCCACCCGCCTCGTGTCCGCTTCTGCCTCTGAATCCTCTGACCAGTCAGGGAGTCTCGTTTTGTGGTGTCCTTGTTTCACGGTGTCTTAACACTGATCCCTGTCTTCCCTCTGCACCTCTGTTGGAACCTGGCCGCCTGCACCCTCGCCTCCAGACAGGACAGAGGAAGAAAGTAAGTGCTTTTTCAATCCCGAGTCTGTGTCCTGGAGATGACATTCCCGTAACCCTCTCGGGGATTACACCTTGTTGTTCAGTTGCTCAGTGGCATCTGACTCTTCTGTGACCCCTTGTGGACTGCAGCCCACCAGGCTCCTCTGTCTGTGGGATTTCCTCATTAAAATTTGAGGGAGGGGAATTCCCTGGTGGTCCAGGGGTTAGGACTCTATTGGGTTTCAGGCTTGCTTGGGGAGCTGAGATCCTGCATGTCCCACAGCGCAGCCAAAAATAAGACAAGCTGCAGAGGAAAAAAAAACCAGCGGGGGGTGGGAAGTGTTGGTGTGGGCCCTGGCATTTAGATATTGTCTTGAGGTCAAAAGCAAAACTGTTACAAATGGGCTGCCATAGGGCTGTGCTTGTAACATTTAGCAACCATTTCTGTGGGGAGAGGGTGGGGAGGGGAGCTCGGGTTTGCAGCCACTGCCGATTAATGTGGTGTAAATGCTTTAGCGCTGGGCTGATCTGAAGCCGCTAATTAGGCTTGGCAGTGGCTTGCGAAAGTTTTGCAATAATTTAACAACCATCTCTTGCAAGCCAGCTCCGGCACAGCCCCAGTCTCAGCGCTGTGGCTCTCCTTTGGTGTGTAAATTGCTCCCATGAAAAAGGGCCTACCTTCCAGAAGGAAAAGTTTGGTGGTTCTTGGGAGAGAAAGGGAGCCATGCTCGTTAGAGAGCAGGGGACGCATTCTAAGGAAGACAGACGTATGCCCCCCAGGTCAGGTGAGCTGGCGAAGCACCTCTCTCTCCCATCTCTTTTGCACCTCCAGGGCAGAGTCTTGTCCACTGCTCACACTCATAACCTAGAAGCATGCCTAACACACACGGGCTCTACTACTCTTCCTGAAGCAACAGAGAGGTCCCTTCTATGGCTGATGGATGTAATTTTTGCTAATGGGGAGGGCTGGAGGAGAACCAACATTGGAGCGTCTACCTCCATGATGCCACTGATCTTCACCATGGCACTCTGCGCTACACGGAACCCTAGTTTTAAGGCATGGCTCCCCAAACTGGGGCTTCCTGGTGGCTCAGTGGTAAAGAACCTGCCTACCAATGCAGGAGACGCAGGTTCAGTCCCCGGGCTGGGAAGATCCCCTGGAGGAGGAAAGGGCAACCCCCTCTGGTACTATTTTTGCAGTGTTTTTGCAAGTCTATAATTAGCGCACAATAAAAGCTTACAAATAACTTGGAGAGTGTTTAGTGAGTGAATAAAGGAATGTGCTGGGGGGTGTATTTGATTCTACTCTCTTGCTCCCTTTTTTCCATGTTGACCCCCTGATTTCTGGTTCTGCTGCACCTTCCAGTAAAAAGTGAGTTATTCTTCCTTTTCTGTGGTAATTCGGGTGTTTTCAGCCGCTGAGACAAAAAAGTAAACAGAAGGGAATCTTTGGATTGTTCTCACCTGGGGACCCGGGTTGAGAGAGACCCTCTGCTAACAGGGTCTCCATCTATCACTCTTGACTCTGAAGGGGGCTCAGACTGACCTGCCAGGGTCCACAGGCCCGCCTGAGACCGTATGGATAATCCCCAGAATTTGTGGGAGGCAGGGGTGGGTCTGAGGCAGTATGTGTGACTGGGTGTGTGAGTGCACGGCCATCAAGGCCTCCAGATTTTAGCAGAAGCCAAGGGCCGCAGCCCCAGGACACAAGAACGTACTGAGCTGTGTGTATTTGCGGAGAGGACTGTTGAATGAGGAGGAGCTCAAAGCCACGGCTTCCTCTTTGGTCAGGCTTCCTCCCTCCTGACCTCTCAGGAGAGAAAGGAGATAAAGGTGGGTTGGGGGATCTTCTGAGGACCTTCCTCATCTCTGGGGGACCAACGCTCAAGGAAAACAGGTGTCTGGGGAGTCTGTCCATCTGGATAATCAGGGCTCCAAAGGAGGCAAGTGTAGCGGACGCAGGCAGAGTCCCCAGCCTGGCCCACCCATGGCCACCCCATGAGATCTGGGGGCACCCTCATCGCACCATGACGGGAGGGTCTCCCCGGAGGACCAGCAGGGTGGGATGAGCCGGGAAGAAGCCAGTCACACCTTCTCATCCTCTCCCCTTTCTGTTGATGCCCAATGGCTCCCCCTGGAATTTCTCCTCCCTGTTGCCTACACCTCGACAGTCCTGAAACGTGAGTATCTTTTTCCACATTGTCCCCACGTCTGTCTTGTTCCCCTTCTTATCTCTGCCATGGGGTCCCTTCCCAACCACGGCCTCACTGATCAGAGAATCTTTCTGTATTTTTACTAATCCGGGGACTGGAAAAAATGACTGTATGAGTTTCACTTTTTCAAAGGCAGGGTGTCTTATGAGAACCAAGCCCCTGGTCAAATCAGGGACATGGGCAACGTTCTTATGACGACGGGGAGGACAGTAAGGACAATTCGTTCAGGGTTTCCTGGGCGCTGGGCACGCTTAATACATTCTGTTGCGTTTCCCCCCCAGGCAGGCATTATTCACCTGGAGGGTGTCAGGGGGCACAGCATGGGCAAATATGCAGAGCAGGCGTGGTGGCTGCCTTCCCAGCCTGACTCTGACCCAGCGCCAGTTCTTCAAGCCACTACCTGTTGTTGTTCAGTTGCTCAGTCGTGTCCGACTCTTTGTAACCCCATGGACTGGAGCCCGCCAGGCCCCTCTGTCCATGGGATCCTCCAGGCAAGAACACTGGAGCGGGTTGCCATTCACTTCCCCAGGGGATCTCCCTGACCCAGGGACAGAACCGGCGTCTCCTGCATTGGCAGGCGGACTCCTTACGTCTGAGCCCCCAGGGAAGCCCCTTCAGCCACTAGATTTCCGCTCTAACCCACATGGTGGGGCTTCCAGCCCTCTCGCCTTCACGGCTCAGCACCGCCTGCCTGGGCTCCATTCTCATTTGCTGCCGGTCTCCCCACCTTCTGATCTTATGACTTTTTTTTTTTTCCTTCTATGGTCTCATCTCTCGCGGCCCCTTGGACTCAACATTCTGGACTTTGCACCCTTGAACACCGCCCTGCCTCCCGGACCACACTTCCTTCTGGATGGATGACATTAGAGATCCTAGGTAAATCATCTCACTCCATACATGCCCCGAGATTTTGGCATGGGAAGTTTGTTTGGGAAAAAAAAAGTCTTTTCTTTAAAAAGATTTATTTTCAGCTGTGCTGGGTCTTCGTGGCTGTGTGTGGCTTTCTCTAGTTAAGGGGAGTGCAGGCTACTCTCTAGAGGCCATCTCGGGCTTCTCCCTGCAGTGGTCTTCTCGTGTTGTGGAGCAGCAACTCCAGGGTGTGGCTCAGTAGTTGTGGTTCCTGGCCTCCAGAACACAGGCTCAGCAGCGGTGGCGCTCAGTGGCTCCGAGGCACGTGGGATCTTCCTGGACCGGGGTCAAGCCTGTGTCTCTCCCGCGCTGGCAGGCGGATGCTTTACCACTGAGCCACCAAGGAAGGAAGCCCGGGAAGGATATTCTTTTTAACTCTCCATGTGGGATAGGACCACGCAGGGCGGTGGAAAGCCAGAGACGAGCCTCATGTGCTTGTACCTCTAGAGAAACCCCACACAGACTGATGCGGGGACAGACAGATAGCTTTAGGGCAGTATGAGCGTCCTCAGGGGGAGCCGATGAGAAGAGCGAGAGGCAGCTGGGGTGAGTTAGCTGCGCCTTGTCGGCCTAAGGGCACTTAGCACGCTGCCTTTGGCAATTCCATGTCCACACTGTCTCTGCAGGTTTGCTGAGCCTCCAGGTGCTGAATGGTAAGTAGTGACTATGCTAATTGGCCCCACCATTTGCTTTTGCTCCTGGACACAAAAATGTAGACTTCTCAGCTTTGTTTTTTAATGTTGGAAGAGTCTTTAAATAGCATCAAACCTTACACTCTTGGGGTTTTTTAAAATTTATTTTTCAATTTTTAATTGAAATCATACACTCTTTATCATCATCTGAACATGAAAAGTGTCTTTTTTTTTTTCATTTATCCAACAACAAATGCTAATTAATATTAGCCTCTCTGTGTTCAGTCCTGTTCTAGATGTTAGAGACACAGTAAGGAACAGGTCAGAAATCTGTGTCCAGATAGAACTGACGAGAAGAGAACACGAATAAATAGAGAAACAGTGGGTTAGAAGTCTGTTGGTTGCTAAGCCCTGTGAAGATCGCAGAGGAAGAGAGATGGGAAGGCAGGGCAGGGCAGAGGGATACGTTTTTAGAAGGTGATCAGGGAAAGTGACTTTGAGCAAAGACTTGGAGGAGGCGAGCACATGTGGGTTCAGGGTGTTGCTGGCAGAGGGAACAGCAGGTGGACAGGCCACGAGGCCACGCAGTGCCTGAGACCAGGGACTGCGGGGGGCTGGGCTCGTTCTCGGCTCTCCTTACCTGGGGCGCCCAGAATCGCTCTTTGCAGTTTGGTCTCCATTCATTTCAGAATTTGTTGATGATTTCTTTTCTTCCTTTCCCCCCCTCCTCTTCCTTCCTTCCCTTCCTTCTTTGCCTCTTTCTCTTCCTCTTTTCAGAAGAATCAAGCGGCTGCAAGGAAGAAGGTAAGTGCACGGCATCATGCCTTTTCCATCGAGACGCCTGCGAGTTCCCTCGGTCTGTGTTAAGTCAAAGCCTTAAGGAGACACAATTTCAGGTGGCCAAGGTCCGGGTTTCAGAACCTGAGAGGATGTCTTTCTGAGGGGCAGCCAAAGCCTTCAGACCACCCCTACCCCCTTGTACTGCCCCCTGGTGCCAAGGACACCAAGCACACTGAGGTGTGACTGGGAAACGTCTTGATTTTTCTCAGTCGCTTCTTCTGTTGATCACTGAGGTCTGAAATGATTCCTAAAGGTGAAGAAGGACGTTGAAATTGATCCCAGCACTGCCAAATAAATAAGTAAATTTAAAAAAAAGATTTGCATACATTTCAAAGGGACAGCTAAAGATGCTGAATAATTGATGCTTTCAAATCGTGCTGGAGAAGATTCTTGAGAGTCCCTTGGACAGCAGGGAGATCAAATTAGTAAATCCTAAAGGAAATCAGTCCTGAATATTCATCGGAAGGACTGATGCTGTAGCTGAAGCTCCAGTACTTTGGCCACCTGATGTGAAGACTCATTGGAAAAGACCTTGATGCTGGGAAAGATTGAGGGCAGGAGAAGGGGGTGGCAGAGGATGAGATGGTTGGATGGCATCACTGACTCAATGGACAAGAGTTTGAACAAACTCTGGGAGACAGTGAAGGACAAGGAAGCCTGGCGTGCTGCAGACCATGGGGTCGCAAAGAGTCGGACACAACTTAGCAACTGAACAACAACAATGAAGGGAAAGAGAAAGGAATTACAGCTACAGAGTATATTCTCTAAGAAAAGGGCAGGAGGTGTGCCCTCCTGAAATTTCAATTAAGGAGCTTTTTTTTTCTCTTTTCATTTTTCCCTTTACACTGGTAATGTTCTGGTGTTTGACTGGAGGGCCTGTTCCGTGAGGTGAATTATACATGTCAAAAATAGAGGAATAGCAAAGCTAAAACCGCAAGATCAGTAAGATAGTACTAAGGGAGAGTTTATTGTGCAAGGAAGAATAATTCTTAAACTGGGAACTTTCAAATTCAAAACTGATATGAGATGCAGGGGCAGGGTGTTCCTCACAGGGTGGCTTATAACATGAAATTGAGGAAATTGTTTATATTTTTAAATGATGGTTATTACAATGGGGTTTCCTGAGGGCACAATGGTTGGTTAAAAGGGGACTATCTTCAACCATTCAGGGGAAGATGACTTAAGTCCTTCTCATGATTATCAGAGACATTTAAAAGAAATGACTTCAATTTTGCTTATGTTCCTGAAAGAAGCTAGACTTAATTTAACATTCATGACTCACGTGGGTTCCTCCACTCTGGGAATTTTCAAGTGCCATCTCCTTTTTTAAAAAAATCTTATTAGTATTAGGGTGTTTTTTTTTTGTATGCAATATTAAAATGTAATGTAACCCTTTCTTTAAAATTTAAAATGTGAAAAGAAGAGGGAAAGAATATTGAGCAAGTGAAACTGGGCTTGTGCCCCAGATGGGGTCTGGAATGAGGAGGTCACAGGGTCAGATCTGGTGTTAGATCCCTGCGGGCTCCAGTGGGAGCTGGTCTGGGAGAGAGGAGTGTGGAGTAGCAGGCTGGTGCAATGGCAATCAGAAGGAGATGTGAGACTGGTGCCTTGCAGATGGAGAGGGGAGATGGGGGCACCCGGTAGCAATGGACCACATTTCAATCCCAGAAGCAGGTGGATTGAGGGTGTGGGGTTCAGAGGGAGATCTGTGTGGAGAGAGTTGTGGGAAAGGCAAGATGTCCACACAGGGGGCTGCAGGCCTTCACGTTGGTCATGTCCACTTGGATCTCCCCAGTGAAGCTCCTCCCAACGGCCACCACCCCCAAGAAGCCGCTGAAGAAGAAAACGGGATGGAATGGGCTGAGATGCGCCTACATGATGGTCACCTTCTTGTTCGTGTCCTACAATAAGGGAGACTGGGTAGGAAGAGCCGGGTTCCTAAAGGTGGAGAGGGAGGAGGAGAGAGCGGGAGCACGGAGGAAGGGAGGGAGGAGCTGGGTACCTCGTGGGGGAGGAGGAGGCTGAACAGATGGAGGGAATAGGGGGTGGGGGAGCGCAGAGGAAGGGGAGGAGGAGCCGGGTGCCCAAGGCGTGGGCAGGATGTCGGGATGGCAGTGAAGATGGGGCGCGCCTTGCCGCACTCGTAGAAGGAGCAGCGCTAAGGGTTTGGGGTGAGAGACGAGGAACACGCGAGGGGCGAGGAGATGAGCCCCAGCCTCGCGCCCCTGCTTAGATGAGTGGTTCTTGGATGCGGGTGACTTTGCCGCCCAGGGGACACTCAGCAGCGCCCGGAGACATTTCTGGTTGTCACGTCTGGGGGAGGAGGTGCCACTGGCATCTGGTGGGTAGAGGCGAGGTGCGCGGCTTCTGTAGGATGGCGCCCACGACTAAGGCTGACCTGGGTCAAAGTGCCAGGGGTGCTGAGGCTGAGAAACCCCCAGGTCAGAGCATCATGTCATTTACTGGGATGGAGTGAACTGGCTGGACGATGGGGCAGTAAGAGGGGAGGCTGAATAGGTCAACCAGATCAAGGATGTCACTCCCTCCCCTGGGGACGAGGGGGAGACAGAGGCAGGCAGGAAAGAAGAAAGGAAGCGGGGAGGGATGGCGGGAGAGTGGCAGAACTGTCTCACCAAAACCGTCTCTTTCTGCTTCTGGTTCCCCCCCTTCTTCAACCTCCCAAGTGCTACTGCCATTACTGTAACCCGGACGTGGACAACAGGTATGTCCCAAGGGGAGGAGGGCTTGTCCGCTGCGGGGTGGGGGGTGGCGGCTTGGTTCAAATTCTCCAGGAGGGTTTGGAAATGCCAGCTGTAGAATCACAGAGTCGAATGGACAGTTTCAAGTTCATCTCCCTAATCTCAAGCCACAGCTTACCAATGATAAGGACGTGGAGAGCAGAAAGAATTCAGTCATGAATTCCCTCAAAGGTTATGTGGGATTTTTTTTTTTAAGTTGTGGCAGAATACACATAATATAAAATTTACTGTGAGTAACGTTTCGGACACTCACAGTGTTGTGCAACCCTCATGGCGATTTAGCTCCAAAAGCTTTTCATCATCCCTGAAGGAGCCTCTGCAACCATGAGCAGTGTCTCCTCCCAGCCCCTGGCAGCCACTAATCATTTCTCTCTCTCCATCTCTGGATTTGCCTACTCTGCACATTTTATACACATGGACTCATATGCTATGTGGCTTCTTGTGTCTGGCTTCACTCACCTAGCATAATGTTCTCCAAGGCCATCCAGGCTAGGGCATGTATCAGAACTTCATTATTTTTCATGAGCGAATAGTATTCCTTTGCCTGTTTACTCACTCTTCAGGTGAACGGCATTTGAGCTGTCTCCACCTTTTGGCTATTGGTATGATGCTAAGAACACTGACACACACAAGTTTTCCTTGAACACCTGTTTCCAGTTCCTCGGGGGTACATACCTAGGTGTAGAAACTCTGGGTCGTGTGATAATTCTATGATTAACTTATTGAGAGATGCAGTCAGTACATTTTTATCAAGTAACTGCACTATGATGAATTCTGGATTCGCTAAAAAAACAGTTAAATGGTGAATTTTACGTCATGTGAATTTTACCTCGATTTTTAAAAACTGTAATAAGTAAAAACAGGTGGGAGCTGGAGTCACCCCCTGGGGCTGTAGTTTTCAGACCCTCTGCAGCAGACTGTGAGCCCCTTTGGGAGCAATGAGATGCTCGACCTATCCCCCAAAGCCCAGAGCAAGCCTCATATATTCACCCCCTGCAGCAACCCTAGGGGACCCCAGTGTGCCAGGCAGGGGAAGGCCTTGTGCTCGTGAGGCACGCCCGCTAGTGGGAGGGCAGGGAATAAATCACCTGAGCTTCCTCGAAGGAGCTGTGACAGACAGGAGCTGGAGGGGGTAGCTTCTCCCACTGAGTGTTCAGAAGAATCTCTCTCTGAAGCGAAGATATCCGCACGGTGAGATGGCGAGGAGCAGCCGGCTGAGGCTTAGGGAAGCGTGGCCGGTGGGTCAGAGGGGCAAGGTACGCGGGGTCCACAGAGCAGAGAGCCGCTCAGGATGTAAGCTGATGCTCACATACTTTTCCGTCTCCTTTCTTCCCTTCCTTAGGAACAACCCCTGCTGTGCCTTCTAACCGCCCTTCTCCATCTCAGCTCCACCCTCACGAGTCCTCCATCTCCCAGCTGGTCGGCCTGGCCTCTGGGGAAACCTCCGTGTGCTAGACTGCCGGAGGGCAGTGAGTCGAGTCCTTGGAGGGACAGCACCTGTCTGCCCAGAGGCATGGCCAGCAGGCCTCTGCGAGCAGAAGCTCTGGGAGAAGCTGAGTGAACGCCTGCAGCGGTTTCCTCCGCAGCGCCTCTTTAGCCTTTTTCAACCCTACCCTAGAGTTTCTGTAATAAAAGGTACATGTACCGAATGACTGAATGCCTGCTTCTTCCATCGAGACCTAGCTGTGTGGGGTGGCAGCGGAAGTCGCTCAGTCGTGTCCGACTCTTTGTGACCCCATGGATCGTAGCCCCCCAGGCTCCTTTGTCCATGGGATTTCCAGGCAAGGATGCTGGAGTGGGTTGCCATTTCCTTTCTCCAGGAGATCTTCCTGACCCAGGGATCGAACCCGGGTTTCTGCATTGCAGGCCGATTCTTTACCATCTGAGCCACCAGGGAAGCTGAGAACCCGATCTATCACGTAATTGTAGCGGCAACCCTTGAAGAAGGTGCTACCCCGCTGCCTGCTTTGTAAGTGGAGAATACAGAAGTCGGCTCCTTTCCACATCCCAGCTCCGCCCTTTACTGGACCGCAGCCCTGCGGAGGTGATTGGTTTTCACTGCCGCCTTTTACTCTCTATACAACTGGGACATTAATAGTTCATAAGACATCTAACCACCTGGATGAGGACCAGTTGTTTCGTTCATCAAGAAGTTGGTTACAACGGGCAAGGAAGGGCTTCCCTGGTGCGCAGTGGGTGAGAATCTGCCTGCCAATGCTAGGGACATGGGTTCCATCCCTGGTCTGGGGAAATTCCATGCGCTGTGGGGTAACTAAGCTGGCACGCCACAACGCCTGAGCCCAAGCTCCAGAGCCAGCGTCCTGCAACGACTAAGGCCCGCTCGCCCTGAACCTGTGCTTGGGAACAAGAAAGCCATCGCAGTGAGAAGCCTGTGAGCCACAAGGAGAGGAGCCCCTGCTCATCACGACTAGAGAAAGCCCTCAAGAAGCAAAGAAGACCCGGCGCAACCAGAAAACATTTATTTAAAAAAATAGAAGGGGCAGTTAAAAAATGCTTTAAAACCTGTCATTGTACACACATTTGCCAACGTTGCCCTATAGCACCAGCGGTTTTGTTTTGTTTTTAGTTTGAGCCTATGGAGAAGGGAATGGCTACACACGCCAGTATTCTGGCCTGGAGAATCCCATGGGCAGAGGAGCCTGGTGGGCTACAGTCCACGGGGTCGCAAAGAGTCAGACTCGACTGAGCAAGTAACACTTTTTTTTCTTTAGTTTGGGTCTAAGGACCTATATTTTCCAGCCTGTTCCTTAAATGGGGAGCAAACACTCTTATACAGCAATGTGAAGTAGGTGGAGGCCAGGGAAGATGCTCTACAGTGTACAGGACGGCCTCCAGACACAAATGCTGATGATGTTTAGGCCGAGAAACACGGGTCCACTTTCCGAGACCCCTCACCCAAAATATCCATTCCCCCTGTTCAATCCCTGCTGTCTCCATGGCAAAGGGCACTTAACAATGGGCATTTAAGCGGCTGGATCCCCTTGCAGTCCAAGGGACCCTCAAGAGTCTTCTCCAACAACACAGTTCAAAGGCATCAATTCTTCGGTGCTCAGCTTTCTTTGTAGTCCAACTCTCACATGACTACTGGAAAAACCATAGCCTTGACTAGACAGACCTTTGTTGGTAAAGTAACGTCTCTGCTTTTTAATATGCTGTCCAGATTATAACTTTCCCTCCAAAGAGTAAGCGTCTTTTAATTTCATGGCTGCAATCACCATCTGTAGTGATTTTAGAGCCCAGAAAAATAAAGTCTGACACTGTTTCCACTGTTTCCCCATCTATTTCCCATGAAGTGATGGAACCAGATGCTGTGATCTTAGTTTTCTGAATGTTGAGTTTTAAGCCAACTTTTTCACTCTCTTTCACTTTCATCAAGAGTCTCTTTAGTTCTTCTTCACTTTCTGCCATAAGGGTGGTGTCATCTGCATATCTGAGGTTATTGATATTTCTACTGGCAATCTTGATTTCAGCTTGTGCTTCATCCAGTCCAGTGTTTCTCATGATGTACTCTGCATAGAAGTTAAATAAGCAGGATGACAACATACAGCTTTGACGTACTCCTTTTCCTGTTTGGAACCAGTCTGTTCCATGTCCAGTTCTAACTGTTGCTTTTTGACCTGCATACAGATTTCTCAAGAGGCAGGTCAGATGGTCTGGTATTCCCATCTCTTGAAGAACTTTCCACAGTTTATTGTGATCCACACAGTCAAAGGCTTTGGCATAGTCAATGAAGCAGAAATAGATGTTTTTCTGGAACTCTCCTGCTTTTTCGATGATCCAGTGGATGTTGGCAATTCGATCTCTGGTTCCTCTGCCTTTTCTAAAACCAGCTTGAACATCTGGAATTTCACAGTTCCCATATTGCTGAATTCTGGCTTGGAGAATTTTGAACATTATTTTACTAGTATGTGAGATGAGTGCAATTGTGCGGTAGATCTGGACTTCCTGTTTTGTATTTGTCAGGAATCACTGGGGACTGGAAAAGTCTGTTCACAGTGGCCCAGAGTGAAGCCTTTGATAAAATTTACCAAGACAAGATGGCTGGGCTCCCTCAAGCCCTATTCCCATGGGAATGATGGCCTCATGTTCCTGGACTGGATGTAAATGCTGAATATCCTGATGTTCTTGTGTTCGAGCATGCTCATAGGAAGCAAACTTTAGTCTTACGGTTCAATTACACACTTCGTTGAAAATAACTGTGTTCCAAGAATACTATTTCATACTAGGTGGAAGTCATATAAACTTAAAAGTTCAGTGCCAGAGATGAAGTTTTAATGTAATACATACACCCACCCACCACACACACATACACAAAAAAGAAAACCATGTTCCTTATTAACTGCAAGCTACTGCTGCTTCACAAAGTTACATGATATTTCAAACACCCAGAATAAGAAAAAAAAAACCAGTATTTAAAAACTCATGTGAATTCTGATTCGTTAATAAATAAAAGTCTTCCAGGTAGTCTAGTGGATAAGAATGGGCCTGGCAGTGCAGATCGGGGGAAGATTCCACATGCCCTGGGGCAGCAAAGCCCGTGCGCCACACACAACTACTGAGCCCGCACTCTGGAGCTCGGGGAAGCTTCTAGAGCGCTAGCGTGTGTACTTGGGGGGATCCTGATGATCACTTGTGCACAGTTCTCTGGCTGATGGTGACACAGCAGGGGCGTGTCACACGGGTTAACGGTATCAGGCCTTAGGTTGCAGGACTTCCCTGGTGGCTCGTCTGCCTACAATGCAGGAGACCCAGGTTTGATCCCTGGGTCGGGAAGGTCCTCTGGGGAAGGAAATGGCAACCCACTCCAGTACTCTTCCCTGGAAAGTCCCATGGATGGAGAAGCGTGGTAGGCTACAGTCCATGGGGTCGCAGAGTGGGACACAACTGGGCTACTTCACTTGGTCACTTGGTCTTGGTCTTAGGTTGCAAGAGCCCTGGGGCTATGTGTTCATCCTCATCAAGTATGAATAGTTTGTCCATTTGGTGGGGGAGGGGGTTCACAGCTGCAAAAGAGCTCAGCAAATGTGCATCAGCTACTATCTGGGGACTTCAGAGGGGAGCTGCGGCAGAGGCCGCGGGGGAAGGCCTAACCCTCCATCGTGGGGTCCTGCGTGGTTACACTTCCAGAAACGGCACACACTATCTGCGGGTTCTCCCTGACACACAAACTCACAGCCACAAAAACTGGAATGTACAGAGTTAGTATTTTAACCTCTGTGGGCCAATGTCTGTGGCCGCTACTCAGCTCCGCATCGTCCAAAAGCAGCCACACATGACGGGTGGAGGTGCACAGGCACACACATTCAAAACTAGTTTTCAACAATAAGTACATAAAAAGTTTCCACACAGGTTGTTGTTTTAGTCACTCAGTCGTGTTCGACTCTCTGCGATCCCATGGACTGTAGCCCGCAGCCTCCTCTGTCCATGGGATTCTCCAGCAAGAATACTGGAGTGGGCTGCCATGCCCTCCTCCAGGGGATCCTCCCGACCCAGGGATCCAACCACAGTGCCCTGCATTGGCAGGCGGATTCTTCACCACTGAGCCACCAGGGAAGCAGTACACAACCACAAATGGTGGGTTATGTACACAACGCACAATCGCAACACCTCCCATCCTCTCAGTCTCGCGGTCCCCTCACGCGCCGCCACAAGAGGGCGCCCGCGTCCCCACCGGGCCCACTCGCAGTCGCGTCATCACAAGGCGTGGAAACAGGCCGCAGGGGCTCCTGGGAGGTGTAGTCCAGTCCGAGTCTCGAAAGGCGCCGAGCAAAGGACTCTGGGGCAGTTCGTTCAGCCAAGTAGCAAACGAGATTCCACCCTTGTCCTGGAGGACCATCCCTTCGCCCCTCTCCTGGGTCCATTCGACTCTAGGCCAGACAGATCGGAGCCACCGTGAGCCGGGATCCTGCAACCTCACGTCACGAGGCTTCTGGGAGGAGCAGCCTGAGCTCGCAGTGCGCAGGCGCCAGCGCGCGCGTTCCAGGCCGCGGGTGAGCCCGGCTCTTACGGCCCTTTAAGCCCTGGGGGCAGAGGGAAGGGTGTTGGGACGCAAAGCCCCCTGACGGGAGCGTGTAGGTATGGATGCCCAGGAGGGCAGCGAACTGGGGAGACTGGGTCTGGCTGAAGGGACCAAGGCAGGGCCTGAGCACCTGAATCCGTCTACGTGATCGCCTAGGGACCGCTACAGGTGCGGCCCCCGGGAGCGCTAAGCGCAGCCTGCACCTGCGCGCTTTGGTGCAGGGGGCGGGGCTTCGGGCGGGGCCACGCCCCCAAGAGAGGCTCGGATTGCCCGAGCGTGCCTGCCGCGGCCGGCGTGTGAGGGGGCGGGGCCTCAGGCCCGAGCCGGTGGGAGCGGTAAGTGAGCGCCTGCGCGCCGCGTGGCTTTGTTTAGGGGCGGGGCCTCGGGCGCTCGGGGACGCCCTGGGGGCGGGGCCGCGGCCCGTCGACGTGTCCCGCGCGTGACGGGGCGGGGCCCGGCGGCGAGGGCCCGGGGGCCCCGCAGGGGAGTGCGCAGGCGTGGGGAGCGAACCCGGAGCCAGGGGCGCGCGAGGCGCCGGCGCAGCGGCTGCGGTCGCCGCCCGGGCGCGACCCGGGAGGACGGGGTGAGTGTGTGTGTGTCTGGCTGAGCTTGTGTGTCTGGGCGCCCGCGACCGCCCGCGGGGCCTTGTCTGGTCGTGTGGTGACGGAGTGTGAGATGAAGGACTGTGCGAAGCGTGTGGTGGCGGCGCCGTGCTGTGAGGGGAGGAGGGCGTGTGGTGGCGTTTCCGCGGGTCTGTGACGGAGCCGGCCATGTGGGGCCGGGGACGAGCCTCGGGCCCGCGTTCGTCTTTCCCCGCGAGGTCTGTGGTGGTCGTGTGAGGAAGACGCGACCGCGCCTGTGGGAGGGCGCCGGGGGCGGGCGTGTGAGCGTGGCTGTGGGGATCCGTGCCGCTGGAGCGCGTTCGTGTGTGTGGCCGTGTGGCGCCGTCTGGCGTGGCTGCGTGGTTTGACCCGGTGGCTGTCCGGCGTCAGCGGCTCTGCGGCTGTGCGTGGGTGGCGGTGTCCCGGCGCCGTCGTGCTGTGTCTCTCTCTCCCTGCAGCCGCGGGAGGAGGGTCCAGGCGGGGAGGACGCTGCGCCGCTTCACGGGCGTGCAGGCTTCTGGGTAAATCGGGTGATGACAGCGCCCGCGTCAGCGCTGGGACGGTTACCCGGGGTAACGTCGTGAAATCCAAATACCCAGGACGGAGCGTGGCTCTCACAGCCCGGTGTGGGCGCTGGGTGTTTGCTGTCTTGCTGGTGGCCGTGTGTCCTTGTCCCCGCCCTGAGGTGGGATCGCAGTGGGGAATGCTAGCGGAATCTTCGCCTCTGAACTTGAGATTGGGTGGTCATCCTAGAAGCTGAAGAGCTGAACTCTTCTGGCCCAGTTGCTCCTTTTTGTCTGTTATTGCATTAATGCATCTGAAGGGCGGGCAGAGTCAGCCGTGGTTTCCCAGGTGGCACAGGGGTGAAGAACCCGCCTGCCAATGCTGTAGACGCAGGGTCTATCCCTGGGTCAGGAAGATCCCCTGGAGGAGGAAGTGTCAACCCACTCCAGTATTCTTGCCTGGAAAATCCCATGGACAGAGGAGCGTGGTGGGGTGCAGTCCATAGAGTCAGAAAAGAGTTGGACAGACTGAGCGTGGACGCGCATGCGCACACGCATGCGGTCTTCCTTGGTCTCTGGGACCTGTGACTGCATGTGGTTGTGTGTTTGCTTCCTAACAGTGTAGCTTGGGGGGCTCTGGGACTTCTGGTTCCATCACTCAGTTGTTGTGTGATCTGGGGAGAGGTCACTTATATTGCCACTGCAAAATGGAGATAATAGTACTGAACTTATGCTTGTGGTGAATGTTAAGTACTGGGTTAGCCAAAAAGTTTGTTTGGGTTTTTCTGTAAAATGTTATGGAAAAACTCAAGTGAATCGTTTGATCAACCCAATCGAAAAGTGCCTGACACAAGTAAGCAATATATAAACGATAATTGCTTTACTATTAGTGTAATAACTGCAGAGATTTCACAGAGAATAAAATCCACACAAGAAGAAAAGCAAAAAGTGGAGCCCCAGGCAAAGGGTTTCAGGTCGAGAGGTAAAAGAACCTTAAAGTCTAGGTCAAGCTTGCATTCAGAATTTTCTGGTCAGGGTCCTGGGAGTGCAGGAGCAGAGGGTCTTCCCGGATCGAGCTGTCCCGAGGGAGGACATGGGGTTGCCACCCAAGATAGGAAGTGGCAGGGACTGGGGAGAAGTATTCCTGGTAACACAGAGATCTGGAGACATCTGTCAGCCTGTCCAGGGCTTCTCAGCTTTGGTACTTTGGATAGTTAGGGTCAGATAGTTTTTCATTGGAATGGGGTACAGGGAAGGGCTGTCCTATATATTGTAGGATATTTAGCATTATTTCTGCCTTCTACCCGCTAGAAGCCAGTAGCACACCCCGCTTCCCCAGTTTTGACAAGCAGACATGTCTCTGGACACAGCCTGGCCTCCTGTGGAGGATACAGTCCTCCTAGTCAAGAACTACTAGTGTGCAGCACCATGATGAGGGCACACCATGAACGTTCTCAGGGCCTGAGGGTGGGCCGGAGAGGGAGAGGGCTCGACGAGAGAGGGGATAGAGGGATATTGTTCCGGAGATGAGAAAGAAAAAAAGAGTATCTGTGGCCTGCAGCCTGGGTGGGCTCTGAGAGGCACTCCCTCACTCAGCATTCAGATGCCTGCCGTGGGCCAGGCTGACAAGACAGACTAGGCTTCTACTCATCTGGTGCTTGCATTTAGTAGAGAGATGAAGTTAAATTCATAGCAGGTGGCAGTAAGTGTCTTAAAAAGTAAAGCAGGGTGAAGGGATAACACAGTGACAGTGGGTGCATTTTCAGTATTAACACCAAGGCTTCCTGTGGACATCTCAGTTAACTCCAAAGCCAGGAATGACTCCTTGGAATTCTATTTTAAAAGATTATTGATTTATTTACTTGTTTTTGGCTGCACTGGGTTTTCATTGCTGCTCTCGGGCTTTCTCTAGCTGTGGGGAGCAGGGGCTACTCTAGTTGCAGTGTGCCGGCTTCTCATTTTGGTGGCTTCTGTTCTTGCAGAGCGTCCCAGGCTCTAGAGCGCGGGCTCAGTAGCTGTGGCACACGTGGGCTTAGTTGCCTCGAGGCATGTGGGATCTTCCCAGACCAAGGATCGAACCCATGTCTCATGCACTGGCAGGCAGATTCTTAACCACTGGACCAGCAGAGAAGTCCCTCCTTGGAATTCTTGGATCAGGGAATATAAGAGTTCGAGCTTATCAAAGACTTTGTTCTCCCCAGTGCTCAGGTCTGGGCTTCAACAGGGAGATCTCCAGCCTGGGGCTCCGAGACTGAGGCAGTAGTCTGAACTGTGGCTTTGCATAGAGTAGAAATCTTAGAAGATAGGAATAAGACATGCTTGGACTCAGGTCCCAGTGACTGACTTGATCATTCTGGCATCGGGCCCCGCCCTCAGTTTTTAATTTAAAAAACTCCCGAGAGATTACTGTGTACAAACAGGGTTGAGAGCTACAGCTGTGAGAGTCTGTGGGCTCTTCTGGGGCTTCTCAGTATAAGAGAAATTAATTTTATGGCGGGGAGGGAAGAGGAGATACCAGTGACCAGTGCTTCCAATATCTTGTCAAAGGCAGTCTTGACCGCTGTACTTCCCTGCAGTAGGGACATTCCTAGCCCTATCCCATTTTAAGTGAGGAAGTCAAATCTATTCCCACGCCCAGCAGAGAAAATGGCGGGGCTGACATTCAGGTGCAAAGCCTGTGTTTTCTGTTCAGCTGCGCTTGCGTCTTTGGAGAAAGTACCTTCCTGTATCCCTGGTGTCTGGGGCTTTCAGGTTCAGGGTAAGAGTGAGCTTAAAATACTAGGCAGGTGGTACAGCAGGAACAAGCTGGCTGAACAGAGGCAGTGAGACTGTGCCTTTCAGGTATGTCAGGACCCGTCCCCCACTCGACACCCAGCAGAGCCCCCCGGATCGCGGGGGTGCTGCGCCCAGAAGGGAGGCATGGCCACTGTCCAGTAACTTACAAAAAAAATTCTTTCTTCGTTTTGGCCGTGCTCGGTTTTCGTTGCTTTGCGCGGGCTGTCTCTGGTTGCAGTGAGCAGCCGGCTGCTCGCTGCAGTGGCTGCTCCTGTTGCGAGGCACAGGCTCTAAGTGTGCAGGCTTCGGTAGTTGCAGCATGCGGGCCCAGTGGTTGTGGCTCATGGGCTCATTACTTGCGGCGCACAGGCTTAGTTGCTCCGTGTCATGTGGAATCTTCCTGTACCAGGGCTCAAACATGTGTCCCCTGCACTGGTGGGCAGATTCTCATCCCCTGCGCCATCAGGGAAGTCCCACTGTCCAGTAGCTTTTGTGTGTGTGTGTTTTAGCAAAACTTTACAAAAATGGTGGCCAGATTTGGCCTCCCCCCACACACTGTATTTTATGGACCTCTGCCCTAGACTATGATTTTTCCACGAGGTCTTGGACAGAATGCTCTGTTGATTCCCCAGGCCATGGCTGGGCCTTGGGGAACCTAGGTGGGGTAGGGTGGACTTCAGAATTCTCTTTCTTAGGCCCGCCGGAGGCTGAAGCACTGGGCCAGGGCGGGGGCTGATGTGGGAGAGAACTGGGGTGGGCAGGAGCCCCCTGCTGCCATGAACTCGTCTTAGGTAATGCTGATTCTCGGGCTTACTCAGAAGCCACCAGCTCCCAGTCCATGGGACGTCAGAGTCACCCGGGGCACTTGTTTAAAACTTGGGGCCCGTGACCCCAGACCTTCCAGGAGGTTCAGTGAATCTGTGCGGGGGTTCATCGAGTCTGTTCTCCCGGGCGGCCAGGGTGGCCTGGCTTCCACACGTGGTTCCACCTCTCAGCAGAAGTGGGGCTGATGAGGGACAGAGGGGAGCTTGATGACGGTTTAATGGGCCAGGGCTGTCCTTCTGCAGGTGGGGCGACAGTCTGTAGAGAGACCCGACTTGCCCAACGTCACTTGGAGCTGATGTCACTTTTCACCTCGGGTTTCTGGCAAATCCTGGTGGGGGGAGGGTTGCAGGTGAGGAGACGCTGAGCAGGAGTCAGATAGATGGTCCAGGGAATGCTTTTTGAGAGAAGTTCTTCTCTGGCCCCTGTGCGTCCAGCCCTGGAAAGATGGTGGCCAGGCTGAGGGCTGAGACTGAAGTCCTCTGCATGAGGAGGTGGAGGAGGGCTTGTGCAGCCCCCACGCCTGGGGCTGGGGCCCGTGTCCCCTGATGGGCCTCGGCCCCACCGTGCTGCCCGAGTTCCTGGGGGGAGACAGCTGGAAGCTGGAGGATGCAGCCGTGCCTTCTCAGGAGCCCAGGGAGGGGTGGCCTGGGAGGGCAGGCCTGGGAGCTGTGGAAGGCCGCCAGGTCCACGTTTGTCCATGTACCGGACGTCGTTTCGCATTTCAGGCGTAAGCCTTGAGGACCTGTTGTGCAGGGGCGGACACAGCTGGGGGCTGGCTGTGATGAGGGCACTCCTGAGTCCTGGGGACAAATGCCAGCTTTGGGGTCCAGAGGGACAGAATCTGCCCTCCCCACCACTGTCACCTGGCTGGAGGGGAGCGTGTGGTCAGAGCCCCAGCTGGGAAATGAGAGAGTTCCAAAATGTGCCAAGAGCCTGACCACAGGCCCCAAACACGAGGTCCTGGAGACGCCCAACTCCAAGCGCCCTTTGAGAGCCAAGGAGGGGCCGGATCCGGAGGGCAGTCTGTGTGTGAGGACCTGGGCCCTGTCCGTCCTGCCATGGGGGCTGTGTGCCCGCCGGGAGGTGTCCAAGGCGCAGGCGCAGCTGCTCTGTTTCTGCCGCTGTGCCTTCTGCAGAGCGCTCAGGGCAGCCTCGGCGGCCTCTCAGATGTCTTCGTCGTTCTCCTGAAATGGCAGAACATTTCAGGTAGAGGGCACGCTGGCCCTGCATGCAGGTGCTGGTCTCCAGCTGGGCCTCCTGAAGCTTGTGCAGCCTCTCCGTGTCCTTCCCCAGCTCCAGTGAGCAGCATGGGGACCCCACGCAGAGACGTGACCTCAGGGAAGCCCTCCGTGAGAACGTTGCCATAGCTGGTGGGGTTCATGACATCCTGGCAGGTGGGCACGAGGCAGGTGTTCTGGTGGGACAGGGGCTCCAGCGGTGTCGTCTTCGTGCCCAGCAGTGTCATGGGGGTTCCTGGTCACCTCCTTGCTGCCCGCCTTCATGCTGGACGTGTCCTTGTTGAATGGATGGGGCGTCGTGCTCGGGGAAGGAGCCCTGGCCATTCACGAGCAGTGACGTCTTGCCCCGGCCCCCGTCGGCCATCACCATGACCTTTGGCTCCTTCCTGCCTGGGCCTGGGGTGGCAGTCAGGGCTGAGGCTCCGGCCGCACGGTATCCAGCGCCAGGAGCCAGCAGCACTGGCAGCAGTGTGGGGTGGAGCTTTCCAGGAAGTTTGGAAGCTTGAACTCATCCTGGTTCTAGCCATCCCCACCTTAGGAGCGAGGCTTTAGTGCTGTGCTGAATTGCACAGCCCTTTCCTGCCCTGTGGTCTGGGACTCAGAATGCAGGCCCGGTTTAGATCCCTCCCCTGAGGTGTAGTGGGATCCAGCCTCTTTATTTTGTGTTGTTCTTTCGAAGAGGTGATTGTCTGTGCGTTTGCCAAAGCGTAGATAGGGAAAAGGGAATTTTGAAACCTAGTGACCCAGTTCCATTCTTCAGGGACAGTCATTGCTACCAACTTCTTTATTCCATTTCCAGAACTTGTCTGTGCCTTTTCACTCAAGTATTCATATCCTGTTTTGTTTTTTTTTTAACCTAAGCATTTTCCTCTACACCTATTTTCCATTGTTATACCATGTCTTGGAAATCATTTCACACACGACAGGCGCAGCAGATTTCTTAGCCTCAGTAGAGCTGCCCTCGTGGGCCTGATTGTTCGTTCTGTGCTCTGGGCACTGTCCTGAACCTTGCAGCATCTCTTGTCTCTGCCCATTAGATGCCTGGAGCACCTCACCCCTCAAGCTGGGACAACTGCAAATGTCCCAGACGTTGCATCTCCTGGGAGCAAAATTAGCCCCAGTAAAGACCCACTGGTGTCGTGCTGCCTTATTCCTCGTAAGGCTGCTTGGTGCCCCATCTGTGCATGTCGCGTTCCCTCACTCCTTTTCGCACTGATAGGCAGCTGTTTCCAGGCTCTTGACAGGTAGTTAACCATAATGGGGAGAACCTTTGTATTCTATTACAGGTTAATCACTAAAGGGCCATTGCTTGTAAGCTTAAGTGATACACAGTGGCCCATCTCTGGGAACTCTGTCTGCCAGGTGATGAGCATGGAGGTAAAACATCTTTGTTTAGGTCTCCGGAATCATCCCGACCAGGGCCACCTGTGAATGACAGCAGGAAGGAAGAAATTGACACATCCCTTTCAGAGGCTGACTGGAACCAGGAAATGTTTGCCTTTACTGCCCCTCCTTTTTGCATAAAAGAAGCCTGAATTCTAACTTAGGCAAGGTGGTTCTTTGGGACATGAGTCCACCACCTTCCCATCTCCTGGCTTTTCAGATAAAGTCAATGTTCCTTGTTCCAGCAGCTTGTGTCTCGGTTTATTGGTCTGTCATATGCTGAGCACTGTGAGCTCAGACTTAGTAAGATGATGACAATTTAAAAACTAACATTTGTTTAGCACTGGCGCTCCCCTGAGTTCAGTGAGTGTTTTCATTCATTTAATTTTCACAGCAGCCCTGTGAAGTTGTCCTGCTTATTTTCCTCGTTTGGCTGTTGAGGAAGCTGAGGCCCAGAGAGGACAGGGAGGGCGTCTGAGTCACTCAGGAAGTGGGTGGCGAAGTCGGAAGCTAAACCCAGACCGCCTGGCTCCAGATGCATGCCCTCCACCGAGGCCCTGCCCTGGCTCCTCCTGCAAACCCTGTGATTTTACACACACACAGGAATGTCCAAAGACGCATCAGAAACACCCGGGTCAGATAGCATGTGCACCCTCAGTCTTAGGCGGCATTGCCAAGTCGCCAGTCTCTAGCCAGCCCTGTGTGAGAATTCTTACTGCAGCCCTCTTGGTGGGTGTCAGGCGTCCTTGGTGATGCTTGGTGTAGACCAAATTAAAAAGGAACAGGAAGGCGCGAGATAACCGTGTGCCTGTTGTTGAGGGTGCAGATGAGCAGACTGAGGCTTTATGTAGCTCTCCCACAGCCAGTAATCGGCAGAGGCAAACTTTGAATCTAGAATTATCTAATCACAAACTGCTGTTCTTTCCTCCCAGCTGTGCCGAGTTCCTCGGAGGAAATTACTTCGTGGACGAGAATCACACACCTTCAGTTCACGGTGTGTGACAAGCACAAGCAGCTATGAGAAACCACAGGATGGACGCCGTGCCACTTCCTGGAGCAGTCCACTCGACTTGAGGAGTCAGAAAGGAAGAATCTGGTAAGTGATTTTAAATACAGTTTTTATATTAGCACAGATCTATCATGACGTGGAATGCGAAAGTCATATGGTTGCTGCAGAAAAAAGAACAGAAGACTTCAGGAGTTTGATGTGGTTGGGCAGCTGCTTTGGGGTGTTCTCAGGCTGCTGAGTTAGACATGAGCCCTCCTTGCTGTGCAGGGACGTTAGTCGGAAGAGCTTACAGGCTGCGTGGCAGTGGAGTGCTGGAGCTGGCCTGCCCCGGCTCACGCAAGCCCGTAGGGCACACGTCTCCCCAGTCTCAGGCTCAGTGGCATCAGTTTGGTACCTGACAGCGCACGCTGGTGGCAGTCTTCACGCCATGGAAATGGGCAGACATTGCAGGCGACCCAGCACCCGTTTCAAATACAGCAGTGTGTACATGACCTTCTGCAGCAGCCATGGGGTGGTTCTCTGTGAGTCTCTGTCTGTTTCGTAGGTAACTTCTTTCGTGCCGCTTCTTTTTAGATTCCGCATATAAGGACGTCACATGGCACTCCTCCTGCTCTGACTTCACTCAGTAGACGCTCTCTGGGCCCGTCCGTGCTGCTGCAGACGGCGCCGTCTCATTCTGCTTGGTGGCCGAGCACGTTCCCCTGAATGTGCGTCCGCACCTCTGTCCGCTGCTGTCAGTGCACATTTAGGTTGCTCACGTGTCTCGGCGTTGGCAGCGCTGCTGCAGTGAGCATTGGGTGCAGGTGGCCTTTCAGGTCGTGTCTTTCTCCAGATCCACGCCCAGGCCTCGGCTTGCAGGGTCACATGGTAGCTCTGCTTCTAGTTTTTAAGGAACCTCCATACTGTTCTCCATAGTGGCTGTCCCAATTTACATTCCCACCCATAATGTAGGAGGGTTCTCTTCTCTCCCCCCTCTCTTTAGCATTTATTGTTTGTGGATTTTTGACGATGGCCATTCTGACTGGTGTGAAGTGATACCTCATTTAGCTTTGATTTGCATTTCTCTAATAATGAGCTGTGTTGAACATCTTTACATGTGCCAGTTGGCCATCTGTGTGTCATCTTTGGAGAAATGTCTACTTAGGTCTTCTGCCCTCTTTTTGAGTGGCTTGTTGGTTTTGATGCTCTTAAGTATCATAGTTCAGTTCAGTCGCTCAGTTGTGTCCAACTCTTTGCGACCCCATGAATCACAGCACACCAGGCCTCCTTGTCCATCACCAACTCCTGGAGTTCATCCAGAGTCATGTCCATTGAATCGGTGACGCCATCCAACCATCTCATCCTCTGTCATCCCCTTCTCCTCCTGCCCTCAATCTTTCCCAGCATCAGGGTCTTTTCAAATGAGTCAGCTCTTCGAATCAGGTGGCCAAAGTATTGGAGTTTCAGCTTCAACATCAGTCCTTTCAATGAACACTCAGGACTGATCTCCTTTAGGATGGACTGGTTGGATCTCCTTGCAGTCCAAGGGACTCTCAAGAGTCTTCTCCAACACCACAGTTCAAAAGCATCAGTTCTTCAGCGTTCAGCTTTCTTTATAGTCCAGCTCTCACATCCACACACAACTACTGGAAAAACCATAGCTTTCACTAGATGGACCTTTGTTGACAAAGTAATGTCTCTGCTTTTTAATATGGTGTCTAGGTTGGTCATAACTTTCTTTCCAAGGAGCAAGTGTCTTTTAATTTCATGGCTGCAGTCACCATCTGCAGTGATTTTGGAGCCCCCCAAAATAAAGTCTGTCACTGTTTCCACTGTTTCCCCATCTGTTTGACATGAAGTGATGGGAGCAGATGCCATGATCTTAGTTTTCATAGCTGTTTGTAGATTTTGGAGACTAATCCCTTACCAGTCACATTGATGCAGATATTTTCTCCCAATCTGTGGGTTGTCTTTTTGTTTTGTTTATTATTTCCTTTGCTGTGCAAAAGCTTTTGAGTTTGAGTAGGTCTCATTCCCGGAGAAGGCAATGGCACCCCACTCCAGTACTCTTGCCTGGAAAATCCCATGGACGGAGGAGCCTGGAAGGCTGCAGTCCATGGGGTCTCTGAGGGTCAGACACGACTGAGCGACTTCCCTTTCACTTTTCACTTTCATGCATTGCAGAAGGAAATGGCAACCTACTCCAGTGTTCTTGCCTGGAGAATCCCAGGGACGGGGGAGCCTAGTAGGCTGCCATCTATGGGGTCGCACAGAATTGGACACGACTGAAGCGACTTAGCAGCAGCAGCAGCAGCAGCAGAAGGTCCCATTCCATTTGTTTTTGTTTGTTTTTATTTCCATTTTTTGGTGAGATGGATTGAAGAAGATACTGCTGTGGTTATGTGAGAGTGTTCTGCCTATGTTTTCCTATAGGAGGTTTATAGTATTCCGTCTCATGTTTTTGAGCTTATTTTTGTGTATGGAGTTAAAGAATGATCTAGTTTCATTTTTTTTAACATATGACTGTCTAGTTTTCCAAGCACCATTTATTGAAGAGACTGTCTTTCCAACATTGTATAGTCTTATTAATAATACATTTTAAAACTCAATACGCTTTATCTGACATATTATCTTTTCAACTTGCAATCAATATAAACAATTACCCATGGGATTTTTTACATTCTATTTTTTTTCATATTAGGTCTTTAAAATCAGGTATGTATTTTATGGTTAGAGTGCACCTCAATGCAGACACTTAATTTTTATTGGAGATATTTGATCTAGATTTAAATTTTGTAAAATTTATTATTAGAGGGAGATCCCTGGTGGCTTAGTGGTTAGGATTCTGGGCTTTCACTGCTGTGCCCTGGGTTCCATCCCTGGCTGGGAAGCCGAGATACTCCACAAGCCACATGGCATGGCCCAAACGAACAAGCCCAAATTGCCCCAGACATACTTAAAAGCTTCACAGTAACTGAACTAAGGATCAGTTTTTAATCTTAGATTAGAGATAATTTTTAATTTGATGATTATATTAGTTATCATTTTTATGGTTTTAATAATAATTGAAATAAAATGAAACAGTTTCTTATTTCCAGAACTCAGTGTCTGCTGGTATTCATGTTGGACAAGACAGGTATAGAGCGACAGGGCGATAGAGGGCCTCCCTTGGAGGACTCTTGGCGTCTCGCCTCTTACTCTCTCACCCTGGTGCGCGCGACTGAGGTTTCTCTTCCAGATTTCTGCGCGCCTGTCTAATGAGCCCCTTCTGCAGCTCTTGCTTCCCCCTTCCTACCCCACCAACACACATCCATAGTAGTGGCCACACAGCCACCAAGAAAAATTTCTGTTAAATGTTAAGTCAGTCACATCATTCCTCTGCTCAGCTACCACCCCTCCCCACACCTTACCACACTTAGATCAACTCCAAACTGCTTGTCGCCCCCTTCAGGACCCAGTCCCTCCTGACCCCAGTCACCTCAGGCCCACCGTTTCCCCACTCTCTCACGCTGCTTCCGCTCAACATCCTCTGCCCTCCACACCCCTAGTGTGCGCCTGTCTCAGGCCCACCGTCTCCCGGTTCTCTCACGCTGCTTCTGCTCACCTGCATTCTCTCTGCCCTCCACACCCCTAGTGTGCGCCTGTCTCAGGCCCACCGTCTCCCGGTTCTCTCACGCTGCTTCCGCTCACCTGCATCCTCTCTGCCCTCCACATGCCCAGCGTGCGCCTGCTGCAGGGCTCTTGCACCCGCTGTACCTCTACCCGGAATGCCTTTCTCCCTGTGCCCAGGTGACTCACGCAAGTGCTGCAGTCACGCCTCAGCTCCGGGTGGCCTCTTCTGAGAGGCCTGCCCCCTCTTCCCTGCTCAGGTCCTGTTTCCTTCACAGCAGGGATCGCGGCTCACGCTGGTCTCTGTGTGGGCCTGTCTTCCCTGCTGGAACGTAAGGGACTGGGAGCGGTGCTGCTCTGCTCTGACTCTGCTTCCCCGCCAGCCCCTGGGACAGCTCCTGGCACGTGGCAGGCACGCCACAGCTAATTGTCAGCTGGAAGAGCAGGTGCCTGCCCCTTTCATTGTCTCCTGACCCGGCGCCTCCTGTGACCTCAGGAATAGACGGTGTTGGCTGCAGCTTCTCCCTGATGCTGAGAAAGGGCAGGAGTGTCTCAGATGACACTCTGACGTCCCCGGTGCGTGGTGTGACCAGGGTGTGGGCCCAGAAGCTGTGGCCTCCCAGTGGCCCAGGCAGTCTCACGGCTTCTCTTCTCCCCCAGGCCCACCTTCTCAGTGCCCTGCCCTCCTCCTGCTGCGAGCCCTAAGACGGAGGAGAGGATGCCTGCTGCTCGGGGGAAGTCTAAGGCCAAGGTAAGTAGTGACTGCTCCTCCTGTGGGAAAGTTCTTCTGCCGTGTAGGAAACCATTTCTTTCCTTCCGGCCCCATAGAGACCCAGGCAAGACATGGTCCCTGGTTTCCTTCCATCACCTCAGAGGGTGAGAGTGTGAGCAGGGGCCCCCTCTTCTTTTCTCTCAGTGTATGCATGACCTTTCACCTATTCATTCAGTATCTCCAGGGGCTCTGCCTGTCTTCCCTCCCCAGAGAGAAGGCCAGAGACACTGTGATTTCTCAAGGTGGACATGAGTGCCCAGGTGGGACCTGCTGGGGCAGAGGGCTGGATGTTGTCCTCCAGAGTTAAATCTGTAATGTTGCCGTTGTTTCTACTTGTACAGCCCGTATTTACAAGGAGGAAATTTCTCTAACTTTGAGAGACTTCTGACCCTGTAGGTATTCCGGTAGAGTTAGTTGGACCCAGGCCAGTGAGCCAGCCTCCTATGATAGGCATGTTTCAAGATTTTAGCGATCAAGCTATTTTCTACAGTAAGCCTCCTGAATGCAGTTTCTCATAACAGACACTTTTGCCCTTTAAGTTGTGTGTATTCGTTCCCTGTTGCCACAAACTTGGCCACTCAAGACAGCATACATTTATTTTCACAGGTTTGTGGGTTGGGGTTCAGACCCAGCTTGGGTTAGCTGGGTCCTCTGTTTTGGGTCTCACAAGAGTGAAATCAAGCTGTCCGCCAGCTGTGGTCCCATCGGATGCTCAGGGTCCTCTTCTGAACTCAGTGGTTACTGGCTAAATTTCATTCCTCCTCCTCCGCTTCCCGAGGGGCTCCCTCTGTCCACCTTCAAACCAGCGTCGACAGGTCCAGAACCGCTCACGCTGCAGTCTCCCCAGCTTGCCTTTCCGCTTTCCTCTTCCGCCAGCCGGAGAAGACCCTTTGCTCGTGGGGGCTCCTGTGATGACACCGAGCTGACCTAGATAATCCAGGCTACTTCCTCCTATTTCGAGGTCCACTGATTTAACCTTGATCACATCTGCAGAAATTTTGCCACATATAATGTACTCACATGTGGTTAGGGACA
Source organism: Ovis canadensis (assembly GCF_042477335.2). NCBI lineage: Eukaryota > Metazoa > Chordata > Mammalia > Artiodactyla > Bovidae > Ovis > Ovis canadensis. The sequence continues at coordinate 78,028,781 of NC_091258.1, forward strand.
TGAATCAGAAACAAGACTGCCCAGACTGAACCCCAGCTTCTCCACTGACAAGCTGTTAGGCCTCCAGTAAGCTACCTCACCTCTCTGGGCCTCAGTTCCCATATCTGTAACATCGCTGTGGTCCTCTTGGCAGTGCCCCAGTTGCTGCCTAACGTGAGCTAGTGCATGCAGGGTACCTAGAAGAATGCCTTGTCTTGTCAGTGCTGTGTAAATCCAAGTTGATATGCTTTTTGTGGAGCAAAACCTTTAATACCAGCCGTATCATATTGCATTGTGTTTTATTATTACAACTGCCCCTTTTGATCTCAGAACCTCAATGTTTCCTTCATAGAACCCTGGCGTCATGTGTCTTCCATGTTTGGAAGTCCACTGTTTTCTCCAGCTGTGTGGAAGCACAAGCCCACAGTGAAAGGACATCTGCTTTTCCGTTTCAGGCACCAGTGACATTTGGGGATTTGGCCATCTACTTCTCCCAGGAGGAGTGGGAATGGCTGAGCCCCATTCAGAAGGATCTGTATGAAGATGTCATGTTGGAAAACTACCAGAACCTGGTTTCTCTCGGTAAGGCTCTCCTGCTCCCATGATCCACAACTGGACTGTTGAGGGAGATGAGTCAGTTAGTCAGGGGAATAGAAGCCACTCCAGTTTGGCTTTTTTTTTTTAGTAGCTTCATTGAGGTATAATTCACATATTATACAATTCACCCATGTGAAGTATACAGTTCCGTTGGTTTTTGAAGTGTATTTACAGACTTGAGCACCCATCACCACAGTCAATTTTACATCTTCAGTTCAGTTCAGACAGTTGCTCAGTCACGTCTGACTCTTTGCGACTCCATGAACCGCAACACGCCAGGCCTCCCTGTCCATCACCAACTCCTGGACAAACCTATGTCCATTGAGTCGGTGGTGCCATCCAACCATCTCATCCTCTGTCATGCCCTTCTCCTCCTGCCTTCAATCTTTCCCAGCATGAGGGTCTTTTCAAATGAGTCAGCTGTTCACATCAGGTGGCCAAAGTATTGGAGTTTCAGCTTCAACATCAATCCTACCAATGAACACCCAAGACTGTTCTCCATTAGGATGGACTGGTTGGATCTCCTTGCAGTCCAAGGGACTCTCAAGAGTCTTCTCCAACATCTTCATTACCCCCCAAAGAAAGCCTGTGACTAGCATCAATCCCTGTTTTATTTACCTGTGCCAACTAACGCCCCCAGATTAGGCAAACACTGAACCATTATTTACTTTCTGTCTATGAATTTCCCTTTCTTGGTGTTCCATAAAAATGAAATTAAATATGCTGTCCTTTGTGTCTGACTTCTTTCATTTAAGGTAATATTTTTGAGGTTCATCTGCATTGTAGCATGTATCAGCACCTCATTTCCTCTTCATGGCCAAATAATATTCCCCCTTTTGTTTTTCCATTCACCAGTTATAGGCATTTGGGCTGTTTCCACTGTATGGCTGTTATGAATCTGCTGCTATGAATGTTCGTGTACAAATTTTTGTGTGGATGCATATTTTCATCTCTCTTGGGTATATGTCTAGGAGTGGTAGGTACTGGCCATATATCAATAGTAACTATATATATAACCTTTTGAGGACTTGGGTTGTTTTTGAGAGAAATAATTTAAAGAATTGACTTTTAACAGGTACTATTAAAAGGTGAATATTGGACGCTGAGGTAACACAGAGATGGTAACTACAGGACACATCCTGCATCCTAGGGCTGGGAGGACAGAGGGAAGAGTTTGGAGTTTTAGGACTTTGGGGATGAGACTCAGGTTTCAGAAGGAGAGGGGAGCACTGCCTGTTTTGTTTATCCTGCTGAGGGGGCGACATGAGGCTCGTTCTGGGAGTTACAGGGGAAAAAAGCAAAGCAGAAATGGAAACCGCCAGCACTGCTATTGGTGGATGCTGACAGGGAGCAGCTGGCATGGGAGTGTGGGTTACAGCAGACCAGAGGACCGCGGGCTTGGATGTGGGAAGACTGTAACTGAATGACCAGCCTCAGGAGTTCTGCTCCAACTCTTCCCCAGAGTAGCTGGTTTTGTAGAGTTAGAAGTGAATAGCTCTGCTGTCTGTGAATGACCTTTCATCCTTTTTCTCCACCTACCCTTCACATCCTCTGTGCTCCTTTTGTGTGAATAAACCCCATTTTTCTTGAGACAAAGCCTGATTCTAGTAGCTGTGGTGCCCACATCATGCTCAGTTCCAATGTTTTTCCTGTGTTGTAGGACTTTCCTTTCGGAGACCAAACGTGATCAGCTTATTGGAGAAAGGGAAAGCGCCCTGGATGGTGGACCCAGTGAAAAGACGCCGGGGCTTGGGTGAGTGCCTTCCATCATAAAAGGGCACTGTCTTTAAGATAATAATTGAGAGCCACTTTCTCCACCTCACAGACCCCAAGGTTGTGCAGAAAACTCAAGTCTCTTCAGTATGTGTCCCCAGAGGGTGAATAATTCGTGTTCAACAAGCCTCTCACTAGGTATCTGATATTCTTTAAAAAAAAAAATTGTTTTTTTGGCTGCGTCTGGTCTTAGTTGCGTCATGCTGGATTGCCAGACTCCCTAGTTGTGACGCGTGGGCGTCAGAGCTCACAGGCTTAGTTGCTCCGTGGCACGTGGAATCTTAGTTCCCCGACTGTGGGTTGATCCTGTGTGTCCTGCGTAGCAAGGTGAATTTATAACCATTGGACCACCAGGGAAGTCCCCGATACTGTTTTTTAAGTACAGGTTCCTCCCAGCAGCTCTATAAGGTAGGTCCTCTTATTATTCCTATGTTATAGATGAGGAAACTGAGGGCCAGAGAAGTTCAGTGACTTGCCCAAGGTCGTCTAGCTGGGAAGTAGCAGCAGAGTTGGGATTTGAACCCCAGCTTCTGATCTCAGAAGCTCAGGTTTTAATAGCCTCATCCCCATCCTGCTTTGGTTTTCATATTTCTCTTCAGAGAAAGCATGTGTATTCTGACTTCTCTAGTGATTGTATTAATAAGAATCTGACTTGCATCATTGTCTTCATTCCTTAAAAAAAAAAATTAAAAATCTTTCCCATAAGCGTTTATTTTGACTGCTTTTCAAGAACTCATTTCCTTCTCTAGTATTGATAGATTCCTCTTTGATTGGTCAAATTATAGGTTTTTTAATTTTGTTGTGTTTTTAGTTCATTTTTACAGCTATGACTTTAATTTTTTAATTGTAAAAAGCACATAACATTAAATTTACCATCTTAACCATTTAAATTTAGTTTTTATTTATTTATTTTTTGGCTGCGCTGCTTGGCTTGTGGGATCTTAGTTTTCTGACCAGGAATTGAACCTGGGCCCTCGGGAGTGAGAGCACAGAGTCCTAACCACTGGATTGCCAGGGAATTCCCATCTTAACCTTTTTAAAATGTACAGTTAAGTATATTTGCGTTGTTGAGCAAGAGGTATCTAGAACTTTTTTAAATATTGCAATACTGAAACTCCGTACCCACTAAATACTAATTCTTCCCACCTTTCCACGCAGCCCTTGGTATGATTTTGACTACTGTGGATACTTCGTATGAATGGAATCATGCAGTATTTGACCTTCTGTGACTCACTTTTTTCCCCTTAGCATAATGTCATCAAGGTTCATCCGTGTTGTAGTATATGACAGGATTTTCTTTTTTAAGGTTACATAATATTCCACTATATGTATATACCACATTTTCTTTATTCATTCATCTGTTAGTGGACATATGGGTTGCTTCCACATCTTAGCTACTGTGATTCATGCTGCAGTGAATATGGGTGTACAGATAAATCTCTTCAAGATCCTGATTTCAGTTCCTTTGGATATATACCCAGTGTTAGTGTTGTTGAATCATAAGGTAGTTCTGTTTCTAATTTTCTAAGGAACCACCATATCATTTTCCACAGTGGCTACACCATTTATCATTTCCACCAGTAACACACACGGGTTCCGGATTCTGCTCATCCTTACAGCACTTGTTTGTTGTTGTTTTTTTTTAATATATATATTGGCTGTTTTTATGTTATGAGGTGATATTGTGGATTTAATTTATATTTCTCTAATGATTAATGATGTTGAGCATCTTTTAATATGTTTATTGGCCATTTGTCTGTCTTCCTTGGAGAGATAGCTATTCAAGTCCTTTGCCCATGTTTTAATAGGGTAGTTTGTCTTTAAGTTGTGGAAGTTCTTTACATATTCTGCACGTTAGTCCTTCATCATGTATGTGATCTGCAGTATCCATAGGTTGCCTTTTCCCTGTTGTTTTCTCTGAAACACAAGTTAAGTTTGATGTAGTCTGGTTCTCTTCTTTCATTTTGTTGCCTGTGCTTTTCGTGCCATAGCCAAGAAATTCAGTGCCAGATCCAATGTCCTGAAGCTTTTTCCCTGTGTTTTCTTCCTAGGAATGTAATAATTTTTGGCCTTACATTTTAGGTCTTTATTTTTGAGTTAGTTTTTGTATATAGTGTAACTAAGGGGTACATGTTCATTCTTTTGCAAGTAGGTACCCAGTTTTCCCAACACCATTTGTGGAAGAAACTGTTCTTTCCCTTTTGTGACAGTCTTGGCGCCCTTGTTGAAAATCATTTGACCAGATATGTAAGAGTTTATTTCTGGGCTGTCTGTTCTCTTCCATAGGTCTGTGTATGTACCTTTATGCCACTGCCACACCATCTTAATTATTAGGAAGTCTGAAGCATCCTTCTTCATTTCTCTCTTTCAGGAGTGTTTTGGTTATTCAGGGTCCCTTGAGATTCCATATGAATTCTAGGACTTTTTTCTACTGCAAAAAATATTACTGGGCTTTTGATAGGGACTGTATTGAATCTGTAGATAACTTTGAGTGGTATGGACAGTTTTTACAGTATTAAGTCTTTCAATCCGCAAGCACAGGATGTCTTTCCATTTATTTATAGCTTTGATTTCTTTTAGCAACGTTTGTAGTTTTCAGTGTACAAGTCTTTCATCTCTTTGGTTAAACTTACTCCTAAATGTTTTATCCTTTTTGGTGTTATAGTAAATGGGATTGTTTTCTCAGTTTCCTTTATGGAGTGGTCATTGGTGGTATATAGAAACAAAACTGATTTTTGAATGTTGATTTTATATCCTGCCACTTTACTGAATTAATTCACTTATTAATTCAAATTAATCAATGTTTAAGCTGTTTTTGGTGTGAAATTGACATAGTTCCTTCTGGTCCTAGCTTATTGAGTGTTTTTTATCATGAAAGAGTGATGAATTTTGTCAAAAGCTTTTTCTGCATCAGTTGAGATGATCATGTGGTTTTTGTCCTTTAATTTGGTGATTGTGATATATTACATTTATTTTCCTATGTTGAACTATCCTTGCATTCCAGGTATAAATCCAACTTGTTCATGTGTATGACCCTTTTAATGTACTGTTGAATTTGGCTTGCTAGTATTTTGTTTAGGATTTTTGCATAAGTATATAACAGGGATATTGGTCTGTACTTTGCTTTTCTTATGGTGTGTCTTGTTTTGGTGTTAAGGTAATGATGACCTCATACAATGAGGTAGTAAGTATTCCCTCTGCTTTTGTCCTCTGAAAGAGATCATGGAGAATTGGAATGATGTCTTCCTTAAATGTTTCATAGATTTCACTAGCAAACACATATGGGCCTGGTACTTTCTATTTTGGAGGGTTATTAATTACCAATTCAGTGTTTTAAATAGATATGTGCCTATTCAGATCATCTTTTTCTTATGTTTTGAGTTTTGGCAAATTGTGTCTGTCTATAGTTTACCTTCTGCCTTTCCTGGACATTTCCTATAATAAAACTACATATATCTATTGAACAATTTATGGAGTTTCATGTGGTATATGTTGTTGTTCAGTTGCTAAGTCTTGTCCAACTCTATGACCCCATGGACTGCAGCATGCCAGGCTTCTCTGTCCTTCACTATTTCCTGGAGTTTGCTCAGGCTCATGTCCGTTGAGTCATTGATGCCATCCAGCTATCTTATCCTCTGTCACCACCTTCTCCTCCTGCCTTCAGTCTTTTCCAGCATCAGGGTCTTTTCCAGTGAGTCAGCTCTTTGCATCAGATAGTCAAAGTACTGGAGCTTCAGCTTCAGCATTTTCTTTAGGGTTGACCGGTTTGATCTCCTTGCGGTCCAAGGGACTCTCGAGAGTCTTCTCCAGCACCACAGTTCAAAGACATCAATTCTTCAGCATTCAGCCTTCTTCATGGTCCAACTCTCACAGCCATACATGACTACTAGAAAAACTATAGCTTTAATTATATGAACCTTTGTCAGCAAAGTGATATCTCTGCTTTTCAATAGACTGTTTAGGATTGTCATAGCTTTTCTTCCAAAGTATATGGTATATATTTATTCAATAATAAAACCTTTATTCATTTCAAATTGCACTTCTGTGAATTTGTTATTAAATATTTCTACAAAGTCCTTACTATGTTAAAACTATAATAAAACACTCAAAGAGTTATTATTCTAATTATCATCATTGTTATTACTTTGATTGATAATTACTGCAAACAACTTCATTTTTTTAGCACAGGAAAACAAACTGAATTTCTTGATGTCTTTCAGACTTAGGGTCTAAATGTGAGACCAAGAAGTTACCTCCAAATCAGTGCAACAAATCTGGGCAAAGCATCTATCAGAAACCAGTTTCCACGTCACAAAAAGCTCCCACAGGAAAGAGAGGTTGCAGGAAAAATTCAGTCCTAATAAAACCCAAGAAAGTACATTCAGAGAAGAAGTCTTTAAAATGTAATGACTGTGGGAAGTTCTTTAGTCAGAGCTTATCTCTTAAATTTCATCAGAACTCTCATGCTGGGGAGAAGCCTTATGAATGCAGTAGTTGTAGGAAAGCTTTCAGACAGATCTCATCCCTCATTCTTCACCAGAAAAACCACAATGGAAGGAAAAACTTTGAATGTGATAAATGTGGGGAAAGCTTCATTCAGAGAACATCCCTGCTCCTACATGGGAAAATTCATGGTGAAAAGGAAGTCTTTGACTGTGGGAAGGCCTTGAGTCAGTGCTCATCTCTCAGTATACATCAGAAAATCCACTTTGTTGAAAATGTCTACCAGTGCAGAAAATGTAAGAAAGCCTTCATTCGCATGTCATCTTTTTTACTTCATAGGAAAATTCACAGTGGAAAGAAAATACACAAATGCAATAAATGTAGGAGAGTCTTCAGTAAGAAATCAGTCCTTGTTATACATAAAAGAATTCACACTGGAGAGAAAAGTTGTGAAAGTGAAAAGGCCTTAAGTCACAGTCTACAGCAGAGAAGTCACCATTTAGAGAATCCTTATAAATGCAGAAAATGTGGGAAATCCTTTAATAGAATTTCATCCATTATGCTTCATCAGAGAATTCACAATTCAGAGAAACCCTACAAATGCAATAAATGTGAGAAGATCTTCAGGCGGCTTTCAACCCTTATTCTACATCTAAGAATTCATAATAAAGAGAAACTATACCAGTGTAATAAATGTGAGAAGGTCTGCAATCGGCATTCATCCCTTATCCAACACCAAAAAGTCCATACAAAGAAAAAGAAACTGTTTGAATGTAAAGAGTGTGGGAAGATGTTTTCTGGAACTGCCAACCTTAAAATACATCAGAACATTCATTCTGAAGAGAAACCCTTCAAATGCAATAAGTGTAGTAAAGTTTTTGGCCGCCAGTCATTTCTTATTGAACATCAGAGAATTCATACTGGAGAAAAACCCTATCAGTGTGAGGAGTGTGGGAAAGCCTTCAGTCACCGCATCTCTCTTACGAGGCATAAGAGAATTCATAGTGAAGACAGACCCTATGAATGTGATCAGTGTGGGAAGGCCTTCAGCCAGAGTGCTCACCTCGCCCAGCATGAAAGAATTCACACTGGAGAGAAACCATACACGTGCAAAACATGTGGGAAGGCCTTTAGCCAGCGGACATCCCTCATCCTCCATGAAAGAAGTCACACTGGAGAGAAACCCTATGAATGTAATGAATGTGGGAAGGCATTTAGCAGCGGCTCCGATCTTATTCGGCATCAGAGAAGTCATTCCTCGGAGAAACCCTATGAATGTAGTAAATGTGGGAAGGCATACAGTCGGAGCTCATCCTTGATTCGACATCAGAATACACATTCTGAGGAAAAGGCTTAAGATTGTTTTAAATATGTGAAAGCAGAGAGGGAGGCCAACCAAGTAGCAGAGACAGGGGCATGGGAAAATGCATGTCTGTAACACAAACTGTAAAAATGGGGCAGTTTGATGTTGTGTCCCACCTTGAAAGCCAAAGAACAAAAGTCATTGGTGATTTGACCGGAGGATTTGAAATCAACTGAAGCAGTGACTTTATCAGACATCTTAGTTTCAAAATAACAAGCTCAGATGATTGGGTCAGTCATTTTTAATGAAGAGCATTTTTCATTTGATAAAAACAACTGGTACTTTATTCCCATCGTAACTTTAAAGCTATTTCATTGGTCATGTACAACAAAGTACATTGTAAATCCATTTTTTCTGGATGGATCTGTGAGCCTGACTTAAGGTCATGTGAAAAAAGAATTTGAGTTTGTCCCTTAGAAGTATCACAGAAGGGATTTTCTCACAAACCAGGGTGCCATTTTCAGCTAACAGTAACTTGTGGGTGAGAATAAAGAAGACTGAGTAAAGAGATAATAGCATTCACAATTGTGTGGAGCAATAGAATCATTACCATACTGTCTCTATTGATATGAAGATATATGATCTTCATGGTGTGAAAAATCTAACAAGCCTGGGACAAGCTAATGGGGAAAAATATCAGGATGTACTGAAGAATGAGGAACTTCAGAATGGGGAGAAATTATTATTTTGTTTGTATATGAATTTATATTTATATGAATAAACATTGGTATTTTTATGTAAGAACACTGGTGCGCAGCAAGTGATTGGTGGAGAATGGGATGTTGTGGACTGAATTCATGTTAAAAACCTAACCCCTAATGTGACTGTATTTGAATTGAGGCCTTTTGGGATATAGTAAGGGTTAGATGAGGTCTTGAGGATGTGGTCCTCATAATAGGAATGGTGTTTTTAAAAGAAGAGACACCAGAGATCTCTGCTGTGCGAGGACACAAGAAGACAAACGAGCCCTCACCAGTATCCAGCCGTGTGTCGTCCTGACCTCAGCCTTCCAGCCTCCAAAACTGGGAGAAATGAATTTTACGTCACTCAGTTTATAGTGTTTCGTTACGGCAAACTAAACTAATACGTGAGAAAAACCCTGCATTTATATGCCAGGCTCTTTTCTTGTCAGCTGTTCATTATATATACCATAGTGTTCAGTCCCTTTCCAGTTTGTGCAAAATATGTAAGAAATAAAATCAGAGGTTTTTTTTTGGAACTGGGTTATATACAGTTGGACTCTTCTTTGTGTTTTCCTAATGCAAAAGCTATTTTTGAAAATACCCATATCTTGTTAAGACAACTATGTGGATTGTTTGACCACATAGTTAGGTCACTCTAACTTTGAACATAGCTGAGGAAATAACAACTGGATTTATGAAGGGAGCATGCATGCAATATAATAGAACAATTAATTTTCCATTTAAACTTGTCATATCAATCTGCAAAATCAGCATAAAAATCAGCACTTCAGGCAAATAGATGAGCAGACAACACAGAGAAGACTTGTGGAGGGCCTTGTCTTTTCTCACTACTGCTTTGTACACACACCTCTCTACTTTGTTAAATCCTTTGCCAATCTGCCCTAGATGTTGGTTCCAAATCAATGGTCAGAAACCTAAAACATGTCATGTGTATTAATAAGACACTGTTCTTGCCTTCAGGCACTTGCAGTTTAGGGAATACAGACTATTTAAATACAGAAGCATATAAGGTACACAAGTAATGTCAAGGATAGTGAACTCCATGGTGATTGATCACTTTTGGAGACTGATCATATTAACGGCAGGATAGATATTTACTAGGCACACAAATGTTGGGAGGCTGTTGAAGGCAACAGAGAAAGTACAGATGTACAAACTAATGGCAGAGGGTTGTGAGGTATTAGGAGAGTTACAAGTTCTAGCATTTAGTACAGTGACTGGTGCAAAGTAAGTGGTAAACACTCGTTAATAGTGAATGAATGAAAATAACCTTAGTTTAGCTGGATTTTCTCTTAAGGCATAGTCAAAAGGGAATACTTGAATTTGAAGGTCACTGAGACATTGAGATAAACCTGTGAAAAACAAGCCCTCACTTTAAGGAATCACTAGTGAATTTTGAAGGCTGTGATGAACTTAGGCTGATCATAGCAACAAGCAACCCTAAACCTCATCCAGTTTTTAACTATATTAATGAAAACATGAAAGGCTTAACAAGAAATGGCATGACCATTTCTAAGGATTAAAATCTGTTTACTTCTGTTTCTACTGTCCAACACAAGATACATGGAGTTTGGCCAAAAGTAATTTTTACAAAGCTACAAGAAAAATCAACACCCACCACCAAGAGACAAAAGCATTCAAGAACTGGAACCAGACTCCCTGACACAGAATTTTAAATAACTGTGAATAATACGTTAAAGGCTCTAATGAAAAAGGTGTTTAACAGGCAAATTTGATGGGTCATTTGATCAGAGAGATGGAACTGTGAGAATCAAATGGAAATAATAAAAAATTAACACAGTAGAGATGAACAAAACCTTCAACAGGCTCATAGGTATACCTGATGCAGCCAAGGAAAGAATAACTGAATTTGAAGGTAAGTCAATAAAAAGTAGCTAAACTGGAACACTAAGGAGGGTAGGAGTGACAGCAAAGAATAGATTACCCAAGAGCTGTGGGGAAAGATCTGTAGTCCCCACACATAACGGAATCCCAGAAGAAACAGAGGAAATGACTGATAAATATCTGAATAAATAATGGATAATGACAACAGAACATAAATCTATAAGGAAAGATTTTGTTAAGACATTACACAGGAACAAAATGGGGAGGGGGGACTGTATGAAATTTTTCATGAAAATATCAGAATTGATAGAGAAATGAAGACTTTCTGAAAGAAAGAAAAATAGAAAATACATTGCCAGAAGACCCTACTCTAAAACAAATGTTAAATGAAGTTCTTTAAGCAGAGGGATGTGAACCATAGCATATACTTGGATATGCACGAAGATCTGGAAATGGAATAAATGAAGGTAAGATAATTTTCTCAACTTTTAGTTCAGTCAGTTCAGTCGCTCAGTCGTGTCCGACTCTTTGCGACCCCATGAATCGCAGCACGCCAGGCCTCCCTGTCCATCACCAACTCCCGGAGTTCACTCAGACTTATGTCCATCGAGTCCGTGATGCCATCCAGCATCTCATCCTCTGTCGTCCCCTTCTCCTCCTGCCCCCAACCCCTCCCAGCATCAGAGTCTTTTCCAATAAGTCAACTGTTTGCCTGAGGTGGCCAAAGTACTGGAGTTTCAGCTTTAGCATCATTCCTTCCAAAGAAATCCCAGGGCTGATCTCCTTCAGAATGGACTGGTTGGATCTCCTTGCAGTCCAAGGGACTCTCGAGAGTCTTCTCCAACACCACAGTTCAAAAGCATCAATTCTTCGGCACTCAGCTTTCTTTACAGTCCAACTCTCACATCATACATGACCACTGGAAAAACCATAGCCTTGACTAGATGGACCTTAGTCGGCAAAGTAATGTCTCTGCTTTTCAACATGCTATCTAGGTTGGTCATAACTTTTCTTCCAAGGAGTAAGCGTCTTAATTTCATGGCTGCAGTCACCATCTGCAGTGATTTTGGAGCCCAATAAAGTCTGACACTGTTTCCCATCTATTTCCCATGAAGTGAGGAACCAGATGCCATGATCTTTGTTTTCTGAATGTTGAGCTTTAAGGCAACTTTTTCACTCTCCTCTTTCACTTTCATCAAGAGGCTTTTTAGTTCCTCTTCACTTTCTGCCATAAGGGTGGTGTCATCTGCATATCTGAGGTTATTGATATTTCTCCTGGCAATCTTGATTCCAGCTTGTGCTTCTTCCAGTGCAGCATTTCTCATGATGTACTCTGCATATAAGTTAAATAAGCAGGATGACAATATATAGCCTTGACGTGCTCCTTTTCCTGTTTGGAACCAGTCTGTTGTTCCATATCCAGTTCTAGCTGTTGCTTCCTGACCTGGATATAGGTTTCTCAAGAGGCAGGTCAGGTGGTCTGGTATTCCCATCTCTTGAAGAATTTTCCACGGTTTCTTGTGATCCACACAGTCAAAGGCTTTGCCCTAGTCAATAAAGGAGAAATAGATGTTTTTCTGGAACTCTCTTGCTTTTCCCATGATCCAGCGGATGTTGGCAATTTGATCTCTGGTTCCTCTGCCTTTTCTAAAACCAGCTTGAACATCTGGAAGTTAATGGTTCACGTATTGCTGAAGCCTGGCTTGGAGAATTTTCAGCATTACTTTACTAGCGTGTGAGATGAGTGCAATTGTGCGATAGTTTGAGCATTCTTTGGCATTGCCTTTCTTTGGGATTGGAATGAAAAGTGACCTTTTCCAGTCCTGTGGCCACTGCTGAGTTTTCCAAATTTGCTAGCATATTGAGTACAGCACTTTCACAGCATCATCATTTAGGATTCGAAATAGCTCAACTGGAATTCCATCACCTGCACTAGCTTTGTTCATAGTGATGCTTTCGAAGGCCCACTTGACTTCATATTCCAGGATGTCTGGCTCTAGATGAGTGATCACACCTCACTCATTACCTTGTGAGTAAGGTGATGTATACCAAGTGATTACCTTGGCCGTGAAGATCTTTTTTGTACAGTTCTTCTCTGTATTCTTGCCACCTCTTCTTAATATCTTCTGCTTCTGTTGGGTCCATAACATTTCTGTCCTTTATTGAGCTCATCTTTGCATGAAATGTTCCCTTGGTATCTCTAATTTTCTTGAAGAGATCTCTAGTCTTCCCCATTCTGTTGTTTGCCTCTATTTCTTTGCATTGATCTCTGAGGAGATCAGTCTCTTGTCTGTTCTTGCTAGTCTTTGGAACTCTGCATTCAGATGCTTATATCTTTCCTTTTCTTCTTTGCTTTTCGCTTTGCTTCTTTTCACAGCTATTTGTAAGGCCTCCTCAGACAGCCCTTTTGCTTTTTTGCATTTCTTTTCCATGGGGATGGTCTTGATCCCTGTCTCCTGTACAATGTCATGAACCTCTGTCCATAGTTCATGAGGCACTCTATCAGATCTAGTCCCTTAAATCTATTTCTCACTTCCACTGTATAATCATAAGGGATTTGATTTAGGTCATACCTGAATGGTCTAGTGGTTTTCCCTACTTTCTTCAATTGAAGTCTGAATTTGGCAATAAGGAGTTCATGATCTGAGCCACAGTCAGCTCCTGGTCTTGTTTTTGTTGACTGTATAGAGCTTCTCCATCTTTGGCTGCAAAGAATATAATCAGTCTGATTTTGGAGTTGACCATCTGGTGATGTCCATGTGTAGAGTCTTCTCTTGTGTTGTTGGACATCTGGAAGATAGCTGTCAACAGCTGTATGCTATAGCAGTATAAGTGTAAATATATGACAGAAACACAAAGGATGGGAGAGATTAGGAAACATCCTGTAATAACTCATTACTTGAAGACGTATTCTGGTTAATTAGAGATGTACATTGTAATCTTAAGAGTAACCACTAAAACATTTTTTAAAGAGATGTAAGCAATTAATCAAATAAAATGGAATAATAAAAAAATCCTTAGTTAACCCAATAGAAGGCAGAAAAAGAACAAAAACCAAAGAATAGGCAGTTTTTCCTTTCTCAGACTCACATGTAAAAAAATTCAGGCAATCTGGGCAAGAGGTAACAGATCAGAAATTAGAAAGTCCCCAAATTTACCAACTGATTTTAAATTCAAGAACTTGTGTTATTTAACTTCTTAAAGTGCAGATGCCTCCACTGCTCCTACATCTCAGTCTCCCCCGAACTTCAGGCCATCCCACCTCAAGGACCAAGCCCACGTTCCCCTCAGCTGCCGACTCCACACAGAGCAGAACCTACTTCCTCTGACATTGGCTTGACGATCTTGTGCCAAGTTGACCTCTTGCTGCCCCATTATGTTTGACTCCCAGTACTTCTGCCACATTGCCAAAAAATGGAATGAATTTTAAGTCATTTAGAAGAGAATGAGTAGCTCTTTGGGAAAAGTCAAGGCAGATTGTGCACTTATTTTTAACTGTTTCCTATCAGTTCAGTTCAGTCACTCAGTCTTGTCTGACTCTTTGTGACCCCATGGACTGCAGCATGCCAGGCCTCCCTGTCCATCACCAACTCCCAGAGCTTACTCAAACTCCCGTCTGTCGAGTCGGTGATGCCATCCAACCATCTCATCCTCTGTCGTCCCCTTCTCCTCCCATCTTCAATCTTTCCCAGCATCAGGGTCTTTTACAGTGAGTCAGCTCTTTGCATCAGGTGACCAAAGTAGTGGAGCTTCAGCTTCAGCATCAATCCTTTCAATGAATTTCAGGACTGATTTCCTTTAGGATTGACTAGTTTGATCTGCTTTCAGTCTAAGGAATTCTCAAATAAGATGAGTCCTATACTTAAAATCTTATATTTTAATGTAATTTTATTTATGACTGCTGAGTCTTCATTGCTGCGGGCCTTTCTCTGATGGCGGCGAGCGAGAGCTGGTCTCTAGTTGTGGTGCGTGGTTTCTCATTGGGGCGGCTTCTCTTGCTGTGGGGCAAGGGCTCTAGGGTGTGAGTTTGTAGTTGTGGCTTCCGGGCTGTAGAGCACAGGCGCAGGGATTGCAGCGCGCGGATTTAGTTGTCCCACATCCTGTGGGGTCTTCCTGGATCAGGGACCAAGCCTGTCTCCTGCATTTGCAGGTGATTTCTTTACTCCTGAGCCACCAGGGAATCCCCCAATCCTATATTTCTTCAGATGTGTTTGCAAGATACCAGGAATACAAGTTAATTTTGCAGGATAGTTAATTCTTCTGTTGACACTTTTTGACTGTGATTTTAATGATCTTTGCTAATAGACAAAACCTCATCTACCTTGCATGCTTCATTATTTATATAAGATCCTAAAAGGTGAGTTTAAGCTTGGATTTATTTCATGAAAGTTATAACATTTGCTGTAGGAAACTGGATCTATTGCTGTGGCAGATATATCAAGAAGTCAAACATTTATTCCTTTATAAAAAGCACCTGACAAAGGACAAAACAATAAGTTTAAAGAGGTTGAGTAAGATTGGCAGTTTGAATCTTTCAGGAATTTTTCCTGAAAAATGAATGGCAAGGTTTCCCATTTTATCTAAGTGGTCAAATTTTTTGGTGTAAGGTTCCCAGTATTTATTCCCTTATCATCCGCTTAATAACTAGTGATGTCATCCCTGTCATTCCAGGTATTTGTAACTGGAATATTTTCTTTCGTGTTGTCTGAGTGAAGATCTATTGGGTTTATATTTATATTTGTTTCCTATTGATTTCTATTCTTTATTTCCATTATTATGCTACCTTTGGATTTCATTGCTCTTCATCTTCTAATCTGATAAAGGTGAGACTGAAGCCATTGAGAGCTTTATTTTACAATTTAGTGATGTTTCCTTCTAAGTAATGTGTCAGTTGCTTTCCATGTATTTTGATATGCTGTGTTACCAGTTACAATCCAAAATGCTTTCTGTTTTGCCTTTTCTTTTAACCTGTGGGTTACTAAAATTTGTGCTATTTAGATTCAAATATTTAGGAGTTTTCCAACTATCTTACTGATTTCTGCCTGCCGGAGATGAAACGAGTGAAAGCGCAGCTGTGAGTTACTAATCCGATGAGCCTGAGCACCAAGTCC
This sequence comes from Ovis canadensis, assembly GCF_042477335.2. NCBI lineage: Eukaryota > Metazoa > Chordata > Mammalia > Artiodactyla > Bovidae > Ovis > Ovis canadensis. Next base: position 78,044,596 of record NC_091258.1, read on the forward strand.
AGCGTACCTGAGGCTGTGACATACATGCTCTGCATCTTTCATTTATAGCAGCTAATAAATACCTTTTTCCTAAGCTGATTTGAATTGGGTTTCTATCAGGGTCCTGATTACAGTTGCTTTAATTTTATTTGTAAATGTACTAACTTTATATACTCCCCGAGTCTTCATGAGGGGTAAGGATTTAATTCATACCACCAGGTGGGTTATAATAGCTCCTCTGATGTGTTTTAACTTCAAATACAACTAACCTACATTTCTTCTATAGACTTTTGACAGATCTCCTGAATCCTCTCCATATACCATGAGCATATTGCCCCTTATCCTTGCTTCAAGCTCTTCTTTCCCTGTCAGCCTCCCACCATCCAGTCTATCAGCTGTATTTTGCCTTTATATTATTAAATAGATATTAGACATATACACACAGAGACTGCAGTGATTTGTCTATTTTAAAGCTGGAAATAAGGGGCTTCCCTTGTGGCTCAGCTGGTAAAGAATCCACTGCAATGCAGGAGACCTGGGTTTGATCCCTGGGTTGGGAAGATCCCCTGGAGAAGGGAAAGGCTACCCACCCCAGTATTCTGGCCTGGAGAATTCCATGGGGTCTGTTATACACGTACATGCACACACATACAGAGACTTAAGGGATTTGTCTATTCTAAAGCTGGAAGTAGCACTAGATCCTTCTCACAGTATAAATGTCCTCTAAGAGGCAGAGCCAGGCATTGCTGATTACATTCCCTCCTCTATGAGGCCAGTGTTAGGGTCCCAGTGCTCAAGGTTTTCCCCATATTCTGTTTCCAAAGTCATGTCCCCTTTTATGGGGCTTGCTTTATATTAGGACCATGATACCTGATTGGAGAAGGAAATGGCAACCCACTCCAGTGTTCTTGCCTGGAGAATCCCAGGGACAGGCGAGCCTGGTGGGCTGCCGTCTGGGGTCGCACAGGGTCGGACAGGACTGAAGCGACTTAGCAGCAGCATGATGTCTGGTATGGCCTCTCCTTTGTTTCTCCCAAGCCAGTAATTGTCTGTCTTTCCTTCTGACGAATGTTTGTTTTCACCACATTACAGAAATCCTCAAACTCTGTGTTGATTTTAATGTAACCCATCCCTTCCTTTCTCCCTGAAGTTTCTCTTCACTGACTCCCTGGATAACTAGCCTACCAGTAATTTGGTCTAATTTTTACAATGATCATCCTAGTCACCCTCAACACCACTTTACTAGGTTAGATTCTGTTTTTTACCTTTTCCATCCAGATTTTGCTAAAGCTAATCATTCACTGCCCTATTGAAAGACAAGTGGACGTAAACCGAAGCAAACTGTATAGACAGAATATCAGTATTTGGCCTCATGTCTCACTACCGTTCCAGTATAAACTTCTAGATTCAAAGCAGTTTCAAGTCCTAAGTTGGAAGCTGCTGTTCTGTATTCTACCATCTAATATTGCTCATTGGAGGGAAGGCTAATTCTATCTCAGTCATTATTATTAGGAGAAATTCACATTTTTTGAAAGCTTTTAGGATAGTGTCCTCTTCATTGTTACAGAATTCCACAAGCATATTTCTGGGTGTCTTTTAAAATTTTTTTCTATTATAATACGGTTTTTGCCAGTTCAGCCTGCCCAACATTCAAGTGAGCTATTCCTAGCTGAGCATTCATAACTTTCTTCAGTTTAGAAAGATTCTTAATCATGACACATTCCTGTTTTCTCTATTATTTGTGTGTGTATGTGTATGTGTGGTGGAACTCACATTAACTAGACAGGCCTTCTACTAGACTTCCAAGTCCCTTTTGTTTCTCATTTTCTTCCAAATTTATGAAATGGAAGAATTTCCACAACTTTCTTTGAAACCTTCTATTATAACAGTAATTTTTTAAAAAATTCTCAGTTGTCTTATTTCTTTTTGGCAGCTTCTCATATTTGCTTTAAAAGTGTAACATCTATTCCAATTTCAAATGTACATTTTTAGTTTTATCCTCATTATATAACTTCACCTGGCCCAGGTTTAGTCTGCTTTGGTCCTCATCCTGCTGATACTCTTCCATCATCTGTGATGATCCTCAGCTGTCTGTCCACATTTGAGAATGATACTGTTTGATTCTCCTAGGTAGACAGTAGGAGGTCTTTGGTTATTCTCACTACAGATCTGTTCGGCTGAATGAAGCGATTTACTGGGATTTCAGTGTGCCTGGGAAGGCCTGGAGAGATGATGAGAGTCTCCAAATTCCAGGAAAGGTTTCAACTTAAGCTACCAACTCTCTTTCTAGTTGCTCTAGTTCTCCGTAAGTTCATTGAATTTTTTCATAGTTTAATGATAACATTCTTATTTAAAACATTACAGATAATGATAAATCTACCCTCTTGACCAGAATGTCCAATTCCAGGTCCCTCCGCAAAACACTTACAAATTGGATGTCTGTTCAGGACTTATGTGTATTTGCATAGTTATAGAAATGTATTTTAAATATATAGTCTCTATTAATCTGCAAATTTTTAATCAGTGCCTTTTAGTCAAATTCTTATCAATATTACCAGTCCATTCTTTTAAACTGGTGCCAGTATTTCCCTATTGATGGAAATTTAGATAGTTCTGTCTCATGTACTAACCATACGGCCCTCTGAAGGGGTTAATGTTTTAACAACTTCATTGCCTCCAGAGCGGTACTGATAAGAGTAGTTATTTCTCTATACAACTGCCAAGGTTTTAAAATTAGATTATTTAAATTTGCATCTCTTACTACTAGCGAGGTTAAGCAGGGACTCAGTGTCAGCAGTCTGCATTTCTTCTGACTTGTCCATTATTATCCTTTGTTTATTTTTATTCTCCCTTGGTTGTCCTTTACCTATTTATAGATATTCTTACACCTTTCCTTTTGTATTCTATTACAGCTTTTCCCCATTTTGTTTCTTTTGTCTTTTTAAAAGCATGCTGCAGTCCATGGGATTGCAAAGAATTGGATAAGACTTAGTGACCGAACAACTTTTGATACAATCAAGTTGTTCATTAATCTTTACTTTGTGACTTTCGTTTTTGTCTAGTTTGTGAAGATATGTTCAACAGCAAAGTCATAAGCATCCTAATACTTTACTATTTAACATTTAGGATTTTATTCAACTAGAACTAATCTTTCTGAATGGTGTGAAAGAAGGATCCAATTTATTTTACTTACAGACAAGTATAATGGGAAAGCTTTGGTAGGGATACTGACATAACTTTCACATAAAAAATCATAAACTGTCTCGTAATTGTTACCCCCAGCCTCTACACAAGCCAGCTTAGAGCATGAGCTTCTCTACAGACCTTTAGACAGACTTGACTTCCCATTACTGAAATCCATCAGGCAGACATTTCGGGTCACAGCTGTTTCTGCTACATTTCATGAATAAGCACTTTTTTCCCTTTTGTCTTTAACAAAACTTGACTCTTTCCTGATACCTTTTAAATTGTTTTATCTGTTATAGGATATGGAAGGGCAAACGTGTGTTTAATTGCAAAAGCAAGCCTTGAAAATTCTGATATTGACAAGTCACCTTTACATCAGTACACAGAAGTACCTCCTCTCTCCTATGCTTTTGCAGTGCACACTTTATCAATCTGATATTGAAAGATGGTAGTTCACTTGTTTAACTTGTATTCTGATCCTTGTGAGAGTCAGTACTTATCATTTCCATCAGTTATCTCTTTATTCCCCTTACCCATAAGAGGAGGTGTCATTTTCTAAATGATTTGGAGTACTTTTATGTTAAGGATATCAGTCTCATAGGTTAAACATATTTTACTAATTTTCTCAAATTCTAATGTTTAAAAACCTTGTGTACTATCTTTGACTATATAAGAGTTCATTAAAGTTCTTATAGTCAAGAATCCATGTGTGTGGTTTCTGGATCTCATGTTGTATTTAGGGAGATTGTTTTCCATGATTATGTATGGTATCCTCTAATGACTGTTTTGCATTTGGATAAAAGAATGAGACAGTTGTTTTGTACAGAAATAATTTTGAGCAGAATCTCATATACCAATACTGTTAAGCTACTGACAGTGAACTAGCACCTTTATTATATATTTCCTTTATGTGTATATCTATTGTGAATGTTTATGTGTGTGTTGACAAACACGATGTTTCAAGCCTTAAATTCTTAGGATTTTGTTAGGTACAAAGAATCAATAGATTAATTTGGGGCTTACTAACATCTGTATAATACTGAATCTTCCCCTACAGATACAGAAGGATGAAATGTCTGTTCTTCTCATCCTCCATTAAGCTTTACTCGTTTTGTTTGTACTTAGTCACATGAGAAATGGTTCCAGCACTGACTGCACAAAGCCTTCAGGAGTCAGGAAGTAATAAAGTGTAACAAGTCAGATGTAAGGCAACAGGTAGTGGTTTGAACTGTGGAAAAGTGGAAAACAAATGCCCATCTAAAGGTACTCATTTTAAATTTCACACAAATCAAACATGTTTATGAGTTTTGACCTATAGTTTTGATTTCTTTTCCCTCTGGTCTTGGAATTACAGCTTAGAACCTAACACCTTTTCTATTTAAATGACATGGATTTAACATGATTCATCTACCTAGAATTAGGAACGCTAAGTTAAATTTTGTTTTCTAATCTTCTTTGGTTATTGATCTTTTAAAGTTTTCTGTCTTTTGAGGACTATAGTGCCTTTGTTTAAATGTAAATGATGAATAAATCTCAGTAAATTTTACTTATTACAATTGATGTTGTAATAACATCTGGTTTCTTAAAACTGAATATATAATGAAGTTAGTTTTTCTTATCAACAAAATCATATTTCCATGTTTGTACTGAAACAGGAGCCATCATCTTAACTCTATCATCATGAACTCCAACATTAACTCTACTGTGTTGGATACCCTTTTCACTCAGCTTCAGAACAAGGGCTGCTCTTTTACTCAAAAATCTTTAGTCTCCTGGGTCTTGAGCTGTTTTGTTATTTCACCGATAATCACTGCTAAGATGATCAGGTCTTCTTTGTATACATAGTTACCTTTTTATTTTACATTAATGTTTATTGATTATGCTAGGCACTGTGCTGAGCAATTTACATGCATTATCTCATTTAATCCTCCCATTAACGTTTGAGGTAGTACCATTATTATTTCTATAATAGAAATAAAAAGACAAGATGCTTACAAGGAACAAAATGTTTCTCCAGAACTAGAGGGCTAGAAGATGGAACATTAAGAACTGGAACCCCGATCTAGTTGTTGCTGCAATATGAATTCTGAATTTTGATAAGTAGCCCAGGAATGAGACAGTCACAGGAAATGGGACTCTGAAATGTAAAGTGGAACAAGGTATTGGGGGGCAGGGGTCTTTTAGGCTATTTTGAGTGATGTGCACCTTGACCTAAGCCCTATAGGATGCCAGTGAACGGTTTTAATGAAGAAGTGATATGGTCAGACCCTTTAAATACAAGTTTGACTGCAGTATGGATTACTAACAGGAATACAGGGGGATGGGTTAGAAAGCCCTTCCCATAGTCTGTGTCAAATAGATTATCGTGTATTGGACAAACATTGATAGAATGGAAATGGATTAACGGAGTCAGATTCAAGGCATATTTAGGAGATAAAGCCTACAGGTCTTGGCAGCTGACTGGGCATAGAGGCTGAGGGGGAGGAAAGAGTCAAGAATGACTCCATAGTGTGGATTCTCTCATGATGAGCAAGGTGTGCTCGCTGCCTGAAAGATTTCCTGCAGTCCTTACATTCATAGGGTCTTTCTCCTGTATGAATTCTCTGATGTAGAGTTAGAGACCCACTGTAGCTAAAGGCTTTCCCACAAATGTTACATTCGTAAGGCTTCTCTCCAGTATGAATTCGCTGATGCTGAGCAAGGCCTGCATTCTGGCTAAACGTTTTCCTACATTCCTTACACATGTAAGGTTTCTCTCCGGTATGACTTCTCTGATGTTGTGCAAGTGACGAACTGTTGCTAAAGGCCTTCCCACATTCGATACACTCATAGGGTTTCTCTCCAGTGTGAACCCTCTGATGTTGATCAAGGTATGCGATCTGGCTGAAGGCTTTCCTACATACTTTACATTCGTAAGGTTTCTCTCCAGTATGAACCCTCTGGTGTTGAGCAAGGTGTGCATACTGGCTGAAGGTTTTCCTACATTCCTTACATTCATAGGGTCTCTCTCCTGTATGAATTCTCTGATGTACAATTAGGTATCCACGATGGCTAAAGGCTTTCGCACACACATGGCACACATAAGGTTTCTCTCCGGTGTGAATTCTCTGATGCTGAGCAAGAAATGAACCATTACTAAAGGCCTTTCCACACTCGATACATTCAAAAGGTCTCTCTCCAGTATGAACTCTCTGGTGTTGAGTCAGGTGTGCAATCTGGCTGAAGGCTTTTTTACACTCTTTACACTGATAAGGTTTCTCTCCAGTGTGAACTCTCTGGTGTTGAGCAAGGTGGGCATTCTGGCTGAAGGCTTTCCTGCATTCCTTACATTCATAGGGTTTCTCTCCAGTGTGGATTCTCTTATGTTGAGCTAGGTTTGCACTCTGACTGAAGGTTTTCCCACATTCGACACACGCGTAGGGCTTCTCTCCAGTATGAATTCTCTGATGAAGAGTGAGAGATGAGCTCTGGTTGAACACCTTCTCACATTCATTACATTTCAAGAGTTTCTTTTCTACATAGACTTTCTTACGTTTCATCTCGACAGGTTTTTTCCGGTAACTTCTCTTTTGTGGCTCATGCTTATTACGTTTCTGCTTTATATCAAAGATTGTATCCTGATGGAAAGTTTGCCAGGACTTAGTATATTCATTACTGTGATCCTCATTTAGGATTTCTCTGTGAGTGATGATCAGCTGACTAGCATGTACCTCCTGAGTTCCCAACTGGTTCTTAAACCAGTCCGTCCTTTTAGAGTCTCCTCTCCAACTGGAGCAGTTGAGGTTATAACTAAGATGGCTTCTTCCCATCATCATTACTTTGGATGATTCTTCATAAATAACTTGCTTTGATGGCAATTCCTTGTTTTTAAATGCATACTCCCAGTCTACAAGATATCAAGAAAACAAACATCTTTTGTATTTATGCATTAGGAAAGAACTTCTAAAACACAGACTGGTGAATGAACTACATGCATAAGTTCAAGGATGTAATAGCTGGTAAATGCAATCTAAGAGATTATAAGGCATGAAAATATAGGAAAATTCATTAAGAAAATACCTCATGCATAACTATTAAGGTAACCATCAGAAAATCACAATCATTATATATACATATTCATATTAATATAAGTCTGCAAACACCCTTCCTCTCTTGCCCTCAGGTTAGCCTGCATTCAAGGTAAGTTCGTTAGCTTTAAAAAAAAAAATTCATGTCAGTGAGGCTAAAAAAAAATCTATTAGATCCCCACATCCCGAAACACACGAAGTGTCACTAATTATCATGGAAGTGTTAGTCACTCAGTTGTGTCTCACTCTTTGCTACCCCAGGGACTGTAGCCCGCCAGGCTCCTCTGTCCGTGAGATTCTCCAGGCAAGAATACTGGAGTGGGTTGCCATTTACTTCTCCAGGGGATCTTCCCGACCCAGGGACTGAACCTGTGTCTCCTGCATTTTAGGTGGATTCTTTACTGTCTTGAGCCACCAGGGAACCCTATTAATTGCCACAGGCTGTATATAAAACTCTATGGTTAAACTTTAGCAGTCTGAAAGCAGTCTTCCTGAGTATCATTTTCTGTGTGATATGTTCCAACCAAGTGTAAATTTTTAGCTGATACTCAAGCTAAGATGCCTTCATATTGAAGTAAGTTTGTATCAAATTGTTGGTTTTATTAATCTGCCATAGGCCTTTATTTGCCTTATCTTTTCCATTCCTAAATCAAATCACCTGTTACTCTGTTCAAGACTTCCCAATGGTTTCTCACCTTATTTGTAGTAAAACCAGACTTCCTATTATGATTTACAAAAGCAATATAGCACAGAAACATAAACGTAAAATGGTACAAAATTATAGCAAATAAAATCCAGGAAAATATGAAAGCATAATCCTGACCAAGTGGATTCATCCCACGAATGCAAGGTTGGTTTCATATATGAAAATCAGTATAATTCACCACATTAACAGATTAAAGATGGAAATCATACGGTTGTTTCAATCAGTATAAAAGTATTTTGCTAAATTTAACATCTGTTTATTATGAAAATTGTCAGCAAAGTAGGAATAGAAAGGAACTTTCTCAAGCTGATAAAGGGCATCTAAGAAATATCTGTAACGACTTATTGGTGAAAGAGTGAATACATTTCCCTTTAAGATTGAGAACAGTGCAAGTATATTTGCTCTTAACCAATGCTATTCAACAGTACAAGAAATCCTAGGTATTTCCATAAGAAATAAAGTTGTATTTGCAGATAACAACTTTTCATGCCTTCCCTGGTAGCTCAGTTGGTAAAGAATCTGCCTGCAATGCAGGAGACCCTGAATTGATTCCTGGGTTGGGAAGATCTGTTGGAGAAGGGATAGCCTACCCACTCCAGTGTTCTTGGGCTTCCCCAGTTGCTCAGCTGGTAAAGAATCTGCCTGAAATGCAGGAGACCTGGATTCGATCCCTGGGTTGGGAAGATCCCCTGGAGAAGTGAACAGATACTCACTCCAGTATTCTGGCCTGGAGAATTCCATGGACTGTATAGTCCATGGGGTTGCAAAGAGTCGGACACGACTGATCACATATGCACACATTACTGGAAAAAACTTATATCTAAAGAATTATGTATCTTATATCCATAAAACTATATCTCCTTCTATATAGATATATAAATATAATACTTACAAGAAGCCACTACACTGGATATGACAAAACACTGCTAATAGAAAGTAAGACTGTAAAAAATGGCTAAATTTCAGGAATTGGAAAACAATGATATTAGGATGTCAATGATAAAACAATGATATTAGTTCCCTCTAAATTGATACATAGATTCAACACAATCCCAAACAAAACCCCAGCAGGATTCTTAGGTAGAAATGCTCAACTTCATTCTAGAATTTATATAGAAATGCAAATGATCTATTAAAATAGTCAAAGTAATTTTACAAATTCAACTGATGTCAAAATTTACTATAAAGCTACAGTAATCAGGACAGTCTGGTACTGGTGAAAGGACAGACATATATAGATCAATGGAAAAGAAGAGTTCAGAACTTAACCCATACATATATGGCCAACTGATTTTCAACCAAGATACCAAAAAGACAATATAATGGGGAAGGGAAAGTCTTTTAAAAAAGGGGCCAGAGCAACTGTGTGTCTGAAAAACAGCAGCAGACTCACACAGAGAACACACTGTGGTCGCCGGGGGGGGGGGGGGGGGGGGGGGTCAGGAGTTGAGACCAGCGGATGCAAACTGTCATACAGGATGGACAAACAAGGCCCCCCTGTAGAGCACAGGGGGCTACGTATGCGTAGACCTGAGTCATTCTGCTGTACAGCTGAAATTAACAAGCACTGTAAACAGCCTTACTTCAATAACATCATTAAGAAATAATAATGAACCTCAAACGGACAGTGAGGATATGGAGCACACCTGGAATGCTACTACAGTGCTGATGGGAATGAAAATACCATCTCCTTGGAAAACTAAAGTTACACATATTCCTGTCATATGACTCAGTTTTTCCACTTTTTTTCAAAGCTAGTATTAAAAAAAATTTTTTTTAATTGGCATATGATCGCTTCACTGTGTTGTGCTAGCTTCTGCTGTACAGCAAAGTACAACGACATGTGTACATATATCCCCTCCCTCTTGAGCTTTCTTCCCACAACCCCCACCCCATTTCTCCACTTTTAGATGTTTACCTAAGAGAAACGAAAATGTATGTCCATACAAAGTCCTGTACGTGACCACTTCATATCACCCCCACTGGAAACAACTCAAAGGTGCATCAGTATGCGAGCGGCAAAACAAAAATGTGGACCATCCGCACAGTAGACGGACACTCAGCAACAAAAGGGGTGAGTTAATCACACATGCAACACTGTGACTTTCAAAATAAATTCTGATGGTGAAGGGAACCCAACAGAATAGTATGATTCCATTTAGCTTAAAGGCAAACTAATCTAAAACGACAAAGGTTAGTTTGGAGCCAGAGTGGAGAAGAATGGACTGCAAAAAGGCACAAGCTATCTTCTGGGGGGATGGAAACATTTAGTGTCTTATTGCAGTGATGGTTTCATGGATGTATACAGCTGTCAGAACTCATCACACTGTAATTCACATAAATGCAATTTACTGTCTATAAAGTTAAGAAAAAGTACGGATGGAAACAAAGACTAAGTAAAGACAGACCTCAGTGACATAAAGTAAAACGCAAGTAACGAGCTCTTTACACTGAAAATACTCTAACTTGGAACCTACAGAATAGTTTTAAAATATGTTAGGTCATATAAAATCCTCAACTCGTTAGAAAATAAAATTAGTAGTAATTGCTATCCTGATCAAATATGATAAAACAATTTGATCAAAATACAGTAAAACCCGAAAACTTTCCGTTAAACAACTGTTATGTAAATGGGAATTAAAAGAAAAGTTGTCTAGGAAATAGAAATAAGAAAACCACTAAATATCAAATACAGCTGAAACTATATTAAGAGGAAATTAAAACCTCTAATAATTTCATTAGTGAATTAAGAGACAATGAAATAATAGTTTAAGCTTTTTTCAGTTTTTTAGCATGTTTCCAAAAAATGGAAACAAAGTAAGCCTAAGAAATAAATAGTAAAAAGAAAAACCAAAGATAGAGGATTAGAAAAGGGGAGAATGATGAAGCTATATTTTATATTTAACAGATATAGCCAGAAGCTGGAATTTAAAAATAAATAAGCAAAACTGATTAATGAGTAGCAACCTAACAACTAAAAAAATTAGCTATATAAAATAAGAAAATGGGATATTTTATACTACAGTTCAAAACAAAAAGAATTGTAAGCGATTATTACGGAGAAGGCAATGGCGCCTCACTCCAGTACTCTTGCCTGGAAAATCCCATGGATGGAGGAGCCTGGTGGGCTATAGTCCATGAGGTCGCTAAGAGTCAGACACGACTGAGCAACTTCCCTTTCACTTTTCACTTTCCTGCATTGGAGAAGGAAATGGCAACCCACTCCAGTGTTCTTGCCTGGAGAATCCCAGGGACGGGGGAGCCTGGTAGGAGGCTGGCTGTGGGGTCGCACAGAGTCGGACACGACTGAAGTGACTTAGCAGCAGCAGCAGCGATTATTATGCTCAGGTTCATGGAAATAAACCTGATAACCGTCTAGGAAAATTAAAATTTATATAATTTAACCCAAGGAGGAAGCTACTGGGAGGCCACTTTACCAGAGGACGCTGAGAAAGCTATCAAAGGTCTACTTCCCCACAGAGGCCCTGGCAGAGTTTTTCTTCCCAACTCTTAAGACTGCTGACCGCATTCCTTCCCACTAACATCTAATCAGACTGTCTTCCTAGCCTCCTTCCCCCCAGTGGTATGCACTTCTTCACTAGGATATCTTCCCATCAGGTAAGTCTCTTACTGTCCTAAGTCAAATTCATCTTTTCTTCTACAAACCTGTTCTTCCTTTTGACTTGTTTCTGTTAAATGCTATCACCTCCCAGTTACCCAGACTTGAAGAAAATACCACCAGAAGTATTTTTCCTGTGATGGTTTATAAACATCAGAATAATCCTAAAAATTTAATAGGATGATTTTCTCAAAGTAGAAACCTGAATCCTGGTAAGAGATTCCGTGAATAAATAAATGAATCAGTCCTTCAGTCTAAAAGGAATGAATGAGTGAAAAGGAAAAAAAAATGCATTGCTGCGTCTAGATGTTTGAACACAGGATTAGAGCAACTTGTGTAAAACTGAAAGGCAAGGACAAGGAGACGCTGTGACATTTGGATCCAGAGGACAGGAGGAGGTTATCTGACAGGACAGTGCTGTGTGAGGGAGTGAATCCGAGGAGAGTATAGTTTGGGAGCTCAGGCCAGAGACACCTCTGTCTCTTCCCAGGCCTGGAGCCCTTTGATGGTACCCAGGAAGCGTCAGTTAGGAGCTGGACTTTGCAGGCTAGGGAGCTTTTCCTGGCAGGGGCCTCTCCAGCCCTGGGTCTCACTCACTCACCAGGGCACGCTCCCCTCGGCTCCTCCTCCTCCACCATCCAGGGCGCCTTTCCTTGCTCCAGTAATGAGATCACATCTGGCTTAGAAACCGAAACTCCTGCTCACAAGAAATAAAAAGGGGAGTTAGCCAGGCCCATCAGTCAGATCAGGCTGCTTGGTCACTGGGAAGGGGAGAGAGCCGAGGCCGACTCTACAAAGCTACACTCATCTGGGGGAGCAGCGGGGAGGTGCAGCAGAGGCTCCCCAAAGGTGGCGCTGGAAAGCAGCCTCCGTGCGGATTCCGCCTTACAGGGAGACCTCACCCAGCGATACCAGGCTCCTGTAGTTGTCCAGCATCACCGTCCTGTACAGACTCCTCTGAGCAGGGTTCAGCCATTCCCACTCCTCTTGCGAGAAATTGACAGCCACGTCCCCAAATGTCACCAGATCCTGAAATGACACAAACACGGTCCTGCTCAACCAGTGTTCTTACCCTCACATGAGCACAGTTTAAAAAGTTAAACTGCCTGTGTTCTCAGACAGAAATTCTGCATACAGGGAACTTCCCTGTCAGGATCCTGGGGTCTGAGCAACACGACTTCTCTGTGCTTAGTCTTGATATTCTGTCATGGAAAGTACACAATTTCAGAGACTCTGTACTGACGGAGAAAAGATAGACGTGAAAGCTGGCAAGAGCAGAACACTGTAAACAATCAGATGTGAAATAACTCAGTACTCACTACATGCTAGAGCATTTCTCAGTGTGGAAAATCAGGACAGACTGCTGCTGCAGTCGTGTCCGACTCTGTGCGACCCCAGAGACGGCAGCCCACCAGGCTCCCCCGTCCCTGGGAGTCTCCAGGCAAGAACACTGGAGTGGGTTGCCATTTCCTTCTCCAGGGCATGAAAGTGAAAAGTGAAAGGGAAGTCGCTTAGTCGTGTCCCACTCTTCGCAACGCCATGGACTGATGCGTACCAGGCTCCTCCATCCATGGGATTTCCCAGGCAAGAGTACTGGAGTGGGGTGCCATTGCCTTCTAGAGCAGTGAAAAAAGGCCTCAAGGAGGAGGCAGAAACATGAGTTATGCTCAATTTTTATGTGCATTTTCCCAAATTATGCAATTGAATGATCAATGTTCCAGCTATATCAATTAGGTATATATAAAAATATATTTGATGCTCACTGTATTGGTACTCTAAAATTACATACAAATAAAAGCAGTAAAGAAGTTTTATGGTGATTTTGCAAAAATATAACTTAAATGTATGCCATTACAGAGGTCAGGAACAACAGAAGATTACATAACAGCTCTTGGTAACATTACTAAGTTTCAGAGACAGTTGTTAACTTACCATAAGCCCTAAGAGACAGAGTAACAGTAATTTTAACCACTATTATGTTAAATAGGGAACATTTCAAATGTGATAATGCAGTGCGTCACAAAACACCTACAGCTCTCACTAGAGAAACACACCCAGTTGTGCACACCTAGTGAACAAGAGTTTCTGAAATGTTACCACATAGCTCTCAAATACCATGGTTAAATTAAGGATCTTTTTAACATGAAATGAGACCTAGTCTGCTTCCCCCAAATTAAGAAAATACGGATTCTTCCTAATGTGGTTAAGTCTGCTCCAGACTTAATTTTTTTTTGGCTGTATGATCTGGTATGTGCTTCACAGGTTTGGCACATCACAGAGCAAAACCTACCCTTAAGCTGAGCTGACACGCAGCTGCCCTCAACGGCACACACCCAAACAGCTGAGCCGACCTGTCAGATACTGAAATCCTTCCACGCTGGCTGGTGAACAGCGGCTGCAGGGAGCCCCGCTGGCAGCCATCCTCCCCACAGTCCAGTAGGGAGGGGACCGCCCGCCCTGCATCAGCGTCCACGACCCCATCGGGGTAAGTTCTGGATGTGTCCTGGCCATAGGGGTTGTCAAATAGGAATGTCACTCCTATTAACGTGCCTCCTGACAGAGTAGTAATACCCTTACTGAAGATGCATTTAAGCCTATCAGTGATGCTCCACAGAAACATTTTTAATGGGAAGAAACAAAAATGAGTCAGTATATGAATAACTGTCTGAGCAATGGACAAAAACGTTAAGGAAGCTACAAGTGACGTGAAAGGACTCCGTGAAACATCAGTTACGCTTGTCAGCTCCTATCTTACGTGCTCCCATCTCAGAAACAACGTAATAAAGGGGAACCTGGGCAGTGAGTGAGAGCGCCAAGGAAAGGAACACGGGTTGGGTTTAAAAGATGAAACTTGTGCTAGATAGGGCTGGGCACCATCAATCATAAATTCTATTAAAACTCAACCACTTCAACACACTCTTTAAAACTGTGTGCAAAAAGAGGTGTTCCACACACCATGTTTTCTGTAGTAGAGGCCAGGCAGGTTTTGCCAGGTAAACTTCTTACTTTTTTTTACTTGCACACATAAACAAATGGATCATCTGGGTTTTGATGATCCGGTTGACATTTTCCTCTTAGCCAATGAGATCTGAATACTTTCCAAATGTCTTTATTTTGATTCTATAAAACAGGAATCTTAGACCATGTTGTCACCTTCTTAAAGAAGCTCAGGAAATAATGTCTGGAGAGAGCCCTCAGGATGGCACAGTAGCAAGACATGAAGCCCATCTTCTCCCACAAACACGAAAGTGACGGGATGCTCCCAGCAGCGAGAGAAGAGCAGAGAGTTAATTGCAAGGACACCCCCACGCGGCTCTCAGGTGACTTCTCTGCAGAAACACTGCAGGACGGAAGGGACTGGAAAGATATGTTCAAAGACTTGAAAGGGAAAAACTTGCAGCCTAGGCTACTCTTATTGTAAGATTATTTAGAACAGAAAAACAAATTTTTAAAAGAAAGAAAATAGTGCCTGGTATTTCTACCTATAGTGATTTTTTTCCTCTTTCTAAGTTAAAAACTCAGAAGTCCTAACCCCCAACATCTACCTACCTCCTATAAGCAGTCAAAATGCACAGTTAGTATGTATCTGTTCAGGTTCCCTTACACAGACATATCTATGATTACATATTCATTTACTGATGACATCACTCTTGGTAGATGCATATTATTGTCAATACATAATGTAAATCAGCCATATCTGATTTACTAACCCCTTGATTCTTTTCAATTATGTTAGTCTTAATTTTTCACTATGATGTTACAAAGATCTCTAGTTATTGTCTTAAAATATATTCCTAAAAGTTCCTCTCTCCATTAAGACTAGGATTTCCCAACTTACTTAACATCAGAAACAAGTTTAAATTACACTATTCTGGCCTAGTCAGAAAAGGACGTAATGAAAAAAAAAAAAATCAGGTTGGGACTGAAGTTTTGACCTGTAGTCAAAGAAATGAAAGTTTTTCAGGTAGGAGGAAAATGGAATGAAATGAAAAATAAGGAACACGGAAGCACTGTAGCACAGGAAGAAATTCAGAGCCCCGAGACAAGAACTAAGTGTAACTGCTGCTGCTGCTGCTGCTGCTGCGTCGCTTCAGTTGTGTCTGACTCTGTGCGACCCCATGGACGGCAGCCCACCAGGCTCCCCCGTCCCTGGGATTCTCCAGGCCAGGGCACTGGAGCGGGCGCCATCACCGCTCTACTACTTGGTCGCTCTGCTGCTCATGATAGAGCGCTGGTTGAGGTGCTGCTTGTTGAGA
Organism: Ovis canadensis; assembly: GCF_042477335.2. Taxonomy (NCBI): domain Eukaryota; kingdom Metazoa; phylum Chordata; class Mammalia; order Artiodactyla; family Bovidae; genus Ovis; species Ovis canadensis. The sequence continues at coordinate 78,060,409 of NC_091258.1, forward strand.
AAGTGGCAGAAGTACCAACTGTAGAAGGGAGATCACAGACGAAGAGAGATGATCGTCACAGTAAGAAGCAGTGGACACAGATCATCCTAGAGCGGCCACTAAAAGAGCAATGGCCTGGCTGTGAGAACAGAGAAAAAATACAACACAGACTGTTTCACAAGAGGCTTCCCAGGTGGCCAGTACAGGAGACACGAGATCAATCCCTGGGTCGGGAAGATCCCCCGGAGGAGGGCAAGGCAACCCGCTCCAGTACTCTTGCCTGGAGAATCCCAGGGACGGGGGAGCCTGGTAGGCTGCCACAGTCTTGCTGCTGCTCCTGCTAAGTCGCTTCAGTCGTGTCTGACTGTGCGACCCCATAGACGGCCTCCCACTAGGCTCCTCTGTCCCTGGGATTCTCCAGGCAAGAACACTGGAGTGGGCTGCCATTCCCTTCTCCCGGGCTACAGTCCATGGGGTCACAAAGAGCCAGACACAACTGAGTGACTAACTTTCACTTTTGTGTAAGATAAAGATAAGAATCTTAAAAATGAGCTGAGGTTTGAACAACAGTCTACGTAAAGTGGGAGAGCTAGCCAGCCACCCTCTACGGGAGGAGAGTTACGGATGAGGACGGAGCACATGCAAACGTGCAGGAACAGGAGCCTGGAACGCTCGAGGGACAGCAGGCCGACCAGTGAGACTGGACAGACAGCAGTGAAGACGGGAGGAGACGAGGGCTGAGCGCCGGGAGCTGGGCCGTGTGGGACCTGAGAGGCAAGGGAAGGGCGCGGGGCCTCATTCCGTGGAGAAGTGCCGGGCTCCAGGACCCGAGCACTCGGCCCCCGGGAGCCCTTCACTGTCCTGCCACCCTTCTCTCAGCAGCTGGTGCTGACCCTCAGCAGTACAGCCTGCTGCCTCTGACAGTCACGAACGGTGATGTCTGCACACCACTCCTTCTTGGCCTCTTTCTCCTCATTTGGAAAACAGTGTCTCAAAACCAGTTACTCATAATTTTATTCCTGGCTTTATCATTTTATGAGCCTAGAAGTCTGGTGTCTAAATAGACTAGCTCCTGGCCACATGTGGTTATTTAAATCAATATTTAAAAATTAGTCCTTCAGTCACACTAGTCCATACACGTGGCTCCACAGCCCCACGTGCTAGCTGCTGCGGTGCTGGGCAGTGCAGACCCAGCGTCTCTGCCGCCAGTTGCTCGGCGATGCTCTGCATGATAGAAACCAAAGGTGTAGCAGTCTGTCGTTTTTATATTTAATCTACAGAATGTCTTTAGCCTCAAAGAATGAGGAAGAAAAAAAGTTCAAGTGAACGTCCAGTCCTTCTCCTCCGATTTAAAATATTACACTATCATATAATAAACTAGTAGACAGCAAATTCCACGAAGACAGTGTCTGTTTAACCACAGTGTTGCCAGCATTTAATATACAGTACGTCTTTAATAACTATATGTTCAGTGAGTGAGTAAGTATTTTCCCTTTGTACTTGTATTTGTTTCTGGACGTTATGTGCTGATCTTATTTCTCTGACTCCCATTCTATGTTATTTACTGATTTTGTTATTATAGATGTAAGCAGCCACTTTTTAACGTATATTCAATATTCCCTCCTACCAGTCTCCTTTTTCAAAAAATGTCCTCCAGTTTTCTATATTAACTGTACTAATCTTCACTGAATGACGCAGAATATTCGGTGTGTGGCCTGATGCTAACTCAGGATATCTCATTACTCCCGTGGAGTACTACTCGTTAATGCTCACCCAGTGCCTGAAAAAAACTCCTGCCCTAGCTGACCCACTCTTTAATGCTCAAGACACAGCAAATCCCACTCCTCAAAGCCACAGCTGAGGCTTCCCCAGCAGGCCCTGCCTACTCTCAAACTCAGCTCTGTGGAGAAGCTCAAAACTGCTGATCACATCTTAGCACCCACTTTGACCTCAATGAATCAAGTCCCTCCAGCGAAGATTTTCATATTCCACCAAGGAGTGTATTTGGCCTCTTAAGACCTCCCAACTGAACACCTCACCCACAGCAAGTGCTAAACTGTTTCCTGAATAGAAGATGAAAATTCTGGCTGGGGGCGGGGAAGGAAGCTCACTGTGCTTTGGGGGTGGGGGGCGGGGTAATCTCCTTTCACTAGATTGGAGAACATGAGGACCAGGTCACTGAATGACTGGAACTTCAGTAGAGTGGGGAATTTCAGAAGAAAAGCAAAATGTCCATGTAAAATCTGAAAAAAAAACACAAGGCATTTAGATAAGAGAAGAAATATTACCTTACCTCGGACATGGCTTTAAGAAATTTTGACAGCTCTTCTGCCCTCCTCCTTCCGGCTCCTCTCTGAGCAGTGTTCAGAGAAAACACAGCTGGAGAGGGAGGAAGAAAACATAAAATGCCAGGCCTGCCCCAAGCTCTCAGCACCGTCAGCTGAGCAAGCCTCCTTCCTTCTCGCTGCCCTTCTCCCCACCACAGAAGTGAGTAAGAGGCGTCACTCAGCTGGCCTTTGCTGTCTAAATTTTTTCACCTACCTGCTTTAAGTACAGTCGAGTCACAGTGTTACATTAGTTTCAAGTGTTCAACATAGTGACTCAGTGTCTTTAGAGATCATACTCCACTCAAGGGTTTCCCAGGTGGTTCCAGTGGTAAAGAACCCGCCTAACAATGCAGGAGACATAGGAGACACTTTGATCCCTGGGTCAGGAAGATCCCTGGAGGAGGAAATGGCAACCCACTTCAGTATTCTTGCCTGGAGAGTCCCACAGACAGAGGAGCCTGCTGGGCTACAGTCCATGGGGTCCCAAAGAGTCGGACTCGACTGAAGCGATTTAGCACGCTCATATTCCATTTAAATCTCCCACGTGCTTTAGATCTCAATATGCAACATAAACTCTCTGTGCATAAGATAGCTCCTCGTTTATAAGAATAGCAGCACCCTTCAGAGCGGCACTGCCAAGTAAGGGGTATGTCCCCCTTCACAGTAAGGGTATTCATCAGCGAAATTATCCAAGGCTTCACGCTCAAGCAGTTGAGCCCACCTGGGATCCAGATCTGCCGCCTCAGTCTCTTCACTGGAGGATGACATTGAAATGTGTCCCCACCCTTTCTACAAAGATGAGATAAAAAGCTACAAAGTGAATGCTTCAGAGAAGCATCTTTACACAGGGTAGCCCGCACAGGGGTCGTGTGGTCTGGAGGACCCTGGACCAAAGAGGACTCGCTGCTTCTGGTCCTGGCTTATAAAACACACCGGAAAACCATTCGCTCAACTTTTCTAAGAAACTTCCTCGGGGTTGGGGGGAGTGTGCAGGTGCAGGGACGTGCAGAAACAGCCACCGCAACTCCCTAAGTTACGAGTCACTGTCCACGAACTCCCCTGCCTTGGCGAGTACAGCGGCAGTGGAAGGACCTCCGGGGCCGGAGGTCAAGGCCGGCGCTCAGGGCTCTGCCCGCCGGGCCCGAGGCCGGCTTCGCCCCAGCTCTCTCCCCTCCGTGAACTCCCTCTCCCCCTCCATCTCGCGTCTGCCCCACTACACGGAGCCCCCGGTCCCGGCGCGCGCGCACACACGCCCCGGCGCCCCTCGCGCTGGCGGCTCCCCGGGCGCAGCCTGCGGGTGCACGGTTGCGATGCTGTCTCCGCGTCCTCACACTCTCTTCACACACGGCCGCGCGCACTCCCACGCGCAAGGTCACGCACACAGGGGCGCTGTCACGCGTTGTCACACACGGCCAGACCCGGCTCACACGCCGTGACACGCTCGCTCTGCCCGCACACAGGCACGCACACCCTGACCCCGGCTCCCACCCGCCCGGACGCCCTCGGCCGCCCGCCCGCCGGCAGGCCTGCCCGCCCACGCGCCCCGCGCCCCCGCCTCACCTCTCCTCGCTCGGCGGCCGGGCGGCCCGCGGCCGGGGCGGGGACTCGATCTCGCCGCGAGCGGCGGCCTCACAAAGGGGCCGCGGCGCCCGGGCGGGCAGCCGGCGCCGGCCGCGGGGGCCGCCGGGAGCTGGAGTCCGGCGCCGGGCCCGAGGCGGCGCGGGGCATGCCGGGACCGCCGGGCCCGGGCGCCGCGGCCGCCGGCCTCGTCCGCTGGCGTTGTCTCTGCCGCGCGCTCGCAGCCCCGGCCTTCCGTCCCAGAGCCGGCCCGGCCCGGCCCAGCCCTCAGGCCGGCGGACCCATCGCCCCGCCGCCGAGTCCGCCCAGACCTGGAGGGCCGGCGTGAACTGCGCAGGCGCCCCTCGCTCGCATCGCCTAGGCGTCCAGAAGCGCTGGCCGCGCGCGGCGGCGGGGCTGTGGGGCGCACGCGCAGTGTGTCCGTGCGGGCGCCGCAGGTGGGGCTCCGGGCCGGCGCTGGGGGAACGCCGACGGCGGGGCTGGGTGTGCGGACCACGGAGCGCGCCGGGGCGCGGGGCTCTTCCTGGGTCCCCGCCGTCCTCCCGATCCCTTCATTTGCCACTTACTGAGGGGCTACTGGGTGCCAAGCAGGGCTTCCCACATGGCTCAGTGGTAAAGAATCCGCCTGCCAATGCGGAAGACCTGGGTTCCACCCCTGGGTCCGGAAGATCTCCTGGAGGAGGACGTGGCAACCCACTCCAGTGTTGTTCCCTGCAGAATCCCATGGACAGAGGAGCCTGGCGGGCTAGAGTCTGGCAGGACTGAGCGACCAAGGACAGCACAGGTCGCCGAGCACTGTTGCAGGCGCTGGGGCTGCAACTAGGAACGTGCCAAAATCCCCATCCGCGGAGCTGAGGTTCCAGTGTGGGAGAAATTTCACAGGAAAAAAAAAAAAAAAGATACCGATAAATACTGGGAACTGATACACGTTATAAAGAAAAGCAGAGCACAAGGCCATTCTTTCAGTACTTTGTTCTTTTACACCCTCTTGTTCCTATTCAGCGTGTCTGAAAATGTTTAATAAACTCCTAGCTCTCGTCCTCACAGTCATGCCTCACCTTTTCTGAAATTGCGTTATAGGATGTGGAGCTTCCGAGTAACTTCTCATCAAAGGAACCAGTGACAAAACGCTGGAAATGTTTATATGGAGGAAATGTAAAAAATGCAAATGTTATACTTACAAAGATGTTCAGTTCAGTCGCTCAGTCGTGTCCGACTCTGCGACCCCATGAATCGCAGCACGCCAGGCCTCCCTGTCCACCACCAACTCCCAGAGTTCACTCAGATTCACGTCCATCAAGTCAGTGATGCCATCCAGCCATCTCATCCTCTGTCGTCCCCTTCTCCTGCCCCCAATCCGTCCCAGCATCAGAGTCTTTGCCAATGAGTCAACTCTTTGCCTGAGGTAGCCAAAGTACTGGAGTTTCAGCTTTAGCATCATTCCTTCCAAAGAAATCCCAGGGCTGATCTTCAGAATGAATTGGTTGCATCTCCTTGCAGTCCAAGGGACTCTCAAGAGTCTTCTCCAACACCACAGTTCAAAAGCATCAATTCTTCAGCACTCAGCCTTCTTCACAGTCCAACTCTCACATCCATACATGACCACAGGAAAACACTGTATACAGTAATAACATCTTGAATATAAACAACACGGTTAAAAGTAGAGAAATAAATACATGTGTTTGAAATTATACAACTTATAAAACTACTTGTGTGATACTGAAGCAACCTATATTTCTGGGGTTCTGTTTTTGTTAAAGGGGGAATTAATCTGTTACAACTACATTAAGATTGTACTATTGGGAAGCTGTTCCTATATATAGAAAAGTAAAAGGAACACAATCCACAAAAACTAGTTGGTTTTGTGTTTTAATTTTGAAATTCTGACTGTACCTAACCTCTGGCTTTCTGAAACAGTGCAAACATGCAAGTTAAGACATATCAGTAAATGTTCAGGTTTTTGCAGCCTTTTCCACATTTCACAGATGTATGAAGAATCTTGAATGCCCATAAAGATGTATGGGCATCTTTACCCTGAAGAAAATAGGTGATAACATTTTTTTGTTTTCAACCACTACCTTTTAAGCTTCTGTTGGCAGAACCCGCTACAAAGCTTGCGTCAAAATTTACTGTGACCTGCATAAAAAACAAGTTTATCATTTTCAAATCAATAATCAGCAAACATGCCTGCCTAGCATATTAAATCCAATGGCGTTCTAACATGTATACTATCATGTAAGAATTGAATCGCCAGTCTATGTCTGACGCAGGGTGCAGCATGCTTGGGGCTGGTGCATGGGGATGACCCAGAGAGATGTTGTGGGGAGGGAGGTGGGAGGGGGGTTCATGTTTGGGAACGCATGTAAGAATTAAAGATTTTAAAATTTAAAAAATAAAAAAACTAATAAAAAAAATAAATTTAATGGCGTATTCTAAGTACATGATCTTGAGTATTAGAGTACAGAACCCGAGACAGAGGACCCATTTAGTTTGCTCTCATTGTCACAATGAAGATATATTTATTTTTTCATGGATTAATACTGGAGCAAATTTAACTCTGTACTCTATTTTGAGTTAAATTTTATAACAAGTGTGAGGTCAAAGTTCTTTTGTTGCTGTGGATGTCCAATGGCGCCAGCATTATTGAAAATGCTATGGTGCCTCCAATAAATTGCTTGTGCACCCGAACACAATTTTAAAATGGGCAAAGGATATGGACAGACATCTCTCCAAAGAATATAAACAGAAAGTCCACAAGCACTCAAAAAGATGCTCAAATCATCAGTCCTTGCTGCTGCTGCTAAGTCACTTCAGTCGTGTCCGACTCTGTGCAGCCCACCAGGCTCCCCCATCCCTGGGATTCTCCAGGCAAGAACACTGGAGTGGGTTGCCATTTCCTTCTCCAATGCATGAAAGTGAAAAGTAAAAGTGAAGTTACTCAGTCGTGTCCGACCCTCAGCGACCCCATGGACTGCAGCCCACCAGGCTCCTCCATCCATGGGAGTTTCCAGGCAAGAGTACTGGAGTGGGGTGCCATTGCCTTCTCCGCATCAGTCCTTAGGGAAATGTAAATCAAAACCATAATGACTTGCCATTTCACACCCACAAAAATGGCTAGGATCGAAAAGTCAGACAACAAAGTGTTGGTGAGGATGTGGAGACACTGAACTTTCATACATTGGCGGTGGGAATTTAAAATGAAGTAGCTGCCTTGGAGAAACATTCCAGACATTTCTTAAAAAGCTACAGTTACTACATGACCCAGCAACTGCAGTCGTAGACGTATATATACCTAAGAAAAATGAAAACACACATCCACGCAAAAACTAGTACACAAATGCTTCATAACAGCCATTAATAACAGTTCACTAATAATAATGATGGTTGGAACATCATTACTCATGATGGCCAGCGTGGAAACAACCCAAATGCCCTTATTATTCAGTCATCAACTGTAATAAAAGCAGTGACATACTGACACCGAGCTACAACGGTGAGCTGTTGGGAGCCAGCGTGAGGAACTCCGCCCATGGCAAAGGTCATGAGGAAGGAGGCTTGGCATACGCAAAGGCGTGATCAAGCCTCAGGAAACCCCCTGTTCCCGAGCATCTACCCCCAAAACCAGAGTACTTTACGGGGAGCTCTCCCCCATAACCATTTCTCTCAGAGAAGGAGTTAACTTGCAGCTCCAGTTAATAAAAATTCCTGGGCGTGACAAGAGTGTTTCAACTTAGGAACTCTGGAGGTTCTCTGGCCTGCCTGATCAGGCTCGTCCGGCCGCATGTGATGGTTTACAGCCTCCCAACAGTGAGAGGCATGGGATGTTTTAAAACTTTCTAAATACAGACTCTTTTGAGAAGTTAGAAAATTATTAGTATAGTATAGTGGGTTGATTAGGAATTATATTGGTGAAGGGTTTTTTCTTCATTTGTCCTGCCAATAATTACTGCTAATTCCCTGCCCTGGGTGTGACAAGGATGTCTCAGGTCAAACCTCTCTATTGACAGACTAGCTTGTGTGACAACCTCTCAACCATAAGCAGCACAGAGAGTTTGGAGTATTAGCGTAGGGCTTTTTTCATTGATGAGTCAATGATTGCCATCAGGCCTCCATATCCTTAGGCACCTGGGAATATATTAATCAATGTATTTGAAATATAGAAAAGGAAATATAGTAGTTTTTTGATGTTAGCAATACTAGACTTTTTGAGTTAATGAATTTTTTCTTTTGTTATAGATCACTGTACTTTGTTATAAATCACTATACTATGTAAAAATGTAACTTTATCACTATCTTAAGACAAAATAGATCTTAAGGGGAACATTGGTGAAGGGTTTACATTTGTTGAGCCAATATTTGCTCCTAAATCTCCATATTCCTGCCCTTATAATGAATATAACTAGCATATAGGAGAAATAAGTATTAACCTTTAAGATTAATCATGTTAAACCTTAGGTTAAGTAAATCCCTTTCTTGACTGTAACTCACTACACCCTCACCCTATAGGAATGCAACTTTATTTGGAGGGTGGCATCTGATTTAAGAAAAAAAATCACCCCTGGAAAAATAAGTTTTCTGGTTAACTGACCGATATCAGAAAGGGCCATAAAATGTCAGCAGACCTCATGGCCAGAAGATGATGAAACTCATAAGACCTTTGTATAATTTTATATGAAGCACCTGATTGTAACAAGGGTCAGGTCTGCTGACCCCCGCGTGACTCTGTATTCATCCCTATGCATAACAAAAAGGTATATAAACAAACCTGAAAAATAAAGAAATTGGATCAGTTCCTGGAAAGACTGATTCCCCCGTGTCGTTTCTTTCTCGCTCCCCGTTTTCCTGGCTGAATTCCCATCTGAAATGTGGGTACTCACCAAGCCTGCTAATTCTGCCTGGGCTTCTGAGATTGGATCGGGGAGGCCTCAGTGCCTCCTCTGCTTTGGAAGAATGGAAAGATGCCTGTGGCCTACGTAGGTGGTGACTGGGATTCCATGTAACCCAGTTATTGAGCCTCTTTTCTCCACTAATTCTCCTACTACACTATCTGTTTCTAATCTCCCTCTATATCTGTAATTAAATAAGTTTTTTCCAGGACGCTGATTCCGTCCCCACCTTCGAATTACCCTGGATCCACCGGGGCTGGACCCCGGCAGTGAGCCTTGAAAACATTCCACTATGTGAAAAGCCAGGCACAAAAGACTACGCGTTGTAGGAGCACATTTGATATGAAATATCCAGAATAGGCAAAAATTTCAGAGAAAGTGAATCAGTGGTTGTTTGGGCTGAGGGCAGGAAATGAAGAATGAGCTCGGACATCAGGCTTTCTTCTTTGGTGATGAAAACGTTTCAAGTTTAGATCGTGCTGATAGTTACACAACCCTGTGAATATGCTGAAAGACCTCCAAAGAAGAAGAGCTTCCCTGGTGGCTCAGACACTAAAGAACCTGTCTGCAATGTGGAGACTCGGGTTCGATCCCTGGGTCAGGAAGATCCCCTGGAGAAGGAAATGATGACCCACTCCAGTATTGCTGCCTGGTAAACTCCATGGACAGAGGGTGGTGGGCTACAGCCCATGGGGTCACAAGAATCAGACATGACTAACACGTTAGCCACTGAAGAACAAAAGGGAGCGGACCCTGAGAGTAGGGCTCCCGCAGAGCCTCGGTTCTCGCATTCGTCCTTTGCTCCTCCCCCTCCTTCATACACAACATTTAAGGGGGCACAAAACACAAAACAGAACCAGAAACCAAAATACATGACACAACGATGAAATGTTTTTAAACGTAAAGATCAACGTAAAAAGTTCATTATGAGCAAAACATCAAAACCTTAGAGACAGGATCTGGCTGCTTTATTAAACCAAGAAGTGACTGGGCGCAGCAAGACTGAACTTCACACCTTGAGAACCTACAGTCCAGAAGACAGTTGCAGATTGGAAGCATCTGGTTAGCAGCGATCACTCTAAAGTGACTGTTTTTGTTTTTGCAGCCAGTTATCTGTGAGGAGATAAACCTGAGACTACAAAGATATCCTGTTCATTATCAGTCTTCAGCAACAGCTTTAGAATCAGAATCTCTGCCAGAATCAACTGCTGCCACGAGGGCTGAAAGGCATCTTATAGCTCCATCTTTGCTTCTACATTCACTAGTTGAAAGTCTTAAGTTCTTTCTCTTCTCATTCAGTCATCATTTATTTTAGTATGAATATATGAAATACGTTCATTTATACTGCTACTCTGGAGAAGGCAATGGCACCCCCCTCCAGTCCTCTCGCCTGGAAAATCCCATGGATGGAGGAGCCTGGTGGGCTGCAGTCCATTAGGTTGCTAAGAGTCGGACACGACTGAGCGACTTCACTTTGACTTTTCACTTTCCTGCATTGGAGAAGGCAATGGCAACCCGCTCCAGTGTGCTTGCCTGGAGAATCCCAGGGACGGGGGAGCCTGGTGGGCTGCCGTCTATGGGGTCGCACAGAGTCGGACACGACTGAAGCGACTTAGCAGCAGCAGCCTACTGTTATTCTAGTTATACTGACGCTCAGATTGTCCCAGTTATGCCCACAAAAGCCCTCCTCAAACTGAATCCTGGAGAATATGCTTCAAAGAGCTTCAACAAATATCTACATCCCTGTGATCACCACGTCAATCAAGGTATGCAAGGTTTCTATCATCCCCCAGATCCCCCTGCCGTTCCTTTTCCAGCTTTCCCTGAACCTGTGGGCCAGAGCAACCACCGATCTTTCTGTCCCTGCAGCTTTGCACATGCTGGAATCGCCCTTTAAATGGATATATGCACAGCTTAACTTAAGAACTCAGGAGACGCCCGCGCGTACTTCCGGAGCTCTCTCTCCGAGTACCTCCCTCCCATCCCTTCCTTCCTCTTCCACACTCCGCTCAGCAATTGCCAGTTACTTGAGTTTCCCCCCCTCTGCTGTTCGTCTCACTTCAGGAAATCTGGTGTGCTCTGCTTGCGTCCCTCCTTCCTGCACTGTCTGCAACAGGCCTCCAGGGAGAAAGCCGTTGCTGCTTAGGAAGTCATTTATTCTCCCCTCTCTCAGGGGCCAAAGTCTCGCATTACAGGTGTCCAGTATCTGAAGACTTATTTCCTACATATTATCTAGTTTTCCATTTGTATATAAGGAGGGATGGCAAGTTTTGTACTATAACACCACTGCACTTGTGGGCAGGGTATCACTGTGATATTTTTTGAGCATCTCCCTACTTTTGGGCATAAGAAGATTTTCCATTCTCATTTTGTACTTTCCCTGCCATCATCCTGGAATCAGACATCACCCCAATAAGCTTTGGTTCCTTTTTATTAGAGAATGATATTTAGAGACCAAGGTCTGCTTATTGCCACTGAGGCATCATTTCTTCCACGCTCCTTCACCAAATAGAGAAGTGGAAAATTATACAAACACACACTTAAAAAAGAAAAGAGTAAGACTAATTAATTCAAATGAACTTTTATTTTAGAAGTTTTTGATTTACAGAAAAACTGCAAAGATCGTACAGAAGGTTCCCACATACTCTGCACCCAGTTACTGAACCAACACTGATGCATTAGTATTAAAGTCCACACTTTCTCTCTCCCACTTTTTATCTAATGTCCTTTGGTTTTTCCAGGATCTCACTCAGGATACGTTATTTTTAGCAGTTGTGTCTCATCAGGCTCCTTTTAGTTGTGATGGTTTCTCAGACTTTCCTTGTTTACAATGACCGTCACCCCACTTTTGTGGAGTTCAGGGCAGACATTTTGTCGAATGTCCAAGGACTGCCATTTGTCTGCCACGCTGTCATTAAAATGAGGCTCTGTTTTGGGAGGAAGATCGTAAAGTCCAAGCGCCATTTCCACAGCATCTTATCGCGAGTGCCTGGTCTCAGCGTGCCGTCACTATGGGTTTACACTGATCTCAGTGAGCTGCGCAAACATATTTTTAATCACGAGTGCACACCAACTCAACATCATGGGGTGGTTCTTTATCTTCTATTATCCTTTATTTATATCTCTCTTTTCCCACAGTAGAACACTGGCCACCAACAAATCAATGCATTTATTCAGTTGCTCGATTCTAAGGACGCCAATGCTGGGAACGATTAAGGGCCGGAGGAGAAGGTGACGACAGAGGATGAGGTGGTCGGTGGCATCACTGACTCCACGGACATGAGTTTGAGCAAACTCCGGGAGACAGTGAAGGTCAGGGAAGCCTGGCATGCTTCAGTCCTTGGGGTCGCAGGGTCAGGCGTGACTTGGCAACTGAGCGACAACAATATGCTCATCAAACAGTTTCCAAATCACGATACCAAAGCTATTAGGAGAAACAGTCCGCTAGATTGAGTTCAGAGGCTGCATTTTTTGGCTTTTGGTTTTTTACTTAGGAATGTTAGCTCCTTATCTGAGACTCATAAAGTAAAACTTCTGTCGTTTGTGTTTCGCCTTTGCTTACGGTGTATTCTGCCTTACAGAAGTGCTTTAGCTTTCTGTTCTCAAGGGCAGCGGCCTTTTATTACACCTGGATTTTTAAGTCAGAAAGTCTTTCCATACATCCAGGTCATAATGGAATTCACCTCTGTACATGTCTGCTATTTGTATGGTTTAAATTAGAACTCAAGCCAATGTGGGGTTTATTCTTTTGCATTATGTGAGGTATTAATTATATTTTTTTTCCAACTGACTCTTCAGTTAATCCACAAGCTTTTTTATTAAAACATCCATTTTTATTCCAATGATTTGCCACATTTATGTATAGCAGATTTCTCTCTGCACTTGATATTTCTGGACAGTCTAGTCTCTCCCACCTAACAATTCATGAACTGATACCATGCAGTAGTTACAATTATTGACCCTTTTTAGAATGTTTAATATCTGGTCATGTTAGCATACATTATAGCTTTCCTTTCTCAGAATATTCTTAGTCATTTTTGCAAGTTTACTTTTTACTCTGAGTTTTAGTATCAACTTGTCTATTTCCAATGGAGAAACAGTACTGGTATTTTTATTGGGTTTAAATTACATTTTGAAACTAACTTAGAGAAAAGCATTCTTCAGATGTGCAACAACGTGAATATGCACAGATCTCAGAAAAAACGTTTCAAGAAGGCAGATGCAAGAGGACGTGTTCTAAGACAACTCAAGAGACAAGGGCGCTGGACTGGGTCTGGCTCACAAGTGTATCACCCTGGACAGAAACGCTTTCCTCATTCACAGGCCAGGTTTAACAGGGTCTGAGCAGATCCAAAACACTGGACTTCCCACCATATCAGAACAGGCTGTCCCAGCCAGGATGGGCAAAGTTCAGGGCTTCTCACGCTTTCACAAACCGAAGTTGAACTACCTGTAGCTAGAGATCTAAGCCGAGAAATATCATCTCATAACAGAAAACTCTTTGACATCTCCTTCAAAACCTTTTTGCTGATTCTGTATTTTCCTTCATAATCTGCAAGTATTTCAGCATTTTTTTGACATAAATGTTTTAAAATTGTTTAGTCCCTGAGTCGTGTCCGACTCTCTGCGACCACATGGAGTACAGCCCACCAAGTTTCTCCATCCATGGGATTCTCCAGGCAAGAATACTTGAGCGCGTTGCCATTTCCTTCTCCAGGGGATCTCCTACACAGGGATCGAATCCGCGTCTCCTGTCCGGCAGGCCCATCTTTACCACTGAGCCACCAGGCCAAGAAGCGCCAAAGACTCGGACGCTGGGAAAGATTGAGGGCAGGACAGGCGACGGCAGGATGGCTGGATGGCATCACTGACTCGATGGACAGGATTTGAGGTAAGTCCGGGAGATAGTGAAGGACAGGGAAGCCTGGAGTGTTTGGGGTCGCAAAGAGTCGGACACGACTGAGCGACAACAACTACGTTTTTAAAATTAGTTACCAAATGAACTCTCGGGCTTTTTCCTCCCTCCAAGCCTTCCAGTAAAATGGCTGTCCCACGGCGACGGTGACTTAATAATGGGATTTTTTCCACATACCAATTTTACACACACAAACATGTTCCCGGCGTTTAACGGTCCCAGTCACATACTCAACGACCGGGTCAGAGCCGAACACAGCTCACGCGGGGACGGCCACGCCCACACTCACCTGCATCAGGGAGACAGCCGCGCGCGGAGAGCGCGCGCGATGCCCAGCTACTCACCCGGCGACCCACGAAACCCACAGGCTCCTTCGGATCCCAGACGGTTTCCCACGCACCGACCTACGCGCGAGCCCCGCCCCCTCGCAGCCGCGCGGACCGCAGCCGTGTTCCTCGGGGCCAGCCGTGAGGACCGGAGACTACGTTTCCCAGAAGACACTGCGGGGCCTGTCCAACCGCGACGCAGCCTCGGCAGAGCTTTGTGCGTCTGCGCCATCTTCCGGCTCCTGAGTCCCCGGGTACGGACGAGGAAGCGCACCCGGGGCTGCGGGGGCGCGGCCGCGGGGGCACCTGGACCAGAGGAGCTGGCAGGTGAGGGGCTCGGAGCTTACCAGGAGCCCCGGGGTCTGCGCCGGACTGGGCGCTGCGGCCGGGCGGGTCACGGGCCTGGAGAGAACCGGAACGTCTCGTTTGGCCGTCGGTCTGCGGCTTTCTGGGCTCCGGACTACACTCCCCATCGGCCCTCGCGGCGCGCCCTGCTGTCGCCCCCTGTTGCCGTCAGGGCTCATAGCCCGGGTCCATGGACCCCTTAGGTGGGTGTGCCTGTCGGGGGTCCCGGCGCCCAGAAAGTGCTTGCTTATGGATGTTTTGCATCTTTCTTATGCATCCCTATAAAAATCTGGGGTGAAGTGTTGTCTCATGAGACTTTCAGAGTTGGAAGCCCCCTGAAAATTTGGAACCTAATTTACAAGCAGCGACTTGGAAACATTTTAGAGGATCTTGTTCAAAATTTGCCCAACCATTGGGGCTCAGCTTGTGGCTCAGCTGGTAAAGAGTCCGCCTGCAATGCGGGAGACATGGGTTTCGATCCCTGGGTTGGGAAGATCCCCGGAGGTGGGAAAGGCAACCCCCTCCAGTATTCTGGCCTGGAGAACTCCATGGACTGTATAGTCCATGGAGTCCCAAAGAGTTGGACACAACTGAGCGACTTTCACTTCCATGGTACATTCATGGGAAGATGGCTGAGTAAATCACGGGCCACCCCTGTAATGAAATAGTTACAGCGAATACAAATAATGCTTTAAAGAAAGTTGTCATAAGGAAAACGTCCTTATACATGATATTAAGGAACAGTGGGCTTCCCCGATAGCTCAGGGGTAAAGAATCCACCTGCAATGTGGGAGACACGGGTTCGATCCTGGTGGGGGAAGATTCCCCTGGAGAAGGAAATGGCAACCCACTCCAGTATTCTTGCCTGGAGAATCCCATGGACAGAGGGGCCTGGTGGGCTACAGTCCATGGGTTGCAAGAGTCGTATGCTAGTTAGTGACTAAACAAAATCATTATTCCGTTTACACATTAAGAATTAAGTATTTGTTACATGTTGGGCAATGTCCTAAGCTCTTTTATAAAATACTACTGTTTTACTGATGAACTCAGGAAGTGGTTAGATGGCATCATTCTTAATACTTGGATGTTTTCCATTCCAGTTTAGTTTTTTTGGAGGGGGGAGGGGGGCAGTGTTAGCCTGCCTGTCAGTAGGTGGGTGGGTTTGACTTCTATTGCTGAATGTTGCTGCTGCTAAGTCGCTTCAGTCGTGTCTGACTCTGTGAGACCCTATAGACGGCAGCCCACCAGGCTCCCCCGTCCCTGAGATTCTCCAGGCAAGAATACTGGAGCGGGTTGCCATTTCCTTCTCCAATGCATGAAAGTGAAAAGTGAAAGTGAAGTCGCTCAGTCGTGTCAGACTCTTAGCGACCCCATGGACTGCAGCCCACCAGGCTCCTCCGCCCATGGGATTTTCCAGGCCAGAGCACTGGAGGGGGGTGCCATTGAAGGGATCCAGTTGCAAATATATCTGTGGGTTGATGTTGTCTCACGTGACTTTAGATAGTTGCTTGACATCCATTATATGATTCAACCACTCGCCTACTTGTGAACTGTTATGTACTAATCTTGATTCTGTTTTTCAGCAAATACTGTGCCCAAAGCTTTGCTCATTTACATCTCTGTGCAGAGGCTTATTTATGGTGGAGTACTGGGGCTGCCCCATCTAATTTGCCCACTGCAAACATCTGTTGACTCAAGGCAGGGTCTGCAAAATGGTGCCTGCCAAACATTAGGTAGGGCTGTAGGGTTCTTTATTAATTGGAAAGTTAGGTTAAGAGCCAGGGAGACCACTGAAGGTGTTACAGTGTGGGCACGAGAGTATTAAACGGTTTGGCTCTGGGAAGGTTTCACTGAGCAGATAAGGCAGGCTGTGCACCCTGGCCCTAGGACAGCCTTCCTTGTCCCAGGGACCCGATTCTGTCGCTGGACCAGGTCTGTGCATCCCCACCTCAGATTGCATCAGTGCCAAGGTGGAGCTGGGAAAGGCTCCCTGTAATTGAGGAGTAGGGAGGAGGGGTGGGCACTGTCGCTGTGCAGTTTCTGGGAGCTGTGAGGCAAGCCTGGCCTCTCATGATTGCTCTTTCCCCGCTCAGGTCTATCTCAGGACTCTGCCCTTCCCCAAGAGGCAAACCAAGAGGAGGACGCAGCAGCCCATGAAATCCTGACAGTCATGTCCCTCGTGAGTTTTCAAATCATGTAAATATTTGTTTTCCTTATCCGGAAGTTTCCCACCTGGGTTCCATCCAAGAATCTGCTTCTCAGAGGCTCCCTCCCCCTTGGCCCCATCCACGCTGACCAGTGCCGACGTGGATTCATTCTGTATAGCATTCTATGTCTCCTGATGGCTTGGTGTTCTGCTGGGAGGCCAGAGGGAGAAGAAATCCATTTCCTTATATAAAATGAGAACATCCCTTACAAGAACTGAGATTTGATGAAATGGAGATGAATACTGATGAGAGATCACACACACAAAATCAGGGGAGTTGGTATTGGTTGGGCTCAATTTCAGTGTGGGGTCACCATCTCCTGTACTGACAGTTGGGTGTGTAACTGAAGTTTATCTGGGCATCTATGAGATTAAAGATAAAACGCTTGGCTTCCTAGGTGGCTCAGTGGTAAAGAGTCCACCTGCCAATGCAGGAGACACGGGTTCCATCCCTGGGTCAGGAAGATTCCCCTGGAGGAGGAAATGGCAAACCACGCCTGAAAAAGTTGCGGACAGTTTTTTCTTGCCTGAAAAAGTCCATGGACAGAGGAGCCTGGGGGGCTGCAGTCCATGGGGTCACAAAGAGTCAGACACGACTGAGCGTGCACAAGATATTAAGTATTTCTTTTACTAAAATATTTTGAGGAAAGACTACCCAAAAGTTGTTGGGTTCTGTTCCTGTTACTCCATAGAGTACAGATGAGAGGCCTCACGCGGAGAGTTTATCGCGTGCCAAGCGCAGGGTGGGCACTATGCTCGACTGCACTGTCCTAACCGGGAAGACTCGATTTGGCTGGATTCAGTTTTCCTCTGAGACCCGAGTACACGAGCGTTGGTTTGTGGTAAAAAGGAAAGCTCAAGAATACTTGAACCTCTCTTTCACCTGTGCTCATCTTTGCCTGTCACCTGGCACGTCAGGTGCCCCCAGCCCCAGCCTTATTTTCACCAGGACACCCCATTCCTGCAGAGACCTCCTCCTTCACCTCTCATCTCATGGAGGAATGTTTCCTTGAAATATGCTTATAGCATTCCTGCCTGTTCTTCCAGGGGTCAGACTTATTCAGGGATGTGGCCGTAGTCTTCTCCCAAGAAGAATGGGAACAGCTGGCACCCACTCAGAGGGATTTGTACAGAGACGTGATGTTGGAGACCTATAGCAACCTGGTCTCACTGGGTAAGGCGGTGCGGTCTGTTACTTTGGAGGTTACCCGGGGCCACATGGGTTCCTTGTCAATGTCGAGGGTCTTTTGAGTGGTTAAAGGGCAGCTGCTTGGCCTGAGGCTGCGTCTGTCCCCACCTGCCTGTGACTCTTCTATTCCTTGGGCTTTCTTGCCTGTCCTGCTTGTTGACCCTGGATCTGAATTCTGAGGCCCCACAGCATAACTGGCTGGCATGTTTTTCCGTTACGTCCAGGTCTTGCCATTTCCAAACCTGATGTGATCTCCTTCCTGGAGCAAGGCAAAGAGCCCTGGACGGTGGAGGAAGTGGCGACAGGAGGCCTGTGCCCAGGTGAGTGAGGCGTGTGTGGGAGGAGAGAACGCAGTGTGGTTGACTGCCCAGCGGGCTGACGAGGCGGCAGGCACTTTGAGTTGGAGCTCACCTTCAGCACAAGCTGGAGCACCCGGGCTCGGACCTGGGCCTCTGCTGCGTATGTCTGTTCCCCAAGGCCTTCTCCAGGACCGCACGATACGCACCGTTCACAGCTGTGCTGGCTGAGGAGCCACTGGCCACACGTGGCCGTGGAGATTTAAATTCACTATAAGTAGATACATTTTTTTTTTGGCTATGCCTCCAGGCTTGTGGAACCTTCGGGCCCCAACTAGATGTCGCAGCCAGGCCCTCGGCAGTGAAAGCGTGGAGGTCCCAACACTGGGCCACCGGGGAATTCCCTACAGTTATGTCCATTTCCAAATTCAGCACCTCACTTGCACCTGACACGTTCCAGATGTCCAGTAGCTACTTTGTGGCTAGTGGCTACTCTACTGGACAGTGCAGATACAGAATGTTTCCATCACCGGATAAAGTTCTTTATCACGAATGACTGCCTTCAGCTTCAGCTTCTCGCTTGAACTCGATACCTGTATCCTGTCAGCCCCACTTGGACGTCCACCGGACACCTGGAGCTGACGTCCCAAAGGGAGTCCTTGGCCGTTCCTGACAGGGGTGCCCCTCCCCGTTTCTTCTGCACATCAGTGCCAGGGGACTCGACCCGACTTGCTTAAGTCAAAAACTGCCGAAGCATCCCTGACTTTTCCCTCTCACACACGTATCCAGTCTGCCAGCAGGCCCTGTTAGCGCTACCTCGGAGTAGACCCAGAATCTAAGCACGTCTCACCAACAAGCAACACTGCCGCCTCCTGCTTGCCCCACCACTTGGAGCTGCGGCGGCCCCTCCCCCCACGCTGCGTCCGCTCTTGTCCACCGCCGGGCGGTCTGCACACGGCAGCCAGAGTGTGAGTGCATGCTGTGTGCACATTTCCTGATGTCAGACAGTACTGTTACACGTGTGTGTCTGTGTGTGGCTCTGTGTGTGCGGGTGTGTGCGTGCGCGCCTGTGTGTGTGTATTCGTCCGTGCTCAGTCGTGACCGGCTCTTTGCAGCCCCATGCGCTAGAGCCCGCCGGGCTCCTCTGGCCTGGGATTCTCCAGGCAAGAATACTGGAGTGGGCTGCCATTCCCTACCCCAGAGCTTTTCCTGACCCAAGGCTCGGGCCCACATCTGTGTCTCCTGCACTGGGAGGCGGATTCTCTACCCCTGTGCCACCTGGGAAGTCCTCAGTCTTCAGCGAGGGTGTGTTACATCTCTGCTCACAGCTTGCCCGTGGCTTCCTGTCTCACTCAAGAGACAAGCCCGAATCTATGCCATGGCCTAGAAGGCTCTATGTCTATACTGACTGTAGCCATCAGCCATTTGTGCTGTGGCTTTTAACTACAACTTTTAACTAAGATGAAAGGTAACACTCCATGTCACAGCTGCCCACGCCACACTTCAGGTGCTGAGCAGCCGCGAGCAGCTGGGGGCTGCCCTAGGGGACAGTGCCAAATAGGCCGCTTTCAGCATCCCCGCGACTTCTGTCGGCCTGAGGTGCTCTCTGTAATCTGCCGCCTGCCTCCGCCCTGACTCCATCTCGCACCGCCCCACGCTGCTTGCTCCGTTCCAGCCACACCAGCCTCTCTTGCTGTTCCATTCACATAGAGTTTGGCAGGTGTCTTCCAAGGTCCCGACAGGCCGTCTTCCAGGTCTTGCCAGCTATCTGGTCTGTGTCACAGCTACTCAGCTCTGCGGTAGGGGCACGAGAGCGGACGGTGCGAGTCCACCCATGCCGGCTTCGACGCATCAAGCGTATCCCAGTTTTGAGGCTTTGTCCCCAGCTCTCCTTTGCCTGCGGTGCTCCTGCTCTGGATGGGGGTTTGTCAGCCTCAGCGGTGGGATAATTCTTCGTTGGGGAGCTAGTTGAGGCGGGAGGACGGGATGTCATTCTATGCACGGCAGGATGCTTAGCAGCCTCCCTGGCCTCCCCTCGGTTGTAAAGCCAAAAATGTCTCCAGACATTACCAGATGTTCCCGAGGGGGTGTATGTGCGGGCGTGGGTGTGTGTGTACGTGGTGGATGTGTGGGCGTGGGTGTGTGTGTGCGTGGTGTATGTGCGGGCGTGGGTGTGTGTGTGCGTGGTGTATGTGCGGGCGTGGGTGTGTGTGTGCGTGGTGGATGTGCGGGCTTGGGTGTGTGTGTGCGTGGTGTATGTGTGGATGTGGGTGTGTGTGTGCGTGGTGTATGTGCGGGCGTGGGTGTGTGTGTGCGTGGTGTATGTGCGGGCTTGGGTGTGTGTGTACGCATTCATGTGCGCACAAATCTTCCCTGGTGAGACTCAAAGCCATCGTGTGACACGGGAGCAAAATCATGTCCAGAAACAGTTTCTGCGACATACAGTGTACTCTAAAAGAATTTGAAATGGGACGTTATGCGGCAGCATGACCCCTGGGCGTGAGTGAGGTCAGGTGTGGGATGAGCATGGGGAGAGGGGGCACACGCCTAACACGCTCAGGCTCCGGGAATTAGGGCACGGGCGTCGGGGAGGCTGTTATTCCGCCTACCACACCAAGAGCGCCCGAGGCCGGATTTTTGCTTTCTCATCTGAGTTTTGACAGAGTGTGTGTGAGGTGCTCAGTTTGTTTATTCCTCCGTCCTGTGGGTTTGTGTCATATTTAAAGAGAACTTCACCCTTTCAAAAGGTTAGGAGTCTGCTGTGATTTTTTTCTAGCTTATTTACGATGAACTTTACTATCCGTATTGAATTTTCCTACCGTGAGATGTGATGTCACGTTACTGTCCAGATTATCCAGTTGTTCAAGCGGCATTTATCAGTTTCTCTCCCCTTCACTACTGTATAAAGCCAGCTTTGCCATCTGCTTTATCATCTGCGTATCGGAATCTATTTTTGGACTTTCTCTTGTAGCCCATTAATCTCTAACCATGTGTCTATACCATTACTGTTTTAATTTATTAAGTTTAAATGTATTATATATCTGGTATTAGCCCCTCTTCATTCTTGTTTTTCAGAATTTTCCTGGCTGTTCTCATTTACGTTTCTATCTAAACCCTAGAATCAGAATATTTGCTTTCAAAAAAATCATGCATTTTTTTTCCTTACTGTAATCACTGTAAATTTATAGATTAAGAGAAAACTGATTTTATCCTATTGAAGAACATGACAGGCTTTTCCCTTCCTTTATGACCATATCTGATGAAGATTTTCACATTTTCTTCCTCGATTTTGTATGTCTTATTACATTTATTCCTAGGTAGTTTATATTTATTGCTGTTGAAAATGGCATAATCTATAATATGGATTAATACAGCATTCATCCATATTATACTCCAACTGGTTTATTTTCTAATATGACAAAAGCTGGTCAGATCTTCAGATGAATTTTGTAGCTGACCCAATTAATTGAATTTTCTCATTATTTATGACGGATTTTTATGAAACTCTTGAGCTTTCCAAGCATTTGATTATATATATATAATATAGATATATCTGCAAATGGTGATGTTTTTACATTTTTCTATCTTACAGGTTTTTTTCTCTTGCCTGACTAGGGTGCTGATTATGTAGTACCCCCAGAACAGTATTAAGAAGGGTTTTACATACTAATCTTGTTTTTGACTTTAACAGGAATATTTTTAGTAACTTTTATTAAGCATAATATCAGCCATAGGAATGATATAGAGATATTTTCTTCGCTTAAAGAAGCAGCTACTTTTTCATATTTTATTTTTTCCCTTTCAATCTATAAAATATGGATTACATGAATAGATTTGCTAATACCAAACTCTGAATACTGAATTTCATGCCTGTTGGCCATCTGTATGTGTTCTTTGGAGAAATGTCTATTCGAACCCTTTGCCCATTTTAAAATCAGGTTATTTTTTTATTGCGTTTTATTTCTTTATATTGTCTGTATATTACCCCTCTACAGATACATGGTTTGTAGATGCTTTGTCCCGTTCTGTAGGTTGCCTTTGCAGCCTGTTGATTTTTGTCTCTGGCGCACAGTTTTTAGGTCTGATGTTCCTGTTTGTCGGGTTTTGCTTCTGGCGCCTGCTCTTTCGGTACCATATCCAGAAAATCAGTCAGGTGCGGTGTCATGAAGCTTTTCCCTTGTTTTCTTCTAGGCGCTTCATATCTTAGGTGTAGGTCTTTAATCCATTTTGAGCTGTTTCATCTAATGTAAGGTTGGGGTCCCCCTTTCTTTTGCATGCGGATATCCAGTTTCCTCAGCCCTGTTTGTTGAAGAGCTTGTCTTTTCCTCAGGGTGTGGCCTTGGCACCCTTGTTAAAGATCGTTTGACCGTATGTATGAGTGTATTTCTGCTGTCCCCATTGTGTTCCACTGGGTAAATACCTTCCTTTATGGCAGATCCACAGTTTTGGTTACTGTAGCTCTTTTAACATGTTTTGAAGTTGGAAGTGAGAGAGGCCTCCAACTTTGTTCTTCCTTTTCAAGATTGTTTTGGCCATTCGGGATCCTTTAAGGTTCCATTTGAGGAAACCAACCAAAACAAAACCATAAAACTGTCCGTAAGCTTTTTAGACATGACCTCATTGGTTGTCAGAAACAGCATCTACTAATGCTAAATTAAAAAACTGCACCAGATCTTGTCAGGAAAATGTAAAAACAATACAGAGGACCGCACTATCATTTTTGCTATTTTGCAACTTTACAAGGAGAAGAGAAGCTGAAAGTTGGAAAATCAGGGCTCTCTTTGTAAAGTCACTTCACAGTATATGATTAGAGACAGCTTAATTTACATGAGTGCAGAAGCGTTCATGGAATAAACACTGTACTCTGCCATCACTCAACAAAACTAACCTGTGTTCAGCTGTCTTGACGGCATATGCAGCAGTTTGGAGGGAGGCGTGCTTTCAGTGGCATGTCCTTAGAGACAGCTGTTCTGGTTTTTTTTTCCCACATTGCCCAGAACACCAATAATGTGTGATCACTTTAATTCCTAAAACCAGACTTCCACTTGGGCATAGTTACATGATCCCAAACTCACTTCCTTCTGTCCACCAGGCTGGCTGTAATAGTCCACGGCCACTGCAGTCTTTCGGTTGCTCTTTATACGACGGTGGCCAGATGTTGCTGACCGCTGAGTAGATGGACCACGGATGCGTAGGTGGTCATTACAGTGGCAGTGTTTAGAATCTGCCTTCCCACAGCTCTTAGAGCACAGTGCAGAGACTCATGAAGAGCGCTTCCCTCTTGAACAATGAAACATGGTGTCTGATCTTGTCACATAGTCTTATAATTACAGCTTCGTGTGTATGCATACACTGTGGTTGTGGTACAGATTTCTGAGGCAACAGCAGCATCATTCCCACACGATTGATACTTCTTTTACAAACTTTTCATCTGTATTGTCAAAGTAATTGTTTATTCCAGTAGTTTTTGCTTAATAACTTCACACAAAAAACAAATGAATAGTGGTCTCTGATATGCTACCATAAGAAGCAGACATGCCCCCTACAAAGTCCTCTTTGGCCTCCTCATAAACTTCATGAACACATTCAAAAGCACCCGTTTACTTTCCCCATAGTCCCTGCATGAAGCTGCAGCCAATTCTTTATGAGCCGAATGGGACTGATTTCCATGATTGCAGTAACACAGGCCACTGCGGTGGAAATCACGTGCCAGGTACACGAATCAAGCTCAGCAACACCATTCAGCCCTTCCCTGCAGTTTGAATAACCAGCAAAGAATATGCTCTGGAAGAGGCCACCTCATTCAGTTTGGGCCTAATCGTCCAAACAAGGAACAAGGCTCTCCTTTTTCCCAGGTCACTTTTAGGCAACAGGAAAGTCCAGCAGAGACTGGTCCAGCTGACAGTAGCTGTAGCTGTGGTGTTCAGCTAAATGTCAGGGACAGAAAGCGCCACAGCAGAAGACCACAGCTGTGTCTTCCGCTGGACATGTGAAAACAGCCCTGCTGTACACCACGCCCTGTCACGCAGATGCACCATCGCATTCCTCTGGCCAGAGAAGTCTCTAGTCAACCCTCTCTATCGTTTTTAAATATCCACTTTATTGATGTACAATTTACAGCAAATTAAATGCCTGCATTTTAAGCATATTTTAATGACTATAGACAAAGGTATACACTTACATGACCACTAGCACAGACAAGATAAATTTTCATCACCCTGAAAATTTCCTTTGTGCTCCTTCCCACACAGTCGTTTGTACCCCCTGGCCACAAGCAACAAATGATTTGCTTTCTGTTACTCTTAGGTTTTTCTCTTCTAGGGTTTCACAGAAACATTCATTTTTTAAAACCATGGTTCAGCAGTGATTCTGCTCCACGTTAACATTTTAGAACTATTCTTAATGATTTCTCTGATTACCTCATTCACCTTGATTTATGGTATTTCCTCTTTCTCTGCTCTATTTGTCCATTTTCTAATTTCTTAATCACATTCAAGAGCGTACAGATATTATCTTGAGTCTCAACTTTCCAATGTTTACTATAGAAGTCCCTTTTTCTGTGAAAGGAAAAAACACACACATGCTTGTTTTGTTCTTTTTCAGTGCTGAAGTCCAGGTACGATACTAAGGTATTCTCTCCAAAGCGGCAGAGTTTCGAAGTACAGTCACCCCCGTGGGAGATAATGGAAAGCCTTACCAGCTACGGTCTTGAGTGCTCAAGATTCCAAGATGACTGGGAATGCAGAAGTCATTCTGACAGGGACGAGGGAAATCCCGATGGACATCTGAGTCAAATGATAGTCGAGAATGAAGAAATACCCACTTTTGACCAGCCAGCACCCCTTACTTTTTATCAGAAAATTCATACTGGAGAAAAACCCTATGGATATAATGAATGTACAAAAGACTTCTGGCAAGAGGACTTCCTTATTAATCATCAGGGGATTCAGACTAATGAGAAGCCCTATAAGTGCAAGGAATGTGGGAAGGCCTTTAAATACGGTTCACGACTAATTCAACATGAGAATATTCATTCTGGCAAGAAACCATATGAGTGTAAGGAATGTGGAAAGGCCTTCAATTCTGGTTCAAATTTCATACAACATCAGCGAGTTCATACTGGTGAGAAACCTTATGAATGTAAGGATTGTGCAAAGGCCTTCAGTCGAAGCTCACAGTTGATTGAACATCAACGAATTCATACTGGTGAGAAACCCTATCAGTGTAAGGAGTGTGGCAAGGCTTTCAATCGGATCTCACATCTTAAAGTGCATTATAGAATTCATACTGGCGAAAAACCCTATGCATGCAAGGAATGTGGGAAAGCCTTTAGTCATCGTTCTCAGCTGATTCAGCATCAGACTATTCACACTGGCAAGAAACTCTATGAGTGTGAAGAATGTGGGAAGGCCTTTAATCAAGGCTCAACTCTTACTCGACATCAGAGAATTCATACCGGTGAGAAACCCTATGAGTGTAAGGCATGTGGGAAGGCCTTTAGGGTGAGCTCACAACTTAAGCAGCATCAGAGAATTCACACAGGAGAGAAACCCTACCAATGTAAGGTATGTGGTAGGGCTTTCAAACGGGTCTCCCATCTTACTGTACATTACAGAATTCATACAGGTGAGAAGCCATATGAATGCAGGGAATGTGGGAAAGCCTTCAGCCACTGCTCACAACTGATTCAACATCGGGTAATTCATACTGAGGAAAAGCCCTATGAATATAAGGAACATGGGAGGACTTTAAGTCATGATTCAGCTACCATTCAACATCAGAGAATGCATGATATAGAAACACAAGTGAATTTAATAAATGTAGAAAAGCCTTCCATCAGCACTTACCCCTTATTAATCATCAGAGAATTTATGTTAGCAAGCAATCATATGAATGGCAAGAATGGGAAGAGTCCATTAGCTTAGGCTAATCACAACTTACTCTTTATATCTTGGAGAAAGACTTGAAGGATGTCATGCAAGTGAGAATTCCTTTATTCAGAGCTTTCTTTTATCCTGAGTAATAAAATTCATATTGAAGAAAAATTATATGGGTGCAACTTTTTTTAGACCATGATTGTCAAAGACAGATAGGTTGGAGGAAATTTTGTCTCTAACACATTCCAAAGTTACATTTTCTCACCACAGTGTAATAGTTTCAACAATAGCCAAAAGTGAGTTTTCTTGGAAATTTGAAAACAAAACACGCCAAATTACTCCTGGGTTAACAGGAAACTAAATCACGCAGTTAGCACCAGTGGTAATGAAAACAAAGAGAAGGAGAGTTTTACATGCCAAGAAATGTGGGGTGTGGCTGAAGCCACTCGGGAGTTTTTTATGCCTTTAAGTGCATGTAAACATGAAAACTGGAAAGATAGTACTCAAATATATTAAATGTACTATTTAAGAAGCCAGAAAAGAATACCAAATGCCCTGATGGTAGACAATAGGAAACAGGCAGAAAATGAGGAGATAGGAAGTAGCTGTCCTGCATTCTCTCCTGGGGCTTCCCTGGTGGCTCAGGGGTAAAGAATCCACCCGCCAATGCAGGAGCTGGAGGAGACTCCGGTTCCAGCCCTGAGTTGGGAAGATCTCCTGGAAGACGAAATAGCAACTGGCTCCAGGATTCTTGTCGGGATAATCCCATGGACGGAGGAGCCTGATGTGCTAACAGTCCATAGGGTCACAAAGAGTCGGAAACAACTGAGCCAACTCAGCACACATCCTACAATAATCTCAGTTTTTATTTCTCTCTGATCCAAGGGAAATTAAGTTTAGGAGACTGTTTCTTAATTTTCAGGTGGTTTGTTTGGATTATCTTTTATAACTTGTCACAGACAGAACAGGTTGGTTGCCTACCTAGCAGCCATACCCAATTCCCATTCTGTTGGTAGCATCTGTGTCTTGTCTTAGACTCTGAAGATGTCAGATGCCAATTTTCAGCCTCCTTTGTAGCTCAAGATGGCCCATTCGTTCCAGTGTATGGCCAGTATATTCTAGGGATCTACAGGGTCTTCAGGGAAAGATCGTCCTCATTCAGAAGAGACAGATATATTAGGAAGACTCCCTCTTTCATTTCTTGCTTTTAAACATTTTTCTCTGAGAACCTGATGCCTGGAGCTGTTACAGTCATCTTGGAACCATGAGCAGAAAAGAGAGGACCTCAAAGAGGCTGACCCAGGACCCTAACAACACGGAGTTACACGGCCAATTTGAAACTGTCTGTTTGATGCTTTTGTTATATAAGAAAAATAAATCTTTATTGCTTAACTTACTCTCAATCGAATATTTTGTAAACTTGCAGCTGAAAGCATTCTAAATGACCAGCTGCAAATTTTACTTTATTATGATTGGTAAAAGTGGCCTGCAAGTATCTACTCTTTTGAGTCACTTACTAGGAACCCTCCCTTGGTTTTTGTCTCAGAGCGATTATTCATACGTGTGAAAGTCAACGTTCCACTCAGCCCGGGGCTGGATCAGAGCTCGTTGTGGGTGGCGGGGAGGGTATTTGGCGGTTCGGGGGAGGTGAGGGATGAGCAAGTCTTAGCTCTTCTGCCTCGACACTACCTTTCTCAGCAACCATGGCAGTGGGGCCCGTGTCCAGCCCCAAACGGATCCCAGCCTTCTTGAAGATTCTTGACATAGGATCCATAGACCCCAGAGACCATTTATGGCTGTGGGCAATTTTGAATGTTTTTTTAATTTGCATTTTCCCTAGGAAGATTGTAATTGTGTGGATTATCCACGATATCTGAGTCTTCCCCAAAATATTGACAAAGAAAACCAATACTGGATAGAATCTAAAGTTTCTCAAGGCACATTTTACCCAGGAATTATTGCCACAGGGCCAGAGGCCTTTGTCCAAAACTGGGCTCCATTCCAAATATAACAAGTGGGAATTTGTAGTCAAAGAGCAAGGTGGGGAATCACTGGATGTGCAGTTAACAAAGACAAGTCATCGAAGATAAGAGGGAGAATCTGGCTAAATGGACTTCATAGGATTCTTGCTGAAGGCCGTCGAGAGTGAAAAGATGTTAAGGGTTGGGGTAGGAGTGGGGAGTCTTGATAAACTGACCCAGCAGAATTCTTGTCAAACTGGACTCAATGGGTTAGGAACAGAACCCGAGATTGGAGCCTTGAGGGCCTGGAGAAGCCTAGCTAGTTAGTTCAAGGAGAAGGTCTCTGTGTGTTTAGAGAAAGACTGTTACTGACTGACATCGAGATAAATAGATCTGATAGAGCTGTATGCAGACACAGATATCTCCATCTCTGTATGTGTAGATAGCCCCCAACTCAGGATGGTCCAGTTTAGGATTTTTTTTCACTTTACAGTGGCTTGAATGCAATATTCTTCAAGAGATGGGAATATCAGACCACCTTACCTGGCTTCCCTGGTGGCTCAGATGGTAAAGCGTCTGCCTGCAATGCGGGAGACCAGGGTTCGATCCCTGGGTTGGGAAGATCCCCTGGAGAAGGAAATGGCAACCCACTCCAGTACTCTTGCCTGGAAAATTCCATGGATGGAGGAGCCTGGTAGGATACAGTCCGTGAGGCTGCAAAGAGTCGGACACGACTGAGCAACTTCACCTTCACCTGACCTGCCTCCTGAGAAATCTATATGCAGGTCAAGAAGCAACAGTTAGAATCTGACATGGAACAACGGACTGGTTCCAAATTGGGAAAGGAGTACCTCAGGGCTGTATACTGTCAGCCTGCTTATTTAACTTATATGCAGAGTACATCATTCGAAATGCTGGACTGGATGAAGCACAAGCTGGAATCAAGATTGCTGGGAGAAATATCAATAACCTCAGATATGCAGATGACACCAACCTTATGGCAGAAAGCAAAGAACTAAAGAGCCTCTTGATGAAAGTGAAAGAGGAGAGTGAAAAGTTTGGCTTCACACTCAACATTCAGAAGACTAAGATCATGGTATCTGGTCTCAACACTTCATGGCAAATAGATGGGGAAACAGTAACAGACTTTATTTTGGGGAGCTTCAAAATCACTGCGGATGGCGACTGCAGCCATGAAATTAAAAGATGCTTGCTCCTTGAAAGAAAAGTTGTGACCAACCTAGTTCAGTTCAGTCGTTCGGTCTTGTCTGACTCTTTGCAACCCCATGAATCGCAGCACGCCAGGCCTCCCTATCCATCACCAGCTCCTGAAGTCTACCCAAACCCATGTCCATCGAGTCAGTGATGCCATCCAACCATCTCATCCTCTGTTGTCACCTTCTCCTCCTGCCCCCAATCCTTCCCAGCATTAGGGTCTTTTCCAGTGATTCAGCTCTTCACATGAGGTGGCCAAAGTATTGGAGTTTCAGCTTCAACATCAGTCCTTCCAATGAACACAACACCCGGGACTGATCTCCTTTAGGATGGACTGGTTGGATCTTCTTGCAGTCCAAGGGACTCTCAAGAGTCTTCTCCAACACCACAGTTCAAAAGCATCAGTTCGTTGGTGCTCAGCTTTCTTCACAGTCCAACTCTCACATCCATACATGACTACTGGAAAAACCATAGCCTTGACCAGATGGACCTTTGTTGGCTTAATATGGTATCTAGGTTGGTCATAACTTTCCTTCCAAGGAGTAAGTGTCTTTTAATTTCATGGCTGCAATCACCATCTGCAGTGATTTTGGAGCCCCCAAATATAGAGTCTGACACTGTTACCACTGTTTCCCCATCTACTTCCCATGAAGTGATGGGAGCAGGTGCCATGATCTTAGTTTTCTGAATGTTGAGCTTTAAGCCAACTTTACCCAACCTAGACAGCATATTAAAAAGCAGAGATATTACTTTGCCAACAAAGGTCCATCAAGTCAAAGCTATGGTTTTTCCAGTAGTCATGTATGGATGTGAGAGCTTAACTATAAAGAAAGCTGAGTGCCTTAGTATTGATGCTTTTGAACTGTGGTGTTAAGAAGACTCTTGAGAGTCCCTTGGACTGCAAGGAGATCCAACCAGTCCATCCTGAAGGAAATCAGTCCTGAATATTCATTGGAAGGATTGATGCTGAAGCTGAAACTCCGATACTTTGGCTACCTGATGCAAACCCAAAGATTCTGATGCTGGGAAAGACTGAAGGCAGGAAGAAAAGGGGACAACAGAGGATGAGATGGTTGGATGGCATCACCAACTCGATGGACATGAGTTTGAGTAAGCTCTGGGAGTTGGTGATGGACAGGGAGGCCTGGCGTGCTGCAGTCCATGGTGCTGTAAAGTCGGACTCGACTGAGCGACTGAACTGAACGTGATATTCATTCAGTAGTAACTGTACTTTGAGTTTTTAATTTTGATCCTTTTCTGAGCTAGTAATATGCTGTATGAGGCTCTCATGATGCTGGGCAGCAGCAAGAAGCTCCAGCAAGTTATCTCAGATAGCCAGCATATCAGAAAGGTAAGCAACAGATACACTTAGAACCATTCTGATTTTCACTTTCAATACAGGAGTCAGTAAGTTACATCAGATATTCTTTAATATAAAATAGGCTTTGTGTTAGATGACTGTGCTCAACTGTAGGCTAATGTAAGTGGTCTGTGCACATTTAAGGTAGGTGAAGCTAAGCTATGATGTTCAGTAGGTTGTGTATTATTAAATGCTTTTTCGACTAAATATTTTTAACTTACAGTGGGTTTATCAGGCTATAACCCCATAGTAAACTGAGGAAGGTGTGTGTGTATATAGCACTGTAACATAATAGTGTATGTATGGCACTATAACATAATAAGCACTTTACATAATTTAACTCAGTTAACCCTGAGCAGTCTTTGTATAGTGCCCTTTCCCTTTATGTAGCAAATTTACCCTTCCCCTCAAGGTCATGTGGTCACTCAGCTCTCGAAGCCTAAACGGTAGTTTTTCCATACCAGGATCGCCCCTAAGACGCAGCCATCAAGTCCACTGGAGCCAAGCATGTATGGTGGCTAATTCCCTCCTTCTCCTCCTCCATGTATCCACCAGGAGGGATGTGAACAAATTGGAGGACAGGCGTCTCAGCTGTTGGTTAAGATCTTACTCTCAGAATTCATTACCTATCATCTAAGCATCATGATTCCACCAACTTGATTTTCCAGGGAACCGCTAAAGAGTTTGACTGGATTTCGGAAGCAACAGTTTGAGCCTTGTAAAGCTGGAAACAAGTCTAAGTTACTTCTGAAACATCACCTTCCTGATTTGCGTAGCCATGCTCGTTACCCTCCTCTGTCAGTGTCCCCTCAAGGGACTGGGCATTTGGATACCAATTGCACAACTAGGTTCCATTTATTTTTCACATGGGAAGTCTAGCAATTCTAAGTCAAGTGTGATCGATTGTTGCAAAAAAGGGAGTAACTGTTGGTGGTGAAGAGACAGCGGCCTAAGAGGTTAGCCATTGTAGGGGATGGGGGGAAGCTCACCTGGTTGGCTTCCAGAGTTGTTCCTTCTAAACTTTTTTCTCAAAAGGTTTACAGAGAAAATGAGGCTCCTTTCACATACGATTTTAGACTGACTTTGTCTCAGGGCTTAAGCTAAGCTGCTGTTATCAGACTCCAAAATATGGTGGCTCAATGTAAGAATTTATCTCCTGGTTGCTGAGTGTCAGCATCTTGATCTCAGAATTCTTCCCAGCTTCCAGAACTGTGAGAAATTTTTTGTTCATAAGCAACCCAGTCTGTGGCATTAATATTTTGTTCTAGCAGCCCAAATGCACCAAGACACCAGGTGACGTGTTTGGGCAAAAAAGACACACAACATATACACAGGAGATCATCTGAACAAAATTAGGGCTGGTACTCAGGGCAAACCAGCTTCAGTACTCTTTGTGCCTTGGAGTTCAAGTTTCCGTAGACTTTGGCCTGTTAATTCTGAGTTATTTTTTTCCCCCAAACCTTTGACAGATTTTTTGGTGTAAGTTTTATTTTTAAAACACATTTTTAGTGGAAGGGTTGCTCCTAATAACCTGGTTTATCTTCTCCTGAAATCCTGTGTCCCCCCCCACCCCAATTTCTTAAGGTCAGTATTAAGATTATATTTAAAGATTCAAAATATGGGACATGGGTGCTTATAAAACTGTTAGAAGGGTTACAGGAGCTGGCTCTAAGGCAGGTCTCCAGAAATGCTGCCTCTAATGTGGCAACAGCAAGGTGCCAGAAGTGGTGCCCCCTCAGCCACACTAGGGCAGAGACGCGCCTCCAAGTACACACTGCCTCGGCCATGATCTGGGCTCAGAGACTAAGACGAGGAAACCACCACCACTGCTGCAAGAAATGTCTGGACACCGAATTCCAGGGTAAAGGCCGGCTCACCGTCACTACCACCGCCTTTTAATAGTAGCCCACCGACTATCCCCATCAATATTTCAGATATGAATCACTGATTGGCTGGATCCTTCCTGCTGAAGCAGCTACTCTGGGGGTTTTGGAGAACAGGAATTCCTGGATTCCTGATTGGGAGTGTGCCTTCTTCATAAGCATTATTTTCAGTTTCAAACTATTTCTACTAAAGAAGCTCTAACTGACCTTGGACTAAAACAAGTATCTCTGCTTTTTCATTATCTTTCAGATCAGGTGTCCAAATGGGAGAAAACAGAAAATTTTACAAAGATCTTGAGAATTCCAGTTTCCAAGATGACTGGGAATGTAAAGGCACATTTGAGATATATCACGGAAATCAGAAAGAAAGTTCCAATCAAGTCGTAATCACCCATGAAGAAATACACATTTTGAGGCAGCAAACATCCCGTAACCTGCTTCATAAAGTTCCACCTGGAAGTAGACCCTACGTGTGTAATGAACGTAGAAAAGGCCACGGCAGAAGAAATCTCTTCTTAGTCATCAGAAAATTCACGCTGGTGAGAAATCTTATGAATGTCAGCACTGTGGGAAGGCTGGACACATCACGGTCCCAATACTCCTCAGCAGAGAACTCATAGTGGGGAAAGATCCCATGAATGTGAAGAATGTGGAAAGGCCTTTGGTTCTGTTTCACTCTTTACAAGACCTCAGAGAATTCATACTGGTAAGAAACACTGTGACTCTGAGGATGTGGGAAAACCTCTGTTCGGCTCTCACAACTCAGTGTCCATCGTAGAACTCATGTTGGTGAAAAACACTATCAATGTACTGAATAAGGAAAAGCTTTTAGTTACTTATCGCTGATTACTAAACAACAGAGAATTCATACTGGAGAAAAGCCCCGTGTCTGTAAGGAATGTGGAAAGGCCTTTAGTGGTACCACACAGCTTAATGAACACCAAAGAATGCACAGTGGTGAGAAGTCATATAAATGTAATGAATATGGAAAGGCCTTTGGCCATCGTTCACATCTTCCTCAACATCAGAGGATCCAAACCGCTGAGAAACCCTAAAAATGTAATGAATGTGGGAAGGCCTTTAGGCAGGGCTCACAGCTTACTCAACACAAGAAAATTCATTCCCAGTAAATGAAGGCAATGTGGGAGGGACTTCGGGCACTCATCTTCTCAACTTTAAAGGACGTATGCCATAGAAAATCCCTATAAATAAGAGAAGCAAAGACTTCTCCTGTCTCATTCTTAACCTTGTCAAATATGGAAAGGCTTTTTGGTTTACATGTTAGATTTATCAGCATATGCATCATCACCATCACATTCATTCATTCATCAAAGACCCTATTAATGTAGTAATGTAGACAAGCTTCTAGACACTACCTATCAATCATTAGCAACTGGAAAATTCATGCTGGCTGGCTAGCAACCAAAGAAGTGGAGAAATCTTGGAAACCCTTAGAAAGTGAAAATGAAGTTGCTCAGTCGTGTCCGACTCTTTGCGATCCCATGGACTGTAGCCCGCCAGGCTCCTCCATCCATGGGACTTTTCAGGCAAGAATACTGGAGTGCGTTGCCACTTCCTTCTCCAGGGGATCTTCCCTACCCAGGGATTGAAACAGGGTCTCCCGCATTGTAGGCAGACGCTTTACTGTCTGAGCCACCAGAGAAGTTAGTCTAAGCTAATCCTAACTTAAAGAAAGCATAAGAGAAAATAATCCTGTGAATGTTAGGTGTGTGGGAAGTTCTTTAGTCATAAGTCTCTTTTAATCAGAAAATTCATATTTGAAGAACGTATTGTACATTTAAAATCCCCATTCGTCATTTATTATGCATCAGAAAATGCACACTGAATAAAACACCAGGCATTTTAAACAACAGTTAAACATTTATCAAGTTGAGGAAGGTATGGAGAAGTTTCAGACAAATCATACAGGGCTGTGGCTCAGATAAGAATATAATAAATTAGACATTCACAAAATAATATTTATGTTACTTACTACCTAGTATTTTCTCCTTCAGTGAAACAACAAGAGCACAATGAAGTGAATGAGAGCAGTATAAAACAAAACCTGTGGAGTGGGGCCATAAACATACTCAAAGTTACTACTTTAAATGCATTTATAGACAAGAAAACTGTAAGTGAACCAGAGACCTATTGAGAAGCTAGAAAATGAACATAACTTACCAATACACAGAAGAAAACAGTTCACTGAAATTTAAACAGAGGTTTTATTAACCTTGATGCCTTTCCTTTCAAAAGAGAATATAAGCAGTTAACAATTTTGTAAAAGCATTCTACAGTACTAAAAATGAGGACGTATTAACACACATAAAAGGCATTCAAAGTAAGGCTCAACGCTTCACATTTTTGATAAAAGTTTCAAATTTAAATGAACTTCACCTCCTAAAAAGGAAAAACTAAAGTTTCCAGAGTTGACCAAATGCTAGCTGAGGACAGATTTTACAGGGTATTCACGTAAGTGTTTTGTTTTACCACACCTATGGGATCTTAGTTCCCTGACGAATGATTAAACCAAGGCCCTCAGCAGGGACAGCTCAGAGTCCTAACCACTGAAGCTCCTGTGAAAGCCAGGCATGTTTCTACATGCTAATTGTGAGTTTAAATTTAAAAAGCATATAGTATATGGCATATACTAAGTTGGGGCTTCCCTGGTGGCTCAGCGGTAAAGAGTCCGCCTACAGTGCGGGAGATGGAAGAGACACGGGTTCCATCCCTGGGTCGGGAAGATCTGCAGGAGAAGGACATGGCAACTCCAGTGTTCTTGTCTGGGAAATCTCAGAGACAAAGGAGCCTGGCAGGCTACAGTCCCTGGGGTCATAAGAGTCGGACACAAGTTAGCGATGAAGCCACCACCACCACATATACTAGGCAGAAGGTACCTCTCAATTAGCCTCCAATAAAATCCAGAGGCACTGAGTCTTAATGTTGTCCAGCAGAAAACATCTCACCATAGATTAGATAAACTACTATTTCAGTGGATGACTTTCATGATACTCTTTAAACCCCAGTATTTTTTCATAACTATTATCTCTTCTAAAGTATTACAAATACACATGTATAAAAGTATTCATAGTTTTATTCATTCAGTTCAGTTCAGTCGCTCAGTCGTGTCCGACTCTTTGCGACCCCATGAATCACAGCACGCCAGGCCTCCCTGTCCATCACCATCTCCCGGAGTTCACTCAGACTCACGTCCATCGAGTCAGTGATGCCATCCAGCCATCACATCCTCTGTCGTCCCCTTCTCCTCCTGCCCTCAATCCCTCCCAGTATCAGAATCTTTGCCAATGAGTCAACTCTTAGCATGAGGTGGCCAAAGTACTGGAGTTTCAGCTTTAGCATCATTCCTTCCAAAGAAATCCCAGGGCTGATCTCCTTCAGAATGGACTGGTTGGATCTCCTTGCAGTCCAAGGGA
This sequence comes from Ovis canadensis, assembly GCF_042477335.2. Classification (NCBI taxonomy): domain Eukaryota; kingdom Metazoa; phylum Chordata; class Mammalia; order Artiodactyla; family Bovidae; genus Ovis; species Ovis canadensis. Next base: position 78,096,186 of record NC_091258.1, read on the forward strand.
CTCTCAAGAGTCTTCTCCAACACCACAGTTCAAAAGCATCAATTCTTCTGCGCTCAGCCTTCTTCACAGTCCAACTCTCACATCCATACATGACCACTGGAAAAACCATAGCCTTAACTAGACGGACCTTAGTCGGCAAAGTAGTGTCTCTGCTTTTTAATATGCTGTCTAGGTTGGTCATAACTTTTCTTCCAAGGACTAAGCGTCTTTTAATTCATAATAGCCCCCAAATCCAGAAACATCCCAAACGTTATCAAGAAGAACATGGATAAACTGATTGTACTATAGTAACACAAGAGAACACTACTCAGTAGGAAATAAATTACTAATAGACATCATCAGTGAGTCTCAAAAAGACATGCTGAATGACTGAAGCTGGACACACAAAAATTTAAGCACTGCTTGGTTCCATTTATATGAAGTCAAATGAAAGAAAAATTTAAAAAGCAGGCAAAACAAATCTACTGTCACAAAAACAAAGTGGTTTCCTCTGAGAGTGAAGGTAGGAAATCAGGCATGAAGGAAGTTTCAGGAGTGACAGAAATCTATCTTGATTTTAGTGGTGGTTATTGGACTGATGCTAAAGCTGAAACTCCAGTACTTTGGCCACCTCATGCAAAGAGTTGACTCACTGGAAAAGACTGATGCTGGGAGGGATTGGGGGCAGGAGGAGAAGGGGACGACAGAGGATGAGATGCTGGATGGCATCACTGACTCGATGAACATGAGTCTGAGTGAACTCCGGGGGTTGGTGATGGACAGGGAGCCCTGGCATGTGGCAATTCATGGGGTCGCAAAGAGTCAGACACGACTGACTGACTGAACTGAACTGATTGGGCTGTAATCAACAGCAAAACTGCATAGTTAATCCGTGTTTTATTATTTGTAAGTTGTATTTCAATTACAATGATAACTTTAATACAAGAATATCAAAAGAGTAAGAGTAGCATAGAATGAATGGAATAAAGTGCTGTGGTCAAAAGAGCCTTAGGCATAAATATTTCATGTGGTTAAAATAAAACACAGAAAAGAAACAATAAAATGGTTAAAGAAATTGTATGTATGGTGTATGTATGCATGTATATATATATCTGTATAAGACTTGAAATATTTTATACTTTTTATATCCACTTTAGCAACTTCATGAATGAGTCATCTTAATAGCACATGTAGAGAAAATACTGCTTCTTTCCCTAAAAAAAAGAAAACAGGAGTTTTCTCTTTGAGAAGAAAAGTCTGTTATGCGAAATAAGAATGACTTGCTATCAACATTCAAAAGCAGAGACGTTACTTTGCCGACTAAGGTCCGTCTAGTCAAGGCTATGGTTTTTTCCTGTGGTCATGTATGGATGTGACAGTTGGACTGTGAAGAAGGCTGGGCGCCGAAGAATTGATGCTTTTGAACTGTGGTGTTGGAGAAGACTCTTGAGAGTCCCTTGGACTGCAAGGAGATCAGTCCTAGGATTTCTTTGGAAGGAATGATGCTAAAGCTGAAACTCCAGTACTTTGGCCACCTCATACGAAGAGTTGACTCATTGGAAAAGACTCTGATGCTGGGAAGGATTGGGGGCATGAGAAGGGGACGACAGAGGATGAGATGGCTTGATGGCATCACTGACTCAATGGACGTGAGTTTTGAGTGAACTCCGGGAGATGGTGATGGACAGGGAGGCCTGGGGTGCTGCAATTCATGGGGTCGCAGAGTCGGACACGACTGAGCGACTGAACTGAACTGAACTGAATCAACATTCAGAGGGGAAAGAATCAAATCTGCTTGCACCACACAGAAATCCAGACCCATGAAACCACCTTGCATACGGCTCTCCTCCAGGAAAGAGCCTGCTCACCAATCTTATTTGGAGATGAGTGTTTTGCTCCTCATTTAAAGAAAGCTGATGAGGTATTTCCACAGATGAAGCCTGTCTCCTGCTTAAGCTATCAAAACTCAAAACTGCATCCCACGATCCTACACTTCATCTTTTGCTAATGCCCTAGTAAATGTCCTTATCCTTATAAGCTTTTGCTTGTCTTTGGCTCGGTCTGAATTCTTTCCCGCAGGAAACAAAGGACCCTCACTTGGCACTCAAGCCTAAGAATTCCTGACGGTCCGAGAATGGGACACTTCCCTCTCCCGTAACACCATGAATGCAGAGCTGAGGAGAAAGTATACTTCAAGAGACCGTAATCTTGAACCTAATGCCTCTCATATTCGACTATGAAGAAACGCCAGGAAAGGTCTCACCGTCAAAAACAACTTTGTGGGAATTTACTGGTGGTCCAGTGGTTAGGACTCCTGGCTTTCACTGTGGAAGGCACGGGTTCAATCCCTGATTGGAGAACTAATATCCCATCCCAAAAGCAGCAGTGCCGGGTGGGCACAATGAATAAATACAAGTTTGTTTAGTGAGCAGTGCATGTAAACGGGGCTTTTTTCAATGCCTCAATCGCCTAATCAGGGATGGAATTAATTAGTTACAGGTGACTCACTGAACAAGATCCTGATGCTGGGAAAGATTGAAGGCAGGAGGAGAAGGGGCAACAGGATGAAATGGTCGGAGGGCATCGCCGACTCAATGGACATAAGTCCGAGCAAACTCCGGGAGATTGTTTAGGACAGGAGGGCCTGGAGTGCTGCAGTCCACGGAGTCGCAAAGAGTCGGACAAGACTTAGCGACGGAACAACAAAAATACAAGTAACATAACTTTAATAATACAAGCCCGCACGCATGCGTGTACACACACACACACGCGAGTTTCTTTCATAAACACCAATATATTGCTAACGCCCGCACTACACTGTACTCGCCCATTCGGGCGGCAGCCCAAGCCGAAGACCCAGACGCCCGGCCCGCACAGCGCCGAGTGCCCGGGCCACCCTCCCCCGAGCGGTTGCGAACAGCGGCCGCCGCCCCGCTGCCAACATGGACCCTAGCCTGAGAACGCGCCGCTAGCCCGTGCGGCAAGAGGAAAACGGCCCGAGAACTCAGAAACAGCCACGAGCGCGAAGCAGGCCCCCAGCCGCCGGCCCGACCGGAAGCGCCCGCCCCAGAACAGCGCCCGCGCGCCGCGGTGGCTCCTGGGAGTTCGCGCGGCCCGAGTGCGCGTGCGCCGTCTCACCCGCGGGGGCCGGGAGCCTGGGAGGCCGCGGGACCCTGGCCGCTGGGGGTTAGCGTTTGGGGAGCGACGGCCGAGTGCGGGACCGGGAGTGTCTGGGTGTGGCAACGAGCTGGACTGCTTCTATCTGGCAGGGGGTGCCCGCCTCTTCACAGGGCTTGACTCAGGGATGGGGCGGGGAGGCGCTTTGGAAACGGAGCGCGCGTGCGTACTGACGCCCGTGGAGGCGGGGCCAGGTGCCCGAGAGTAACGGACACGCGGGTGCGCTGTCGCCCGTGGGGCCGTGGTTTCGCGCCCAAGGGGGTCGGGTGAGCGACGGCTGCGCAGGCGCGTAGAGTCGCGGCCGATTTCTGGAGGGCGGAAGCGCGGCGGGTGAGTGGGTTAGGCGGCCTTGGAGGGCGGGGGGAGGGGCTTTGTGGAGGGCGGGGCGGGGGTGGTCGCTGGGGGGGTGTGTACCCGGGGTGTCCGCGTTGGTTTGTCGGGCGCCCTGTCCGCCTGCACGCTTGTTCTCCGTGTGGTTGTGGGATTTGCCTCACGGTTTCTGTGGGTGTTTGTTGAGGACTCTTCTGAGCTCTAGAAAGGCTGTGTGACTATTCGTTTAAATTTTTATACCAACTAAACAACAATAAGGGAGAAAACCTGAAGAAAACGAATTTATAAAACTAAAACTGAATCAGTGTCGTACACTTGAAATTAACACAATGTTGTAAGTCAAGCATACTTTCATTTTAAGAAATCAAGATCCTGTGAACCCATCTATTGGCCTTTTTCTAATTTGACCAGTTTTCCCACTCATGCACTTTCAGGGAGAAACATTTAGACAGGAATGGCTGCCTCAGCCATGACGGAGTGTGAAGGAAATACATATAAAGCCCTCAGCACAGTAACTGTGGCTGGTCATTTTCATCAGTGACCATTTTGAGGAACAGATGTGAAGACATCGCACTAGAATCTCTCACAACTTGGAGAACCAGTAAATCTCAAAAAAGGTGTTGTGATTGGGCACTACTCTGTTTTGATGTTTTACAGGGAGGGTAGATAAGGAGAAGGCAATGGCACCCCACTCCAATACTCTCGCCTGGAAAATCCCATGGACGGAGGAGCCTGGTAGGCTGCAGTCCATGAGGTTGCTGGGAGTCGGACAGGACTGAGCGACTTCACTTTCACTTTTCACTTTCATGCATTGGAGAAGGAAATGGCAACCCACTCCAGTGTTCTTGCCTGGAGAATCCCAGGGACGGGGGAGCCTGGTGGGCTGCCGTCTATGGGGTCACACAGAGTCGGACAGGACTGAAGCAACTTAGTAGTAGAAGATAAGAGATAATGACACAAATTTGATGCTTTTTTTTTTTTTTAATAGTTCCTTCCATCTCCTCAGCTCCACATTCACAGGACTCTGTTCTTCAAGAGAAAGGCCTCATGAAGGGGAGCACGGCCACTGGACCTCTGGAAGGCACATCACAGGTGAGTTATGGTTTGTTTCTTCTTACAGTGAGACCCTACAGAATAAAGATTAACCCTAACCCTAAAGAATAAAGTCATCTAGTAAAACAGAAATTCTCATAAATACTGCTGTTATCAAGTGCCCTGAGCTTTAATCCCACATCCAAGGACAAATTTAAAAAGAAGTGAGATTTTCTTTTCCTTACTAGTTGGAGAACAGTTTCCAATTCACACAAACACATATTTAAACAAATAGGTTTTCCAGGATTCTAGTAAATTATGAAATGTACTTCAGTTCAAATGTACTTATCAAAAGAGAAATCTATAATCCAGTGTATTTAACTTAAGTGTACAGTTTTCACATTTCATTGAACTTACATGTAAATTTCGCTATTAAATACTGAGCATAAGTATATGCTGACCTTATATTCAGATTTTTTAAAAAACGTTAAGATAAATGGACAAATGGAAGAAAATGGACAAATGACTTTAAGGATGTGATGTATTAGACATTATAAAATATATTAATTAGAGAATCTAGAAGGTGGTAAAATTCCATCTACATATATTTGCACATTTAGTAAACTCTGGAGGGACAGGAAGACATATGTAAAGCTTTGGGCTGCAGTTGGAGGAAAAACCCATTCAGGACTGAGCTGAGGTCCTGGGTTGCTGACAGTCTTCCCTTGTCTTCAGACTTTAGACAAACTCAGGAGTGTTTGTCAGTCCACAAACACCACCAACTTGTACAAAATCCCGATTTGGTAGGAGAAACAGTAGATTAAAGAATAGTTTCCTACCAGTAAAGATGTGGGGGCCAGGCTGACATGAGCACTGCTGGCTAGAGACGAGACCCTGTCGGATGTTGCCGCTGGAGGCCAGGATCTGTTGATTAGAACCACAGGCTACAAACTCGGTGTAGAGGCACTGTGGCTCCTGCTTTCCTCAAAAATCCTTGTTTTCCAAATAAGTTCCTGGAATGCTTTCCTCAAACAGGGTCCATGACCAGTTTTAACATTTTGGTTGATAATACAGGATAATTTTTCTTACCCAAAGAGTTGTTTTTCACTATCTATAATATGTATCTGTATTTGGCCAAAAAAACAACAACAACAAACCCTGGATCCTCCAGTACACGCCACAATGCCTATGCACCACCTGCTGTTTTTCAGCCAAGACTTCCTTCTCCCTCGGGCCTTGTGGGTAAGAAAGTGTTTGCCCTTTCAGCAATCACTGACATTCCGAGATGTGGCCATCGACTTTTCCCAAGAAGAGTGGGGATTCCTGGACCCCGCTCAGAGAGAACTGTACACAGCTGTGATGTTGGAGACTTACCAGAACCTGGTCTGGCTGGGTAAGTGCATGCAGCCCTTAGTTCACATCTGCCTTCCGCTCTATCTTCCTCCTCCTGTTGGAAATCTCTGGGGACCTACAGTGACCTTTACTTTTTGTTCCATGTCCCATAAAGAGCATAGTTAGGAATGGACAACTTCCTCCTTACTGTCCTTCCGGAAACCTTCAAATCTTGTCTGGCCGTTCTTTTGTTTTTCTGCCCATTCTTATAAGGGCTTTGATCCTGATTCCGTGGTAGGGGGTGAATTCTTGGATAATAACGGCATGACCAACTGCCATTTCTTTCTCCTTCCAAAGGCATATCTGTTGCTGAGCCCAACATAGCCTTCCTACTGGAGCAAGGCCCACAGCCCTGGGTGATCAGGGAGGAGGATGCAGGAGCTCCAGGAGCAGGTGAGTCTGGGACCAAGCTGAGGGAAGGATGTACGTGCAAAAGGCCAGCTGCCTTCTGAGATGGCCACAGTTTTGGGCATCTTCCTTCAGAGGGCCTCTGGTCTGAGGTCCCCAGTGGATCCACCTCTCATCACCATTCACTATTCTACTCACCCACCTTTTTAAATAATTGATTCCAAATGTAAGCTTGTGATCAGCTCTCCACCTTTACTCTTTGGATTGTTTTTCACCACTTTATCCTTCATTCATTTCATAAGACTGTTTCCTCAGAAAGATATCTCAAAACTTGTGTTTTCTTTATGTATCCAAAAAATTCTCACTCTCACCTCTGATAAATTGAATAAATGCACCCATCCAAGAACTGTTCCATTAACAAACATATTCAATCTCTAATTCTGGCCAAGAAAGGGAATTTTGTAAGAGACTAGAGCCCATCAAGGAATTTACTATTTAACAAGGGGAAGTAAGAGATGTTCTTAGAACAGGCACATGAAAAGCTGCTCAACCTTGCTAATTGTTAGAGAAATGTAAGTCAAAACTACAATGACATATTACTTCACACGGGTTAGAATGACCATCATCAAAAAGTCTACAAAACAAATGCTGGAGAGAGTGTGGAGAAAAGGGAACCCTCCTACACTGTTGGTGGGAAGGTAAACTGATACAGCCACTATAGAGAACAGTTTCAGTTCAGTTCAGTTCAGTCGCTCAGTCGTGTCCGACTCTTTGCGACCCCATGAATCGCAGCACACCAGGCCTCCCTGTCCATCACCAACTCCCGGAGTTCACTGAGACTTGGAAGAGAACAGTATAGAAATTCCTTAAAGAACTAAAAATAAAGTTGCTGTATCATCCAGTGATCCTATTCTTGGGCATATAGCTGGAGAGATTTCTAATTTGAAAAGATACATGCAACCTCAGTGTTCACTTCAGCACCATTTACAATATTGAAGATGTAGAAACAACCTTAATGTCCGTGGACAGATGAATGAAAAAGATGTATACATATACAGTAGGATATTACTCAGACATAAAAAGAATGAAACAATGCCATTTGCAGCAATATGGATGGTTGAGAGTATCATACTAAGACGATGATCATCCTAAGTGAAGTAAATCAGACAAAGACAGGTATTATATGATATCACTTATATGTGGAATCTAAAAAAAAAAAATGATACAAAGAACTTATTTACAAAACAGAAATGGACTAGCAGAAATAAACATATGGTTACCAAAGGAGAAGGTGGGGGCAGGGATAAATGAGGAGTATGGAAATCACAGACACAAATGACTATGTATATAATAGATAAGCAACAAGGATTTGCTGCATAGCGCGGGGAACTATATGTATTCAATATCTTATAATAACCTATAATGGATATAAAAGGAAATTTAAAAAGAATACAGATGTATACATATGTATGTAGAATCCAGTCACTTTGCTGTACACCTGAAACTAACACAATATTGTAAATCAGCTATGCTCCAGTTTTTAAAAAGAGATGTTCCTAGATACCTTGGCAAAGTAGGAACCAAGATTGGATAATTTCAAATACAGTGGTTACTGCACACACAGCAGAGTGGCCAGAGATAAACACATCTGTGGGGGATGGTGCAGGGGTCTGGCCACTTGTATGTGCAGCTCACATGTAGCATCTAGACCTTTTCAAGCCAAGTCCTGGGTGCACTTCTTGCATCTCATGGAAGACTGCCGCTGGGAATGCCCCAGCTGAGAACTGGTGGGGTGGACAGTACCCAGCTCTTGTGGGTGGTCTGGGCCATGTCAGCCCTTGATGTCTGTCTTAGTCTGTCTGAGCTGCTATAACATAAACACCGCAGACCAGGTGGCTTAAACAACAGATCTTTATGTCTCACAGTTCTGGAGATGAAGGTGCCTGCAGATTCAGTGTCTGGCAGGGCCATTTCCTGGTTCACAGATGACCATCTTCTCACTGTGCCCTCATGTGGTGGAAGGTGTCCCTTTTAGAAGGGCATTAATTCCATTCATGAGAGATTAAATAATATTTCAATGGATATTTATTAATCAATTATACTTCAGTTTTTTAAATTTAAAACTTAAAATGCATTTCAAATTAAAAATAAGGATAATAAGGTTGCACAACATTGGCATGTATTTAATGCCACTGAATTGCATCCTTAAAATTGGTTAAAATGGTAAATTTTATGTTTTGTGTATTTTTCCACAGTAAAAACATTTTTTTAATTAAAAATAGGAATAAACAGGTATTTGTTTCTAGCTTTTTCTGTTGGTGGAGTATGACAATAAATGTCCTTGTACATATATCCTTAAATACTAGAACCTTTTTGTAAGGATAGATTCTTAACAGTGGGGATATGTACATTTATTTATATTAATGTGTTTATATGTTTGTTTTCAGAGAATGAGTCAACACAGAAGAGTAAGGAATTGTCTTTAAGGAAGAGGATAAAAGGAGAAACACACCAACATGAGAGAGTGATGAAAAAAACGAGCAGCACGGGTAGAGACTATGAAAAGGCCTCCAGCACCAGGGCATACCTCGTCATCCATCAGAAGATGAAGAAGGAAGAGAAGTGCTACCAGTGCTTCGAGTGTGGGAAATCCTTCTGTCGCCGATCGACTCTCATCCAGCATCAGAGGGTCCACACAGGAGAGAGACCCTATCAGTGCAGCGAGTGCAGCAAAGCCTTCAACCAGAAGGCCCACCTCGCCCAACACCAGCGCACCCACACGGGCGAGAAGCCCTACACCTGCGGGCAGTGCACACGGGCCTTCAGCCAGGTGACACACCTCACCCAGCACCAGATCATCCACACCGGAGAGAAGTTCCATTGCTGCAGCGAGTGTGGGAAGGCCTTTAGCCGCCCCTCCGCCCTTGCGGACCACCAGAGAATCCACAGCGGAGAGAAACCCTTCAAGTGCAAGGCCTGCGGCAGAGCCTTCACACAGAGCGCCCAGCTCCTCAGACACCAGAAGATCCACTCTGAAGACAAGCCCTACAGATGCAGCAAGTGCCCCAAGTCCTTCATCCGTCTCTCTTCCCTGACGGAGCACCAGAGGACTCACACCGGAGAGAAGCCCTATCAATGTGAGGACTGCCCGAAGGCCTTCTGCCGCCTCGTGCAGCTCACTCAGCACCAGAGGACCCACACTGGTGAGAAGCCCTACACGTGTCAGGAATGCGGCCGGGCCTTCACCTGCAGGTCCCATTTCACTGTCCACAGGCGGAGTCACACAGGAGAGAGACCCTATGAATGTCAGGTGTGCCGGAAAACCTTCAACAATCACTCCTCCCTGGTGACGCATGACAGGACTCACAGTGGAGTGAAGCCCTTCAGGTGCGATGCATGTGGGAAGGCCTTCAGCACTTCCTCCTCGCTCTGTCAACATAAGAGGATTCATACTGGGGAAAAGCCCTACAGTTGCCACAAATGTGGGAAGTCCTTCAGGTGCAGGTCACACCTTAGTCGACATCAGCAAACTCATACGGGAGAATACTGACCAAAGCCAACTAGACTTGAAAATGTTACTATTCCAGTTACCTAACCATCAGTCAAGATCTTGAAAACAAGCAGCCTCAGTTGACTCTGACTCTTAGAAAAGCAGCTTATTCTCAAGGTCTCAGGAGCTCACTGAAAAATAGATAATGAACCAGGACCTATTGTATACTACAGGGAACTATACTCAATGTTTTGTAATAAGCTACAAAGGAAATACAGCTATGGTTTTCCAGTAGTTGTATATGGATGTGAGACTTGGACCATAAAGAAGGCTGCCCATGGAATTCTGTCCTTGGTCTATAGTCTTCCCCAGGCAAGAATACTGGATTGGGTAGCTATTCCCTTCTCCAGGGGATCTTCCCATCCCAGGGATCACATCTGGGTTTCCTGCATTGCACACAGATTCTTTACTGTCTGAACCACCGGGGAAGCCTGAGCATTGATGAATTGATGCTTTCTAATTCTGGTGTTGGAGAAGACTCTTGAGAGTCCCTTGGACTGCAAGGAGATGAAACCAGTCAATCCTATAGGAAATCACCCTCAAATATTCACTGGAAGGACTGATGCTGAAGCTCCAGTACTTTGGCCACCTGATGCAAAAAGCTGATACCTTGGAAAAGACCCTGATACCTGGAAAGATTGAGGGCAGGAGGAGAAGGGGGCAGCAGAGGATGAGATGGTTGAATAGTATCACTGACTCAATGGACATGAATTTGAGCAAACTCCCGGAAATAGTGAAGGACAGAGGAGCCTGGTGTGCTGTAGTCCATGGGGTCTCAAAAAGTGGAACACAACTTAGTGACTGAACAACAACAATGGGAAATGAATCTGAAAAAGAGTGGATATTTGTGTGTGTATAACTGAATCACCTTGCTGTATACCTGAACCAACACAATATTGTAAATCAACTATACTCCAGTTAAACCAATTTTTCAAAGAGCTCTTTGGATGGAATAACTAAAGACAGGGCAGAAGCAAAGCAAGTTAAAAGCAGAACATGAAACCATTATCCTGCAGTCTGGAGAACTCTAGCCTCCTACTCCTGCCTGAATCCTACTCTGCTGCCATCACTAATGAACAGCAGCACTGCACAAATGACTTTACTGGCCCTGAGTCTGTGCACCCTCACATTTAATGCCCTGAAACCAAGTTTATAACACAGGTGTCCTGACAGCCAAAGATGAGGCCAAGAGATCACCTCTTGGCTTTTGCTTCTGTCCTGCTGGGAGAGACACATATGCCACCAAGTTCACATCTTTAGCAAGGGGCAGGGTGGGGCTTGAATGCTGCAAAGTGTGAAAAAGCAAACAGCCATGACTTAACACTTTACATCTGAAAAATGGTGCCCAGATCTGGTCACAGATGTAGCTTCGAATTACCCGACCAGTAGGCTTTCCTGAATTTCCTCCCACACCCTCCTACAGCTGCTGTATTTGATCGATCTCATCACTGCACCTATCACCTCTGAACAAGAATCAAGAGGCTGACACAAAGGAATAGCACTATGATGGATATAAGGGGTATCATATTAATAGATGTTAGGGGATATTCCTAAACTGAGCACGCAGGATTTTTTTCTTTTCAGTGCATATATAAAAGCATTTATAAAATGCACGCACCAGTGTAAAGAAGAAAAATACATACCCATTGTTGTTTAGCCTCTTAAGTCATGTCCGATTCTTTTTCAAACCCCATGGACTGTAGCTGCCAGCTTCCTCCCGTGGGATTTCCCATGCAAGAATACTGGAGTGGGTTGTCATTTCCTCCTCCAGGGGATCTTCCCAACCCAGGGATCAAACCCACATCTCCTTAGGCAGGCGGATTCTTTACCACTGAGAATATAACAGTAGATCCCATGTAAGGAATTACTCCTAAATGAGCCGACATTGAAATTCAGGATGAAAAGCTGCATGAAGATTAGAGACTTCAGTGCCCTGACTATTCATTTTTCAACAGTGAATAGTCTCATTTTCTCTACTGTGTTCCTCTTCCCTGTTTTCTATTTCTCCAGAGCCTTTCTCACCATTCAATACACTATTTCACTCATTTTCTTGTGGTTTGTTTCCATTCACTTGAAAATAAGATCTTAGAGGGTGGGGAGTTTTGTGGGTTCTTTCTCTGCTGTATCCCCCTGAATGGCTTTTCATTTGTTGTTCAGTCGCTTAGTCGTGTCCAACTCTTTAGACCCAATAGACTGTACCACACCAGGCTTCCCTGTCCTTCACCATCTCCAGGAGCTTGCTCAAACTCATATCCATTGAGTCAGTGATGACATCCAACCCTCTGTCCTCTGTCATGCCCTTCTCCTGCTGTCAATCTTTCCCAGCATCAGGGCCCTTTCTAACGAGTTGGCTTTTTGCATCAAGTGGCCACAATATTGGAGCTTCAGCGTCAGTCCTTCTAATGAATATTGATAATTGATTTCCTTTAGGCTTTTCGTCTCGGAGAAGGCAATGGCAACCCACTCCAGTGTTCTTGCCTGGAGAATCCCAGAGTCAGCGGAGCCTGGTGGGTTGCCACCTATGGGGTCGCACAGAGTCGGACATGACTGAAGCGACTTAGCAGCAGCAGCAGCTTTTCCTTATTTGCTTCAATTTCCAAGTCAGCTACTAATTTTTTTTACTGTTTTCTTAGTATCTCATACCATGGGCCATTTCCACTGTGATCAGAAGCAGAATGGGGTTCAACACCAGTGCAGGTTCCAAAAAAAAAATACTTTCTGAAGAGTGATAATAACATTTCCATTCTGCAAGTGAGAAATGTACTAATTTGGTATAATAAGTCATTCCAGCAGGGGTTCCCTCATTTGATCCTTCGGTCCCAAAACTTAACACAGAAAATCACTCTCCCATGGGCAGGCTCAAAGGACCGCACTCGAGCGACACCGTGGTCATACGGACACAGACAGCGGAACATCACAGGTGCACACCAGAGCTCACAGAGGACTGTCCGTTCCCGTAACTACGGACGCTTCTGGTTTCCAGGAGAGGGGAGGGGGGAATTCTCATTCTCCGCGCCTGCGTACACTCGCATCCAGCCGCGCCACGGCCCTGAACCTTCTGGCCCCGCCCTTCCGGCGTAGCCACGCCTCTGATGTCCTGGGCCCCTCCCCTCGAGCGTAATCACGCCTCTGCTATCCTGGGCCCCGCCCCTCGGGCGTAATCACGTACGTGCAAAGGCACTCCCGCTCTGACGCTAAGGTTCCGCCTCTCCGTCTCAACAGCCTAAGAACACGCCCCCTCGGCTAAGCCACGCCCTGTCTCCGCCCCTCGCGCCTGACTGCTCGCCCACCTGGGGCGGTTCGGCGCCGTGCGCTGGTCTCCCGGGCGTCGGCTGCCGAAGTCCTTCGGGTGAGGGCGGCTGGCTTCCAGGGGGAGGCTCTGGGTTGGTCAGGGTGGTCTAGTGTCTGAGCCCGAGGGCCAGGCAGGGCCGCCGAGGCGGGCGGCTCTGAGCCCGGCCGTGGAGCCCCGGCCTGGGCGCCGCTGCGCGGTCGCTGCCGGGCGGACTACATTTCCCAGAGGCCCGCGCGGGTGCGCCGAGGCTGCGGTTCGTAGCGGGATCGGCGTTTGGGGCGGCTGGATCGGGGTGTGTGAGTCCGAGAGGCAGGACTGGGCTGTGAACGTCCAGAGCGTGCGACCGGGGTGTGCTGGTGTGTGTTCGAAACGGGTGTGTGAGAGGTCAGCCAGCGCGGGGGTCCCGGGAGAGGCTGAGAGATCGTGGAGAAGGGGGGTGATGTGTGTGTGTGTGTGAGACCGCGAGCATATTGGTGTGTCCGGCGTGTGAGATTGTGTGACAGTGCCTGTGTGAGGGAGACCAGTGTGTATTGTGTGTGCGTGTGTTAGAGGTAGCAATTGCAGTGTTTATGTATCTATATGCGCGACCTTTGAGAATGTGTGTGTGTGAGAGAGAGAGGAAAACTAATGTGTTGAGACCAAAGTGAGTAGGAGAGAGGCTGGACCATGGTTCGCCACTCCGAGGTTTGCAGATACAGCCTCTGTGCGGTCGTGGAGTGTGCGTGAGTGAGGCAGAGATGAGGGGCCGTGGGTGTGTGAGAGATTGAATTGGAGTTGTGTGTGTGATGTCTGTGATCACCATGTGCGTTTGTACATGACCTCTCTGAGGCGGTGGTGTGACTGCAGTGATGTGCCTTCCACTGGATGCTTGTGACTGTGTCCTTCGTGTGATCAGGGGGTATGTGAGACCTTGTATCAGTGTCTGTGTATCACCCTGTGTGGTTGTAACAGCGCCTGTGTGACTATGCTGGTTTGGGGGAGACTGCTTGGAAGGTTGATAACTTTCCGCCTTGTACATGTTGATTTATGGAATTGTGTCTTGCCAGGATAAGAATGCTGGGGTAGAATTCCCTGCTCCCAGTCCCAAGAGTTCCACTGAGAAGCAAGAGGTGGGGTACCTGGAGCTCCTGATTGGAGCAGGGGACACCCTCAGTTCTGGGTGACAGAAAGGAGGGGAAACCAAGGGGTTGAGGACAGAGATGAGAGGGAAGGTGGTAGAATTGGGTGCTAAAGGATCCATTGTCATGGAGGAAAGCAAAGGTTTGGCAGGAGGAGGAGGAGAACCCTGTCCTCTGATGGCATTCAGGAGTCCGATTTTCAAACTGTAGACTGTATCAAAGCATGAAGCGGAGATCTGGGAAGGAAAGAGTCCACCTTTACCTACAGAGAAAGCAACAATTTCATGGGATTATTTTTAAAATAAGGTGAAAGAAGATAATGTATGCAGAGTATCTAGCGCATCTTGTTAGTTTTATTCATAATAAGACCAGGAAATGGGAATGCAACTTTTAGGAAAGATCAAATTTAGGACCTCGAGCTTGAGAGAAAGAGTCATAAGTTAGACCCCTCAATCACCACTGGTTGCCTGTAATCTCTTGGTTATGTGGGCAGTGAAACCAAAGAAGGCGGGGAGGAGGACGGGGAAGACAGAATTCTTACGCTGCTGATCGTGGGAGTGCAGAGAGGCCCTCACCTTCTCACTCTCCTTTTTCTTCTTCCAGCCTTACCCTCCCAGGACAGTGCTGTTCTCCAAGAGAGAAGCCAGGAAAAGAAGGTGAAAATGACAGTTGAGCTAGTGAAAGCCATACCCCAGGTTAGTTATTTCATTTCTCTTCCTCGAAAGGCAGCCTTACTGTTTAGCACTTAGTAAAGCTGTTTTCTTTATGAAAGTCCCTTGACTAACAGTCTTTGGAAAAGACCCTGAGGCTGGGAAAGACTGAAGGCAAAAGGAGAAGGGGGCAGCAGAGGATGGGATGGTTAGTAGCATCATCTATTCAGTGGACATGAGTTTGAGCAAAACTCCGGGAGACAGTGAAGACACGGAAGCCTGGTGTGCTGCAGTCCATGGAGTGGCAAAGAGCTGGACATGACAGCGTCTGAACAAGAACAACAACAGCCTTATCTGAGGGCCTGGCTCCCACCTCTCCCAGGGAGCACTCCCCTTAGTTTTTTACAAATAGACTTTTTTACAATAGAAACCTTGCAGATAGCGGTGGGGGGGGGGGGGGTATGCATACGCATCACACTCTGCTTCCCCAATTTCTGATATCTTACATTAAGTTTGGTGAGTGCTATGCTTGGTCGCTCAGTCGTGTCCGACTCTTTTTGACCCCATGGACTGTAGCCCACCAGGCTCCTCTGTCCATGGGGATTCTCCAGGCAAGGATACTGGAGTGGGTTGCCATGCCCTCCTCCAGGGGATCTTCCCGTCCCAGGGATCAAACCCAGGTCTCCCGCATTGCAGGTAGATTCTTTACCAGCTGAACCGCCAGGGAAGCCCAAGAATACTGGAGTGGGTAGCCTGTCCCTTCTCCAGGGGATCTTCCTGACCGAGGAATTGAACCAGGATCTCCCGCACTGCAGGCGGTTCTTTACCAGCAGAGCTACCAGGGAAGCCCTGAATGAGCCGACGTTGATAGACTATTACTAAGTCCATGCTTTGTGCACACTTCCTTCGTTTTCACTCAGTGTCCTTTTTCTGTACCAGGGTCCTAGCCAGGGCGCCACGTTACATGTAGTAGTTCTGTCTCCTTGTGCCTGACAGTTTCTCATACTTTCCTTCTTTTTGAAAACCTTGTCAGTTTTGAGAGGTTCTCAGGTTATTTTGCAGAACATCTCTGAAATCTGATGTTTTTTCCTCTGATTCGACTGGACTAATGTATTTTTAGAAGGAAGATCACAGAGTTCCATTTTCCTCATGTACCATACATCAAGGGTCCACACTATCAAGGTGACTCACTACTATACTTTGAGAGCCTAGTTGAGGTGGCATTACCAGGTCTCTGCACTGTGAGTTGCTCCTTTTTGCCCCACTTGTCCACGCTGTCCTCCCCTCTCCATTGGCAACTACCAGTTCTAGCTCTGTGTCTGTCCAGTTTCTGTCTTGTTTGTTTAGATTCCGCAGTTAAGTGAGATCATACAGTGTCTGTCTGTCTTTGTATGACTTCTTTCACTGAGATAATGCCCTCTGTTCCATCCATGTTGTGATAAATGACAACACTGAGCATTACAAAGATTTTTAGTATTTTCATTGGAAATAAATGTGAAGATGAAAATGCCCGTAACACTTTAAAAAATTTCTCACAACTCTCACAGATATAGAAATCAAAGGAGTGGTTACTAGGGGGAAGGAGGAGACAAGATAGGGGTAAGGAATTGAGAGCTATAAACTATTATGTATAAAATAAGCTACAAGGATATATTGTAGAACACAGGTAAATATAGCCAATATCTTATAATAACTATAAATGGAGTATAACCTTTAAAAATTGTGAATACTATATTGTATACCTGAAACTTATATAATATTGTTTGTCAACTATATCTCAATTCAAAAGAAAAACACCTGCGAATCTCTGAAAATTGACCAAAAAAAAGAAAATTGTCTTGATCTGCTGGTGATTATAACTGGGCATTGTCTTTAAGAAACTGAAAATAACTATTTTTGGTTTCATTTTGACATTGTCTAAATATATACTGGCTTGTTGTACTCAGATTTAGTACACAAGGTGGCTGTGTTGCAGTCCTGCACTGGGTGCTTTCTCAGGTTGCTCTTCGGGTCACTGACGTGTGGCATGACATGCTAATTAATTCTTAATGGCACAGCATTAAAAACCAGTTGCATTCTAGGGGAATTCCCTAGCATTCCAGTGGTTAGTGCTTTCACTGCTGGGACTGGGTTCAATCCCTGGTTAGGAAACTAAGATCCCACAAGCCTTGAGCCTTGAGGCTCGGCAACCCCCCCCCCCACTGCCCCCCCCCCACACAAAAAAAACTGCACTCTAAATATATTTTTTATTGTGTCAACAAAAAAACCCCCAGCCATGTCAGTTCAATGCCTCTTCTCCTTAAAGCACTAGGATCCCATAGAGTACCGTTTCCATAATATCAACCTAAATATTCTTTTGTGTTGTTTTTGAAGGTTCAGCCATAGACACACATCCTCCTTGAAGCCCTTCTCTACCGCCCTGTGGCCATCTGTCCGTACTTCCCCAGGCCTGGAAGCTCCCGTGGACAGAGGAGCTTGGTCGGCTGTAGTCCATGGAGTGGCAAAGAGTCAGACGCAGCTGAGCACACACTCACACACACAAGAGAAATGGATTCGCACCATTGTATACAGTACAATTTAGCAACTTCAATAAGAACTATTTAATATTATATGTTTAAGGGTTTTTTCCTCAAAGGGCTATTTCTCACATAAAGTAGGGCCAACTCAATGCTTAAGCTTGAAGTCACGTGTGGACATGAGCATTGCTTGATCCAGAAGGTCTTTGTGTTATTGCAGGACCTGGTGACATTCAAGGATGTGGCAGTAGACTTCTCCAAGGAGGAATGGCAATGGCTGAGCCCTGCTCAGAGGAGTTTGTACAGGAGGATGATGCTGGAGAACTATCAGAGCCTGGTTTCACTGGGTGAGGATCTTTTCCCCCTCTGTATAATTCAGAATTACCCTCAGGGACTCTTTACTTTTTTTTTTTTAAATTTGTTGTGTGTCGATCAGAATTGACTCTGGACAATGAAGAGGATGTTCAGGAACTGGTGAATATCTCAGGTTGAGTCGGTGATCTGGGTGTGTATCAGATATTTCGTGAGTGCGCCTTTTGGTCAGCTGGGAACACACGGCACGCTGTGACCCACACTGGTCTCCTGTGCTGGCCTGTTTCCTCTGTCCTGTAGTCGTGTTACCAGCATAACAGGGTTCACCAAGAATAGAGCCAGATCGTTATGAATTCAGAATGCTGCTTTAAAATCTGTATATCTTTATTAACTTGCAGAAAGTGAACTAGCGAGGCACACGCTGAAAATTGCTTTAGATGTTCTTAGGGGGCTAACGCCCTTGTCATCGCTAGGGCCATGTCAGGGGCTAGTTTAGCTTTGCCTTGTCTGGAGGCCCCTTTCCTCCTGCTTGCTTGTGGGTCACTAAATGTTGTGAAACTCAATGTATGTCTTTGACCAAATTTGAGAAATGTTTGATTGTTAATTTTTTTCTACTCTCTTCTTCTGGGATTCCAGTTGCACACATGTTAGAATCTTGGATATTGTGCCTTAGGTAACTAAGGATGTGTTCCCTTTTAAAAATCTTTTTTCTCCGTCAGCTTAGATAATTTCTGTTGATTCATTTTCAAGTTCACTGCTGCTTTCTTTGTCCTCTTCAATGTCTTGTTAAGCCCATCTAGTGAATTTTTAAATTTCAGATACTGTATTTTTCAATTCTAGACTTTTTACTTGGTTCTTTTTTATAATTTCTATTTTGCTGCCAAGAGTATTACAAGCATATTTTCCTTTATATTCTCGAATATAGGATATAATATCTGTTTTAAAATCCTAGTCTACTGATTCCAGCATCTGTGTTGTCACAGGTTGGGTCTCCATTAATGCCTTTTTTTCTGAGTATGATTCACTTTTTCCACTTTTTAGGGAGTAATTAGATTTTTTCCTGGACACTATAAATACTACATTATAGAGTTTTAGGATTCTGTTACATTCCTTTGAAAAATATTGATTTTGTTTTTCAATCAGACAGTTAACTCACACTCCAGACTGTCTCTCAGTTCAGTTCAGTCGCTGTCATGTCCAACTCTTTGCGACCCCATGAATCACAGCACGCCAGGCCTCCCTGTCCATCACCAACTCCCGGAGTCTACCCAAACCCATGTCCATCGAGTCGGTGATGCCATCCAGCCATCTCCAAACCGTCTCTAGGGGTTCTTTATATTACCTCACTTACTGCTGTCCAGTGATCTTCTAAAAATGCTGGGCTGCATTTCTGCCTCCGGTCTCTTAGAAAATGATTCCACTTTGATAGGATTGGCTGTTAGCAGCCCCACTAAACTATGCCAGAAGCTTTATATAGCTGTCACTCCTTGAATTATTCATTTCCATCATGTCGTTCCATCAGAATTGAGGGACCAGCTGAAATGTCCAAAACATGACCAATTTTCATACCTTTTTCTGTATGCAGGACTTTGTATCTCTAAGCCATCTGTCATCTCCTTACTGGAGCAAGGGAAAGAGCCCTGGATGATGATGGAGAATGAGCTGAGAAGCCCATTCCCAGGTGAGTGTGGGAGAGCCGGAGGGGGGAGTCCTTCCTAGGCAGTGGCCCCGCCATTTGCACAGGTGGTCTTTCCTCCTTTCTTATGCTTCTTAGAAACTCTTCTCAAAGAAGCATTCAGAGCTGGCGCCCTGGGACAGCCCAGAGGCCTAGGGTGCGAAGGGAGGTGGGAGCGGGGAACGGGATGAGGGGGACACGTGCATACTGTCGGCGACGGAATGAAACACCAATACTGCAGAGTGGTTTAAATTTTTATATTTTAACACTTGCTTTTTACAGCTGCTTAATTTTATATCTCTTGCACAACAACCTACAGGGCAAGCTGCCAAGCACTATGATTTAGAGACTATATAGTGCGCAGGCGCAGGGCGAGATAACCTTTACCTTGGCTTATTTACTGCAGCCAAGACTTTGTTTTGGGGAACTTTTTTATTAACTTAGAATCTGTTTTGTCTCAAGGTCTGTTTTTTTTGAGGAATCAGAGAAACATCTTTGTGTGCAAGCAATGTTCTTTTCCCACGGGAACAAACAGGATTCTTAGCTGAACATCTCGTTTGCAAGAATGCTCAGCCCTGGTTGAGAGTCTCGTTTGCAAGCACTTCTCAACCTTCTTTAAACCTAGTTCCCTACACATACCTGTGGCCAGTTCATGTTGATGTATGGCAAAAAACCATCACGATATTGTCAAGTAATTATCCTTCCATTAAATTAATTAAAAGAAAAAAAAAAAGAAGCTCTTCTCAAGCCTTCCAAACCTGGGAGACTGAAAGTTGACTTCTTAGCGTGAGCTCCCCAGATATCTTCTCTTCTGCTTGTTTTTCAGTTGCTCAGTCTTTTCTGACTCTGACCCCTGGCCTATAGCATGCCAGGTTCCCCTGTCCTTCACTGTCTCCTAGAGCTGGATCCATTCACGGCCACTGAGCTGGTGATGCCATCCAACCATCTCATCCTCTGCTGCCCCCTTCTCCTTTTGCCTTCAATCTTTCCCAGCATCAGGGTCTTTTCCAATGAGTTGGCTCTTTGCATCAGGTGGCCAAAGTATTGGAGCTTCAGCTTCAGCATCAGTCCTTCCACTGAATATTCAGGATTGATTTCATTTAGGATTGACTGGTTGGATCTCCTTGCAGTCCAAGGCACTCTCAAGTCTTCTCCAACACCACAGTTCAAAAGCATCAATTCTTCGGCCCTCAGCTTTCTTTATGGTCCAGCTCTCACATCCAAACATGACTACTGGAAAAACAATAGCTTGGATTATACAGACCTTTATCAGCAAAGTGATGTCTCTGCCTTTTAATATGCTGTCTATGTTTAGCATAACTTTCCTTCCCAGGAGCAAATGTCTTTTAATTTCATGGCTGCAGTCACAGTCTGCAGTGATTTTGGAGTCCAAGGAAATAAAATCTGTCACTGTTTCCACTTTCCCCCCTTCTGTTTGCCATGAAATGATCGGACTGGATGCCATGATCTTAAGTTTTTTCACTTTCTGCCATTACAGTGGTATCACTGGCATATCTGAGATTGTTATTTCTCCCGGCAATCTCAACTCTCTTTTAAAAACTCATTTTGCAAAAATCTTTATCCAGCTCCTTTCCATCCCCTTTTCCTTTTGACATACTGACTTAACATAAACTTCTCTGTTTTTTAAATCTTAACTCCAGAATTGGATGCTGCATGGAAATCATAACATACCCTGCTACTTTAAATCAGTTTTTGCTTTCCTGTCACAAATAGGAAAAATCCAGATCCTACCAGCTCCTTCTTAATTTTCCAGCCTTATCTTCCGTTATGTTTTAGCTTTTTCACTGTACTTTAGCCCAGAGTTTTCTTCATGATGCAGGTTATCAAGGTATGTTCCGTATGTGTTACAGGTATTCCCGCATCCTGAGTCTCTAAGCCGTGAGAGACTAGATGAGGTTAGAGGCAGTCTGAGTTCAAGTCTGACTCCCTCTGGATCATAGGCAGTGTCTTAGGACTATCATTTTCAACAAGTGCCTGATGTACAGTTGAAAAGCACCGCTCTATCCCATAGGTCGCCTTTTCTGAACTCGCAAGCTCTTTCCCACTCAGGCTTTTGTTTTTCCTGTTTTCTCTGCCTAGAATGCTCTTCTCTTGGCTTTCTGTCTATGCCTGGCTTTCAGGCCAGAGCTCAAAAATCATCTCATTGGACACCTTCCTGACCACTTCATATAATGAACATTTCCCTATTCCAACCCATGTACAATCTGTGAAGCCACTGTTTCTTTGTAACACTCAGGAGAGCCCATAATTAACTTGTTTTGGGGGTGTGTGCTTATTTTTTGTCTCCCCCTCTGAACCTAAATTTCACAAAGACAAGGGAATGTTGGGATCACATATGATATTATGCCTTTATGAAATTCTCCTTTCACTTTTGTAACAGTGTTTGATCTTTACATTTGGGGATGATGTGGACTCTCTACTTCTAGGATCCTCCAAATATTAGAAGGGAAATAAGCTCGGTTTAGACACGCTTTATAGTTTGGTTATGTAGGAAGCTACTATCAGCCTTAAAGAGGAAAACAGAAAGAGGAACTTTCCTGATAAGAGGTAATAACTGTGCATGTGAAGAACAGATACAGGAAGAGGGAAAGGGGATAAAGAAGCCTATTGTAAATCTGATGGGACACTGAGTGACAGTATGGCTTTAGGTATTATTCAGTGATTAAGGCAGCTTGGCATCCATGTTGAGAAAAGCCAGAAAGGTAAGGGACAACCATGGCTCTCCACGGGAGGCCGGAAATGAAGACGGCCTTCATACAACAAAGTAAATTTGAGGGAAGAGCAGATGACGCTGTCATCTTCCTGCTTTCCTCTTTCTAGGATTGCTCCCCTCAGTCCATCTACGTAAGAAAAACCGTGGGGAATTGGTTTCTTGAGTTCTCATGGACCCAGTTCTAGAATTATTGAAGTTTGGGTGTTCCTGATACCATGAATGACGTGGGGAGGAAGCCTGTTAATATCTCAGTATTTCTCAATTGCTTTGGTAGATTTGATCCCTCCCATCTCTGAACTTTTATACTAGTTTTCCTTTTTTACCACATGGATTCATTTTTGATATATTATATTTTCTTCTCAAATTACTTGCTTTGTTGGTCTTGTCTTCCTCATAACTTTCTGTACTTCTCTAGAACAACTGTCTTTAATTACGTTAGTGTTCCCCATGCTTGACATGTAGTAGAAAACTAGGGAGCATTGGACTAGTCAGTAATTTGTTGTCATAGTTCTTGATGTCACCTCGTCCCTAAAGCTTTCTCTTGGTGTCACCTCTTCTATGCACATTTCTTCTTTATAGATTTATCAAGAATTTCTTCCTTGTGCCTGAGTTCCTGTGATATACATTAAGTGACTTAGTAGTAGTGTATGTATATAAGGCTCATTTATTTCTTCCCGAAAGCTTATATTCTATCTCACAAGGTAAGAAAGGTAGTGATGTGGTAGTAAATAAGCATTTAATTAATAACAGTGATACCAACCTACATATCTCTGTAAGACTAGTTTCCACAAAAAGACACCTGGCAGAACCCTATTAAGATGTGATAGTTTTCCTAGGCTGGTGAAAGAAAGATGATGAATGGAAAAATCCCTTAATATCCACTCTGAAGTTCAGGGATCTATGAGAAATGAAGAGCATTTACTTTATTAAAATACATGGAAATGGCTTATGGGAATGCTTTTTTCTGATTATGAAGACATGATTCTAGGATTTTGCCTAAACTCCAAGAGAAGTCACAAAGCATAAGGTATTTGTGGTTTCAGGGAATCTACAGAGATTTTTGAGTGGCAGAGTTAAGTGGTAGTATTGGTTTTTTAAGAAAATTAGCCTGGCTGTATATGCAAGTCTCCTAGACGAGGGAGAGAATAGAGGAAGAGAATTTGATGTACAGTCTGTTAACGTTAATACAGGCATAAAATATTACTGCCATTGCAGCCTGCACCTTCAGGGCTCTGTTATCCTACATTTAATTTTCTAAATCACCGTTTCCATGTTCTTCTATGAGCTCTCATTCTCTGGGGTCTGCTTACATATTTTTTTCAGTTGAAATACCTGTGCATAATATATTTTGTGGAGTTCATTATTTTCAAATCACCTTTTCTGTGTTAAATGTTTCCTTTGTTATAGCCCATGATAAAGGAAACATTTGGTTTTTTGAATCTTTCAGATTGGGAATCTATACATGAGACACAAGAATTACCTCTGAAGCAGTTTGTATGTGATGATATGTTAATGGAGAGAATTGCAAGCTATGAACGTGAATGTCCTACTCTTGGAGAAAATTGGAAATGTGAAGATCTTTTTGAGAGGCGGTTGTTAAGCCAAGAGACATTTATCAGGCAAGAAAGAAGCGCTCCTAAAGAAACCTTCACTGTGGAAATAGACCACAGATATAACAAACCTGAGAAATTTGTTCCTCTACACAGTATAGAAGAGAATATTTATAATAATCACAAGTCAGATAAAAAAAACTTTTCCAAAAATTCCATGGTATTAAAACACAAGAAAGTCTATGCAGGAAAGAAACTTTTTAAATGTAATGAATGTGAGAAAACCTTCACCCAGAGCTCATCTCTTACTGTTCATCAGAGAATTCATACTGGAGAGAAACCATATGAGTGTAAGGACTGTGGGAAGGCCTTCAACCAGAGTCAACACCTTGTCCAGCACCACAGAATACACACTGGAGAGAAACTCTTTGAATGTAAGGAATGTAGGAAAGCCTTCAGCCAAAATGTACATCTTATCCAACATCAAAGAATTCATACTGGAGAAAAACCATATAAATGTAAGGAGTGTAGAAAAGCCTTCAGCCAGCCTGCACACCTTGCTCAGCATCAGAGAATTCATACTGGGGAGAAGCCTTATAAATGTAAGGAATGTGGCAAGGCCTTCAGTGATGGCTCCTCCTTTGCCCGACATCAGAGGTGTCACACCGGCAAAAGACCCTACGAATGTATTGAATGTGGGAAAGCTTTCAGGCAGAACACATCGCTTATCCGTCACTGGAGATATTACCACACTGGGGAGAAACCCTTTGACTGCATCGACTGTGGCAAGGCCTTCAGCGATCACATAGGACTTATTCAGCACAGGAGAATTCATACTGGAGAGAAACCCTACAAATGTAACGTGTGTGGGAAAACCTTCAGCTACGGCTCATCCCTGACTGTGCATCAGAGAATTCACACAGGAGAGAAACCATATGAATGTGATATCTGTGGGAAAGCCTTTAGCCATCATGCCTCACTCACCCAGCACCAAAGAGTGCATTCTGGAGAGAAGCCTTACCAGTGCAGAGAATGTGGGAAAGCCTTCAGGCAGAGCATACACCTTGCTAGCCATCTGAGGATCCATACTGGAGAAAAACCCTATGAATGTAAGGAATGTGGAAAAGCTTTTAGCATCAGTTCGCAGCTGGCTACTCATCAGAGAATTCATACTGGAGAGAAACCTTATGAATGTAAGGAATGCGGGAAAGCCTTCAACCAGAGGGCACACCTCGCACAGCACCATAAAATCCATACTGGAGAGAAACCTTACGATTGTACTGAATGTGGTAAAGCCTTCAGCCAGGCTACCCGCCTTGTCCAACATCAGAGAGTTCACACAGGAGAGAAACCCTATGAGTGTACTGAATGTGGGAAGGCTTTTAGCGACAGCTCGTCCCGTGCTCAGCATCTGAGACTCCACACAGGCCAAAAGCCCTATGCATGTGTCGACTGTGAGAAGGCATTCAGAACAAAGTCATCACTCACTTGTCATCAAAGATGTCACACAGGGGAGAAGCCTTACGAATGTAGTGCATGCGGTAAAGCCTTTAGCCATCGACAGTCGCTTACTGTTCATCAGAGAATTCATTCCGGAGAAAAACCCTATCAGTGTAAGGAATGTAGGAAAACCTTCAGCCAGATTGGACACCTTAATCTACACAGAAGAATCCACACTGGAGAGAGAGCTTACGAATGTAAAGAATGCGGAGAAGTCTTCAGACAAAGTGTGCACCTTGCTCACCATCATAAAATCCATGCTGCAGCGTCGTCTCCAGCCCTGAGCTCTTCCCCAACCCCCGTGTCACCAAGTCCTGGGGGTGTGTCTGCTGAGTATTTCTGGAACTTATCCACATCTTTCCATCCTCATTGCCCTAATCCAAAACATAGTCATCTCATCTGGACTATTCCAATTGTCTAAACACTGGTCCCTCTGCATCCTCTTTTGTCTCCTCCAAGTTCATTCTTCACACTACTTCCACAGTGGTCTGTTCAAATGTAAATGTAATTATATGACTCTCTTAAAACCCTCGGTGTGAAAATTTAAACTACTTGATGCATACCAAGTGCTTAGCATAGTGCCTGACCCAGACTAAATGCTCTGAATGATAGCTTAGTATCCTTCAGAGTCTGCTTGAAAGCTGTTTTTAAGCAGTGAACTCTGGAAGACAGTATATGTACTTGGAGATCATAACAGTTTTTAAAACTGAAACTTAATGTGAATGATGAGGATTAGCATGTGTTAAAGCTTAAACATTAACACGTTTAAAGCTTTATACCACCACGTATATGACTGTATTCCTTTGTTGGTGAGAAAATTCAACATGACCTAATACATAGAGTATGTTTTAGGAAGTATCTAGAACTCTGGATGAGACTGGAACAAAAGAATTAGAAAATAACTGGGAATAATGCAAGACTATTTAGTAAAGGCAAAAAGTAAAAATTCCTAATATTTAAAATGGAAGAAGCAGAGAACTTGAATAGTCTAGCCCTTTTTTAAGACACCTGGTTTCACAGATTAATGCTGAACCTTCAAGGACTCATAATTAAGCTGTCTAGAGTACAGAAAAAAATAATTGAAATGGACTATTTTGGAGTACTTCTAACCTCTGTTAAGGAGAACACAGGTTATGAATAAATGGAGATCCATGTTTCTAGAAGGAACTTTTAGTACTGTAAACATGTCTGTACATTTGGTCAGTTCCAGTCACAATTCTTTTAGGATAAATTTCCACTGACGATTTTGTTCTGAAAATCAATGTAGAATGGTAAATAGGAAAGCATCACAAGGAAATTTTTGAAAAATGATTGTGTCCCCATGAATTTACTTGCAAAAGTAATTATTTTTCATGTGTCAGTGGGGGAGATAGATTACTTAAATGGTGCTTGACAATTATCCAGCTGGAAGTAAAGTCAGACCCACATTTCACCCCTTACAGAGAAGTTCATTCCGTATAGATTAAAGATATAATAGGAAACACAATATTAAATTTCTGAGAAGAGAATGTAAAATATTTCTATCCCCTTGAGTTCAGGTAGGCTTTAGTAAGCAGGACGCAGAGTCCAGAAGTTATGAAGAAGGACAGTATTAGGTAAGACCATGTAAAAAATTTAAATTTTTCCATGGTATAAGACACTATGCAAAGTGAAAAGACACACGACTGATATTTTATATATATATTACAAAGGGTATAGTCCTTATAAAAAGCGCTGTTGCTTTATGTGGCAGCCTGGATGGGAGGGGAGTTCAGGGGAGAATGGATACATGTATATGTATGGCTGAGTCCCTTTGCTGTCCACCTGAAACTATCATAAGATTGTTAATTGGCTATACCCCAATACAATACAAAAAGTTAAGAAATGCTGTTGTAAAGCAGCAAGTAAGAGACACAGTCCGACAAAATCAGGTAAGATACACAGTATGACAGCAACTCTAAATGAAGAAAACAGTCAAGGAAAATCTTAATTGCACTAATGATCAGATAAATGGAAATTTTAAAAGTTCTCACCATCAGCACAAACCAGCACACACATTATGGGTAATAGCCAGTACTGTTACAGATGTGACATTTTTATACGTTGGGAGGGTAAATAGGTAGAAAGCCATTTTCGAAGGCAATATGGGAATCACTACCCACTCCAGTATTCTTGCTTGGAGAATCCCATGGACAGAGGAGCCTGGTGGGCTGCAGTCCGTGGGGTCACAAAGCAGCAGACGTGACTGAATGCCTAGCACACTAACACTAACATGGTATTGTGTATCAACATAAAGTGTAATTAATTAATCACTGCTGCAATTCTAGGGAGTCATCTCAAAAAGCACAGGCACAAAAATATAGACGTACATTTACCACAGAATTTTTAAAAACTTGGAACAGCTTAAGTATCCAGCAGTAGTAAATTGATTAGTTAATTTTGGAAAGTCAGTTCAGTAGATTATTATGCAGTAACTGAAAAGAATGAGGAAGATCTCTATACTCACAAAACTATGCCTTGTAGTTCATTGAGAATAATTTTCGTAACTGTAATATGGTGTAGTTACAAGTACATAAACTCTTTAAAGTTAACGTGAACTATGTTGGTTTTGTCTGCAATGCAAATAGAAACCATGCATGCACAGATTCCTTCCCTGTTGGTTGGGCTGCTCTGATGTCATTCCCTGGGGTTTTCTTTGCGTCACCAGCTTGTACACAGTTCACGTTAGTCCAATCAGACACTCTCTCCTCGGGACTCAGGTGGGAGCTGAATATGAATCATCTCTTGGCCACAACATTTAAGATGCTTCCTGAGTTCCCACTGCTCTGCTTCCTAGAACTAAAATGTTTCATGTTCTTTCCAGGTTGTCCCCCCACCAGCATTTTGTTCTCATTTTAAAATAAGATTAAGTTCTTTTGCTGTCTATCAGGGAAAACTAACCAGTATGGAAATTGGTTAGCACTGAGTGGGTTTCAGGCCAAAGATTCTTAGAAAGTGTGGAATTATGATTAAAGTGTGGTTATTGGGTGAAATGGAGCAGAGCAGTATAAGGCACCTAATCCTGTTTTGTGCCATGAAAGTAACAGGCCTTCATAGCAACGGAAAGACAGCTGGTCAGCTGAGGTCTGGATGGCTCTTTCCTTGGATGCATTAAGAGGACAGAAGGTACCAGTCCATGGAGTATGTATGATGCCTGTTCAGAGCGGAACTGGGTAACAGAAAGCAAGAGGGTAAAAGGACTTATTTCTTAATAAACTTTTTTGCTTTAAGGCATGAAGTAGCACCCAAGTCATTCGTGTAACATAATTGAAAGACTTCTTACAGCTTTTATTGTTCAGTCGCTAAGTCAGGTCTGACCCTGTGACCCCATGGACTGCAACAGCCCAGGAAAGAAAAGCAAGAAGCAGGACAGGATGCGTGTGCCCCTGGGAGGGAGGTGTGAAGAGGGAAGGTGCCCGCACCTCGGGGAGCGCCTCAGGGAGCGCCGGCACCGATCAGGGGGAGAGCCAGGGGGCTTCAGCAGCTGGGAGGGGGCACAGCCGCAGGCAGAACCCAGAGAGGCCCGCCAGGTCAGCGCTGTCACTGCGCTCCCCAGCCCCGGAGGCTTCCAAGGCTGTGTGGGGAGACGCCTGAATGCCATGGGGACAGAGGGCCATTCAGGGCCCGTGAAAGAGGTGGGGGAGTCACAGCACCCTTATTCTCAGGGCCCGTGAAAGAGGGGGGGAGTCACAGCACCCTTATTCTCAGGGCCCGTGAAAGAGGGGGGGAGTCACAGCACCCTTATTCTCAGGGCCCGTGAAAGAAGGGGGAGTCAGCACCCTTATTCTCAGGGCCCGTGAAAGAGGGGGGGGAGTCACAGCACCCTTATTCTCAGGGCCCGTGAAAGAGGGAGGGGAGTCACAGCACCCTTATTCTCAGGGCCCGTGAAAGGGAGGGGAGTCACAGCACCCTTATTCTCAGGGCCCGTGAAAGAGGGGGGGGAGTCACAGCACCCTTATTCTCAGGGCCCGTGAAAGGGAGGGGAGTCACAGCACCCTTATTCTCAGGGCCCGTGAAAGAGGGGGGGGAGTCAGCACCCTTATTCTCAGGGCCCGTGAAAGAGGGGGGGAGTCACAGCACCCTTATTCTCAGGGCCCGTGAAAGAGGGAGGGGAGTCACAGCACCCTTATTCTCAGGGCCCGTGAAAGGGAGGGGAGTCACAGCACCCTTATTCTCAGGGCCCGTGAAAGAGGGGGGGGGAGTCACAGCACCCTTATTCTCAGGGCCCGTGAAAGAGCGGGGGGAGTCACAGCACCCTTATTCTCAGGGCCCGTGAAAGAAGGGGGAGTCAGCACCCTTATTCTCAGGGCCCGTGAAAGAGGGGGGGGAGTCACAGCACCCTTATTCTCAGGGCCCGTGAAAGAGGGAGGGGAGTCACAGCACCCTTATTCTCAGGGCCCGTGAAAGGGAGGGGAGTCACAGCACCCTTATTCTCAGGGCCCGTGAAAGAGGGGGGGGAGTCACAGCACCCTTATTCTCAGGGCCCGTGAAAGGGAGGGGAGTCACAGCACCCTTATTCTCAGGGCCCGTGAAAGAGGGGGGCAGTCAGCACCCTTATTCTCAGGGCCCGTGAAAGAGGGGGGGAGTCACAGCACCCTTATTCTCAGGGCCCGTGAAAGAGGGAGGGGAGTCACAGCACCCTTATTCTCAGGGCCCGTGAAAGGGAGGGGAGTCACAGCACCCTTATTCTCAGGGCCCGTGAAAGAGGGGGGGGGAGTCACAGCACCCTTATTCTCAGGGCCAGTGAAAGAGCGGGGGGAGTCACAGCACCCTTATTCTCAGGGCCCGTGAAAGAGGGGGCAAGTCATAGCACCCTTATTCTCAGGGCCCGTGAAAGAGGGGGGAGTCACAGCACCCTTATTCTCGGCTCTCCGGCGGGGGCAGCGCCTCTGAAACCCCACTGTGACACGCGAAGGGCTCAGCTATGCTCCTGTGGTCGGCTGTGGGCTGGTGCTCCAGAACGGCTCAGCTGACTCCCGTCCTGCTCGGTGAGCCCTCAAGGCCGGAGCCGGGACTTCCAGCAGGGAGACATGGGCATGGCACCAAGCTTGCTTCCGGTTCCACTGGTCAAAGCAGGCCCCATAGCCAAGGCCGGGGTGGTGTGGGAAGGGCTGACTGGAGGGTGTGGCTACAGGGAAGGATGAAATGTGCCAATCACTAGTGCAGACCGCCTGCATTACCAGGAATTACCGAGGACTACAAGGTCTAGTTTAGGAGACCAGGGTTCGATTCCTGGGTTGGGAAGATGCCCTGGAGAAGAGAATGGCAAGCCGCTCCAGTATTCTTGCCTGGAGAATTCCACGGACAGAGGAGCCTGGTGGGCTACAGCCTATGGGGTCGCAAAGAGTTGGACACAACTGAGACGTACACACACACAAGGTCTAATCAGACGGCAAGATCTCCGCAAGCTTATCCTAAGTAATTCATACGGTCTGTAATTTATAAGGGCTTCCTGGTGGCTCAGCTGGTGAAGAATCCACCTGCCCCTGCAGGAGACGAAAGAGACTCAGATTCCATTCCTCGGACAGGAAGATCCCCTGGAAGATGAACTGGCAACCCACGCCAGGGTTCTTGCTTGGAGAATCCCACGGACACGGGCCTGGAGGGCTACAGTCCATGGGGTTACAGTCAGATGCAACTGCGTGCACAGGCACACACACAAGTTACAAAGAAGAAAAGTAATCATCTTACCTCTATATTCTCCTTTCCACCAGTCAGCAAGCTCCTCTCCCTCGAGGCAACCGCTCAGAGCAGTTGCCTCGTATCTTTCCAGAATATTCTATGCATGCATAAGAAATTTTTACGTGGATATTTGTTTATATGCATAAATATTCTAAAAAGTTATAGAATGCTCCTTTCTACCCAAATGGTACCGCATGGAATGGTTTTCCAGCTTGCTTTTATTCATTGTCATCTGAGACCCTCTGTGTGCTTAGACAGGCAGGTCGATGTTACCATTTCACACAGTTTGGGCATAAGCTATTTTTTATCTTTTTTTTCTCTAAATTGTTTTGTTTTTTAAAAATATTTATTTATTTAGGGGGAATAAGATTTATTATAAAGAACCCCTTATGATTATTTAAACCTCATTATGATTTGTTTAGCTCCAGAAAAAAAAAATTGCTGAAAAATATTTCTCAATTGTGCTGCTACTGCTGTTGCTAAGTCACTTCAGTCGTGTCCAACTCTGTGTGACCTCGTAGATGGCAGCCAACCAGGCTCCCCCATCCCTGGGATTCTCCAGGCAAGAACACTGGAGTGGGTTGCCATTTCCTTCTCCAATGCATGAAAGTGAAAAGTGAAAGCAAAGCCGCTCAGCCGTGTCCGACTCGCAGCAACCCCATGGACCGCAGCCCACCAGGCTCCTCCGTCCATGGGATTGTTCAGGCAAGAGGACTGGAGTGGGGTGCCATTGCCTTCTCCATCTCAGTTGTGAGTGAAGCCTTTCTTCCAAATTTGACCTGTGTTGTAGGGCAACTAGGACCTCTCTACATAAAAGAGAACGTCAACATTAAAAACAAAACAAAACAAATTTTTATGACATTTTCAATCATATAGAAAGGTATAAAGCATAGTACATGCCCATAGTCAATATTTTTTTAAAATAACTTTGGTAACAAGAAAATATGATACCTGTACGTTTAAAATAAGGAAATGCACCATATTTTATAATATATATGTGCTTTAAAAATAGGTTGTGAAAATCGGTCTATATGTCTATTTTCCAGGTCAATTTTAAAGTAAATTACAGACATGCTCTCACTTCCTCAGCTTGCATCTCTAAGGAAAAAACAATTTGTACTCACTTCAGCAGAACCTATACTAAACAGAAGGAAAAATAAAGTATCTTCTACACAACCACAATATCCTTCTCACACAATGAAATGAATAATTTCTTAATATCACTGACCAGTCCATATTCAGATTTCCTTGCTTCTCCCACCAAGACAGGTTGAAAAAGTGATTTAATTTTATCAGAAACTAATGTGTCAAGCCCAAATCACTGCAGATGGTGACTGCAGCCATGAAATTAAAAGATGCTTGCTCTGGAAGAAAAGCTATTTAATGTGATTTCGACAGCACATTAAAAAGCAGAGACGTTACTTTGCCAACAAACGTCGTCTAGTCAAGGCTATGGTTTTTCCAGTGGTCATGTATGGATGTGAGAGTTGGACTACAGAGAAAGCTGAGCACCGAAGTATTGATGCTTTTGAACTGTGGTGTTGGAGAAGACTCTGGAGAGTCCCTTGGACTGCAAGGAGATCCAACCAGTCCATTCTGAAGGAGATCAGTCCTGAATATTCATTGGACAGACTGATGTTGAAGCTGAAACTCCAACACTTTGGCCACCTGATGCCAAGAACTAACCCATTTGAAAAGACCCTGATGCTGGGAAAGATTGCAGGCAGGGGGAGAAGGGAACGACAGAGGATGAGATGGTTGGATGGCATCACCAACGCAATGGACATGAGTCTGAGCAAGCTCCGGAAGTTGGTGATGGACAGGGAAGCCTGGCGTGCTGCAGTCCATGGGTTGCAAAGAGTCGGACACGACTGAGCGACTGAACTGAACTGTGCCTTGTCTGTGAACTGGGCATATTAGCTTGTGGAGAGGAGCAAATGATCAACACGTGGAGACACACACCTCCCTGCCCACCTGGCCTCTCAGTTCTCAGCCCTGTAGAGGAAACCAGGGAGGGCCTGGGGGGAGAGAATCTGTCTGCTTCTTTTTTTCCTGTCCCGTCATTTTCTGCACAGGGCTTGGCACACAAGGGGTCGTGAAGAAATGCCAGGCGAATGAATGAATAAGAGAAAAACCTTCCCTGCCGGCCCAGTGGTAAAGAATCTGCCTTTCTAATGCAGGAGACACGGATTCGATCCCTAGTCTGGGAAGAGCCCACGTAGCAACTAAGCCCGTGCACCACAACTAAGCCCGTGCGCCACAACTGAGCCTGTGCGCTGGAGCCCACGAGCCGCGACCACTCGGCCCACGAGCCGCGACCACTTGGCCCACGAGCTGTGACCACTGAAGCCGAGCCCCCTAGAGCCTGTGCTCCACAGCAGAGAAGCCCCCACAATGAGAAGCCTGAGCACAGCTGGAGAGGAGGCCCTGCTCACTGCAGCTAGAGAAAGCCGTACAGTCGCAAAGACCCAGCACAGCAAAAACGGAAAATAAACACACAGAGAGAACAGCGCTCTGCCGGCTGGTGTCCTGCAGGGTCAGGAACCGCAGTGTCTGAGTCTTGCCTGTATTCAAGGCATCACCCAGGCCACAGCACAGCAGGTCCTGATGAAGGGCTTACCTGAAGGCCCAGGGGAGCCACCGGGGCGTCTGTGGGGAAGAACACTGCAGGCAGAGGTCCGCTCCAGAGCCAGTGCCAACGTCCTGAGACAGGGGCATGACGGGCTTGTCGGAACAGCCACGGGCCAGTGTGGCTGGAGCAGGGCAGGGAACAAAAGGGAGCCATGGCAGGGTGGGGAAGGCCACAGGCGAGTCCGCGTGGGGCTGGATGGCCGGGGGAGGACTCTGCCTTTGACTTCCTGAAGTGGGTGGATTACGAACGGTCTTAATTACGTTTAATGGGATCTCCCTGGCTCTTGGGTGAAGAACGGAGCATCGGGGTGCCGGTGGGGACCTCCATCATCCATGAAATGAGCGTTCTGGCACATGACAGAGCTGAAATAAATAACTACTGCTCTATGGTTTATCCCAGGTGGCTCTGTGGTAAAGAACCCACCTGCAATGCAGGAGGTGCCGGTTCCATCCCTGGGTCGGGAAGATCCCCTAGAGGAGGAAATGGCAACCCACTCCAGTATTCTTACCTGGGAAATACCTTGGACAGAGAAGCCTGGTGGGCTACAGTCCACGGGGTTGCAAAGAGTTGGACACGACTTAGAGACTAAAACAGCAACAACAAACCAGCTCTAAATTTTTTTCTTTATAAATCCATTTTTCACCTGGACAAGTCTCCCCTTTCAACTCTTTGCTTCTGTTCCAGGAATACTTGCTTGTGCGTGCTAAGTTGTATCTGCCTCTTGACCACCCCAGGGACTGCAGCCTGCCAGGCGCCTCTGTCCTTGGGATTCTCCAGGCAAGAATACTATATCGGGTTGCCGTTTCCTTCTCCAGGGGATCTTCCTGACCTAAGGATGAAATCTGCGTCTCCTGTATTGGCAGGTCGGTTCTTTACCACTGTACCGCTTGAGCCGTTTTTCCAGGAATACTTAACACACTAAAAAAATAGTGATATGTACTACCTCCCTGCATATTTCTAGTAATTATCTTTCAAGACCCAGGAATCTTTTCCCAACATCTCCAAGAATGTAATTGTTGAAAAAGATGGTTCATTTTATTTTCTGCACTGGTCAACACCTTTTACAAATAACATGTTTAATACAGCTTGTATATCCTCATTTACATTTTCAGTCACGACGGTTTGTTCCAACTCTAAATGAAGCCAATTTCATCCTGAACGTTGGTGAAAGTGAATCTATAATGAATCTCTTAGCTTGCTAAATGTGCTAAGTTGCTTCAGTCGTGTCCAACTCTTTGCAACCCATAGACTGTAGCCTGCCAGGCTCCTCTGTCCATGGAATTCTCCAGGCAAGAATACTGGAGTGGGTTGCCACTTCCTTCTCCAGGGGATCTTCCCAACCCAGGAATCGAACCCGGGTTCCCTGCACTGCACGCAGATTCTTTACCCACTGAGCTACGAGGGAAGCCCCTTTTTGGGCTTGAGTTCATATGAAATGAGACTCTCCCGTCTGCAACCAATAAAATCCCAAAGAATGGAACAGCTGAGGCATGTGTTTCTTTTAAGGGCCAGTTGCGGCTTGTTGAACACAATCAGCCGGAGACAGGAGTGGAGAGAGAGAGAAGCCGACACTTTACCTGGCCTAATGTCTCCAACAAACTCAAAAGAGGCCACTCAAAGTCCTATTAACACAAAATGACTCAGAGAGTCGAAATACACATACCCAGGGAGTTTAAACAGCAGGATGGAAATATCGACCACTATTAGACACGGTAAAACTGAAGGCAAGGGATTACCTTAGTTAAAGACAATCATTTCCTATTGGGCAAAGGATTAAGAATCGGATTTTAACCAACAGTTACTGCGTGCCCACTCTACACTTGGCACTGCGCCGGGTGTTTCACATGTATTACTCAGTGGACAAAGATGTAGCAATGCTGTATATTATATGCACCAGATCACAGCTGCTAAATACACAGTGTATATTAATAAAAACAGATTGACAAACGTAATCAGTACTAACAGATTTTTACATAGCCTTATTGGTTTTTGACATGTAGGTTTGGACAAAACTAAATAGCATGTGATTCTGAACAATGTAATTGATAAGACGAAGTTGATTAACTGACATGTAGTTTTGAATTCTACTGACAGAAAATATATATTCATCTTAAGTGTCCATGAAACACACACAGACACTGGATATGCTCTAGGCCAGGATAAAGGCTTCTTGAAAGGCCCTGAAAGCAGACGTGTGACGGCCCACACTCTCGGCTCACAGCGCAGTGAACTGGGAAGAAACCTCTTTTTAAATAGACCTTGTCGCTGAGTTTCCAATCACTCTTTAGAAACCCTGCAATAAAATACTTAGGCAACAACAAGATAAACAAGAACACGAATTATCCTTCTTTGAGATGTGGCCAAGGCTATAACCAGAAGTACATTTATATTATTAAATGCACTATTACAGCAAATAGTTTTATAAAAAGAATATAAATAAATTAAGAGGTCAACTTAAACATTGAGACAAGGAATAGAAACAACAAAAAAATAAACCCAATACACGTTAAAGGAAAAAAAATTATAAACTAGAGAAATAATGGACATAAACAAGTCCTAATGCTGGTTCTTCAGAAGAATAATAACTAGATAAAACTTTGACAAATCAAAGGCAGAATGGGGACAGAATAAAGAGAAGATTTTGTTTAATTATATTGGGGCTGACCAAAAAAATTCATTCCAGTTTCTCTCTACCATCTTACAGAAGAGCCCAAATGAACTTTTGGTTCAAGCCAAAAAATACTGTTCATAAGTAAGCTAATCATCTGGAAGAAAATATTCAGTGGAATGAAGAATAGCCTAAGGAACAAAAGAGTACTATAAATCATCAAAATTAATGGAGTTAAAAAGTATTAACGAGCTGAAAACAAGAGAAGAAACGGAGAAGCCATCTAAGAACGCACGGAAACCTCCCTTCCGTAGCTCTAGGACCTGATCCCTTTCCTGAGTTCTTTACGCACGTCAAAGAATTGATACTTTTTACACTACAAGAAAGGATTTCCCTGATGGCTCAATGGTAAAGAATCTGCCTGCCAACACAGGAGACCCAGATTCTATCCCTGAGTTGGGAAGATCCCCTGGAGGAGGAAATGGAAACCCACTCCAGTAACCTTGCCTGGGAAATCCCACGGACAGAGGACCCTGGTGGGCTACAGCCCATGGGGGTCACAAAGAGTCAAGACAGGACTGAGCACAGCCTAAATTACAGATCAAGTATTCAAAAGCACAGCAGAAGGTCAAACGTTACCCAAGTCCTTCTATGATGCGAGCTTAGCCACGACACCAAAACGAAACAAAGATAGCACCAATCTTATGGAAGAAGATAGAGGCAAGAATCCTACATAAAATGTCAAGGAACAGAATTCAGTATCTGAAAAGCCAGGTGTGCCACCATCCTAAGAATGCAAAGGTGATATGTAATTGAGAAATTGACTCAATTTCATTGCTTGTATGTTGCACACGTGTTCACCTTCTCTGAAGTCACGCTGCATCTTCCACTTGGTGACATCTTGCATTTAAGCAGCATTCTGCTTCTCAAGAGTACACAAAATAATACGCACTTACAATCGAAGATGTCTTAAGTTCAGTGAAATACAGTAATGCAGAAACGGCACATGAAAAGGTGAAACATAAAAGTCATCTCAATGGGTGTGTAAAAGGCATTTGATAACATTCAAGACCTATTCCTGATTTTTTAAACCAGGGCTCTTCCTTAACATGACACAAGGCCTCTATTTCAAAACAAGAGCCACCTTTATAGTTAAATGTGAAACATCATGGGCATCCCAGTTAAAACCAGGAACAGAAAGGTCACACATGCCACCAAGACTATGGTCGTTTGCTGTGGAGCCTTGGACCACTCCACAAAGCCCTGAAACAGAAACAAAGAAAACGTATAAGTACCAGCGGGGGAGGGAGCCGCCACTGTCACTTGTAAAAACCTGGGATTACAGAACTGGGAAAGAAACAGCGTATCAGGGATTGCCCTGGTGGGCCAGTGGTTAAAACTCCATGCTCCCGATGAAGGTGGCTGAGGCTTGACCCCTGGTCAGGGAACTGGATCCCAACACGCCACAACTAAGAAGCAACCAAGAATTCACACAGGCAACTAAAGATCCCACATGCCTCAACTAAGACCCAGTGCAGCCAAATAAATAAAGAAAAATTTTAAAAAGAAAAAGAAATAGCCTGTCAGCTGTAGAGCTGTTTTAATGAAAAACTGCAAACACCTGGATGGGAGGGGAGCTGGGGGAGAATGGATATGTGTGGCTGAGTCCCTTTGCTGTTCGCCTGAAACCACCACAACACTGCTGATCAGCGATACTTTAGTACAAAATACAAAGCTTAAAGCTTGAAAAAAAAAACCAGAAATACAATAAAATCATAGGTGTGGTGTTTCTTCCTCTCTCGGATATTCAAGAATAAACTTCCTGGGACTTCACTGGTGTCAGTGCCTGAGATTCTGAGCTCCCAATGCTGGGGGCCCCGGTTCAATCCCTGGTCAAGGAACTAGGTCGCACGTGCCGCAGCTAAGACCTGGCATGACTAACTAAATAAACATTTTTAAGAAAGGATAAACCTCCTGGCCCACAGAATTACTTTCTTCCCTTGAGCCATCCCACTGGGAGCCAGCACTTATTTCTACACTACCAAGGTTGGTTGTCCAGCTTGCCTCCTCCCACCTTGGGTCAACAAAGCCTTTTTCTAGCTTGAGCCAGTCCAAGTTGGATTTCTGATATCTGATTGGCAGATGGGGACCCTCACATGTTGCCAAGAGTGATTATATGCTTTCTTTCTAATACATAAAATAAATATGTAAGTAAAAGAACCACTGTTACTATTTCACATATTGATGTCTTATGCCCCCCCCAAAGAAAACATTAGGTCTTCCAATGAAAGGAAAGTGCTCAATCATTCTTTCTGGTTTTACTCAGAGTACTTGGATTAAAACACAGTAAGTAATTAGTGGCTGGAGGGATGGAGGGATGAGTAGGCAAAGGGGTGGATGAAAGAAGGCACATCCTTCCAACAGTCACCAAGTAGATGGATGGATGGGTGAGTAGACAGATGTGTGGAGAGAAGGATGGGTGAGCGGGTGGACCGAAAGGATGGAGTGAGGGCATATGGATAAGGATGAGTGGGCACACAGATAGCTGCGTTATGGACTGACGGAGTGTGTGTGTGAACGAGCAGGCTGGGTGGACGAATCAGAGGGCAGATGGATGGAGGGTCCAATGGGTGGATGGATGGATGGATTGGTAGAAGGTGAGTGGATGGGAGAGTTGATGGATGGACACAGAAGTGGATGGACGACCTCAGATGGATGCATGGCTGCACAATGGCGGGATGGTGGGTGAACGGGTGATGGATGGGTGGATGATGATGGCTGGATGGATGGATGGGTGATGCATGGGTGGATAATGGATGGATGAACGGGTGATGGATGGGTGGATGGATGGGTGATGGCTGGCTGGATGATGACGGCTGGAGGGATGATGACGGCTGGATGGATGAATGGGTGATGGATGGGTGGATGGATAATGGATGGATGGGTGGATGAATGGGTGATGGATGGGTGGATGATGACGGCTGGAGGGGTGATGATGGCTGGAGGGATGTATGATGACGGCTGTATGGATAATGGATGGCTGGAGGGATGAACGGGTGATGGATGGATGGGTGGAATGGGTATGTGGACGAGGAGGCAGATGAAAGCTTGGGTGAATAAATGAGGGGACAGATGAATGAGCGGTTAAGTCATGAAGCATTTATGAGTGAAGCGTTGGAGGGAATACATGGATGGAGTTACACCGACCACCTGATACCCTCCACTCCACGTCTGACGACTATGGAACACGTCCTGTTTCCCACCAGAGACCTCGTGGGGCTCACATCCCCAGAGAGACTTTTGTGGGGCCAGGAAATCCCAGGCTGAGGAAGGGAGCGTGACAGTCCACTGAGAACTGCAGAGAGGGGTCTCATCAAAAGAGGAAGGAATCCCCAGCTCACCTGGGCATCCTCAGACTCATCGTCTTCCTCCACCGAGCTCCACTCCTGGGGAACCACGGTCTCGGGAGAAGCTAGGTCTGGGCGAGGGCGGAAATGGAGGAGAAAGGAGACATGAGTGAGCGAGCAGGCCAGCTGGATGGGTGCTGCTTTCTTCCCACCCACTGCACCTCTCCTGCTGAAATCCTGACACACACACAGACACACAGACACACAGACACACACACACACAGACACACACACAGACACAGACACACAAAGACACACACACAGTCACACACACACCACATACACACAGACACACACACACAGAGTCACACACAGACATGCAGACACAGACACACACACCACATATACCACACACACACATACACAGACACACACACACACCATATACACACACACAGACACAGACACACACACCACATACACACAGACACACACACACACCCCACATACACCACACACACATACACAGACACACACACACACCATATACACCACACACAAACACACACACACACACCACACACACACACACACATACACAGTGCATGTACGTGGTTCAGGTGGGGTGGAGAGAAGAGGAGACCTGAGTTCTGATCCCATTTCTGCCACTAACTACCCAGGAGACTTGGATGGAGCCACCTGCTGTGACTCACCACCGGGGCCTCTATTCCACCGCCTGGTAAATGGGTACAATAGTTCCTTTCCTACAGCCCTCTGGCAAAAACTGAATGAGGGAGCAGAAGAAAAGCCACAGAGTTAAGCCAGGAGGATGGAGTCTTCCCCAGCTTCCAGCCACCAGTGAAGGAATCTCCCCATCTTCGAATCTCAACATTCTTGTCACCGCTCAACTGGAGAGAACCAGGGGTGGGACCAGAGATGGGTATTTCCCACTCTTTTGCACCCAGGTCCTGCCAGGAGCCCCGAACCCCCTCCTCGTTGCTGGAGTGATGCTTCTGTTCCCCACA
This sequence comes from Ovis canadensis, assembly GCF_042477335.2. Taxonomy (NCBI): domain Eukaryota; kingdom Metazoa; phylum Chordata; class Mammalia; order Artiodactyla; family Bovidae; genus Ovis; species Ovis canadensis. The sequence continues at coordinate 78,136,653 of NC_091258.1, forward strand.
CCTGGGTCGCAGGCCTGCTTATCTCCCGGGGAAGAAGGAAGAGCCCTTCCCTGGTAGGAGGTTCAGCTGTCATTCTGCTATGGGGGTGCCATACGGGTTGCCCCCATCTCAGCAAATGACGCCGCTCTCTGTACACCCAAGAGCTGCCAGGTTGCCAGGAGAGGCTGAAAAAGTGCCTGTGACCTGGGGTCTTCCACATCTTGTTTGTCCTAAGGACCCTTCAACCACCCCGATGAGAAATAGCCTGGACAAGCCTGCTGGAGACACATGGCCATAAGTCAGCACCACCCAACCACCCAGACACCCCAGGAAGGCCGTCTCACATGAACCAGCTGCCTTTTGATCCACTGCGGCTGCTCAGCAGGAGCAAACACAGGCAAGGGCAGCAGGACTATCCCCTGAGGCCACATGCACTGCCAGCCCGCAGAGTCATCGACAGATAGACTGGCTTTAAGCCACTCAGTTTTGGGCTGACTTGTTACACAGCAGAAAGCTGACTGACACGAGGCTCCATTTAAAAACGTGCTGAACAGAGCAGCAGGATGAAGTCCCCTTTCCCCAGGCTCTGCCATGGCCCCCGCCTCCCACGGGACCCTGGCCCTCACCTCTCTTGTTGCTGCCGCAGCCGGAGGCCCCAACCTCCACAGCCACCCAGTCCTCGGCGAAGGCGGCACGCTTCTCCCAGGCCTTGTTCTCCCGAGGCAGCAGCGTCTTTGCCCTCTCGGGCTCCAGCAGCCCCCGGATCTGCTCAGGTCTGAGACTCTGCATCTCTTCAGAACGTGGAATTTACGTGGAACTTGAGAGACAGGCTACTTCTCCTCCCCCCGTTCCAGGGTCCTGCTGAGCTCCCCAGGGAGCAGGAGTTGGGGCCTGAGGACTGACAGACATTCAGTCACTCGACAAACATTTACAGAGCGCCAGCCCTGAGCCAGGACGATTCCTGGGCGCCAGGGAAACAGGGTGAGGAGATTAGATAGCATCAGTGGCTAGTGGACATGAATCTCAGCAAACTCCGGAGATAGTGAAGGACAGGGGAGACTGGTGGGCTGCAGTCCACGGGGTCACAAAGAGTCAGACACGACTGAGCAACCGAACAGCAACCCCCGAGACACAGCGCTGAGTGGAACAGTTTCCCTCTTGGGACTTGCTCTCTAGCGGCGGGAAGTGGGGCAGACAGACAACATGTCAAATGATGAAAAATACTCTAGAGACGAATAAAACAAGAAAGGGGATACGGAGTTTAGAGGGGATGGCCAGAGGGTGGTTCAGGCAAGTGTGCACACAGACACACACAAACACTCCACACACACACTCCACAACCAGTACCCCACCCCCGGTAACCTCGCTGGCTGCAAAAAGAAGGACCCCAGTCTTCCCTCGAGCCCCCTGCAGCCTTGACTTTCTCCTCTGTGATCATTAAGAAGGAGGAGGAGGAGTATCTGACAGACAAGGATTAAAAAAATCTAATTTAGACACAACTAAGTGGCTAAGATTCCAAGGACCCAACACAGGGAGCCTGGGTTCCATCCCTGGTCGGGGAACTGACCCACATACTACAACTACAGATCCCGCATGCCGCAAGCAAGCCCTGAGCGCTGTAACTAAGGCCTGACATAGCCAAAAACACATAAATAAATGCTTTAAAATATGTTCTTTAATACTTCATTTTATATCCTGCCAACTTGACAAGTGACAGCCTCCTGAATTTCAAGTTGGCAAGATATAAAATGAGAGTATGAAAGAATATTTCCTTTTAAACTAGATTTTTTTTTCTTATCTCCTCCATCCCCCGCCCCCTCACCTGCATTCTCTCCACTTTCCATGCCTTCTCACCCTTCAGCTAAAACACACGGTTAATTACAGCTCATACTAAAGCCAAAATACAGTGTCAGCAAGGACCTGCCGAAGGGCGCAGGGAACTCGAGTCAGTGTTCTGCGACAAGCCCAACGGGAAAAGGGCAGAGGCAAGTGCACGAGCAACTGACCCACCTCCCTGAAGACCTGAGACGGACAGCTGCACCCCAATATGGAACAAGAATTAAACAGCCCAAAGCAGTCAACGCTACTCCCTACTGGGGCTGTCTCGCTACTTTCCCGTCAAGGCTAGCTTTTGTTTTTGTTTTCTTGGGAAATGTTGTCTGTGCTCACAGCCTCCTCTCCGCACCCCCTCCACACTCCCCAGCCCACAACCCAGTTGCAAACGGGCAGCTCCCGGGTCTAACCTGCCCCCACCACCTGTGCAGTTGGCTTACACGATGTCTTCCTTTCAAGCGTTTGAAATAATTATTGGCATTTTAAAATGCAGACGATGTCAACTGAAAATACAGATCTCCAGTGTTTCCTCAAGAAATCAAAGGATGGGGGCCACTGGGCCCGCGTCTTCACGGGTAAACAGCGGCTGGGCGGAACGGGGCGGCTTGTCCACACAGAGCCCCGGAGCGCCTTTGCCGCAGCTCCGCTGCTGCATTTCCTCTCGCCCACACGCCTCCGTTGAGACCTCTTCATGTTTTCCTTACAACAGAGAATTTCTTGGACCTGTATTTCGTTTTCATTTTCAGAAGAGTCAAAGTCAAAGACAGAAGGGGAAAGGGGGCTCTCGGTTTAGTGTTTACACTCAGCCTGTTGTACTGTTTGCTGAACTGCATGCGGGATCTTAGTTCCCTCATCAGGGATCGCACCTGCGCCTCTGTACTGGGAACATGGTGTCTTAGCCCCTGAACCACCCGGAAGCCCCTGTACTCTTTTTCTAAACGCTTATTCAGGAGTATACTCAGTGGGTTACATTATGCAAGGCGGCTAATACATGCAACGTCCTAGAACAAGAACATAAAGCCGGCTTTAGCCTCTCGAGGTAAATGACCACTATCAAGTAGTGAGCCGTGTGTTTTAGCTGAGGGGTAAGAAGGCCTGGGAAGTGGAGAGAATGCAGGTGAGGGGGCGGGGGATGGAGGAGACAACAGTCCCCGACCCAAGTCATGGAGGAGGGAGGAGGGGCACAGGACAGAGAGAAATCTGCGGGTGTGACAGGGGTGTGTGTGTGTGAGTTCACACCTAAGAGCCTCAACTATTAGCTTATCATATTATCATAGTAACGGGTCATCCTCTGAGAAGGACAGACCACGACACTATTGCAACCAAACTGGCTCTATTATTGGCTTTAGCAGGTGTATAGGACAATGGATTGTCGTCTATTATCTACTGGCTTTAGCAGGTGTATAGGACAATGGATTGTCGTCTCTTTTGCTGCAATGTGTTAAGCATTATATACGAGGTAGTACCTAGTTTGTTTCAGGTGGGAAGTATCGATTTCCATTTTGAATGTGTTCGGACTAAACAAACAATAAACTACGGATGTCTGAAAAGAGGAGGAGGAGGACGGAACGCAGTAACCACCACCTCCCCCACCTGGCGCACCCCGGGGTCAGGCACTGCGGAGAACTCGGCGTCTTCCCATAACCTCATCCTCGCCGCCGGCCACTCTCCGCGGCAGCTACTGTCACAAGCCTGTGTGTCACACTGGGAAGGCCGTTGAACAAAGGCACGCAGCTAACGGGAGCCAGGCAGGGGCCCTAAACCCGACCAACTCCAGCGCGCGCGCTCCTCGCCCGGGCAGGGGGCACACACGTGCCCAGGCAGACACACGCCGCACACATGCTCGGGGGCGCGCGCGCGGGCACACAGGTACGACGCGGTTACCACGCGGGTCCCGCGAGCTCAGACACCTGACCCCCGCCAGACCCGAGCACCCACACACGCAGCTGACGCGCCAGGCAGGCAGGGCGGTTCCCGGTTCCTCGCAAAGAGGCTAAAAACCCCGTGCGACCCGCAGGAGGCGGGCACACAGCGCGGGACGGAGAAACCGGGCGAACCGCAGCCCCAGCCCAGCCATTGCCCTGGACGCTCCCCCCAACCAGACCCACACCCCCTGGGGCGCCTTTTCTTCCTCACCCCGTGCGCATTCCCACTCGCACGCATCCGCGCTCACACGCGCGCGTCCCCGGCCCGCCGTCCGAGCCCCCAGCCCCTTTTCCCTGCCCCGCTCCTGCCCGCGGGGTCCCACGGAGGACTCACCCTTCCTAAACACACCCTGCGCAGCGCCGCAGAGCTGGCGCCGCAGGGACCGCGGCTGCGCAGACTCGGAGGCTGCGGGCGGGAGGTGGGGAAGTTGCAGAGAGCGAGCGGCCTTCTCCCCTCTGGCCCCCACCTTCCGGGGAGCCAGCGCCTGCAGGGACAGGCGAGGAGAGCGGAGGGCGACGGCGACCACGTGTCAGCAGTGTGGCTGTGGGGCTGCGCACGCGGTGAGCCGGGGCCAGAGTGGAACGAGTCTTCCAGCCCGGCCGGACGGGCACGTGCCCGGGTGCGGACGCCCACGGAGACCAGCGACTTCCCAGGCCCCTTGGTGGCTCCTAGTCTACAACCAGCACCTGGGGTGGGGGGAGGCGGGAGGAGATGGGGCAAGGTGTGACAGTGCGAGGACTCTGAGGCCAGACCCCTCCCGTCAGAGGCTGCCTTTGCCACTAGCTTGTCCTTGGGTGTGTCACTTGTCACTTAAGTGCCTCAGTTTCCCATTCTGTTAAGTGGGAAGAATTACGCTTACCACCTGCCAGCACTGCTCTGAAAAAGTAAAGTAAAGTAAAGTAAAAAGTAAAGAAGGTATATACTCCACTTAACAGCTATTAGCTGTGGTTGCTAAGTTGCTCAGTCATGTCTGACTCCTTGTGACCCCATGGACTGTGGCCCACCAAGCTTCTCTGTCCATGGGGTTTCCCAGGAAGGAATACTGGAGTGGGTTACCATTTCTTTCGTCAGGGGATCTTCCCAGCTCAGGGATCGAACCCTAGTCTCCTGCATTGGCAAGCGGATTCTTACCACTGAACCACCAGGGAAGCCCCGTTTAGCTGTTAGCTGCTATTATTATCAATAATACAATACAATGAACTCTGCCAAATCGCTCTCCGGGAGGCTGTATCAAAACTTAAAATTTTTGACAAAGTCATAGTTGGGGAGAGTGGAAACAGCCTTCCTTTAGAGTCTTATTTTCTTTTTTTAAAAAATCCTCTACTTATTTGGCTGCACCAGGTCTTGTTGTGATGTACAAACTCTTGGAAGAGCCCCTGCTTGCCACAGTGAGAGAAAACCCGTGCAGGAGTGAAGACCCAGCACAGCCAAACCAACAAAAAACAAAAACAACTTGGGCCAGCACATATGACCACCGTTCTGGCAGAAGTCGAGTGCTGTTGACATCTCTTCAGGGCCCCATGACTAGCTGAAAACTCATTCATTCGACAAATAATTATGAAACAGCTGCTATGAGCTTCATGCTTGTTTTGGCTGACCAGGCCAGTCAAGATATATGGCTTAATAAAGTTTACATGCTAGTAATGATGTTAGACAAAAGGCAAATAAATTAAAAAAAAACAACAAAATATAGTTTGCGCTAATTCTATGAAGTATGCGATGTAATCGATGGGATAGTAATGGTGAGGCCACTTTAGATGGGAGTTGCTTTTTTGGCCACACTTCAAGGCATGGGGATTTAGCTTTCTGACCAGGGATCAAACCTGCGCCCCCTGCAGCAGACGTGTGGAATTGTAACCACTGGATCACTAGAGAAGCCTGGGAGGTGATCTTTTTTAAGCAGCGGCGGCAGCATTTTGAGCTTATCCCTGAAAGGTGGCGAGGAGCCAGTTACTCAAGAATTTGTGGCAGGGAGAATAGCATGCACAAAGGTCCCGAGGGACAACAGGGAGGCCAACGTGACCAGAGTGGTCAGGCAAGGGAGAGAGTGACGGGAGATGTCAGAGAGGCATCCAGGGTTTTGAAAGCCACAGTAACATCTTTGAATGTTATTGTGGGTGTGCTGGGAATCCATGGAAGGGTGTGATATAATAAGATTTAAAATGTCAAAGCATCACTAAATTATACAAGAAATGATATAGAAGGGGCTATAGGTTTGGTGACTTCCCAAGGTGGTGCAGCAGTAAAGAACCCAGCTGCCAATAAGAGACGTGGGTTCCATCCCTGGATAGGGAAATCCCCTGGAGGAAGCAATGACAACCCACTCCAGTATTCTTGCCTGGAGAATCCCATAGACAGAGGAGCCTGGCGGGCTACAGTCCATGGGGGCACGAAGAGTTGGACACGACTGAGCGCTCACTGGTCTTCATCATCACAGGCACAGTGGGAGGGTCAGTTAAGTTGCTGCAATGAACCAGGTGAGAAATGATGGAGTGAGGTGGTGACAGTGTATGTGGAAAACAGTAGACAGATTCAATGAATAGTTTAGAGTTGAAGCTGAGAGTCCTCAAGCACGGGTGGAATGAGAGGAGGGGAAAGACTTTTGAGCTTTGAACCTGGCCAGTTGAGTGCCCTGTGGTGCACTAAGTAGGAACACGTTTTTGTGTGTGTGTGGAGAAAATCCAAATTCCGTTTGGTGCATGTTAAATGTTCAATGCCCGAGTTTCTGAGATCAGCACCGGGAGAGACTGGATTACTCAGATATCAGCATTCAAGGACCCTGTGGGTGAGGGTTGGGTGTGGGCTCCAAACTCTGCTCAAAAAGGACATGCATCCAGCAGGTGGTGCTGGTTCAGTCGCTAAGTCATCTCCAATTCTGCAACCCCATAGACTGCAGCCCACCAGGCTCTTCTGTCCATGGAATTCTTGGAATTCCAAGAACACTGGAGTAGGTTGCCATTTCCTTCTCCAGGGGATCTTACCGACCCAGGGATCGAACGCTGGTCTCTTGGAATGCAGGCGGATTCTTTATGGCTGAACCACCAGGAAGTTCTGCATCCCGCAGAGGCCAATGGGGGAAAAGTAGGTTTCCTGCTCTGTCCGTGGTGCTGAAACCCTTCAGGTGGACCTATCCGTGGTGCTGAACAGGCTGCGTGTGCGCTGTCCGTGGTACTGAACCTCTAGGCAAACGAGCTGGAGATTCTCTCGTCCTCCTCTCTCCCTTCCTCCTTCTCTGTCACTTTTCAAAGTACCCATCCTCCTGACCCTGCTGGTGCCTGGAAAAAAGCTCTCTGGGCTCTGGGGAGCATGGAATGAATGCAAAAGAGCGAAAAACAAACGAAGAAACTGCAGAGTCATTTTGGTTCTTAGGACGGCAGGACCTGGCTATTACTTACTGGAATTACTGACACAAAGTTTTCACAGCATCTGTGATAGAGAAACGTACAAATGTATAAAGAGGCAAACAAGGGAAAGATGTGCCAGGACTCAGGTTGTTGGTTACGTTGGATTGGGGGCAGCAGGGAAATGAGATGCGGAATGCTCGATGAGTACGTGTGTGTGTGTGTGTGTACGCACAGGCGTGAGTACATGTGTGTGCGTGTGTGAGTACGTGTGTGTGTGTGTGTGTGTGCGTGTGCGCACACTCAGTTGCTAAGTCGTGTCTGATTCTCTGTGACCCCATGGACCGTAGCTCGTCAAGCTCCTCTGTTCATGGGATTTCCCAGGCAAGGATACTGGAGTGGGTTACCATTTCCTTCTCCAGGGGATCTTCCAGAACCAGGGATCGAAACCATATCTTCTGCACTGCAGGTGGATTCTTTACTGCTGAGCCATCAGGAAAGCCCCTATATAAGTATATGTAACTTACTGACGAGGCTTCGTTTTGATCTTGTGATGTGGGAACTGCAAGAAGGATATTATTGTAATTTATATAAACACATCAGGGGTATATTTTATGCTACCTTGAATTATAAACATTTGAAATCAGGACCTTTTTAGTGGCACTTTTTGAAATGACAAAGAGCCTGTTGCAGTTTAAAAAACCTCAAAAATCCATACTTGCAAATGATTGTGTAAACTGTTATTTTTGTATCATTTTAGTTGGTGAATAAACGTGCCAACCATCTTTCATTAGGATTAGACTCAAATTATGTGGTATTTGAATTGGGTAAGATTAAAAAAAGAAATTTTTTTTTTTTTTGCCATGCCACAGGGCACGTGGGATCTTAGTTCCCTGACCGTGGACCAAACCCACGCCCCCTGCACTGGAAGCATGAAGTCTTAACCACTGAACCATCAGGGAAGAGCCAAAAACCTACTAATTTTGTTAAAGTGATTAACAAGGTCAAAAGTTCGTGACAGATCATCAGATCGCTCTCTCCTCTGAGTGCGGTGTCTTAGTTCCCCGACCAGGGACTGGATCTTCGCCAACTGCAGTGGCAGCATGGAGTCTTGACCACGGGGCCACCAGGGAAGCCCCAAGACCCTCAGACCTCAGTGTGGCAAAACTCAGGGATAAAGCTGGTTTCGCCTGCATTCCAGGTTCACAGGAAGCATTTTCTTATTTGGGCATCAGGAGTAAGGGTGCAAACTAACTTTCCTTCCTGACTATGGCACACTGTGACAGGGTGTGGGCAGGGCTGGTTTCTCTGGAGGCCTCTCTCCTTGGCTTGCAGATGGTGGTCCTCCTGCGGCCTCTTCATGCGTCTGTCACTCTGCCTCTGTGCGACCTCATGTTTCTCTCTCAGGAGGACACAAGGCCTTGTTTCAGCACCCAGCCATATGACCTTGTAGAGTCCTATTTATCTTCAATGCAGCCACGTTCTGAAGTCACTGGGTGCTAAGGTCTCAGCATTCGAATTTCAGGGGAACATGTGCAACCTACAGCATCTCCAGATGGCTAGAAACTGAGCCTTTCATAACCGCGGCTGCTGTCTCCCTGGTACTGGTGAGCGTGAGCACTCGCTTTGCATTTTGGGGTGCAGGGGAGACAGCGGCCCCTCCTCCCCCCATCCCCTCTTCACTTTCCTTCCTGCTGCTGAGTCAGTCCTGCCAGAGATTGAATTTCCCACTTGTAACCGGGAGGGGGCATGAACCCCTCCAGTGGGAGGTGCTGAGACTGCTGTATCCAGGAAAGCCTGGGCCTCGGCCAGCTGCCTTTCCCCAGCCACTACCTGTATGCCAACCCCCAGGGCATCTCCAGAAGCCGGGGACTGGAGGTGAGTGGTGGGGGGGACTGACTACATGATCTGCCTGGACAGGCCGTCAAATGCAGCCCAAGGGACGGTCATCTCCACTTCGTCCTGGACGTGCCCCTGGACAACATCTCCCAGCCGCCACGTAGGTCTGAGGGGAGCCAGCTGTGAACCACGAGGCACATGAGGGGACACACTGGGCTGCTTCTCCTCCAGGTGCTGAGACGTGGATCACACTCACCTCCTCCAGGCTGGAATGCTGGCAGCCGGCTCTGACCAGCCCTGCGTCCCCAGGGATGGAGGTCCCAAATGACCACAAGAAGTGGGACTGTGTGGGTGTTTTGGTCTGAAACACAGTTGAGGGAGCGGGAGAGAGACGGAGTGTGAGGGCAGGGGCTCTGCTGTCTGCAGCTCTGTGTTGCCGGGGCCTGCCGCTTAGCTGCACCCGACTGCCCTACTGTCGGCTCCAGAGATGCCCACTCATTGAGTCGCTCAGCTATGTCCTATTCCTCTTCGACCCCAAGGACTGTAACCCGCCAGGCTCCTCTGTCCATGGGGTTCTCCAGGCAAAAATACTGGAGTGGGTTGCCTTTACTTCCTCCAGGGGATCTTCTCGAACCAGGGATAGAACCTGTGTCTCCTAAATTGGCAGGAGGGTTCTTTACCACTGAGCCAGCTGGGAAGCCCAGAGACACCCACTACCTCCATTTTAAAGTACAGTGAACTATGGCACAGAGGGCTACAAGGAGCCTGCTGAGTCACGGCAGGTGCTCACCCACCTGTGTCTGCCCGGGGCCCACCCGCCTGTGCCCGCCCGGGGCTCGCCCACCTGTGCCCACCCGGGGCTCACACTTGCTCTGGGGGTCAAGTCACTCTCCTGGCCACACACCACCCCCCAGCCCCGAGCAGGAAACCTGGTCACGTGACATCTGGTCTTGCCGATGGAGACCAAAGTCAGAGCAAAGAGATGTGACCTGGAGCCTCTTGGGCTCCACCCCCATCCCGGGGTCAAGAGAGCCCAGAGGACAGACAGGACTGAGGGCCCTCCCGGTGACCGCAGCAGTGAGCGGGCTTTCCAAAGAAAATGTCAGAACAGACATTTGTGGTGCAGCGGAACCCCACAGTCATGGCAAAAGCCAGAGGGGCCATCCGACTTCAAACGCTAGCCTCCAGCAGCGTGGTGGCCTTGGGGCTGGCTTCCGCAAGCCGCCCGCTTCTCCCTGAGCGGGACGTGGGTGGACAGACCCCGGTGGTTTCAGGCTGATCTGGGCAGTCACTCCTACTCATTCCCCTTCCCCAGCTACTATTTCGGGGATGAGGGCAAGACCCAGATCTAAGCCAAGCAGCACATGGCGTTCCTCTCCTCAGAATAATCAGTTCCTGGTGAGTACAACTGAAAGGAACTTAAGTGTTGTTGTTGTTGTTTTGCCAATGACTGGAAGAGGCCTTTCTCCAGCTGGATGTTTCTGAGGAAATGTGTCAAGAGGAGCTGTTGGAAACCACATGAAGCCGTGAGGGAAGCCAGTCTGAGGAGGAGGCCAGTGGGCGAAGCAAGTCAGGGCACCTGGACCAAGCCCACCCTGATGCCCACACCCTGCCAGACCTTCAAAACCTATTCATGTTTACACATGGCTGAGCGGCTGCTCTTTTGACCTGCAACACGAAGTGCACTTACTGATATGTAAAAAGTGAAAGTGAAAGTTCCTCAGTCATGTCCGACTCTTTGCGACCCCGTGGACATACAGTCCATGGAATTCTCTAAGCTAGAATTCTGGAGTGGGTAGCCTTTCCCCTCTCCTGCCTTTCCCCTCTCCAGGGGATCTTCCCAACCCAGGGATCGAACCCAGGTCTCCCGCATTGCAGGCGGATTCTTCACCAGCTGAGCCACAAGGGAAGCCCAAGAATACTGGAGTGGGTAGCCTACCCCTTCTCCAGCGGATCTAAGTGGTTGCTTAGAATGAATTATTTATTCTTCATGAACACTGGTGTCAGGAAGTGTGGGACATTCAGACACACCAGGATATTTGTGACCAGTAGCACTGAGCATTAAAATAACAAAAGCGGTGGAAAAGGCCCTGGTGTTCCCTGGAGGTCTAGTGGTTAGGGCTCTGGGTTTTCACTGCCTTAACCTGGGTTCGGTCTTTGCTTGGGGAAATGAGATCCTGCAAGCCTGCAGCAAAACCAACCAACCAACCAACCAACCAAACAACCCCAAACCAACCAACCAAACAAAACAGGCCCCAGAAAGAGGGGACTTGGGGAACTCTGTGTACACAAAGCTTCAGGTCAAGCTGAGGACATTCCTTCAAGTTTAACTGCAAAAACAACTATGAAAAGAGACTCCAGCGCGCGCAAGCTTGTTAACTCCAGTTAACCCTGAGTATTAGGCCTGCTGCTACTCGCTCCCCCACCTTCTCCCACAAGCACTGAAACAGACTTTGACGGAACACACGGTCCATTTCTTTCTCGTCTGATGACTTTAAAATGACGTTGGACTTCCTTCGTGAAGTTTTATTAAAAAAAATTTGAACAGACCACCATGAGAAACTTTGGCATCTGAAGCAATTACTGTTATTGCTACCTCGAAAAAAAAAATTCCCCCCTCACGAATAACTTGCCAACTTCTACCGCTTATTAGCTTAGGGTGGGGTGAGCTCTTCGGGAACAGTTTAGCGAGACTGCAGCGGGGCTGGGATGTGGAAAGATGAAGGGTCCCCCTCTAGATCTTCGGGAGCTCACAGACAGTGACCACCTTGTTAGGACTAGACCGCGGGTGTGTGTGCCAAGAGGAGAAATGTCCCCACGCTCTCATCCAGACACCTCCTCCACGCCCCTACCCAAGGAAGACCGGAAGATGGAAACGCTCCAGCCCGGCGCTTATCTACTGAGAGCTCGGATCGGAACCCTGTCCCCCTGGGTTCCTGGTGCTCCCCTGGGTTTCCAGCCACATTCAGCTTCGCAGCGTTCCCAGTACACTGGGCACGGAGGAGCTTGCCTTCTGGTCCGGAGGTGAGGACGCCGGGCCAAGGAGCGCGCGTAAAGCGGGAGCCGGTCCTGGACCCCCACATTCTAATATTGTGTGGGGCTGTGCCACCCTGGGCCCCCAAGTCGTAGCGCCCCCGCTTACAGCCGAGGCAAGGGCCCGCCCACTTGGTGGAGGTTCATGCTAAGGACCCCACCCACCTGGCGGAGACTCCGAGGCTAGGGCCACGCCCACCTGGTGGAGACTCCGCGCAGAGGACCCCGCCCATCTGGGGGGAGACTCCGAGCCTAGGACCCGGTTCACCTGGTGCAGACTGGGGGGCGCCCAGCCTCCCTAGACGTGGACCCTCAGGTGCCGCGTGAGGTTGGTGCTCCGGCTGAAGGTCTTCCCGCACTCGCCGCACGCGTAGGGCTTCTCCCCGGTGTGGATCCTCTGGTGCACGGTGAGCGAGGAGTTCTTGATGAAGGCCTTGCCGCACTGCGCGCATCGGTAGGGCTTCTCGCCCGTGTGGATGCGCTGGTGCTCGATGAGGTAGGCGCTCTGGCCGAAGGCCTTCCCGCACTCGCCGCAGGCGTAGGGCTTCTCGCCGGTGTGGCCCGCCTGGTGCACCACCAGCGACGAGCGGCCCGTGAAGTGCTTCTTGCAGACGGGGCAGGCGTAGGGCTTCTCGCCCGTGTGCAGGCGCTGGTGCTGCGTCAGGGCCGAGTTCTTGCTGAAGGCCTTGCCGCAGCGGCCGCACTCGAAGGGCTTCACGCCGATGTGCAGCCGCTGGTGCTGGATCAGGTAGGAGCTCTGGCTGAAGGCCTTGCCGCACTCGCCGCACGCGTACGGCTTCTCGCCCGTGTGGTTGCGCCGGTGCAGCGTCAGCGACGAGCTCTTGTTGAAGGCGCGGCCGCAGTCCCCGCAGGCGTAGGGCTTCTCGCCCGTGTGCGTGCGCCGGTGCTCCGTGAGGTGCATGCGCTGGCTGAAGGCGCGCCCGCACTCCCCGCACGCGTACGGCCTCTCGCCCGTGTGCGTGCGCCGGTGCACCAGCAAGTGCATGCTCTGGCTGAAGGCCTTGCCGCAGTCCCCGCACGCGAACGGCTTCTCGCCCGTGTGCACCCGCTCGTGCTGGGCGAGGGACGAGGTCTTCCGGAAGGCCTTGCCGCAAGCGCCGCACGCGTAGGGCTTCTCGCCGGTGTGCGTGCGCTGGTGCACCGTCAGGTTCATGCGCTGGCTGAAGGCCTTGCCGCAGTCCCCGCAGGCGTACGGCTTCTCGCCCGTGTGCACGCGCAGGTGGATGGTCAGCGACGAGCGCTCCAGGAACTGCTTCCCGCACGTGTCGCACCGGAAGGGCTTCTCGCCGGTGTGGATGCCCTGGTGCTTCGTCAGCGACGAGCTGCGGCCGAAGGCCTTGCCGCACTCGCTGCAGCCGTACGCGCTCTTCTCCGCGTCCGGCCTGGAGGGATTCCCGAGCTCCGAGTGACCTGCGAGGCCCTTTCCCCGTATGGCCGACCCGGGGGGCGCTGGGGGGCACTCGGGGGCCGACTCCCGGGAGGTTCCCCGCCGTCCCTGACGGGTCCGAGCGCTCCCCCGCGGCGTGTCCACGCGGTCACCCTGCATGCGCGCTCCGCCCAGGGCGGCACCCCCGGCCCCGTGCCTCACGGGCCCTTCTGCGGATGGTCCGTCTTCCGAAATCTCCTCCTTCGGGCCCGCTTCTTTCACTGCGGGCCAAGTGTCCACGTCTGGATGGGGAGAAGGAGGAGAGGAGGAAACACGCGGGGTTAGTACTGGAAGGAAGGGATTTCCCAAGCCCGGGGATAGATAAACCGCGGGGCACAGACGGAGACTCTAAAAGCATAGCAATACGCTGGCGGGACACGCGGCTCGAGCGGGCAGAATCGACGGAGGAGGGGAGCTGACAAGGGGTGTTCCTTTGGGAGCTCGGAGGAGGGCACGGGGCGGGCCAGAAGGCTCGCAAGTAACCCGGGTAAGGGGTTACTGCAAGGTCCATCCTTAACATCCCCTACCGGTTAGGCTTCTGGGAGTATCAGCTTTTATTAGAAAGGATACCAATACAGCTGCGGTTGGTGGCGCGTGAAGGTTACCCCGTCTTCCAGCTCCATCCCTCCCCACCGCGCCCGGCGTGGGGGGGGCCTCACTCCCATCCTCAGATGCCCAGTTCTGGGGCACAGGTACCCCTGTCGGCTGGCTCCAGACCTCTTCTTTTCACACATCCATCCTTCCTTGAAATCACGGCCAAGGCGAGTCCCCAACCCCCTCCTACAGGTATCCTGTTCATTTCTATTTCCAGTCTGAGTTCCATTAGTGGGAACTCTGTATCCTAGACGTAATGGCCCCATTCCTGACATTTAAAAACTGAGATCTTACGCAACGTCATGAAAAGTGTGAGGATACAGTCACTAAAAGCCCTTATTTCTATGAGGCAATAAAAAGCATATAAATCCCCATCTGGCCTCACCAGTACTGGAATTTTAGAACCCCTTGGCTAAGTGAGGCCAGACCTTCATGGTCTGGACTTAAGTAGCTTCTTCTTTTTAAAAAATGTACTTATTTTAAATTGGAGGATAACTGCTTTACAATATTATGTTGGTTCAGTATCTTCTGTATGCTGATGCCTCTCAAGGCTATGTGCCACCCCTCCCCCTCAAACTCTTGAGAGTCCCTTGGACTTCAATGAGATCAACCCAGTCAATTCTAATGGGAATCAATCCGTGAATATTCATTGGAAGGACTGAAGAAAAGTTATGACCAGCAAGATAGCATATTCAAAAGCAGAGACATTACTTTGCTGACTAAGGTCCGTCTAGTCAAGGCTATGGTTTTCCCTGTGGTCAGGTATGGATGTGAGAGTTGGACTGTGAAGAAGGCTGAGCGCCGAAGAATTGATGCTTTTGAACCGTGGTGTTGGAGAAGACTCTTGAGAGTCCCTTGGACTGCAAGGAGATCCAACCAGTCCATTCTGAAGGAGATCAGCCCTGGGATTTCTTTGGAAGGAATGATGCTAAAGCTGAAACTCCAGTACTTTGGCCACCTCATGCGAAGAGTTGACTCATTGTCAAAGACTCTGATGCTGGGACGGATTGGGGGCAGAAGAAGAGGACGACAGAGGATGAGATGGCTGGATGGCATCACTGACTCGATGGACATGAGTCTGAGTGAACTCCGGGCGTGGGTGATGGACAGGGAGGCCTGGCGTGCTGTGATTCATGGGGTCGCAAAGAGTCGGACACGACTGAGCGACTGAACTGATGCTGAAACTGAAGCTCTAATACTTTGGCCACCTAATGCGAAAAGCCAAATCACTGGAAAAGACCCTGATGCTGGTAAAGACTGGGGGCAGGAGGAGAAGGGGATGACAGAGGATGAGATGGTTGGATGGCATCACCAACTCGATGGACATGAGTTTGAGCAAACTCCGAGAGACAGTGAAGGACACGGAAGCCTGGTTTCCTGTGGTCCATGGGGTTGCAAAGAGCCAAATACAACGTAGCAACTAAACAACAACAAGGGACACTGTTCCATGTCACTGCCTACAGAGTGCTCATCTTTGAAAAACATGGTTTCTATCATATGGCTACACCTTGATACGTTAGTCAGTCTTGTATAGGTGGGAATTTAGGTCATTTCTTTCCCCCCTCCCCCATGGAAAACTTTGCACACTCAGAGAAAGATTTCTTAAAGGATAGATCTCTAACAATGGAATAGTTGAAAATTTGGCTGATAATGCCAAGCTGTCCTCCAAAAGAGTTGTCCCAACATCATACCCCTAAAAGGACAGAGTCCCTTTCTGATAACTTCATAATTCAGGCTATTGTTCTTTACCATCTCTGTGTACCACATGAGCAAAAACTATTTCTTTGCCTCAGTTTATATGAATAGTTCTTTGACTACTAGTAAGGTGTAAAGAGGCTTGCCCGATGGCTCAGCAGGTAAACAATCCACCGGCAATGCAGAAGACACAGGATACATGGGTTCGATAACAGGGTTGGGAAGATCGCCTGGAGAAGGAAATGGCAACCACTCCAGTATTCTTGTCTGAAGAATTCCATGGACAGAGGAGCCTGGTGGGCTACAGTCCATGGAATCACAAAGAGTCAGACATGACTGAGCAACTAAGCACAAGGTTTAAAAATCTTTTATAAAGTGTGATCCCATGTATTTCCACATCTATGAATTGCATTCAGCCTTTTTCGTATTTATTCTTAGGAGTTCTTTATATAATTATAATCCTCTCAAGGTTAGGGTTTCTCGGGTGACTCAGACAGTCAAGAATCTCCTAGCAATATGTGAGACCTGGGTTCGATCCCTGGGTCGAGAAGAACTCCTGGAGAAGGGAATGGAAACCCACTCCAGTATTCTTGCCTGGAGAATTACATGGACAGAGGAACCTGGCAGGCTACAAAGTCGGACATGATTGAGCTACTATCACCTTCACTTTGAGCTTCCCTGGTGGCTCAGATGATAAAGAATCCGCCTGCAATGTGGGAAGACCTGGGTTCAATCCCTGGGTTGGGAATATCCCCTGGAGAAAGGATAGGGAACCCACTCCAGTATTCTTGCCTGGAGAATCCCATGGTGAGAGGAGCCTGGCGGGCTACAGCCCATGTGGTCAGAGAGTTGGATGTGACTGAGTGACTAACACTTTTACTTTCAATCCTTTGACGGCTATCCATGTGGTAAATATTATTCCCCATTTCACCATCTGTCAACTTTAGTTTTTGCTTCGAGTAGAGTGATTTCTGTGTCATCACACCTGTCCATCTTTTATCTTTGTAGTCCTCACGTGACAGGCTGATGGCAGGTAACTCAGCGAAGCGGCCCCTCACCCAGCGAGACCAGGTTCTGGAGGCTCTCCAGCATCACGTCCCTTCTGGGCAGGCTCCAGCTGGTGCAACTCCTCCTGGGTGAGGCCCACAGTCACATCCCTGAATATCACTGACTCATGCAAGAAGAAACCCACAACCACTCGCCACAGGGCCCTCCTTACAGAGGTCTGGAGGAATGGATGGAAAAGCCGGGAGGGTTTAGGAAAGGCACACAGGAATATCTGAAGTCATTTCAACAAGGACCTGCCCCTCCGTTTTCTCCATGCCTCATTATCTGGGGATGGCCCTCTCACAGAGAAATAAAACAAATGTGAGGCTGTTTAGAGCAGAAAGGCACAGACTTGAGTGACAGAGAAGGAATCAAAGGCAAAATGATTATAACCCAGTGAATCAACATATTCATTGTTGTGTGTGTGTTGGCCACTCAGTCGTGTCCGACTCTTTGCGACCCCAAGGGCTGTAGCCCGCCAGGCTCCTCTGTCCATGGAATTCTCCAGGCAAGAACACTGGAGTGGGTAGCCATTCCCTTCTCCCGGAGATCTTCCCAACCCGGGAATTGAACCCAGGTCTCCAGCATTGCAGGCAGAGTCTTTACCATCTGGGTCACCAGGGAAGCCCCAGCCAAGGCAGAAAGCTGGATGGAATCCAGTCATTCTCCAAGGATGCCTGGGCCTCTACCAAGCTGTAGGCACTGAGTGAGGTGCTGGGAGAGGCATGGGAGCTTTAAGAACCAGTTCTTCACAGGAGCGGCAGGTGAGAACACCGGTAAGTGACCCACAATCTGGTCAATACTGTCATGAAGGTACCACAAAATTCTCCAAGTTTCTGAGCAATGGCAGCTTCAGGGGGCATCTGGGAAGACTTTGGAAAGGTGGCACTGAGTGTAGTCTGTGGGGGAGGCTCAGTGGTCAGGGCCTTGGGGGAGATTCTGGAGGGAGGAAGAGCTTGGGCCGGGACCTGAGGCTTGAAAGGCAGATTAGACCATTGAGGAATGGTGAGAAGTTCATGAGGTGGAAACCTAAGCGCCTTTATGACTGAGCTGACAGCCCTGGGGATGAAATGAACATGGCTGAGCAGGGTAGATGATGACATGATGCTGGCGATGGTGATGAGGATGGGAATGGTGGTGATGACGATGATGGCTGTGGTAATAATAATGGTAGTGATGATGACGGTGACGTCAATTGTAGGTCACCACATCACACCTACCACTTCATAGGCAGTTGCTATGTGCCAGGCACTATTCTTCCCCCCCCGCCCAGGTACTACTCTAAGTGTTTGTTATAGGGTGAATTATGCTCCCTCCCCTCCAAATCCATGTGTTGAACTCTACCCCCCAGCACCTGAGAATGGGACCTTCTTTGCAAACAGGGCCACTGTTTAAGATGAGGTCCTACTGGAGCAGGTGGGCCCTAATCTGACTGGTGCCTTTATCAAAAGGGGAAATGTGGGCACAGAGACACACCCACATGGAAAACACGGTGTGAAAACTGGGATTGTGGTGCCACAGCCCAGGAACTACTGCAAGGTGGGAGAAAGGCCTAAAACGGACCCTCCTCCAGAGCCTTCTGCAGGCGCGTGGCCCCACCAACACCTCAATTTTATTTTATTCCCGTCTGTCCGTTTGGCTGCACTGGGTCTTCGCCGCGGCACGTGGGCTCTTTGTCGTGGTGCATAAGCGTCTCTAGTTGTGGCGCCTGGGCTTAGTAGACCCGAGGCGTGTGGGATCCTAGTTCCCCAGCCAGGGATCACACCCGCATCCCCTGCATTGGAAGGTGGACTCTTAATCACTGGACCACCAGGAAAGTCCCCCAACACCTTGATTTTGGACTTCCAGCCTCCAGAACTGTGAGAAAACATTTGTTATTGAAGCCTCCCTCTCCATGGTACTTTGCTATGGCAGCCGTAGCAAACCAATACATCTGCCCTGCTCATTACTATTTCCCCAGTGGCTGGTACAACGTCTGGCATATAGCAGGCACTCAATTAATAGTTTGTTTTTTTTTTTTAAGTCTGTATTTCTTTCTTTATTTGGCTGCGTGGGGTCTTAGCTGGGGCGTGTTGGGTCTTCAGTCTTTGTTGTGGTGTGTGAGATCTTTAGTTGTGGCGTGCAGACTCTTAGCTGAGGCATGCAGGCACCAGTTCCCTGACCAGGGAATGGACCCAGGCCCCCTGCCTTGGCAATGCAGAGTCTTAGCCAGTGGGCCACCAGGGAAGCCCCTCAATGAACAGTTCTTGAATGGATCTATGGGTAAGGAGGCCATGAGGATTAACTGAGTTAATCCATGTTTGATGCCCAGCATATAGGAGGTGCTTAATTACCATCAGCTACTGTTACTGCCACCCACTGCACAGGTCCCTGGCTCTCCCGAGTGCTCTAAGCCCCCCACCCTGTGGACCCTGAGCTGACTTAACCTCCTGAGAGGAGGCCTCGCCTCCTGGCCAGTCCTGTCATGGATCCATGTGCCCGCCCAGGGGCTCTGGGCTCATACGGGGCCCCTCGGCCTCGTGGGTCACTCCTACTGGATAAAGAAGCAGTACCAGGCAGTGGTTGAAAGTGTGGGCTAGGGAGCCTGGAAGCCTGCAGTGAAATCCTGGCTCTACGCCTCAATGGTGGTGCTTCCTTGGACAACTGCCTTAACCTCTCCAAGCTTCATTTGCTCAATGGGCTTCATTAAAACCATGTCCGCCTCCGTAGTCGTCATGGGGTGGGAGGGGGAATGCATACGTGGTTCCAGCACAGTATCTGGTGTGGCTGGAGGAGGTTCTCAGTGACTGCCAACGATCAGATTTTGTTAATTTTGACATTTGATTTGTATATTTTATGTATGTATTAGTTGTCAGTTATTATTATTATATGATATTATTATTTGATTCTTTGGCCCATATGTCCTTTGGCCAGTCCTGCTAATAATTCTTTTTTAAAAAACACTTTATGAGGTATGATTGACATAGAAAATCTGTACTTATTTAGTTAATACAACTTGATAAGTCTGGAAAATGTACACCCATGGAACATCACCACAATTGAGGCCATAAGCTTATCCATCACCTCCAAGAGTTTCCTCCTGCCCCCTTTGTTTTTTAATTTACTTTAGTTTTTAAAATACAGTCATGTCTTCAGAGAGTCCTCTCTTAGGATGCCCCCCTCAGCGAGCTCGCTCACTACATAACGTACTTATGAGCAGCCTGCATGCTTTGTTTGGGCTGTGGGGCGGGGGTGGAGGTGTCCACTGGATGCACGCCGGGCAGTCCTGGAAGTCTCAGAGCCAACACCTGACAGCAAAGGCGGCTGCAGGGCAGACAGCAGGGGCCACTTTCCTCTGGCGGCTGAGGAGCCTTCCCTGGAAGTAAAGTTCAGCCCCAAAGGCGTCGAACCTGAGATGTCTGCATGTGCATGTCCAAGGCACTCATTCCAGTGCTTCCTCTGTCTTGGTTTCCTGTCTAACAGCACAAACCGATTCACCACCAGGAAAACCTCCCCAAGTTCCAGAGCTGAAGACAGGCTCTATTTTTAAAAAAATCAGAATTACAGGAGATGTGATTAGGGAAGAAAGAACACTGTAAGAAAACAGCCCCGCTATCCTGAAACAAAAACAGTTGACAAGTCCTTCTAAATTATGCAGGTAAAAGAAGAAATCAAGACAATAATCACAGACAAGTGGAAAACGAAGACGTCATGGTGCAGTTGCTTTGGAAAATACTCTGATAGCTCCTTAGACGGTTAAACAGAGTTACATCACAACCCAGCAATTCCACTCCTAAATATACACCCAAGAGAACCGAGAACATGTGTTCAAACTAACGTCTGAACTGCAGCATCTCTAATAACCAACAAGTGGGAACGACCCGTGAATGGATAAACAATACGTGGTCTAACCACACAGTGGAATATTATCCAGCCATTAAAAGGAATGAGGCACTGACAATATATTAAAATGTGGATGAACTTCAGAGCAAATCCAGAGACAAAAAGTAAATGACTGGTTGCCAGGGGCTGGTCAACGGAGGGGATGGGAGTGAGTGCCAACGGGGACACCTTTCCATTTGGGCTGATGAAAGTGTTCTAAAATTGACTGTGGTAATGGCTGCACAACTGTGTGAGTATACTATAAACCAAAGAACTGTACATTCTGTGGTATGTGGGGTGTATATTGATACAGGAGTATTAAGGCACAACACAGCAGAACGTACAGGTAAGTGAACTGACACATTTAGACACTGAAATAAACTCCAGGTGGATTCAGAAGTTCACGGTTAACATCAAAATGATAAACGAGGAAAAAAGAAACAAAATACAAGTGGTGTGTGACCTGCATTGGTTGGAGAAACCCTTTCACAGCTTAAAAACAGTGGAAGGCACCAGAGGAGGAGAGAGACTCAATTCTGAAAATCAGAAATGCTTTCGGGCACAAAAAATATAAAATAAGAAATGAAAAGCAAAGCTGGGAAGTATATTTGCCACAGATATTTTCACACACACTTCTTTAAAATCTTCAAGGATACTAGGATTCCTGGAGACTGGGAAAGCACAGGATAGATCATTTAACTCCCAACAGAAATGGCTAATAAACATTAAAAAAAAAATCAAACCTCACTAATATACATATAATCTTACTCAGAAAAGATCTTGTGACACCATTTCTCATCTATCATGCTCAAAGCTTATATCATTTGTCACTTAAATCCATTTATCCATACGTCCATTAATCACTTATATCCAACTTGCAGTGGCTCTGTGCCTGCCAATGCAGAGAATGAGGGTTCAATCCCTGGGTTGGGCAGCTCCCCTGGAGAAGGCAGTGGCCACACACTCCAGTATTCTTGCCTGGAAAATTCCATGAATAGATGAGCCTGGTGGGCTGCAGTCCATGGGGTTGCAGAAGCAGACACGGCTGAGCACGCACACACATGCACAATAGACACCCAACAGCCATTAAAAACTGGAGACAAATAAATGTCCAACAGTGGGGACGATTAGGTAAGCCAGGTAGAGCCCCAGGACAAGACTTCTATGGAGTCATTAAGACAGATTCTACCAAAGAGTTTTTAACAACGTAGAGAAACGTTCAGGAAGAAGTCTTTGATGAAAGAGCAGGAAAAAAAAATTGCTCAGCTGGGGTGACTCATATTTTTGCGAAACAATATGTTTCCAGAGAGAGAAAGACACAGCATTCGAGGGTGGTTACCTCCTGGGATGAAATCCAGGGTAATTCTGATCCTGCCTGCTATACTCTTCTGGATTTTCTAAGTTTTTTCTTTTTTGGCTCCACCACATGGCGTGCAGGATCTTCCCCAACCAGGGACCGAGCTCACGCGCCCTGCACTGGGGGCACAGAATCCTAACCACTGGGCCGCCTGGGAAGTCCTGGATTCTCCAAGCTTTCTGTGAGGGTCACGTATTTCCTAGCCTTTGGGGAGTTTTCTTTTATGATACATTACTTACAGCATTGAAAAATGATTTTTAAGAAGTCAAATCCACCCATACCAGATGGACCTGAGATGCACTGATTATGCACCCACACAAGTGATATCTGTAAAGTTTTCAAAGGCTGGGGAAATCATTACTGATTAAAGTGGGATGAAAACAACAAAACTCCAAGATAAAAATAGCAGAGCCAGTTCTGGGTCAATTTTAAAAACCAATCATCAGAGAAGACAATAAGTGATACACAAATAATCCACGTAGTTATCTCTGGGTTCAGGCACCTACAGGTTACTGGATTTTCCCTATTTTCTATAAACAGTATTTACATATTTTTATATTGAGATATTTCTGGAATAAAGGCAAGTTTAGTGAAAAGTTCAATATACAGCCATATATGTACCACCCATTAAAATATCAGGAAACTTTACACTGAGAGCGGGGACGCCCGCCTGTGTGCGGCACCCAGGATGTCCTCCCTTCCTGTAGGGTGACTGCTGGCTGAAAGGTGTGGGTCTTGTTCCAGCGAGCCTTGTACACATTTAAACCTTCCCTTTCCAGGTGCCCTCCTGCATCTCCTAAGGGCCCCCAGGGCAGAACCGGTCACTCCCCAGCTGTCCTGACCTCCTTGGTTGACCAAAGCCAGTGTCAAGGGCAGGCAAGAGGCTTCGGGGTTTGAAGGGGGCAGAGTGGACGGAAGCATCACTCCTGAGCACCAGGTGGGCAGAGCCCCCAGGAGGTACGGACACAGGCCCTGGGCAGGCCTGGGGGTCAGAGGGTCATTCCTGGGCAGAAGCCCAAACCTGTGGGCTGAGCCTCTGGAGAGGAGAGGCAGGCAGCAGGACTCACCAGGGCCTCATCAGTCAGCAGCTGGGTGGCCACCCCTCCACTGCCCACAGTGACCGAATGGCAGGCTGTGGTCTGTGTTATACACCGAGCCCATATCTCCTAACTGACCGAGAGAACAAGTCCACCACAGTAATGCAAGGGCAAGAAGGGAGTTTATTTCTAGCGCACTAGGGCCCAAGTCTCATCCAGCACAGTGGAATCCGACAAGAGCCCCGAACAAAGGGGTATGGCAGCTTATATACAGGTAGCTCTTTGTCTGTTACAGGGGTAGCTGGCGTTACATGATTGGCCAGGCAGGATGAGCGCATGTCCTGTCTCTTTCTGGTTCATGTGTACGGGGAAGTCTTCCTAATTTGGTCAAGGAATGTTCTGTTAAGGAAACATAACTCAGGTCCTGGGCTTAGTGTACCTCGCTGAGCTTGTCATAGCCAGGGTTTGGCCCCTAACATTCCCCTGTCCTTAGATCATATAGAGGAATCTTCCTCTTGGTTTTGAGACACAGTTTGATATTGTTGCCGAAGCACAAACAGCTGTACGGTGTTTATACGTTCTTTTACAAAGGCTATAAGTCTATTGATAATACAGGGACCAAAAGCAAGCATCAGCAGAAGCACTAGCAGGGGCCCCAGCAACGCGGAGATTAGAGTGGTCAACCAAGGGGACCGCTGAAACCAGGACTCGAACCACCCCTGTTGGGCCTCACGTTCCCTTTTGCGTTGGGCTAGTCCCTCTCTCACTTTGGCCATAGATTCTCTGACTATTCCTGTGTGATCAGCATAGAAACAACATTCTTCTCCTAGGGCAGCACAGAGTCCCCCTTGTTGTAGAAAAAGCAGATCTAATCCTCTTCTATTGCAGAACTACTTCAGATAGGGAAGTTAAAGACGATTCCAAATG
This sequence comes from Ovis canadensis, assembly GCF_042477335.2. Lineage (NCBI taxonomy): Eukaryota > Metazoa > Chordata > Mammalia > Artiodactyla > Bovidae > Ovis > Ovis canadensis. The sequence goes on from NC_091258.1 coordinate 78,160,569, forward strand.
ACTAATAGATTGCTCTATACGGGTGATGTCTTCATCTATGGCCGCTCTCAGGGAGTTGAATCCCTGGCTTTGCAGGGACAGGGCTGTTATTCCTGTTCTGGCCTCGGCTACTCCAAGACTGAACATAGTTGCTATAGTTAGGGCAGTAATAGGCTCTCTCTTAACTCTTTAAGTCCCTTCTTGAGAACTTAAGGTCAGCCTTTGGGCCCAGTAATCATATATTGTTTCTTCTGGCCGGTACAGAATTTTTGGCACGACCGCTACCATAACACAGAATTCCTCTTTGGGGTCAAAGATTGAGCTGTGTAAGCATGGAGTCAGCCCGTGTGTGAACAGACCCACCATCCTCCCATCTGTGGTATTAGCCACCTGGCTATGGGCAAGTCCGTAGGCTCAATGACCTGCGCACACAGTGGAGACCTCCCTGATGATACCTTGCCCATACATAACCCTTTTCCCCACACCTCTCTCATTGTAAGGCCTACTTTTCGGTCTCCCCATCGACACTGGGGAGGGTCGGTGCCGTTGGCCAGGTCGTAAGAGGCGTTGAGGCCTATTGCCTCATAGTAAGGGGGAATTAAGTTGTAACATAACTAACAGGATTTAGTTGCCTCAGGATGGGTCTGATTTAAGGTAGCATAAGCTGCCTTTACCAATTTCCATAGTGGATCTGTATGTCCAAGTTTAACAAGGGGGCCTGCCTCTGGGTCTTTTGTTGGTCTCTGTGATGTAGGTAGGGAGGTTGTCGGGTAGGGAGTTACGTGGACCTGTTCAACGGGGTTTGGACCGATACTATACATTTGTACCGGCTCTAAAACTTGACTCACAACAATGATCCCATTATAAGTAGTCAGGTCATTTCTGGTCTGAAGTCCCCATGATATCCCATTGACCCAGGCCTCCTCTTTTTTTGCTTTGTCAATGTTAAACCTTATCTTTACCTGGGCAAAGTTATGATCCTTTTCCCAATCAGAGTATGGAGGTATGGGTCCGGCAAACGAGAAGTTAAGCAAGTCCCGATTTCCTACATCCCACTGTCTATACCCTGGAGCCTCCGACCCATCATTGGAAGTTACGCAGTCCCAAGATTTACAATAAGAGTCCTGTATCCCCCCACAGATCTTCCAGTTGTGCCTGGGTGCACCTGGACATGCCCAGAATGCATGATTCCGGAGGTAGCCCCTCTTCCAAGGTACACTTACCACCGGCTTAAGGTCAAAGTATAAGTCTGGCCACCAAGTATTTGGTGGATGTATTGTGGTGGATGAGTTAAGCATCTCACGTGTTAGTCCATTTTGCAGTTTCCAGGTGATTCTGACGGGTTGGTGCGAGCTTACACTGGCAGCTTTGGAGCAGAGTAACATGGTCATCCATAAGATGGTCCAGATGATTTGTGTTGGTCCTGTCGGTGACGGAGCTTCAGCTTCAGGGGGTTGGACGGGTGTAGAGATGTTTCCCATTCTTTCTTGGCGTTTTATTGTTCCGCTGAGGTGGCTTGGCGTACGTGGTTGCAATGCACCCAAGGCCCGATACCATCGACCTTTAGGGCAGTTGGGGTGGTAAGAAGAACAACATAAGGACCCTTCCGTCTGGGTTCTAGTGCCTGGGTTTGGTGCCTTTTGACCCATACCCAATCTCCTGGGCCAATGTTATGTGAGGGGACAGTTCCCTTATTTTGACTTACATGTAGTTCTCGGAGCAGTTTCCAAACACGGGAATGCACCTTACTTAAGGCCATCAAGGCCTCTTGGAATTGTCCCAACGTGGGAGGCAGTAGTTTTTTTCCTTCAAAGATTGGACATATAGGGGGAGGTCTCCCATACAGAATTTCACATGGGGTCAGATTAAGTTGATAAGGAGTATTACGCGCACGGAAGAGGGCGAAGGGAAGGAGGGTCACCCAGTCCCCGCCAGTCTCTATAGCCAATTTAGTTAAAGTTTCTTTTAGGGTCCGATTCATTCTTTCAACTTGCCCTGAGCTCTGTGGACCGTATTCACAATGTAACTTCCATTTGGTCCCCAGGGCTAGGGCAAGGCTCTGAACTATTTGACTCACGAAAGCAGGTCCATTATCAGAGCCGATGGTCACCGGCAGGCCAAACCTGGGAACTATTTCTTCTAAAATCTTTTTTGCCACTATCATCGCGGTTTCTCCCTTTGTAGGAAAAGCCTCTGCCCACCCTGAGAAGGTATCTACCAAGACTAACAAGTACCGGTAACCATACTTGCCTGGCCTTACCTCGGTGAAATCTATTTCCCAGTGTTGCCCTGGTCCTTCTCCCCGATACCTCAGTCCTGCGTGTTGTCCTTTCCCTGGTCTCATTTGTTGGCATGCCTTACAAGCATGGACTATGTTCCTCACAGTTGTCTGGTGCCGGAGGAATCGCAGGCGCGCAGTTTGAAAGAGCATCAGAGTCTTTTCTCCCAGATGAGTAGTCAAGTGTAAATGTTCACATAGTTGCCGTCCCAAATGAGTGGGGAGTATCAAGTAGCCGTCTGAGTCTCGGTACCATCCATCTTCACCTTTTTGAGGGTTGGTGTTTTCCCAAATCCAAGCAAGATCTGAGGATGAATACTCAGGGGTCGGGGGCAAAGTTCCCATACCTGGAGGTGGAAGTCCGATCGCCAACACAGGGGTGATGTAATCTTCATCAGCTACCTTTCGAGCTGCCAGGTCTGTGGCATGATTCCCTCGTGCCATGGGGCTGTCGCCCTTCTGATGTCCAGGTACGTGTACTATTGACACAGCCCGAGGCATCTGTACAGCCTCCAAAAGTCTACAGATTTCAGGCAAATTTTTAATTTCTTTCCCTTCAGCTGTCAAAAACCCCCGTTCCCGATATATCGGGCCCTGGATGTGTACCGTGCCAAAAGCATAGTGACTGTCAGTGAAAATGGTTATTCTCCTTCCTTTGGCCCTCTCTAGTGCTTGAATCAGGGCAGTTAATTCTGCCTTTTGTGCGGAGCTATCTGGGGGAAGGGCCTCTGCCCATATCGTCTGTCCAGAGTCATCTCCTACTGTGGCTCCCGCCCGTCTCTGTCCATCTTTTACATAACTGCTTCCATCTGTAAACCATATTAGCTCACTGTTATCCAGTGGCGTATCGGTTAAGTCTTTTCGTATTGCTGTTACCCTGGCCAGTGTTTCATCACAATCGTGGAGGGGGCTATCTCCCTCCAGATTGGGCAAAAGAGTAGCCGGATTTAGAGCACAGGACGTTTGGAAATGTATCCATGGGGTGTCAAGCAACAAAGAGCTGATAGTGCATCAAGCGGGCATTAGAAATCCATTTACCTGGGGGTTGCTTTAAAACTCTCTCTATGGCATGAGGAGTGTAGACCAAGTGTCTCTGTTCATAAGTCAGTTTATCAGCATCGTGGACTAAGAGAGCGGTGGCCGCGATGATACGGAGGCAAGGTGGCCATCCGGCTGCCACTGGGTCCAGTCTCTTGGAAAGGTAAGCTACAGGTCGCTTCCATGGTCCCCATTTCTGTGTTAGTACCCCTTTTTCTATCCCCCGCTTTTCATCTACAAATAATTGGAAAGGCTTAGATGGATCAGGGAGGGCAAGGGCAGGAGCTTCCAGCAAGGCTCGCCTGAGCTCTTGGAAGGCCTCCTTCATTGGCTCAGTCCATTTCCAGTCCTTGTTTTCTTTGCTCCCTTCATATAGGGGCCTAGCCTTTTCTGCAAACCCCAAGACCCACAACCGGCAATATCCCACAGTTCCCAGAAATTCTCTCACTTGTCTAGGGTTAGCCGGCTCAGGGATCTGGAGGATGGTTTCTTTCATGGCCTGTGTTAGCCATCTCTGGCCCTGTTTTATCTTATAACCGAGGTATGTAACCTCTTGCTTGGCAATCTGGACCTTTTTGGCACTGGCCCTGTAACCCAAAGTCCCCAAGGTTTGGAGAAGGTCACCTGTTGCCTCTTGGCAATTTTTCTCTGTAGCTGCTGCCAGCATGAGGTCATCAACATATTGTAATAAAACAATGGTAGGGTGCTCAACCTGATACTCATGGAGGTCTTCTTCCAGGGCCTCATTAAATAACGTGGGCGAATTTTTGAAGCCCTGTGGTAAGCAAGTCCATGTCAGCTGTACAGGGGTCTGGCCACCGTCTTCTTGCCATTCGAAGGCAAAGATCTCTTGGCTCGCGGGGGCGAGAGGCAAACTGAAAAAGGCATCTTTTAAATCTAAAACAGTATACCAAATATAGTTTGGAGGCAAGTTGCTTAGTAGTGTATAAGGTTAGGAACCGTAGGATGAATATCACTCACCCGTTTGTTGACTTCTTGTAGCTCTTGAACCGGTCTAAAATCAGTCCCTCCAGGCTTTTTCACAGGCAACAGGGGAGTGTTCCATGGGGACCGGCACCTTTTTAGGACCCCTGCTTTTATGAGGCGTTGTATATGAGGTGTAATTCCTTGTCGAGCCTCTTGACTCATGGGATACTGCCTTACCCTCACCGGAAAGCATTGGCCTTTAGTTCCACAATGATAGGGGGCCTCTGTTTGGCTAGTCCCATTTCTGCTGTTTTAGCCCAGGCCTGAGGGTATTTTTGAACCCATGGTTGTACTTCAGGGCTTATTGTCGCTGGGGCCTCTGGCAAATATAGTCTGTATTCATCTTTCAATGCAAGAGACAGAACTTGAAGAGGATGTCCAGTCCCATCTAAGACCGACACTTGTCTGTGGTCGAAATGAATTTGGGCATTCACTTTAGACAGTAAATCTCTTCCTAGCAAGGGTGCTGGACACTCGGGTATCACCAGGAAAGAGTGGGTTACCTGGTGGGCCCCCAAGTTCACATGCCGTTTTGTGGTCCATCCATATCGTTTAGTCCCAGTTGCTCCCTGCACCCAGCTACTTTTTTTAGACATAGGTCCATCTTTTTGGTTCAAGACTGAGTATTGGGCTCCCGTGTCTACCATGAAGCCAACCGGTTTCCCCACCACATTTATGGTTACCCAGGACTCGGGGAGGGGCGTCGAGCCCTGACCCCCCCCCCAGTCGCTATCCTCTCCCGCGTACAGGACTTTCTGGAGAAGGGGTCTCGTTCTTGGGGGTTCTGGGCCTCTCTTTTAGATTTTTCTTGGGGCATTTATCTTTCCAATGTCCAAACTCTTTACAAAACGCACACTGGTTTTTCTCAAGCTTACGCCTTGTTGTTTTCTCTTCAATTTTTGAGTCCATTTTTTTTCCTTTTTGGAACATGTTTTTGTTTTCAACCCCAGCAAAAAATATCTGGGCCAGCTCTTTTTGATTTTTACGGTTTTCTTCAGCTCTAAATTCTCTTTCTTTTTTTCTAATGCGGTCCTCTCTCTCCTCTGGGGTCTCTCTATGATTAAAAACTCTCTTAGCTGCCCTCACTAGACCCTGCAGGGATTGTTCACTTAACCTCTCTATCTTTTGTAACTTTCTTCTAATATCGGGGGCTGCTTGATTTACAAATGCTAACATAACTGCCGCTCGTGACTCATCTGCCTGTGGGTCCATAGGGGTATACTGTCTAAAGGCTTCCATTATCCTTTCAAGGAAGGCTGCTGGGCTCTCATTTGGCTCCCGCCTCACTGAATTTATTTTGGCCAAATTTGTTGGCTTCCTGGCGGCCGCTCTAGGGCCGGCCATAAGTGTCTGGCAATACACCCGGAGACGCTCCCTACCTTCAGCGCGTTTGAGGTCCCAGCTGGGTCGAACCAAAGGGAACCCCTCCTCAATAAGGTTAGGCTGTATCGTGGGCCTCCCATCCACCCCTGGCACATTCTTCCGAGCTTCTGACAGGATCCGTTCGCGTTCCTCTATAGTAAAAAGCACCTGTAACAGTTGCTGACAATCATCCCAAGTGGGGTTGTGAGTGAAAAGGATAGACGCTAAAAGATCAACAAGACCCTGCGGTTTTTCAGAAAATGAGGGAGTCTGGGTTTTCCAATTGTAAAGATCACTAGTGGAGAAGGGCCAATACTGATATGTCCGCTCTCCACCCTCTCTGGCTGGCCCTGCCCGGACCAGAAACACGTGAACGGTGGAGGAGGGAACTCCTGGGTCTTCTTCCTCCGCCACGCTGGCCATTCCCCTTGTCCTTCCCCAAGTTCCCCGGGCGGGGCCCCCTTCTCGGGGAGGAGCTGAAGGCTCAGTTCCCCTCCGGGCTTCTCCAGATGAAACCTGTGGAACCTGTGGAAGCAGGGGCAGATGTGGATCCGCATATGGGGGTGGGGACAACTCGGTCTCCAGGTCTATCAGATTAGGGTACAGAGAAGATTCCTGGAAGACCAGTTTCGGTCGATTCTCGTCCCTTTTTTTTCCTTTTCTTCGGAAGCCTTCATGACTAGCACCTGTGGGTTTGGCGAGGTTAGAGCTGGGGAAGAGGGATGGGGAGGTTTAGGAGGAGCGAGAACAAAGGGTTTAAGCCATTCCGGTGGGTTTCTCACTAGATCTTGCCAGGCCAGAATATAGGGAGTCTGGTCTGGGTGCCCGGCAGGACCAGGAGTGAGCACCCTTTCTTTAACTGCCTGGATAATTTGTGGATTGAAGGTTCCTTCTCATGGCCACCCGACATCAAAGGTAGGCCACTCGGCGGAACAGAAAGTCACCAGTTGGCTCTTCTTCACCAGTAATGATAGATTCTGAGCTCTAGACTTAAAATCAGAGAAGTGGTCAGTCATCAGAGACAACGGAGTAGAAGTAGTTTGCCCCATGGGTACAGAGAACACGAATAACAATGAGACTCACGACGACAGAGCCGGCACAGAGACACAGGAACGGCACAACAAACAGGTACCCAATCCCAGCATGCTTTGGTCCTCTTTACACCGCCAGAAACCCCTTCTCTACTTGCAAGTGTCTTACCGTCAGGACGTCCTCAGTGCCAGCTGCCCTCCCGGTACGCTACCAGGAACTCGGCCTCACGCTGGACTTGCCTCTGCACCTATACCCAGATGCCTCCCCAGTACGATACTGGGCCCCGGACTTAGTCTGGGCCTTTACAGCGTTAACACAGGTGCTCAGAGCTCATACCTCCTAATGAGGTTACTCCCTTCTACCAGGAGAGTTGTTCTCCCCGGTTGGATGGAGATCCTGGACGAGCCCCCAGATGTTATACACCGAGCCCGTATCTCCTAACCGACTGAGAGAACAAGTCCACCACAGTAATGCAAAGGCAAGAAGGGAGTTTATTTCTAGCGCGCTAGGGCCCAAGTCTCATCCAGCACAGTGGAATCCGACAAGAGCCCCAAACAAAGGGGTATGGCGGCTTATATACAGGCAGCTCTTTGTCTCAGTTACAGGAGTAGCTGGCATTACATGATTGGCCAGGCAGGATGAGCACATGTCCTGTCTCTTTCTGGTTCGTGTGTACGGGAAGTCTTCCTAATTTGGTCAAGGAATGTTCTGTTTGTTAGGGACCAAACGACGGGCTCTAGGACCTGAGTCATGTTTACCAGAAAGAGACAGGATATGCACTCATCCTGCCTGGCCAATCATGTAACGCCAGCTACTCCTGTAACTGAGACAAAGACCTGCCTGTATATAAGCCGCCATACTCCTTTGTTCGCGGCTCTTGTCGGATTCCCTTGTGCGGGATGAGACTTGGGCCCTAGCGCGCTAGGAATAAACAAACTCCCTTCTTGCTTTTGCATTACTGTGGTGGACTTGCTCTCTCGGTCGGTTCGGAGATATGGGCTCGGTGCATAACATTTGGGGGCTCGTCCGGGATCTCCGTCCCGCCGGGGAGGACAACTCTCCTGGTAGAAGGGAGTAACCTCTTTAGGAGATAAGAGCTCTGAGCACCGGTGCTAACGCTGCAGAAGCCCAGATTAAGTCCGAGGCCCGGTATCGTACTGGGGAGGCATCTGGCTGTAAAGTGCAGAGGCAAGTCAGCGTAAGGCCGGGGCCTGGTTTCGTGCTGGGGAGGCAGCTGGCTCTGGTTACTGGATTAAGTCAGCATAAGGCCGGGGCCTAGTTTCGTGCTGGGGAGGCAGCTGGCTCTGGTAACTGGATTAAGTCAGCGTAAGGCCGGGGCCTGGTTTCGTGCTGGGGAGGCAGCTGGCTCTGGTTACTGGATTAAGTCAGCGTAAGGCCGGGGCCCAGTTTCGTGCTGGGGAGGTGGCTGGCTCTGTGAACATCCTGCAGGTAAGATTGAGTGCATTGTTGGTGGCCACCTTGCGTTTGTTATCTGTTTGTCTATTCGTGGTGTCTGCGTTGCTCTTTGTGTGCTCTGTTGGCTCCCAGTGTACTTTTCTGTGATCATGGGACAAACAGCTTCTACTCCTTTATCTCTTATGATTAACCACTTCTCTGATTTCAAGTCTAGAGCACAAATCTATCATTGCTGGTGAAGAAAAGCAAGTTAGTAACTTTTTGTTCTGCCGAGTGGCCTGCTTTTGATGTCAGCTGGCCACAAGAAGGCACCTTCAGCCTGCCTACTATTCGAGTGGTCAGAGAGAAGGTGCTCACCCCCTACCCTTCGGGGCACCCAGCCAGACCAAACTCCATACGTTTTGGTCTGACAGGACCTGGTGGAAAACCCCCTGGCCTGGCTAAAACCTTTTGTTTTTCAGCCCCTCACTTCCCTTCCCTCTTCCCCACCCTTGCTTCCACAGGTTCCACAGGCTTCATCGGGAAAAGCCAGGAAGAGAACTGAGCCTTCAGCTCCTCCCAGAAAAGGGGGCCCCGTCCAGGGAACTCGGGGAAACAAACGCCAAGCGAGCGCACGGGGTCCGCAGCGATGTCGGCCACCCACCCGACCCGTCTTAAAACACAGACCAAGGAGTCTAACACGTGCTCGAGTAAAGGGCTCGCACAAAAGCCAAGCCCATGGACGGTATGAGGCCGGTAGCAGCCCCCAGCGCGCCGGGCCCGGGTCTTCCCGGAGTCAGGTTGCTGGGGAATGAAGCCCAAAGCGGGTGGTAAACTCCATCTAAGGCTAAATACCGGCACAAGACCGATAGTCAACAAGTACCGTAAAAAAAAAGTTAAAAAAAAAACTTTAAAGAGAGTTCAAGAGGGCGTAAAACCGTTAAGAGGTAAATGGGTGGGGTCCTCGCAGTCCGCCCGGAAGATTCAACCCCGCTGCCCCGGCTGGCAACCAGGTGCCGCTGGGCGCATTTCCACCGCTTCGGTGAGCCGCAACCGGCTCCGGGATGGCTAAAAAGGCCCGGCGGAAAAGGTGGCTGGGGGGGTGGGGCACCCCGCCATCTCGTGGTGGAGGGTTCACCCTCCTGGAGTGTTACAGCCCCCCAGCAACAGCGCTCGCCAACTCCTGGGGCCAAGGGAGCCAGCCCTCGTCGCGGGCTCTCCCCTCTCCCAGCGCCCCCTCCCCGCGGGGGGCCGCGCGGGGGCCGGGGTTGGGGGGGGTTGTCTCTTCCCGGGGAGCATCTCCGAGTGTACCGCCGGACTCTTATGGCCGGCCTTAGAGCTGCCGCCAAGAAGCCAACTAATTTGGCCAAAATAAACTCAGTGAGGCAGGAACCAAATGAGAGCCCAGCAGCCTTCTTTGAAAGGATAATAAAAGCTTTTAGACAGTATACCCCTATGGACCCACAGGCAGATGAGTCACGAGCGGCAGTTATGTTAACATTTGTAAATCAAGCAGCCCCCAATATTAAAAAAAGTTACAAAAGATAAAAAAGTTAAACAATCCTTGCCAAGATCTAGGGAGGGCAGCCGAGTTTTTAATCGTAGAGAGACCCCAAAAGAGAGAGAGGACCGCATTTAAAAAAAAAACAAAACACTGGTTGGCTTCATGGTGGACACGGGAGCCCAGTACTCACTCTTAAACCAAAAAGATGGACCTATGTCTAAGAAAAGTAGCTGGGTGCAGGGAGCAACCGGGACTAAACGATATGGATGGACTACAAAACGGCAAGTAAACTTGGGGGCCCACCAGGTAACCCATTCTTTTCTGGTGATACCTGAGTGTCCAGCGCCCTTGTTGGGAAGAGATTTACTGTCTAAAGTAAATGCCCAAATTCATTTCGACCACGGACAAGTGTCGGTTCTAGATGGGACTGGGCATCCTCTTCAGGTCCTGTCTCTGGCATTAAAAGATGAATACAGACTCTACTTGCCAGAGGCCCCAGCGACAATAAGCCCCAAAGTACAACCATGGGTTCAAAGATACCCTCAGGCCTGGGCTGAAACAGCAGGAATGGGACTAGCCAAACAGAGGCCCCCTATCATTGTGGAACTGAAAGCCAGTGCTTCCCTGGTGAGGGTATGACAGTATCCCATGAGTCAAGAGGCTCGACAAGGAATTACTCCTCGTATACAACGCCTCATAGACGCTGGGGTCCTGAAAAGGTGCCAGTCTCCATGGAACACTCCCTTGTTGCCTGTGAAAAAGCCTGGGGGAACTGATTTTAGACCGGTTCAAGATCTACGAGAAGTCAACAAACGGATGAGTGATATTCATCCTATGGTTCCTAACCCTTATACATTGCTAAGCAACTTGCCTCCAAACTACATTTACTATACTGTTTTAGATTTAAAAGATGCCTTTTTCAGTTTGCCTCTCGCCCCCGCGAGCCAAGAGATCTTTGCCTTCGAATGGCAAGAAGACGGTGGCCAGACCCCTGTACAGCTGACATGGACTTGCTTACCACAGGGCTTCAAAAATTCGCCCACGTTATTTAATGAGGCCCTGGAAGAAGACCTCCATGAGTATCAGGTTGAGCACCCTACCATTGTTTTATTACAATATGTTGATGACCTCATGCTGGCAGCAGCTACAGAGAAAAATTGCCAAGAGGCAACAGGTGACCTTCTCCAAACCTTGGGGACTTTAGGTTACAGGGCCAGTGCCAAAAAGGCCCAGATTGCCAAGCAAGAGGTTACATACCTCGGTTATAAGATAAAGCAGGGCCAGAGGTGGCTAACACAGGCTATAAAAGAAACCATCCTCCAGATCCCTGAGCCGGCTAACCCTAGACAAGTGAGAGAATTTCTGGGAACGGTGGGATATTGCCGGTTATGGATCTTGGGGTTTACAGAAAAGGCCAGGCCCCTATATGAGGGGACCAAAGAAAATAAGGACTGGAAATGGACTGAGCCAATGAAAGAGGCCTTCCAAGAGCTCAGGCGAGCCTTGCTAGAAGCTCCTGCCCTTGCCCTCCCTGATCCATCTAAGCCTTTCCAATTATTTGTAGATGAAAAGCGGGGGATAAAAAAAGGGGTACTAACACAGAAATGGGGACCATGGAAGCGACCTGTAGCTTACCTTTCCAAGAGGCTGGACCCAGTGGCAGCCGGATGGCCACCTTGCCTCCATATCATCGCGGCCACCACCCTCTTAGTCCATGATGCTGATAAACTGACTTATGGACAGAGACTCTTGGTCTACACTCCTCATGCCATAGAGAGAGTTTTAAAGCAACCCCCAGGTAAATGGATTTCTAATGCCTGCTTGACGCACTACCAGGCCTTGCTACTTGACACCCCACGGATTCATTTCCAAACGCCCTGCACTCTAAATCCGGCCACTCTTTTGCCCAATCCAGAAAAAAATAGCCCCCTCCATGATTGTGATGAGATACTGGCCGGGGTAACAGTAATGTGAAAGGACTTAACCGATACTCCACTGGATAACAGTGAGCTAAAATGGTTCACAGATGGCAGCAGTTATGTAAAAGATGGACAGAGACGGGCGGGAGCCGCAGTAGTAGATGACTCTGGACAGACGATATGGCAGAGGCCCTTCCCCCGGATACCTCAGCACAAAAGGCAGAGTTAATTGCCCTGATTCAAGCATCAGAGAGAGCCAAAAAAAAAAAAAAAAAACTATTTTCACTGACAGTCGCTATGCTTTTGGCATGGTACACATCCAGGGCCCAATATATCGGGAACGGGGGTTTTTGACAGCTGAAGAAAAAAAATTTAAAACTTCCCTGAAATCCGTAGACTTTTAGAGGCTGTACAGATGCCTCGGGCTGTGTCAATAGTACAGGTACCTGGACATCAGAAGGGTGACAGCCCCACGGCACGAGGGAGTCGTGCCGCAGACCTGGCAGCTGAAAAAGTAGCTGATAAAGATTTCATCACTCCTGTGTTGGCGATCGGACTTCCACCTCCAGGTATGGCAACTCTGTCCCCAACCCCTAAATATTCATCCACAGACCTTGCTTAGATCCAAGAACACACCAACCTTCAAAAAGGTAAAGATAGATGGTACCGAGACTCAGACGGCTACTTGATACTCCCTGCTCAGTTGGGACGGCAACTATGTGAGCATTTACACTTGTCTACTCATCTGGGAAAAAAAGACTCTGATGCTCTTTCAAACTGCGTGCCTGCGATTTCCCCGGCACCAGACAACTGTAAGGAACATAGTGCATGCTTGTAAGGCGTGTCAACAGATGAGGCCAAGAAAAAGACAACATGCAGGACTGAGGTATCGGGGAGAAGGACCAGGGCAACACTGGGAAATAGATTTCACCGAGGTAAGGCCAGGTCGACGGTATCGGGCCTTGGGTGCATTGCAACCACTTACGCCCAGCTGCTTCAGCAGAGCAGGAAGATGCTAAAAAAAAATAAATAAAAAGCGTCTCTGCACCTGTCCAACCCCCTGAGGCTAAAGCTCCGGCGTCGTCGACAGGACCAAGACAACTCGTCTGGACCATCTTATGGATGACCATGTTATTCTGCTCCAAAGCTGCCAGCGTGAACCCCACCAACCTGTCAAAATGACCTAAAAACTGCAAAATAGACTAACACATGAGATGCTTAACTCCACCACCACAATACATCCACCAAATACTTGGTGGCCAGACTTATACTTTGACCTTAAGCCGGTGGTAAATATACCCTGGAAGAGGGGCAAGCTCCGAAATCATGCATTCTGGGCATGTCCAGGTGCGCCCAGGCATAACTGAAAGATCTGTGGGGAGATACAGGGGAGACTCTGTGCTGCCCTAAAAAAAGAGTGTTATTTTTATGCTGATCACACAAAAATAGTTAAAAAATCTATGGCCAAAATAAGAGAGGAACTAGCCCAACGTAAACGAAAACGTGAGGCTCAACAAAGATGGTTTGAGTCTTGGTTTCAACAATCCCCTTGGTTGACCACCCTAATCTCCACCTTGCTGGGACCCCTAATACTTCTGATGCTTACCTTTGGCCCATGCATTATCAATAGACTTGTAGCCTTTGTAAAGGAACGCATAAATACAGTACAGCTGTTTGTGCTTCGACTACAATATCAAACTGTGTCTCAGGACCGAGAGGAAGATTCCTCCATATGACCTAAGGACAGGGGGGAATGTTAGGGACCAAACGACGGGCTCTAGGACCTGAGTCATGTTTACCAGAAAGAGACAGGATATGCGCTCATCCTGCCTGGCCAATCATGTAACGCCAGCTACTCCTGTAACTGAGACAAAGACCTGCCTGTATATAAGCCGCCATACTCCTTTGTTCGGGGTTCTTGTCGGATTCCCTTGTGCGGGATGAGACTTGGGCCCTAGCGCGCTAGGAATAAACAAACTCCCTTCTTGCCTTTGCATTACTGTGGTGGACTTGCTCTCTCGGTCGGTTTGGAGATACAGGCTCGGTGCATAACACTGTTAAGGAAACATAACTCAGGTCCTGGGCTTAGTGTACCCCGCTGAGCTTGTCATAGCTGGGGTTTGGCCCCTAACAGTCTGGGGAGAGAAAGGGAGGCATGGTGAGAGGCCAGGCCTAGATCTGCCTCACAGTGCAGACAGGACAAACACACACTTGCCCCAGAGAGGCAGGAGGGAGGGACACACACACACACACACACACACACACACGTTAATAGCAAACACTCAGGTGCTTGCCACCTGCCAAGCACTGGACCAATACCTCTCACTTAATCCTCCTTATGCCCCTGAAAGGTGGGCACTATGTCTACCCACCCGGTTTCACCGTATGATATCTGTATGTGGAATCTAAAGTACGACAGAAACGCACGTTGACGACACAGACTCGCAGAGCAGACCTGCGGTTGCAGGGAGGAGCGGGGGCGTCAGGGAAGGTGGGCTGGGGGCCTGGGGTTAGCAGGTGCCGACTATTGTATAGAAAGGAGAAACAGCAAGGCCCCACTGCGCAGCCCAGGGAATCACATTCAACATCCTGTGACAAACCATAATGGAAAAGGACATGAAAAAGCACATAAACGCATAACTAAATTGCTTTGATGTACAGCAGAAATTAACACAACATTGTAAATCCACTGTACTTCAATAAAAAAGAGAACATTATCAATTTGAATGTTGGTCCCCATAAATTTTAAACAGTGAAATTTCAAATAAAAAAGCAATATAATTATTTTTTTTAAAGCCCCACTGTACATCACAAAGGATCATAAACACACAGACTGGTGTCTTCCACAAACCTCAGAGCACCATGCCTTGCACACACTAATGCCTGGGCAAGCCCTCAGCAAAAACGTCCTCTAGCTTAAAATTCTTCTATGGCTTCCCACAGGCATTAGAAATTAGGAGTCTTCACCCCTGCCCACGTGGCCCTTATGGTCTGCCCTGAGGACCTTCTGTCTCCCACTCTACTCCCCTCTCAAACACTTGGCCTCAGGTGCACTGGCCTTCGCAGCTGCTGTTCCCGCTGTCAGAAATGCTCTTCCCTTGGCTGGCTCCTTCTCACCGTCAATTCAAATGTCACCTCTGTGGAGAAGTTTCCCATTCCCAGGGCCCCAAGCTCAAGCATTAATAGCAACCACCCCTCACCCTCTGCCATCTTCTTATAGCCCGCATCATTGCTGACAACTGTCTCTTTAAAAAGTTATTTTCAAGCTTATCATCTGTCTTCCCTCCCCAGGAATAAAAGCCCCCGGGATGCAGAAATGATCATATGTGGATTGCGATTCTGGCATCCAGCTTGTTGTTGTTTAGTCGCTAAGTCACGTCTGACTCTTTGCAACCCCTTGGAAAAGTGACAGATGAGACAGGTGGACACCTGGATGACACTCTCACAAAGACACCATGGACAGAAATAAAGGCGGACACACAACTAAGGGTGTGGACACGGGTGGTCACCCAGGGATATCCCCCAACAGGGACAGCCAAAGACGAGACAAAGGGGACACCCACGCAGACACCGATGTGCATACAGCCACACACTCGCACGCAGACAGGGATTCGCCTCCTTCCCCATCCCATCAGACCAGGTGCTTGGTAACGGCTTCCTGACTCCAGGCTTCTGCCCCGCCTCTCGCTGAGCCCGCACACCCTCCTGCTTCAGTCCTCACACCTTCCCCTCAGCCCGCCCGCCTCCGCTCAGCCCTCAGTTCCCAGCTGGGCCCTCACGCCCCTCCCCTCGGCCCTCCCCGGCGGCACACCCTCCCCTCAGCCCGCAGTTCCCACTGGGGCCCCGGCGCCCCCGCTTCAGCCCGCACACCTCTTCTCGGGACCGAGCCGCCCACTCTCCCTCTCCTCCCGCCCCTACCCCGGCCACCCCCGGACTCACCCACGCCGCTCGGTCTGGACAAGGACCACCGCGCTGGGCGCGCCAGGCCGCGCGACGCCTGCGCGGTCGGCCCGCCCACACTTCCCAGAAGCCCGCGCGCGGAGCGGGACCCACCCGAGACCCGACCGCGCCCCTCCACTCCCAGAGGCCCGCGCGGCACCGGAGCCGCGGCCAAAGAAGTTGGGTAAAGAGGGGAGGAATCGAGGGCTGGAATGAGAGAAGAAAAACGGAGCGTGGAGGGAGATGGGGGAGGGAAGGGCAGACGAGTGGAGAGGAGAGGGTTTGCTTAGAGAGGAAGAGGGGAGGAGAGAAAATTCCAGAAAAGGAGGGTGCCAGGTCCACCCATCTCCTGGGCTGGCCTGAGGGATGCTTCTGGGCAGCTTACTTCAGCGTGAGGTTATACAAAATAGCTGAATTATAGAAAATTTGTGAAACATACAGAGATGCAAAGTAGCAAACGATCATAAAAACACAGTATTCACCCTTTTTATCGTGGCTTCCCTGATAGCTCAGTTGGGAAAGAATCCACCTGAAATGCAGGAAGCCCCCCAGGTTCGATTCCTGGGTCAGGAAGATCTGCTGGAGAAGGGGATAGGCTACCCACTCCAGTATTCTTGGGCTTCCCTTATGGTTCAGCTGGTAAAGAATCTGTGTGCAATGCGAGAGACCTGGGTTCGATCCCTGGTTGGGAAGATCCCCTGGAGAAGGGAAAGGCCACCCACTCGAGTATTCTGGCCTGGAGAACTCCATGAACTGTGTATGTATAGTCCATGGAGCCGCAGAGTCAGATGTGACTAAGCAACTCAACTTATATGCCAGCTTCTGTTGTTGGCGTTTTATGACTTAAGAACGTGTTTAATCCTCACAACCAAGCTTCCAGGTGAGACAGTGGTACAGACGAGAGGCGGCACAGGAGGACCATGGCGGGCTGGGGTGGGAACCAGGCCTTCCGGCTGGGCCTCTTACACCATAAATCACAAAGCCAAGCACAAGAGCATTTGCTGAAATGTCTGAGTGGCCACAGAAATGTGAAGAGTCAGCTAGTCTTAGGTAGTCATTAATGACTTCCATTAAATATTTTGACAAATGTAGATATACACATGCAGCTGTGAAAAAAAAAATAACAGAAATCATGGAGGTCCAGTGTACCGTTTATCTGGTTCCTGTAAGGATGATATCTGTTGTTACCTAACCAGGTTCATTTGCCCAAGGCACAGCAAGAAAGACAACGTTTGCAACAAGGAAAAGGTTTAATCCTAGGCAGCCAAGCAAGGAGGTGGGAGAACATCTCACCTGCCTCCCTGAGGGGAGGGGCTGGAGATATTTCGGGTTAAAGCAGCAGAATGGTCTTAGGGATGGGGAAAGGTACTGGAGGTGGGAGAAAGTGAGACAATCTGTGTTCTGTGCAGGCCTGTCTGAGTGACATGCTTCCTCATGTACTCAACTGTAACACAGGGTATGGCCAGCTACTCAAAGGAAAAGGAGATTACAGTCAAAAGAAGGCAAGGAAAACTGGGCAGAGAAAAACAGAAAAACATGTATTTAGGGGCTTATTTTTGATATTATGAGTTCACAATAGATTACAGGTCTAAAAAAATGCTTTTCGCTTAATATAGCACAACTATCTTTTATGGCTATATACACTTTTCAACAGTTGCATATAATTCTATTGAATGAATTGAGTGTAATTAACTTACCCCTTTGCCCATGACCGTACACTGCTAAGAGTTTTTCATTAAAAAGTTTTCCCATTATACATTTACCTACCTTTGTACACTTTGGCTTCTGAGGAATATTGATTCAAATGGTCTATATCTATATAGCAATTTATATAATGGGAAATGGATTTGCCTTATTTTTCACACATTCACCAAAACTGGATTATTATCACTCTTCTATGGTTTAAATCAATCTACTGGGGAAAAAAAAAAGATTATATTATCACTTTATTTTGCATTGCCTTGACTACTAATGATAGTGGGTAATTTTCTTTTGCTGTTTTCATTTCATTTTCTTTAAAGTGGCCGCTGTTGTTGTTTAGTTGCTAAGTCATGTCTGACTCTGCTACCCCATGGTCTGTGGCCTGCCAGCCTCTTGTCCATGGGATTTCCCAGGCAAGAGTACTGGTGTGGGTTGCTGTTAGCACTGTCCATTTTCCTGAGTGGCAGGTGTTACTATTACTGATTTGTAACAGGACTTTTAATATCAGGGAGTACTGCCCTTTGCCATATTTGTTGCAGGCATTTCTTTCAGTCTCTCATTTATCTCTTAACTGATGCTTTCACACAGAAGTGTTACTCAGTTTAATGTCACCTCCTGCGTTATGTGTACTGCTTAAGAAAGTGTGCCTCAAGCCACGGTTACAGAAATATTGTTTTTCTTGTACTTTAGTATTATAGATTTAGCGCTGTCAGAACTTCATTGGGGCAAAGCATACATCTATGTCTTTCCAGAGAGCTAACTGTCCCAAGGCCATCTGATCAATCTGCCTTCGCCCCACTGAAATGAAAAATCCTTTTTATCATATATAAGGGCAATCAAAAATCTCCGCACGCTCTTGATAAGACCACCTATCTCCGAGCCTCTATGCCAAAGTAAAGAGGAAGCCCCAAACGCCATTTTTCAGTGCTTGTGTCCTCTCGATATGAACTCCCCTCACATGGCCTTACGTAGCAGCCAAGAGGAAACTGGAGAGCTCGGGATGCTCCAGGTACCTCCAGGTGTATGAAGTGCTCCAGGTATAAGTGTTCTCCACCAGGAGTAAGAGTATCTACTAGAGGGCAGGGGATCTCTTTTTAGATGATGAAAATATTCTAAAATTAAATGTGGTGAGTTAACTTGTTTAAAAACAAGTTAACAAATGGATCATACAGTATAATGCCAAGAGATTGGCAAACAAAAAGTAATAATAAGAATATTTGCTATCATAACTGTAAATGGAGCATAACTCTTAAAAATTGTGAATTATTATATTGTACAGTGGTATCATATTGTACAGAAACTATACTTTCATTAAAAATTGGTTTTTAAAAAGAAAAAAAAAAAAAAAAAAAAAAAAAAAAAAATAAATGTGGTGATGGTTACACAACCCTGAACATACTAAAAGTCACTGAATTATATATATATATGGCTTCCTAAGTGTAAAGAATCCTCCTGCTAACATAGGAGACACAAGAGACTCGGTTTCCATCCCTGGGTCAGGAAGGAACACTGAAGGAGGAAATGGGAACCCACTCCAGTATTCTTGCCTGGAATGTTCCATGGAAAGAGGAGCCTGATGGGTTACAGTCCAGGACATCACAGAGTCAGACACCACTGAGCACACACAGACACACACACACACAGACACAGACACACACACACGCACACACCTCTCAGCAGTGAAAGTGCTGAGTCCTAACCACTGGACTGCCAGGGAATTCCTTGAATCATATACTTTAAGTGGGTGAGTTATAGCTCAGTAAGACTGCTGCCAAAACAAAATGAAGCATTTGATCCCTGGTCAGGGAACTAGATCCCTTATGCTGCAACTAAGGATTCTGCATGCTGTAACTAAGACCCAGCACAAAAAACAAAAATCTCTAACAGCCTCTAAATCACAATTCACAAAGGGTGATAAGAACTCTCATGAACCTTGTTAAACCATCAGTTCTCCCTGAAACACTCAAAGCATCGTAATTATCCACTTTGAGACTATCACAATTATTTTTATTATGTCCTTTGTGGCTGACAGCTTTTTCTAGTTCTTCCCTCACCCCTTGGCTCTAATGCCCATATGTTCTGGGGGGTGTAAGGCATCCCCTGCCAGCACCCTGGATTCCCCTGGATCCCTCTTTAGATCGTTTCACATCATGGTACATGTCACATACTGACTATATAGTATTGCATTTCCAATTTGAGTTTGTCTTTTCCCACTAGATCTGCAAGATCAAACTTTTTTCAGTACATATAACACCTTGCTGCATCCCCAGTACCTAAAACAGTGCCTGGAACATTAGTAAATGTTCAACTAATCTTAATTTAATGAGTATTACCGTACTATACTCCTTGTTATATCACAATACCATATGGATGGTCAAAATGAGCTTGTCAACTTACACACTGGGACTTCTACTGGAGTACCAGTGAATTCACGTATTTAACTTGGGAAGAAATGTCTTTGCCAGACTGAGTATGTCTATACAGAGACATGTCTAGCTTTTCATTTCCTCTGCGTTTTAATATTTAAAAAATATTTAACATCTACATTCAAAAGCCAGCTGCAGTATGTATGTTTCCCTGTTTTGGTATTTGTCTTGTCCGTCTCACAGAACAAGATGGGAAGCTTTACTGTATTTATTTTATATGCTAGAATAATTCAGTATCACAGGAGCTGTCTGTGGTACTTTCCCACAGTTAAAGTGTTGAACTATCTTTTGTAGTTTATTTCATGGCTATTAACCTACTCAAGTTTTCTAGCCGGTTCATTTTAGTTTACTTTTAATACTTTCCCCTGGTAAGTCCCACATTCTACGCAATGCTTTTGTTCTAACTGGCCTAGTCTCACTCCTAAGTGCCAGGTGAGGTGAGATTTCCTCACCAATGATGCTAGATGTCTCCTTTTTTTAAGCCTTATTCTGCTAAACGTTGTTGTTGTTTAGTCACTGTGTAGTGTCTGACTCTTTTGCGACCGTGTGGATTGTATCCCAGCAGGCTCCTCTGTCCATGGGATTTCCCAGGCAACAATATGGATTGGGTTGCCATTTCCTCCTCCAGTAGATGTCTTTTTATTCATACAGAGGGAAGAGCAAGCCACCATGTTACCCTGGATATCACAGAATCTTTCAATTCTGAATGTGTTCATCTTTCCAGCCTACAAGGAGAGTAAAGAGTTCTCTGTTTACTCTAAAATTTTAGGCTTAGTCTTGACCTACTGGCTCATTATACTTGTAGCTTAACATCACTGTAAGGAAAATTCTACCTTAATGGCACTAATTATAAGTCTATGATAGCATGCTAAATGCTTTAAGTGGATTACCTAACATTTTTCAAAATAAGTGCTTTAAATGGAAAAGTAACATGAATAAATTCTTTATTTTTAAAAGATTCAGTTGGCTACAGTGTTAAAAATACACTTGAGGGGAGCAAGAGGAAATATGGTTGTAACGCTATGCAGAAATCCAAATGAGATGGCTGCATCTTGAACTGTGCTAATGACACGCTGAGCTAGAAAAAGTGATCGATTCTAGAAATGTTTAGAAGATTGAAACTAGAGGACGTGGTGGTAGGAAGAGGAGGCAGTCACTGAGGACGAGTCTCCAGCATGAATTCACTGATGGTGAGCAAGATGTACAGTCTGCCTAAACGCTTTTCCACATGCTTTACACTTATACGGCCTTTCTCCAGTGTGAACTCTCCTGTGCAGTGCCAGATGGGCAGTCTGGCTGGAGGCCTCGTTGCATTCCTTACACTCGTAAGGTTTCTCTCCTGTGTGAATTCTCTGATGCAGAGTAAGGGATTTACGATGACTAAAGGCTTTTCCACGGATGCTGTGTTTGTAAGTTTTCTCGCCCATGTGACGCCTTTGGTGACAGATCAGGGATGCCCTCTGTCTGAACGCCTTCCCACATTCGAGACACGCGTAAGGTCTTTTGCCAGTGGGAAGTCTCTGATGTTGAGCAAGATAGGCGCCATCACTGAAGGCCTTCCCACATTGAAAACATTCATAAGGCTTCTCACCGGTGTGAACTCCCTGGTGCTGAATAAGGTGAGCAATCTGACTGAAGGCCTTACCACTCCTTCCATTCATGTGGTTTCTCTCCAGTGTGTATCTTCTGACGCTGTGCAAGATGAGCACTCTGGCTGAAGGTTTTGCTGCAGTCCCTACATTAGTAAGCCTTCTCCCCAGTAT
Organism: Ovis canadensis; assembly: GCF_042477335.2. Classification (NCBI taxonomy): domain Eukaryota; kingdom Metazoa; phylum Chordata; class Mammalia; order Artiodactyla; family Bovidae; genus Ovis; species Ovis canadensis. The sequence goes on from NC_091258.1 coordinate 78,181,892, forward strand.
GAGTTCTCTGATGGTGGGCGAGGTGCGTGCTCTGCCGGAAAGCTTTCCCACATTCCTTACATTCATAGGGTTTCTCTCCAGTATGGACTCTCTGATGAAGAGTGAGCGAGCCACGATGGCTAAAGGCTTTCTCACAGATACTACATTCATAGGGTTTCTCTCCTGTATGAATTCTCTGATGGACGGTCAGGGAGGAGCCATGGCTAAAAGCCTTTCCACACACCTTACATTTATAGGGTCTCTCTCCAGTATGGATTCTCTTATGCTGAATAAGTCCTATGTGGTCAGTGAAGGCTTTCCCACAGTCGATACAATCGAAGGGCTTTTCTCCAGTGTGACAGTACCTTCGATGGCGTGTAAGAGAAGCGTTCTGCTGGAAGGCTTTCCTACAGTCAGTGCATTTGTAGGGCCTCTTTCCAGTGTGAATCCTTCGGTGATGAGCCAGAGATGAACAATAACTAAAGGCCTTCCCACATTCGATACATTCATAGGGTTTCTCTCCAGTGTGAGCTCTCTGGTGTTGGGCAAGATACGCAAGCTGGCTGAAGGCTTTGTCACACTGCTCACACTGATAAGGTTTTTCTCCAGTGTGAACTCTCTGGTGTTGAATGAGATGAGCATTCTGGCTGAATGCTTTTCCACACTCAGTACATTTGAAGGGTTTTTCTCCTGTGTGGATTCTCTGATGTTGAGCAAGGTGGGCACTCTGGCTAAAGGCTTTTCCGCATTCGAGACATTCATAGGGTTTCTCTCCAGTATGAATTCTCTGATGAAGAGTAAGAGTTGAGATTTTGCTGAAAGTTTTCTCACAGTTGTTACATTTCAAAAGTTTCTTTTCTCCATAGACCTGCTTGTCTTTTTTCACAAAGGGATGTGTCTGTAAGCTTTTCTTATCTGTGTCAAAATGATATATTCTCTCTTTGATGGGAAATACCTGTTTTATATAACATAATGTATTCAGATGAAAAATTGTCCCAGATTTGTTAAAGTGGTCTCCTTTCTCAATAAGGGTATCTATGTGACTGACTGTCTCTTGCCTAAAATGTGTCTTTGGACTTACCAGCTCCCTCTCAAACAGGTCTTCACACTTCCAGTTTTCCCCTAATGTGGAACATTCAAGGTCATAGCTTGTAAGTCTTTCCATTATCATTGCCTGAGATAACTTTTCCTCATAGATGTCCTGGTTTAGAGATAATTCCTTTTTCATCCACACATACTCCAAGCCTGAAAGATATTAAGAAAGCAAATATCTCCTTTATTTAATGCTAGAAGAACAGAAACTTACAAAACAAAACCATGTGAATCACAGCAGTTGCTGAAGCCTATAAAGGGACATGTTTTTGACAGTTCTTCAAGTTAGGTGATGTGACCATCTTTGCATTTCTAGAATAAACCCTCCTTGGCTATGGTATATTATTTCAACATGACTTTTTATTTAAGATATTGTACTAATATTTATTATTGCATTAATAATTCCCTTTTTGGGGATGCTCTTTTGGTATCAAATGTTACACTATCTTCACAATAACATTTTAAAATAGTTCTCCTTTTTATTCTCTGTCAAGGAAAACTTCAAACAATGATTTTTTTCTTTACAAGCTTTATATAATTACTGTGTGAAACTATTTGGGGTTAATTGCTTCTTTTTGGGGAGGAAGCAGTTCTTAAACGACTTCCTACATGTTTTCAGTGGTACCTGGTCTGTTCAAATTTTCTATCTCTGGTGTCAGTTCTGGTAATTACAGTCTCATAAAGTATCATCCACTTCATTCAGATTTTCAAATTGTTTACAAATAGTTGAGTTTCAAAAATGGATTCATATCATTCTTTTAAGTACTTAGGCATCATTTACCATTATTTCTTTCCTTGTGTCTTCTCTCATTTGTCCTGACAGTTTATATACTTTTATCTCTAGCAATATAAATCACTATGTGTAACTTATTTCAGTTTTCCTGAGATTCATTGTTTTTTCTAATATCTTGAGTTGGATGCTTAATTTATTTAAAAATTATTTATTGTTTATTAACATACAGTGTTAGTGACCTACCAACATCCACTTCTTGAAACTTTGAGAACTGAAAGCAGGAAAAGGCCACACAGCAAGCCTCAGAATAAACTAACCTCCTCACTTGAAGCTCATCTCCCTGCAGTATATGTCCACAGGCTCTCATCTATTGCTCTAAACCAGAAAAAAAATCTTTTAAGCAGGACAGGCTGAAAAAACTAATAAACTGAAGAAAGTAACCTAAGCCAAAAACTCCTAGTGAGTACAATAAAAGGGAGAAGACAGACAAAGAAGAAGGAAATAGGTAACATTAGTGAGTTACTTTCTTCATCTTTCATATGGGTATCAAAAGATGTTATTTTGAATCTCAAGTGGATGAGTTTTAAAATGCAAATTAAAAAATACATGAAGTCATAAAGTTAACAACTTTTAGAACTAAAGTGTTTTAATTCAAGGGGTGGGATGATGTGAAGGGGGATTAAAGAAAAAGCACAGACAACAAAACAAAAAGAAACAACAACAATAAAGAGAAAAATGATTAAAAGCAGAGAGAAAAACATAGTTATATACTGGTTAACTTGATAAGTCACATTTTAAAGAAAGGAAACATTTAAACAAGTTTGAAAAATTGGACACAAACCTGCCTAAAGAATTAAAAAAATGGCTCAAAATCAGGAATAATTATAAAATATAGTACTTGAGCAGAACTAGGTAAACATCACTGGAACACAACAGAGTTCAGAAACAGACTGGTATTGGTAGAAAGTCAGTAAAGGTTGTATGTTGTACCAGTGGGGAAAAGAAGAAAAGACCCACTTACAAAATACTGGTAGAGGAGTTCCCTGGTAGTCCAGTGGTTTACAGTTGGCCTGCCAATGCAGGGGACATGGGTTTGATCCCTGGTCTGGGAAAATCCCACATGCTGCCGGGCAGCTAAGCCTGTACACCACAACTACTATGCCCACGTCCCGTGACTACTGAAGCCTGCTCACCCAGAGCCCGTGCTCTGCAACAAGAGAAGCCACCCCAGGGAGAAGCCCGTGCACTGCAATGAAGGGTCGCCCTGCTCACTGCAACTAGAGAAAGTCTGTGGCGCGGCAACAAAGAACCAGGACAGCCAAAAATAATTAAATAAAAGGTTGTGTATATGTGTGTGCGCAACTGCTCAGTTGTAGCCCGACAGGCTCCTCTGTCCATAACATTTAAAATGGTACCAAAAAAAAAAAATGTAGAAGAAAAGGTTTCAATTTGGGAAGGACTTGGAGAGGTGTTTTCCAACAAGTGTCAGAGGGAAGAAACCCCTTTAGAATTGTTTTCCCAGCTGTAGCCATCCCGCATTTACCTGGGCACAGGCCTCTGGTCAACTCTCCTTTCATCATCCAGGGCTCTTTATCTTGCTCCAGGAAAGAGATCACATCTGGTTTTGAAATGCAAAGACCTGTATGTAAGAGAAAACAAGAACATTACCTATGCTGTGGATATTCCAGAGCTAAGTGGTCCTGAGAAAGAGAAACATCGCAGGAAAATGCTGATAAGATATGACAGATTACTGAGGTGGAAAGACTCCGAAGGGGAGACAGAAGGCGGCAAACGCTCTCACCCAGCGAAGCCAGGTTGCTGTAGTTCTCTAACATCACTTTCTTGTACAAAGTCCTCTGAGCAAGAGTCAGCCATTCCCACTCATCTTGGGAGAAGTCGACGGCTACATCCATGAAAGTCACTGCATCCTGAAATTACACAAATGTCCTCTTGCACAATTAGCATTCATCCCCTGACTTAGCTGGCTCTAGGGTTATAAGTTAGGGAAAAAAAACTGGGTGAGTAATTGCAGTGGGCTGTCTAAATGATAGAGATCAAGTAGTTAGTTGAACTGAACAACTTTTCTGCCTAGTTACACTTTACATATTAGGAAAAAGAAAAATACAGAGATGCTCTCTGCTCTTAAAGCATTTTATGGTGTGAGGAGATATTCTCACATGAAAAAATGTTGACTGCATTAAAAACTGAGTGTCATCAGAATTTTGGTTACCTGATGCAAAGAGCCAACTCATTGGAAAAGTCGTTAATGTTGGGAAAGATTGACGGCAGAAGGAGAAGGGGGTGGCAGAGGATGAGATGGTTAGAAAGCATCACTGACTCAATTCACATGAATTTGAGCAAACTCCGGGAGATAGTGAAGGACAAGGAAGCCTGGTATGCTGCAGTCCATGGGGTCACAAAGAGCAGGGCACAACTTAGTGACTGACCAACAACAATAATCATGGGAATTTCCCTGGCAGTCCAGTTGTTAAGATGCTATGCTCCCTCCCACTGCAGGGGACATGGGTTCAACCCCTAAGATCTTGCATGCCTTGCAGTGCAGCCAAAAACACGCCACAACAAAACAGACAAAACCCCTAGAATATTACGAAGCGGTGAATTATTTTATCTGTTAGGAGTTAGCTCACTTTTCTACAAGGAGAATCTAAAGAGCTCTGGGACTGCAACAGAAAGTCTCAAGGAAAGAGGCTGACCTGATGAGCATGACTTCAAGCTCCACAGTGCATTCTAAGAAACCTTAGTGTTCTTGAGATACCGAGGTATGCCTAAAACATGAAAGAAAAACTGCCTAGCAGTACTATTCTCTTTCGAAATACAAATATATTTGGATTAGGAGAGAGCTCATTTGGCACACTGGTTTTTGATAAGCTGCTGAGAAGTGTCAGGAGAGATCATACGAGATAAGCACATGACAAGCAACCCATGTCTTGTTACATGAACTGAATTTATAACCAACCATGAAGTGAGGCTGGTTCTAGGGCTGATGGGAGATTTTCCGCTCCTCTTTTTGTGATTTCATTTATATTAATATCTAAGAATCATTTCCATAAATATCTAAGAAATGAGTTTTGAATATACAGCAGTCTTGAGTAAGACCAGAGAAAAAGGTCAGATTATTCCAAAGAGTTCAGACTCTAGCACTGGCTAGCTGGGTGATCTTTGCCAAGTCGATCAACTCCTTTGTGCTTCAAGATTTCCTTCCTAAAAAAAATGAGAATAATTCCAGCACCTACCTTAGGGCAGCACGGTGAGAATTAAATGAAGCAATAGGCACAATACAGGCTAAGTACTCAAGAATTGTTATCTATGATAATGATGAAGGAAAGATGGGAATAAAAGAAGAGGAGCCCAGAAAGAGGTGAAACATTTGGTTTAATATTTCAATAAAAGCTTTACTTACATTTCACTTTACTAACTTCAGTATGTTATGGTAGTTAAGAACATGGCTGTGGTGGTGTCACACAGAAATAATTCTCATAAACACACAGGATTATGAGAGACAGTGGAGGGAGAGTTCGTGGAAGAGCAACTCCCTGAGGACACTGCTGAGAGCATATTTATCAGAAGCTTATCTGACAGCTCAGAGGAGCATGACAAAAACCAGAAATCAAGCACAAAGGCAAACATATGAGGGAAATGGAATGAGCGTGTACACTACTTCTCTGAAGTCAGCGAAGGATCACACGGGATTCATAAGGACTTGTTCTGTGTGCAGAACAGTATCTGCAGTGGGCTGGTATGTCAGCCAAATATCCGTCTTATGGGCACAAGAAAGAACACAGCTGCAAGACAGCAGAGCGTATATGAAGACTACAAAGTATATCCTCCCACACACGGTCTCTGAAGCCAGAACACCTATGTTCAAGTCCTGTTCTGCTCAGCAAACCTAAGCTGTTAGTTTTGTTTTCAACCACTTAAGATATTTTAAATTCAAAAGAATAGTCGATTGCATTACATAGAAATATCTCTGACTAGATGGACACTGAGTTTGAGCGAGCTCCGGGAGTTGGTGATGGACAGGGAAGCCTGGCATGCTGCAGTCCTTGGGGTCGCAAAGAGTCAGACACGAGTGAGCAACTGAACTGAACTGACCTACCATTTCCACTGCGCTTCCTTAAATCCAATGTTCCAATTTTCAGAAGGAAACAAGCTTGCCAAAGTCCTGGAAAGCAAGCTAGTACTTTAGGAGAAAAAAGGGAATACTAACCAGGGACATGGCTTTAAGAAGTTCAATTCCCATCACCTCTTCTTCCTGGCTCCTCATGTGGAGAAGGGCTTTACCCTGAGAGGGCAGAGCTGGGAGGAGGAGAAAGGAATGATGTGAAACTGAGCAGCTCTGACAGTCACAGCCCAGAAGCATCGCCCTTCAGCCCCGCCTGTTCTCTACTCCATGCTCCATTCCTGCTGCACCCTCCTCTCACAGTCCAGGAAGTCGCTGGGAGACCTTTAGTTTACAGCTGGGGTTCTGCTCTGCTCTGGATTTCCAGGCTGAGCACAATTGCTCTCTCGCCCAAATCCACCCTTTCATTAACAATAGAGATGTATGAGGCATGCTGTATATATTAAAACTCTAATTTGACCTTCAGAATCTTCAACAAAAAATGGGGAATCTTGTCACAGTTTCACATATGAAAGCTCTGGGAAATAAAATATTTTGCAGAAGTCACAAGCTTGTAAACAGTGGAGCCTAGTCACTAAAGTAGATTTGCCTGACTTCCACCCAAGTTATTTGCTCAAGCAGACACCAGAATATAACAGAAAAAAATCCCCCATGTGCAAGTAACTACTAAGGATTTGCAAAGAGTCTATGAGACTTGAAAAAAGCCATCTTCCCGTGAAAGAAGTATTACCACCCTGGTTACAACAGAGTCCACGTAGCTTGCAGATACCTGGACCAAAAACCTGTCAGGAGACTCAGGTTCCCATTATGCTTTGTGACCAACTAGTTAGTTCTGAAGAAGTCCCCTGTCCCCTAAGGTAAGTTTCTTCAATCAGGAAGGGGATAAACTGACTTGATTCTGGTTTCTTTCTTCTAAACTCCAGTGCTTTTTCAAAGCATTATAATGATGATTAAAAGAATGAACACTTATTAAGCACTGGTTATTATGTGGTAGGGACTACACCGTGTACTTCACAGGTATGAGCTCACTTAATCCTTATAACAGTATATATAATATCGTCCTCATTTTACATAACAAAAGCTGGGTCTGAAAGTTTAAAGAAGAAAACTCCTGCAGTGGAGGTCTTGGGATCTGAACTCTTGAACTTATTTAACCTTCTCAGGGTCAGTTTCTCAAGTGTCAAAGGTGGTTAAGAATGTCAGCCCAAGCAGACGTTGAAGGGCTTACATGAGACCCAGAATGAGGGGGACTCTAGACTTAGCCTGTCTTGGATGTGAATCCTGGCTCCTCTACTTACTAGTGATTACTTGTCCTTTCTATGCCTCAGTATCCTCCTCTGTATAAAGGAGATAAGATAGCTTCCAGTTCATACTGTTTTCAGGTTTGGTGTTAATATCCCCCGAAGGTCTTAGAACCGTGTCTGGCCTAGAGAAAGCACTCAGTAAACATGAGCTGCCATTACTGCATGCAGAAAAACAAGTGAAGAACAGTAAGGCTATGGGCAGTGTTTCTCCCCCCGCTCTTTACTCACTCTGGCTGTGAAGGGGTGCGGCTGTGAGGCAGGAATGGGGGAATATTTCAGTAAGGCTATGGGCAGTGTTTCTTCCCCCCCTCTTTACTCACTCTGGCTGTGAAGGGGTGCGGCTGGAGACAAAGCAGTGTGAGGCAGGAATGGGGGAATATTTCTGTTCACCTACGACAAGATGGCTAAGCCACGGAAAGGCAGGGATCCCTCAGCACTTCCAAATGAAGCTGTGAATCTCGCCTTCCTCCCACGTCTCATCCCAGTGATAAATGGGACAGGACTCTAACAGATTTTTAAATTCATTAATTTTTAATTGGAGGATTATTGCTTTACAATGTTGTATTGATTTATAACATATCAACATGAATCAGCCCTAAGTATACACATGTCCCCTCTATCTTGAACCTCCCTCCTACCCATCTAGGTCCTTAGAGTGCCAGGTTTCAGCACCCTGCATCATACAGCAAATTCCCACTGGATATCTGTTTTACACATGGCAATACATATGTTTCCGTGGTACTCTCTCAACTCCCCAGCCTCTCTTTCCCCAGCTGTGTCCACAAATCTATCCTCTAGGGCTGCATCTCTGCTGCTACCAGGCATACCAGGATCATCAGTATCACTTTTCCATATTCCATATGTATGTGTTAATATACGAGATTTGTTTTTCTTTCTGACTCACTTCACTCTGAAACAGGGCCCAGGTTCATCCACCTCATTAGAACTGATTCAAATGAGTTCCTTTTTATGCTGCTGCTGCTAAGTCACTTAGTTGTGTCCGAATCTGTGTGACTCCATAGACAGCAGCACACCAGGCTCCTCTGTGCCTGGGATTCTCCAAGCAAGAACATTGGAGTGGGTTGCCATTCCCTTCTCCGTTCTTTTTTATGGCTGAGTATCAAATCCCTTACGATTATGCAGTGAAAGTGACAAATAGATTCAGGGGATTAGATCTGATAGACAGAGTGCCTGAAGAATTATGGACAGAGGTTTGTGACTTTGTACAGGAGGCAGTGATCAAGACCATCCCCAAGAAAAAGAAATGCAAAAAAGCAAAACGGCTGTCTGAGGAGGCCTTACAAATAGCTGTGAAAAGAAGAGAAGCGAAAAGCAAAGGAGAAATGGAAAGATACACCCATTTGAATGCAAAGTTCCAAAGAATAGCAAGGAGAGACAAGAAAGCCTTCCTCAGCAATCAATGCAAATAAATAGAGGAAAACAATACAATGGGAAAGACTAGAGATCTCTTCAAGAAAACTAGAGATACCGAGAAAATATTTCATGCAAAGGTGAACACAATAAAGGAAATGGTATGGACCTAACAGAAACAAAAGATATTAAGAAGAGGTGGCAAGAATACACAGAACTATACAAAAAAGATCTTCATGACCCAGAAACCACAATGATGTGGTCACTTACTTAGAGCCAGACATCCTGGAATGTGAAGTCAAGTGGGCCATAGGAAGCATCACTATAAACAAAGCTAGTGGAGGTGATGGAATTCCAGTTGAGCTGTTTCAAATCGTAAATGATGATGCTGTCAAAGTGCTGCACTCAATATGCCAGCAAATCTGGAAAACTCAGCAGTGGCTACAGGACTGAAAAGGTCAGTTTTCATTCCAATCCCAAAGAAAGGCAATGCCAAAGAATGTTCAAACTTCTGTACAATTGTGCTCATCTCACACACTAGCAAAATAATGCTCAAAATTCTCCAAGCCAAGCTTCAACAATATGTGAACCATGAACTTTCAGATGTTCAAGCTGGATTTAGAAAAGGCAGAGGAACCAGGGATCAAATTGCCAACATCTGTTGGATCATCGAAAAAGCAAGAGAGTGCCAGAAAAACATGTACTTTTGCTTTACTGACTATGCCAAAGTCTTTGACATATGGATCACAACAAACTGTGGATAATTCTTCAAGACATGGGAATATCAGACCACCTGCCCTGCCCCCTGAGAAATCTGTATGCAGGTCAAAAAGCAACCGTTAGAACTGGACATGGAACAACAGACTGGTTCCAAATAGGAAAAGGAGTACATCAAGGCTGTATATTGTCACCCTGCTTATTTAGCTTATATGCAGAGTACATCATGAAACTGGAAGAAGCACAAGCTGGAATCAAGATTGCCGGGAGAAATATCAATAACCTCAGATATGCAGATGACACCACCCTTATGGCAGAAAGTGAAGAACTAACAAGCCTCTTGATGAAAGTGAAAGACGAGAGTAAAAAAGCTGGCTTAAAACTCAACATTCAGAAAACTAAGATCATGGCACCCAGTCCCATTACTTCATGGCAAATAGACGGGGAAACAATGGAAACAGTGAAATTTTGGGGGCTCCAAAATCACTGCAGATGGTGACTGCAGCCATAAAATTAAAAGACACTTACTCCTTGGAAAAAAACCTATGACAAACCAAGAGAGCATATTAAAAAGCAGAGACATTACTTTACCAACAAAGGGCCATCTAGTCAAAGCTATGGTTTTTCCAGTAGTCATGTATGGATGTGAGAGTTGGACTATTAAGAAAGCTGAGTGAGAAAGAATTGATGCTTTTGAACTGTGATGTTGAAGAAGACTCTTGAGAGTCCCTTGGACTGACTGCAAGGAGATCCAACCAGTCCATCCTAAAGGAAATCAACCCTGAATATTCACTGGAAGGACTGATGCTGAAGCTGAAACTCTAATACTTTGGCCACCTGATCCAAAGAACTGACTCATTGGAAAACACCCTGATGCTGGGAAAGATGGAAGGTGGGAGGAGAAGGGGACCACAGAGGATGAGATGGTTGGATGGCATCACCGACGCGATGGACATGAGTTCGGGTAAATTCTGGGAGATGCTGATGGATAGGGAAGCCTGGCGTGCTGCAGTTCATGGGGTCGCAGTAGGAAACGACTGAGCAACTGAACCGAATTGAATATTCTAACACTAACAGATTAAAAAAAAAAAATTAAATACTGAGGTCCTCTTTGAAGAGCAGCAGAGCACTCAGAGGTAATGTTCTAATCCTGAAGGCTCTGTCCCCTGGGTCCTTGGAGACACCCACACAGACCTGTAAGGGGAGGGCAAGTCAAGTCCCGTCCCTGAATTCAGCTCCATACTCTGGTCCTACGTGACCGTTTAAATCTTTGAACTTCTGCGTCCACCAGAGTCTGAGGCCAGGGCCATCATCCTCCAGTCCCTGGGCCCACGAGCAGTACCCCCAACCCCAATTTCCACTCACCTCCATACTCAGGCCTGTGGACATGTCTGGTGTCCCGACTTCTACATCTTCCAGGCGGGCAGGCAAGAAAGGCTTTAGCCGCCCCACCCCGACCAGGCACCTTCCCAAGATTCCACGGCTTTGGGCCACACCGAACTTTCGGTGGGGGAGTCGGGGGTGCTGGACTCGAGTGGGGTGGTCTCCTCCGGGGGTGTTTTCAGCTCTCAGCCACGTAAAATCCTTCACTCGTTCCAATACACGCCGCTGGGACGGACAAAGTGCACAAGCGACACGCGCAGAAACACGAGCCCCAGTCACACACCAGCCTCCTCCGCCGCCCGCCCGCTAGTCGCGTCACACCTGCGCGTACACACCCTCCATTCACACACGTACCCGCCTCCTCTCCCCGGTCACACCCTCCACGCACTGTCGGTCACGGTCGCCAAGTCACGCGCGCACGATCACGACCCCCGCCCTCCCGCCGACCGAAACGCCGACCCTGTGGCGCCTGCCTGGGCCCGGCTCAGCAGCGGTCGCCACCCGGACCGGACTCTCTCCTCAGAACCGGCCAGACTCGGTCCGGGCTCCAACCCCTTGCCAGAAGTGGGCGAGTCCTCACAGCACAAGGGCCCCTGGGCAACTTAGTCCCAACAGGGACGCCGGCATTTGAAGCCGGGCGAGCAGGCTGCTACGGCAGGGCTCCTCTCCGCGGCCTGGTGACCGCTGCCCTCGGTAACTCCTCGCTGCCTCCCCTTCCGGAATGGCGCGGTCTGGAAGCCTCACAGCCCCGACTCTGGGTCCAGGAAGCCAGGGCTACCTCCCGGGGGCTTCTGGGAGCCGTCTCCGGGCTCGCACTGCGCAGGCGCAGCTGTTAGGCTCAGCGAGCTGAGACCGGGGTAGCTGCGGCCGATAGTGGGCGGGGTCACAGGGCGCGTGGAGCGCGCAGGCGCATGGAGCCCGAGGATGGTCTGGGAAGTGGGCGGAGCCTCCAGGATAGACAGAGGTTGGAGATTTCGGATTTCTCCTGGTGCTTTATGACTGTGTGTACATATGTGGTGGCTGGGATCGGGGGCAAGGGGAGGCAGGTAATTTCCAAAAGTCTGCCGATTGAAGAGGGCTTCCCAAGGGGCGCTAGTGGTAAAGAACCCGCCTACCAGTGCATGAGACTTAAGAGACACCGGTCGGATCCCTGGAATGGGAAGATCCCCTGGGGGAACCCACTCCACTATTCTTGCCTGGAGAATTCCATGGACAGAGGAGCCTGGCAGGCCACAGTCCATAAGGTCGCATAGATTCGGACACGACAGAAGCGACTTAGCCCGCACAGGTCGAAGAACTGACGTTTCACTTTAATTATCTGATTCACTTGTAAAACAGCATCACATTTACCCTTGAAGCCAGCATTTCTCATCGCCGTTAGTTTTTGCTAAGAGCTCTCCAGCCCCTGTGCGCAGTGGGCTTGTGATCCTGCTGTATCATGAGTATTCCTTACTAATAAAACATGGGGTTTCGTTTCTCTTTTGATCTCTTTCAACCAGTCCTCAATATACAGCTTCTCCGTAGTTCTGAGAATCACCCTCTAGAATCACCAGTTTCTACATGAGCATAAAAGATGACTTTAACTTCGAAGTTACAGTATTGGAAAGATACCAGGGGCCTTGAAGATCTAAAGAACTTAACAAAACTAGGATGTGGGGAAGCAGGAATCATTTAAATGCATCAGACAGGTAGAGACGCAGAAATATTTAGGTGCTTCCAAAGGCTGACTCAGTTCCACCTATCTGCAGTCCAGGAGTGGCATTCCACATCCTTAACAGCTAGCACAAGGAGGGGCAGAGTCAACCAAGCTGAAGAGTGAACTAAAAGAAAACATCCCTTATGGCCGGTGAAAGTGAAAGTTTCTCAGTCACGTCCGGACTCTTTGCGACCCCATGGACTATACATTCCGTGGAATTCTCCAGGCCAGAATACTGAGGTGGGCAGCCGTTCCCTTCTCCAGGGGAACTTCCCAACCCAGGGATTGAACCCAAGTCTCCGGCATTGCAGGAGGATTCTTTACCAGTTGAGCCATAAGGGAAACCCATATATGAAGCCTAATATTGGCCCTGAGTTTCCAATCAAAATACAAAGAATGAAAAATCTGACTGGGTTGTTGTACTGTCCAACAGAACAATAAAAAGTGAAGAAAGACAAAGTGCCAACAAAGGGCTAACGTGTTAAAGACAAAAACAGATTTCAATATATATTGAAAAAATACACATATTGGGTTGGTCAAAACCTTAATTTGGGTTTTAACATGGAAAACCTGAATCAACTTTTTAGCCAACTCATATATAGACACACATGCGCACACACACGTATATTAAATACTTTGACTCTATATGACAAGATCATTTTACACATAAGGTTCTGCAAATCACATATTTAATATATTCTGTACGACAATACTCCATAGGAGCAAACACAGAGTTTCATCTTTATAGTAACTGGACAATACTGTATTGAATAATCACAATGTCATCGATCTGTGCCGTAATTAAAACTTTGCAATAAACGTTATTTCTACTTATATATTTATTCCAGTGGGACGAAACTCAGATCTCGAGTTTCTGTTTCAAAAGGAACGCATGTTTATGAAGCGGACAGGTCATGCCACGTTGCCGCCCCAAACCAGAGCAGGCGCGTTGACGAGGGTAATGGTGAGCAGCCTCCTGTTTTCCACACTGATACAGGCACAGCATATTAACCAGGCTAGACGTTAAGCCGTCTGAGAGCCAAGACTGGCACTAAGTTCGTAACTTCCCGACCAATGGGCTTAAGGACCTCACGCGCGCTCTTTGAGCTCTCCGACCGTGACGCACCTGTCGGCGTGCACCGCCCATTTCCCCGCTGTGTGTGTCACAGCACTGTTCTTAAATGACACGTTTATTCGTACACATGGTTATTTTCTGCCAGTTTTCTATTACATCTTTTTGGCACCTTCTGCCATGCCAAAGTCGATTTAAGTCTTTGTATGGGCTGGCTTACTGTCTAGATGTCTTCCAGGGCTCCACGTCCTACTCAGTAAAGCCTCTCTCCTTTCTGTGTTTGGTGGTGGTGGTTTAGTTGCTAAGCTGTGTCCGACTCTTGCGACCCCATGGACTGTAGCCCGCCAGGCTCCTCTGTCCATGGGAGTCTCCAGGCAAGAATACTGGAGTGGGTTGCCTGCCATTTATGTCATAATTAGAGCTGCTAAATACAATTGTCTCATATTTCTTTGTAAGGTCTAGGTATGTCGTTTTGGAAACTGGATAACTGATTGTTAAAACATCATTTCCCCAATGATGAAAACCTAATCTTAAATATAGGTGGTTGTTTAGTTGCTAACTTGCATCTGACTCTTTGGGACCCCGTGGACTGTTAGCAGCCAGGCTCCTGTCAGTGGGATTCTCCAGGCAAGGATACTGGAGTGGGTTGCCATTTCCTTCTCCTGGGGATCTTTCCCACTCAGGGTCTGAACCTGCATCTCTTGCACTGGCAGCTGGATTCTTTACACCCATGGAAGCCAATCTGATTATAAACCAAAACATTTTTTAAATGTCCTGCTATGTTTGACGAATCATCCTTCTATGTTTTCCACTAAAACTGTCAGAGCAAACATATCCTACTGGGACCCTGTTGTGAACGGCAATTTACAAACATTTTAATGGTAGTACTTCATCTAGAAAAATATCGTTATTTCTCCTTTTGTGGACATTATTTCCTCATATTCCCTATTGTTTGATGCTTTAATAATGTCCTTTCACCTCTGTTCAAAAATTGCTTTAGAGTTTTTCTTATTTTTAATGGGATAGTTGTATTATTCTCAGACAAATACTTAGAACCTTTTCTATATTTTTTTTCTCTCTGCAGGGGACCACGAGGTGGCAAGCTAGTAAGTAAATGCTTGCGATTTTGCAGATGACGGTGTCTCTGCTGCAGCTTCTCAGCTCTGCTGTTGCGGCCTGACAGCTGCCCCAGGCAGCATGTGCCCATACTGTGAGCCACAGCTGTGGGCCAATCAGGCTTTACTTATGGGCTCTGAAATTTAAATTCCATGTCATTGTCATGCTGTCATAAACTATTATTCTTTCCACTGTTTTTCCATTAAAATGATTAAAAAAAATTAGGCCATGGGCTGTTTGAACACAGTCAGTGAAACTTGGGCCGTGAGTCACATAGTCCAGATCAATTTGCCTGAAGGTGAGTGGTTCCTTAAGTTTAATGGAATTTACTCATAAGCCCTGGTGGCTCAGAGGTTAGAGCATCTACCTCCAATGCGGGAGACCCGGGTTCGATCCCTGGGTCAGGAAGATCCCCTGGAGAAGGAAATGGTAACCCACTCCAGTATTCTTGCCTGGAGAATCCCATGGACTGAGGAGCCTGGTGGGCTGCAGTTCACGGGGTCGCAAAGAGTCGGACACGAGTGAGTGACTTGACTTTACCCAAGTGACTTTAAATGATCAAGTCTTGCAGAGTGTTAAGTAATTCTCTCATCAACAAGGTCACAGCACCTCACACAGGCAGATACATGAAAAGGTCCAGTACTCAGTATTATGGAATTGAGTTTTAAACCAAAACCGGAAAAGTCTCACTATCTTGAATCACCCATTCCTGATCTAAAATCCTTAGCTTCGTTCTGTGCATCGTTTTGTCAGTTGCCAATGGTAACTTTTCTGTGTCCAAAACTAATGTTCTATAAAGAGCTAACATCACTCATCCCTTGGTATGGACCACTCGTCCTGCTAAATAACATCTTACATATTCACCGATCTGAAGGATCGCATCACTGATTTTTACGTGAGGCGTAAACGAATTCCGCGTTCAGTTCAACTGGCAACCTGAAGAGGAAACAGGACAAGAACGGGGCAGTACCCAAGCAAGAGGGAGACGGGGTTTGCAGCGCGGCCATCGGCGGCCTGCAGAGCGGCGTCTCAGGACGGCAGGGATGGCAGTGAGGGCGGGCTCCAGAGGAACGTGGGTAAGAGGTCCGCGGGGCTCGCTGCGGGAGCGGGGTGCGCGGGCGCCTCTCCCGGGTGCGTCCGCGCCTGCGCAAAGTGCGCGCCCTGCCGGAAGGCTCTGCGGCTCCGCCTGGGGCCGGGCGGCCGCTCCCCCGAGTGCACCCTCTTGTGCTGGTTGAGGTGGCCGATCTGGATGAAGGTCTTCCGGCACTCCTTGCACTCGTAGGGCTTCTTCCCGGAGTGGATCCTCTGGTGGACGCTCAGGGACTGCCGGTGGCTGAAGGCCTTGCCGCAGGCGCTGCACTCGTACGGCTTCTCGCCAGTGTGGCTCCGGCGGTGGCAGGTGAGGGACGACTTGGTCTTGAAGGCCTTCCCGCACTCGGTGCAGCCGTGGGGCCTCTGGCCCGTGTGCAGCCGCTGGTGCTGCGTGCAGGACGAGTTGTCGCCGAAGGCCTTCCCGCACTGCAGGCACTTGTAGGGCTTCTCCCCGGTGTGGACGCGCTGGTGCTGCACCAGGTGCGTGGTCTGGCTGAAGGCCTTCCCGCACTCCTTGCACGCGTGGGGCTTCTCCCCCGTGTGCGTCTTCTGATGCTGGGCCAGGTGGGCCTTCTGGGTGAAGGCCTTGCTGCACACCTTGCAGGCGTAGGGCTTCTCCCCGGTGTGGATCCGCTGGTGGGTGGCCAGCTGCGAGCTGATGCTGAAAGCCTTGCCGCAGTCCGCGCACGCGAAGGGCTTCTCCCCGGTGTGGATCCGCAGGTGGCTGGCCAGGTGGATGTTCTGCCTGAAGGCCTTGCCGCACTCCTTGCACCGGAAGGGCTTCTCCCCCGAGTGCACGCGCTGGTGCTGCGTGAGGGAGGCGTGGTGGCTGAAGGCCTTGCGACACACCTCGCACGCGTAGGGCTTCTCCCCGGTGTGGACGCGCTGGTGCACGGTCAGCGACGAGCCGTAGCGGAAGCACTTGCCGCATGCCTCGCACTTGTACGGCTTCTCCCCGGTGTGGATCCGCCGGTGCTGGTTCAGCCCGATGTGGTCGCTGAAGGCTTTCCCGCAGTCCAGGCAGTCGAAGGGCTTCTCCCCGGTGTGGTAGTACCTCCAGTGGCGGATGAGCGACGTGTTCTGGATGAAGGCCTTCCCGCAGTCCAGGCACTCGTAGGGCTTCTTGCCCGTGTGGCACCGCTGGTGGCGCGCGAAGGAAGAGCCGTCGCTGAAGGCCTTGCCGCACTCCTTACACTTGTACGGCTTCTCGCCCGTGTGGATCCTCTGGTGGACGGTGAGCGACGAGCTCTGCGTGAAGGTTTTCTTGCATTCCTGACATTTGAACAGTTTTTTCCCTGTGTAGATTCCCGCATCTTTTATCAGCACTGAGTTTGGGGGCAAAGCTTTCTTAACCGAGTCAGGGCGGTGGCCTCCCTCTTCCGAGATGTCCAGGTGGAGCCACCTACCTGGTTTGTTATACCGACACACTCTCTCTTCAGAGAAGGTGTTGTGGAGAGTGACTGCCTCCTGCCGGAGTCTTGTCTCCTGACCTGCCAGCTTCCTTGCAAACAAACGGTCAGCGTCCCACCTTTCTCGGAGCGAGGAACACTCTACGTTAATGTCTGAAATTCTGTCTGTTACCACTTCAGCAAAGGAACTCTGCTTTGAAAGTACCTCCTGAGTTTCCTGTACACACTGCTGGCCTGAAAGATAGAAGGAAGACACACAACAGAAAACACTTCCTTTACGGAACGCTGCGGAAAAGCAGAATCTGCGAAAACGGAAACTGTGGAGAAACTCACTGACGAGTCAAACCCGGATGAAATAACTAAACTCCACTACACACAAACAATAGTGAATAGTGAACTCACTTGTGAATGAATCCCATATAAATTCACAAAACGGTGCACCTCTACACGCAGGAAAGTGAACTCACTGCTGAATGAAACTCTGATGAAATCAATAAACTGTGCACCCCTGACACTCGGGAAAGTCAACTCATTGCTGAAAGAAACCCTGAAGAAATCAATAAATTGTGCACCTCTGACACTCGGGAAAGTGAACTCACTGCTGAAAGAAACCCTGAAGAAATAAATAAAGTGTGCACCTCTGACACTCTGGAGAGTGAACACACTGCTCAATGAAACCGAGATGAACAAAAGAAACTGTGCACCTCTGACATGTGGGAAAGTGAACACACGTCTGAAGGAAACTGTGCATCTCTGACAGTCGGTAAAGTGAACTCACCGGAGAAAGAACACCAGATGAAATCAATAAACTCTGCAACTCTGAAACGCCGGAAAGTGAACACGCTGCTGAATGAAACCATGATCGAATCAATAAACGGTGACCTCTGACACTGGGAAAGTGAACTCACTGCTCACTAAAACCGTGATGAAAACATAAACTGAGCAGCACACACACTCAGGACAGTGTACTCAGTGCTGACTCAAAAAACCAGATGAAATCAATAAAATGTGCACCTCTCACACTCCAGAAAGTAAACTCACTGCTGACTGAAACCCAGATGAAAACGATAAACTGTGCACCTCTGACACTCGGGAAAGTGAACTCACTGCTGAACGAAACCATAAATGAAATCAATAAAATGTGCACCTCTCACACTCCAGAAAGTAAACTCACTGCTGACTGAAACCCAGATGAAAACGATAAACTGTGCACCTCTGACACTCGGGAATGGGAACTCATGCCGAATTGACCCCTGATTGAATCAATAAAATGTGCACCTCTGACACTCGGGAAAGTCAACTCACTGCTGAACGAAACACTGAATGAAATCAGTAAACAGTGCATCTCTGACACTCGAGAAAGTGAACTCACTGTTGAAAGAAACCCTAAAGAAATCAATAAAGTGTGCACGTTTGACACTCAGGAAAGTGAACTCACTGTTCAATGAAACCCTGATGAAAACAATAAACTGTGCAGCACACACTCTCAGGAAAGTGTACTCAATGCTGAAACAAAAACCCTGATCAAATCAGTAAACTAGGTACCTCTGACACACGGGAAAGTGAACTCATTGCTGAAAGAAAGCGGGAATGAAATCAATAAATTGTGCATCACTGACACTCGGGAAAGTGAGCTCATTGGTGAATTAAACCCTGATGAAATCAATAAAATGTGCACCTCTGACACTCCGGAAAGTGTACTCACTGCTGAATGAAACCGAGATGAAATCAATAAACTGCGCAACTCGGACACATGGGAAAATGAACTCACCTCTAAATGAAACTCTGTATTTCCGACAATCGGAAAAGTGAACTCACCGGAAAAAAACACCCTGACGAAATCAATAAACAGTGCAACTCTGACACGTAGGAAAGGGAACTCAGCGGAGAATAAAACCCTGATGAAATTAATAAACTGTGCAACTTGACACGAGGGTAAGTGAACTCACTGCTGAATGATACCCTGAAGAAATCAATAAACTGTGCACCTCTGACGCTCAGGAAAGGGAACTCACAACAGACAGAAAGCCTGATGAAATCAATCAATAAGCTGTCCAACGCTGACACTCAGGAAAGTGAACTCACTGTTCAATGAAACCATGATGAAAACATAAACTGTGGAGTATTACTCAGCCGTTAAAAAGAATTCATTTGAATCAGTTCTGATGAGATGGATGAAACTGGAGCCAATAATACAAAGTAAAGTAAGCCAGAAAGAAAAACACCAATACAGTATACTAACACATATATATGGAATTTAGGAAGATGGCAATGACGACCCTGTATGCAAGACAGGAAAAAAGACACAGATGTGTATAACGGACTTTTGGACTCAGAGGGAGAGGGAAAGGGTGGGATGATTTGGGAGAATGGGAATTCTAACATGTATACTATCATGTAAGAATTGAATCGCCAGTCCATGTCTGACGTAGGGTGCAGCATGCTTGGGGCTGATGCGTGGGGATGACCCAGAGAGATGTTGCGGGGAGGGAGGTGGGAGGGGGGGTCATGTTTGGGAACACATGTAAGAATTAAAGATTTTAAAATTAAAAAAATAATAATAATAAAAGAAAACATAAACTGTGCAGCACACACACTCAGGAAAGTGTGCTCAGAACTGATTCAAAAACTCAGATGAAATCAGTAAAATGGGAACCACTGACACTCGGGAAAGGGAACTCACTGCTGAATGAAACCCGGATGAAAACGATAAACTGTGCGCCTCTAAAACTCCGGAATGTGAACTCACTGCCGAATACAACCCCGATGGAATCAAAAAACTGTGCACCTCTGACACTCCGAAAAGTGAACGCACTGCTGAATGAACCAAGATGAAATCACTAAACTGTGCACCCCTGACACTCAGGAAAGTGAACTCACTGCTGAATGAAACCATGATGAAAACAAAAACTGTGCAGCGCATATAAGCAAGAAAGTCTACTCAGCGCTGACTCAAACCGGATAAAATTAGTAAAAAGGGAACCTATCACACGCGGGAAAGTGAACTCAATGCTGAATAAAACCCTGATGACATCAATAAACTGTGCAACACTGACAGGCGGGAAAGTGAACTCATTGTTGAAAGGAACCGTCATGAAAACGATAAACTGTGCACCTCTGACACTCGGGAAACTGAACTCACTGCTGAACGAAACCCTGAATGAAATCAATAAGCTGTGCACCTCTGACACTCGAGAAAGTGAATTCACTGCTGAAAGAAACCCTAAAGAAATCAATAAAGTGTGCACGTCTGACACTCAGAAAAGTGAACTCACTGCTCAATGAAACCCTGATGAAAACAATAAACTGTGCAGCACACACACTCAGGAAAGTGTACTCAAAGCGGAGACAAAAACCCTGATCAAATCAGTACACGGGGTACCTCTGACACACGGGAAAGTGAACTCATTGCTGCACGAAACCGGGAATGAAATCAATAAACTGTGCAACTCTGACACCTGGGAAAGGGAACTCCCCTCTGAATGAAACTGTGCACCTCTGACAATCGGGAAAGTGAACTCACCGGAGAAAGACACCCTGATGAAATCAACAAACTGTGCAACTGTGACACGCGGGAAAGCGAACTCATTGTTGAACGAAACCCTGATGAAAACGATAAACTGCGCACCTCTGACACTCGGGCATGTGAACTCACTGCCGAATCGAACCCTGATGGAATCAATAAACTGTGCACCTCTGACGCTCGGGAAAGGGAACTCACCGGAGAAGGCAACCCTGAGGAAATCAATAAGCTGTGCACCTCTGACACTCCGGAAAGGGAACTCACTGCTGAATGCAATCGAGATGAAATCCATCAACGGTGCAACTCTGACACGCGGGAAAGTGAACTCACTGCTGAATGAAACTGTGCACCTCTGACAATCGGGAAAGTGAACTCACCGGATAGAGACACCCTGACGAAATCAATGCACAGTGCCACTCTGACACGCGGGAAACTGAACTCACCAGAGAGAGAAACCCTGATGACATCAATAAACTGTGCAATTCTGACACGCGGGAAAGGGAACTCACTGCTGAAAGAAAACCTGAAGAAATCAATCAAGTGTGCACCTCTGACACTCAGGAAAGTGAACTCACTGCTCAATGAAACCATGATGAAACCATAAACTGAGCAGCACACACAATCAAGACAGTGTACTCAGTGCTGAATCACAAACCCGGATGAAATCAGTAAAATGGGAACCTCTCACACTCGGGAAAGGGAACTCACTGCTGAAAGAAACCCGGATGAAAACGATAAACTGCGCACCTCTGACACTCGGGCATGTGAACTCACTGCCGCATCGAACCCTGATGGAATCAATAAACTGTGCACCTCTGACGCTCGGGAAAGGGAACTCACCGGACAAGGCAACCCTGAGGAAATCAATAAGCTGTGCACCCCTGACACTCCGGAAAGTGAACTCACTGCTGAATGCAATCGAGATGAAATCCATCAACGGTGCAACTCTGACACGCGGGAAAGTGAACTCACTGCTGAATGAAACCGTGATCGAAGCAATAAACGGTGCACCTCTGACACTCGGGAACGTGAACTCATTGCTGAATGATACCCTGATAAATTAATAAACTGTGCACCTCTGACACTCGGGAAACTGAACTCACTGCTGAACGAAACCCTGAATGAAATCAATAAGCTGTGCACCTCTGACACTCGAGAAAGTGAACTCACTGCTGAAAGAAACCCTAAAGAAATCAATAAAGTGTGCACGACTGACACTCAGAAAAGTGAACTCACTGCTCAATGAAACCCTGATGAAAACAATAAACTGTGCAGCACACACACTCAGGAAAGTGTACTCAAAGCGGAAACAAAAACCCTGATCAAATCAGTACACGGGGTACCTCTGACACACGGGAAAGTGAACTCATTGCTGAACGAAACCGGGAATGAAATCAATAAACTGTGCAACTGTGACACCTGGGAAAGGGAACTCACCTCTGAATGAAACTGTGCACCTCTGACAATCGGGAAAGTGAACTCACCGGAGAAAGACACCCTGACGAAATCAATGAACAGTGCCACTCTGACACGCGGGAAATTGAACTCACCAGAGAGAGAAACCCTGATGACATCAATAAACTGTGCAATTCTGACACGCGGGAAAGGGAACTCACTGCTGAAAGAAAACCTGAAGAAATTAATCAAGTGTGCACCTCTGACACTCAGGAAAGTGAACTCACTGCTCAATGAAACCATGATGAAACCATAAACTGAGCAGCACACACAATCAAGACAGTGTACTCAGTGCTGAATCACAAACCTGGATGAAATCAGGAAAATGGGAACCTCTCACACTCGGGAAAGGGAACTCACTGCTGAAAGAAACCCTGATGAAAACGATAAACTGCGCACCTCTGACACTCGGGAATGTGAACTCACTGCCGCATCGAACCCTAATGGAATCAATAAACTGTGCACCTCTGACGCTCGGGAAAGGGAACTCACCGGAGACTGCAACCCTGAAGAAATCAATAAGCTGTGCACCTCTGACACTCCGGAAAGGGAACTCACTGCTGAATGAAACAGAGATGAAATCAATAAACTGTGTAACTCTGACACGCGGCGAAAGTGAACTCACTGCTGAAGGAAACCGTGAGGAAACAATAAACTGTGCACCTCTCACAGTGCGGAGAGTGAACTCGCCGCAGAATGAAACTCTGATGAAACAATGAACTGTGCACCTCTCACGCTCGGGAAAGTGAACTCACTGCTGAAGGAAACCGTGAGGAAACAATAAACTGTGCACCTCTCACACGCGGGATAGTGAACTCACTGCTGAACGAAACCCTGAATGAAATCAATAAACTGTGCAACGCTGACCCTTGGGAAGGTGAACTCACTGCTGAATGAAACCCTGAATGAAATCAATAAAGTGTGCAACGCTGACCCTTGGGAAAGTGAACTCACTGCTGCAGGAAACCCTGATGAAATCAATATACTGTGCACCTCGGAAAATCGGGTAAGTGAACTCACCGGAAAAAGAAACCGTGAGGAAACAATAAACTGTGCACCTCTCACAGTGCGGAGAGTGAACTCGCCGCAGAATGAAACTCTGATGAAACAATGAACTGTGCACCTCTCACGCTCGGGAACGTGAGCTCACTAATGAATGGAACCCTGATGAAATCAAGAAACTGTGCACCTCTGCCATCAGGAAAGTGAACTCACGGCTCAATGAAGCCCAGATGAAAACACCACACTGTGCACCTCTGACACTCGGGAAAGTGAAGTCACCGGAGACAGAAACCCTGATGAAATCAATAAAGTGTGCACCTCTGACACGAGAGAACGTGAACTCACTGCTAAATGAAACTGTAATGGAACCAGTAAACTGTGCACCTCTGACACTCGGGAAAGTGAACTCACTGCTGAACGAAACCGCGAGGGAAATCAATAAAGTGTGCACCTCTGACACTCGAGAACGTGAACTCACTGCTGAAAGAAACCCGGATGAAAACGATAAACTGTGCACCTCTGACACTCGGGAATGTGAACTCACTGCCGAATGAAACCGAGATGAAATCAATAAACTGTGCCAGTCTGACACTTGGGAAAGGGAACTCACCTCTGAATGAAACTGTGCACCTCTGACAATCGGGAAAGTGAACTCACCGGAGAAAGACACCCTGATGAAATCAACAAACCGTGCAACTCTGACACGCGGGAAAGCGAACTCATTGTTGAACGAAACCCTGATGAAAACGATAAACTGCGCACCTCTGACACTCGGGCATGTGAACTCACTGCCGAATCGAACCCTGATGGAATCAATAAACTGTGCACCTCTGACGCTCGGGAAAGGGAACTCACCGGACAAGGCAACCCTGAGGAAATCAATAAGCTGTGCACCTCTGACACTCCGGAAAGTGAACTCACTGCTGAATGCAATCGAGATGAAATCCATCAACGGTGCAACTCTGACACGCGGGAAAGTGAACTCACTGCTGAATGAAACTGTGCACCTCTGACAATCGGGAAAGTGAACTCACCGGATAGAGACACCCTGACGAAATCAATGAACAGTGCCACTCTGACACGCGGGAAACTGAACTCACCAGAGAGAGAAACCCTGATGACATCAATAAACTGTGCAATTCTGACACGCGGGAAAGGGAACTCACTGCTGAAAGAAAACCTGAAGAAATCAATCAAGTGTGCACCTCTGACACTCAGGAAAGTGAACTCACTGCTCAATGAACCCATGATGAAACCATAAACTGAGCAGCACACACAATCAAGACAGTGTACTCAGTGCTGAATCACAAACCCGGATGAAATCAGGAAAATGGGAACCTCTCACACTCGGGAAAGGGAACTCACTGCTGAAAGAAACCCGGATGAAAACGATAAACTGTGCACCTCTGACACTCGGGAATGTGAACTCACTGCCGCATCGAACCCTGAGGGAATCAATAAACTGTGCACCTCTGACGCTCGGGAAAGGGAACTCACCGGAGACTGCAACCCTGAGGAAATCAATAAGCTGTGCACCTCTGACACTCCGGAAAGTGAACTCACTGCTGAATGAAACAGAGATGAAATCAATAAACTGTGTAACTCTGACACGCGGGGAAAGTGAACTCACTGCTGAAGGAAACCGTGAGGAAACAATAAACTGTGCACCTCTCACAGTGCGGAGAGTGAACTCGCCGCAGAATGAAACTCTGATGAAACAATGAACTGTGCAGCTCTCACGCTCGGGAAAGGGAACTCACAGCTGAATGAAACCCTGATGAAAACATAAACTGTGCACCTCTCACGCTCGGGAAAGTAAGCTCACTAATGAATGGAACCCTGATGAAATCAAGAAACTGTGCACCTCTGCCATCAGGAAAGTGAACTCACGGCTCAATGAAGCCCAGATGAAAACACCACACTGTGCACCTCTGACACTCGGGAAAGTTAAGTCCCCGGAGACAGAAACCCTGATGAAATCAATAAAGTGTGCACCTCTGACACTCGAGAACGTGAACTCACTGCCGAATGAAACCGAGATGAAATCAATAAACTGTGCAAGTCTGACACTTGGGAAAGGGAACTCACCTCTGAATGAAACTGTGCACCTCTGACAATCGTGAAAGTGAACTCACCGGAGAAAGACACCCTGATGAAATCAACAAACTGTGCAACTCTGACACGCGGGAAAGCGAACTCATTGTTGAACGAAACCCTGATGAAAACGATAAACTGCGCACCTCTGACACTCGGGCATGTGAACTCACTGCCGAATCGAACCCTGATGGAATCAATAAACTGTGCACCTCTGACGCTCGGGAAAGGGAACTCACCGGACAAGGCAACCCTGAGGAAATCAATAAGCTGTGCACCTCTGACACTCCGGAAAGTGAACTCACTGCTGAATGCAATCGAGATGAAATCCATCAACGGTGCAACTCTGACACGCGGGAAAGTGAACTCACTGCTGAATGAAACCGTGATCGAAGCAATAAACGGTGCACCTCTGACACTCGGGAACGTGAACTCATTGCTGAATGATACCCTGATAAATTAATAAACTGTGCACCTCTGACACTCGGGAAACTGAACTCACTGCTGAACGAAACCCTGAATGAAACCAATAAGCTGTGCACCTCTGACACTCGAGAAAGTGAACTCACTGCTGAATGCAATCGAGATCAAATCCATCAACGGTGCAACTCTGACACGCGGGAAAGTGAACTCACTGCTGAATGAAACTGCACCTCTGACAATCGGGAAAGTGAACTCACCGGAGAAAGACACCCTGACGAAATCAATGCACAGTGCCACTCTGACACGCGGGAAACTGAACTCACCAGAGAGAGAAACCCTGATGACATCAATAATCTGTGCAATTCTGACACGCGGGAAAGGGAACTCACTGCTGAAAGAAAACCTGAAGAAATCAATCAAGTGTGCACCTCTGACACTCAGGAAAGTGAACTCACTGCTCAATGAAACCATGATGAAACCATAAACTGAGCAGCACACACAATCAAGACAGTGTACTCAGTGCTGAATCACAAACCCGGATGAAATCAGGAAAATGGGAACCTCTCACACTCGGGAAAGGGAACTCACTGCTGAAAGAAACCCGGATGAAAACGATAAACTGTGCACCTCTGACACTCGGGAATGTGAACTCACTGCCGAATGAAACCGAGATGAAATCAATAAACTGTGCCAGTCTGACACTTGGGAAAGGGAACTCACCTCTGAATGAAACTGTGCACCTCTGACAATCGGGAAAGTGAACTCACCGGAGAAAGACACCCTGATGAAATCAACAAACTGTGCAACTCTGACACGCGGGAAAGCGAACTCATTGTTGAACGAAACCCTGATGAAAACGATAAACTGCGCACCTCTGACACTCGGGCATGTGAACTCACTGCCGAATCGAACCCTGATGGAATCAATAAACTGTGCACCTCTGACGCTCGGGAAAGGGAACTCACCGGACAAGGCAACCCTGAGGAAATCAATAAGCTGTGCACCTCTGACACTCCGGAAAGTGAACTCACTGCTGAATGCAATCGAGATGAAATCCATCAACGGTGCAACTCTGACACGCGGGAAAGTGAACTCACTGCTGAATGAAACTGTGCACCTCTGACAATCGGGAAAGTGAACTCACCGGAGAAAGACACCCTGACGAAATCAATGCACAGTGCCACTCTGACACGCGGGAAACTGAACTCACCAGAGAGAGAAACCCTGATGACATCAATAATCTGTGCAATTCTGACACGCGGGAAAGGGAACTCACTGCTGAAAGAAAACCTGAAGAAATCAATCAAGTGTGCACCTCTGACACTCAGGAAAGTGAACTCACTGCTCAATGAACCCATGATGAAACCATAAACTGAGCAGCACACACAATCAAGACAGTGTACTCAGTGCTGAATCACAAACCCGGATGAAATCAGGAAAATGGGAACCTCTCACACTCGGGAAAGGGAACTCACTGCTGAAAGAAACCCGGATGAAAACGATAAACTGTGCACCTCTGACACTCGGGCATGTGAACTCACTGCCGCATCGAACCCTGAGGGAATCAATAAACTGTGCACCTCTGACGCTCGGGAAAGGGAACTCACCGGAGACTGCAACCCTGAAGAAATCAATAAGCTGTGCACCTCTGACACTCCGGAAAGTGAACTCACTGCTGAATGAAACAGAGATGAAATCAATAAACTGTGTAACTCTGACACGCGGGGAAAGTGAACTCACTGCTGAAGGAAACCGTGAGGAAACAATAAACTGTGCACCTCTCACAGTGCGGAGAGTGAACTCGCCGCAGAATGAAACTCTGATGAAACAATGAACTGTGCAGCTCTCACGCTCGGGAAAGGGAACTCACAGCTGAATGAAACCCTGATGAAAACATAAACTGTGCACCTCTCACGCTCGGGAAAGTGAGCTCACTAATGAATGGAACCCTGATGAAATCAAGAAACTGTGCACCTCTGCCATCAGGAAAGTGAACTCACGGCTCAATGAAGCCCAGATGAAAACACCACACTGTGCACCTCTGACACTCGGGAAAGTTAAGTCACCGGAGACAGAAACCCTGATGAAATCAATAAAGTGTGCACCTCTGACACGAGAGAACGTGAACTCACTGCTAAATGAAACTGTAATGGAACCAGTAAACTGTGCACCTCTGACACTCGGGAAAGTGAACTCACTGCTGAACGAAACCGCGAGGGAAATCAATAAAGTGTGCACCTCTGACACTCGAGAACGTGAACTCACTGCTGAAAGAAACCCGGATGAAAACGATAAACTGTGCACCTCTGACACTCGGGAATGTGAACTCACTGCCGAATGAAACCGAGATGAAATCAATAAACTGTGCCAGTCTGACACTTGGGAAAGGGAACTCCCCTCTGAATGAAACTGTGCACCTCTGACAATCGGGAAAGTGAACTCACCGGAGAAAGACACCCTGATGAAATCAACAAACTGTGCAACTCTGACACGCGGGAAAGCGAACTCATTGTTGAACGAAACCCTGATGAAAACGATAAACTGCACACCTCTGACACTCGGGCATGTGAACTCACTGCCGAATCGAACCCTGATGGAATCAATAAACTGTGCACCTCTGACGCTCGGGAAAGGGAACTCACCGGACAAGGCAACCCTGAGGAAATCAATAAGCTGTGCACCTCTGACACTCCGGAAAGTGAACTCACTGCTGAATGCAATCGAGATGAAATCCATCAACGGTGCAACTCTGACACGCGGGAAAGTGAACTCACTGCTGAATGAAACTGTGCACCTCTGACAATCGGGAAAGTGAACTCACCGGAGAAAGACACCCTGACGAAATCAATGCACAGTGCCACTCTGACACGCGGGAAACTGAACTCACCAGAGAGAGAAACCCTGATGACATCAATAAACTGTGCAATTCTGACACGCGGGAAAGGGAACTCACTGCTGAAAGAAAACCTGAAGAAATCAATCAAGTGTGCACCTCTGACACTCAGGAAAGTGAACTCACTGCTCAATGAAACCATGATGAAACCATAAACTGAGCAGCACACACAATCAAGACAGTGTACTCAGTGCTGAATCACAAACCCGGATGAAATCAGGAAAATGGGAACCTCTCACACTCGGGAAAGGGAACTCACTGCTGAAAGAAACCCGGATGAAAACGATAAACTGTGCACCTCTGACACTCGGGCATGTGAACTCACTGCCGCATCGAACCCTGAGGGAATCAATAAACTGTGCACCTCTGACGCTCGGGAAAGGGAACTCACCGGACAAGGCAACCCTGAGGAAATCAATAAGCTGTGCACCTCTGACACTCCGGAAAGTGAACTCACTGCTGAATGAAACAGAGATGAAATCAATAAACTGTGTAACTCTGACACGCGGGGAAAGTGAACTCACTGCTGAAGGAAACCGTGAGGAAACAATAAACTGTGCACCTCTCACAGTGCGGAGAGTGAACTCGCCGCAGAATGAAACTCTGATGAAACAATGAACTGTGCACCTCTCACGCTCGGGAAAGGGAACTCACAGCTGAATGAAACCCTGATGAAAACATAAACTGTGCACCTCTCACGCTCGGGAAAGTGAGCTCACTAATGAATGGAACCCTGATGAAATCAAGAAACTGTGCACCTCTGCCATCAGGAAAGTGAACTCACGGCTCAATGAAGCCCAGATGAAAACACCACACTGTGCACCTCTGACACTCGGGAAAGTTAAGTCCCCGGAGACAGAAACCCTGATGAAATCAATAAAGTGTGCACCTCTGACACGAGAGAATGTGAACTCACTGCTAAATGAAACTGTAATGGAACCAGTAAACTGTGCACCTCTGACACTCGGGAAAGTGAACTCACTGCTGAACGAAACCGCGAGGGAAATCAATAAAGTGTGCACCTCTGACACTCGAGAACGTGAACTCACTGCTGAAAGAAACCCGGATGAAAACGATAAACTGTGCACCTCTGACACTCGGGAATGTGAACTCACTGCCGAATGAAACCGAGATGAAATCAATAAACTGTGCCAGTCTGACACTTGGGAAAGGGAACTCACCTCTGAATGAAACTGTGCACCTCTGACAATCGGGAAAGTGAACTCACCGGAGAAAGACACCCTGATGAAATCAACAAACTGTGCAACTCTGACACGCGGGAAAGCGAACTCATTGTTGAACGAAACCCTGATGAAAACGATAAACTGCGCACCTCTGACACTCGGGCATGTGAACTCACTGCCGAATCGAACCCTGATGGAATCAATAAACTGTGCACCTCTGACGCTCGGGAAAGGGAACTCACCGGACAAGGCAACCCTGAGGAAATCAATAAGCTGTGCACCTCTGACACTCCGGAAAGTGAACTCACTGCTGAATGCAATCGAGATGAAATCCATCAACGGTGCAACTCTGACACGCGGGAAAGTGAACTCACTGCTGAATGAAACTGTGCACCTCTGACAATCGGGAAAGTGAACTCACCGGAGAAAGACACCCTGACGAAATCAATGAACAGTGCCACTCTGACACGCGGGAAACTGAACTCACCAGAGAGAGAAACCCTGATGACATCAATAAACTGTGCAATTCTGACACGCGGGAAAGGGAACTCACTGCTGAAAGAAAACCTGAAGAAATCAATCAAGTGTGCACCTCTGACACTCAGGAAAGTGAACTCACTGCTCAATGAAACCATGATGAAACCATAAACTGAGCAGCACACACAATCAAGACAGTGTACTCAGTGCTGAATCACAAACCCGGATGAAATCAGGAAAATGGGAACCTCTCACACTCGGGAAAGGGAACTCACTGCTGAAAGAAACCCGGATGAAAACGATAAACTGTGCACCTCTGACACTCGGGAATGTGAACTCACTGCCGCATCGAACCCTGAGGGAATCAATAAACTGTGCACCTCTGACGCTCGGGAAAGGGAACTCACCGGAGACTGCAACCCTGAAGAAATCAATAAGCTGTGCACCTCTGACACTCCGGAAAGTGAACTCACTGCTGAATGAAACAGAGATGAAATCAATAAACTGTGTAACTCTGACACGCGGGGAAAGTGAACTCACTGCTGAAGGAAACCGTGAGGAAACAATAAACTGTGCACCTCTCACAGTGCGGAGAGTGAACTCGCCGCAGAATGAAACTCTGATGAAACAATGAACTGTGCAGCTCTCACGCTCGGGAAAGGGAACTCACAGCTGAATGAAACCCTGATGAAAACATAAACTGTGCACCTCTCACGCTCGGGAAAGTGAGCTCACTAATGAATGGAACCCTGATGAAATCAAGAAACTGTGCACCTCTGCCATCAGGAAAGTGAACTCACGGCTCAATGAAGCCCAGATGAAAACACCACACTGTGCACCTCTGACACTCGGGAAAGTTAAGTCCCCGGAGACAGAAACCCTGATGAAATCAATAAAGTGTGCACCTCTGACACGAGAGAACGTGAACTCACTGCTAAATGAAACTGTAATGGAACCAGTAAACTGTGCACCTCTGACACTCGGGAAAGTGAACTCACTGCTGAACGAAACCGCGAGGGAAATCAATAAAGTGTGCACCTCTGACACTCGAGAACGTGAACTCACTGCTGAAAGAAACCCGGATGAAAACGATAAACTGTGCACCTCTGACACTCGGGAATGTGAACTCACTGCCGAATGAAACCGAGATGAAATCAATAAACTGTGCAAGTCTGACACTTGGGAAAGGGAACTCACCTCTGAATGAAACTGTGCACCTCTGACAATCGTGAAAGTGAACTCACCGGAGAAAGACACCCTGATGAAATCAATAAACTGTGCAACTGTGACACGCGGGAAAGCGAACTCATTGTTGAACGAAACCCTGATGAAAACGATAAACTGCGCACCTCTGACACTCGGGCATGTGAACTCACTGCCGAATCGAACCCTGATGGAATCAATAAACTGTGCACCTCTGACGCTCGGGAAAGGGAACTCACCGGACAAGGCAACCCTGAGGAAATCAATAAGCTGTGCACCTCTGACACTCCGGAAAGTGAACTCACTGCTGAATGCAATCGAGATGAAATCCATCAACGGTGCAACTCTGACACACGGGAAAGTGAACTCACTGCTGAATGAAACCGTGATCGAAGCAATAAACGGTGCACCTCTGACACTCGGGAACGTGAACTCATTGCTGAATGATACCCTGATAAATTAATAAACTGTGCACCTCTGACACTCGGGAAACTGAACTCACTGCTGAATGCAATCGAGATGAAATCCATCAACGGTGCAACTCTGACACGCGGGAAAGTGAACTCACTGCTGAATGAAACTGCACCTCTGACAATCGGGAAAGTGAACTCACCGGAGAAAGACACCCTGACGAAATCAATGCACAGTGCCACTCTGACACGCGGGAAACTGAACTCACCAGAGAGAGAAACCCTGATGACATCAATAATCTGTGCAATTCTGACACGCGGGAAAGGGAACTCACTGCTGAAAGAAAACCTGAAGAAATCAATCAAGTGTGCACCTCTGACACTCAGGAAAGTGAACTCACTGCTCAATGAAACCATGATGAAACCATAAACTGAGCAGCACACACAATCAAGACAGTGTACTCAGTGCTGAATCACAAACCCGGATGAAATCAGGAAAATGGGAACCTCTCACACTCGGAAAAGGGAACTCACTGCTGAAAGAAACCCGGATGAAAACGATAAACTGTGCACCTCTGACACTCGGGAATGTGAACTCACTGCCGCATCGAACCCTGAGGGAATCAATAAACTGTGCACCTCTGACGCTCGGGAAAGGGAACTCACCGGAGACTGCAACCCTGAAGAAATCAATAAGCTGTGCACCTCTGACACTCCGGAAAGTGAACTCACTGCTGAATGAAACAGAGATGAAATCAATAAACTGTGTAACTCTGACACGCGGGGAAAGTGAACTCACTGCTGAAGGAAACCGTGAGGAAACAATAAACTGTGCACCTCTCACACGCGGGATAGTGAACTCACTGCTGAACGAAACCCTGAATGAAATCAATAAACTGTGCAACGCTGACCCTTGGGAAGGTGAACTCACTGCTGAATGAAACCCTGAATGAAATCAATAAAGTGTGCAACGCTGACCCTTGGGAAAGTGAACTCACTGCTGCAGGAAACCCTGATGAAATCAATATACTGTGCACCTCGGAAAATCGGGTAAGTGAACTCACCGGAAAAAGAAACCGTGAGGAAACAATAAACTGTGCACCTCTCACAGTGCGGAGAGTGAACTCGCCGCAGAATGAAACTCTGATGAAACAATGAACTGTGCACCTCTCACGCTCGGGAACGTGAGCTCACTAATGAATGGAACCCTGATGAAATCAAGAAACTGTGCACCTCTGCCATCAGGAAAGTGAACTCACGGCTCAATGAAGCCCAGATGAAAACACCACACTGTGCACCTCTGACACTCGGGAAAGTGAAGTCACCGGAGACAGAAACCCTGATGAAATCAATAAAGTGTGCACCTCTGACACGAGAGAACGTGAACTCACTGCTAAATGAAACTGTAATGGAACCAGTAAACTGTGCACCTCTGACACTCGGGAAAGTGAA
This sequence comes from Ovis canadensis, assembly GCF_042477335.2. Classification (NCBI taxonomy): domain Eukaryota; kingdom Metazoa; phylum Chordata; class Mammalia; order Artiodactyla; family Bovidae; genus Ovis; species Ovis canadensis. The sequence continues at coordinate 78,215,113 of NC_091258.1, forward strand.
CTCACTGCTGAACGAAACCGCGAGGGAAATCAATAAAGTGTGCACCTCTGACACTCGAGAACGTGAACTCACTGCTGAAAGAAACCCGGATGAAAACGATAAACTGTGCACCTCTGACACTCGGGAATGTGAACTCACTGCCGAATGAAACCGAGATGAAATCAATAAACTGTGCCAGTCTGACACTTGGGAAAGGGAACTCCCCTCTGAATGAAACTGTGCACCTCTGACAATCGGGAAAGTGAACTCACCGGAGAAAGACACCCTGATGAAATCAACAAACTGTGCAACTCTGACACGCGGGAAAGCGAACTCATTGTTGAACGAAACCCTGATGAAAACGATAAACTGCGCACCTCTGACACTCGGGCATGTGAACTCACTGCCGAATCGAACCCTGATGGAATCAATAAACTGTGCACCTCTGACGCTCGGGAAAGGGAACTCACCGGACAAGGCAACCCTGAGGAAATCAATAAGCTGTGCACCTCTGACACTCCGGAAAGTGAACTCACTGCTGAATGCAATCGAGATGAAATCCATCAACGGTGCAACTCTGACACGCGGGAAAGTGAACTCACTGCTGAATGAAACTGTGCACCTCTGACAATCGGGAAAGTGAACTCACCGGAGAAAGACACCCTGACGAAATCAATGCACAGTGCCACTCTGACACGCGGGAAACTGAACTCACCAGAGAGAGAAACCCTGATGACATCAATAAACTGTGCAATTCGGACACGCGGGAAAGGGAACTCACTGCTGAAAGAAAACCTGAAGAAATCAGTCAAGTGTGCACCTCTGACACTCAGGAAAGTGAACTCACTGCTCAATGAACCCATGATGAAACCATAAACTGAGCAGCACACACAATCAAGACAGTGTACTCAGTGCTGAATCACAAACCCGGATGAAATCAGGAAAATGGGAACCTCTCACACTCGGGAAAGGGAACTCACTGCTGAAAGAAACCCGGATGAAAACGATAAACTGTGCACCTCTGACACTCGGGAATGTGAACTCACTGCCGCATCGAACCCTGAGGGAATCAATAAACTGTGCACCTCTGACGCTCGGGAAAGGGAACTCACCGGAGACTGCAACCCTGAAGAAATCAATAAGCTGTGCACCTCTGACACTCCGGAAAGTGAACTCACTGCTGAATGAAACAGAGATGAAATCAATAAACTGTGTAACTCTGACACGCGGGGAAAGTGAACTCACTGCTGAAGGAAACCGTGAGGAAACAATAAACTGTGCACCTCTCACAGTGCGGAGAGTGAACTCGCCGCAGAATGAAACTCTGATGAAACAATGAACTGTGCAGCTCTCACGCTCGGGAAAGGGAACTCACAGCTGAATGAAACCCTGATGAAAACATAAACTGTGCACCTCTCACGCTCGGGAAAGTGAGCTCACTAATGAATGGAACCCTGATGAAATCAAGAAACTGTGCACCTCTGCCATCAGGAAAGTGAACTCACGGCTCAATGAAGCCCAGATGAAAACACCACACTGTGCACCTCTGACACTCGGGAAAGTTAAGTCCCCGGAGACAGAAACCCTGATGAAATCAATAAAGTGTGCACCTCTGACACGAGAGAACGTGAACTCACTGCTAAATGAAACTGTAATGGAACCAGTAAACTGTGCACCTCTGACACTCGGGAAAGTGAACTCACTGCTGAACGAAACCGCGAGGGAAATCAATAAAGTGTGCACCTCTGACACTCGAGAACGTGAACTCACTGCTGAAAGAAACCCGGATGAAAACGATAAACTGTGCACCTCTGACACTCGGGAATGTGAACTCACTGCCGAATGAAACCGAGATGAAATCAATAAACTGTGCAAGTCTGACACTTGGGAAAGGGAACTCACCTCTGAATGAAACTGTGCACCTCTGACAATCGTGAAAGTGAACTCACCGGAGAAAGACACCCTGATGAAATCAACAAACTGTGCAACTGTGACACGCGGGAAAGCGAACTCATTGTTGAACGAAACCCTGATGAAAACGATAAACTGCGCACCTCTGACACTCGGGCATGTGAACTCACTGCCGAATCGAACCCTGATGGAATCAATAAACTGTGCACCTCTGACGCTCGGGAAAGGGAACTCACCGGACAAGGCAACCCTGAGGAAATCAATAAGCTGTGCACCTCTGACACTCCGGAAAGTGAACTCACTGCTGAATGCAATCGAGATGAAATCCATCAACGGTGCAACTCTGACACGCGGGAAAGTGAACTCACTGCTGAATGAAACCGTGATCGAAGCAATAAACGGTGCACCTCTGACACTCGGGAACGTGAACTCATTGCTGAATGATACCCTGATAAATTAATAAACTGTGCACCTCTGACACTCGGGAAACTGAACTCACTGCTGAATGCAATCGAGATGAAATCCATCAACGGTGCAACTCTGACACGCGGGAAAGTGAACTCACTGCTGAATGAAACTGCACCTCTGACAATCGGGAAAGTGAACTCACCGGAGAAAGACACCCTGACGAAATCAATGAACAGTGCCACTCTGACACGCGGGAAACTGAACTCACCAGAGAGAGAAACCCTGATGACATCAATAAACTGTGCAATTCTGACACGCGGGAAAGGGAACTCACTGCTGAAAGAAAACCTGAAGAAATCAATCAAGTGTGCACCTCTGACACTCAGGAAAGTGAACTCACTGCTCAATGAAACCATGATGAAACCATAAACTGAGCAGCACACACAATCAAGACAGTGTACTCAGTGCTGAATCACAAACCCGGATGAAATCAGGAAAATGGGAACCTCTCACACTCGGGAAAGGGAACTCACTGCTGAAAGAAACCCGGATGAAAACGATAAACTGTGCACCTCTGACACTCGGGAATGTGAACTCACTGCCGCATCGAACCCTGAGGGAATCAATAAACTGTGCACCTCTGACGCTCGGGAAAGGGAACTCACCGGAGACTGCAACCCTGAAGAAATCAATAAGCTGTGCACCTCTGACACTCCGGAAAGGGAACTCACTGCTGAATGAAACAGAGATGAAATCAATAAACTGTGTAACTCTGACACGCGGGGAAAGTGAACTCACTGCTGAAGGAAACCGTGAGGAAACAATAAACTGTGCACCTCTCACACGCGGGATAGTGAACTCACTGCTGAACGAAACCCTGAATGAAATCAATAAACTGTGCAACGCTGACCCTTGGGAAGGTGAACTCACTGCTGAATGAAACCCTGAATGAAATCAATAAAGTGTGCAACGCTGACCCTTGGGAAAGTGAACTCACTGCTGCAGGAAACCCTGATGAAATCAATATACTGTGCACCTCGGAAAATCGGGTAAGTGAACTCACCGGAAAAAGAAACCGTGAGGAAACAATAAACTGTGCACCTCTCACAGTGCGGAGAGTGAACTCGCCGCAGAATGAAACTCTGATGAAACAATGAACTGTGCACCTCTCACGCTCGGGAACGTGAGCTCACTAATGAATGGAACCCTGATGAAATCAAGAAACTGTGCACCTCTGCCATCAGGAAAGTGAACTCACGGCTCAATGAAGCCCAGATGAAAACACCACACTGTGCACCTCTGACACTCGGGAAAGTTAAGTCACCGGAGACAGAAACCCTGATGAAATCAATAAAGTGTGCACCTCTGACACGAGAGAACGTGAACTCACTGCTAAATGAAACTGTAATGGAACCAGTAAACTGTGCACCTCTGACACTCGGGAAAGTGAACTCACTGCTGAACGAAACCGCGAGGGAAATCAATAAAGTGTGCACCTCTGACACTCGAGAACGTGAACTCACTGCTGAAAGAAACCCGGATGAAAACGATAAACTGTGCACCTCTGACACTCGGGAATGTGAACTCACTGCCGAATGAAACCGAGATGAAATCAATAAACTGTGCCAGTCTGACACTTGGGAAAGGGAACTCACCTCTGAATGAAACTGTGCACCTCTGACAATCGGGAAAGTGAACTCACCGGAGAAAGACACCCTGATGAAATCAACAAACTGTGCAACTCTGACACGCGGGAAAGCGAACTCATTGTTGAACGAAACCCTGATGAAAACGATAAACTGCGCACCTCTGACACTCGGGCATGTGAACTCACTGCCGAATCGAACCCTGATGGAATCAATAAACTGTGCACCTCTGACGCTCGGGAAAGGGAACTCACCGGACAAGGCAACCCTGAGGAAATCAATAAGCTGTGCACCTCTGACACTCCGGAAAGTGAACTCACTGCTGAATGCAATCGAGATGAAATCCATCAACGGTGCAACTCTGACACGCGGGAAAGTGAACTCACTGCTGAATGAAACCGTGAACGAACCAATAAACAGTGCACCTCTGACACTCGGGAACGTGAACTCATTGCTGAATGATACCCTGATAAATTAATAAACTGTGAACCTCTGACACTCGGGAAACTGAACTCACTGCTGAACGAAACCCTGAATGAAACCAATAAGCTGTGCACCTCTGACACTCGAGAAAGTGAATTCACTGCTGAAAGAAACCCTAAAGAAATCAATAAAGTGTGCACGTCTGACACTCAGAAAAGTGAACTCACTGCTCAATGAAACCCTGATGAAAACAATAAACTGTGCAGCACACACACTCAGGAAAGTGTACTCAAAGCGGAAACAAAAACCCTGATCAAATCAGTACACGGGGTACCTCTGACACACGGGAAAGTGAACTCATTGCTGCACGAAACCGGGAATGAAATCAATAAACTGTGCAACTCTGACACCTGGGAAAGGGAACTCCCCTCTGAATGAAACTGTGCACCTCTGACAATCGGGAAAGTGAACTCACCGGAGAAAGACACCCTGATGAAATCAACAAACTGTGCAACTCTGACACGCGGGAAAGCGAACTCATTGTTGAACGAAACCCTGATGAAAACGATAAACTGCGCACCTCTGACACTCGGGCATGTGAACTCACTGCCGAATCGAACCCTGATGGAATCAATAAACTGTGCACCTCTGACGCTCGGGAAAGGGAACTCACCGGACAAGGCAACCCTGAGGAAATCAATAAGCTGTGCACCTCTGACACTCCGGAAAGTGAACTCACTGCTGAATGCAATCGAGATGAAATCCATCAACGGTGCAACTCTGACACGCGGGAAAGTGAACTCACTGCTGAATGAAACTGTGCACCTCTGACAATCGGGAAAGTGAACTCACCGGAGAAAGACACCCTGACGAAATCAATGAACAGTGCCACTCTGACACGCGGGAAACTGAACTCACCAGAGAGAGAAACCCTGATGACATCAATAAACTGTGCAATTCTGACACGCGGGAAAGGGAACTCACTGCTCAATGAAACCATGATGAAACCATAAACTGAGCAGCACACACAATCAAGACAGTGTACTCAGTGCTGAATCACAAACCCGGATGAAATCAGGAAAATGGGAACCTCTCACACTCGGGAAAGGGAACTCACTGCTGAAAGAAACCCGGATGAAAACGATAAACTGTGCACCTCTGACACTCGGGAATGTGAACTCACTGCCGCATCGAACCCTGAGGGAATCAATAAACTGTGCACCTCTGACGCTCGGGAAAGGGAACTCACCGGAGACTGCAACCCTGAAGTAATCAATAAGCTGTGCACCTCTGACACTCCGGAAAGGGAACTCACTGCTGAATGAAACAGAGATGAAATCAATGAACTGAGTAACTCTGACACGGGGGGAAAGTGAACTCACTGCTGAAGGAAACCGTGAGGAAACAATCAACTGTGCACCTCTCACACGCGGGATAGTGAACTCACTGCTGAACGAAACCCTGAATGAAATCAATAAACTGTGCAACGCTGACCCTTGGGAAGGTGAACTCACTGCTGAATGAAACCCTGAATGAAATCAATAAAGTGTGCAACGCTGACCCTTGGGAAAGTGAACTCACTGCTGCAGGAAACCCTGATGAAATCAATATACTGTGCACCTCGGAAAATCGGGTAAGTGAACTCACCGGAAAAAGAAACCGTGAGGAAACAATAAACTGTGCACCTCTCACAGTGCGGAGAGTGAACTCGCCGCAGAATGAAACTCTGATGAAACAATGAACTGTGCACCTCTCACGCTCGGGAAAGGGAACTCACAGCTGAATGAAACCGTGATGAAAACAAACTGTGCACCTCTCACGCTCGGGAACGTGAGCTCACTAATGAATGGAACCCTGATGAAATCAAGAAACTGTGCACCTCTGCCATCAGGAAAGTGAACTCACGGCTCAATGAAGCCCAGATGAAAACACCACACTGTGCACCTCTGACACTCGGGAAAGTTAAGTCCCCGGAGACAGAAACCCTGATGAAATCAATAAAGTGTGCACCTCTGACACGAGAGAACGTGAACTCACTGCTAAATGAAACTGTAATGGAACCAGTAAACTGTGCACCTCTGACACTCGGGAAAGTGAACTCACTGCTGAACGAAACCGCGAGGGAAATCAATAAAGTGTGCACCTCTGACACTCGAGAACATGAACTCACTGCTGAAAGAAACCCGGATGAAAACGATAAACTGTGCACCTCTGACACTCGGGAATGTGAACTCACTGCCGAATGAAACCGAGATGAAATCAATAAACTGTGCAAGTCTGACACTTGGGAAAGGGAACTCACCTCTGAATGAAACTGTGCACCTCTGACAATCGTGAAAGTGAACTCACCGGAGAAAGACACCCTGATGAAATCAACAAACTGTGCAACTGTGACACGCGGGAAAGCGAACTCATTGTTGAACGAAACCCTGATGAAAACGATAAACTGCGCACCTCTGACACTCGGGCACGTGAACTCACTACCGAATCGAACCCTGATGGAATCAATAAACTGTGCACCTCTGACGCTCGGGAAAGGGAACTCACCGGACAAGGCAACCCTGAGGAAATCAATAAGCTGTGCACCTCTGACACTCCGGAAAGTGAACTCACTGCTGAATGCAATCGAGATGAAATCCATCAACGGTGCAACTCTGACACGCGGGAAAGTGAACTCACTGCTGAATAAAACCGTGAACGAAGCAATAAACAGTGCACCTCTGACACTCGGGAACGTGAACTCATTGCTGAATGATACCCTGATAAATTAATAAACTGTGAACCTCTGACACTCGGGAAACTGAACTCACTGCTGAACGAAACCCTGAATGAAACCAATAAGCTGTGCACCTCTGACACTCGAGAAAGTGAACTCACTGCTGAAAGAAACCCTAAAGAAATCAATAAAGTGTGCACCTCTGACACTCAGAAAAGTGAACTCACTGCTCAATGAAACCCTGATGAAAACAATAAACTGTGCAGCACACACACTCAGGAAAGTGTACTCAAAGCGGAAACAAAAACCCTGATCAAATCAGTACACGGGGTACCTCTGACACACGGGAAAGTGAACTCATTGCTGCACGAAACCGGGAATGAAATCAATAAACTGTGCAACTCTGACACCTGGGAAAGGGAACTCCCCTCTGAATGAAACTGTGCACCTCTGACAATCGGGAAAGTGAACTCACCGGAGAAAGACACCCTGATGAAATCAACAAACTGTGCAACTGTGACACGCGGGAAAGCGAACTCACTGTTGAACGAAACTCTGATGAAAACGATAAACTGCGCACCTCTGACACTCGGGCATGTGAACTCACTGCCGAATCGAACCCTGATGGAATCAATAAACTGTGCACCTCTGACGCTCGGGAAAGGGAACTCACCGGAGACTGCAACCCTGAGGAAATCAATAAGCTGTGCACCTCTGACACTCCGGAAAGTGAACTCACTGCTGAATGCAATCGAGATGAAATCCATCAACGGTGCAACTCTGACACGCGGGAAAGTGAACTCACTGCTGAATGAAACTGTGCACCTCTGACAATCGGGAAAGTGAACTCACCGGATAGAGACACCCTGACGAAATCAATGAACAGTGCCACTCTGACACGCGGGAAACTGAACTCACCAGAGAGAGAAACCCTGATGACATCAATAATCTGTGCAATTCTGACACGCGGGAAAGGGAACTCACTGCTGAAAGAAAACCTGAAGAAATCAATCAAGTGTGCACCTCTGACACTCAGGAAAGTGAACTCACTGCTCAATGAACCCATGATGAAACCATAAACTGAGCAGCACACACAATCAAGACAGTGTACTCAGTGCTGAATCACAAACCCGGATGAAATCAGGAAAATGGGAACCTCTCACACTCGGGAAAGGGAACTCACTGCTGAAAGAAACCCGGATGAAAACGATAAACTGTGCACCTCTGACACTCGGGCATGTGAACTCACTGCCGCATCGAACCCTGAGGGAATCAATAAACTGCACCTCTGTCGCTCGGGAAAGGGAACTCACCGGAGACTGCAACCCTGAAGAAATCAATAAGCTGTGCACCTCTGACAGTCCGGAAAGTGAACTCACTGCTGAATGAAACAGAGATGAAATCACTAAACTGTGTAACTCTGACACGCGGGGAAAGTGAACTCACTGCTGAAGGAAACGGTGAGGAAACAATAAACTGTGCACCTCTCACACGCGGGATAGTGAACTCACTGCTGAACGAAACCCTGAATGAAATCAATAAAGTGTGCAACGCTGACCCTTGGGAAGGTGAACTCACTGCTGAATGAAACCCTGAATGAAATCAATAAAGTGTGCAACGCTGACACTTGGGAAAGTGAACTCACTGCTGCAGGAAACCCTGATGAAATCAATATACTGTGCACCTCGGAAAATCGGGTAAGTGAACTCACCAGAAAAAGAAACCGTGAGGAAACAATAAACTGTGCACCTCTCACAGTGCGGAGAGTGAATTCGCCGCAGAATGAAACTGATGAAACAATGAACTGTGCACCTCTCACGCTCGGGAAAGGGAACTCACAGCTGAATGAAACCGTGATGAAAACAAACTGTGCACCTCTCACGCTCGGGAAAGTGAGCTCACTAATGAATGGAACCCTGATGAAATCAAGAAACTGTGCACCTCTGCCATCAGGAAAGTGAACTCACGGCTCAATGAAGCCCAGATGAAAACACCACACTGTGCACCTCTGACACTTGGGAAAGTTAAGTCACCGGAGACAGAAACCCTGATGAAATCAATAAAGTGTGCACCTCTGACACGAGAGAACGTGAACTCACTGCTAAATGAAACTGTAATGGAACCAGTAAACTGTGCACCTCTGACACTCGGGAAAGTGAACTCACTGCTGAACGAAACCGCGAGGGAAATCAATAAAGTGTGCACCTCTGACACTCGAGAACGTGAACTCACTGCTGAAAGAAACCCGGATGAAAACGATAAACTGTGCACCTCTGACACTCGGGAATGTGAACTCACTGCCGAATGAAACCGAGATGAAATCAATAAACTGTGCACCTGTGACCCTCGGGAAAGGGAACTCAACGGAGAAGGCAACCCTGAAGAAATCAATAAGCTGTGCGCCTCTGACACTCCGGAAAGTAAACTCACTGCTGAATGACACAGAGATGAAATCAATAAACTGTGTAACTCTGACACGCGGGAAAATGAACTCACTGCTGATAGAAACCGTGATCGAATCAATAAATGGTGCAATCTGACCCTCAGGAACGTGAACTCATTGCTGAATGATACCCAGAAGAAATCAATGAACTGTGCACCTCTGACAGTCGAGAAAGTGAACTCACTGCTGAAGGAAACCGTGAGGAAACAATAAACTGTACACCTCTCACACTCGGGATAGTGAACTCACTGCTGAACGAAACCCTGAATGAAATCAATAAACTGTGCAACGCTGACACTTGGGAAGGTGAACTCACTGCTGAATGAATCAGAGATGAAATCAATAAACTGTGCACCTCTGACACTGGGGAAAGTGAACTCACTGCTCAATGAAACACTGAAGAATCAATACACTGTGCACCTCTAACACTCAGGAAAGTGAACTCACCGGAGAATGAAACCCTTCAGAATCAATGAACCGTACACCTCCGACACTCGGGAAAGTGAAGTCACTGCTGAACGAAACCCTGATGAAATGAATATACTGTGCACCTCGGAAAATCGGGTAAGTGAACTCACCGGAAAGAGAAACCCTTAAGAATCAATAAACTGTGCACCTCTGACACTCGGGAAAGTGAACTCACTGCTGAACGAAACCCTGTTTGAAATGAATAAACTGAGCAACTCTGACACTTTAGAAAGTGAACTCACTGCTCAAAGAAACGCAGAATGAATCAAGAAAGTGTGTACCTCTGACACGCAGGAAAGTAAACTCACTGCTGATGGAAACCCTGACTGAAAGCAATAAAGTCTGCAGCTCGATACTCAGAAAAGTTAACTCACTGCTCCATCAAACCTGGAATGCAAGCAATAAACTGTGCACCTCTGACACTCAGGAAAGAGAGCTCACAGCTGAAAGAAACCGTGATGAAATCAATAAAATGTGCACCTCTGACACTCGGGGAAGTGAACACACTGCTCAATGAAATCCTGATGAAAACAGTAAACTGTGCAGCACACACACTCAGGAAAGTGTACTCAGTGCTGAATCGAAAACCCTGATGAAATCAGTAAACTGGGCACCTCTGACATTCAGGAAAGTGAACTCATTGGTGAATTAAACCCTGATTAACTCAATAAACTGTGCACCTCTGACGCTCGGGAAAGGGAACTCACCAGAGAATGAAACCCTGAAGAAATCAATAAACTGTGCACCTCTGACACTGGGGAAAGTGAACTCACTGCTCAATGAAAAGCTGATGGAATCAATAAACTGTGCACCTCTCACACCGGGAAAGTGAACTCACTGCTCAATGAAACCCTGATGAAAACAATAAACTGTGAACTTCTGACACTTGGGAAAGTGAACTCACCGGAGAAAGAAACCCTGATGAAATCAATAATGTGTGCACCTCTGCCGCTCAGGAAACTGAACTCACGGCTCAATGAAGTCCTGATGAAATCAATAAACTGTGCACCTCTCACACTCGGGAAAATTAGCTCACTGCTCAATGAAACCCTGATGAAATCAATAAACTGTGCACCTGTGACAATCGGGAAAGTGAACTCACTGCTGAATGAAACCCTGCTCAAATCAATAAACTGTGCACCTCTGACACTCAGGAAAGTGAACTCACTGTTCAATGAAACCCTGATGAAAACAATTAACTGTGCACCTCTCACTCTCGGGAAAGTGAACTCACTGCTGAATGAAACCCTGATAAAATCAATAAACTGTGCAACTCTGACACTCGGGAAGGAAGCACACTGCTGAATGAAACACTCATGAAATCAATAAACTGTGCACCTCTGACACTCGGCAAAGTGGACTCACTCGTGAATGAAACCCTGATGAACCCAATAAACTGTGCACCTCTCTCACAGTTCAGTTCACGTCAATCGCTCAGTCGTGCCTGACACTTTGTGACCCCATGAATCGAATACGCCAGGCCTCCCTGTCCATCACCATCTCCTGGAGTTCATTCAGGCTCACGTCCATCGAGTCCGTGATGCCATCCAGCCATCTCATCCTGGGTCGTCCCTTTCTCCTGCTGCCCCCAATCTCTCCCAGTTGAGTCTTTTGCAATGAGTCAACTCTTCGCATGAGGTGGCCAAAGTACTGGAAGCTTCAGCTTTAACATCATTCCTTCCAAAGACATCCCAGCGTTGATCTCCTTCAGAATGGACTGGTTGGATCTTCTTGCAGTCCAAGGGACCCTCAAGAGTCTTCTCCAACACCACAGTTCAAACGCATCGATTCTTCAGCGCTCAGCCTTCTTCACAGTCCAACTCTCACATCCATACATGACCACAGGAAAAACAATAGCCTTGACTCGACGGAGCTTTGTTGGCAAAGTAATGTCTCTGCTTTTGAATATGCTATCTAGGTTGGTCATAACTTTTCTTCCAAGGAGTAAGCGTCTTTTAATTTCACGGCTGCAGTCACCATCTGCAGTGATTTTGGAGCCCCCAAAAATAAAGTCTGACACTGTTTCCACCGTTTCCCCATCTATTTCCCATGAAATGATGGGACCAGATGCCATGATCTTTGTTTTCTGAATGTTGAGCTTTAAGCCAACTTTTCCACTCTCCTCTTTCACTTTCATCAACAGGCTTTTCAGTTCCTCTTTACTTTGTGCCATAAGGGTGGTGTCATCTGCATATCTAAGGTTATTGATATTTCTCCTGGCAATCTTGATTCCAGCTTGTGTTTCTTCCAGTCCAGCGTTTCTCATGATGTACTCTGCATATGAGTTAAATAAGCAGGGTGAAAATATACAGCCTTGACGTACTCCTTTTCCTATTTGGAACCAGTCTGTTGTTCCATGCCTAGTTCTAACTGTTGCTTCCTGACCTGCATACAGATTTCTCAAGAGGCAGGTTAGGTGGTCTGGTATTCCCATCTCTTTCAGAATTTTCCACAGTTTCATGTGATCCACACAGTCTAAGGCTTTGGCATAGTCAGTAAAGCAGAAATAGATGTTTTTCTGGAACTCTCTTGCTTTTTCCATTATCCAGCAGATATTGGCAATTTGATCTCTGGTTCCTCTGCCTTTTCTAAAACCAGCTTGAACATCAGGGAGTTCACGGTTCACGTATTGCTGAAGCCTGGCTTGGAGAATGTTGAGCATGACTTTACCTCTGTCACAAGGAAAGTGGACTCACTGCCGAATGAAACCCTGATAGATCCAATAAACCATGCTCCTCTGACACACGGGCAAGTGCACTCAGTGCTGAATGAGACCCTCAAGAAACCACAGACGGTGCCCCTCTGACACAGGGGACGTGCAGTCTCTAATATGCAAGATGACTCCAGACCAGATTCGTACAGGGACCCAGCAGAAGCCAAGAGAGAAAGTTTAAATAAAGTCAGCATCTGTGGAACCGGTTCCATGTCAGAAGCATGAGGAGCTGGAGAACTGTTCCGCAGTCACGCCACGTAAATGCAGGCGACGACCCCCGTCCCCTCACCCCTGGCTGTGCAGCATCGACACCGGGGCATCATCGCGTCCCTGGCGCTGGTCCCAGGAGTGGGCCTAACACAGAACGTCAGCCTTTCTGTAACATTCGTTGCTGTGTTATAGTCACTCAGTTGGGTCAGGCTCTTTGCGACCCCGTGGACTGGGGCTCACCAGGCTCCTCTCTCCGTGGGATTCTCCAGGCACGATTACTGGAGTGGGTTGCCATTCCCTACTCCAGGGGATCTTCCCAAGCCAGGGATCAAACCTTTGTCTCCTGCATTGCAAGTGGACTCTTTATTGCTGAGTATTCATTCGGAAGCCTGAAACCCTGGCGGCCCCTGCACAACCAGAAATGGTGTTTCTGTCAACTGTGTCTCATTTGATTAATTGCAGCAGAGTCTGCTGATGGCGGGAGCCTGGCACTCAGGTAGAAACCACTTTACATCGACCTGTCTGCTGCTGCCAGCCAGACAGAACCCTCCATTGCTCTCTGGCCCTTTATTAACCGAGAAGGCCTTGCGATGTAACTTGTCATTCTGGAGAGACTGCTTTTATACAAACAGTGAGTGCTGACATTATATCTAATTACCTCTAACATACCTCAGAATAAGTACAGGTCTTATCTCAGACTATAAACTTGCAGGAAAGAGTGAATATACCTGAAATCCTTTTGCTAAATCACTTAGCACGAACCAAAAATTGTGCAAGCAGTTATATTGCAATAAATATATGGAGATAAAAGTTGTGCTGGGGAGAGAGATGATGCAGAGAGTCAGTTGTCTGGGAAAAGAAGATCTTAAAAAAGGGAAAATACAAGCTCTTTTTAAAAATGCCAGATAAACACTGAAGACTTTTCTTCTTAGGTTGGTGACAAGACAAGGATGCCTGGGAAGTTCCAGCCAGAGTGAGAAGACACAGGAATAAAAGGCATCCAAGTTAGAAAGGAAGAGATAAAACTGTATTTGCAGACGATGTGATCTCCTATATAGAAAACCCTACACCATCCATAAGAAGAGTATGAGGGCTAATATATCAAGTCACCAGAACTGCAGAATACAGGATCAACACACAAAAATCAGCTGCATTTCCAGACACTAGGAATGAACAGTCTGAAAAGGAACTGTGAAAATAATTCCTTGAAATACAGCACTGAAAGAATAAATTATTTAGGAATAAAGTTACCTAAAAAGCTGCTAGACTGTAAACTGGAAACTACCAGTGTTGATGAGTAAGGTGAAGACGACCTAGATAAACGGAAAGACATCCTGTGTTCTTGGATAGAAGACCTAACCGTGTTCATGGATGGAAACAAGGGCTATCAAACAAGCCCCAGAAGCATGGGCCCCCCGCCCCGCAGGGGCGTCTCCACCCGGCCGCCCGGCTCACCTGAGGACGGGGCTCTGACCAGCTCTCCATCCACCGTCCAAGGCGCCTTCCTGCGCTCCAGCAAAGAGACCAGGTCTGGCTGAGACGCACAGTGTCCTGCACACAGGAAAAGACAGGAGCTCTGTCACACCCTGGGCGTTCTCGGATGGACAACCAGCTCCCTGGCTTGGATGGAGGAGTGTCTCACTCCAGCAAGTCCCAGGAGGAAAAGTGAAGAGCATCTATGACGGAGAAAGCTGTCCCACTTTCTCGTCTGTAAACTTTCAACTCTGTAAACATCACACTCTTGCGAAGCAGGAGTAAGATTTCAAGCCACACTTTAGAAGGCGGCTCCCCTTGCCCGGCACCCCCAACACACACAATTCACAACCGAGGAACAAGCACGGGGGCTCCTGAAGAGTCCGGTCTGGGAGAGGAAGGGCCTTACCTCCTGTCCCCGGATGGCAGTCCGCCCACACCACGCTCCTACAGAAACTCTGCCCAGCGGGGTCTGGCTGCTGCGAGACGTCTGTGGCCACAGCCGTGACGGCCACCAAGCCCTGCAATGGCAGACACGCATTTCCACCGAGCCGTGTTCATGACCCTGAGACGGCTCTGGGATGGCCATGTCCACACGCCATGAGAGGCACTGGGTACGGAATTCTCACTAGTTCTGAGTGATCCCTGTCATGTAACGATGGAGCCGCTTATGTCGTTTGTCTGCGGGAGGCAGCGGGGGGAGGACTGAAACATCGGGGAAACTGTTTCCTCCACGGAGCACTTGCAACATGGTGCAGAGTGACTGTCCACAGCGTTCGGACTTTCTAGAGCTCACTGGAGGCTTCCCCACACCTGACACACGGGGTTCACTTAATCCTGCAGAGGGTTTTCCTCTGGTATGAAATCTCTGATGACAAGGAAGGGCTGAGATCCTGCTCAGAGCTCTCTCACACCCAAGACATGTGGAACGACCCAGATTTAAACACGTCTCTACGACTCGCTGGGACGCAGTGCTCCCCCTCGCGTGTGTCTGACTGCAGCTGCTCTCTCTTGCGGGGGAACACTGTGTAAGAAGTCCTGCATTCAAATGGAAATCCGCCCACACCTGCTGTAGACAAGATCACTCTCTGAAGCTGCATCTTTGTGAAGGAGACTGTGTCTCCCACCTGCTCTGTCCTGCTGAAGCACAGAAGCCTCTGGAACCCCGCAAACTCTGCCTCCTGCCAGTTTTCTGTTGGTACCCGACTCACCGACTGCCCCTCACACACAGCGGCGTAAGCCCAGCCTTCCCCGAGAACAGCGCGCTCTGGGGGTCTCTCGGTGCGCTGCTCCTGGGACAACGCCTCTTCACTTAAGTTCTTCTCTGAAGGCAACTCCTGGGTCTTCAGCAGAGTCTGCGAGTCTAAAGGATAGTTTTAAGAAGGTATCTCTTTTACTACATGTTAGTATGAAGACATTTTCCCAAATGGAACCAGATGGAAAAAGATTCTCAGAAAATACATATCGTTTTGAAAGCTTTCTACACAACCCGTTGGCCTTCTGATCCCAAACTTGTGTGGCTTTAATACTACCACACACAATGCGAGTTTTCACACCTAGGTGTTGAGCGAGTGCTGCATGTTATATTTTTGGCAGGAGACTAGACAAAGAGATCCAAGTGCAGGAGATGAGAGAGTTCACAGAGATTTAAATTGAAGATGAAATGTGGCCGGAACAAAGAGCGGGCAGAGGCCACAGAAGGAAATGCTTATTAAGTCTCTCTGTGAATCTTTCTCCATTCTATTTAGCAAAGGTTTCTTCGCTTGCTCCACTTGTTTACATTACATTTACAGTGTAAACTTTAAAAAAGATGACGATGATGCTAACTAACCAATGTTCAGATCCTGGCTGTATGTGCCAGTCTTCAACATCAACTAGAGATTCTAGATGAGAAAGAGAGAAAGCATCAGCAGAAGGGGAAAAGACCAGTTCTGTCTCAGGAAACCAGCTCAGAGAAAGCCACCGAGTTCGAAGATAAGAGGAAAACTTTCCCCCAAAACACCGTTCCAGTTCTCCTGGGTGTACAATGACCTTGGGAGTATGATGACCCATGGGAGTTGGTGCAGTTGATACCTGTTCTATGGATATAAACTTTCCTCCGAAGTATGGTTTGAACAAAGGGGTCTTACAAGATTCTCAACTCTTTAGGGACGGTAGTCATTTCCTATTATGGGAGCCACCATGAGGAATCTGTACTTCTGAGTCCTTGTGATTAACCTGATGTCCCGGAAATAACGCTGTGACTGAAATCTCTGCACTCCCTATGGTTTCAACACCAGCACAACACCTTCACGAACATCCCATCGGATCAGGATCAGAGTCCTCTCCTGAGAGCCAGCCGCCTGCCTGCACGGCTGGTCTGCACACAGACGTCCACCCGGATCCCAGACAGATCACGGCCCAGCCCAGATCGCCTCCAGACCTACCGACCTGTCCTCTCCTTTCCACCTTTCTCCTCGAGGCTCTATGCTCCAGCCTTGTTCCCCTGGCGTGAAACTGAGAATGAACCTTTTTCTCCCGCGAGTCCCTATTTACACTTGTCACACGTGAGACAGCCCTTTCTATTGCACTTCTGTGCAGAGACGTGTTGTCTCGCCCCTGGGAGGGTGACTTCTCTGAGGGCTCCCCCTCGGCTTCCCAGCCAGCACCTGCGGCCTCCCTCAAAGCTGACACAGGGCAAATCAGTCAGAGGAAGACCCTGAGTGCCAGTCATTTCATCAAAGGGAAATAAGACAGAACTACACCAGCATCAGCCTCGTGAAGAGCAGAGATGCCTGTGTAAGCCTGAGTGACGGAAGGTCAGAGGAGCTGGAGACAGATGAGGTCCAGAGAGCAGACCAGGGTGGTGTGTGGAGGGAGGGGAGCACAGATGGAGAGAAGAGGCAGGGAAAAGGAAACGTACAAAGCCCAGGCCGCGATTCTTTGATTTTCCCTCGCGGGGGCGGGGGGGGGGGGCCGGCACTTCCGAAGTCTGGTGGTGGTCCCAGGCGTCTGAGGGCGCGGAGCTGTGGGTTCCTCCCCCCCGCCCCGCCCCCAATGCTCACCTGGGCACTCGCCACCAGTCGACTTTCTCTTTACAGCCCAGGGTTCCTTCCTCTGTTCCAACGACGAGATCATCTCAGGCTTAGACAGGCAAAGCCCTAAATGCGTAAGACGGGGCGAGCGGTCACGCACAGGTCGGTCCCGGGGGGCGGGCGGGGCGGGGCGGCCAGCTGGCCCTTACCCAGCGAGGCCAGGTTCCTGTAGTTCTCCAGCATCACGCTCCGGTGCAGGCTCCTCTGGGCCGAGTCCAGCCAGGCCCACTCCTCCCCGGAGAACTCCACCGCCACGTCGCCGAACGTCAGTGGGCTCTGGGGCGACACGACCGCGGGCGCGCTGGACCAGAGCTCACGGCCCCCCCAGGCCCCATACCCCAACTGTGGCTGGACTTCAGAGAGGAGACCCCGCTCTCGTAAGAGGAGGAAGCAACCAGGGGTGGTGGGCACAGAGGGAGACCTCGGGGGAAAGCACCTCTGCTGACCCCTCGGTCTCGGACTTCTGGCCCCCAGAACTGTGAAAAATCACTGTGTCGCTGAAGCTGCCCACCCTGTGGAGTTCTGTTGCGGCAGCCCTCGCAGACTAACAGAGGGGCTAAGAGTTACTTCCTCTCCATGTTGGCTAGATTTTATGTGTAGAGAGTAATGTCTGATAATGTGGAAGTCCAGTTAATGATTGGGCCTCATTCAGTCATAAACTTCAAAGAAAAGAGAGAGAGAGGGCCCCTACCCTTGGAGAAGTGGCAATTTTGTGCAGGTGACGGGGGTACACAAGTAAGACACAGGAGGAGATCAATTCAAACAATAAACAAGGGAGGCTCAGTTGTCCCATGCACAACTGGTACCAGAGCCTTTTCTACTGTGAGGACAGTCAAGTGGTCTGGATCAACACAAGAATGGGGACACAGAGACATGCTCTGGGAAGAATCCCCAGTGTTTCCGACTTCCTGCAGGTAATAACAAGTCCTCTTTCCTCTCCGGGGGAAAAAAAGAGAAAAAGGAATGGGGAAATAAACCCACGTGACCCACGTCATGAGCATGGCACTCAGCATGTGAGGTGCTTCAGAAGCACTGTGGACGCTGACCAAGGCCCCGCCTTCCCACTTGAAGACCGACACCGTTTCACTGGGCGCAGAAAGCCCCTGGGAAGTTCGGTATCTGCTGAACAGCATACAGTCACATGTTCCTTAGCTCGCACAGACTTTGAAGACGTCTTTAACCCAACTGTGTAGACGGGTCACAAGGGCTGGGAGTGTGTATTTATCCTCATATTCACTGAGTCGTACATGTTAAAAATGTGCAGCTATCCGTTAATCTTGCCTCAATAAAGTGGTTTAGAAACAAACTCATGAACAAAACATTTCAATGCAGATATTTTCTGGCAGATATTTTCAACTGCGTTCAAAGGCACAGGTGCTCAGACAGGGGCTACTTTTCTGCTTCTTTTCTGACCAAGTTCTAAAAGACGGGTTTTTGCAGATTCCCAGCTTCCATTCTAAGTCTTCCTGCTCCTTGGCTGGCAAGCCTCAGGCTTTATTTCCCCCAATATTCAAACAGCTTTCAGATATTCCTTACCAAATGAAGCAAAACATATACAGCATACGTAGCATATCAACTGTATACAAATTACTGTATCTTTATACAGCACACGCTGTATACACTACAGACGCGTATACTACTGCACCTTTACAGTAACTTTCAAGCTGGAGCCAGAGGAAACGTTGCCTGTTTTTCTAGCATCTGTCACTACGTTGGTAAAACTGGAACTTGTGGGGCCCTGAAGGAGAAGAATACAAGTTCAAATATTTCCTTGCACTTGGCAGCTGGGTTTTTCTGGCTTCATTTTTTTCCTTGATAAGAAACGCCCCTTCCCCACCTCTCTAACCCCGTATTCCAGAGCGGCCCCATGTCAGAGTGAGTCCACATCCTCTGAAGCTGTTTTCCCAATTTCTACAGACAGCTCCTCGTACACTGAACTATCGACTTTGGTTACTTCTCTGAATGTTTCTGTCCCCCTACCCATCACATGCTGAGATCCCAACACCCCGTGTGATGGTATTATTTGGAGACAGGGACTGTGGGAAACCACCCACCAACGCCTGCCCATGAATGGGATGAGTGTCCTTCTATAAGAGGCCCCAGAGAGCTCCCCAGCCCCTTCCTCCGTGTGAGGACACAGTGAGAATGTGCAGGTCCTGTCCTCATCCCTCTTGAGATGTGTAGATTTTCAAAGCGGTGTCACAGAGTCCCACCTGTGACTGAGGAAAGACACAGCTATAGAATCTGTGCCTCATAGAAGAATGTGACCCGGTGCCTTAGCACTGTCATAATAAAGATGAGATGGGCTTCAAAAACAAAGAAATAAAAACTACAGAGCAAGCTTATCCTCACAGAAAAATACTGCGCTAACATTTTACAGGGAAAGATGAATAGAAAATAATACAGGAAAAAATACAGTAAACAGGGTTTTGTTGTTGTTCAATTCAATTCAGGTAATTTTTCAAGTGCACAAATGAAAAGCTTGTAATAAATTATTTTGGTGACATTTACTTTTTTTTTTTTTAGTAAAAAAGTAAAAACTAGAATTCTAGCTTTTGAGTCCATACTGCTCTTTCAGCCACATATAATTTTTAAAGTCTTTTGCTTTCATGTAAGTCTGGTAAACTTAATCCACAAGGTAAGAAAACTTCTGGGAATATGCTCACGGGAAATAATCAGAGACAACGCACATTCTCAGCATGACTGTTGTGATGCTGTACTAAATAGTGAAACTCTGGCTCCCAAGAGCACTTCAGTCAGACTCCGTTCACATATTCACCCGCCATGTGTTTGCTGCATCAGGCACTGGGGCAAAGCTACCGAAAACTCCTGCCTGTGTCAAATGTACTTTGTGGTAAGAGAATCAGGCAAGAGAAAAGCACGTAAATTAAGTATATGGAATGCTGAAAAGTGCTAAGAGTCTTTAACAAGTAAAGCAGGGAAGAGGGATGTGAGGAATTCGGGTGGGAGGCTCTGAAGTTGTAGACAGCGCAATCAGGGAAAGGAGAAGGCAACTTTTGGAAGGCAAAGTGCGTGACGGGGGCGTGCGGTCCACGTCAGAGGTGGGGCCGGGTGGCGGGGAGCCCTTCAGCCCCGAGAAGGGGAAGCCACACGAGCGTCTGAGCAGACCTCGGCCGCAGAAACTTCTCTGGCTGCGGCGCTGGGCAGGGACCACGGGGGCACGAGCGGAGGCGGCCGGCGGTAAGATAATGAGGACCGAGGCGGCGGTGCGGGGGCGGTGACAGCTGTCAGCTTGTGGGCACACCGTGGAAACAGCGCTGACAGGATCTGCCAATGGGCCAAATACGGGAGGTGAGGCCAGCAGCGGAGACAAGGACTGACGCCAGCTTTGGCCTGAGGAACTGGGGTAGGAAACTGCCGCAGCCGGGCAGAGACAAGATGCGGGCAGGGGCTGGTTCACGGGAGGACCCCAGGTGCCTGGGGCTGGATGCGTCCGCTGTGAGCTCCCTACTGGACACGCGGCTGGACACCGAGGCCTGGGGCGCAGAGAGAGGACTGGGCCGGAAAGGTGGACCGGGAGAAGCTGGCGTGTGGCTGGTCCATACAGACAAGAACAGGGGAAGGCGGGCAGACAGACAAGAACAGAGAGCCTAGTACAGGGCCCAGAGGCCCAGCGACAGCTGCAGCTCAGGATGATGAAGAGCTGCGGCAGCGGAGTCAGGTGGGGGGCGCGTCCCGTGAGCTCTTTCAGGGGTGGCCGGTACCCGTTTCTGTCAATCAGGTTTCACTGGAACGATGGCCCGCCCAATCACTTAGGTATGCTCTATGACTGCTTCTAGAAGGCAGAGGGGAGCACAGAGCTGCAGAGCTGCAGCAGAGACCTCACAGCCCGCAGAGCCCCGAACATTTACTACCTGGCCCTTCATAGTGACAGCCTGCCAACCCTGAACGACCTCAGGTGCCAGCAACAGTCAAGACAGACCAAGACCCGAGGGCCGCCTTTGGCAACGTGGATGGAGCCCACTGGGCGACTGACCCTGGCTCACACATGGATGAGCTGGTGAGGACACACAGGACACACAGCGGACAGAGACAATTTATCAACATTCTGAGAAGCAACACAACCAAGTGGGGAAAAGGCGGCCTTACACACTGCACCAGGGCTGCCCTTCCCTCCTCTGTCTGCCAAACCTCTCCTCTTCCTGCAAAACAGGAGGCCTGGGACTTCCCTGGTGATCCAGTGCTTAAGAATCGGCCTAGCAATGCAGGAGACGCAGGTTCGATCCCTGGTCGGGGAACAAAGATCCCACATGCCGCAGGGCAGCTAAGCAACTGGAGAGCCGCGTGCCACCAGGAGAAGCTCTTGCAGTGTAACCACACAAAGTCCGTACGCTGCAATGAAGACCCAAGCACAGCCAAAGAAAAATACTGAATGGGGCTCAGAGATCACCTCCCTACCCTTCCCCGACAGGTGCCGAGATGCCGAGAGTTCCTCCAGCCCACTCTCACCATGCTAGAACTCAGATTCAGAACCTTGTATGCTTCCACGACTTTCCACTAACAGGCTGTGAGCTCCCAGAGGGCAGGGGCCAGGGCTCAGCCATCTGTCTCTCCAGCGGCTGGCTCAAAGACAACATCAGACAAACCAGGTTCAACACAAGGGGCTGTCCTGTCTGTGCTGAGCAGCACCTTTCTGCTCTAGGGAAGGGCTGACTCAGTCCTTCAGTGACGGACAAACAGAGGAAGACATGGAGAGGAAGCAGGGAGGGAGGCCCTGGGCTGCCCCTGTAGCCCACCACTCACCAGAATGTGGGCAAATGGGAACCAGCTCCCCCGACAGGTCTCTTACACTGAAAACTTCTAAAAGAAAATAAGCGTCATTAAGCCCTGAAAGGCAAGCTTGCCTTTCAGAGAGGCGAAGAGGGAACGCCCCCTCACCTGGGACGTGGCTTGCCGTTCAATTCCTGTCCCGGCCGCCTCCTGCTGGGGCCTCCTCTCCCGGAGGGCGGCCGTGTCCGTGGAAGGCAGAGCTGGGGGAAGAGAAAGCAGCAGCTAGAGGCCAGGTCTCCATCTGGCTCCCTTCCTGCCGCGTCTTAAACAACGGCCACAAATACGAAACGGATTCAACAGGTGGAGAATCAAACGCTCCAGGATGAGCGGCCAGGGGCCAATTTTGAAGGGGCAGCCGGAATAAGGTCACTAGCCTCGAGGGGCAACCACGGTGCGGAGGCGGGTTTCTGGGAGCACCGAAACAGAGGGGTGCCCGGCGAGGGCGACCCCGACCGACGCTCTCAGGCTGTTTCCAAGCTTTGGCTGCCCGTCCCCTCACCCCCCTCAGCCCAGGGAAGCCATTCACCAGCACCCGGGCCCCAGGAAGGCTTCTGCCCCAGACCCCACGCTCCCCTCACCCTGACAGGATGGGTTCGTCCCGTCCGCTCGCCACCCCCACCTCTGTCCTCAGGTCCCGCGGTCGCCGCTCCTCGCCGGCCCTTAGACGTGGGGCCACTCCTTGAGCGCGGCCTTCCCCGGGCCGGGCGGGCGAAGGCGACCGGGGTCCCCGCGCTCCGGCCTCGGCCCGTCCTGGCCTTGGTGCGGGGGGCGCCTCGCCGCGGCGGCGACCCCAGCCCGCGGGGCGCCGCGCTCACCGCCCCCCGCATGTCGGCGCCGAGCGCGCCCGGCCGCCGGCCCGCCCCGCCCCGCCCCGCGCGCCGCCGGCCGCCGAGCCCACCGCCCCGCCGGGCCCGCTGGGAGCCGGGCCGCGCGCCGCCGCCGGAAGGGGCGTGTCCACCGCCGCGGCGCCCTCTGGGAAACGGAGTCCGGCCGGCGGCGCGGAGGCGCCAACGGTAGCTCGGGCAGCGGCGAGGCCAGGGCCCGGCAGCCCCGCCCCAGGTCAGCCGCTCCCAGCCCTTCCGGCCCGCGGCGGCCCCCACAAGCATCGGGGCTGGCGGGGTACAGGCTGCCTCCAAGACAGAAGCGTACCCCAAGGGCTTCTGGGAGTCGTGCCGGCCTCGGAGCGCGCAGGCGCGGTTGCAGAGGGGTGGAGCCTGCGGCGAGGGGCGGGGCCGCGGGGATCGGAAAATGATACGGTGGGCAGGACAGGCGGCGCGGTCCTTGCGGGGTGCCACCCATCAGAACTGGGGGACGCGCAAACAGACGGGCAATACTGGGCCCGGGCAGGGTCGAGACATGATTGTGATGGGGTGTCTGGGGAGCAGCGTGCCTTCGGTGTCCGGTCTGCATTCCCCCTTGACCTCAGGCGGGTCCCCTCTCCTGTTACAAGGAGTCTCCCTCATCTGTCAGCCCCATCCTCCAAATGCCAGGCCTCAGCGGCCGGCGGGTCCAAGCAGTCTTTCCCCAAACTTCTCTCTGGGTTGGCTCCTTTCTTTCATTCGCTTGCCATCCCCCGGGAGTGATATGCCCAGCCTTGTAAATACCACCAATTCCCTGTCAATGAAAATAATAGATGAATACTGTATAATAAAAATAGAAAAGAGTTTTATTTGAGTCAAACTGAGGACTACAGCCCAGAAGACAGCCTCCCAGATCATTCTGAGAAATTGCTCCAGAGAAGCATCGTTTTCAACAGTTTTACGTATTGTAGGAACAAAACGTTAAACAGGTCAGGGATAGGTTTCTTCAAGTTTTCAAAACAAACGGACCGCCATGCATACACGATGCCTCGGCAGTTGGCCTTGGCACCTGGGAAGGAAGTATTATGGACGGAGTACCAGCACTGGCATCCCAGGAAGGGAGGCAGCACAAGCATCACTTCTGGTCCATGTGCCCTTTTCTAATTAAAGCAGATGTACAATGCGTGTTTGATAGGCCACAAACAAGCTATTTTAGTTCAGTTCAGTCACTCAGTCATGTCAGACTCTTTGCGAACCCACGTGCACCAGGCCAGACTTCCCTGTCCATCACCAACTCCCAGCGCTTGCTCAAACTCACGTCCATTGAGTCAGTGATGCCATCCAGCCATCTCATCCCCTTTTTCTCCAGCCTTCAATCTTTCCCAGCATCAGGGTCTTTTCCAATGACTCAGTTCTTCACATCAGGTGGCCAAATTATTGGAGGATTTTAGTTAGCGTAAAATTAAAATTAACTCACGTATAAGGCAGAATGACTTCCCCATATCTTTTAAAATCCTGTCCATAACATTTATCATTATCTGAGTTAGCTGACCTTTTTATGGGCTTCCCTGGTGGCTCAGTTGTAAAGCATCCGCCTGCAATGCAGGAGTTGGGGGTTTGATCCCTGGGTCGTCGGGAAGATCCCCTGGAGGAGGAAATGGCAACCCACTCCAGTATTCTTGCCTGAAAACTCCCATGGACAGTGGAGCCTCGCAGGCTCCATGGGATCGCAAAGAGTCGGACACGACGGAGTGACCCCCTCCCCCAACACACACACACAATTCTCTCTCTGATTTTGAACCAGGGAGACTGGCAGATGTGGGCTTGATCCTGGCACTGTGATGTCAGCCTCGAGGAGGGAACCTCACGGAGCCTCTCAGAGCCTCGGTTTCCGCAAGTGCATCACCAGGGTGGTGGTGTGTCTCCTGGCCAGCACCAAGGGCCTGAGCACGAGGTAGCGAAGGTTCAGTGAGCCCCCACCTATAGGAGGTCCCCGTAGATCTCAGCCTTCGTGCTTGGGCTGGTCCACCAAGGTTAGGTGTTGTACCATGTACACAGGATGAGGATCACATGGTTAGACAGCATCACCGACTCAGTGGACTTGAGTTTGCGACCTCCGGGAGATACTGAAGGACAGGGAAGCCTGGCATGCTGCAGTCCACGGGGTCGCCCAGAGTTGGGCGAGACTGAGAGGCTGAACAGCAGCCACCACCAGCACCGAAGTGTCTGCAGGCTCCCCGCTGTCACGTCAGCAGGGTCCTCCTCCCGCCGGGAGCTCGGGTGTGGAGGCAGCGGCGGCCGCGGGGCCGAGCGGTGCCCCCGCCTTCTTGCCCGCGGCATGCGTCTTCTGGTGCCGGATGAGCGCGGAGGAGAAGCTGAAGGCCTTGCCGCAGCCGCCGCACTCGTAGGGCTTCTCGCCGGTGTGCACGATGTGGTGCTGGACCAGATAGGCGCGGTTGCTGAAGGCCTTGCCGCACTCGGGGCAGGCATAGGGCCGCTCGCCCGTGTGCGTCCGCCGGTGCAGCGTCAGCGACGAGCCGTGGCTGAAGGCGCGGCCGCAGTCGCCGCAGCGGAAGGGCTTCTCGCCCGTGTGCACCTTCTGGTGCTCGAGCAGGGAGGACACGTGGCCGAAGGCGGCACCGCACTCCGGGCACTTGTAGGGCCGCGCGCCCGTGTGCGCCAGGTGGTGCTGCACCAGGTGCGAGCGGTTGCTGAAGGCGCGGCCGCAGGCCCCGCACGCGTAGGGCCGCTCGCCGGTGTGCGTGCGCCGGTGGCGGCTCAGGTGCGACACCTGCGTGAAGGCCTTGCCGCACTGCGCGCAGGCGAAGGGCTTCTCGCCCGTGTGGATGCGCCGGTGCTCGGTGAGCGAGGCGCTCTGGCTGAAGCGCGCGCCGCACTCGGCGCAGGCGAAGGGCTTCTCACCCGTGTGCACGCCGCGGTGCTGCGCCAGGTGCGCGGCCTGCGTGAAGGCCTTGGCGCACTGGCCGCACGTGTAGGGCCGCTGGGCCGTGTGCGTGCGCTGGTGGCGGAGCAGCGCCGAGGAGAAGCGGAAGGCCTTGTCGCAGCGCGCGCAGGCGAAGGGCTTCTCGCCCGTGTGGATGCGCTGGTGCTCCCGCAGCGACGAGCGGCTGCGGAAGGCCTTGGCGCACTGGCCGCAGGCGAAGGGCCGCTCGCCCGTGTGCACGCGCCGGTGCTGCGCCAGGTGCGTGGGGCGCGCGAAGGCCTTGCCGCAGTCGGCGCAGCGGTGGGGCCGCTCGCCCGTGTGCACGCGCCCGTGCGCCGCCAGATAGGAGCCCTGGCTGAAGGCCTTGCCGCACTCGGCGCAGGCGTAGGGCCGCTCGCCCGTGTGCACGCGCCGGTGCTGCGCCAGGTGCGCGCTCTGGCTGAAGGCGCGGCCACAGTCCGCGCAGGGGAAAGGCTTCTCCCCGGTGTGCGTCCTCTGGTGCAGCGTGAAGGCCGAGCAGTAGCGGAAGGCCTTGCCGCAGTCCCCACACTTCCACGGCTTGCTGGGGCCACCGCCCCCTCGCTCCGCCACCTCCTCCGGCTCCGGCTCCGTGCTGGCGGCTGCCTTCTTCAAGGTCCTGTGCTTTCTTGGAGCGCCGCGCCTCCGGGGCCGGTGGTCGGCCTGGGGAGTCGGGGGGCTGCAGCGGGTCTCGGGGGTTCCGGCGGTGAGCTCACCCTGCTCGGGCACCCCGACCCCAGTGGGGTCTTCCTTGCGGGCCTCCTGCTTCAAACAGGCTTCTGCCTTCTCTGGCCCGGCCTTGGACCCGCCCTCGGGTTTGGGGGTTTCTCCCAACTTGGAGCTCTGGGGAGCGGCGCCCTCCAGGAGTGCTTCCATCCCGGCTTGCCGAGCTGCTGCCTCGATTTCACACCTTTGTTATGGGAAAAGTAGGGGAGGAGAAGCGGGAGAGAGAAGGAAGGAAGGAAAGGAAACAACGGGGAACCAAACTGGTCTGTCTCGGGCTGGGAAAGGGTCTGCGCGGGGGCTGTCTACCGGCCGCCTGGGTCAGACCGGTGTCCTGGGGCCACCTTGTGCGTCTGTTCAACAGGACATTGAACAGGATCCCTGGACACAACTCTCCGAAGCCAGGAGCACCCCCATACCCGCCAGGTGCGGCAACCAAAAGTCTCTAAACCCTGCTGCTAGGGATTCAACTGCGTCCACGCAAAATGTATACCTAAGCCCTCACTGGTGTGTGCAAACGTGCTCACGCGTGTACAGCGATCAGTATCTGCCACTGGGGGCAGCCCCCTGCGGGGGAGCGGGTGAGTGGGGGGCCATGCTGGAGGTGATGGCATCACCCCCTGAACACACCCTTCCCTGAAAGGCCGTGGATCCAGACAGTCGTGTGTCTGCCCCCTGGGCCTGAGCCTCCCTGGAAACTGTCTTCCATGAAACTGGTCCCTGGTGCCAAAAAGGCTGGGGCCTGCTGCTTTAAGCTCTTGCCACGTATTAGCTCTTTATTCCACAGTGAGGCTGCTGGAAGTGGCGATGCCAGGGCTCCAGAGCTTTTCCCCCTTCCTCTCCCCCCTCCACTTAAAGTCACCAATGGCTCCATGAAAGCCTCACTCCTCTCCATGGCCGCACAGCAGCTGCCCAACTTCAGCCTCTACCCCACCCTCCCCTGCTCTGAGCTTGCCCTTCTCCAGCCAAAGGCCTCCTCCTTGTTCCACAAACGACTCCGGGCATGCTCCTGCCACAGGGCCTTTTCACTGGCCGTTCCAGCTGCCTGGAAGGCTCTTCCCCCAGTGCAGGCCTCACTGAGGAAGTGATGGCGTGAGCATTCTGGGCTGTGAGCACCGCCAAGTACAAAGGGTCTACGGTGGGACCACAACCAGGGTGTCAGAGTACAAGTAAAGGGGCTGAGCGCGGGGCGAGGGCAGAAGCGTGACCCGGGCAGAGAGCAGGGAGACTCGGTACAATGCGGTGAGGGCAGGTGACGCAGGGTCTTCGTGCAGGGTGAGAGCTCTGCCACGGGACCCAGGCTGGGCCAGTCCCAGTGTGGGGTCACCCCTCTGGCAGCCCCCAGGCTTGAGCAGGGCCTGGCTGGGTCCCCAGAGCAGGTAGTGGTACCCACCTCGTGGGTTTGGGAGCACTGGGTCCCGTCCACGTCTCTTGGGCTGTGGCGCATGTCCCAGCTGCACGCGCCTCCCGCGTGGGTCCAGCTGATGTCTGTGCAAGAAAGCAGCAGGGACGTGAAGGCAGATGCCTGGGCAGACACCGGTCACAGGGTGTCCCCGCCGTGTGCGTGTGGGGACGGTAGGTGGAGTCAGGGCGGGGTGGACCTGGGCCGGGCAGGTACACAAACAGGCAAAAAAAGGGGAGACACAGACACGCTCAGAGGCAGTCACATCACCCACAGACACACACAGGGGTGGCACGCGACCGTACTGGGGGAGGGAGGCGGTTAACAGCATCCCTCCCTGGGCACTCGGAAGCCCTTACACTCCCATATGCTGTGGGTGACAAGAAGGCTGGCCATCTCACACACGTGCACAACTCCAAGTGCACCTGCGGTCACGCTTGCCCACGCACACACAAGGCTACACACACGGTAAGTCACACGTGGCAGCTGCCCAACAGGCAGGCCTGGCCAGGGACACCGCCCGCAGTGGCACACCCATCACATGCAGTCACGTGGTGGGCAGAGCTTCACACAGGCCCAGAGTCACAGGTGTGCAGGGTCTCCCCCACGGGCACACACACACAACTCCACGCTCCTGAGGTCTCTCATAAACACCCCAGGCAGGGCCCTCCACACGCAGGCACGCTCGGGCACACACAGACCATCTGGCTCCAGGCTGGCAGACGCACCTGCGGAGCCTTCCCACACAGGTGCAGACCCAGGAACGGTGGAATTATATACCTCACACCTACCCAGGAGAACACAATCCACACATGCTCCAAGTCACACAAAGACAGACGTCCCCACGTGCTCGAATTTTCGGGCAAAGGCCGCGAGGGTCAGGCACGTGCCAACCGACGGTGACCCTTGGGGACGGACTCACGAAGTCACACGCGCACAGGTGCACGGGCACAAAGTTCTGGTGTGACAGGCGCTCACACGCACGGTGACACCTGCAGAACACGTCTGCACCGAGACAAGCTGCCCCGAGTGGCACGCGGGGCGGGGGAGGACGTACCGGGGACACACAGACAGAGGGGCACGCGCACGACACCCGCGCGTGCGCACACCGCACCCCGGCGCCCTCGCCTCGGGACCAGCTTCGAAGGCCTCGGCGGCTCCCGCCAAGCGTGGCGGGTTCGAGTCAGTTTCCCCACCGTCTCTGGCCCTACCTGGTCCCCGCGGACCCCGTGCGGCCCCTCGTCCCGCGGTGGCGCGGACATGCAGGCCTCACGAAGCAAGGCAGCAGCCTCCACAGTCGGGCCCAAGCGCCGGGCCGACCCGCTGTGTGCACGCGCGCCGGGAGACCCGCGGCCCGTTTGGGGCTCCCAAGAACTACAACTCCCAGAAGGCGCCGCGCTGCGCCCACACAACGACTGAGGCCCCCCGTGCCGGCGTCACCGAAACTACAACTCCCAGAAGGCCCAGCGTCTGCACGCTGTGGAAAGAAGACTCTCAGCCAGCCTCTCCGGGAGCCCGAGGAGGGCGGGGCCGGGGGCGGAGTCCGCAGAGCCTCAAAAGACTGGGGATCAGAGAGGCTAAGTCAGTCACCCCAGGTCACACAGCACTGTGGTTTGCATGCCACAGTTCACCATTAAGCAGTGGAAGTCATTTGTCTCAGACGATTGCTGTAGTTCCAGCTGAGAACAGAGAAAGTGGAAAACTCGCTGACGTTGGCAAATGATTATAGCGGAGGACTTGAAATAGGAGCCATTATTGGCCTGCCGTTACCGTAAAGTACTTCTCCATAGAATTAGACGTCCTAAATTATTCTCTTCATAGGGTGAGACTTCGTAAATCATTCACTTGGCTGTTAGAGAAATGGGCACAAGCTCAATTTTAGATAGTTGGGAAGGCAGAGAAACGTGTGAACGTACAATCATGTATGGCACGATAAATGTATGTCACCGGAATCGCAAAGCCCTGTGAGGCACCATATTACTTTCTGTTCTCCCAAGGCTGCCTGTTAAACCGTTTAACACCTGCTTGTATTATTAAACTGAAGTATAGTCGCTGTACATTATTATAAGTTTCAGGTATACAGCATGGCGATTCACGATTTTTAAAGGTTACACTCCATTTATAGTTAGTATAAAATATTAGCTATATTTTGTATTTAGCACAATATGTGCTTGTAGCTTATTTTATACGTAGTAATTTGTGTTTCTTAAGCCCATACTCCTATTTTATGCCTTCCACCTTCCCTGTCTCTGCTGGACATGCTGTCTTTACCCTTCAATTTTTTATTTCGTGTGTAGACCTCCATAGGCATTGTGGGTTTTCCCTGTCCTTCTGGAACCTTCCAGCTCCGTATGGTAAGAATATGGCCAGTGCCCCTCCCAGCCTGGGCCTCAAGGAGCAGAACCTCTCTCCAGCCTACAGACTTGGGAGCATGAGATTAAAGGATTGTTCTCTTAAGCCACCAAGTCTTTTTTTTTTTTCTGGTTTAATTTTACATTTGAAGATTTAAAAAACACCTCTTACACATTCCATAAACTATACAGGTTTATGGGAGAGAGCTCAGAAGACAAGCATTTTTTTCTAATCGCCAAAAAACTTCCCCCCAATCCCCCGTTAAAAAAAAAAGTTGGAATTAATCCAATACAAGAAAGGACCTTTCTCTTCAAGTACATGGTGTGGAAGTATCATGAAGAAAAACATTTTCTTATGCTCATTATTCCATGCTTGTCATCAGCCTATGAGTAGACAGTGGGGCAGGCCACGAAGGGAGGGCAGCCTCTCCACCCCCATGGACGCTTGGAGGGGGCGCATGTGAAGGGCTGGGGCGGCTGGGGCTGACTTGGTTGGCCCAGACGTCTGGGGCCTGGCTCTTCGCCACGTCGTGGCTGTTGGGACTGGTCCGACAGCTCCATGTGGCCCGCTTGGGCCTCCTCACAACATGCTGGACTCAGAACAGCAGCGTTTCTTGTGTGGTGTGCTTTAGGGCTTCAGTAGGGACTGCATAAACCAGAAGCAAGCCACTGATGTGAACAAATGGCTCACTGGAAAAGCCCCTGATGCTGGGAAAGACTGAAGGCAGGAGGAGAAGGGGGCGACAGAGGACGACATGGCTGGACGGCAGCACCAACTTGATGGACATGAGTCTGAGCAAATCTGGGAGATGGTGAAGGACAGGGAAGCCTGGCGTGCTGCAGTTCACGGGGTCACAAAGGGTCAGACACGACTGAGAGGCCCTGAGTGGAGGGGTGACTCATTATACACGGCAGTTTATGGGCAATAAACTGACTGAGACAGAGGCAGGGCCCAGAGACGAGGCCGAAGGGGTAGGCCAGGTGATTCAGGGTGCTGCTGGCCTGAAGGACTCTCCCCAAGGGGCTTCCCTGGAGGGCCAGTGGCTAAGGCTCTGCACGGCCACTGCAGGGGGGCACGGATCCGAACCCTGGTGGTGGGACTGAGATCCCACAAGCTGTGCGGAATGGCGGGGGAAGAAAGCAGACTGACGTTAGCTGTTGACCACAGCTACCGAATAACTTCGCAGAGACATGAGTCTGAGCCAGTCGCTGGGCACCAGAGCCTGGCCAAGCTGAGAGTAACCATCCCAGGAATTCTCCCAGGGAAAGTGGGTGAGGAGTGTGCAGAGAACTGAAGGAGAAAGAGAGATGAGATCAGTCAGCCCTCAGGATAGTTAGAAAAGTCATCAATAAGCCTTAAAATTAAAAAAAAATAAAGGAAAACAAGCCAAACGTACGCCAGGGTGAATACGGTTTGTTCTCAAGCCCCTGCGGAGACACTACCTAGACACACCCACACGCGTTTCTCAAAAGAGGTGGCGCCAAGCCTTCGTGAACACTTGAGGGCGCTGTGGCTCCGCAGAAAGAAGACTAAATCCGCTCAAGCGAAACCGTTTTCTTTTCCCCCCAGATTTAGGAAGGATAAAAGATTTCCGTGGAAGGCTCTGAGGTCAAGGGCTAGGGGAGGAGAGGCAAAGAAGTCACTCTAAGCTGGATTGGGGTCCTCTGCCCCTTAGGCCAAGAGATGCGATGTTAGCACCCCGCCCCCCCCCCCCCCCGGGAATAATCCTTGCAAAGGGGGCTCGTGGAAGAGCAAGGAATACACTTGAAATGGGCAAGTTTTTCCGAACTCAGATTTGTAAGAAAAGGGATACGATCTTCAAAACTCACCACGTTCCTGTCGCCCCTCCTTCCCAGGGCCTGGGTCCAAGCGTGTGGGGTGGGAGAGGAGATAAAGGTTGTCATGCCGACGGGGGGACTGGTACCGACGCGATGTTGTCTCTAACCCTCGCAGCGCGGGGTTGACTGGGTGATGATGAAGCTGCCGCGGCGCCTGGTGGTTTGGAGTCCACGTCCACGCACTTGCCTTGGGTGGGACCCGGGTTCAAATCCTGATTCCACTACCTCCTAGCTGACCGTCCTGGGGCAAGTTATTTAACCTCCTTGTGCCTAGTATCACAGATGGTGACTGCAGCCATGAAATTAAAAGACTCTTGCTCCTTGGGAGGCAGAAAGTGAAGAGGAACTAAAAAGCCTCTTGATGAAAGTGAAAGAGGAGAGTGAAAAAGTTGGCTTAAAGCTCAACATTCAGAAAACGAACATCATGGCATCTGGTCCCATCACTTCATGGGAAATAGATGGGGAAACAGTGTCAGACTTTATTTTTGGGGGCTCCAAAATCACTGCTGTTGGTGATTGCAGCCATGAAATTAAAAGATGCTTACTCCTTGGAAGGAAAGTTATGACCAACCTAGATAGCATATTCAAAAGCAGACATTACTTTACCAACAAAGGTCCATCTAGTCAAGGCTATGGCTTTTCCTGTGGTCATGTATGGATGAGAGAGTTGGACTGTGAAGAAGGCTGAGCGCCAAAGAATTGATGCGTTTGAACTGTGGTGCTGGGGAAGACTCTTGAGAGTCCCTTGGACTGCAAGGAGATCCAACCAGTCCATTCTGAAGGAGATCATTCCTGGGATTTCTTTGGAATTTGGATTTCTTTGGACTGATGCTAAAGCTGAAACTCCAGTACTTTGGCCACCTCATTCGAAGAGCTGACTCGTTGGAAAAGACTCTGATGCTGGGAGGGATTGAGGGCAGGAGGAGAAGGGGACGACAGAGGATGAGAGGCTGGATGGCATCACGGACTCGATGATGCCTGAGTCTGAGCAAGCTCTGGGAGTTGGTGATGAACAGGGAGGCCTGGCGTGCTGCAATTCATGGGGTCACAAAGAGTCGGACACAATTGAGCGACTGAACTGTGCCTCGTCTGTGAAATGGGCAAATTAGCTTGTGGAGAGGAGCAAATGAATTAAATTTGTGACGTCTTCGGGAGAAAAAGCCAGATGTCTTAAGTACTTACTCCTCCTAACATATTAGCATAACAGAAAAGTGACAGTGTTAATTTACCAGGTTATTGTTGTCTAGTCCCTAAGTCTGACTCTTTGTGACCCCATACGTGGACTGTAGCCCGCCAGGCTCCTCTGTCCAGGGGATTCTCTAGGCAAGAATACTGGAGTGGGTTGCCATTTCCTCCTCCAAGGGATCTTCGCGACCCAGGGGTCACGCCTGCCAATCTTGCATCTCATACATTGGCAGGCATATTCTTTAGCACTGTACCACGTGGGAAGCCCATATATATTTACATCACATTATAAACACATTCATAATTATAGAAAATACAGAATAGAAACTGGGGTTTCTTCATCCCAAACCTTTCCTAGGCTTTTTTATTTTAAAACTTTTTATTTTGTATCAGGGTATAGCTGTTTAACAGGCCATGCTGTGATCGTCTCAGGTGAACATGCTGTTGTACAGCAGAAATTAACCCAACATTGTAAAGTAATTGTACTTCAATAAAACTCTTTTAAACAGTGGAGGGACCAGTGCAGCTGGGGCACCAGTGGGGTCAAAGGTCTGGGGGCTCAAGTTGTGGAGAGAAGGGCTCGTCAAGGTCTAGGAGGTGACCTGAGGACAAGCAGCTGAGGCCCTTTGCTGGACGAGATCGCTGGGGGGAGATCAGGCCCTCCAAAGGTCAGGGAGATTTCCTTCACCCCGCAACCATGACGCTTACTTAGTAACGGGCTGTGTGTGCGTGTTGGGCACTGCCCAAGTTCTCAGGCCTGGGCGTCAGACTGGACCGTCTCCCCATCCCCCGAATTTCCTACTCCAAGGTGATTTTTACAGGCCACTTGCTTCTTTACAGCAATTACTGACAACCGAGCCTCACAAAGATCTTCTGTCAGAGAAGGGAATGTAGAGAGAGCGGCTGTTGAAAATGTGATCCGCTGGAACTGGGAGCTCCTGGGGTGTCAGACAGATGTTGAATATTGCCGTGTGTCTCTCAGATTTAAAATATCCGGGTGAAAAGTGATAAAGATAATCCTATTGGCAAAGCAGAAAGAGAGACACAGGCATAGAGAATGGATACCAAGGGGGGAAGGCGGGCTGGGATGAACCGGAAGCTTGGAATTGACGCACACACCCCCTATGTATAAACCCGGTAACTAAGGAGGACCTACTGTGCAGCACAGAACGCTGCTTACTGCGCTGCGGTGATCCAAGGGGAGGGCAGTCCGAAAGGGAGAGGATGCAGCCCCTGTCAACAGCCAATCTGGTTGCCGTCTCTATAATTTCGCCTTTCCCAGGCTATCAGATAAGTGGATCAGAGACAGCTTTAAGAGGATGGAAGGTCCTGGTTGCCATGGTAACCTGCAGCCGGAAGTGCCACTCAATCAGAGAAAGGAATTCAGAAATCAAGAGAAAGAATGCACACAGCGATTTATTTTTTGGTGGTGGTGGGGGGCGGTAGTTAGATCAGTCCCCTCTCCTGCAGCTCACGCCATGCTATGTCGCTTCAGGCGTGTCCGACTCTCTGCGACCTTATGGACTGTAGCCCACCAGGCTCCTCTGTGCATGGGATTCTCCAGGCAAGAATACTGGAGAGGGTTTCCACGTCCTTCTCCAGGGGATCTTCCCGACCCAGGGACCGAACCTGCGTCTCTTGAGTCTCCTGCACGGCCAGGCAGGTTCTTTACCGGGGAAGCCCTCAGGTCAGGGATCCCTAACCCTCCTCTGTAGCTGGGGTGAGTTTCGAGGTGAAATTCCCTACAGGCATCTCTCCAGGGCCCCCTCCTCACTGATTCCCAGGGTGGCTGTTGCTGCCCGAGCCTGCACAGAACGAGCTCGCTTTGCGTTAGACGTAATCTCCACGCACAGGCGTCTTGTGGTTTTCCGCTGTCAGCTATCAATACAGATCAGCACTTGCCGTGGGCGCTCGCCTCCCAGCTCCGCAAGGATTGAATCGGGTGCTGCTGCAGCTGCTGACCTTCAGCAGCCCCCGAAAGGAGTGCAGGGTGAGGAGGAGAAACGAGGCGCTCTGCGCCCTGGGAAAAACTGGCCGGACAGGCCTTCAGATAGTTAGGTGCACTCAGGAGCTGAGTTTACGAGCCCAATTCTTGCACGTCCTCGTACCTAGAGAAGCACTAAGCTCTGCTCCTCGTAACTAGCAGAAAGCCTCATCAGACTAGCGGAAGCCTTCTGGGAAAACGTCTGCCTGATTGCATGTGTTCCCCCTCCACCAAAACCACACCTGTACTGACCTTACCCCCACCTCTGAGCAGTTTCTCAGGGCTACCTGAGGTGCTGTCTCCTGGGTTGCAGTCCTCATTTTAACCCAAATAAAAATTAACTCGAGACTTTCCTGTTGTGCTTTTTTGATTTTATTTTAACTGGACAATACTCAGTGACAAAAGTATCTCACTTATTTTCTGTTTCGATTTAAGGGAATGCCTCTGAGTTCATGAAGGCTGGGACGGTGGCTCAGACGGCAAAGAATCTGCCTGCAATGCAGGAGACCCGGGTTCAGTCCCTGGGTTGGGAAGATCCCCTGGAGGAGGAAATGGCAGCCCACTCCAGTATCCTGGCCTGGAGAATTCCATGGACAGAGGAGCCTGGCTACAGTCCATGGGGTCACAAAGAGGCGGACATGACTGAGCAACTCACTCACTGAGTTCATAAAGTACCTCTATGACCACTAGATGGCGCCCTTGAATCGTGAAAAAGTTTTTCCATGAAAAACAATTTTTTTTTTCTTCCTATTGTGAAATATAACGCATGTAGAAAAGTACACAGGCCAAGATTTTACAATACAGTAAAATTCAACAGTAATCACAGATAACCATACCCCCTTCTTAGTAAAAGCATAACTTTTGTTATTCCCAGAATTTTTTTTTCTTGTTTCCTTTCCTCACCACCCTCTGGCCCTCCTCTAGACAGGAGTGTTGATATAGTACTGGTGTCTGACAGTATCATTTTGCTTTGGCTGTGGTTGGACTTTACATATATTAATTCATGTGCTACACGGTCCTGGAAATCATGGTCAAAGGGACTTCCCGTCTGGTGCTTCCCAGTGGTAAAGAACCCACCTGCCGATACCGGAGACGTAAGAGACGTGGGTTCCATCCCCAGGTCGGGAAGATACCCTGGAGGAGGGCACAGCAACCCGCTCCAGTGTTCTTGCCTGGAGAATCCCATGGACAGAGGAGCCTGGTGGGCTACAGTCCGTGGGGTCCCAAAGAGGCAGACGTGGCTGAAGGGATTTAGCACGCATTCAAGCATCTTGTTTAACACATTTGAGAGACTGAACTACGTTGGTGCATGTGGGTGTCATTTTTAAAAGTATTTATTTATGCATTTGGCTGCACAGGAGTGTTAGTTGTGGCACGCAGGATCTTAAGTTGTGGCACGTGGGATCTAGGTCCTTGACTGGGGATCGAACCGGCGCTCCCCTGCACTGGGAGCTCAGTCTTAGCCACTGGATCACCAGGGAAGTTCTCATTTGGTCATTTTAATAGGGTTTTTTTTTTTAAATTTAGGTCCATTTTGTTTACGGTGAAATTTTATCTCCAGAATGTTATATTTTTCTTTTTTCATTTTTTTTTGCGGGTGTTAAGTTTTCCCTATATTTGGATGTTAATGGGCATCCGTGTGGTTTCCGGTTTGACACTGCTAGAGATTCTTACACATGTCTGGGTGCTCAGTGCATCACTGTCAAATACACACGCCAGAGTGGAACTGCTTTGCCATAAATCTGTGTATGTTCAACTTCAGTAGATCCTGCCAAATTTATTGTGACGGCCTCAGCAATAGTGGATGGGTATTCCCATGCATCTTCCACTGGAAAGCGTGGCAGTAGGCTCTGTTTGCTGCCGGCCGTATACGCGGGTTCGCAGTCCTATCTCATTATGTTTTTCTTTTGCGTTTTCCTGATTGCTAACCAGTTGGTGGATTCTTTTTCATCTACTGAATGGCAGTTCAATATTCTTCTTTCTGATGGGCTAGTGTAAGTTTCTTCCCCAACGTTTTCTTCTGACATTTTTTCCTCTTCTTTCGGCTTTATAGAAGTTATTTCCATGTTTAAGACTTGAACATATGTTCAAAGATAGGTGTTGCAGGTCATTTCCCACATTATAGCCTGATATTCCATCCCTTTCGTCGTGTGTGTGTTTGATTAACAGAGTGCTTAGTTTTAATGTAGTCAAAACAACGGCTCTGGTTTAGCAGTCTAAACAGACCTCAGGGAAATGTGTCTCCTTACTATCTTCTATGAGTTTTATTGATTTTGAATTTACTTTTCCTTCTTACTTTTTGTCTTTTACCGTTTAAATTTTCTTGGCATATAGTTGATTTACTACATTGTGTTAGTTTAGATTTTGTTTATATATAGAGGGAACATAATTTTAAGGATTATTTGGGCTCGAGAAAATTTCACATTCTCTCCTAATAGCGGAGAATCGGTCTAAGGCCATTTATTGAAATGCCTTTACTTTCTTCACATCCCTGCAATGCTGTTTTTCCCTATAAATTAAATAAACGTTTGTGTGTTGGCTCAGTTCTTTACTATCTTTGCTAGCTCATCGGCCAGATTTCCTTAATTTTAGTTTAATTGACATTTTAATTTTAATTGAAGCTTTTCATTTAATTAACAGTTTAATTTTAAGTTTTAATTTAATTGAAATTAAAATGTTTATTTTAATTGACACTTTAATTCTAATTTAATTTCTGTAGCTTCGAGATAAGCATTGCTTTCCACTAGAGCAGGTCCTTTATCTTCCGACGTAACTGTTAGATTTGGCTTGCCTAGCTTCACACACACGCACACCCTCTTGGGATTTTCACTGGGATGGCACAAAGTATAGACTAATATGACTGCAGCTATGAAATTAACAGACGCTTGCTCCTTGGAAGAAAAGCTATGACAAACCTTGTTGTTTTTCAGTCTCTCGGTCGTGTTCGACTCTTTGGGAACCCATGGACTGCAGCACGCCAGGCCTCTCTGTCCATCACCAACTCCCAGAGCTTGCTCAAACTCATGTCCATTGGGTAAAGGATGCCATCCAACCATCTCATCCTCTGTCGTCCCCTTCTCCTCCCACCTTCAATCTTTCCCAGCATCGGGGTCTTTTCAAATGAGTCAGCTCTTCGCATCAGGTGGCCCAAGTATTGAAGTTTCAGTTTCAGCATCAGTCCTTCCAATGAACACTCAGGACTGATTTCCTTTAGGATGGACTGGTTTGATGTGGCAGTCCAGGGGACTCTCAAGAGTCTTCGACACCACAATTCATAAGAATCAATTTTTGAGCACTCAGCCTTCTTTACAGTCCAACTCTCACATCCAGACATGACTACTGGAGAAATCATAGCTTTGACTAGACAGGTCTTTGTCTAGTGACATCTCTGCTTTTTAATACGCTGTCTAGGTTGGTCATAGCTTTCCTTTCAAGGAGTAAGCGTCTTTTAATTTTGTGGCTGCAGTCATCATCTGCAGTGATTTTGGAGCCCCCCAAAATAAAGTCTGTCTCTGTTTCCATTTCCCCTCACCTATTACATTAAGCAACATTTAGCAACGCAGGGGCACAGGAATAGTGATCTGAGCCGCGGTGCCAAGGAACCCCTTGGGCTGGTGCCTTCAAAGAGTCAAGCCGTGTTTATAGGAAGCTGTCAGGGTCTGAACGACTCACCAAGCTGACCGCACTCTCCCACCCACCCGGGGTTTCAGAAGGAGCACCGACATCCAGAACAGCGCGGGCGAGGCCCTCTTCGGCCTG
Source organism: Ovis canadensis (assembly GCF_042477335.2). Taxonomy (NCBI): domain Eukaryota; kingdom Metazoa; phylum Chordata; class Mammalia; order Artiodactyla; family Bovidae; genus Ovis; species Ovis canadensis. The sequence goes on from NC_091258.1 coordinate 78,254,373, forward strand.
CTCGGGCTGTTCCGGCGCCCACAAGCGCAGACCGTCTCCCGCTGCCCGCTCCTCTGGACCTGCGTGGTCACCCTCCTCGGGGACAGCCTCGTCCTACGCTGGTCGGCTGCCAGCCTCATCCACACGCCCGTGTGCTTCTTCCTCAGCAACCTGCCCTTCCTGGACACGTGTGCCTCCGCGTCCAGAGTACCCCGGGTCTGGCGAGGCGCTGGGTGGCCGTCCCCGTCACCTCTCCAGGACAGCGCTTGGCCAGGTGGCCGCGGGGCTGTGTCTGGGGCTTGTGGCGTGCCTCCCGCTGGCCGCCGTGGCCGGTGACTGCGCTGTGGCCGTGGGTGTCGCCCTGTTGGCCGGGACCCCATGGACCGCAGCCTTCCTGTGGACCGTGGTCCCCGTGACGACCCCGCCCTTGGCGTCATTGCTTCTCATGTGAGCGCCCGGCCCTGCCGAAGCATGCCTGCTCTGACCGACGAGCCGCCCGTGCTGGGCACCAGTGTCCGACCTTGCGGGCTCCTTCTGCCCGTCGCGGCGTCCTCTGGGGTGATCCCCGCGGCCGTGCTGCAGGCGCGGGTGTTCCCCACGGGTGGGTCACACCTCGAGGTGGTGGCCCTGCTCCCCGGCACGGCCATCTCCATGGACGTGATGCCGCAAACCAGGACCATCCACGACCAAGACCAGGTCATCTCCACGGCCCGTGGTGTCCTCATCCCCACGGTGAGGCCCTCATCTGCAGCCTGTGCAACAACGACCTGAAGGGGCCTCAGGACAGTCCGGGGAAAGGCCTGACCTCTGAGATGCGGTGTCAAAGGGAGAGGAAATAAGTTAATACAATGGATCGCTTAATCTAGGCTGTGGACTCTGTCTTGCAATAATTCTATGGATGGTGTGTTACACACACACACGTACACACAAGCTCAAACACACCAAACTTATTTTTAAAAAGCAATCATTTCCTCTATTTCCTACTATTTCCTCTGAGGAAGTGAAGCAGGAGGCAATTGTTGGTTAGTCCTTAAGTCATTTCCGACTCTACGACCCCACGGACTGTAGCCCGCCAGGCTCCTCTGTCCGTGGGATTCTCCAGGCAGGAACACTTGAGTGGCTTGCCAAGCCCTCCTCCAGGGGATCTTCCTGACACACGGGTGGAACCCGAGCCTCCTGCATTGGTGGGCGGATCATTTCCCACTGAGTTACCAGGGAACCCAAGACCCAGTTAAGCAGTACAAAAGATTGAGCCTAGGTTCCGTGTGTGTGTGTGTGTGTGTGTGTGTGTGTGTGTGTGTGTGTGTGTGGTGTGGATGAGAAAGGGACTGTCCCAGAAATTCTGAGTGGCTGGAGGGAGGAGGGGTAAACAGGTGGTCTCATCCCGTGCTGACCTACTCCCACAGCTAGTTTCAGGGCCCAGCGGCCCGCCCCCAGCAAGACTGACCCCAGCCTCATCAGCTGCCTCAGCGCCTCCCTCCAGAAGCTGAAAGTGACGTGTGTATTTCAGAGGCACTGGGGTTACCGCCCTCGTGGTCCCTGCCCGCTTGTACAGCCTGGACACTGTCTCTGTCAAGAACAGTGTGGGAAGGGCAGGGATAAATCAGGAAGGTGGGATTAACTTACGCACACCACTATATGAGACAGATGACCAGCAAGGACCTATCCTAGAGCACAGGCCCTCTACCAACATTCTGTGATAACCTGTAGGAGAGGAGAGCCTGAAAATGAACTAAAGCATGCCTACGAAAGACTGTGCACCGGAAACTACCGCAGCAGTTTAAATCAACCATATGCCAATACATTTTTTTTTTAAAAAGGAAGTGTGAAAGGTTTGGATTTGACCCACTTACAAACTAGTCTATTAAATGGATGCTGGAAAACAAACACGAGGTGGGACTTCTCAGGTGTCCAGGGGTGGCTGAGACTCCGTGCTTCCAATGCCGGGGCGGCGGTTCGGTCCCTGGTCTGGGGAACAGAGATCCCACATGCTGTGCGGCAGGGCCTCCCCCTCAAAAGACATCAGGTTCTGAGTCAGAGACCAAGGACTCTGTTAGTCACGGCTGAAGCAGACCCAAAACTTTGCGCTTGTTTGCCTCGGTTATCCACGCCCTGAGTGTCAGAGAGACGGCCACAGAGAGCTCATTAGGGAGACCTGCGCGTTCGGTGGTTGTGAAACAGGAGAGGAACACGGGGCTGCAAGGACCCGCTGCTTTTCTGGGCGACGGAAGGAAGTTTGCTCCGCTCGCAGGAGACGTTCCTCTGCTTCTGCCAGCTTTCTCCTCGCACACTCATCCCTGGGAAGCGACCCGGGGAGGGAGAAGTCAGCTCGCTGTCTGGCCTACCCCGGAAGACTGTGCACCGGACCTAGCGGAGATTTTCCCAGCGTCGCCCCCTCCTCTCTGGTACTTGCTCTTGTGGCCCCATTTGGTAAAAGCGGAAATTTGACAGCGACTAGCCCCGAGACCCGCGACCTGAGACAGGCGCTAAGTACTGGGTACTTAGCAAGACGGGGAGCAGCACCCCCGATGTGACCCCCTGCTGCGCAATGCGAGGAAAAGGTGGGCGGCCAGTCGCCCGCTGCCTGTGGTCTCCTTCTAGCCTGACCTGGCTGACTCGTCCCCTAGGCCGGAGGTATCACTTCCCCCATTTTGTAAAGGGCTGTGAAATTCACAATCATAGCTGGCATATTTAACTACTGATGTGTCTCTAACTCTCCACGTTACTGCTTTGTTTCTTTGTCCATAAGTTATAAGCTCTGTAGTGAAGATTAACACATCACACCCGTAACGCAGGCAAATATTTCTCTGGTCAAATCTCTTCCCGTTATCTGCCCAGCCCCGCCATTGACTAAAATCTGTCCCTGGCGAGGAAACGACATTGAGATTGTGGATTCCATGACAGCTAAGGGAGGCGGGCGATGCTAACCAACTTGTGCCAAGGTGACCTTGAAACATATTTATGGAATAAAGTGAAGTCAGGACCCATTGTTTTTATAAAAAAAGAGAAAAGGTCCCAACTGGGGACATGCTGTGACTTCAGCCACACGTGAAGTCCGCTTATGGCCTTATTCCAGCCTCAACAGTCACTAAGCACAGGCCACGTGACAGGCCCAGAGCTGGTTCTGGAGCAACAGGGCAGAGAGAATGCAGCTACGATTCCTTGTTTCCTCCCCAAACCCAGCATCTATGATTCCTGAATTCACCATGCATTTATGGGTGTTTAGGGTGTGCCTGTGGGTACGGCGGTGACTTTTTACAACATTCACGTGCTCGTCTCCCCAATTTAGAACAGTTCCTGGATGCAAAGCGTGCCTACAAAATTGGCTTTGGCAACTCTGAGAAAATATCATATTATTTTGAAGGCTGGGAAAAGGAAAACAGAGGACGACATGGGAGGAAGAGAAGATACAGTGGGAGAGAAGGTCAGAGAACGGAAGGCCAGCACGTTCAGAAGGAAGGAGATTCTAGGAGAGAAAGGGACAAGCACACCGAGGATGCTGGAGAGAGCCGGGGGGTAGAAGACACCCACAGAGAGGCAGGTATTGACCACATGCGTCAGAGAGACGACGAGAAATGAATCGGAGTGAAGGCAGGAAGGAAGTGGCCGGGAGACCAATAGAGACTTTGCAGAGACGGCAACAGAGAACGACAAAGTGAAAAAGGCAGAGATAGACAGACAGAGGAGGCTGAGAAACTGAACTGATCGCGGCCCAGGGGTAGGGAGAAGGGGACGTCTGCAGAAATGGTCTGAGAGGTATTTAGAGAGCTGAGCAAGGAGGGGGTGGATTACAAAAGACAAAGAAATAAGCACAGCTCCTCCACACCCCTTTGCCTTCCATCCTCACCTCCAGGGAGGGCAGGCGGGGTTCCCCACAGAGCCCAGGGGAGCTGGTGCTCTTGTGCTGAGGTCTCCCCCGGAAGCATCGGGAGTGATGGCCCAGTACTGAGGGGGCCTATGGAGGTCAAGGGCGCTGCCTGGAGCCCTGCCCAGCAGCTGGGCGCAGTGAGTCTGTGCTTCCTCCAGTCTCAGGCGACTAGGTTCTCCGAGGAGCCAGTCAGCGCGCTTTAATTCTTCCTGCAAGGAGGCCGGTCTGGACGTCTGGCCACCTTCCTCAGCGTCTGAGCTCGGGCACCAGGAACCCAGACGCACGGGCCATCCTTGGTCCTGGGAACCGGAGGCCTGCCCTGCGGTGGGGACTTGGAGCTGCGATGCTGCCTCAGGAGGAAGGAGTGGGGTGTGTGGGAGGCTGCAGAGTTTGGGGGACTCACAGGTCGGCAGCACGGGGCTTTGTGCTCCAGAGACCCCGATACGCAAATTGTGTGAGTGTGTGCGGGAGGGCAGCGCTGGCGGGCAGCGTCCCCTCTGTGACGCCTCTCACGACACCGGAGGCACACACGCCGGCACGCGCCTCTCCTGCAGGACGCACTGCACCCACGGCTTCAGCAGGTCGTCAGATGTGAGGGCGTCTGACCGTCTCGAGCCTCAGTCTCCACTAGTTAACTTTCCCAAACTCCAGAATCAGGTACACGACTGCCTGTTTGAAACAGTCTTTTCTTTTTTTGGACTCCCAAACGCCTAAAAACACAGTAAGTCTAAAATATCAAGTTCCCTTCCAAAATTTGGGACTACTTGGAGAACAGGGTTTCTTTTTTCCTTTTTTGAATTGGAGTATAATGGCTTTGGGCTTCCCTGGTGGCTCAGACGGTAAAGATCCCCTGGAGGAGGAAATGGCAACCCACTCAGTCTTCTTGCCTGGAGAATCCCAAGGACAGAGGAGCCTGGCGGGCTGCAGTCCAGGGGGTCGCACAGAGTCGGACACGACTGAGCGACTAAGCACACATAATTGCTTTACAGCGTTGCGTTAGTTTCTGCTGTGCAACAACGCGAAGCAGCCACAGGTATACATGCGTCCCCTCCGTCTTGAACCTCCTCCCACGCCTCTAAGTCATCACAGAGCACCGAGCTGAGCCCCTGTGCTGTACAGCAACGTCCCACTAGCTGTCTATTTGACACACGGTAGTCGACGGCAGCCCACTCCAGTGCTCTTGCCTGGACAATCCCATGGACGGAGGAGCCTGGTGGGCTGCCATCTATGGGGTTGCACAGAGTCGGACACGACTGAAGCGACTTCACTTTCACGCACTGGAGAAGGAAATGGCAACCCACTCCAGTGTTCTCGCCCGGAGAATCCCAGGGACGGAGGAGCCTGGTGGGCTGCAGTCCACGGACTTGCAAAGAGTCGGACACGACTGAGTGACTTCACGTTCACGCACTGGAGAAGGAAATGGCAACCCACTCCAGTGTTCTTGCCTGGAGACTCCCAGGGACGGGGGAGCCTGGTGGGCTGCCGTCTACGGGGTCGCACAGAGTCGGACACGAGTGAAGCGACTCAGCAGCAGCAGCACGCATACTGGACTTCCCTTGTGGCTCAGCTGGTAAAGAATCTGCCTGCAGTGCAGGAGACCCAGGTTCTGTCCCTGGGCGGGGACCATCCCCTGGAGAAAGGAAGGGCAACCCACTCCAGTCTTCTTGCCTGAAAAATCCCATGGACAGAGGAGCCTGGCGGGCTACAGCCCAGGGGGTCACGCAACTCTTCTCCAGCTGCCTTAGGTCTTGTGCACACTGGTCGCCTCTGTGCATGGTCTGGTCATCCCTTCCGGGCCCACCTTCCATCTGGGTTCCCGTCGCCCTTCCCTCTACTGACCACACTCAGCCACCAGTATCCTGTCTGTTCCGCCCACCAAGCGGCCCGCCAAGCGCATTTCTGCCTCTGGGAGCTTTGCCCTTGCTGTGCTCCCTGCCTCCAACGCTCAGTCCCCAGACAGTTAGGGCAAGGATCCGCCTCCTCTGCAGGGCGTGAGAGTTGCCGACGTCCTGCAGGAGAGACGGGCCAGCTGTCTCCTCTGCTCACTATCCACCCCGGGCCCGACCATTCCCTGCCCTGGTGCTGGGGGAGGAGGAAGAGTTCCGGGCTTCGCTGCCTCCACCATGGCGGGACCTCAGCGGCTCCTACAGAGGGGGGCGGAGCCAGAGGAAAAGTCTGGAAGGATGATGAGAGAGGAAGGGGAGAGAAACCGAGGAAGACGGAGGGGGAGGAATGAGGATGCAGGAAGAGCCCGGGAGACGGAGAGGCCCGCAGGGAGAGAAGGAAGTCGAGAAGAGCGGCGACTGTGCGTGCGGGAGAGAAAGGGGGCGACACGTGCGTGTCACCTTCTTAAACGTGACTGTCAGCCCTCGTTCTTATAAGGCTTGCGCAGGAGAGAGGCAGAGAGATGAATAAATCCAGGGAACCGGAAGACAGGGGAGGGCAGAGAAACGGAGAGAAGTCAAGGCGGGAAGGAAGAGGAGAGAGCGAGGGGGGAAGCCAGCGATCGGGAGAGGACCCGCAGCGGGAGATGCGGTGGGGAGTCAGCGCCAGAAAGAGCAGGGGAGCGGACGGGGCGGGAGAGGAGTGCGGCGGCGGAAAGGCAGAGGCCCGGCGCCCAGCGCCTCAGCCCCTCCGGGGGCCGCGGGGAGCCTTGCGGTCCCGGGTCTCCCCCAGGGTGGGCCCGGCCGCCGGGAACCAGGCGGGGGCCTCGGACTTCGCACCGCACTCCTGGCGGCCTGCCGGGCCGCGGCGCTGGGCGGCGGCGCCCTGCTGGGGCTCATCGGCCCGGACCAGCGGCCGCACCGGCCCGTGGACCGCCCGCCCGCCTGGCGCGGCCGGCGGCGGCCGGGGTGAGCGCCGGGCTCCCGCAGGCTCGGGCGCACGTGCGGGCCGGCCGGCCGCCCTGCCCCCGGGCGCGGCGGGGCGCAGCTCCGCGTGGGCATCTCCCCGGGCCGCTGCGAGGCCCCCCTCCGGCCGGGATGGCGCTTCTGCCCCGGGCGGCGCCCGGTGGGCCGCTGCTTCTGCGCGCTGCCCGCCGCGCCGAGGACCGCGGGCGCGACTCCGCGGCCGGCCGCATGCTGGTCTCCGGCCTGCGCGCGCCCATCCTCGCGGGCCCTTTGGCCTTCGTCCTCGCCTCCTGCGCCTCGATCCCGGCGGCCGTGGGCCGCCTGCCCTCCGTCCAGAGCCGCCTCCAGGCGTTGTACCCGCGCGGTGCCCACCTGGCCGCGCGCCCCAGGGCTCCCGCGCGCCGCGCCGAGCGCCCCGAGCGGGTGGCTGTTCTCTGTCTCGTCGTCACGCCCGTCCTGAACCAGCTCATCGACAGCCTTCGGAACCGCGAGGTCCACGCGGCGGCCCGCTCTGCCCTGGCCGGGCTCCGGGGGCCGGGCACTGCGCGGGGCCGATCCCGGGGACACGGACACCGAGCCGGGAGCCCCCTCCTGGCTCCGACGCGAGGCTCTGTGATCTTGCGCGCCGCCGCTCCGTCCCTCCTAATCTCTGCGCGTTTTGGTGCGTTCAGCCTCGAGGGACCCGCTGGGCACAGGTCAGGGGCCCACCAACATTTATAGAGGGCCAGAGAGGAAACATTTGCAGCCTTGCCAGCTGTCTGTTCTCTGTTGCTACTGCTCAGCTCTGCCATCAGTGCCTGGAAGCCACAGACGACCCACGGGTGAATAGGACTGTGTTCGCCAAAAACTCTGATGTAATTGGGTCGCTAGGCCGTCGGACTCTTTGCGACCCCATGGACTGCGGCACCAGGCTTCCGTGTTCGTCACCATCTCCCAGAGTTTGCTCAAACTCATGTCCATCAGTGATGCCATCCGACTATCTCATCTTCTGTTGCCCCCTTTAAAAGCTCTTTAGGGATGTCGAAATTTGGATTTGATATAAATGCTCACCGTTCACAAACTATTACTCTTGTTCTAATTTTGTTTCCAATCATTTAATAATGTGAAGATCATTTTTTTTTTTGTCTTGAGGACAGTAGACAATGGGCAAAGGGCCACAGTTCGCTGCCCCTTGACATAGGATAAAAGACTGACCCAGGGACTTCCAAGGCCACCCAGGGGTTGGGACTCCCAGCTTCTGCACAGGTTCGATCCCTGGTAGGGGAACTAAGGTCTTGCATGGCTGTGCAGCACGGAAAATAAAACAAAGTAAAAACAAATAACAAAAAAAGGGAGCAGTGCCTCAAACGGAGGGAAGAGCAAGTGCAACGGCCCTGAGGTGAGCAGGAAAGGCAAGTTCCTGGGTCATGAAGTCTCTGAAGCTGGACTTAGAGAACAAGACCAGAGGGAGGTGGTGCTGGAGAGGCGGCCACGAACCGCTTCACAAGCACCCTGTACAAGGGAGGCAGCGGTGCGAACACCAGGTGGCGCTCGCGGTAAAGAACCCCTCTGCCAGTGCAGGCGAGGAGAGAGGCGGGTTCTGTCCCTGGGTGCGGAAGATCCCCTGGCGGAGGGCATGGCAACCCACTCCAGGATTCTTGCCTGGAGACGCCCGTGGACAGAGGAGCCTGCGGGCTACAGTCCATAGGGTTGCAGAGTCGGACACGACTGAAAGGACTTAGCATGGACGCACGGTGCACGCACCAGGGGAAGGGTGTTTCACTGGCAGGACAGCCGTGCAAAGGCCCTGAAGCCCGACCAGGCACTGAGGGTGGAGCTCAGGGGTGCAGAGTCAGAGAGGTGTGCACCCAGGCCAGCCAAGTAAGGCCCTTGGGTCTCACCCTACATTCACCGAGCCTGCAAGGCGGGGCCTGCTTGTGGGAGTGTGAGCCTCCAGTTTACCAGTCTGACCTCTTTGAAGTCGCAGAATGCTTTGAAATTCTAACAACACCCGGGATGTTAGCTCATAGACAACAATAAAACTTACTGTCACCTTAAGCAAAAAAATTTCAGTTTGGCTCAAATGTACAATTTGGAAGTTTGATCCATTATATTATCTTTAAAAACGAATATAAAAGAGGTAGGAGTCTGTTATTAAAACAAAAGGATTGAATCTCAATAACAACAAAACAGCCGACCCTGTTCTGTCTACTAACCTGTCTAGTCAGATTTCCCCTTTAGTAGGACCCTCTCCCTGGGTTTCCCAGTTGGCACCAGTGGTAAAGAACCCCCCTGCCAATGCAGGAGACATAAGAGATGCAGGTTCGATCCCTGTGTGGGGACGATCCCCCAGAGGTGGAAATGGCAACCCACTCTGGGATTCTTGCCTGGAGAATCCCATGGACGGAGGAGCCTGGCGGGCTACAGCCCACTGGGTCGCAGAGAGGCGGACACGACTGAAGGGACTACAGTTTTTCCTCACCTCTTCCACTCCCCCCGGGCCCCTTCATTCCCCTGGGTCCGTGCCAGCCGCCTGGGCTCCCCCTCCCCACCCACCCCATGACCACCGTGCCAACCAGGGCGGTGCCAGCAACATCACCCTGCCGGGCTCTGTTCACGTGCCCACGCTGGCCCTGCTGCTCGCCGCGCTCTCCCCACCTGCGTCCCTGCTCACACTGCTGGGCACCTGTGCTCCCCGCCCTGCGGGCACCCTGGTCCTTCTTGCTGCGCCAGCCGGCCCTGCTGGAGACCTGCCTCTGCTGGACGTCACACCCCGGCTGCTGCGGCCCTGCTGCGGCCCGGGGTGGCGTGTCCCCCGTGGCGGTGCCCTGCAGCTGCTCCAGTGCTGTCCTGTGTCTTGGGCGAGGGCCTCCTGCCCCCTGTGGCCTGGGGGTGCTGCGCGGCTGTCTGCAGACACCCACACTCTGGGGCCATCGCAGGCCCACGGCTCTGCCTGCTGGCTGGCCGGAGTCCCCGCCTCGCTGGTCCTCACCATCCAGCTGTCGGCTCCCCCTCAGCGAGCCCCCGGTGTCCACTCCCGCTGTGACGGCCCGTCTGCGCAGCCCGGGGTGTGCAGACGCCAGAGTCTTCCAGGACGATGCACTGGTGGCCGCAGTGCTGGTCACCACAGTTCCCTGCTTTCTGATAGACGCATCCGCCACCAAGATTCTGGCCACGGTGCTCCGAGGCCAGCGGCCCTGTCCACGTGTGCCTCCCACCTCGTTGCAGCAGTTCTGTCTCACGGCACGACAGGGGTCATCCACCCATGACCCAGGGCCAGCTGCTCCCCAGAGAGCAAGCAAGTGGTGTCCCGTTCCTCCACCCTGGTGACCACATGTCCTCATCTACAGCCTTCGGAACAAGGAGGTGAAGGCTGCCCTGGGGCGAGTGTGCTGTCCTTACCAGGGGTCTAGATTCCAGGAGTGACCTTTTCAGGGCCACATTTCAGAGTCAGGAATTGTCGATGTCTGACTTTGCTGACAATCTGTGTACAGATATGTGTTGCACTCTGATTTTTTTTTTTTCTGGGAAGTGTGACTTTTCCTCAAAGTCATAACGGTGCTGATTTCACCTTTCTGTCCAAGAAAAGACACATGACCGAGTGCTCACGATATTTGCTAGTGGTGGGCAAATGAAACTAATTTGGGTCAACTAGAGTGTATCAGTCAGTGACTGGCACAAAACTGCTGTGTAACAAACCACCCTAAAAATGTAGTGTCTTAAAATAGTCATTTGTCCTCAAGAGTCTTCAGTCAGCTCGGGGGTTAGCTAATGTCTTGTGGGGTTATTTGAATGGTTCTTCTGGTCTTGGTTATGCTTGCTTGTGCAAACGAATGAGTGCTGACTGAGTGGGTGTGGCTTGTTAGAGACACTGCTTTACGCTTTCCATCCATATTCTAGGACCAGAAGACTAGCTCAAGCATGAGTTTTCTCATTTCAGTAGCTGAGTGAGAAGGTCCCAACTGGGGGATGGAATTTCAAAGCGTTGCTAAGGTCACATTGTTGTTCGGTTGCTAAGTTGTGTCATACTCTTTGTGACCCCGTGGACCGTAGCACACCAGGCTCCTCTGTCCTCCACTGTCTCCCAGGATTTGCTCAGATTCGTGTCCATCGAGTTGCTGATGCCGTCCAAGCATCTCGTCCTCTGTCAGCCTCTTCTCCCCCTGCCTTCAATCTTTCCCAGCATCAGGGTCTTTTCCAAAGAGTAGGTTCCTCGCATCAGGTGGCCAAAGTATTGGAGCTTCAGCTTCAGCATCACTCCTTCCAATGAACAGTCAGGACTGATTTCCTTTAGGATTGACTGGTGTGATCTCCTTGCAGGTACCATTGCCAAAGTCAGATTCATGGGGGAACACAGTGAAGTTACTTGGACAAATAACCTCGATATAGGGAAGAGTGAGGAACTGGGAGCATTAGAATCTACTTCAGAGAGCCCCACAGTTCAGTTCAGTTCAGTCGCTCACTCGAGTCTGACTCTTTGCAGTCCCACGGACTGCAGCACGCCAGGCCTCCCTGTCCATCACCAAGTCCTGGAGTTTACTCAAACTCATGCCCATCGAGTCGGTGATGCCATCCAGCCATCTCATCCTCTGTCATCCCCTTCTCCTGCCTTCAGTCTTTCCCAGCATCAGGGTCTTATCCAATGAGTCAGCTCTTCGTATCAGGTGGCCAAAGTACTGGAGTTTCAGCTTCAGCATCAGTCCTTCCAATGAACACCCAGGACTGATCTCCTTTAGGGTGGACTGGTTGGATCTCCTTGCAGTCCAAGGGACTCTCAAGAGTCTTCTCCAACACCACAGTTCAAAAGCATCAACTCTTCTGTGCTCAGCTTTCTTTATGGTCCAACTCTCACATCCATACATGACCACTGGAAAAACCATAGCCTTAACTAGATGGACATGTGTTGGCAAAGTAATGTCTCTGCTTTTGAATATGCTGTCTAGGTTGGTCATAACTTTCCTTCCCAGGAGTAAGCGTCTTTTAATTTCATGGCTGCAGTCACCATCTGCAGTGATTTTGGAGCCCCCCCAAATAAAGTCTGTCACTATTTCCACTGTTTGCCCATCTATTTACCATGAAGTGATGGGACTGGATGCCATGATCTTCGTTTTCTGAATGTTGAGCTTTAAGCCAACTTTTTCACTCTCCTCTTTCACTTTCATCAAGAGGCTTTTTAGTTCCTCTTCACTTTCTGCCATAAGGGTGGTGTCATCTGCATATCTGAGGTGATTGATATTTCTCCCAGCAATCTTGATTCCAGCTTGTGCTTCTTCCAGCCCAACATTTTGCATGATGTACTCTGCATGTAAGTTAAATAAGCAGGGTGACAATATACAGCCTTGACGTACTCCTTTTCTGATTTGGAACCAGTCTGTTGTTCCATGTCCAGTTCTAACTGTTGCTTCCTCACCTGCATATAGGTTTCTCAAGGGGCAGGTCAGATTGTCTGGTATTCCTATCTCTTGAAGAATTTTCCACAGTTGATTGTGATCCACACAGTCAAAGGCTTTGGCACAGTCAATAAAGCAGAATTCGATGTTTTTCTGGAACTCTCTTGCTTTTTCAAAGATCCAGTGGATGTTGGCAATTTGATCTCTGGTTCTTCTGCCTTTTCTAAAACCAGCCTGAACATCAGGAAGTTCACAGTTCACGTATTGCTGAAGCCTGGCTTGGAGAATTTTGAGCATTACTTTACTAGCGTGTGAGATGAGTGCAGTTGTGCAGTAGTTTGAGCATTCTTTGGCATTGCCTTTCTTTGGGATTGAATGCAAACTGCCCTTTTCCAGTCCTGTGGCCACTGCTGAGTTTTCCAAATTTGCTGGCATATTGAGTGCAGCACTTTCACAGCATCATCTTTCAGGATTTGAAACAGCTCAACTGGAATTCCATCACCTCCACTAGCTTTGTTCACATTCCAGGATGTCTGGCTCTAGGTGAGTGATCACACCATTGTGATTATCTGGGTCATGAAGCTCTTTTTTGTACAGTTCTTCCGTGTATTCTTGCCACCTCTTCTTAATATCTTCTGCTTCTGTTAGGTCCATACCATTTCTGTCCTTTATCGAGCCCATCTTTGCATGAAATATTCCCTTGGTATCTCTAATTTTCTTGACGAGATCTCTAGTCTTTCCCATTCTATTGTTTTCCTCTATTTCTTTTCACTGATCACTGAGGAAGGCTTTCTTATCTCTTCTTGCTATTCTTCGGAACTCTGCATTCAAATGGGTATATCTTTCCTTTTCTCCTTTGCTTTTCGCTTCACTTCTTATATTCTTTGATTATATTCTTTGCAGCCAAAGGTGGAGAAGCTCTATACAGTCAGCAAAAAGAAGACTGGGAGCTGACTGTGGCTCAGATCATGAATTCCTTATTGCCAAATTCAGACTTAAATTGAAGAAAGTAGGGAAAACCACTAGACCATTCAGGTATGACCTAAATCAAATCCCTTATGATTATACAGTGGAAGTGAGAAATGGATTTAAGGGACTAGATCTGATCGATAGAGTGCCTGATGAACTATGGACGGAGGTTCCTGACATTGTACAGGAGAGCCCAACAGTGAGACTTTTATTCAAACTCCTCTTTACTCAGAGACTTGGAGGGTGAAGATGTAAGTTTGTATAACTAATGAGAAGTAATAAGTTCCTTCCCACCGTAGAGCACGGGGACCTCTACTCAATACTCTAACGGCCTAGGTGGGGAAAGAATCCCTGAAAGAGTGGATCTATGGACGTGTATAATTGATTCACTTGGCGGTACACCTGAAACCAACTCAGAATTACTGACACAGTACACCAGCCCCACCCCAGTAAGGGATCCACTTGCCAGCACAAGAGATGAGGATTCAGTCCCTGGGTCAGGAAGATGCCCTGGAGAAGGAAATGGTGACCCACCCCAGCGTTCTCGCCTGGAGAATCCCATGGATACAGGAGCCTGTCGGGCTCCAGTCCATGGGGTCGAGTTTAGACACGACTCAGCACACACTCGTGCCTGTGTGCTAAGTGGCTTTGGTCGTGTGCAACTCTTTGCAACCCTGTGGACTGTATCCCGCCAGGTGTCTCTGTCCATAAGATTCTCCAGGCAAGAACACTGGACTGCGTTGCCATGCCCTCCTCCAGGGAATCTCCCTGACCCAGGCATTGAATCCGAGTCTCCTGTGTCTCCCGCATTGGCAGGTGAGTGCTTTATCACTAGCAGCACGTGGGAAGCCCAAGCGTGCGCGCACACACACACACGCACACACCCCAATAATTTGTTTTTAAAGAATTACCGATGATCCTACGTGCAGGGCAGCAAAGGAAACACAGACATAAAGATCAGACTTTCGGACACAGTGGGAGAAGGAGAGGGTGGGACGGTTTGAGAGAGGAGCACTGAAGCATGTACAGGACTATATGTAAGATAGCCAGCCAGGGGGAGTTTGATGCATGATGCAGGGGACCCAGAGCCAGCGCTCCATGACAGGCTGGAGAGATGGGGCGGGGAGGGCGGTGGGAGGGGGCTCAGGAGGGAGGGGACACACGCATGCCCATGGCCGACCCATGTGGATGTACGACCCATGTACGGCAAAAACCATCAGAATATTGCCAAGTAATCATCCTCTAACTAAAAGAAATTAATTTTAGAAAAGTATGAAAAACATCAATAAAACATTTTCAAAAAGCTGTAAGCTTGAAGATGTCAGCCACTACCTACTCTTTAATGGGCGAGTCCCTTCTTGATGATGAACTCAATGCAAAGAAAGTCAGAATCAATGGCAGGGAGGAGAAAGCTGCGGAGCTACTGACTTTGTTGAGTTTCGGGGTCCAGGCATGCCTGGAGGCTGTTCCACCCTTGGGAATTCCTCTTACGTGAACCAATAAATTTCCTTTTCACTGAACCCACTTTGGGTTGATGTTTGGTCTCTTTTAGTGACCTTATTTATTGATTTCACTTCCAATAACTAACATGTGAGTTACTTTATTTCTTCTCTCAAGCTCATTAAGAATTTTATTAAAATATGGGGAACTTGCTAGAAGTCCAGTGGTTAGGACCCCTTGCTCCCACCACCTGGGGCCGGGATTTGATCCCTGGTCTGGGGACTAAGATCCCTCATGCTTCTCGGTGTGGCCAAAATCAATAAACAAAAACTAAAGTATCAGTTTAAAAGGGATTTTAAAAAATATAAATAGGCATATCAGAGAAGTTTTCAGCTCATAGACGACCATTGATGGGCTCTAGTTTTATAGAAGGAAGAGCTTCTCTCTCGTCTCTGCGCCCCAGGATCTAAGCAAAGGGCCTGGCATCTGGGAAGACGTGAGTCTGGGCCCGGCGGCCTGGACTCATGGAGGCTCTGAGGCTGACTCTCCTTTGCTCCTCCTCCCTTCAAGCCTCTCAGAGCGTCTGTAAAAAGCATTCTCCACTCTGTGTCTCCTCCAAATCCACCGAGACCGTGGAAGGTCTCTGCGGTCCAGAGCTCCAGGTTAAGCCTGCCTCCCTCTCACTGTGCCAGCAGCTCAGAGCAGCCAGACCTGCAGAGACAAGCAAGGGCGGAAGCAGTGGGTGCCTTGCTGAGGACCAGGTCCTCCTGTGATGGCCTGAGCAGCACTTCCTCCAGTCCCCGGCTTCTCCTCCTCTGGGCAGGAGCCCGGTCCGCCTGGAACCAGAGCCTCCTCCAGGTTCAGCATCAGCAAGAAGGAGTCTGGACCTCTTTATCCTTCAGCCATCAAGCGAAGAGACCCCACGCGATCCTTTGGGGGTGAGGAGAAGAGATCCCAGAAAGAAACTTTCTCTTGTAGAACACCCAAGCTGTACCAGGTACTGACTTGAGATACTTCAGACGTGTTAACTGATGTAACCCTTGCTCAGGGGCTACCTCCATACCGCATATTAATTCACAAGGCACAGACGGGTCCGCTGGCTTGTTGAAGACGAGACCATTAGTATAGAGAGATGTCCTGGGTTTCCCTGTCTCTTTTTGGCCGTGCTGGGTCTCCACTGCTTGGAGGGCTTTTCCCCTGGCTGTGGCGAGCGGGGGCCACCCTCTAGTCACGGCGCCTGGGCTTCTCTCACTGCGGTTCTGGGGCGCTGAGCACAGGCTCCGTAGCTGTGGCTCATGGGCTTAGCTGCCCCACGGCACGTGGGAGCTTCCCGGACCGGGGATCGAACCCCTGTCTCCGGCACTGACAGGCGGATCCTTTACCACTGAGCCACCAGCAGAGACCAAGAGATATCTTGTTACTCATGTCTGTCTGACTTCAAAGTCCTGGCTCCTACCACCATGTGCTACCATCCCCAGAGGCCTTGCATGTAGTGTCTACTAGCGTATATAATGTATTGATGATAAGGGAGAGACCATAGCTCCCACATTACAGAGGCGGGGTTAATGGATGAAGCGACATGTCTAGAGTTACATGATGGAAATTTCTCAAACGCTTTGAGGCTAAAACCCAGGTTCATTCCTGTCCTTACGTCTGCCACTCATGCTGCACTGCTTCTCTGCACAAAGCCTTTACTTAATAAATATTCATAAAGTGAAGCGGAATGAAATCCTATCAAGAGGGAAGGGGCTTTTTGGGGGGAGAATAGATACATATATTTGTATGGTTGAGTCTCTTTGCTGTTCACCTGAAACTATAACCCTGTTAATCGACTCTACCCCAATACAAAGTAAAAAGTAAATAAATAAATAAATAATTTCTACCAGTCAAGAGTCAGTTTTATGTGATGTCCTTGGTGGTCCAGTGGTTAAGACAACACACTTCCACTGCAGGGGGCCTGGGTTTGATCCCTGGTTGGGGAACTAAGATCCCACGTGCCATGTGGCATGGCTAAAAAAGTAGAAAAAGAGCTTTCCAATGAGAGAAAGTCCAAGTTTCCTTCAGGACAATAGAATTTGAAACAGTTCTGGGTTTAAACTCTGAGGCCAAGCTTAACGGCCACACAGTACTGCTCCTTTTTCTACAGCATAGACATTATATTGTTCAAGGGGGTCAGTGGTTACTTTTAATTTGAATAACATAAAACAGGCTTGAAGAGGTTAGGTAGAATACGCAAGGAGGCAATGGAGGCAGAAAACACTGTGGCCTGAATTCTTCTGAGAGTGAGTTCTTATTCAACGTTGTTTCCCTCAAAACTAGCATAGATGTTAAAAACAATTCATGAATAAAAATATGTGGGGGATGGGATCACCTCTGAATACCCTAGTTCCGGGATTCAGGATACTAACGTGAGGCTCTGTCAGGCGTGTTTATAGTTTTCCTATAAAGCATCCGCGGGCATTCTGGTCAACCTGAAGTCCTAGGTTAGGGAGGATGACTGACCGCTGCTGCAGGGTCACTCATGACAGACGACTGTGAAAGCCTGATTTCCTAAGGTTTCGTGCTGACCGCTCCTTCCCTGCCTCTCCACCCTCATCTTCTGCTCCTCTTTGTTGTGGTCTAAAGTGGATTCCTTTATTTTGTTGATAATCACCACAACTTATAAGTCTGAGTTACCCTGAAGACATGATATTCCTTTAGTAGATTCAGTTAGCAAATGCAACATTTCTGTTGTCTTCAGAGATAAACAGAAGCCTCAGGAGACAAAGATGAAGCTTCTTACATGGAAACTCATGCATTCTAAATGTCAGTGTCTTAATATACTCTAAACTCTTCCTAAAAAGAGTTAATGCAAATAGCCTCAAATGTGCTTCCAGTTATATTTCAATGTGTTTTCTTCCTAGACAAACAGATTGCACACACATGTACAATTTATGAAGCCTAATGGCTCTATGAACAGTTATAAACAGTGCTATTCATTGAGCGTGGGCTTCTCAGGCGGCTCAGTGGTAAAGAATCTGCCTACAATGTAGGAGACGTGGGTTTGATCCCTGGGTCGGGTAGATCCCCTGGAGAAGAGAATGGCTACCCACTCCAGTATTCTTGCCTGGAGAATCTCATGGACAGAGGAGCCTGGGGGGCTACAGTCCATGGGGTCCCAAAACAGTTGTATGTGACTGAGCGACTCAACAACAACATTTGTTGAGCATAAACATAAGAGCTACGGGAAGTGTGAATAAATGGGCGTGATACTTCCGCAATCAACCACCACAACCCAGCTAATTGTAACCTTCATGATGGCTACGGAATCCTTGTCCAGCCGCTAAGATTGCCAGATGTACCCTGACTGACATAAGTTAGGTCTACATACATGTGAAACTTTGAGCTTTGTACCTTACATCCCTGTAGAATATTTGCCCACTGAGCCCAGCTTCAGAGACCTCCTCAGGCCCCGTGATAACTGACATCTCTCTCGTCCTAGGCTCTTGGCACTCGCTGTCCTTTCTGCCCGGAGGGCTGCTCCCCTCGGCTCTGTGCACGCGCGGATCCTCGCACCCTCTACGTCTCTGTTCAAACAGCGTCTTCTAGGGTCGCGTCCCTCATAGTCAGAACTAATGTAGCCACATTACCTGCCCGCCATCTAATTCTCGGAAGTTATCTTGGACTTCAGACTTTGCTTAGTAAAGTCTGTTTCCACCTATAACTCTGAAGCCCACTGAAATAGACCCATTCCCTTCTAGGGCCCGATGCAATCTTTTCCCATCAGGTACTGTTAGAAGTTCTCAATCCTGCGGGGCTTTGTGAAGAATACACAAGTTAACACTCGGATGTTCCAGCTGCTGGGGCTGGCATACAGGTGGCACTCAATAAATGCGGGACCGTGTCCATCAGCATCGGCGTTTCTTAAACAGTTCTTCCTTTAAGTTCGGCTGTGCTGGCTCTTTGGTGCTGCGCTCGGACTTTCTGGAGTTGCGACGAGCGGGGGCTACTCTCTAGGTGCGGTGCACGGCTTCTCACTGCAAGGCTTCTCCTGTCGCAGAGCATGGGCCCGAGGGTGCTGGGGCTTCGGTAGTCTGCAGTTCCCGGGCTCTAGAGCACAGGTTCCATCCCCAGGACATTTGTTTAGTTGCTCTGTGGCAGGTGGGATCTTCCCAGAGCAGGGATCGAACCCGCGTCTTCTGCATCTGCAGGCAGGTTCTTTACTGCCGCGCCATCAGGGAAGCCCCAGTGTTTGCTAAATAAACCCAAAACCTCCACCAGAGGTTTCTTCTCCCCGCATGCACGTTACCTAGAGGGTGAAGCCCAAACGCACTGTCGTCTTTGCACTCAAGCTACCTGTTAGCGTTCTCTGTGGGTTCATTCATCTTCATCACACCACAGGCGTCACCCCCAGACGCTGTGCTGGGATCTGAGGACTGAACAGACAGATCAGACCTGCTGTCATCAGGATCTTCACAATGTCTTGGGACAGCTTGGAAGATACCTCCTGTGGAACTGGTGGTTATGATGCCGCCACACCAGAAACTGTCCTGCAGCTTTTCAAGGGATGAGGTCAGCTCCATGCTGATACAGAATCAGCTTCAAGACATGTTATTAGTGAACATTCAGGATGCAGAACGTATGTCTCGTATGTTGCTCTTCATGTTTATGGGGCCCACGCACCTACAAATGATGGTGATGACAAGATCTATTTCTTGGGACCTCTCTGGTGGTCCAGTGGTAAAGAATCTGCTTTCCAACGTAGGGGACGTGGGTTCAGTTCCTGGTTGGGAAACTAAGATCTCGCATGACTCGGGGCCAGGAAGCCCAAGCTCCACAGCAAGAGAAGCCTGCATGCCACAGCAAAGACCTAGCACAGCCAAACAAGGACAACAAAACCGAAGCAAGGTCTATTTCTGGAGGATCCCCCAGGAGACTGGTCAGGTACTCGCCTCAAAAGAGCTCTAAGGACAAGGTGTCAGCGGTTACAGTGACATTGACTTGAATTTTTTAACCTTGAGATGTATTATCTTATAAGAGTAAATGGTAAAATACAATGCCTATCACTAATGAGAGTGGAGAGAGACTGCCTCTGATCTTAGGTAAGAACACTGAAGTGACGGTGGTCAGACCACATAAGGGCTTGGGACCAAACATGGCAGCTGCAGTTTTGAACATCATCTGGCTGGTGTTGGTCCAAGAGAGAATGGCCAAGTGGCTCCTTGCACACCGTCTTCTGTGGACGGGATCACTTAGTGTCGTGCAAAACAGTGGTCACTGTGGAGAAGGGCTGGGAAGGCTTGGTCCACGGCAAGGGGTTGAAGGACATGAGATCCTTCACATTTGCAATTGCAGTTCCTTTGCTCAGAATGCTGTCCCGATCTTTCCCCATGTGGGGCTCTCTCAGCTCATGTGTTACACCGTCGACCATTTTAGCTTTTATAATCCCCAGTGCCTTATCTCAGGGCCCTTCATGCACTTCACCACAACCTTAATCCCTTCAAAATGGCCTTGCCTTTTATTGGCTTTTTTCTTCATTATCTATTTTTCTCACAGGTCAGCACACTGCAGATACGGACTGTATCTTTCTTCTTCACTCGTGTATTCTTGAAAGTGTTAGCTGCTCAGGCACGTCTGACTTTGTGCGATCCCCATTGTCTGTAGTCTGCCAGGCTTCCCTGTCCATGGAATTCTCCAGGCAAGAATCCTGGAGTGGGTTGCCACTTCCTCCTCCAGGGGATCTTCCTGACCCAGGGATCAAACCCTGGTCTCCTGCACTGCAGGCAGATGCTTTACCATCTGAGCCAGCAGGGAGCCTAAGGAACCAGATAAATTTAGAAAACCAAGCCATGGGGACTGCTCAGTCTGGAGACAGAGGTTTTGAGGCTTCAGCTTTTAGGTGTCATTTTCAGCTAAAATTGGCTGGACATTGTCAGTAGTGCTGCCCTGAAAATAGGGGTGCAAGTTTCATTTAAAATTAAGATTTTCTTGGGATCTAAGGCAAGGAGTGGGCTGGTTGGACAGGTAGTGACTCTGTATTTAGTGTTTCTGGTTGGTGGTCGGAGCGAGGCGATGCCTCATTATAATTTTCATTTGCATTTCTCTTAAGATTTCAGGAGGTGAAATTTTTCTGCTAATTTTTTTTAAGCAGTGTGAGTAAAACTGACCTCTCCAAAGTGGCCTTTTACCGTCTGCCCAGTTTTGAATCTTTCTCCAGGCGCTACCCAAGGATCTTTGTTGAGGACAACTGTTTTCTCCCTCTGCCCTCCTGGCTGGTGAATATGAAGAGCCCAGTTAAGAGATGTTTTCAGGTCTTGTGCCACGTGGTTTGGTTTTTTTGTTTGTTTGTTTTTTTTAGTGATTTAGTTTTTTTTTTCCCCTTTGGAGTAAACTTGATTTCTGTTGTTCTGTTTGTTTGGGGTTTATAGGAACTTGATTCAGTTCTCACAGATGTATATCTGTTCTGTTCTTTTAAGGGGTCTTTTCCCATATAGGTTCTCTCAGTGTGTTCAGTAGACTTCCTTGGGCTGTTCAGTAGGTCCTTTTGGATTATCTTTGATAATAGATAGTGTGTATGTGTCAATCCCAACCTCTTAATGTCTCCCTTCCCCTGCCTTTTATTTTAATTATCATAAGTGGGTTTTCTAAGCCTGTGTGTAGATGGACTGGTCATTCTTCATTTTTCTATTGATGGACACTTTGGGTGATGCTGTCTATTAAATATTGTCAGCAGTGCTTCCTTGAAAATAGAGCTGCCAGGATCATTTTCCATTATGCTTTTCTCTGGATCTAAGGCAGGGAGTGGGCTTGCCAGATCACATGGTGGCTCTACATTCACTGTCTTAAGGAGTCCCCATACTGTTTTCCTTCCTGGCTGCACCCGCCCATTTCCCTCCCCGCCCACACTGCAGGCAGATTCCCTGTTCCCCTCACCCTCAGCAGCACTGAATCTTTGCAGATCTTTCGGAGGGTGGCCATTCTGAACAGTGTAAGCTGAAACGCCGCCATTTCTCTAACAGTGAGACTGAGCATCTTTCATGGGCTTTGTGGCCATTTGGATGCCTTTTTAAGACAAAGGTCTATTTAGATCTCTGGCCTGTTTTTCTATTGAGTTGATTGGTTTATGATACTAAGCTGAACTATTTGTTTGTTTCGAGATGAATAAATTGTTCTTAAATTTTATCATAACCATTTTCCCCCATTTAAAGGTTGTCTTTTCCTTTCATTTAGAATTTCCCTTGCTGTGCAAAATCTTTTGAGGTTACTTTTGTTGAGTTTTGTTATTTTTCATTTTTCTAAGAGTGAAACCAAGAAGTTGCTGTGATTGATTTTAAAACCTGTTCTGACCATATTTTCCTCAAGAAGTTTAGAGTATCCATTCCTCCATTTAGCTCTTTAATATATTTGGAGTTTCTTTTCTTTATAAGGTTAGGGAGAGACGTAATTTTATTCACTTTTCCCTTGTTTAAGAAATCTCCATGCTGTCCTCTGTTCTGGCTGTTAATTTACATTGCCAGCATCAATAGAGGAGAATTCATTTTCCCCCAAAACTTCTCCACTGTTTACTGTTGGTAGACTTTTTTTTTTAAGGTGGAAAGAGTATTTTATTTTTTTAATTGATTTATTTATTTTAATTGGAGGCTAATTACTTTACAACATTCTAGTGGTTTTTGCCATCTGTTGACATGAATCAGCCATGGGTGTACATGTGTTCGCCATTCTGAACCCCTGCCCCACCTCCCTCCCCATTCCATCCCTCAGGGTTATCCCAGTGCACCAGCCCTGAGCACCCTGTCTCATGCATCAAACCTGGACTGGTGATCTGTTTCATATATGATAATATACATGTCTCAGTGCTATTCTCTCAGATCATCCCACCCTCACCTTCTCCCACAGAGTCCAAAAGTCTGTTCTTTACATCTGTTTATCTCTTTTGCTATCTTGCATGCAGGGTCATCATTACCATCTTTCTAAACTCCATATATATGCGTTAATATACTGCTTTGGTATTTTTCTTTCTGACTTACTTCACTCTGTATAATAGATTCCAGTCTCATCCACCTCATTAGAACTGATTCAAATGTGTTCTTTTTTAATAGCTGAGTAATATTTCCATTGTCTATATGTACTACAGCTTTCTCATCCATTCATCTGCCAATGGACATCTGGGTTGCTTCCATGTCCTGGCTATTGTAAACGGTGCTGCAATGAACATTGGGGTACACGTGTCTCTTTCAGTTCTGTTTTCCTTGGTGTGTATGCTCAGCAGTGGGATTGCTGGGTCACATGGCAGTTCTATTTTCAGTTTTTTAAGGAATCTCCACACTGTTCTCCATAGTAGCTGTATTAGTTTGCATTCCCACCAACAGTGTAAGAGGGTTCCATTTTCTCCACACCCTCTCCAGCATTTATTGCTTGTAGACTTTTGGATCGCAGCCATTCTGACCAGCATGACATGGCATCTCATTGTAGTTTTGATTCACATTTCTCTGATAATGAGTGATGTTGAACATCTTTTCATGTGTTTGTTAGCCATCTGTATGTCTTCTTTGGAGAAATGTCTGTTTAGTTCTCTGGCCCATTTTTTGATTGGGTCATTTATTTTTCTGGGATTGAGCTGCATGAGCTGCTTGTACATTTTTGAGATTAATTCTTTGTCAGTTGCTTTGTTTGCTATTATTTTCTCCCGTTCTGAAGGCTGTCTTTTCACCTTGATTATAGTTTCCTTTTTTGTGCAAAAGCTTTTAAGTTTAATTAGGTCCTATTTGTTTATTTTTGCTTTTATTTCCATTATTCTGGGAGGTGGGCATAGAGGATCCTGCTGTGATTTATGTTGGAGAATGTTTTGCCTATGTTTTCCTCTAGGAGTTTTATAGTTTCTGGTCTTACATTTAGATCTTTAATCCATTTTGAGTTTATTTTTGTATATGGTGTTAGAAAGTGCTCTAGTTTCATTCTTTTACAAGTGGTTGACCAGTTTTCCCGGCACCACTTGTTAAAGAGATTGTCTTTTCTCCATTGTATATTCTCACCTCCTTTGTCAAAGATAAGGTGTCTATAGGTGCCTGGATTTATCTCTGGGCTTTCTATTTTGTTCCGTTGATCTATATTTCTGTCTTTGTGCCAGTACCATACTGTCCTGATGACTGTAGCTTTGTAGTATAGTCTGAAGTCAGGCAGTTTGATTCCTCCAGTTCCATTCTTCTTTCTCAAGATTACTTTGGCTATTTGAGGTTTTTTTGTATTTCCATACAAATTGTGAAATCATTTGTTCTAGTTCTGTGAAAAATAACATTGGTTGCTTGATAGGGGTTGCATTGAATCTATAGATTGCTTTGGGTAGTATACTCATTTTCACTATATTGATTCTTCTGATCCATGAACACGGTATAGTCCTCCATCATTTGTGTCATCTTTGATTTTTTTCACCAGTGTTTTATAGTTTTCTATATATAGGTCTTTTGTTTCTTTAGGTACATTTATTCCTAAGTATTTTATCCTTTTTGTAGCAATGGTGAATGGAATTATTTCCTTAATTTCTCTTTCTGTTTTCTCACTGTTAATGTATAGGAATGCAAGGGATTTCTGTGTACTAATTTTATATCCTGCAAGTTTACTATATTAATTGATTAGCTCCAGTAATTTTCTGGTGGTGTCTTTAGGGTTTTCTATGCAGAGGATCATGTCATCTGCAAACAGTGAGTTTTACTTCTTCTTTTCCAATCTGGATTCCTTTTATTTCTCTTTCTTCTCTGATTGCTGTGGCTAAAACTTCCAAAACTATGTTGAATAGTAGTGGTGAGAGTGGGCACCTTTGTGTTGTTCCTGACTTTAGGAGAAATGCTTTCAGGTTTTCACCACTGAGGATAATGTCTTCGGTGGGTTTATCACATGTGGCTTTTATTATGTTGAGGTGTGTTCCTTCTAAGTCTGCTTTCTGGTTCACAAATCTACAGCATCTCTCTTCATAACACCCATTTCCAAGAGAATTTGGGTTTGCCAGTGTCTGAGTTCCCAATACACTGGGAACATATTCCCAATATTGTATACTACGTGTCTTTGCAGGAATCAGGATGTCGATAAACTTGGTCTCTCCACAGATGGAGATATCCCTGGAGTTGGGCAATATGACAAGGGTCCAGGAATTCGTCTTGCTGGGCTTGTCCACGAGCCCAGAAACAAGGGAAATCCTGTTTGCCGTCTTCCTGACCCTCTACCTGCTGACCCTCCTGGAGAACGCCCTCATCGTCTTCCTCGTCTGCAGCCACAGCGAGCTCCACAAGCCCATGTACTTTTTCCTGGGCAACCTGAGCTGCCTGGAGATGTGCTACGTGTCCGTGACCATGCCCAGCCTGCTCGCGGGGCTGTGGACGGGACCCTGCCACGTGCCCTTCCCAGCCTGCATGACCCAGCTCTTCTTCTTTGTTTCCCTCATCTGCACAGAGTGTACCCTGCTGGCCTCCATGGCCTGTGACCGCTACGTGGCCATCTGCCGCCCACTGCACTACCCGCTGCTCATGCGGCCCCAGGTCTGCCTGGGCTTGGCCGGGACTTCGTGGCTTGGTGGGCTGCTGGTCTCGGTGGTCAAGACAGCGTGCATCGCCAGCCTGTCCTACTGTGGCCCCAACGTCCTCAACCAATTCTTCTGTGACGTCTCCCCACTGCTCAACCTGTCCTGCACCCACGTGGCCCTGACTGAGCTGGTGGACTTCCTCTCGGCCATCGTCATCTTCTGCGGGACGCTGCTGGTCGCCCTGGCCTCCTACTCGGCCATCGGGGTGACGGTGCTCCACATGCCTTCCGCCGCCGCCCGGCGCAAGGCCTTCTCCACCTGCGCCTCCCACCTGGTGGTGGTGGGCATCTTCTACTCAGCAGCCCTCTTCATCTACTGCCGCCCCAGCCGCATCAGATCCGTGGACCTCAACAAGGTGCTGTCGGTCATCTACACGGTGGCCACGCCCATGTGCAATCCGGTCATCTACTGCCTGCGGAACAGAGAGGTCCACGCGGCCCTGTTCAGAACTCTCCACTGGACTTGATCCTGTTCTTGGGACATTAACCCCATACCTCCTAATTTACATTTTCTCATAGCTTGAAACACTTCCTTAAGGGATATTGAAAAAAAAAAGTTACATACTGAAGGAATACATTTCTCACTTCTCATTATTTCTCACAAAGAAAGTGAAAGTGTTAGCTGCTCAGTCATCTCTGACTCTTTGTGACCCCACGGAGTGTAGCCCCTCAGGCTTCTCTGTCCATGGAATTCTCCAGGCAAGAATACTGGAGTGGGTTGCCATTTCTTTCTCCACGGGAGCTTCCTGACCCAGGGATCACATCCAGGTCTCCTGCATTACAGGCAGATTCTATACTGTTAATATATATTAAAGCTATCCAGGAAGCCTTAATATATATACGAGTTTGAAGCAATCCATAACAGAATCGTAGCTACCCAAGAGAAATGTGAACATTGTCTATAAGAAAGCAGATCATCAGAGATGACTGATAAGGGCTGGTGACCCTCATGACAAGATGCTTCACTTTATGAGTAAGCCAGGAAAGTAAATTTAACCATCTCATCAGTTTTATTAAGGGAATATTGATGAATATTTATTTCCTAAATGTGTCTATATGTCCCCACAAGTAGAAATAGATATGTACAAGGACATTCCTTGGATCTTTGCTTGCAATAGGACACAGCCTACATGTCCATACAGTGCATAGATTAAAAATAAGTACATTCATTGTAAGATAAGCATTAGGCTGTTAAAAAGAAATCAATTTGTATGTTTTGACATGGATATTTGGTTCATATATATATGTTAAGTTAAAAATAAAATATAGTGTGAATACTTCTGTATTTTTTAAAATTAACTTTTAAGTTTACAAGTGTATGTTGAACCAGAAGACCATTTTCTCTGCTCTTCAGATGCCTTGGTGCTTCTCAGAGCAAGTTGTGAACATGTGTTTCCTTGCTAACGTGCACCCTAGGATTGATTCAATGAAGGCAGGAGCATTTTCTCATTCATCTTTGTTTTCTAAAAATTTTTGGCTGCATCCCATGGCGTGAGGGACCTTAGCTTCCAGACGAGGAATGGAACCCATGCTCCCTGCATTGGATGGCGGAGTCTTAACCACTGCACAGCCAGGGACGCCCTTCTCACCCATCTTTATTCTCCAGGATCCAGGCGCAGGGCTAGGCGTTTGGGAAGGGATCTGTGAATGCACGATGGCCTCAACAAAGGGCGGGTCTGAGGCTGACTCTCCTCTTGTGTGTGTGCACTAAGTCTCTCCAGTCATGTCTGCCCCTGCGATTCCATGGACTGTAGCCCCCCAGGTTCCTCTGTCCATGGGATTCTCCAGGCAAGAATACTGGAGGGGGTTGCCATGCCATCCTTGAGGGGATCTTCCCGACCCAGGTATCTAACCCGAGTCTCTTACATCTCCTATGCTAGCAGGTGGCTTCTTTACCACCAGCGCCACCTGGGAAGTCCTCTCCTCCCCTTAAGCCTCTGAAACGTTATATAAAAAACAAAGATTCCTCTTCTCTGAATCCACAGAGATCGGGGAAGTCTCTGAGGTCAAGAGCGCCAGCTTAAGCCCGCCTCCTTCTCGCTGTGAGGGCAGTCACCTTAGCAAGTCAGACCATCCAGAACAACGGAGAGAAACGAGGGTGGGGTGGTTGGTTGGGGTGGGTGCCTCGCTGAAGACCAGGAGCAAATCCTTCCAAGCTGGACTGAAAGGTCATTCCTCTGTTCGTTGGCATCTCCTCCTCTGGGCAGGAGCCCAACCTGCCTGAACACCAGAGCCTCCTTTGGGTACAGCATCAGCAAGAAGGGATCTGTACCTTCTGTCTTTAAGCCATCAGGTGAGGGAACAAACTCCTTATGGATGCGGACAAGGAACCATGGAAGGACGTGCTCCTTAATAGAACACCCAAGGCGTACCTCGTACCAACTCTAAAATTTATACCTGTCTCTGTAGAGTGCATGGACGTGTTCTACCAGACATGGCTTCTCTGGGCAAGTAGGTCAAGTGGCTTCTTGAAGAAAATCCATCTAGTAAGGGAGAGATATCCTCAAAGTCACATCTGTCTGGCTCTGAAGTGGTTTTCAACCACCATGCTTTACCATCCCAAGAGATCAGGTATACAGTAGCTACTGTTATATGGACTTGATTAATTCTAAGGGAATCTCTGTGTTACAGATACGGGAAAGGAGGCTAATGGATTAAGTAACTTTCAGTCACTGAAAGTTCTCAGTGTTGTCATTGTTGTTCAGTTGCTAAGTCGTGCCCGGCTCTTTGTGATCCCATGGACTGCTCCCTGCCCTTCAGTATCCCCTGGAGTTTGCTCAAACTCATGTCCATTGAGTCGGTGATGTTATTTCAGTCTTAGGTTGTTAGAACAAATTAAGTGAAGCAATTGATGGCAAATTGCAATACCAAATCAATTAGAATTGTTGCCACTTAGGCTGTGAGCAGCACTGAGCCCGCTGCCTGGCACATAGAAAGAGCTTAATATATAGCAATCATGTTGGCTACTACATTTACAGTTGTAACCAACTGTGTGCCAACTGGACTATGAGCATTAAGTGTTTATAATAACCAGGACGCATGGATAGAGTGCATGGATTACAAATATTATAGTTTTTTTCCTTTTCCCTTGTTGGTCGTATGACTTTAGGCAAGTCACTTTTACTCCCTGAAGTTCAGTGATCCCCCTTGAAAGATAAGATAATGAGAGCAGTTCTTACAGGTTCTTTGAGGCAAATGAATAAAACAACATGAAAAATTCCTAGCACAGTGCCTGGAGTGCTGTTAAAGCAGAGACTTTGGAAACACTCCAATCTTTGCTGCATTGTTCATGTGGCAAATGACTGCAAAGCTCTTATACGGCCAATGCTCCATGTGGACCAGTCCTTGGCCCACGATCCATCCTCATCTCTTTCTGTTCTTCGTGTTCTCTGAGCCTGGTTTAAAGTGTGTCCAGAAACTTTCCTGAAGCGTCTTGGCTGTGGACATCTTTGCCCCCCCCAAGCATTTTAGCCGCAATGATTTTCACTGCATAACTGATTGTCCGTGTTGCCGTGTGTGTGTGCTTCGTCACCCTGTGGCGTCTGACTCTTCGCAGCCCTTTGGACTGTAGCCTGCCAGGCTTCTCTGTCCGTGGGATTCTCCAGGCAAGAATACTAGAGAGGGTTGCCATTTCCTTCTCCAGGGGATCTTCCAGACCCAGGGATTGAACCAGCATCTCCTGCGTCTTCCGCATTGGCAGGCAGACTCCTTACCCATGAGCCATCAGGGAATAAAAGATTAAATGACTGGCTGACAGTTTGACATAAAGTGATTCAGCACCAAAGTCTGTCTCAGCTGTGACTGACCCTGGTGCTGTCACTCCCTGGCTGTGTGGTCTTGGGGCAATGCTTTGACCTGTCTGGGTCTCACACGTGCATTCTGGCATAGAGCTGAGCGGGTAACAGGCAGGAAGGCCAGAGGTCCCCAAGCAGCAGGAGGAAATAAACTGCAAGGGGCAGATGTTTTTCCCCTTTTCTGCTGATGAAAGTGGCTCCGCCTGAGACTGCTATTTTTTTCTTTTCTCAAACCTTGGGCTGATAATAGCTCAACAAACCAGTACTCATGTCAATTGTCTTATGGCCAGGGATGACACACCTCGTGCCATTCCATCTCAAAAATGCATATTGTGGGAGAGGGGCCTGGTGAGACGCCCTCAGCCTTGAGGTGCTTCTTTCACCTGATTAGAAGCTTGCCAACAGACATAAACTGCTTTGTTAAAAACGAGCAAGCGGGCACTCTTTCTGTCCGCATCTGATGTCTGTTTCAGAAGCTTTCCCTTTGTCTGTTATACTTCAATAAAACTTTGCCGCACAAAAATCTCCAAGTAGTCAAGCCTCGGCTCTGACCCCAGATCACAATCCTCTCCTCCGGAAGTCACGAATCCTGGCATAACACACAGCTTTCAGCGGCAGCCTTTCAGAACGAAGAATACAACTATGGTGTCTGGCAGTTTACTGGCTTGTAGTAAGGGCTCGGTGGAATTATAGATGTTTTCATGATTAGACTGCGGGCCCCAGTTCATGTCAGTAGTTTGCTCTGTGAGCCTCAAGTGCCTTAAGTATAATGGTGGGGAAGTGTTGCACATGTCTGCATATGATCACTGACTGAATACAGAGCTTACATTTTCCACCTTCTGCTGAAAAGCCAATTCATTTTTGTGGGAATCCTTCTGTGATTCAGACAGGAAGCTGCCCCTTTGTCCTTCTTAAACACTGTAATTGAGAGTCATATAATCTATAAAATAAAATCACATTAAAGGTAGAGGGATATTTTTACAGAAAGAGGGAACTGACTGTCTTGGATTTTTATTTAGAATACTTCTAAATTCCTGTGTGGGTTTCCCTGGTGGCTCAGTGGTAAAGAATCCGCCTGCCAACATAGGAGACATGAGTTCAATCCCTGGGTCTGGAAGATTCCCTGGAGAAGGTAATGGTAACCCACTCCAGTATTCTTGCCTGGAGAATCCCATGGACAGAGGAGCCTGGCGGGCTGCAGTCTATGGGATCCCAGAAGAGTTGGACATGACTTAGTGACTAAACAATAGCAACAAATTCCTGTTCAGTGTGTAAAGAGAATGGAAAAATTAATTTGGAGAGAATTTTTTTTTCGGGATAGAAATGACAAAAAATCTAATTTATTTGATACACCAATTTGCTCTCAATTGCTTCACTGAATTTATTATAACAACCTAACTGGCTTTGCTGGTGGCTCAGTGGTAAAGAATCTGCCTGCAATGCAGGATCTGCAGGGGATTCAGGTTCGATCCCTGGGTCGGGAAGGCCCCCTGGAGGAGGAAATGGCAACCCACTCCAGTATTTATTCTTGCCTGGAGAATCCCAAGGACAGAGGAGCCTGGTGGGCTGCCGTCCATAGGGTAGCAAAGAATCAGTCAGGACCGAAGTGACTTAGCATGCAAGCAACTGGAGGCAAGTGTTATTTTTCCAGTTTTCAGTTGGCATAGTTTGTGTTAGGACCTAGAGTCACGACAGAGCAGAGTACCCAAGATGTCTGCTTTCATGGATCTAAAGTGTCTTTCTCTGTAACAGTCAATTTCCAAGAGAAGTTGGGCAGCCAGTTCACTAGGGCACCCACACTCTGCGAACGTCTTCCTAACATGTGTATCTATTTATTTTTATTTTTATTTTTATTTTTTTTTTTACTATTGTGCCTCTGCAGAAAGCAGAAAACAGAATGTCCACAACTTTGTCTCTCTGCAGATGGAGAGGTCCCTGGAGCTGGGCAACATGACGAGGGTCCAGGAATTCGTCTTGCTGGGCTTGTCCACGAGCCCAGAAACAAGGGAAGTCCTGTTTGCCGCCTTCCTGACCCTCTACCTGCTGACCCTCCTGGAGAACGCCCTCATCGTCTTCCTCGTCTGCAGCCACACTGAGCTCCACAAGCCCATGTACTTCTTCCTGGGCAACCTGAGCTGCCTGGAGATGTGCTACGTGTCCGTGACCATGCCCAGCCTGCTCGCGGGGCTGTGGACGGGACCCTGCCACGTGCCCTTCCCAGCCTGCATGACCCAGCTCTTCTTCTTTGTTTCCCTCATCTGCACAGAGTGTACCCTGCTGGCCTCCATGGCCTGTGACCGCTACGTGGCCATCTGCCGCCCACTGCACTACCCGCTGCTCATGCGGCCCCAGGTCTGCCTGGGCTTGGCTGGGACTTCGTGGCTTGGTGGGCTGCTGGTCTCGGTGGTCAAGACAGCGTGCATCGCCAGCCTGTCCTACTGTGGCCCCAATGTCCTCAACCAATTCTTCTGTGACGTCTCCCCACTGCTCAACCTGTCCTGCACCCACGTGGCCCTGACTGAGCTGGTGGACTTCCTCTCGGCCATCGTCATCTTCTGCGGGACGCTGCTGGTCGCCCTGGCCTCCTACTCGGCCATCGGGGTGACGGTGCTCCACATGCCTTCAGCTGCCGCCCGGCGCAAGGCCTTCTCCACCTGCGCCTCCCACCTGGTGGTGGTGGGCATCTTCTACTCAGCAGCCCTCTTCATCTACTGCCGCCCCAGCCGCATCAGATCCATGGACCTCAACAAGGTGCTGTCGGTCATCTACACGGTGGCCACGCCCATGTGCAACCCGGTCATCTACTGCCTGCGGAACAGAGAGGTCCACACGGCCCTGTTCAGAACTCTCCGCTGGACTTGATCCTGGTCTTGGGAAGTTAGACCCCTCCTCATGTCCTGAATAAAGAAAGCTTTTTCACTCTCCTCTATCACTCTCATCAAGAGGCTCTTTAGTTCCTCCTCACTTTCTGCCCTTAGAGTGGTATCATCTGACAGTCCCTTGGACTGCAAGGAGATCCAACCAGTCCATCCTAAAGGAAATCAACCCTGAAAATTCACTGGAAGGACTGGAGCTGAAGCTGAAGCTCCAATACTTTGACCATCTGATGCGAAGTGTGGACTCACTGGAAAGGACCCTGAGGCTGGGAAAGATTGCAGGCAAAAGGAGAAGGGGGCTCCAGAGGAGGAGATGGATAGCTAGCATCACCCACTCAATGGACGTGAATTTGAGCAAGCTCTGAAAGATAGTGGAGGACAGAGGAACCTGGGGGGCTATAGTCCGTGGGGTCTCAAAGAGTCCAACAAATTTAGGGACTGAACAACAACATGTTTTAATTTAAATGTTTCATGATTCCAAATGCTATAATATCAAAGGCAAGTAAAATGCTGGAGAAATAGATTTCCCACCTGGTAGACACGAGCAATCAATATATACTTGTCAATATATACTGATTGCTATGGATTGACTATTGTAGCAGTCAATAGCAAACTCTGAATTACCCTTTGAAAAGGGAGCAATGTCCACAAGAAAGCAGGCCATCAAAGATGAGCTGTAATTGACTGGCAACTCACACGACTAGATGCTGAAATTGACTAGCAAGGGGAGAAATGCAGGTTTAACAGCTCCATCAGCTTATTCCTAGAATACTGACAAATATTTCCCCAGTCTTTCGGTGTGTTCCGACACATAGAAACAGATAGTACATACAATGGCGTTCTTCACATCTTTGTCATAAAAAAACAGAAACAACTTAAGTGTCCATCAAAAGTGAATGGATAAAATACATTCTACATTCATCTGAAGCGAACACTGGGCTGTAAAATGAATAGAAACGGGTTTTCAATATTCTCTTAAAAAATTTTTTTTGACCACACTGCAGTAGGTGGGACCTTAGTCCCCTCACCAGGGATCCAACCTGTGGCCACTGCATTGGAAGACAGAGTCTTAACCTCTGGACTACCAAGGAGTCCCAAGAGATAGATTTTTATCTTTGATGTGCAAAGATATATCTTTGAGATATATATGCTAAATGAAAATCATGACAAACAGCTCTGGGTTTCATTCATTTTTTGTTTGTGGACCATTATTTTGATATAATTTCAGACTTACAGAAAAGTTGCAAGGGTGCTTAACACTCTGACATATCTGATGTTGTGTTGCCACATATTGTATATTCCTCCATTTGCTTACCCCCTTTTTCTCCCCATCACCTCCATTTACTTCTTTGACAATGATCTGAACGTGGTTTAGAGACATTGTGCCCTTTTACTTATATATGCTTTAGTGTTTATTTCCTAAGAACAATGATATTATTTTGCAGTCTGGAGCAGAGGAATTAACTGACTTCTAACCTGTACCTCTTTGAAAAGCAACTCTAGTAACTAGTGCTTCATATTTGTTTTCAGTTGTCTGTATATAAAATTTATGTACAGTGATATGCACAAATATTAAATGTTCAAGTCAATATCTTTTTTTTTGACGAATGTGTATGTCACCACCTCCATCAATATAAAGGGCATTTTCCCCAAAAAATGTTCCCTTGCGCCCCTTTCCTGTTAGTTCTGCCAGAGGTAATCACTTTGACTTTTTTTTTTAATCATTGATTAGTTCTTACCTGTGCTAGAATTTTGTATAAATGGAGTCCAGACATGGAAGCAACCTAGATGTCCATCGTCAGATGAATGGATAAGAAAGCTGTGGTACATACACACAATGGGATATTACTC
This sequence comes from Ovis canadensis, assembly GCF_042477335.2. Classification (NCBI taxonomy): domain Eukaryota; kingdom Metazoa; phylum Chordata; class Mammalia; order Artiodactyla; family Bovidae; genus Ovis; species Ovis canadensis. The sequence continues at coordinate 78,287,919 of NC_091258.1, forward strand.
AGCTATTAAAAAGAATGCATTTGAATCAGTTCAAATGAGGTGGATGAAACTGGAGCCTTATACAGAGTGAAGTAAGTCAGAAAGAAAAACACCAATACAGTATATTAACGCATATGTATGGAATTTAGAAAGATGGTAATGATGACTCTATATGCGAGACAGCAAAAGAGACACAGATGTAAAGAGCAGACTTTTGGACTCTGTGGGAGAAGGCGAGGGTGGGATGATTTGAGAGAATAGCATTGAAACATGTATATTACCCTATGTGAAATAGATCACCAGTCCAGGTTTGATGCATGAGACAGGGTACTCAGGGCTGGTGCACTGGGATGACCCTGAGGGATGGGATGGGGAGGGAGGTGGGAGGGGGTTCAGGATGGGGAACACATGTACACCCATGGCTGATTCATGTAAATGTATGGCAAAACCACTACAATATTGTAAGTAATTAGCCTCCAATTAAAATAAATAAATTAATTTTTTTAAGTAAAAAAAAAAATCAAGTCCAGAGGAGACACTTGTTTGTATATGACTTCTTCAGACCACAGTGTTTGTACCAGCAGCAACTGGAAACTATAAAATATTTATTTATTTTGAAGATTTTTTTAATGTGGACCATTTTAAAGTGTTTATCGAATCTGGTGGAATATTGCCTCCGCTTCATGTTTTGGGTTTTCTTGGCTGCAATGCATGTTAGTTCCCCAACTGGGGACAAACTTCTGCCCCCTTTGTTGGAAGCTTGGAGTCTTAGTCACTGGACCAGGGAAGTCCTGTCACAAATATTTATTGGGCAGTAGAGAGGCTTAGGAGGGAGAGGAGATATGTGTATATACACAAAATTGGGACTGACTCTGGGTGATACACTGCAGAGGCCACTGCCACACTGTAAAGCAATTATCCTCTAATGTAAACAATTCTTGCTTATCAACTGCAGCTTAATGTGGACTGATGGTCTTACTACTCATGAAAAAATGCTCTGCTAGAATTGTGAACACACTACTTCTAAGTCTATTTTATTTGATTGCACAAAAGGGGAAAATAAAAACAATAAAAAAACAATACATTGATAGTACTTCCTCCAAATATGCACCCTTCGTTCCAGGAATGGATAGTAGACCTACTTGGCAGGGAGTCAAAGGCATAGCGGCTTCCCAGGTGGCTCAGAGGTAAAGAACCTGCCTGCCAGGGCAGGAGACGTGGGTTGGATCCCAGGGTTGGGAAGATCCCCAGAGAAAGAAATGGCAACCCACTCCAGCATTCTTGCCTTGGAAGCCCCATGGACCAAGGAGCCTGGGGGGCTGCAGTCCAGGGGGCTGAACAACAGTAACAACAGCGACAACAGTGGCCAAGTCTCGGCCAGCTCTGGGATCCCACGGACAGTAGCCTGCTACCAGAAGAAAAAATCTTTCCCCTTAATAAGATTCCTTTGGGGTGCAAGACACTGGCTGGGTGCCTCGGAGACTATTTTGGACTTAATCCTCATGGCAGCCTGAAGGAGTCAGGGTTATTATCGCCCTACTGAAGATAAAGACATGAGGCTCAGACCATCAGAGCTTTTGTCAGAGAGAGCTTGAGTCACAGAGAGCCTGGGCTACACCGAGATTCTAATTCCAACGCCCTTCTGTTAACCTGAACAACAGTATATTTACTGAGGCTCATGAAGTAAGTGTATCAGGTTGACGCTAGCAATAAACGCATGGCACAGAGCACAAGAGAAAATCTTTAGGGACTGAAAGTACGGCTAAGCGTTTTCTGTTAAATTTCCCTCCCTTTCTCTCTGTCTGTGTTTGTGATTTTGACTTGAGTTGCACAATGTGAAACGTATTTCTTGTTGCGGGCCATGGTAAAACCACTAGATTATGCTGCACCTAGATTCCTTCACAGACAGGTGATAAATGAAAGCTATCATCATACAGCATGTCTTTCATTCCTGATGCAGGTATTATTATCCTAAGTAATAGGCAAGCTGGGGGCTTCCCAGGTGGCTCAGTGGTAAAGAATCCACCCACAACACAGGAGACCTGGGTTCAGTTCCTGGGTCGGGAAGCTCCCCTGGAGAAGGGAATGGCAACCCACTCCAGTATTCTTATTTGAGGAATCCATGGACAGAGGAGCCTGGTTGGCTACGGTCCATGGGGTCGAAAGAGTCAGACACGACTGAGCCGCTCGACAGCAGCAGCAACAGGTAAATCAGGCTTGGAGAGATTAAGAACCTTACAGTTAGGCAAAATTAGAAAACAAATACCGTATGTTAAGGCATGCGCATGGGATCTAGAAAGGTGGCTGATGAACCTATCAGCAGGCAGCAGTGGAGACGCAGAGAGAGCAGGCTTGTGGACATGGCAGGGCAGGAGAGGGTGGGAGGGGCTGAGAGAGGAGCACTGAGGGAGATAACACTACCACGCGCAAAGCAGGCAGCTGGCGGCCGGCGCTGAACGCCACAGGGACACGGGCGGGACGGGGCTGGGGTGGAGGGGGCCCCGGGCGGAGCGTATGTGTACGCTGACGACTGGTTCACACTGTTGTACAGCAGAAACGGTCACAGCATTGTGAAGCAATTATGCTCCAGTGAAAATTAACATACATAAAACTGGTATTTTGGTGTATAGTTACATGAATTTTAACACAAGTAGAAGGTCTTTTTTCTGCGTGACTTTCGTATAAATAGTGAGTAGATGCAAAAGAAACTATGCAACCCAGGAGTAGAGCATAAAAATGACAAAGCTGTGAGTCCTTTCACTCAGGGAATCAGCAGCACATCCAACATCATGCTCCTTCTTGGGGCTTCTCAGGAGACGCTAGGGGTAAGGAGCCCGCCCGCCAGTGCAAGAGGCATAAGGAGATATGAGCTCGAGCCCTGGGCCGGGAAGATCCCCTGGAGGAGGGCATGGCAACCCACTCCAGTGTCCTTGCCTGGAAAATCCCATGGACAGAGGAGCCTGGCAGGATACAGTCCACGGGGTCGCAAAGAGTCGGACACCGTCGCACACACGCACTCCTTTATAGAAAGAGACCACAATTCACTTTTCAATTCTATTATTGGGTACTTGGAATGTTTACATTCTCTTTTTTTGCTAGTAAAATTGTGCTGCTATGAACATTACTCTGGAAATATATATATGCTTGGAAACAGAATTTCTGGGGCATAGTCATGTCTTAACATTTACTTGATAATGACAAATTGTTTTCTGAAGCTATCAGACCAATTCAGACTCCCAGAGGCAGCATATGTAAGTTTTCATTGTTAATCTTGATATTTTCAGAAGTTTGTAGTTTTCCCAATTCCACAGGTATGAAGTGGTACCTAATTTTGGTTTTAATTTCTGTTTCTTTGGTTCCTAATCAGGTGAGCATATTTTTTATGTTTTGAGTGACTAATATTTTTTGGCGAGGTATACATTCAGAACTTTTGCTCAATTTTCTGCTAAAAAACTTCTTTGCATATTAACTGACCAATTTCTCTGTATATCCTACACAAGGATCCCTCCTAACTTATGCAGGACGGTGAAGGTATCAGTCACTCAGTCATGTCCAGCTCTTCGTGACCCATGGGCTGTAGCCCACCAGGCTCCTCTCTCCTTGGGATTCTCCAGGCAAGAACACTGGCGTGAGCTGGCATTTCCTTCTCACTTACGTATACTGCAAGTATATTTTTTCCAGCTTGTGAATTTTCCTCTAATAGTCTGTGGTGGTCAGAATTTTTCAATGCTGCTAATTTTTAAAAATTTTAAAGTGTAAGGTTTTTGACTGTCTTCTTATCGTAGTCTAAACCCCCAGTGTCATAAAAGAGATCTCCTTGTAGCTCAAACGGTAAAGACTCTACCTGCGATGCAGGAGACCAGGGTTCGATCCCCGGCTCGGGAAGATCCCCTGGAGAAGGGAATGGCACCCCACTCCAGTGTTCTTGCCCGGAGAGTCCCACGGACAGAGGAGCCTGGTGGGCTGCAGTCCGTGGGGTCACACAGAGTCGGACACGACTGAGTGGCTGCCACGCGGTGCCGTAAAGGCCCGCTTCCGCACTGCTTTCTACAATCTCAGAGGCTCGCACTTCACATGTGTGTTTTTAGCTCACCTGAAACTGATTTTTTACGTGTCCTGTGATGCAGGGTTCCAATCTCTTTTTCTTTTTTTAAAAACACGTATTTGTTTTAATTGAAGGTGAATTGCTTTACAGTGTTGTGTTGGTTTGCTGCACACCAGCATCAATCAGCCACAGGTACATGTACGCCCTCTTCCTCCGAAACCTTCCTCCCAGCCCATCCCACCCCTCTAGGTTGTCACACAGCACCAGTTGAGTTTCCATGGGTACACTAATTGTTTGAGAGCCATTTCTTGCCAAGTACATCCTTTTCCTCACTTATCTGCAATAAAGTTACGTCATCAATCAAGTTTACATGTACGCTTGGTGTGTTTCTGGGTTTTACTCCATTCTGCTATTCTGATTACCTCTGAAACAATTTTCATTGGGAATTTTTTAAAGGTTTATTTTTTTTTGATGGGGACCATTTTAACGTCTTTATGGAATGTGTTACAATACTGCTTCTGTTTCAGGCTCTGGTTTTTTTGGCTGTGAGGCGTGTGGGATCTTGCCTCCCCAGCCAGTGATCAAACCCACACCCCTCGCGTTGGGAGGAGACGCCTTCACCACTGGGCCACCAGGAAGCTCCTCACTGGGAGCGTTTACCACAGACATGGGAACACAGCGAGTTGCTTAGAAAGAGTTGGGGAGAGACGAAGCTACAGGGAAGCAGGTTTTGCTCGTATGGATGGGAGAAATCTGTTTTCTTCCCCTTCCTCTTCCTTCTCTATCTTTCAGCCACACTGGCTTGTCTTTTTTTCCTTGAAGACCCTGAGCTCCTTCCTGACCTAAGTTTTTGGCAACTGCTTTTTCTCGTTCCACTTCGAACACTCTTCTGCCAGCTCAATGCTCCCTCATCCTTTCCCATTAGTCAGAAACAAGCTCAGACGTCTCTACCCACCCCAAAGAAGTTTCCTCCGACTGCCCGTCCTAGAATAACCTCCTTCAGACCGTGCGGACCATCCTGCTTTGCTTTCTCCTTGGCACTGAGCTGCTGAAATTCTGTATTTGTCTCCTGTGGGCCTCCTCTACTCCTCACTACCTAGAATGAGAATTTGAACACGCTCACTGGTTGATTTCATGCCCCTCATGTATAGTAGACACTTAATCAATATTTGCTCCTGAATACAAAGAATAGGGCTTCCCTGGTGGCTCAGACGGTAAAGAATCCGCCTACAAGGCAGGAGATCTGGGTTTGATTCCTGGGTCAGGAAAATCCCCTGGCAGAGGGAATGGCACCCACTCCAGTATTCTTGCCTGGAAAAAATTCCATTGACAGAGGAGGCTGGCAGGCTGCAGTCCATGGAGCAGCAAAGAGTCAGACGCAACTGAGTGACTAACACTTTCACACTTTTTTCAAACATATGATAAGTGATGTCAGAAATAAGTCCAAATAACACCGTCTCTATATCTCAGTCACCTAAAACTCTAAGTGAATTCCTAATACTAATGGTAGAGGCGAAGACCCCTTATTTCTGTAACTCCATCCTGTTGCGCAAGTTACACTGCCTATGGGTTTCAGTTATGCATATGAACTGGTAGAATAATGCCTGTTTGTGAAGGGTCATGAAAGTCCATTGATCTCCATGTGTTCAAAAAAATGCCGCAGTGGAGGAGTGCCTAAGCGATTCTCAGCACACGTATTTAGTTTCTTTCCTTAGAAAGAGAGACACTCTCTTTCTGGAAGGGATCTTCTTTAGAAGTATTCAGGGAAAAGCTCACCACTGGTCTTTTTTTAATTCATGTCTGGCCGCTCTGAGTCTTTGTTGCTCTGCGGGCCTTTCTGCAGCTGTGGCGAGCTACGGCCTAGTTGTAGGACATGGGTTTCTCATCGCGGTGGCTTCCGTGTTGTAGCGCACACGCTCGAGGGCATGCAGGCTTCAGCCCATGGGCTTAGGTGCCTGGGGGCATGTGGAATCTTCCCAGACCAGGGATCAAACCCCCTGCCTTGGCAGGCGCATTCTTAACCACTCGCCCACCAGGGAAGTCCATCCCATGGGTCCTTTTTTAAAAAAGAAACCATTACTGCTGGACCTTCTCTCTAATAAACAGTGACCTCTAATAAACTGCTGGACCTTCTGTCTAATAAAAATTTCCTCTAGAAATCCAACCCACTTTAGAGAAGGAAGTGTCTCACATTAAGGAATTGTGAGTCTTCCTTTACCGAAAATAGTGCAGACAACTTCTGGGGTCCTGGGACATTTTTCAAAACAAAAAGAAAGAAATCCAATCCAGAAAACACCACTTAAGGTCATCAGATGTAAAGGGATAATTGTGCCTTGCGTTAAAAAGCTCTTTCTCATCTACTTCCATGTTATCCGTAAGGACCAAAGATTTTGTGGGTCCCATAGCTTTGACCTCCATTTTACAGATGACATAACACAGGCTCATTCAGGACGAGCGCCCTCTATGATTACAGATGTAGCAAGTACAGCGTTAAGCGTCCTGTTTCCAGATTTGCAGTTTCCCAGTTGCTCCTTGCTGTGCTCCTGACAACGGTCAGGCTCCAGCAAAGCAGCTTTGCCTCAACAGCCCCTAACGGCATATGCTCTTCCTTGCTGGCCAATTTATTTCTGATGGATTACGGCCTCTAAGAGCCTGTTTCTTCCTTACTTAGATGGAGAGGGCTCTGTATTTGGGCAATGTGTCCGGAGTGCAAGAGTTTATCCTGCTGGGTCTGTCTGCCAGGCAAGGCGTGAGGGTCGTGGTGTTTGCCATCTTCCTGACCCTCTACCTGCTGACCCTCCTGGAGAACGCCCTCATCGTCTTCCTCGTCTGCAGCCACACCGAGCTCCACAAGCCCATGTACTTCTTCCTGGGCAACCTGAGCTGCCTGGAGATGTGCTACGTGTCCGTGACCATGCCCAGCCTGCTCGCGGGGCTGTGGACGGGACCCTGCCACGTGCCCCTCCCAGCCTGCCTGATTCAGCTTTTTTTATTTGTCTCCCTCATTAGCACCAAGTGTGCCCTCCTGGCCTCCATGGCCTGTGACCGCTACGTGGCCATCTGCCGCCCACTGCACTACCCGCTGCTCATGCGGCCCCAGGTCTGCCTGGGCTTGGCCGGGACTTCGCGGCTTGGTGGGCTGCTGGTCTCGGTGGTCAAGACAGCGTGCATCGCCAGCCTGTCCTACTGTGGCCCCAACGTCCTCATCCACTTCTTCTGTGACGTCTCCCCACTGCTCAACCTGTCCTGCACCCACGTGGCCCTGACCGAGCTGGTGGACTTCCTCTCGGCCATCGTCATCTTCTGCGGGACGCTGCTGGTCGCCCTGGCCTCCTACTCGGCCATCGGGATGACGGTGCTCCGCATGCCTTCGGCTGCTGCCCGGCGCAAGGCCTTCTCCACCTGCGCCTCCCACCTGGTGGTGGTGGGCATCTTCTACTCGGTGGCCCTCTTCATGTATTCCTGCCCCAGCCGCGTCGAGTCCACTGACCTCCACAAGCTGCTGTCGGTCATCTACACGGTGGTCACGTCCGCCTGCAGCCCAGTGGTCTACTGCCTGCGGAACAGGGGGGTCCATGTGGCCCTGCGGAGAACCCTCCATTCCCGCAAGGGCTCCTCAGCAAGAACTGACATCTCCTGCTCCTGACTTGAAAACTTGCACGGCCAAAACACACACACACACACACACACACACGCGCGCGCGCGCGGGCAACTTCCAAAGCCAAATAGAAACCCAGAGGGAAGTATTTGCAATATAGCATACAAGGATTCTTTAAATAAAGGAGAAACATATGAAGACTCGAGAGAAAAACAAAATGAAAATTGTCAGGAACAAGCAGATTCTCAAAGGAAACACGTAGGTGGCTGATAACCTACCCCTCAAATGTACATCCTCTCCAGTAATCCAAGAAATGGAAATTTACTCCTTGCCTACTGAAAAAAATTGTGTAATATTTAAACTTAAGTACAAGTTTTTATTGTTACGTTGTGAAATTTGGAATAAACATTATTTTATTGAAAAATTTTGCAAATAATGCAAATGCCCACCAACATGGAATTCTTTAAATCTTACATTATATGCCCTGCTGTGCTGTGTTTAGTCGCTCAGTCATGTCCAGCTCTCTGCGACCCCACGGACTGTAGCCTGCCAGGCTCCTCTGTCCATGGGGATTCTTCAGACAATAATACTGGAGCGGGTTGCCATGCCTCCAGGGGATCTTCCCAATCTAGGGATCAAACCCAGGTCTCCCACATTGCAGGTAGATTTTTTACTGTTTGAGCCCCCAGGAAAGCCCATGAATACTGGGGTGAGTAGCCTGTCCCTTCTCCAGGGGATCTTCCTGACCCAGGAATCGAACCAGGGTCTCCTGCACTGCAGGCAGACTCTTTACCAGCTGAGCTACCAGGGAAGCCCAGGATGTTATATATACAGTGTGAAGTCACATGCATTCATTAAAGAGATTAAACCAGACACTGTCATGGGGAGATGGTATGTTGTTGAGTTAAACATGAAAGAAGCAATATAAAAGTATGTCAAAGATTTGTAAAACAATAATAAGTAGACTAATTGTAGTAGTTATTTAAGTTAATATTTGCCTAGAAAGTTGGTCCATAAAGAAGGCTGAGTGCCAAAGAATTGATGCTTTTGAACTGTGGTGTTGGAGAAGACTCTAGAGAGTCCCTTGGACAGCAAGGAGATCCAACCAGTCCATCCTAAAGGAAATCAACCCTGCATATTCATTGGAAGGACTGATGCTGAAGCTGAAGCTCCAATACTTTGGCCATCTGATGTGAAGTGTGGACTCACTGGAAAAGACCCTGATGCGGGGAAAGAGTGAAGGCACGGGGAGAAGGGGGTGGCAGAGGGTGAGATGGCTGAATGGCGTCACTGACTCAGTGGACATGAGTTTGAGCACTCTCTGGGACATGGTGAAGGACAGGGAAGCCTGGTGTGCTGCAGTCCCTGGGGTCACAAAGAGTCAGATATAACTTAGCAGCTGAACGAAACAATAATGCCTAGAAAAAGGGCCTCAGTGGTGAGAACCTGCCTGCCAGTGCAGAAGGCACAGGAGATGTGGGTGCAATCCCTGGATCGGGAAGATCCCTTGCAGAAGGAACGGGAAACCCACTCCAGTGTTCTTGCCTGGGAAATCCCACGGACAGGGGAGCTCGGCGGGCTGCAGTCCATGGGGTTGCGAAAGAGTCAGACGCAACTGAACACACTCGCGGGGGCTTAGAGGGTGTCTAGAAAGGGATCCAAAAAGGTGTTTGCCAGTCATTAGTGTGTTTTCAGGCGAGAGGCCTCAGAGCACTTGCATTTTCTATTTTATACATTTGAATATTTTGCAATTTTCTAGGATTACCTTTATAATTGAAAAAATAAGCCTATTATAAGTGAAAACAGAAATTCCAAGAATGAACTTCTGTAGAATGACCTACTCATCATACTAGCATATTTTTATTTTTAAGGAATAAAAATTCATGCTGACAGAGCCTCAAGAGAATTGATCATGTTCTTGTGTGCTTTGTGAGAGTTTATGTCGGTATGCTTTAGAAAGGCAGTTTACTAATAAATAGCAAAAAGTCTCGAGAGTCTGGATGGCCTTGCATTAATTAACTCTACTTTGGGAATTTATCCTGGAGAAGAAAGGGAAAGATATGGGTGAACCTGACCTACTACAGGGCTTTCTCTGGTGGTCCAGTGGATAAGACTCAATGCTCCCGATGTAGGGGGCGTGGGTTGAAACCCTGGTCAGGGAACTAGATCCCACATGCTGCAGCCAAGACCTGGTGCAGCCATTAAAGAAAACATTTTTGAAAAGTTGACCTACACTGTCACCTGTTCTAAACTGTCTGTGCACAAATAACCCAATGCTGCTGCTGCTAAGTCGCGTCAGTCGTGTCTGACCCTGTGCGACCCTATAGACAACAGTCCTCCAGGCTCCACCGTCCCTGGGATTCTCCAGGCAAGAACACTGGACTGTGGTTGCCATTTCCTTCTCCAGTGCATGAAAGTGAAAAGTGAAAGTGAAGTCGCTCAGTTGTGTCCGACTCTTCGAGACCCCATGGACTGCAGCCTACCACTCAATAATTCATCCCTCAAAAGGCAGCAGAGATGGCCCATAAACTATGGAATAATGTTCCGCCTCCAACTCTACTAAAGAAATGAAACCCAAAGTAGTGGCATGAAAGCTGGTAGCGGAACATCTTTTAATATGCTCACAGAACATTAAAAGGAAATCCTCTGAGAAAACTCAGTGTTGGACGTGGGGGCAAGTTACCCTCCCAGACAGCTGTGGGCATGTAGACTGAAGTTTTGTTTCTGGAAAGCAATTTGCTAATATTTATCAAATTTTGAATTCACGTGCACTTTGACACAGCTGTTACCGTTTTTATCTTCATGCTCTGAATTTTGAATAGCCTTGGATTCTGTTTGCCAAAATTTCCAGCCCTCTGTCCTCCAGGCTCTTTCTGCCTGGGTGGGATGATGTGAGTGGCCAGTCCTAGACCAAATCACTTAATCCCTGGCACTTTAATCTGGAATGCTACCGGAATCATTTTCATATGTGTATCTTTATAGGTCAGTGTAATCTTCCTGTGAGAAATCTGCAGAAGTGGAGATTCTGCGTCAAAGTGTAGGCAAAATTCAAATATCAGTTTGTTCTCCACGAGGGTTTCAGCAATTACCGCGTTTCAAAGCCACCTCAGCTGTTAGTTGCTCAGTCGTGTCTGACTCTGCGACCCTCCATGGATCCCAGGCTCCTCTGGAATCCCATGGAATTCTCCAAGTTAGAATACTGGATTGGGTTGCCATTCCCTTCTCTAGGGGATTTTTCCAACCCAGAGATCGAACCCAGGTCTCTTGCACTGTAGGCAGATCCTTTACCGTGTGAGCCACCAAGGACACCCCAACCGCAGCTCAGCTTCAGGTGTTAACAGCCTCCTGAATCTTTCCTGCCCTGCTACAGTGATGGTAAAGCCTCATAACTAGCGTGTTTGCTGAGTATTAAGATGTATCAGATTCATTGGTCATTTGCATGATCTCATCTATAAATTGCCATTTATAACCGCCCTGCTTTCCCTGACATACATATATTTTGAAAGTAGAATATCGGTCCTTTGAAGAGCTTGACAGTTCTTTACAAAGTCATGTATAGCATTAGCATGTGTGCTGCGTGCTAAGTTGCTTCATTTGTGTCTGAATCTTTGTGATCCTATAGACTGTAGCCCACCAGGCTCCTCTGTCCATGGGATTTCCCAGGCAAGAACGCTGGAGTGGTTGCCGCTTCCGCCTCCAGGGGATCTCCAGCCCAGGGATTGACCCCATGTCTCTTAGGTTTCCTGCACTGGCAAGCAGGTTCTTTACCACTAGCACCGCCTGGGAAGCGCCTAGTATTAGTATATAACCCAGCAACTCCACTCCTGGGCATATACCCAAGAGAAAAGAAAATGTGTTTCCACAGAAAGGGTGGTATAAAAGTGTTTACAGCAGCACTATCCCTAACAGCTAAAAAGTGAAAACAACTCAAGTGTCTTTGAACTGAGGAATGGGCAAACTAAATACAATGGGATATCACGCAACCCCAGAAAGGAATAAGGTACTCAAGTGTGCTGCAACACGGCAAACCTCGAAAACATTGCGCTAAATGAAAGAAGCCACATTTAAAAGTCCACATGTTATCTGATCTCAGTTATGCAAAATGTCTAATCAGGCAAGTCCATACAGAGAGAAAGGTGAATGGTTTCTTAGGGCTGGGGGGTGGAATAGGGAATTGGGAGTGACTTCCGGTGTGTACAGATTTCTTGTTTAAAAAATGGAATATCATCGCTTTACAAAGCTGTGTTAGTTTCCGCTGTACAGCACTGTGAATCAGCCATGTTACGCACGTATCGCCTCCCTCGTGAGCCTCTTGCCTCGCATCCCGCTCCACCAGGTCCTCACAGAGCACGGAGCTGAGCTCCCTGCGCCACACAGCACATCCGCACCAGCACCTGTCCTGCTCAGGATGCTGTGTATACGTCCACGCTGCTCTCTCCGTTCATCCCACCCTCCCCTTTGCCCCGCTGTGCCCACAAGTCCGTCCTCTACGTCTGCATCTCTCTTCCTCCGCTGGAAATAGGTTCGTCATTTCCTAGATTCCATATGCATGCCTTAATGCACAACATTTGTTTCTCTTCTTCTGATTCACTTCGCTCTGTACGACACTCTCGGTTCGTCCAGATCACGACAAATGACCTGGTTTGGTTCCTTTCCGTGGCTGACTAATACTCCGTGGCACGCCTGCACCACATCTTCTTTATCCACCACTTGTCTTGGTGGTGACGAAAATGCCTGGAGTCAGATAATGGTATTGGCTGCGCAACGCTGTGAATGTGCTAGATAGCACTGAGTCACACATTGTCAAAGGATGAAGGGCATGCTGGGTGAATATCAAGTGCTGACAACTCGAGTTCTCCACCATGCCCCTAGCTGCTCAGCCTCGGGACCCATGCAGAGTTCTACGGAAAGCTGCCTGGACCTCTCTGTTCCGCAGGCAGTAGATGACCGGGTTGCACATGGGCGTGGCCACCGTGTAGATGACCGACAGCACCTTGTTGAGGTCCATGGCTTCCATGCGGCTGGGGCGGGCGTAGATGAAGAGAGTGGCCGAGTAGAAGATGCCCACCACCACCAGGTGGGAGGCGCAGGTGGAGAAGGCCTTGAGCCGGGCGGCGGCCGAAGGCATGCAGAGCACAGCCCTGGCAATGGCCACGTAGGAGGCTGTGGCCACCAGGAGGGAGCCCCAGAGGATGACGATGGCCGAGAGGAAGTCCACCAGCTCGGTCAGGGCCACATGGGTGCAGGACAGGTTGAGCAGTGGGGAGACGTCACAGAAGAAGTGGTTGAGGACGTTGGGGCCGCAGTACGACAGGCTGGCGATGCATGCTGTCTTGACCACCGAGACCAGCAGCCCACCAAGCCACGAAGTCCCGGCCAAGCCCAGGCAGACCTGGGGCCGCATGAGCAGCGGGTAGTGCAGTGGGCGGCAGATGGCCATGTAGCGGTCACAGGCCATGGAGGCCAGCAGGGTACACTCTGTGCAGATGAGGGCGATGAAGAAGAAGAGCTGGGTCAGGCAGGCTGGGAAGGGCACGTGGCAGGGTCCCGTCCACAGCCCCGCGAGCAGGCTGGGCATGGTCACGGACACGTAGCACATCTCCAGGCAGCTCAGGTTGCCCAGGAAGAAGTACATGGGCTTGTGGAGCTCGGTGTGGCTGCAGACGAGGAAGACGATGAGGGCGTTCTCCAGGAGGGTCAGCAGGTAGAGGGTCAGGAAGGCGGCAAACAGGACTTCCCTTGTTTCTGGGCTCGTGGACAAGCCCAGCAAGACGAATTCCTGGACCCTCGTCATGTTGCCCAGCTCCAGGGACCTCTCCATCTAAGCACAAACACACTGCAAAGTAGTTCACAAACGTGTCTCTGTACACCTTGCCTCAGCCAGATCCAAGCCATCACGCCACTTGTGTATATGAGACACCCTCTTCTCTGGCCTCCCTGATCCCACTCTTGCTGCTACAATCCTCCAAGAAGTAGCTCATGGAGGCTTTGAAACACAGTCTCTAGGGTCGCTCCTCTGCTTAAAGCTTTTCATCTCTCCCCTGTTATTCTTAGAATAAACCTCATGTTCCGCATCAAACTTTGCCAGTTGCTTCAGGTTTTTTTGGGGGGGAGGGGGTGCGATGGAGAGGGCTTTTTCAAAATTAATCTTTTATTGGAGTAGACTCGCCTTACAGTGCTGTGTTAGTTTCCACCGTCCAACAAAGTGAATCAGCCATGCGTGTACAGACCCTCCCTCCGCTTGGACGTCCCTCCCAGTCAGCTCACCGCAGAGCACTGATAGAGTTCCCTGCGCTACACAGTGGGTTCTCCTCGCTTGTCTGTCTTACACACAGTACCAATAGTGGACGTGTGTCAGCCCCAGCCTCCCAATTCCTCCCACCCCGCCACTCCACGTGCCCCTTTGGGGTGCACAGGTTTGTGCTCTATGCCTGTCTCTATTTCTGCTTTGCAAATACGATCATCTGCGCCACTTCCCTATATCCCACGTCCGCGTGTTAATATGCGATACTTGTTGTTCCCGTCCTGCTTACTGCACTCTGCGCAGCAGTCTCTAGGTCCATCGCCACAAGTGGCCCTGTCTCACTGCTTGTCACGACCGAGTGCGATTCCATCTGCACGTGCGCGCCTCACCTTCTTCACCCATCCCCCGTCGACAGACACTTGGCCTGCTTCCCTGTAGCGCCTGTTGCTCCAATGGACACTGCAGGGGCGGGGGGGGGGGGTGCACACATATCCTGAATTAGGTTTTCCTCTGGGTGTACGCCCAGGAGTGGGATTGCTGGGTCATATGGTAGCTATAGTTTTAGCTTTTTAAGGAAACGCCATACTGTTCTCCCAGTGGCTGTATCAGTTTTAACTCACGTCCTGGTTCCTCTTCTTCCATCTATCAAAGCCCTACAGGGACACTTCCATTTCCTCAAATGTTGCAAGGTCCCACCAGCCTTGAAGAATTCCCACATGTAGTCCCTTTTGTCTGGGATACTTTCTCCCCCTTCTTGCTTTTCCCATTTCTGGGAATCCTAGACATCTTTGGCATAATTTTTCAATGTCTTGTCTTCAGATAGGAAAAAAAAGGAAAGTGAAGTCACTCAGTCGTGTCCGACTCTTTGCGACCCCATGGACTGTAGACTACCAGGCTTCTCTGTCCATGGAATTTTCCAGGCAAGAATACTGGAGTGGGTTGCCATTTCCTTCTCCTGGAGATCTTCCAGACCCAAGGATTGAACCCAGGTCTTCCACATTGTAGGCAGATGCTTTACTGTCTGAGCCACCAGGGAAGTCCAGATAACCCTTCGTTAAAAAATTCTCTATCAAACTGTGTGTCTTTATTTTCTATCCACATATTACAAACCAACTGTTACCATTTTAAATTACTTGTATGCTTGTTCAGTTATTCAGTGTCTCTCCAACTGGGTTGCAAGCCTGGGGGAAGGAGCTAGGTCTGTCTCACTCAGAACTCTACCCTGGAGACCTGGCAAAAGAGCACGTAGCCCGGTACATTATAGGTACTCAGTACGTGTTTATTTAATGTGTGATGGATCAAGGGTGGATTTAAGGGCACCACATCTTCTAGGAGGTGCAGAAGCCCAGGATGGGGGTGGTGGCTGGGAGCACCTGATCTCGGCCTCGGTGACTGTGTCTTCAGGTTCTGGTGGTTGTTGATTTGGAAGGGAGTTGACACAGTGTGGGCGGAAGAATACACACCCTGAGTCAGGATTCCCGCCTTGTCTGCTCAGGTCATCCCGGAAACGTTTCGGGAGCATTGACACGTGCTCCGCCCAGTACAGAGTGGGCGTGAAGACAAACAGGCGCGGCCTGTCTAGTAGGAGTTCTCTCTGCGTGTGAGCGCGCGCGTGTGTTAGTCACTCAGTAGTGTCCAGCTCCTTATGATCCCGTGGACTATACCCGCCAGGCTCCTCTGTCCATGGGATTTCCCAGAATACTGGAGTGGATTGCCCTTTTCCTCCTGCAGGGATCTTCCCGACCCAGGGTTCGGACCGGGTCTCCTGCACCGCAGGCAGATTCTTTCACGCTAAGCCACCAGGGAAGCCCAGCTTTCTAAGTATCCCTTATTGGCTAAACTTGGGCAAGTTACCTAACCTGTCCTACCCTCAATAGATTTTCAAGGGAAAAAAAGAAGATATATGTAATTAGCTTCATCTCAGATGATCTAATATCTGCATCGTTAACTAAAGTCAGATAGACCTGGATCTGAACATTCAACCTTGCATTAAATAGCTGTGTCCATTTGGTCGCAAAGAGTTGGACATGACTTAGCAACTGAACGACAATGACTGAATAGCCGTGAGATTTAGACAAGCTATAGGTTCTTGTAAAACCTCATATGCAAGTTGGAGATAATTTTAGTACTTACAGAGTACTCATAGGGTTGCCGTGTATCAAGTCTCTGACACAGGGCACACGACCAGTGTTATCTGTTAATATTAAACAGTATGCCAGGGGCTTTCTTGGTGGTCCAGTGGTCCACGCATGCTTCCACTGCAAGGGGGTGTGGCTTTGATCCCTGGTCAGGGAACTAAAATCCCGCATACAGTGTGGCCCCCCCAAAAAATTAAAACTAAATAAATAGTACGCCATCCAAATATAGGTATCATCTCTCATTAATTATTACTAATGAATAATAATTGAGTGAATAAATGAATAATAATAATTAATTGATAATACCTGATGATTATTAATAACAATTTCCACAGATGCACGTTATTCCATCAACACGGGCTGCGGCCATTCTGCGAGTGAAGTGTTATGCGCTGTGTTTTGCAGATAAGGAACTAAAGCTGGGAGAGGTGAAGAGACTGCTCAGGGTCACACCTGGGTCTCTCTAGTCCTGCAGCCAGAGATCATTCCTCTAGACTCTGCCGCTTCTCTGCGTGAAATGACTCGCATGTGCTTGAACCTGTCCAAACCGGATTTCAGTCCTGGCTTATTCATGTAACCCATCTCACAGAGGAAGCACTCGTGCACACAGCAAGAGAGGGCAGAAATTTGATGAAGGGGTATCTGTTTGCACGAGGAAGGGCTGGGGAAACCTCTGACATTTTAACTGAGCCCTGAAGGGTTCTGAAAGTTAGAAAACAGATACAGTGATGGGCAACCCAGGGAGAAGGAACAGCTCCAGCAGAGACACAAAGCTGTGACCAGACGTGGACCCACGTCACTTAGCTTTGTGGGAACTTCAGCCCTGATTCTCAGCTCCCAGCCCAGCTGTTCCTTTTCCAGCATGCCTGAGTGACATCTTGGTACAACAGAAATAAATCAGGCTTCAGAATCACGTGGACCTGAGGTCCAGCTCCAAATTCTCTATACTTACTGGGATCACATCAAGCATTTTTACTTACTGAACTTCAGTTTCTCCGTTCATAAAACAGGAACCATATTTATTATAAGTTTGTGGTTGTTCAGTTGCTAAGTTATGTCTGCCTCTTTGCAACCTCATGGACTGCAGCATTCCAGGCTTCTCTGTCATTCACTATCTCCCAGAGCTTGCTCAAACTCATGTCCGTTGAGTGGGTGATGCCATCCAACCATCTCATCCTCTGTCACCCACTTTCTCCTTTTGCCTTCAATCTTTCCCACCATCAGGGTCTTTTCAAATGAGCTGGCTCTTCATATCAGGTGGCCGAAGTACTGGAGATTCAGCTTCAGCATCAGTCCTTCCAATGAATATTCTGGACTGATCTCCTTTAGGATGGACTGGTTGGATCTCTTTGCAGTCCAAAGGACTCTCAAGGGATTTCTCCAACACCACAGTTCAAAAGCATCAGTTTTTTTTGGCACCCAGTAGCTCAGATAATAAAGCTCCGCCTGCAATGCAGGAAACCCAGTTTCAGTCCCTGGGTCGGGAAGATTCCTCTGGAGGAGGAAAGGGATAACCACTCTAGCATTCTTGCCTGGAAAATCCCATGGACAGGGGAGCCTGGTGGGCTACAGCCCATTGGGTCAGAAAGAGTTGGACATGACTGAATGACTAACACACACAGCCTTCCTTATGGTCCAACTCTCACATCCATACATGACCACTGGAAAAACCATAGCCTTGACTAGACGGACCTTTGTTGGCAAAGTAACATCTCTGCTTTTCAATATGCTGTCTCCGTTGGTCATAGCTCTCCTTCAAAGGAGCAAGCGTCTTTTCATTTCATGGCTGCAGTCACCATCTGCAGTGATTTTGGAGCCCAGGAAAACAGTCTGTCACCGTTTCCACTTTCCCCCCATATCCTTGCAATGAAGTGATGGGACCAGATGCCACGATCTTAGTTTTTTGAATGTTGAGTTTTAAGCCAGCTTTTTCACTCTCCTCTTTCACTCTCATCAAGAGCCTCTTTATTCTTCTTTATAAGTATATCCTAGGATTATTTAGAGAATTTACGGAGATAATTCAGGGGAGCCACTCAGCAAAGCCCCTGACACGGAGCAGTGGCCTGCATGCACCGTTTCCTGTCTTACCTTCTTCACATTTCCTTCACTTTGTTCCCCAGCACCCTTACCTGAAAATCTCGAGCAAGATGAGTCTGTCAGAAGGCGCGCAGTGGAGTCCCCTTCCTTCCTTGGTGTCTCTGCCGCAGTGACGAGGTGGCTGGAGCATCCACTTGGGGACAGGATTTTCAGGAAGGGGCCAGAGGGCTCAGCAGTCAGAAGGCAAGGGCATCTCCTTGAATTCACGCCAGCGCGCGGGGAGCTGACCTCGGTCCTGAGCAGGAGTTCCCAGCAGACCCACCGCACACCATGACCCACCGCATCCTCCAAACTGCGTGTGTCTAGACACTGACAGGGTGCCTTTGTCCTCCCTGCCGACCAGCAGGGAAAACATCTTAAACCAGAGCTGAGGCTCTCTGACACCTCCCTTCCCTGATCTCTGTGGAATTACAGAACCGATGGGAACGTTTGGTTTTTTTTCCCTCTAAATTTCAACTGGACTTGAGATAAGTAGGCAAAAGCACCCCTAATTTGCAATCCGTCTTTAGGCCATATCAGTAAGCATTCATAGCCTACTGTGTGCTAGAACGTGACCTGTATGCCGGGAACACAAAAACCAACAGATTCCACTTCTGTCGAAGGTCTGTAGTAGAGGTAGGCACGGATCTAGATGAGGACCAGAGCTCGGCAAAGTGGAAAGGAAGGAGACTCGGCTAGTAATGGGGACTTGTAGGGGAATTCGGGCTTCCTTGGTGGCTCAGAAGGTAAAGAATCTGCCTGCCAATGCAGGAGAACCAGGTTCGATCCCTGGGTCGGTAGGATCCCCTGGAGAAGGAAATGGCAACCCACTCCTGTATTTTTGTCTGGAGAATTCCATGGACAGATGAGCCTGGTGGGCTACAGCCTTTGGCTTCACAAAGAGTCAGACATGATTGAGAGACTAACACTTAAAAAAAACACTACAGCAGATTTTCTTTAAAATGTAGTAACTGAATTAAAGGTTGAGAAAGACTTCTAAGATTGCCTTCACTTAGCACAAGTCAAGAGACACTTTTTACGCAAGGCAGGCACACAGTAGGTCACATGTAAGATTCTTTTAAGCGCTCTCCTCTTTGTCTTCTGTATAAACTTAGGATTTCTCAGCATATTTTAGCCTACGTTATATGTGCCCAGGCTATGACCCTGCACAAGTCCCCATAACTAGATACGTCTCTTTCCATAGTCTGGGACGCCTCCTCAGGCCTGGAACACCTAGTTTCCTTTCATAACTGTTATCTTGGCTTATTCTGATCCATTTACTTGGAATACTCTCCCGTTTCCTTTCCTCCTGCAGAAATACGAGTCTTCTCTTTTTGGTTTGTTCATTTTGGTTTGGTCTGACCACACTTTGCAGCATGCAGGAGCTTAGCTTCCCAACTAGGGGTTGAACCTGCACCCTCTGCAATGAAAGCGTGGGTTCTCAACTGCTGGAGCACCAGGGATGTCCTCTGAGTTGCCTTTTGAGGCTGAATTATTTGGGAAATCTACCACTAGCCTCCTTTATCACTGACCCCAGTCATCCCTTTTCTTTCCTTAATGGAATTTCAATTGGCAAAATATGCCTAACATAATTTACCATTTGAGCCAGGTTATAAGCATACAGTTCAGTGACGTTGGTGGTGGTGGCTAGTCGCTAAGTCATGTCTGACTCTCACGTCTGATTTTTACGACCCCATGGACTGTAGCCCACCAGGCTCCTCTGTCCCTGGGATTGTCCAGGCGAGAATACTGGAGCGGGTTTCCCTCCTCCAGGGGATCTTCCCGACCCAGGGATCCAACCCGTGTCTCTTACATCTGCTGCACTGGCAGGTGGGTTCTTCACCACAAGCACCACCTGGGAAGACCGAGGTGATACCCTTGTGCTTTAACAGTTGAGGGCTTGGTATGAATTTTCTACCCATATAAAAAGGTTGGAGAAATATCAAAAATACTTGAAGCTTTTAATTCTTCCAATTATGAAGCAATTTTTTTTCGGGGGGGGGGGGTTGTGGGGCCGTGCCCACAGCTTACAAAATCTTAGCTCCCTGACCAGGGATTGAACTCAGGCCCAAGGCAATGAGAGTGCCAAGTCCTAACCACTAGACTGCCAGGGAGTTTCCAATATTTTCTTTTTATAAGAAGTTTGAATCTTATGAAACCATATGGCAGAAAGTGAAGAAGAACTAAAGAGCTTCTTGATGAAAGTGGAAGAAGAGAGTGAAAAAGTTGGCATAAAGCTCAACATTCAGAAAACTAAAATCATGGCATCTGGTCCCATCACTTCATGGCAAATTGACGGGGAAACAGAGGAAACAGTGTCAGACTTTATTTTTTTGGGCTCCAAAATCACTGCAGATGGTGACTGCAGCCATGAAATTAAAAGACACTTAATCCTTGGAAGGAAAGTTATGACCAATCTAGACAGCATATTAAAAAGCAGAGACATTACTTTGCCAACAAAGATCCATCTAATCAAGGCTATGGTTTTTCCAGTGGTCATGTATGGATGTGGTGGAGCATCCAAGAAGCGGTGGCTGCGCGGGTGCAGGAGGGCTGAGAGGAGCTACTCCACGTTCAAGGTCAGGAGGGGCAGCGGTGAGGAGATACCCCTTGTCCAAGGTAAGGAGCAGTGGCTGTGCTTTGATGGAGCAGCCGTGAAGAGATACCCCACGTCCAAGGTAAGAGAAACCCAAGTAAGATGGTAGGTGTTGCGAGAGGGCATCAGAGGGCAGACACACTGAGACCATAATCACAAAAAACTAGTCAGTCTTATCACATGGACCACAGCCTTGTCTAACTCAGCGAAACTAAGCCATGCCCTGTGGGGCCACCCAAGATGGGCAGGTAATGGTGGAGAGGTCTGACAGAATGTGGTCCACTGGAGAAGGGGATGGAAAACCACTTCAATATTGAGAACCCCATGAACACTATGAAAAGGCAAAATGATAGGATACTGAAAGAGGAACTCCCCAGGTCGGTAGGTGCCCAATATGCTACTGGAGATCAGTGGAGAAATAACTCCAGAAAGAATGAAGGGATGGAGCCAAAGCAAAAACAATACCCAGCTGTGGATGTGACTGGTGACAGAAGCAAGGTCCGATGCTGTAAAGAGCAACATTGCATAGGAACCTGGAATGTGACATCCATGAATGAAGGTAAATTGGAAGTGGTCAAACAAGAGATGGCAAGGGTGAACGTCGACATTCTAGGAACCAGCGAACTAAAATGGACTGGAATGGGTGAATTTAACTCAGATGACCATTATATCTACTACTGCAGGCAGGAATCCCTCAGAAGAAATGGAGTAGCCATCATGGTTGACAAAAGAGTCCGAAATGTAGTACTTGGATGCAATCTCAAAAAAGACAGAATGATCTCTGTTCATCTCCAAGGCAAATCATTCAATATCACAGTAATCCAAGTCTATGCCCCAACCAGTAACGCTGAAGAAGCTGAAGTTGAACGGTTCTATGAAGACCTACAAGCCCTTTTAGAACTAACACCCAAAAAAGATGTCCTTTTCATTACAGGGGACTGGAATGCAAAAGTAGGAAGTTGAGAAACACCTGGAGTAACAGGCAAATTTTGCCTTGGAATACGGAATGAGCAGGGCAAAGGCTAATAGAGTTTTGCCAAGAGAACTCACTGGTCATAGCAAACACCCTCTTCCAACAACACAAGGCAAGACTGTACACATGGACATCACCAGGTGGTCAACACCAAAATCAGACTGATTATATTCCTTGCAGCCAAAGATGGAGAAGCTCTATACAGTCAACAAAAACAAGACCGGGAGTGGACTGTGGCTCAGACCATGAACTCCTTGTTGCCAAATTCAGACTTAAATTGAAGAAAGTATGGAAAACCACTAGACCTTTCAGGTATGACATCAATCAAATCCCTTATGATTATACAGTGGAAGTGAGAAATAGATTTAAAGGACTAGATCTGATAGATAGAGTGCCTGATGAACTATGGACTGAGGTTTGTGACATTGTGCAGGAGACAGGGATCAAGACCATCCCCATGGAAAAGAAATGCAAAAAAGCAAAATGGCTGTGTGGGGAGGCCTTACAAATAGCTGTGAAAAGAAGAGAAGCGAAAAGCAAAGGAGAGAAGGAAAGATATAAGTATCTGAATGCAGAGTTCCAAAGAACAGCAAGGAGAGATAAGAAAGCCATCCTCAGCGATCAAAGCAAAGAGATAGAGGAAAACAACAGAATGGGAAAGACTAGAGATCTCTTTAAGAAAATTAGAGATACCAAGGGAACATTTCATGCAAAGATGGGCCCGATAAAGGACAGAAATGGTATGGACCTAACAGAAGCAGAAGATATTAAGAAGAGGTGGAAGAATACACAGAAGAACTATACAAAAAAGATCTTCACGACCAAGGTAATCACAATGGTGTGATCACTCACCTAGAACCAGACATCCTGGAATGTGAAGTCAAGTGGGCCTTAGAAAGCATCGCTACGAACAAAGCTAGTGGAGGTGATGGAATTCCAGTTGAGCTATTTCAAATCCTGAAAGATGATGCTGTGAAAGTGCTGCACTCAATATGCCAGCAAATTTGGAAAACTCAGCAGTGGCCACAGCACTGGAAAAGGCCAGTTTTCATTCCAATTCCAAAGAAAGCCAATGCCAAAGAATGCTCAAACTACCGCACAACTGCACTCATCTCATATGCTAGTAAAGTAATGTTAAAAATTCTCCAAGCCAGGCTTCAGCAATATGTGAACCGTGAACTTCCAGATGTTCAAGCTTGTTTTAGAAAAGGCAGAGGAGCCAGAGATCAAATTGCCAACATCCGCTGGATCATCGAAAAAGCAAGAGAGTTCCAGAAAAACATCTATTTCTGCTTTATTGACTATGCCAAAGCCTTTGACTGTGTGGATCACAATAAACTGTGGAAAATTCTGAGAGAGATGGGAATACCAGACCACCTGACCTGTCTCTTGAGCAACCTATATGCAGGTGAGGAAGCAACAGTTAGAACTGGACATGGAACAACAGACTGGTTCCAAATAGGAAAAGGAGTACGTCAAGGCTGTATATTGTCACCCTGCTTATTTAACTTCTATGCAGAGTACATCATGAGAAACACTGGGCTGGAAGAAGCACAAGCTGGAATCAAGATTGCCAGGAGAAATATCAATAACCTCAGGTATGCAGATACCACTACCCTTATGGCAGAAAGCGAAGAGGAAGTACAGAGCCTCTTGATGAAAGTGAAAGAGGAGAGTGAAAAAGTTGGCTTAAAGCTCAATATTCAGAAGACTAAGATTATGGCATCTGGTCCCATCAGTTCATTGGATATAGGTGGGGAAACAGTGTCAGACTTTATTCTGGGGGGCTCCAAAATCACTGCAATTGGTGACTGCAGCCATGAAATTAAGAGATGCTTACTCCTTGGAAGGAAAGTTATGACCAACCTAGACAGCATATTCAAAAGCAGAGACATTACTTTGCCAACAAAGGTCTGTCTAGTCAAGGCTATGGTTTTTCATGCGGTCATGTATGGATGTGAGAGTTGGACTGTGAAGAAGGCTGAGCACCGGAGAATTGATGCTTTTGAACTGTGGTGTTGGAGAAGACTCTTGAGAGTCCCTTGGACTGCAAGGAGATCCAACCAGTCCATTCTAAAGGAGATCAGCCCTGGTATTTCTTTGGAAGGAATGATGCTAAAGCTGAAATTCCAGTACTTTGGCCACCTTATGCAAAGAGTTGACTCATTGGAAAAGACTCTGATGCTGGGAGGGGTTGGGGGCAGGAGGAAAAGGGGACGACAGAGGCTGAGATGGCTGGATGGCATCACGGACTCGATGGACGTGACTGAGTGAACTCCGGGAGATGGTGACGGACAGGGAGGCCTGGCGTGCTGCGATTCATGGGGTTGCAAAGAGTCGGACACGACTGAGCAACTGAACTGAACTTAACTGAACTGTATGGATGTGAGATGGACTATAAAGAAGGCTGAGCACCGAAGAATTGATGCTTTTGAACTGTGGTGTTGGAGAAGACTCTTGAGAGTCCCTTGACTGCAAGGAGATCCAACCAGTCCATCCTAAAGGAGATCAGTCCTGAATATTCATTGGAAGGACTGATGTTGAATCTGAAACTCCAATACTTTGGCCTCCTGATAAGAAGAGTTAATTCATTTGAAAATACCCTGATGCTGAGAAAGATTGAAGGCAGGAGGAGAAGGGAACAACATAGAATGAGGTGGTTGAATGGCATCATCGATTCAATGGACATGAGTTTGGGTAAACTCCGGGAGCCGGTGATTTACAGGGAAGCCTGGCGTGCTGCAGGCAATGGTGTTGCAAAGTCGGACACAACTGAGTGACTGAACTGAACTGGAAAAATAAAAACTTGACCTCCCCTGACAGTGAAGTGAAAGTGTTAGTCCCTCAGTTGTGTCCGACTCTCTGCGACCCTGTGGACTGTAGCCCGCCAGGCTCCTCTGTCCATAGAATTCTCCAGGCCGGAAGACTGGAGTGGGCTGCCATGCCCTCCCCCAGGGAGTCTTCCCCTCCCAGGGATGGAACCCGAGTCTCCTGCACTGCAGGCGGATCCTTTACCTGGGATGCCAGTGGGTGCCTGTAAACTGCAGGGCACTTCTTACTGTCTAGCTGCCCGTACAGGCTGGGAGTTTTCTGGGAACTGGTCTGTGCCTAATTTTTGTCTGAGTTCTGTGTCTAGCAGAACCTGGCACAGCATAGGGGTGGTGTGTGTGTGTGTGAGTTAGAAGTCTTTGATTGTAAGCAACAGAAATCGACTCTGTCGGGAGCAAAGGAAGCCCAGGCCTCCACACTTCAATTGGCAGAAGTCTGGAGGGGCCCCTGAACTCTACATACTCCTTCCAAGTCCTCCCCCTTTTCCTCTCAGCCCAACACTCTCACCCTTGCCGTTGCTGTCTGTGTGGAAACCATCAGGACTCAGCCCCGTGGGTCCTTCGCCACTCAGTATATAGCGTCAGGCCCCTTGGGCCATCCTGCATTCTTTGGACTCTCAGCCCTTCCCCAACCTGTGCTTCTTGTTGCTGCTGTTCAGTCACTCAGTCGTGTCTCTTTGCGACCCCATGGACAGCAGCACGCCAGGCTCCCCTCCTTCACTGTTTCCTGGAGCTTGCTCAACCTCATGTCCACTGAGTCGGTGATGCCATCCAGCCATCTCATCCTCTGCTGCCCCTTCTCCTCCTGCCCTCAATCTTTCCCAGCATCAGGGTCTTTTCCAATGAGTTGGCTCTTTGCATCAGGTGGCCAAAACATTGGAGCTTCCGGTTCAGCATCAGTTCTTCCAATGAATATTCAGGACTGATCTCCTTTAGGATGGACTGGTTGGATCTCCTTGCTGTCCAAGGGACTGTCAAGAGCTTTCTCCAACAGCACAGTTCAAAAGCATCAATTCTTTGGCGCTCAGCTTTCTTTATGGTCTAGTTCTCACATCTGTACATGACCACCGGAAAAACCATTGCTTTGACTATCAGACCTTTGTCGGGCAAAGTGATATCTTTGCTTTTGAATACAGTGTCTAGGTTCGTCATAGCTTTTCTTTCAAGGAGCAAGCATCTTTTGATTTCATGGCTAACAGACAGGCAAAACACCCAGGCATTCCCTATCCCCTTGCCAGGTTTTAGAGTCTAGCATTGCTGCAGCTGCTGGATTCAGCTATGCCTAAAGCCAACCACATCCTCCATTGCACTGAACACCATTGAGCCTGCATGTACTTCATGCGACTTGCTTATTGTCTGACTTTTCCACCATAGTGTAATAAGCTCCGTGAGGACAGGGCTTTGGTTTATGTCATTCACTACTGTATACCGAATGCTTAGAACGGTGCCTAGCACACAGCTCAATTCAGTTCAGTTCAGTCGCTCAGTCGTGTATGACTCTTTGCGACCCCATGAATCACAGCACGCCAGGCCTCCCTGTCCATCACCAACTCCTGGAGTTGACTCAAACTCACGTCCATCGAGTTGATGATGCCATCCAGCCATCTCAGCCTCTGTCGTCCCCTTTTCCTCCTGCCCCCAACCCCTCCCAGCATCAGTCTTTTCCAATGTGTCAGCTCTTCTCATGAGGTGTCCAAAGTACTGGAGTTTCAGCTTTAGCATCATTCCTTCCAAAGAACACCCAGGGCTGATCACCTTTAGAATGGACTGGTTGGATCTCCTTGCAATCCAAGGGACTCTCAAGACACACAGTAGGCACTAGATAAAGAGTTGTTGATGGAATTAGTAAATTGCTTAATCTAACTTCAGCAAAAGTATTGAATCTATTGGAAGTCTATGAGGCACCTGGTCGAATCTATGGAAAAGCCAAATCATTATATCTCAGAAAACACAGGATGGCGGCAACTCCAAGGACCCCCAAGACTGAATGACTCTCTTCAGGAATGTTTCCAATGACTTGGGTTCAAACATTTTGCATCCTTGAGGCAGAAGGAACAAGGAATTGGCCACCCACTGGCCAAAGAAGGACAGGGTGCCATGGTAGGATATCTCGCCTACATAGTATACTTCCTCGTCTCCGTACGAATGCATTCAGCTACAAGAAGTCAGATGTCTCTTAAAAGTGGTATAAGTTGGGGACTCCCCTGTGGTCCAGTGGCTGTGATTACTCACTCGCAATGCAGGGGGCCCGGGTTTGATTCCTTATCAGAGAACTAAAGATCTCGAATGCTTTAACTAAGACCTATCACAGCCAAATAAATAATTTTTTTTAAGTGGCCTGAGTCATAGAATAAGAAAAGGCACAGACTGGAAGGGAATACCTCAAAAGACACCGCTGGTACTGGACTGCTATCCAAAATATACAACAAACACATCATCCTCAACCATAAGGAAAACCATCACCCAATTTTAAAACTAGGCAAAAGAGCTTAATAGACATCTCACCAAAGACATTCAGATGCCAAATAAGCATATGAAGATATCCTCCACATCATATGTCTTAAGGAAATACACATTAAAACAACAAGATACACACCTGTTAGAATGACAAAAATTCAGAACAGCAGCAACAGTAAGTGAATGGATAAACTGTGAGAGTGAGAACTTACATGGTTTGTATGTGGGCACACTTTACAGGCCACCCTGCATCCCTGCCATGTCGCTTCAGTCGTGTCTGACTCTTTTTGATCCTATGGACCATAGCCCACCAGGCTCCCCTGTCCGTGGGGTTCTCCAGGCAGGAGTACTAGAGCGGGGGACTTCCTTGGGGGTCCAGTGGTTGGGAGTCCGCCTTGCACTGCAGGGGCCGCTGGCTCTATCCCTGGTCCAGGAGGGTCCCACGTGCTGCGGAGCAGCTGTGCCCGTGGGCCATAGGCACAGAGCCTGCCCTCTGGGGCCCTTGAGCTGAACCTGCTGAACCCATGTGCCTGGAACTCTGTGCCCCACAGCTGGGGAGGCCGCCGCAGCGAGGGGCCTGCACACCGCAGCTGGAGAGAATTCCCCACACAGCAGCAAAGACTCAAAATAGCCAGAAAAGATGCATATCTCCTCAGTAAAACAAAAAAATACTGGAGTGGGTTGCCATGCCCTCCTGCAGGGGACCTTCCTGACCCAGGGATCGAACCCACGTCTCTTATGTCTCCTGCATTGGCAGGCGGGTTCTTTGCTGCTAGTGCCACCTGAGAAGCCCTTTACATGTCCTAAGTATGCCAACGTACTTCTTGGAATGACCACCTGTGAAAGCCAGAAAATGTAGGGTCACTGGTTTTGTTCCCCAAGCCTGAGACCTAAACGACCACAGACAACTATCAGACATGCACTGAGTCAATGACGCCATCCAACCACCTCATCCTCTGTCGCCCCCTTCAGGACAGAGTTGTGAACAGCAGAAGAGAGATCTTTGTATGCGGAGCCCCCGAGAAGGGGAAGACGAGCCATCTGCTGTATAACGTGAATCAAACGGTACAGGGAGGGGTGGAGTGGGGGCCTCGAGATGGTTTCATTAATGATTCATCGTGGGAAACTTGCATATAGTCCTCCAGAGGATATCTCAGTTGGATTGGGTTTTATTTATTTTTGTATTCTTTTTTAAAATATAATTTTATTTATTTTAATTGGAGGCTAATTACTTTACAATATTGTATTGGTTTTGCAATACATCAACATGAATCCACCACGGGTATACACGTGTTCCCCATCCTGAACCCCCCTCCCACCTCCTTCCCCGTACCATCCCTGTGGGTCATCCCAGTGCACCAGCCCCAAGCATCCTGTATCTTGCATTGAACCTGGACTGGCGATTCATTTCATATATGATATTATACATGTTTCAATGCCATTCTCCCCAATCATCCCACCCTCGCCCTCTCCCTCAGAGTCCAAAGACTGTTCTATACATCTGTGTCTCTTTTGCTGTCTCCCATACAGGGTCATCATTACCATCTTTCTAAATTTCATATATATGCGTTAGTATACTGTATTGGTGTTTTTCTTTCTGGCTTACTTCACTCTGTATAATCGGCTCCAGTTTCATCCACCTCATTAGAAGTGGTTCAAATGTATTCTTTTTAATGGCTGAGTAATACTCCATTGTGTATATGTACCACAGCTTTCTTATCCATTCATCTGCTGATGGGCATCTAGGTTGTTTCCATGTCCTGGCTATTATAAACAGTGCTGCAATGAACATTGGGGTACACGTGTCTCTTTCAATTCTGGTTTCCTCGGTGTGTATGCCCAGTAGTGGGATTGCTGGGTCATAAGGGATTGGGTTTTAAGTGACAATTAGCCAGAGAGGAGCAGAACAGTTTCAGGAAGGAAGATAGGGCTGAAGTGGGGGATAAATAGGACCCAGCAATGAGGGCCTGGGAGGCCTGACTCCAAGTTTAAACGTCATCCCTAAGGCAAAGGAGAGTGGAAGTGTGTCATGATCAAATGGGAGTGTTGTAGTAAACATTTGCCTCAGGATGGTAACCAGTATCAGGGGCTGACCCTCAGTCAAGACTTCTCTTAACCAATGCTTTAGCTATTTAAAAGGTTTGAACTTGCAAACACATCGCAAGAATTGTTCAACAAGCACCTGTCCAGCTCTCACCGGTTCGCCAGCTGTTAGCACTTTCCTGCATTTTCTTTACCTTCTTTCATAGCACTGGTCCTCAGTTGACTCTGGCCTGAAGCCACGTCTCTCTGATTCGGATTGGCTGAGGTTGATCCCTATGGGGTCCCCTCCACCGTGTAGGAGGGCACTTGACAACTTTAAGAAACAGTTTTTATCTTCACAAGTTGGGGAGTGTGTGACCTGCTTCTCGTGGGTGGAGGCCAGGGATACAGCCGGACACCCTACAATGCACAGACAGTCCCTGCGACAAGAATCATCCCAGTCCAAACGTCAGAAGTGCCACGATCGAGAGACTCCACTTTCAGGTACAGTCCCCTTTTGGTAAACCAACAGAAAATTGTGGCAGGTATCATGACTCTTCGCTCTTAAACACTTCAGCGGGCATCTCCCAAGAACAAGGGCATCCTCTTTCATAACCACACTCGTCTTTCTTAACATTTACACAGTTCAACCATCTAATGTGGTATTATTTTAATATCATATTAAAATTTCTTTGGTTGTTCCCATGTTTTTGTACCTATTTTTTAAAATGAAATACCCAGAATAGGATCAAGGATCCACATCGCATTCAACTGTCATGTTAATTTGGTTTAAGTTAGAACTGGACATGGAACAACAGACTGGTTCCAAATAGGAAAAGGAGTACGTCAAGGCTGTATATTGTCACCCTGCTTATTTAACTTCTATGCAGAGGACATCATGAGAAACGCTGGGCTGGAAGAAGCACAAGCTGGAATCAAGATTGCCGGGAGAAATATCAATAACCTCAGATATGCAGATGACACCACCCTTATGGCAGAAAGTGAAGAGGAACTAAAAAGCCTCTTGATGAAAGTGAAAGAGGAGAGTGAGAAAGTTGGCATAAAGCTCAACATTCAGAAAATGAAGATCATGGCATCTGGTCCCATCACTTCATGGGAAATAGATGGGGAAACAGTGGATACAGTGGAAATAGTGTCAGACTTTATTTTGGGGGGCTCCAAAATCACCGCAGATGGTGACTGCAGCCATGAAATTAAAAGACGCTTACTCCTTGGAAGGAAAGTTATGACCAACCTAGATAGTATATTCAAAAGCAGAGACGTTACTTTGCCGACTAAGGTCTGTCTAGTCAAGGCTATGGTTTTTCCTGTGGTCATGTATGGATGTGAGAGTTGGACTGTGAAGAAGGCTGAGCACCAAAGAGTTGATGCTTTTGAACCGTGGTGTTGGAGAAGACTCTTGAGAGTCCCTTGGACTGCAAGGAGATCTAACCAGTCCATTCTGAAGGAGATCAACCCTGGGATTTCTTTGGAAGGAATGATGCTAAAGCTGAAATTCCAGTACTTTGGGCACCTCATGCCAAGAGTTGACTCATTGGAAAAGACTCTGATGCTGGGAGGGATTGGGGGCAGGAGGAGAAGGGGACGACCGAGGATAAGATGGCTGGATGGCATCAAGAGTCTGAGTGAACTCTGGGAGTTGGTGATGGACAGGGAGGCCTGGCGTGCTGCGATTCATGGGGTCTCAAAGAGTCGGACACGACTGAGCGACTGAACTGAACTCAACTGAATCTAAGATGGCTTTTGTTTTGTAATTTTTTTTTTTTAAGTTACGAGGTAGTTTTATAGATTGTTGGTTGAGTGAATACAGAAATGATGTTTTTAAATATATATATATATATATTTCAAACTTTAAACTTTTTATTTTGTGTTGGGGTATAGGTGATTAACAATGTTGTGATAGTTTAGGGTGAACAGCGAAGGGACTCAGCCATACATATACACGTACCCATTCTCCCCCAAACTCCCCTCCCCATCACCCTGTTATCAGGCTGGCAGATAACATTAAAATTTATTCTTAAGTGAAGGGTAATCGCTTTATAATGTTGTGTCGGTTTCCGCTATACAACAACATGACTGCAATATTTAGTTTTTAAGGAATTTCGTCTATTTTTTGAAGAATTTCATCAATTTTGTCAGATTCGGGTTATATATTTTTGGCAATAACACTGCATATTTGGTGCATCATGCCTGGAGACACAGGGTGCGGTGCATTTCTATCTCCAGTTCCACTTCTCTGAAAGGAGATACGCCACTTGTTACCAATAAAGAGCTCGTGTGCGGTGGGTGTGGGTCTGGTCGTTCCTGCTAGAAAGAGGACTTTTTCGGGGCAGAGGCCATGGCGAGCTCATCAGAGGTGCCCAGTGCACTGCCAGGGCCTGCTTTGAGTAAACGCTCAGTGAACGTCTGGAAGGCGGAGAAGCGAGGGTGAAGCCATGAAGCAGGTGGGCAGAGGTTATCATGACTCATTCCATCCAGTAAATGTTAGTGGCTCATCTGCTCTCTCAGATGAGGTTCTGCTTGCTGGAGCTGCATCAGCAAACAGGTGAGCCAAGAATCCTGGGCCTTACTCTCCAATGGAGGGAGGTGAATGCAGACAAGCTAACAAGAGTTTCTCAGCTTCAGCACTACTGACATTCTCCGTGGGGTCATTTCTTGTTGTGGTGGGGCTGTCCTGTGCGTTGCAGGATGTTGAGCGGCCGCCCTGGTCTCTGCCCACTAGAGGTCAGGAGCAACCCCTCTTTCCAGCTGCGGCAACAAAGAACATCTCTCGACACTGCCGAGTTCTCTGGGGAGCAGAGGCACCGCTCACTGAGAACTGCTGCAGCAAAGAAACGAGTAAGACCATTCCAGAAACTTAATTACAGAACAGAAGCAGACTCACAGACCTAGAGGACAGACTTAGAGTTCCCAGGGGAGAAGGGTGGGGGGAAGGGACCGTTAGGGAGCTTGGGATGGACACGTACACGCGGCTGTATTAAAAATGCTAGCCAACAGGGCCCCACTGTAGAGCACACGGAACTCTGCTCAGTGTTATGCAGGAGCCTGGATGGGAGGGGAGTTGGGGGAATAGACACGCGTATATGTACAGCTGGGTCCCTTTGCTGTTCACCTGAAACTATCACAACATTGTTAATCAGCTGTACTCCAATATAAAATAAAAAGTTAAAAAAATTATACATAAAGGTTCTACATCGAACCAATAGATATAGATAATTGTAATAATGTAATTTGTCATGAAATACTGAAAACCATATCTATGCAGATACTACAAAATATTTCTAGGATATTATAGAAATAAATGAGTTTGTGCTGCGTAAAAAAAAGTTAAAAGAAATAAGTTCTGCATTTCAGGCACTGTCATTCAACAAGTTTTCATCGGGTGTGTGGCGAAAGATGCAAAGAGGGAACCAGACAGTCAAGACTCCATCTTCACCCACGGGTCCATTTTACAAAGGGAATCACTTCTTGTAAAGACTAAATATCTCTGATTAAAAAGCCGAAGCACTGGGCCATGTCGGGGGAGATCTCTTCCTGTCCACGAACTCTGAGATGTGTTTTCTCACACAAAGGCAGAGCTGCTGCCCCTAGGGAAGAAGTGCCTGCCAAGTCCTCAGCTTCTCTGTTAACGAGCTCAACAAATCAAAAAGTTTCTTCGCAACTCCCAGGCCCTTCTCTGCTCGCCTGTTCCTAACGAGCTCAGAGGCCCTGGTCCTCAGCGGCCACCAGAGGTGAGATGGAGGCCAATTACCGCAGTCCCATCTGGCTCTTCCTGCTGCAGACACAGCCCCGCATGGCTGGATGCAGGGACCTCTCCCAGCGCTGGGCCTGTGAGCAGAGTTCTCATCCTTGGGGACCCCCCGGTTTAAACTACGTGAGGCTTTTCTTAGCAGTAAAACGATAGGTGGTTATGAGGAGCTAAATTGACTTGGGGCGGACGGAATTTACAACTCACGTTAGCACGCGAGCGCAGTCTCACTGGACACCAGGATTGGCAGAGGGAGGTTGGTTGAGGTCCGTTGGAATCAGCCTCTATTGTGTGTTCTTAACCGAGTGACATCACCTCTCTGTAGACACTGAACTTAATATGCAGCTCAAACAACAATGCTGAAGGTGTGCACTCTCTAATGGAAATGAATTCCCGAGTGAGGACCCCAGACCCGTGGCTGTAATTGACATTCAGATGTTGACGGCTCCCGAGAATGTATGCCTCAAGCCAGGGCCTCCCCTCTAACTCCCAGGGCCAGGCAGCCCCTCTCCGACTCAGGCTTCCACTTGCACGTCTAACAGCTGCCATAAGATCACCTCTAACTTGATATCTTTTAAATTTTTACTTGGCGGATAATTGCTTTACAGTGTTGTGTTGGTTTCTGCCATACATTAACATGAATCAGACATATGTACACACACACACACACACACGCCCTCCCCCTTGAACCTCCCTCCCATGTCCCTCCACATCCCACCCCTCTAGGTCATCACGGAGCACTGGGTCGAGCTCCCTGCTTCACACAGCTAATCCTCACTGGCTGTCTATTTCACTTCTGTGCACAAGTTTCCGTGCTCCTCTCTCAATCGTCGCTCCCGCTCCTTTCCCCACTGTGCCCACAGGTCTGCTCACTCTGTCTGTGTCTCCTTTGTTGCCCTGCAAATAGGTTCATCAGGACCATCTCTCTAGACTCTCTCTGTCTCTCTCTGTCTCTCTCTGTCTCTCTCTCTCTCTCTCTCTCTCTCTCTCTATATATATATATATATATATATATACACACACACATATATATGTATAAATATGACCAAACATGCCCCCTCTTCAGAAGGTGAGCCAGTGTTAGTCGCTCAGTCGTGGTTGACTCTTTGTGACCCCATGGACTGTAGCCCACCAGGTTCCTCCGTCCATGGGATTTTCCAGGCAAGAATACTGCAGTGGGTTGCCATTCTCTTTCTCCAGGGGATCTTCCCCACCCAGGGATCGAACCCGGGTCTCCTGCATTACTGGCAGACTCTTTACCATCTGGACCAGGTAAGCCTGACCCATATATATATATATGGTTGGGAAGATCCCCTAGAGAAGGAAATGGCAATCCACCCCAGTATTATTGCCTGGAAAATCCTATGGACAGAAGAGCCTGGCAGGCTGCAGTCTATGGGGTCGCAAAGAGTCGGACACGACTGAGCGACTTCACTTCACTTCACACGTTAATATACAATATTTGTTTTTCTCTTTCTGACTTACTTCACACTGTATAATAGGCTCTAGGCTCATCTACCTCATTATAACTGATTCAAATGTGTTCCTTTTTATAGCTGAGTAATTTAATACATTGATATGGGAGTTAAACATGTTTTTTAAAGCTAAGAAAGCTGGTTTTCAAAAGAGAAATGTCCCACTCTCCACTTGTCCATGAGAATGTATGAGTGAACAATTGTGCTTCACAGGCACTTTGTTACCAAAGATTCTGTTGCAGGAGGCAGTCTGAAATCAGAGACATTCGTTTCAGGGTGATACTACATCACTGAGCCTTGGACAAAGGGACCAAGTTCTCCTGTTGTAACGGAGCTTCCCACAAACTTCCATATATATAGAGAGATATAGATGGATGTCTAGACCCTGCAATATAATTGACATGTAACATTCAGTTCAGTTCAGTTCAGTTCAGTCACTCAGTCGTGTCCGACTCTTTGTGACCCCATGAATCGCAGCACGCCAGGCCTCCCTGTCCATCACCAACTCCTGGAGTTCACTCAGACTCATGTCCATCCAGTCGGTGATGCCATCCAGCCATCTCATCCTCTGTCGTCCCCTTCTCCTCCTGCCCCCAATCCCTCCCAGCATCAGGGTCTTTTCCAATGAGTCAACTCTTGGCATGAGGTGGCCAAGGTACTGGAATTTCAGCTTCAGCATCATTCCTTCCAAAGAAATCCCAGGGCTGATCTCCTTCAGAATGGACTGGTTGGATCTCCTTGCAGTCCAAGGACTCTCAAGAGTCTTCTTCAACACCACAGTTCACAAGCATCAATTCTTTGGCACTCAGCCTTCTTCACAGTCCAACTCTCACATCCATACATGACCACTGGAAAAACCATAGCCTTGACTAGACGGACCTTAGTCGGCAAAGTAATGTCTCTGCTTTTGAATATACTATCTAGGTTGGTCATAACTTTCCTTCCAAGGAGTAAGCATCTTTTAATTTCATGGCTGCAGTCACCATCTGCGGTGATTTTGGAGCCCCACAAAATTAAGTCTGACACTGTTTCTACTTTTTCCCCATCTACTTCCCATGAAGTGATGGGACCATATGCCATGATCTTCATTTTCTGAATGTTGAGCTTTAAGCCAACTTTTTCACTCTCCTCTTTCACTTTCATCAAGAGGCTTTTTAGTTCCTCTTCACTTTCTGCCATAAGGGTGGTGTCATCTGCATACCTGAGGTTATTGATATTTCTCCTGGCAATCTTGCTTTCAACTTGTGTTTCTTCCAGCCCAGCGTTTCTCATGATGTCCTCTGCATAGAAGTTAAATAAGCAGGGTGACAATATATAGCCTTGACGTACTCCTTTTCCTATTTGGAACCAGTCTGTTGTTCCATGTCCAGTTCTAACTGTTGCTCCCTGACCTACATACAGATGTCTCAAGAGGCAGGTTAGGTGGTCTGGTATTCCCATCTCTTGAAGAATTTTCCACAGTTTATTGTGATCCACACAGTCAAAGGCTTTGGCATAGTCAATAAAGCAGAAATAGATGTTTTTCTGGAACTCTCTTGCTTTTTCGATGATCCAGCGGATGTTGGCAATTTGATTTCTGGCTCCTCTGCCTTTTCTAAAACTAGCTTGAACATCAGGAAGTTCACGGTTCACGTACTGCTGAAGCCTGGCTTGGAGAATTTTGAGCATTACTTTACTAGCATGTGAGATGAGTGCAATGGTGCGGTAGTTTGAGCATTCTTTGGCACTGGCTTTCTTTGGAATTGGAATGAAAATTTACCTTTTCCAGTGCTGTGGCCACTGCTGAGTTTTCCAAATTTGCTGGCATATTGAGTGCAGCACTTTCACAGCATCATCTTTCAGGATTTGAAATAGCTCCACTGGAATTCCATCACCTCCACTAGCTTTGTTCATAGTGATGCTTTCTAAGGTCCACTTGACTTCACATTCCAGGATGTCCGGCTCTAGATGAGTGATCACACCATCGTGATTATCTGGCTCGTGATGTAAAGGTATACCGTACAGTAATTTGGTACACATATGTGCATATGTGATATAGGTGTATCAGGTATATACATATGCATTACAAAGTGATAACAACAAGGTCAGTTAACACCTCCATCATCTCTCACAATTATATTTTTGTGTGTTTGGTGAGAACTTAGAAACCTTCATGAAGAAAATGACTTTAAAAGATTTAATATGACCCTGCAATCCCACTCCTGGGCATATATCTGGAGAAAAACATGGCCCCAAAGGACAAGTGCACCCCAGGGTTCACTGCAGCAATTTTTACAATAGCCAAGACATGGAAGCAACCTAAATGTTCACTGACAGAGGGATGGATAAAAAGATGTGGTACACACATACAGTAGAATATCCCTCAGCCACTAGAAAGAAATAGTGCCATCTGCAGCAACATGGTTGGACCTAGAGATGATCATATTGAGTGGAGTAAGTCAAACAGAGAAACCGAGATCTCCTATGATATCCCTTCTATGTGGAATCTAAAAAGAAATTATACAAATGAAGTGACCTGCAAAACAGAAAGAGACTCACAGACTCAGAGAACGAACTTACGGTTACTGCGTGTGGGGGGAGGGACAGATTGGGAATCTGGGATGGACATGCACACACGGCTACATTTAAAGTGAGTAACCAACAAGGACCTACTGTATAGCACAGGGGATTCTGCTCAGTGTTATGTGTCAGCCTGAATGCATGTGGAGTTTTGGAGGAGAATGGATACACATATATATTCATCACTGAGTCCCTTCACTGTTCACCTAAAACTGTCACAACGTTGTCATTTGACTATATGCCAATATAAAATAAAAAGTTTTTTTTTTTTTAAAAGATTTTCTGAAAAACGTAAGATGTCTGAGAAAAGTATAAGAATGCTAACAGCAGTGTTGTTCATCTTGGCAAAAAAAAAAAAGTGTTGAAAACAACCTTAAAGTCCACCAACATAGGGACGACTACACTGACTTTTTGTTCATAGTATGGGGTACTATGCAGCAGTCAAAAAGAAAGACGTGTTTTTGTGTGATCCGTGTTTATTCAATGGGAATATCTCCAAAGCATGATAAGCTAAAAAAAAAAAAAAAAGCACATTGCAGAAGAATTATTCTTGATAATAACCAGTATTAATAGTATTCAATAACATTAACTATCATGGCTTTTGATATTATCAGAACATTCTAGAAAGGTTTGTAACCAGGAGGCATGACTGATGCCCTACTTGTCAAAGAGCCTCATTCTCATCCCCTGTGGGGCAGAAAGTCCCCAGAGGTGGTGATGGATGAATTCCCAAGACGAACGGGAAACAGGCAACAGGAGGTGCTGCGTCCCAGAGCACATGCCGACATAAGTCCACAACACTGGCTCACCCCCCTGCTTTCTGTGCCCGCAGCTCCATAACGCAGGCTCCACCCCAGAGCCAGGATTCATCTCGCCTCTCTATCACCTCATCCCCTTGGAAGAACTGGCCTCCCACCAGCCCAGCTCTGCACCCAGAAG
The DNA here is from genome assembly GCF_042477335.2 of Ovis canadensis. NCBI lineage: Eukaryota > Metazoa > Chordata > Mammalia > Artiodactyla > Bovidae > Ovis > Ovis canadensis. The sequence goes on from NC_091258.1 coordinate 78,325,617, forward strand.
AGGCTTGGCCTCACCTGATGCCCAGGGGGGAGCCGTCAGGACACCCAGCTAGGTAGGTCAGGCTGCTCCAAGTTTCTGAGTGGGTTGCATCTCATACCTGGGGTGACTGGAGGCAGCAGAATGATTAGAACCTGTGGTTATAAGGGATAGTCAGCTGGTTTGAACTGCACCACTGCCACTTACTCTCTACACTGTTGTTCGGTCGCTAAGTCGTGTCCAACTCTTTGTGACCCCATGGACTGCAGCACACCAGGCCTCTCTGCCCATCACCAACTCCCGGAGTTTGCTCAAACTCGTGTCTAGTGAGTCAGTGATGCCATCCAACCATCTCATCCTCTGTCATCCCCTTCTCCTCCTGCCCTCAATCCTTCCCAGAATCAAGGTCTTTTTCAGTGAGTCAGTTCTTCGCATCAGGTGACCAAAGTATTGGAGCTTCAGCTTCAGCATCAGTCCTCCCAGTGAATATTCAGGATTGATTTCCTTTAGGATTGACTGGTTTGGTCTCCTTGCTGTCCAGGGGACTCTCAAGAGTCTTCTTCAGCACCATCTATGAGACCTCGGCAAATTGTCTAACCTCTGTGCCTCAGTTTTTCTATCTGTGAAAGGGGGATGATAAAATGGCACCTGCCTCCTGGGGTGGTTAGGAGGACTAACTGTGTCACATGCAAAACCGCTCACTTGGGTTGGTATCTGTCTCTCAGGAAGCAATACTTATTTTTAAAGATTTGCCTCTACATAGAAAACCCTAAAGACTCTGCCAGAAAATTACTAGAGCTAATCAATGAATATAGTAAAGTTTCAGGATATAAAATCAACACACAAATCCCTTGCATTCCTATACACTAACAATGAGAAAACAGAAAGAGAAGTTAAGGAAACAATTCCATTCACCATTGCAATGAAAATAATAAAATACTTAGGAATATATCTACCTAAAGAAACAAAAGACCTACATATAGAAAACTATAAGACACTGGTGAAAGATATCAAAGATGACAGAAATAAATAGAGAAATATACCATGTTCATAGATCAGAAGAATCAATACAGTGAAAATGAATATACTACCCAAAGCAATCCATAGATTCAATGCAATCCCTATCAAGCTACCAAAGGTATTTTTCACAAAACTAGAACAAATAATTTCACAATTTGTATGGAAATACAAAAAACCTCGAAGAGCCAAAGCAATCTTGAGAAAGAAGAATGGAACTGGAGGAATCAACCTGCTGACTTCAGGCTCTACTACAAAGCCACAGTCATCAAGACAGTATGGTACTGGCACAAAGACAGAAATATAGATCAATGGAACAAACTAGAAAGCCCAGAGATAAATCTATGCACCTATGGACACCTTATCTTTGACAAAGGAGGCAAGAATATACAATGGAGTAAAGACAATCTCTTTAACAAGTGGTTCCGGGAAAACTGGTCACCCACTTGTAAAAGAATGAAACTAGAACACTTTCTAACACCACACACAAAAATAAACTCAAAATGGATTAAAGATCTAAATGTAAGACCAGAAACTATAAAACTCCTAGAGGAAAACATAGGCAAAACACTCTCCAACATAAATCACAGCAGGATCCTCTATGACCCACCTCCCAGAATATTGGAAATAAAAGCACAAACAAACAAATGGGACCTAGTTAAACTTAAAAGCTTTTGCACAACAAAGGAAACTATAATCAAGGTGAAAAGACAGCCTTCAGAACGGGAGAAAATAATAGCAAACAAAGCAACTGACAAAGAATTAATCTCAAAAATATACAAGCAGCTCATGCAGCTCAATTCCAGAAAAATAAACGACCCAATCAAAAAATGGGCCAAAGAACTAAACAGACATTTCTCCAAAGAAGTCATACAGATGGCTAACACACACATGAAAAGATGTTCAACATCACTCATTATCAGAGAAATGTGAATCAAAACTACAATGAGGTACCATTTCATGCCAGTTAGAATGGCTGCTATCCAAAAGTCTACAAGCAATAAATGCTGGAGAGGGTGTGGAGAAAATGGAACCCTCTTACACTGTTGGTGGGAATGCAAACTAGCACAGCCACTATGGAGAACAGTGTGGAGATTCCTTAAAAAACTGGAAATAGAACTGCCATATGACCCAGCAATCCCACTGCTGGGCATACACACCGAGGAAACCAGAATTGAAAGAGACACGTGTATCCCAATGTTCATCGCAGCACTGTTTATAATAGCCAGGATATGGAAACAACCTAGATGTCCATCAGCAGACGAATGGATAAGAAAGCTGTGGTACATATACACAATGGAATATTACTCAGCCATTAAAAAGAATACATTTGAACCAGTTCTAATGAGGTGGATGAAACTGGAGCCTATTACACAGAGAGAAGTAAGCCAGAAAGAAAAACACCAATACAGTATACTAACACATATATATGGAATTTAGAAAGATGGTAACAATAACCCTGTATGAGAGACAGCAAAAGAGACGCAGATGTATAGAACAGTCTTTAGACTCTGTGGGAGAGGGCGAGGGTGGGATGGTTTGGGAGAATGGCATTGAAACATGTACATTATCATATATGAAACAGATTGCCAGTCCAGGTTCAATGCATGAGACAGGGTGCTTAGGGCTGGTGCACTGGGATGACACAGAGGGATGGGATGGGGAGGGAGGAGGGAGAGGGGTTCAGGATGGGGAACACATGTACACCCGTGGTGGATTCAGTCAATGTATGGCAAAACCAATACAATGTTGTAAAGCAATTAGCCTCCAATTAAAATAAATAAATTTATTATTTAAAAAAACTTTTAAAAAAGACTTTAAAAAATATGGACCATTTTAAAAGTTTTTATTGAATTTTTTTTTTTTTACAATATTGGTTCTGTTTTATGGGGTCTTTTTGGCCACAAGGCACGTGGGATTTTATCTCACCAACCAGGGATCGAACCTGCACCCCTTGCATTGGAAAGGGAAGTCTTAGGAAACGATATTTAAATCCTAGTTATCATTCTGCTGACATAGTATCAGGGACTCAAGACTGAGAAGTCGAAGTGGTAAGCCTGGTCAAGCTGCTGTTGCTAGGGAGCCGGATCCGTCTTGCTGTGGTGGTGGTCCTGTGCATTGCAGGATGTTCACCAACGTCCTGTCTCTACTCAAAAATGTCCCCAGATGGTGCCACAGACCCCTTCTTTGGGGGGCATGATCATCCTTGTCTGAGAACCACTGCTCTAAGTGAGATCACCGTGAGTGGAGGCATGGCTATGAGACGGTGGGGTGGAAATACTGTGGGCAGCACTCGTGGAGAGGCAGTTCCTAAAATCTCATTCTACCCTTGAAGCGACGCTTCCATGCCACTCAGCAGCCAAGCTGACGTCTCGCATTGGCCAATGGCTCAAATCCAGGGTGCCTGCTCCCCTCCACTGCTTCAGATTATGACGTTTCTTAAGTTATGTATTTACTTTTGGCTGCCCTGGGTCTTTCTTGCTGCTCACAGGCCTTCTCTAGTTGCAGCGAACGGGGGCTACTCTACGGTTGCAACACGTGGCTTTCTCATGGCGGTAGCTTCTCTTGTTGCAGTGGAGAAGGCAATGGCGCCCCACTGCAGTACTCTTGCCTGGAACATCCCATGGACGGACGAGCGTGGCAGGCTACAGTCACGGGGTCATAGAGTCGGACACGACTGAGTGACTTCATCCACACTCAACTCACTCTTGTTGCAGAGCACGGGCTCCAGGGTGCACAGGCTTGTTTACAGCATACAGGCTCAGCAGTCGGGGCGCACACAGGCTCAGCTGCCCCACAACATGTGGAATCTTCCCAGACCAGGGATCAAACCCAATGCAGGGGTCCCCTGCATTGGCAGGCGGATTCTTAACCACTGGACCCCCAGGGAAGTCCCCGATTATGATGTTTGTGGTATTGTTTTTTATATCCATGCAGAGGTCTTACCACGCAGTTCTGAGAAACACAGACACACCCATTTGGAGAAAACAGTAAGAGACACAGTGTTTCACATACCAGGCACTTCCCACAGTTACACCTGTACTAACTTTACTCAGTCCTCATGATGATTCTATGGTGGGTGAGGGGACATTGTTATTCCGACATGTTTCAGATACAGAAGCCAAAGCACAGAGAGGTCAAGCAACTTGCCTAATGTCACACAGCTGGTGCACGGCTGGGCTAGGATTGAACCGTGGAGGGAGGCATTTGACATGCACAGTGCCATTTCCGCTTCTTCTTCCCTCTGGCTGGTTAGGATCTTCCCAACCCGGGGACTGAACCCAAGCCTCTCTTGTCTTCCTGCATTGTCAGCCAGGCTCTTCACCACCAGCGCCAGCTGAGAAGCCCTTTATATCTGAATTAACTGCCAAGTCAAGAAATTCAAACCACCACCACCTGGAATCCAGGTTCTCTTGAAAAGTATCAGGGAATCTGGCAATGCTTGGTCCACCACCACAGTTGGCGAGAGCTTGGAGCGGCCGCCTCATTCCAACAGATTCCGTTTCCAGAGCCCCCATCACTCCCTATTCTGTCAGCTGGCTGGACTCACTAATTCACTAAATAATTCACTAAATACTTCACTGGATGTGTTTGCCCAGCCTCTGCAGATATGAGATTTTCAGACCTCCAGGGAGAACAAATCACGCATGTGTGGTTTTGTCTGTCTGTTTTTGTTTGGTTTTCAGGAGCCTAGCCATAGTAATCTGTAATTCAGTCCTGTCTATGTTACAGAGGATGGTTGATTTCCGTTTCCTTCCTGTGTGTGTGTGAGGGCATGCTCAGTGGCCTCTGACTTTTTGAGACCTCCTGGACTGTAGCAACCAGGCTCCTCTGTCCATGGGATTCTCCAGGCAAGAAGACTGGAGTGGATTGCCATTTCCTCCTCCAGGATGCTTCCCGACCCAGGGATCAAACCTGCATCTCCTGCACTGGCAGGCGGATTCTTTACCACTGGGCCACATGGGAAGCCCCAGGACAGGGGAGGGATCCAGAAATTCGGCCTCACAGGCCCCACATTTTCCTTGTGGCTGTTGAAAAAAAGAAGTTTTCACGTACTGAGACATAGGGAAGCCATTCCAGCTCATACATGGGTTAACCTGGATTCCATGCTAACTAACATAGCAGCAGCAGCAGCAGCCTATGCATTGTACATCCGCTTCAATTATTTAGGAAAAGGGCACCTTGACCAGAAATGATGTCCATGTTAAAAATAAAGGTTAAGACCCTCCTTCTGGGTCAGCAGGGCTTGTCCTTCTTTGATAGTAAGACTCCTTTCCCGGGTGCCAAGTCCACACTGACTTGATATGTATGTGCTGGTCTCTTTTTAAACACTGAAGAAATATAATCCCCCTGACTTGCTTAACGTCTTTGTTCTGTTGTTTTTCAGCGGCTAAGTTATGTCTGACTAATTGTGACATCATGGACTGCAGCACGCTAGGCTCCCCTGTCCACTATCTCCCTGAGTTTGCCTAAACTCACGCCCATCGAGTTGATGATGCCATCCAACCATCTCATCGTCTGTTGTCCCCTTCTCCTCCTGCCCTCAATCTTTCCCAGCATCAGGGTCTTTTCCAGAGTCTGTTCTTCACATCAGGTGGCCAAAGTATTGTAGCTTCAACATCAGTCCTTCCAATGAATATTGAGGGTTATTTCCTTTAGGATGGACTGGTTTGATTTCCTTGCTGTCCAAGGGACTCTCAAAAATCTTCTCCAGCACCACAGTTTAAAAGCATCAATTCTTCAGCGCTTGGCCTTCTGACAGCCTTTGTTCTGACAATATATAAAACCATACTGAAAACTTGGAGCAGCTTCTCAGAATAATCTGGGAAGATGATTTTCAGTTTGGCCCTCAGTTTGGCTTATAAAAATCAAGACTTTTCTATCGTAAATAAACACAACTCTTCTTACTACAGACTACTATTATTTTCACTGGCACTGCTTTGCATAGACAGCCGGATATCTGAAAAGCCCACCCGAGCTCACCTGGAGTCTACTTTGGGCCAGCGCTTGGTACCAAGCACGGGGCCTTTGAGCCCCTGCGGCATCACAGCACCCTCAGGTGATTCCACGAGCTTTTCCTTTTATCTGTTGTTCAGTCGTTAAGTCATGCCCGACTTTGCGACCCCATGGACTGCAGCACGTCAGGCTTCCCTGTGCTTCACTGTCTCCCAGAGTTTGCTCCAACTCATGTCTGTTCAGTCAGTGATGACATTCAACCACCTCATCCTCTGTCACCCCCTTCTCCTCCTGCAATATCTGGATCTCCTTATATTAAATGATGGTCCACGACTTGTATTTGAGCTGTTACCTTAAGACCTGGAGTCTGAAGAGGGTGACGGTCCTTTTTCCCAGGCAAAGGACCCAGGGGGAAGTTACAGGTAGGAAGGCCTGGGATTTTGGAGTGAACTGGGTTGGCTTTTTTTTTTTCATGTGGTTTAAACTGGAAACTTAATTTTTGATTTGCATTCTATACTGGAACGAAACTAAAAGCAGGAGACAGTTCTTCCCAGTCAGGCGCCACCCTCTGGAGCTCTGGCTGGGTCAGGCGCCGCCCTCTGGAGCTCTGGCTGGGTCAGGCGCCACCCTCTGGAGCTCTGGCTGGGTCAGGCGCCACCCTCTGGAGCTCTGGCTGGGTCAGGCGCCACCCTCTGGAGCTCTGGCTGGGTCAGGCGCCACCCTCTGGAGCTCTGGCTGGGTCAGGCGCCACCCTCTGGAGCTCTGGCTGGGTCAGGCGCCACCCTCTGGGGCTCTGGCTGGGTCAGGCGCCACCCTCTGGGGCTCTGGCTGGGTCAGGCGCCGCCCTCTGGAGCTCTGGCTGGGTCAGGCGCCGCCCTCTGGAGCTCTGGCTGGGTCAGGCGCCACCCTCTGGAGCTCTGGCTGGGTCAGGCGCCACCCTCTGGAGCGCTGGCTGGCTCCTACAATTGATAGGGAGAACTAAGATCCCGTAGGTCACGTGGTATGGCCAATCCTGCCCCACTCCACAAGAAAAACCAAAGCCCAAGAAAACAAACGATGAAACCTATGGTCAACTGATGCAAATCAGGCTTTTCTCTCAAAGGCTGAAGTGGGCCAGGTATCATGGCAATGGGTCCTGTACTTCTTCCCTCTTTCAGGGTCCCCCCTGGAGGAGACCCGATAATCAGACGGCCTGGGTCCCAGCCCTGGACCCAGAGTGAGAGGAGATTCAAAACTGAGGCTGGGAGCGGAGTAAGGGGGTGGTTTTTTATAAGTTACGTGTATGTTTAAGTGTGCTCACATACTTAATGCTACGCTTGTTCTGCATTTTCCTTCGGATAATCGGTGGCCCCCACCTGCTTCTGGAAGCACAGGGTTTGGCTAGCTTGAGTGCATGGAGTGGGGCAACACTAAGAACAGTAACCCCATCCTAGGACGCTGGCTTTTGGGGGAATTATAGCAAACAAGAAAAAGCCTACACAACGAAGCCTACAACTGCAACAGTATGTGGGAATAACTAAGGAAAACTTTTGAGAAAAACAAAAACCCACAAGGCTTTACCAGTTGATAAGAATGCTTGAATATATAAAAGAACATCATATTCCTGGATGCTAATAAATGTAACAAGGTCAATTCTTCCTGATTTGTAAGTTCACTTCAACAATCATCAAACAGCTGTTTTTAACTGGCAAACAAATTTATTCAGAAGAGTAACAATCTTATCTTTCTCATATAAATATACATACACATAAGTGTACTTTCTAAAGGCATAATGCTCTAAAACTCATATAAGGCTACAAGCAAGTTAAAAATACAGATCTCAGATATGTAAAGGGTGACGAAACACACACTCTGGATGATACAGATATAGAACTGTATTATAAAATAACATTATGACGATACGTCATTTACTAAAATTGATGTTGGGGCAGTTAATGGGAGACCATTTTTATTTTCACATAATACATTCAAAGTAAATTCAGTAATAGTTAAAGTTTATTTTATATAATAAAAACTGCAGAATAAAACATTCATGCTTACAGAAGGTTAGATTTTTAGGTTTAGAAAAGATATCAGAAGAATTGAGCTATATAAAAACTGAAACCTTGTCAAAAAAATTATCCAAATGGGAAAATGTTTATGGACAAAATGAAGACAGATAATATCCTTTTTTAATAAAGAGACTGCTCAAATTGATTGGAAGATATTAAAGCCACACAGACAATGAATGCAAAGAGAAGAAATATAATTGCTTAAGACACTCAGAGGAAAATATTCAGTGTCCTTAAAAACTAAATAAAAACAATTAAAATTAGATGTCCTTTCCCTTGTTAAATTATCAAAGGTGAAAAGTACTCTTAATACATAATGCTAGCGAGAATGTGTGGAAAACACAGTCATGAGTTCATGGTGGCAGTGTAAATTGGTATGTTTTTGAAGAGAAAGTTAGATGTGTATCAGGAACCTTAAAGACGTATTCCCCTTCCAATACAATCATTCCCCCTGATACAGGAATTCCCCTTTGGTGAAATCTTAAAGAATTCTAAGTTTAGAAAAATATTTTAAGGACCAAAGTGTCCATCACAGTATTCTTTACAATTGTGAAAAACCAGAAGTTAAACATTCAAACAGAGGGAGGGCCACACAGAAAAATCTCTGGGCATACTGTGCCGCTGTGAACAAGGGGAGAAAGGCTGACGAGGGTGGCAGAGTAGTGTGTGAGCTGTACAATTACGGAAACAACATGCCATGCACACATGGGATGGTCACAGCTAAATGAAAACTATGAGCATCTTAAAGATAGGTAATACGGCCACAGTAGGTGAGACAGAACAGAGGTACCAAGGAAACCAGAGTTCCTCCCCACTACTCGCTGGAGGCAAGCACCTCCGTAGTCTGGTAATTATTTTTAAATTATAAGAAAACAGGACTTCCCTGGCAGTCCTGCGGTTAAGACCCTACGCTTCCCAACACAGGGGGCTCAGGTTCAATCCCTGTTTGGGAAACTAAGATCCTGCATGCAGTATACGCAGCCAAAAAAAAAAAATTATGAGAAAACAAACCAAAATGACCAAAATGTTAATGGTGTTTATGGTGCACTGGAGTGGGGGTGGGGGACGGCAAGGCAGAGAGAGAGATCTACCTTTTCGTAAAATTGAAATTGTTTTTAATGAGTCAAGTACTGCTCTCAAATGAACAGCAGGAATCCTTCAGAAATGCATACCTGAAAAAAAGGAAAACCAGTTTGTGCAAATCAGAAAAAAAAAAAAAGCACAAAGACACAATAGTAAAATGGGCAAAAGGCCTAGATTATACACAGAGTTTAAAAGCATACACAGGTGGGAGGGAATTCATGAGTTAGCAAGAATCACTTTTTTGACTTATCAAACAGGCATACATTTTGTTGGTTTAAGTAATAAATATCCAATGCTGGAAAAGTTTTTCAAATTCTTATTTATAGCAGGTGTGGCAAAGACATTTCTTTGCAAATATGAACTGCTCAGTCTATCTGATCTGGAGTGTTATGTTGAGAAAGGCTGTGGGCCAGTCTTCAGGTTCAGGGCCAGTGTGGTTGATTAGCTATGCACATCCCTGCCCACCCTCCTCCCGCCCTGCCCTTAGCTGGCGGCTGTGAGTGCTGCCCCTAGGGAAACAAATTCTGCACTATCTGTTGAGAACCACAGAAATGCTTTTCACGTCTCATCTGGTAATACCACTTTTTGGAAATCTATCTTAAGCAAGCAACTACAAATACAATGCTCTATGATCTGTTCATCGAACCTTTACATCACTGTCATTTTTAAATTGTCATTACAAACTAGTGAGAAAACCAGAACTTTAAACCTGTAATTATATGAAAACTGTTTACTCAAAGAAAAAAATGTTTCAGTACAGTGAATACTAAGATATGATAAGATGTGGCTATGTCTGATGTATGGCTGTGGTTTATCAGCTATCACCAAGAGAACTTTAAGCAGCCCGAGTGCCTATGCACCAGGCACTGTTAGGCTCTGTCGCACAGACGAGCTCCAGGCCTTTCAAGAGCTCCACGGGGAGGCACTGTCACCACATTCCCTAAGAAAGCGAGGGCAATCAGCTTCTGAGGGGGGGCTGGCTCTGGCTTCAGGTCTGCCTGGTTCCAAAGCCGAGGCTCTCCCTGCCCTGCCAAGGGGCTCCTCAGCCAGTGAACACAAGCATGGTCCTGGGTGTGTGCTCTGATGAGAGCACCCCGGGGTAGTTTATTAGCCTGCTGTGCTTCTCAAATTTTATTTAATATGCTTAATACTATTTAATGAGGTAAGTAAACCTAACACAACTGGTAAAATGAGGGTCTGAACAAACTACTTCATCTGTGGATCTTTCCAGGCCTGACATCAGGCCTCTTATTCCCTAAGGGGGGTTAAGAGTGCAAATTCTTCATGGAGAAAGTGAGTATAGCGGAGAGTTGAGTAGTTCAGTTGCTCCCAAGAGAAAAAAAAATCTAAAAATCTTTTAGACCTTGAGGAGAGAAGGCCAGGAGTGCTTTCAAAGCCTTTTGGCCTAGAAAGTCTATTGCTGGGAACTTCTCCTTGGGGAGCACAACCACATGTAAAGACATCAGAGCAAGTTGCTGATGGAGATTACAAGATTCAGGAGGTAATGGGGAAGCAATGCACACGTAAGAGATAAGTTTGGGTGTACCACACAGGGAGTGAGTACTCTTATACATTACCAAACAATCACCATCATGAGCCCAGTTACCATCTGCCACCACAAAGCTGTCACAATATTACTGACTATATTCCCTATTTGTACATTATATTCCTGTGACTTATTTTATAGCTGGAAGTTTGTACTTCTTAATCCCCTACACCTTTCCAGTCTATCACCCCATCCTCATATAATACAGTATGTTAATTATAACTAAATAAAAATAAAATTTTGGGGGTTTTTTTGCTTTAAAAAATTTCTTTAAACAAATTTTTTAAAGGTTCACAATGGAATAAAAAAAAAGATAAAGAACAGTATCCCCAGTTTCCAACCCTAGAAGTCTAGTGAAATAAACTAGGCCACGTCTATGCAACCAAGTATCAGGCAGTCCTGAAAGATGAAACTGGGGGATATATTTAGGAACGTAGAAGATATTCACGATATATTAGAAGAAAAACTGCAACTTTTAAAATAGTATTTTATTTAAAAATCTATATAAACCTATACATAGGAAAAAATGTCTGAACAGTGTATACCTCTTTCAGCAGCAAGTATATCTAAGACAGGAAAATACAAATATTAAAAAAAAAAAAAACCAAAACCTCAAAGATGAAAGTATTTTCTAATTGTCTTCAATGGATATGTATTACTTGCATAATCAAAGAAAACTTAAAACATGAGTGTTTCTAAATTTAAAAAATATTAACCTGAGTATAAGTGCCGTGCCCAAACTGTCTGATGTATTAGGAATTGGTTGGGAAAAGCCAGGAAGAATAGCATTATCTTTGGGGGCTGACTAGAATAGTAGTAAAAAAAAGCAGCAAGGTGAGAGATAACAGGCTGAGGTACCTGCCACCACAGGCAGCTCAAGCTCAGCTTGTAAAGTATGGAGGCAGTGGCTTGTGCCTATTCCATAAATTCCCACTAGTCCAGGGATGACCGGCAGAGTTAACTATCCATGTTGTCACCGCTGCCATCTGTGGTATGAAAGAAGCATCGGAACAGAGTCAAGTCTGATGCTCCCTGGCTTTCTAGAGTTAAGGCCTCTTAAGAAGCCTTAGCCCAGGGCCCTAGACAAATGACCCACAGCAGAACCCCTCAAGGAGTCTCTATCACCTCTTAATCCAAATATCTAAAGACCAGGATGGAGTAATGGAGGGAGGCACATAAAGAAAAGTCTAGAAGAGGTGGTGAGGAAGGAACATGCAGATGGATCATGAAGAGTCCACAGATGGTGAAAACTCTGAAACCTTCCTGCCTGTGAATGGTGCAGCGGCTTGGAGAACGACTTCAAGAGCCTAGACCTTTGGGAGGGCAAAAAGCTTGATGGGATATGATATAAAGTACACAAAACCACCTACGAGGTATTCTTGCCAAAGCAGCTGAAGATGAATCAAATTAAATTCTCCAGAGTTTAGCGTTAACTTCCAGTTATAGACAATACAGAGAGAGGGACAAGTTAAGGATACCACAGGAAGCAAACGGACACATTTAGAAGGGGGGACATTCCACAGGACAACTGACCTTGTTTCTGCCAGTACTACTTGCATAATCACACAAAGCTTTAAAAAAAAAGAGAGCGCTAGAATGATGATTGCCATCAATCATCATTGATGGGGGGGAGACGGGGAGTTATTGTTTAATGGATACAGAATTTGAGTTTTTCAAGATGAAAAAGTCCTGAGTATCCACTGCACAATAATGTGACTCCACTTAACACTACTGTATACTTAAAAATGTCTGAGACGGTTAATTTTATGTCATGTATTTATCAGAATTAAAAATAGATTAAACAATGAGTGCTTCTAAATTTAAAAAGTTAAACGTTAATATAGAGAAAGAAAAAGTGAGAGGAGATTGCTTTAGATTGAGAAACTTGAAATCAGACAACCAAATGCAATCAATGGAGCACATTTGGATCCAGATTCAAACAAGCCAGCTATAAAAGGACATCTTGGAAATGACTAGGAAAATCTGCTTATGGTCTGGGTAAGACACTTTGAGTTGATCTGAAATTTTCCTTTTTAGGTAGATATACTGAAGTTTGAAAAAACAGCGATGGCACAATTGAAACAAAGTGTGTTGAGCAAATAATAACTGAGGTAGTGTGTAGATTCAGCAAAAACGGTGAAGGAAGAGATGAAATGGCAGACTGACAAGGGCGTGAGGAAAGCTATGATCCCGGGGAAAGCAGCAGATTTCACAAGGCAGGGGTGAGGTAGAAGTTACCATAAAGAAATGACAGGGTTTTCCTGGAGTTGAACGGAGAGATTAAGGAAAAATTACAACTGTTCAGAAAAGGATGGGGTCTTGTTGAAAAGGCATAGGCGCCAACATGAAAGGACTCCCAGTGGCCAGAGCTGGAACAACTCTAAAATAAGTAATGGTCGTGTTGAATCACAGCCCATGCCACAGATCCATCCTGATATAAATAAATTACTGAATAAAAATATAGGGAAGTAACTCTTCCTCACAGAATTCTAATTACTAAATGTAGAAGAGATGAGGAAAATTAAAAATCACCATTATAGTATAACAGAGTAAAAATGGCAAGTAGGTGAAACCCACTTGCTAGATGCTAGAAGTAAGTAGGTAAAAGTTCGAGGAGAAACTGGAAGCTCTCCTCAAAGTTTCTCCTGAGAGATATTTATAAATTACAAACGGAAACAAATAAAGGTTAATTAACAACATCAACAATAAGCCACACTGACGTTATGTTCCTCTGAGGTAGTGGTGGCAGGATCAGAAACAAATGTACAGTGGGTGGGAGGATGGTCCCTGGGAGGAAACAGGGCCAGTCAGTGAGGGCTGTCTCATCAGGCCCTTGGGAAACGAGGAAGAGGGGCAGTGAGTGAGCACTCACGTGGAGCAAGTGCTCATTTGGCTGGTGCAGGTCCTAATGAGTCATGTTTGTTTTTAACTTCATGACTCTGGAGCCACACATCATAAATCAGAAATGGCAGGATGAGAAAAAGCAAGGCAGTGAGTAAGACAGACACAACCCACCCTGCCAGGCAAGAAGTCAGATTCTGAGACACCAGGTCCACCTGGTTCCCGTGTCTTTGCATCTGACCATCATTCAAGTCGGTGATGCAAAACCTTTACATTAGAACAGTATGGTATGAAAGGGATTTTTAGTGCAATCCGTGGCTAATACTTTTGAGTGAAGTATGCCCAGAGTAGAAATAAGACTTTAGGTGAAGCTGGCTGTGCTGACGATGCCAGAGTCCAAGAACAGAAACAGCTTTCAAATACTCCTTCCTTTTCCAAAAATACAAAACCCCAAACCCTCAAATATAAAATTACAAAAACTTCTATTTGATCAGTAGCAGATTTACAATCTACAAGACCAATTATAAGAAAGTGTTTAGCAAGATACTTCCCTGATCAGTGTCCCTAAAATTTATCTAATCCTAATTGTAAGAGAAATGGTTATCAGAACTTCACTTTAAAAATCTTTTTGATCCCCTATACTACAAGTGTCCCCATCTGATTTAACATGAAATAACACTGAAATTACTAAAAAAGGAAGAAGGCTTCAGTCAGTACAGCTATTACTTTTCTTCAGAGACCATGTGACAGGAATAAAACAAACCTGGGTTGAGCATCAAGATTTAAAATAAGTATCTCATGGACTCTCAAAAACCAAATAATTGAACCAAACCAAGCTGGGGTTCATCACTTAAAACCCAGGTCAAATCAAATGACAACTTGGAGTTTCAAAGTTTGCTCTATCTGTAAATATGAAATAAATGTCATCAAACTAGGTGCAGTGCAGCATTCCTTGAAAGATCAAATAATACATATGGCAATGTTTTCAAAATTATGAACTACTATGTAAACACATTACCAATTACTTCAGCTTTGTGGACTGATCACTATAGGTACACTTCAAAGACCTTTTTACGATGCCCTCTGCTGATATATCCCATGTGGTAAAGATACTGTATGTCAACACTCCTGTAAAAACTCAGGCAACAGAGTTCCTGTCTGGAGCCCACCTGCCAGTCACAAATTTTTTGTCGGGATGTCAAAATCGAGGTTCTCCATTCTATAGACACCACCAGAAAAGGGCAAAATCTATCGGCTTCTTTCCCATGCAACAAAAATACTCTAACGTTTTCTGCTTCAGTGACTGACACACGTGCTGTCCATCTGCAAAAAGATTGTTCTATCCCCTTGCAACCTCTTGCTGTTTTCTGACTACACCATGACACATTTTCAAGTTGTTAACGAGGTGGGTGGGCTGGTGGAAGACCCTCTTACATTCAGAGCACTCGAAAGGGTCTCTCTCGAGGAGAAAGCCTACGATGTTGAGAATGCTCTGACGGGAGGCTTTTCAACAGTGACGGCACTCAAGGGGCTTCTCTTGGGAATGGAGCTGGTAATGCTGAGTGAGGCAGGATGGCTGGCTGAAGCACTTCCCACACAGCTGGCACTGGTAAGGCCTCTCCTGAGCGTGAGTCCTGTAGTGCTGGATGAGGTGTGAGCTCTGACGGAACCTTCTGCCACAGTCGCAACACTGACAGGCTCTTTCTCCAACGTAGTCGTGCTGTCGCTTATATCGAATCAAATACATCTTGTTTCGGGGCAACTCAAGCGGCAGGGTTATTGCTGCTCCGTGGGCTTTGAAATGCTGGAAAAGATGCGCAGCCTGGATAAAAGCTTTGCCGCATTGGAAACACTCGTGGCAGTCTTGACTCTGAATTCTCATGCGGCCGTAGACATCTGCACGCTGGGTCAAGGACTTCCCATCTGAGTGAGTCTTCTGATGTCTGGTGAGGTGTGGCATGAGGTAGAAGGCTTCCCCACACTGTTTACATACAAAGGGCTTCTTCCCGGTATGGATCTGCTGGTGTTTCTCCCGGCCTGGTCGGGTACTAAAATTTCTTTCGCAAAATTCACATCTGTAGCGCTTGTTCTCTTGGAGGAAAAACAAGCTGTGGGCCAGCTGGGACCTGGTGCAGACTCCAGGAGTAGTACGCTCCTGAGGATCCTTTCCAGGAAGACTCTCCGATGGTTTGTTAAGTTCCGAGCTTTTCTCTAGTTGATCACCCTCGTGGCTTCCTTCCTGAGTAACGGTCTTGGGGTCACTCATTTCTGTGGGCCTCAAAACTTCCGCCGGCTTGACCTGTTGCGACTCCAGAGGATCATCAGCAGACTCTCTTGTGTGGGTACACCAGGAGTCACCTGCCTCCAAATCCTCTATTCCTGCCCCCGAGGATGATTTTTCTATAGGCAGGCTTTGCTCTGGAGTTAGATCACTGGATTCTGATTGTTCCTCCCAATCTAAAAGGAATGTAAAAGGTCCTCTACTATTTTTACTCAGAGAGAAACATCATTATAGTAGAAACAGAAGAGAGAGACCAAAAATTACAGAATAGTTAGTATAGAGGTTTGAGTTTTCTGGGAACCTAAGGAGAGAGTGGGAGAAGGATGAAGAAGAGAGTAAGCAAGGACAGGTGAGGGTGAGGCAGAAGAGACCATCTAGGAGGAATGAAC
This sequence comes from Ovis canadensis, assembly GCF_042477335.2. NCBI lineage: Eukaryota > Metazoa > Chordata > Mammalia > Artiodactyla > Bovidae > Ovis > Ovis canadensis. The sequence goes on from NC_091258.1 coordinate 78,341,757, forward strand.
ACTGATGAAGATGCCAGAGACACCGACAGGAGAATGAGAAGGACACCAGAGAAAGAGGTGGGACTGGGGCTTGGCTGCAACTTCCAGACCATGCTTGGTACATCACTGCTGTTTGGAGGAACTAATGTAACTGTGGCCATAAAGGGATTCTATTGTCAGGTCAATCTGGGCGATACCGTATGATGCAAGTCAGCCTTCACTCATGTAAGACTCTTCAGATCTCTTAACCAGCGTCTCAGAACTCAAAGAGGGGAGATATAAGAGGTAGCATTTCTCTAACTGATCTTGTTAGGGAACACTTTTTTTTTTTTTAAGAATCCCTATAATCATAATTCTGTAGGACTACTGAAGAAACACTGGAGTACACCGGTCAACAATCTCTCACTCAGAATAAAGCAAGACAATTCCAACTCTTTTCTTGCCTCTCAATCTCTCGTTTTACCCATTCAACTTAACACTTATTAAACGTCAATTTTGAGCAAAGCGTTATCCAAATGGATGTTCATAAGTCAGTATAAAGACTCTAATCAGGCTATAAATGTACAAAAGGAGTTTGGGGAATTAATTTCTTTTGGGAACAGAAAAAGATCAGGGAGGGGAAGGCATTAGGGCTCAGCAAGCAGTGAAGTGGGTGGCAAGCTTATTCTGAGCAGACACTGAACTATGAAAAGTACAGAGTCCTGGGGAGCAGCAATACAGGGTTATATTAGGAGTATCTATGAGAGATGAAAGTCGCTCAGTCGTGTCTGATTCTTTATGATCCCATGAACTGTACAGTCCATGGAATTCTCCAGGCCAGAATACTGGAGTGGGTAGCCTGTCCCTTCTCCAGCGGATCTTCCCAACCCAGGGATCGAACCCAGGTCTCCTGCACTGCAGGCAGATTCTTTACCAGCTGAGCCACAAGGGAAGCCCAAGGAGCGGTGGCTGCGCGGGCGCAGGAGGGCCTAGAGGAGCTACTCCACGTTCAAGGTCAGGAGGGGTGGCGGGAGGAGATACCCCTCATCCAAGGTAAGGAGCGGTGGCTGCGCGGGCACAGGAGGACCGAGAGGAACTACTCCACGTTCAAGGTCAGGAGGGACAGCGGTGAGGAGATACCCCTCGTCCAAGGTAAGGAGCAGTGGCTGTGCTTAGCTGAAGCAGCCGTGAAGAGATAACCCCACGTCCAAGGTAAGAGAAACCCAAGTAAGATGGTAGGTGTTGCAAGAGGGCATCAGAGGGCAGACACACTGAAACCATACTCACAGAAAACTAGTCAATCTAATCACACTGGAACCACAGCCTTGTCTAACTCAATGATACTGAGCCATGCCCGCGGGGCAACCCAAGATGGGCGGGTCGTGGTGGAGAGGCCTGACAGAATGTGGTCCACTGGAGAAGGGAATGGCAAACCACTTCAGTATTCTTGCCTTGAGAACCCCATGAACAGTATGAAAAGGCAAAATGATAGGATACTGAAAGAGGAACTCCCCAGGTCATTAGGTGCCCAATATGCTACTGGAGATCAGTGGAGAAATAACTCCAGAAAGAATGAAGGGATAGAGCCAAAGTAAAAACAATACCCAGCTGTGGATGTGACTGGTGATAGAAGCAAGGTCCGATGCTGTAAAGAGCAATATTGCATAGGAAGCTGGAATGTCAGGTCCATGAATCAAGGCAAATTGGAAGTGGTCAAACAAGAGATGGCAAGGGTGAACGTCGACATTCTAGGTATCAGCAAACTAAAATGGACTGGAATGGGTGAATTTAACTCAGATGACTATTATATCTACTACTGGGCAGGAATCCCTCAGAAGAAATGGAGTAGCCATCACGGTCAACAAGAGTCTGAAATGCAATACTTGGATGCAATCTCAAAAATGACAGAATGATCTCTGTTCGTTTCCAAGGCAAACCATTCAATATCACAGTAATCCAAGTCTATGCCTCAACCAGTAACACTGAAGAAGCTGAAGCTGAATGGTTCTATGAAGACCTACAAGACCTTTTAGAACTAACACCCCAAAAAGATGTCCTTTTCATTATAGGGCACTGGAATGCAAGAGTAGGAAGTCAAGAAACACCTGGGGTAACAGGGAAATTTTGCCTTGGAATACAGAATGAAGCAGGGCAAAGGCTAATAGAGTCTTGCCAAGAAAACACACTGGTCATAGCAAACACCCTCTTCCAACAACATAAGACTCTACACATGGACATCACCAGATGGTCAACACCGAAATCAGACTGATTATATTCTTTATAGCCAAAGATGGAGAAGCTCTATACAGTCAGCAAAAACATGACTGGGAGCTGACTGTGGCTCAGATCATGAACTCCTTATTGCCAAATTCAGACTTCAATTGAAGAAAATAGGGAAAACCACTAGACCTTTCAGGTATGACCTAAATCAAATCCCTTATGATTATACAGTGGAAGTGAGAAATAGATTTAAGGGACTAGATCTGATAGACAGAGTGCCTGATGAACTATGGACAGAGGTTCTTGACATTATACAGCAGACAGGGATCAAGACCATCCCCATGGAAAAGAAATGCAAAAAAGCAAAATGGCTGTCTGGAGAGGCCTTACAAATAGCTGTGAAAAGAAGAGAAGCGAAAAGCAAAGGAGAAAAGGAAAGATATAAGCATCCGAATGCAGAGTTCCAAAGAATAGCAAGAAGAGATAAAAAAGCCTTCCTCAGCAATCAGCGCAAATAAATAGGGGAAAACAACAGAATGGGAAAGACTAGAGATCTCTTCAAGAAAATTTAGATACTAAGGGAACATTTCATGCAAAGATGGGCTCGATAAAGGACAGAAATGGTATGGACCTAACAGAAGCAGAAGATATTAAGAAGAGGTGGCAAGAATACACAGAAGAACTGTACAAAAAAGATCTTCACAACCAAGGTAATCACGATGGTGTGATCACTCACCTAGAGCCAGACATCCTGGAATGTGAAGTCAAGTGGGCCTTAGAAAGCATCACTACGAACAAAGCTAGTGGAAGTGATGGAATTCCAGTTGAGCTATTTCAAATCCTGAAAGATGATGCTGTGAAAGTGTTGCACTAATATGCCAGCAAATTTGGAAAACTCAGCAGTGGCCACAGCACTGGAAAAGGTCAGTTTTCATTCCAATTCCAAAGAAAGACAATGCCAAAGAATCCCCAAACTACTGCACAACTGCACTCATCTCATATGCTAGTAAAGTAATGCTCAAAATTCTCCAAGCCAGACTTCAGCAATACGTGAACCATGAACTTCCTGATGTTCAAGCTGGTTTTAGAAAAGGCAGAGGAACCAGAGATCAAATTGCCAACATCCGCTGGATCATCGAAAAAGCAAGAGAGTTCCAGAAAAACATCTATTTCTGCTTTATTGACTATGCCAAAGCCTTTGACTGTGTGGATCACAATAAACTGTGGAAAATTCTGAAAGAGATGGGAATACCAGACCACCGGATCTGCCTCTTGAGCAACCTATATGCAGGTGAGGAAGCAACAGTTAGAACTGGACATGGAACAACAGACTGGTTCCAAATACGAAAAGGAGTACATCAAGGCTGTATATTGTCACCCTGCTTAGGTTAAAGCGTCTGCCTTCGATGTGGGAGACCCAGGTTTGATCCCTGGGTCAGGAAGATCCCCTGGAGAAGGAAATGGCAATCCACTCCAGTATTCTTGCCTGGAGAATCCCATGGACAGAGGAGCCTAGTAGGTTACATTCCACAGGGTCGCAAAGAGCTGGATACAACTGAGCGACTTCACCTTCACCTTCATGCAGAGTACATCATGAGAAACGCTGGGCTGGAAGAAGTACAAGCTGGAATTCAGATTGCTGGGAGAAATAGCAATAACCTCAGATATGCAGATGACACCACCCTTATGGCAGAGTGAGGAGGAACTAAAAAGCCTCTTAATGAAAGTGAAAGTAGAGAGTGAAAAAGTTGGCTTAAAGCTCAACATTCAGAAAACAAAGATCATGGAATCCGGTCCCATCACTTTATGGGAAATAGATGGGAAAACAGTGGAAACAGTGTCAGACTTTATTTTTGGGGGGCTCCAAAATCACTGCAGATGGTGACTGCAGCCATGAAATTAAAAGACACTTACTCCTTGGAAGAAAAGTTATGACCAACCTAGATAGCATATTGAAAAGCAGAGACATTACTTTGCCAACAAAGGTCCGTCTAGTTAAGGCTATGGTTTTTCCAGTGGTCATGTATGGATGTGAGAGTTGAACTGTGAAGAAGGCTGAGTGCCGAAGAATTGATGGTTTTGAACCGTGGTGTTGGAGAAGACTCTTGAGAGTCCCTTGGACTGCAAGGAGATCCAACCAGTCCATTCTGATGGAGATCAGCCCTGGGATTTCTTTGGAAGGAATGATGCTGAAGCGAAACTCCAGTACTTTGGCCACCTCATGCAAAGAGTTGATTCATTGGAAAAGACTCTGATGCTGGGAGGGATTGGGGGCAGGAGGAGAAGGGGACGACCGAGGATAAGATGGCTGGATGGCATCACGGACTCGATGGACGTGAGTCTGAGTGAACTCCGGGAGATGGTGATGAACAGGGAGGCCTGACGTGCTGCGATTCATGGGGTCGCAAAGAGTTGGACACGACTGAGTGACTGAACTGAACTGATGAGAGATGAAGGTGGATGTGACTCTTAGGCCAGACTGGGATGGATTTAAATGTTTTGCTAGAAGTTTGCATTTTCTTTTGAGAGTAGTAAGAACCTGATCAAAAGTTTGTGCTTTATAAAGTCAACTCCCTGAGTGGGGCTGGAAAAAGCAGTAGTATCACACCAAGGTTTTCACTTGTCTCAGTGAGAGAGGAAAGACCTCTGATTTCTAGCTGTCAGGGGAAAGGCAAAAATGAATGCAGGGGCTTGAACACTAGAGGATAGGGAGACTGGCCTCCCTGAAGCTGAGCAGGAGAGAAGAGATGAGCTTCGGAGAGGAGATAAAGAAGTACTGAGAATGATGCGGTGAGGCCACATGAGCCCCTGACGTGAAAGCACCTACCAGCCTCCTCCCTATGCTGAGTGGGCTCTGAGGACCAGCTCCCAGCCCCTGCTCACTGAGCAGGGTTGTCTCCCCGAGAGTCCGGTCTCACTGCTCACCTTGACATGTCACTGTACTCCCATCTTCCTCCCTAGCATGTGACTCCTCCTCTTCCAGCTGTGAGATAATGTCAGGTTTAGGGAACTGGTACCCTGTTGAAGAAGGAGACTTGTAACTTGGGGGTTCTGTCCTGTAGCCTCAGAACTCCCAGCCTGGTTTCTAAAGACTCTGAGATAATAGGAAAAGTGCAAATTTACACACAAGAAACATAAAGCCTGTTTCCAAAGATTTTGCCACTAGGGACATATGCCAATGTCCGGAAACAATTCTGGTCATCACAGCTTACCGAGGGAGACCAGGTTCCTGTAATTTTCCAGCATCACCTCCCGGTAGAGGTTCCTCTGAGAAGCACTGAGGTAGGGTAATTCCTCTGGACTGAAGTCCACAGCCACATCCTCAAAAGTCACCAACTCCTGAAATGCCAGACAAACTCCTAAATGATTGAAATCCAGAATTATCCCAAAGAGGGGAAAGGTGCCTGGTAAGAGGGGACTGACCATGAAGCAGACATTCAGACAAGCAGAAAGACTCTAATCCAAAGGTTTTAGGGACTTAGATGTGTATCTTTCCTTTTAGGGACTTAGATGTGTATCTTTCCTTTAAGTCTTTCTCATTAAAATGCTTTCTTCTCTGCAATCACCCTCTGCTTTTTTCAGTCTTTTAACTTTATAGAGGCTTTCAATGCCTAAGTCAAAGATCTCTCTTGGGAAATGTCACACTGCACTTGAAAATATGTGGGTTATTTTCTAATATCTTTTGGTATTAATTTCTAACATAATTCCACAGTGATAAGAGAACAGCCTGTATGTTTTCAATACCTTCAGACCATGAAATTTTTGCACTTTGTTTTATGTCCCTGGACATGTTCTAGTGTCTCCTAGTTTATAGTCTATGGGAACTTGAATAGAATTTGGATTCTCTTGTGTGAAAACTACATAAATCTGAATTCTGTTGAACTGGTTCATAGTGCTTTTCAGATCTACTATATCCTTCTACTTTTATTCATTCTATTAATTTTGAGTTTGATATTGAAAGTCCAACTAAAAATCTTAATTTATCTACTTAAAAATAATTGTAATTTATAGTGGAACTTCCCTCATAGCTCAGTTGGTAAAGAATCTGCCTGCAATGCAGGCGACTTGGGTTTGATTCTTGGATTGGGAAGACCCCTGGAGATGGAAATGGCAACCTACTCCAGTATTCTTGCCTGGAGAATCCCATGGACAGAGTATCCTGGCAGGCTATAGTCCATGCGGTCACAAGAATTGGACACGACTTAGCGGCTAAACCACCAACCACCACATAGTGGAACTATATGTAACTTTGTTTTGGACTCTCCAAGACTCCTGTAACTGTGTTATCATACTTTCATAATTTAAAACATAAAAAAGAAAGAAAAAAAGAAGTATATCTTTCTTTGGTCTTGAAGTCTGAGAGAAGTGGGAACATTCCTGAGATAGCTCCCACTGCTAATTTTTAGAGATTTATGTTGGAGGAGAAAGATCCTTTTAAGTTCCTTTATAAAGAGAGAAAAATGAAAATAAAAGCTGAGCGGTATACCTCAGTCGCAGGAAAAAGAGACAATTGGGTTTAAGCTCTGGTTCTCTTTTATAAGTTCTGTGAGTGCAGATAGATTAAGCTTCAGTGACTCATCCATAAAACACAAACAGCTCAAAAATATGAAGAGATAGCCAATCTTATTATAACAAGAAAATGCATTTCAGAATGACAAAGTGTGACTTTATACCCATTCAACTAACAAAAATTAAGAAGTCTGACAATACCAAATACTGTCTAGAGTATGGACTCTTGGTGGTGGTGGTGTAGTTGCTCAGTCACGGCTGACTCTTTGAGGCAAGCTCTTCTGTCCATGGGATTTCCAAGGCAAGAATACTAGAGAGCGGTTTCCATTTCTTTTCCAGGGGATCTTTCTGTCCAAGGATTGAACCTCCATCTCCTGCACTGCAGGCAGATTCTTTACTGACTGAGCCACCAAGGAAAATGTTAGAATGTGGACTTTTGAGACCTCTTAAAAGATGCTAAAAGTGAAGTTGCTCAGTTGTGTGCGACTCTTTGCGATCCTGTGGACTGTAGCCTACTAGGCTCCTCCATCCATGGAATTTTCCAAACAAGAGTACTGGAGAGGGTTGCCATTTCGTTCTCCAGGGGATCTTCTCGATTCAGGGATTGAACCAAGTTCTCCCACATTGCAGGCAGATGCTTTACATCTGAGCCACCAGGGAAATGTAAATTGGTAAATCACTTTGGGTCCAGAAATATACCTATTCCTAGGTATAGCTGCTCATGTGTACTGTCTTGTAACCTCCAAAATCTAAGAAAGACCCAAACATTCATTTATGGAAGAAATAAATGTATTATGATATTGGGGCTCCCCAGTGGCTCAGATGGTTAAGAATCTGCCTGCAATGCAAGAGACCCAGGTTCAATCCCTGAATCGAGACGATCCCCTGGAGAAAGGAATGGTAACCCACTCTAGTATTCTTGCCTGGAGAATTCCATGGACAGGAGACTGGCAGGTTATAGTCCCTGCAGTTGTAAAGAGTCAGACACAACTGAGCGTTCAGTTCAATCACTCAGTCACGTCCGACTCTTTGCGACTCCGTGAACCGCAGCATGCCAGGCCTCCCTGTCCATCACCAGCTCCCGGAGTTTACCCAAACCCAGCAGATGGTGGTTTGACTAGATTTTTCTTAGAGAAGGAACAATAGTGGGGGTTGGTTTTGCAGTCAGTTGAACTTGAACAACAGGTAAACAGGGTGGGCTGGTGAAAACTCTATTTCTTTTTTTTTTAATTAATTTATTTGGGTTTTATTCCAAGGAGTAAGCTTCTTTTAATTTCATGGCTGCAGTCACCATCTCCAGTGATTTTGGAGCCCTCAAAAATAAAGTCAGCCACTGTTTCCACATCTGTTTGCCATGAAGTGATGGGACTAGATGCCATGATCACTGAGTGACTAACACACATATAATCACACCATGGAATAATAATGCAGTAATACAAACTAATTAATTACAATTACATGCAACATCCTTGGTAACAGAAGGGTGAATGTAAAAAGCAAGTACTGGAAGACTACATAAGACTATGACACTCATTTCACTAATATACATCTGTTCTGTTTTCATGGAAACATTATGCAGATCAATGAACTAGAGAGCATGTACTGACTGCCCAGCTTCTATAGATGAGTTTATGTGTTTTCTTTTTTCAATATTTGCCAACACCAAAATATTGGTATAATTCATATTAGTTGGATTTTTTGACTTCTCTTTAAAAAATCAGAAGATCTAGAGATCTGGGTCCACATTCTCACATGGCACCATTAGCTGAAGCTGAGTCATAGCTGCCCCTTAGATGGGGCAGGTGCCCCCCCAGTTTGTCAAAATCCATCCACTTACAAACTCCTTTATATTACCTCAGTAGTCTCTGTGGGCATCTTCTCTTGGGATCCTTGACATGAACACTGTAGGGACAGAGGGCTATTCTCAGCAACAGATCATCTAGAACGTTTCTCAACCCTTTTCCCCTTATCTCTCCCTCAAGGAGCATTTTTAAACATTTAGTTTTCCTAACTGTCAAAAGCCTTCCCCCACCCATGAATTTTTTTCTAAAGGAAGCACAACAGGTTAGCTTCTTCTAGGTTTTAAAACATGATTTAACAAGAACATTAAGGAGCAAATTTTTAAAAATTCACAACAGTTATTTCATATATAAAAAGGAGCATAATAATAGTACAAATCACATGAGGGTTGCTTTGATTAAGTCAAAAGTGGAGATAAAATGGAATAATAAACAATGAAAAATTAATTCCCGAGATAAGAAAAGAGAGAAAACATTAAAGATATGGTATATAGGGGTGGCAATAAGTGTGAGAAAAAGCAGGAAAGCAAATACAAAGAGTCAGAAGAAAATTCTGATACAGAAACCAGGGAAAGGCTCAGTTAGGTAAAGTTTGTATAAAGACCTTAAGGAAATGAGGAAGTTTAATTAGATAGGGGAGGTCTAGAAATCAGAAAGGGGAGCTCCTCATACTGGGGAACTAAGTCAGAAGAAAACCTGACTCACCTGAGATCTAACAAATGGTTTACTGTCAGACATCTTTGCGTCCTCCTTTTGGTGTTCATTGGTGTTTCTATTTTCTGCAAGAACAGAGTTCCAAGCAGAGAAACCTAGAAGGGAAAGGAATGACCACAGCGTTGAGTCCAGTCTGGTAGCACCCAAAGAGAGAGTAGCCTGCCAACCCCTCACCTGCCATGGGCGGAAGCAGCACTTCCTATGACAAGAGAAAGACCAAAAAAAAAAAAAAAAAAAAAAACCATTTCTCAGCTCAGTGTGGCAATGCCAGAAAAGAGGTTTGGTTATCTCCCACCTCTAAACGCTTCCATTGATTTTCAGTGCCTTCCAAATAAAGCAGAAGTTCCCTCTTTATTGGTATCAATGGTCCTAGCTTCACTGTCCATTTAGTCACCAGGGAACCTCAGTTTCTCAATTGTAACATGGAAATTACGATAATATCTCTAATTTTATGGGCTCCTGTAAGGATTAAACATTACATATGTGAAGCACAAAGCAGGCATTTTAAAAAAAAAATGACAACTCTTATCACATCTTTTTCACTCAGGGATCTAGAAGACAACCACCACCTTCCCTTACGAAACCTGAAGTCCTTTCTTGCTTGTGGTCTCTTTCCAAGAGTACCTTTCACTATTCTATAGTTTCTTTCTCATACCCTAGCAAGCTCTTTCCCTTCCCTTGAATTCCAGTTCCATCAAAGGCTATGCCTTTGACCAAGTTTAAAAATTCTGTGGGACAATATGCCCTATGTCCACTGGAGGCAGTATAACAGCCATGATTAATAAGAGGACAGACTGGAGCCAGCCAGAGGTCTGAATCCTGCCTGCCAATTACTGTTGGTAATTGTGGACCACAGAGAAGTTGGGCTTCCCTGGTGGCTCAGACGTAATCCCTTGGAAAAAGAAGTGACAACCCACTCCAGTCTTTTTGCATGGAGAACTCCACTGGTGAGGAACCTGGCAGGCTATGGGGTCAAAAAGTCAGACACAGCTGCCGACTAACACTTTCACAGGTAAGTTATTCAACCTCTCTGTGCCTGTCTTCTCATTTGTGGAAAGAGGGTAATACCTATTTCAAGAACTACTAAGAGAAGTAAAGCACTATTATAAAATATTTAGAATGTAGTACATTTTAAGTGTCCAATGTGTTTACTATTAGCATCTTCACAATTCTTTTAATGAATGCAGGTGCACAGAATTGGACTAATCATAATCCTTGATACATCAGCATTCAGCCATACATGACCCTCATGTTTATTTCAAATTTACCTGTTTATATTTTTCAGTGTAATCAACCCATCCCACTGGTCCACATCCTAGTCTTGTTCCCTTGCCTTTCTCTGCTTGTCTATTTATATATACATAAACAATGCTTTGTTTTTAGTATCAATTTCATTCAGCTTTGTTTTTAGTATCAGTATCATTCAAAGGGCTATTAGGAGTAAATGGCTTTCTTCTATCATCATTGAAATGCCCTTAGTTCCAGTCTAGTAACTCTGAGTTTCTAAGAGACCAGTCAAATTCTGACAGAATTTAAATTTCAGGCCTCATATCTCCCACATTGCATGCCATCTTTTTTTTGTTGACTGGGTATTGTTTTGTGTTGACACTAAAGTTTAGGCTCAAAATGAAATGTGGAAGGGCAGGGAACAAAGCAGAGAGAAGGCATACTCTCAGAAAATAGCATTAAAAGCAAAAGCCAAACCTCAAGTTTCTTTCATTTCACATAAGATTAGGTAGATTAGACTGGAGATTGTAAAATTCATTCATTTAACAAGTTTTTATTTAGCTCCCTCTTACGTGCCAGGCATACAGCAAATGTTCAAAAAGTCCCTCCTCTCACCTTCCTCCTCACATGCTTGGATCAAGTCTGCCACCAGGTCTCCTGCTTCCTTGCTGCTCTTGGGCTGTTTTGACCTCACCCACATCTGAACTTTCTCTGGCAAGGCGCTCAGAAACTGCTCCAGCACCAGCTGCTCCATCATCTGCTCCTTGGTGTGCATCTCTGGCTGCAGCCATCGCCAGCAGAGCTCCTGGATCTGCTTCACAGCCTGGTGAGGTCCTGTCACCGACAGGGACTGCAAATACCTGAAGTCCTGATGAGAAACTCTCGGAGCCTCTGGGTTTCTTACAGGGGTGGTTTCTGGATTTTCTTCTTGATGAACAAGCTGGGGATTCCTCGAGATATCATCCAAAACCTCTTTCACGTGGAACATTTTTACAGCTTGACCCTTCAAAGGATGGAGATACTCTAAAAGGCAGGCTGCTTCAAAGCACACTGTTGTGGAAGATGGTGGGCTGAGCTGTATCAGATGAACAAAAGAGTTGGAAACCTTAGGATCTGCAGAAATTACACAGAGAGACTCACAAATGGTTTACACAGTTTAACTGGACAGTAGAGGTTATGTGAATCAAAGGAAGTTAGCTCATTTCACACAAATGCCTAAATGAATATTCACACAGATTTGTACATCTACAGACAGGTTGTTGCCTCAGTCACAATATCAGGTCTGGAAGATCCACAGACACAGGCTAGAAAAATCTCAGTAATGGCACTGAAGGAAAGAGACTTGAACCCCAAACCACAATCAACTGAACTAATTGATAAACTACATAAGAATATCATTTTAAAAATGAGTTAACACAAAATGAGGAAAGATCATTACATTCATCCTACAAAGGGCTGGATTCCTATGCAAAACATATAAGGAAATCATACAAATCTGTAAGAAAAAGGCAGTGATCAGTTAAATATTCAAATATATTTTCTTATTTATTTAAACATTTTAATTCTTAGCTAGAAGTTAGTCTGGAATAACATATGAGAAGATTTTAATTTTTTTCTAAATACTTTTCTGTCTACCATCAATTTTAAATTTGTTATTACTTCCTTTTTTTGGATGTATGATACCCCCACTGAACTGAATTTCTATCTCTACAGGCTGAAGCATAAAATTCTGAGAAAGGAGTAGCAGAAATGACTGTGAAATCCTGGCAGCCTGCCTTCCTAGGCTAGCCAGGTCCCAAGCTAGAGCAGAGAGTCACAATCCTTTCTCCTTGCCCAGAGAGGGAAAAGTAAGGATAAAAGCAGCTAATGTTACTTGGAAAAGAAAAAAAAAAGCCGAAGAGTCCCTAAAAAACATGAGTGGTGGTAGGTTCCATGATTTCAGAGTAAGGAAGAAATTCCAGAGAAAACGGGATGAGTGTTGGGAGAAGGGAGTAAAGACCAAGAGATTCCAGGTGGGCAGAGGCTGTGGCAGGAGGAAGCAGGGACTGAAGGGAGCCACCAAAAGAGAAGTGCTGAGGTATGGAGAAAAGAGTAAAGCAAGGCCAGGCAGAATGCAGAGCTGGAGCAGAGGAGGGGAGCGGGGCAAGGTAAAGAAGAAGAACCAATCTGGTCTAAGAGAGGTGTCCAGGGAGTAGCTGGCACCCAGAGAGAAGGGGTGGGGCTGAGGTAAAGGCGGAGCAGAAAGGACAGGCAGAACTAAGGAGAGGAAGGGGGGCAGGACTGAAGGAAAGGATATAGAGAGGAGAGGTGAGAGAGGTGGAGGAGGAAGGCTGAGGGAAGAGGCCCAGGAAGGACGGACCAGGGCCAAGGCAGAAATAGGGGACAGCAGGAAGGCTGAGGGAAGGTAAGGGCTGGGAGAGCAGAGGTGGGTCAGAGCCAGGGGGAAAACACAGATGAAGGTGGGACAGGAGGTAAAGGGGACGCTGAACGAAGGAGCGCCTGAGGTAGATAAAGGGGAGCCTGGAGAGAGGCAGGAGCAGGAGAGAGGGGAGGGAGAAAGGCAGGGACAAGGCTGAGGGCACTGTCTTGAGGGGAGAGGTGGGGGCCTAAAGAAAAGGGGGGGTCTGAATGTGGGGGAAGCTGGGGGAAATGGATAGGGGGTTTGGAGAGGAACGGGGGTCTTCAAAGGGGAACAAGGGTGGTTCTGGTCGGGGAGAGCGAGAGTGGGGTCCTAGAGAGAGGGCTGAGGGGCATCCTCGAAGGGGAGGGTGGAGGTCCTCAAGGGGGAAGGCGGGTGTCCTGAGGGGAAGACAGGGGGTCTCTGAGGGGGGAAAACTGGGGGGATGTTCGAAACGGGGGGCGGGCGGGAAGCGAAGGGAGGAGTCCTCAAGGGGGAGGGTTTTCTAGGGCAGGAGTCCTTGAGGCCAACAGGTGTCTCCGAAGGGGAAGGCCCGTGGGGTCCTCGAAGAGGAGGAGGGGGAGGGTCCTCACCGACCAAGGAGCGAGTTCTTGGAGCGGAGAGCGGAGGGGCCCTGAAAAGGGAGGGTCTGCAGGGTCCTGGGTGTGGGGAGGAAGGTGCTCGAAGCGGGAGGACGAGGACGGACGGACCCGTCCTTACGGAAGGCCTTCAGGCCGAGGAAGCACTGGCAGGAAGCGGGGTGTGAGCAGCAGGGAGGCCGCCGCGTCCTCCTCAGAGCCGACTTCGCCCGCGCGGCCTCCCGCACCCCTTCCCCTCAGGGCCGCTACTTCGCGCCTCCCTTCCCATCGACTTCCCCGCGAAGGGGCGCGTCTGCCCCGGCGTCCTCTCAGGGACGCCCGCGCCTCCCTGCCCACGAGCCGGCCCCTCGCCCCCAGGTCCTCTCCCTTGCGTCCGGACCCGGGCCGCCGCGCGCTCACCTCGCAGACGGACACCCTCGCCTGAGCGAACCTCTTCGCCTGACGGACCGTCTCCGCCTCAGACTTGCCGCGCAAACCCGCGACGCATGCGCAACACGGTCTGCGCGTGCGCACTGCGGGACGGCCCGCGCGCCGCTCAGAAAACGCGGGCCGCTTCCGGCTAGCTCCGCTGGGGGGCGCGCGAGGACCGCGCTGCGCGCAGAGGGCTGGGCGGGGCCGGAGAACTGCTTCCTTCAGGGGCTTTACTAATTTTTCAGCAGTTAGCACGCGGTTTAAAAATTTTCTTAATAAACAGTATGCAGTGAAAAGCCTTCTCACTGTGGGTGTGCTGCTGCTGTTGCTGCTAAGTCGCTTCAGTCGTGTCCGACTCTGCGCGACCCCATAGACGGCAGCCCACCAGGCTCCCGCGTCCCTGGGAGTCTCCAGGCAAGAACACTGGAGTGGGTTGCCATTGCCTTCTCCAGCGCAGGAAAGTGAAAAGGGAAAGTGTGCCACCGACCAAATTTTTATGCTATAAACCACGTAACACTCAGGTGACCGGTGTAATTATTTGAATATTTATGAATAATTATATTGAATAATTACGAAAGCTTGAACATGTTTTCAGTGTCCTTCCACAGTGTCTTTGTGTATATATGAATAGAGGTATCTGTATATACATATGTGCATTATACACACACGTGACTATTATTGATATAATAAATATACTACACATTCGGCACATATATCTGTAATAGATATAAATATTTTAAAATATAAAATATATTTTCTAAATAAGAAACGTGACGATATAACACAATCTATAATGTGGTATATACAGTAGCTTAAAATGTATACTTAAGTCATATAAATACTTCCTTGATAGTACTAAAGCTTCCCTGGAAGCTCAGTTGGTAAAAGAATCCGCCTGCAATGCAGGAGATGCTGGTTCGATTCCTGGGTCAGGAAGATCCTCTGGAGAAGGAATAGGCTACCCACTCCAGTATTCTTGGGCTTCCCTTGTGGCTCAGCTGGTAAAGAATCCGCCCGCAATGAGGGAGCCCTGGGTTCGATCCCTGGGTTGGGAAAATCCCCTGGAGAAGGGAACGGCTGCTGCTGCTGCTAAGTCGCTTCAGTCGTGTCCGACTCTGTGTGACCCCATAGACGGCAACGCACCAGGCTCCACCGTCCCTGGGACTCTCCCGGCAAGAACACTGGAGTGGGTTGCCATTGCCTTCTCCAATGCATGACAGTGAAAAGTGAAAGGGAAGTCGCTCAGTCGTGTCCGACTCTTCGCGACCCCATGGACTGCAGCCTACCAAGCTCCTCCGTCCATGGGGTTTTCCAGGCAAGAGTACTGGAGTGGGGTGCCATCGCCTTCTCCAAAGGGAACGGCTACCCACTTACTATTCAGTATTGGCTGATGGCTACCCAGTATTCTTGCCTGGAGAATTTCATGGACTGTAGAGTCCATGGGGTCTCAGAGAGTCAGACACGCCTGACCGACTCTAATACATATATCATGATGACACACAGATTCGTATTATATACAATTATATATTTGTACAAATATAAAAAATATATTTGTGTGTGTGCAAAAATACTCATAGTCTCATTTCCTACCTTTTCTATACAGAAGGTGGCAGACTGTACACATTGTTCTATGCCTTAATTTTTTCCTTATCTCAAAGAGCTTTTTATATCAGTACAAAGAGAATTTGCCTACCGTTTTTGAACGGCTGTTTGAATTCTGTTGTACTGTTGTTGTGATTTGATTTATTTAACCTGTCCCTGACTACTGGGTGGTTGAGTTCTTTTCAGCCCTTTGCTACCAGTATTCTGTGGAAAACTGAGCTTCAGCAGTTCTGCTGATGTGTAAACCTTCCGGGAAGATAAATCGCCTGGAGTGGAATTGCTGAGCCACGGTGCACACGTGTGTGTCATTTGGATAGAGATTTCTAAGCTGCCTTCCATAGACACTTGCATCTCAGACCCCTACCAGCCTGTGTGAGCAAACCTGTATTCTCAGTGTTACAGGATGCTTTTTCAGTTTTTCCAACACGAGGGTTGAGAAATTTTTCATGAGCAAGGTAGAATGTTTTCCTGTGTTGAGGAGCTGTTTGTGTTTATGTAGAGAACCTTTATCAGGGCCTCAAGATATGTAGGGAAAGTATAGTGAAACGTGCCATAATTATTTTATGCATTCTGATGTGGATTATGATGTTGATGACATAATGGTTAATATTCTTGTCACTGACCTTATACCTGTGACAAAAATTAACTCAAAATGGATCACACACCCAAATGTAAAACCAAAACTAGAAAACTCCAGGAAGAGAACATAAGAGAAAACCTATAACCTGAGATTTGGTGATAACTTTTTAGGTATACACATGCTGCTCACAAACCCCTGGTGTGCGGGATTTATCTGAAAATCTACAATTTGGAGGTCATTTAAGCTCTCTGAGCCTCATTTTGTCCTTCTAAAATGAAAGGACAGCAAGTTATTAAATGTAAGGATTAAAATTTGTAGAGGTGGAAAATCTTTTCCTCCATCTGGTGAGGGTCGCTGGGTAGGTCTGAAAATTAACCAACAAAGACAGATTAACAGGAGAAAACCTTACAACTTATTTTGATATGTTTTAGCTGACACAGGAGCCTTCCTAAGGAAATGAAGACCTAAAGAAACAGACTTGAGTATTTCAAACTAGGTTTGATGAGGCGTGGACAGTTGTGGAAGAATATGATAGATTATGGAATAAGAGGTAAGTGTAATAAGCTGGCAGAAACTTAGCAAGGCCTGTGTGTTAGTTTTCTTCTTGGAAGTGTTCCTCAGCCTTTGGAGATAAGAATGTTCTTTTCTTCCTGGTATGGTGGGGGGGGGGGCGGGTACCACTCCTATAAGGGAATTATGACTTATTTCACGGAAGAAGGGGGAACGTGAAGTGATAGTGAACTTCCTGCCTCTGCTGTTTTCTCAAACTGCTTCACCTTCAATATGCCAGGTGCCATATTTTGGGGTGAGGTATCCTGAACCCCCGGAGAAAGCAATGGCACCCCACTCCAGTACTCTTGCCTGGAAAATCCTATGGACGGAGGAGCCTGGTGGGCTGCAGTCCATGGGGTCACTAAGAGTCAGACACGACTGAGCGACTTCCCTTTCACTTTTCATTTTCATGCATTGGAGAAGGAAATGGCAACTCACTCCAATGTTCCTGCCCAGAGAATCCCAGGGATGGGGGAGCCTACTGGGCTGCTGTCTATGGGATCGCACAGAGTTGGACATGACTGAAGCGACTTAGCAGCAGCAGCAGCAGCCACATGAAACATCCAGAGGTCAGGAGACTCCCATCTCTAAGTCACACATGTGTCTTAAGTGCACGTCAACTTCTTGGAAGTTCGTATCTTGTTCTGGATCTTGTTTTTCTCACTTTTTCTTATTTTCTAGGCTGAAGGTAACTCACAAATATTTTCTTATGGTAGGGGTCTTGTCCAGGGTGCCTGCCAGGGGCACGACACAGAATCAGCATTAAAAAGCTGCATGTTCAGCTTATGGTTGCTGAGGGGAAGGATGGGGGGAAGGGATGGTTAGGAAGTTTGGGACAGACGTGAACACTGCTGTATTTAAAATGGAGAATGAACAAGGACCTACTGTAAGCATGAGGAACTCTGCTCAGTGTTAAACGGCAGCCTGGATTCGAGGGGGAGAACGGAAAAAGGTGTATCTATGGCTGAGTCCCTTTGCTGTCCACCTGAAACTATCTCAGCATTGTCAATTGGCTGTACTCCAGTGTAAAATAAAAAGTTAAAAACTTCATGTTCGATATATTAGCAGCACCTCTTAAGAGATCATAACTAGGAGGTTACATTGTCTTAAATGGTTTTCTGACTCCTTATGTTAAAATCAGAGCAGCAAGAATAGATAAACGGATATATGTTCATACATATTTAAGATGTCACAATATGCAATCACCTAAAAACAATTTATGCACATTTTACTCTTGATTTTTATTTGCTGAAAGAAAATATTGTTAAGACAAAAAAGGAAAATCATCCCCTTGAACATGATATTACCCCTGCGGTTCTTGCTCCGGTGCAAATATTTTACTTAGTCATCATATCTTTATACAACTTAAAAAAAAATTTTTTTTGTTTTGTATTGAGCTATAACCAGTTAACAATGTTGTGATAGTTTCAGGTAAACAGTGAAGGGATTCTCCCTCAAATACCCCTCCCATCCAGGCTGCCACGTAACATTGAGCAAAGTTTCCTGTGCTATACAGTAGGACTTTGTTGGTTATCCATAAGTTTATCCACAAGAGCAAACCATAAGTTTGTTCTCTAAGTCTGAGAGTCTCTCTGTGTTGTAACTTAATTTATATCCTTTCATTTTAGGTTCCACATATGAGGGATGCCGTATGATATTTCTCCTTCTCTGTCTGATTTTCTTCGCTCAGTATGACGATCTCTAGGTCCATCCATATTGCTGCAAATTGCATTATTCCATTCTTTTTACTGCCTGATAGTCCACTGCACTGTGTACAGCTTTTATTGTAGGGGATATTTCACACTTTATGTGATTTACTATGTTGTCTCTTTAGAATTAGTATCCCTAAGATCTAATAAATACCCAAATCCATAGAAAAGCTGAATGTTCAAGTGAATTTTATAACATATCCCACTCAGCCTAGTTCAGGGCTCCTTAACCTCAGAGCGTTGCTCGCTGGCGCCTGGATGACTGGGGGCCATCCTGTGCATCACAGGCCGTTGGAAGCAGCATCTTCCGCCTCTACCCACTAATCCCCTGTCCTCAAACTGTGATAAAATGCTGCCAGGCGCCCTCTGGGGACAGACAACCACTCCCAGCTGAGAAACAGTGGCCAGAGCGATGTGAAGAATGTGTTTTTGTACAGTGTGATCTATCTCCTGCATATCTTTGAACATTTATGAGCCCGAGCACAGACGCAAACACCCACCACATCTGAAGGGCCGTGAGCTGAGTGATGGAGAATGTTGAGCAGCCGATAAACATCACCCTGACCTCTGGGGAGGAGATGGAGGCACCGGAGATGGAATTCATCATGTGGCAAATGATGAAATCAACCCAGCCCGCATGATGGAACACGATGGAACAAAGACCCGGGACCCCCATGATGGGACACTATCAAAGACCCGGGACCCCCATGATGGGACACCAACAAAGACCCGGGACCCTCAATGCTTGAATGAGCCTCCCTGGGGACACTCCTGGATGTGCAGGAAGGGGAGGCACCCCGAGGACCCCAAAGCCCAGTGCCTCTCTGCATTTGAGCATCGCAGCGACTTCCCTGGTGGTCCCTGGGCTGGGCCTCCCCGCTCCCAGTGCAGGGGGCCCAGGCTCCATCCCCGGTCAGGGACCTAGATCCCACATGCTGTAAGTAAGAGTTTGCCTGCTGCAACTTAGGCCAGGCACAGCCAAATGAATAAAAATACTTATTAATGTATATATCCATATAGATAACATCACATTGTGAGCACGGCGCTTTCCTGAATTCTGCGAGCCCCTCTAGTGAATAACAGAACTTGAGGGAATTGAGGAATCCCAAATTTGTAGCCAGTTGATCAGAAGTGTGGGCAGCCTGGCAAAGCCCAGAACACTCATCTGGTGTCTAAAGAGAGGGCAGTCTTGTGCACCCCCCACCAAGTTAGGTATCAGTTCAGTTCAGTTCAGCTCAGTCGCTCAGTCGTGTCCAATTCTTTGTGACCCCATGAATCGCAGCACACCAGGCCTCCCTGTCCATCACCAACTCCCGGAGTTCACTCAAACTCACGTCCATCGAGTCAGTGATGCCATCCAGCCATCTCATCCTCTGTCGTCCCCTTTTCCTCCTGCCCCCAATCCCTTCCAGCATCAGAGTCTTTTCCAATGAGTCAACTCTTCGAATGAGATGTCCACAGTACTGGAGTTTAGGTATATAGATCCCAAATTCTGTGAAAGAAACTGGGCCAAGGCAGGCAAATGACAGCAAAACCAACAAAGACTTGTTAGCATGTGTCTTGTCGAGTGTGAGACACACAGAAGCACCCAGAGATGAGTGACTCAAAGAGGGGTCAGAATTTGCAGTCTGTGTACCTAACCTATGGGCTTCCCTGGTGGCTGAGACATTAAAGAATCTCTCCCACTGGCTGGGGAGGCTGGAGACTGTTGCGCAGGTCTGTGCTGTGTATCAGTTTCAGGTGTACAGAGAAGGGTCTCAGTCATACAGATGCATAAATCCGTTCTCAGAAAGGCCATTTTAATACCTGGCAAAAAGGTGGCAAACACGGGTTCATTTTTCCCTCATGGGGACACAGCAAACACAGGTTCCCAGGGGGCTGGTGAAAGGAGTCACTTCCCGGCCTCCCCGGGGAGAGGAGACGGGCAGGCCCCGCAGGATGGAGACCTTCGAGCACGTGACCCCCAGGTGCTCATCTCCCCTTCTCGCCTCATTACCCCCGAAAGCAGAGCGACATCATTTCCAAACGCCCTCGAGGATTTCCCCAGTCGTGACTTTACATTCATCTCAGGAGGCTGTGCCTCTAGGTGACTTTAAACCCTGGCCTGAGTACCACGTGAGGCGGATGGCATTTCTGAAACCAGAAGTCCACGTTTATTATTTTAAAAATACACACTTGGCGGCTGCGGCTGATGTAGGCTTAGCACCCCCTCCCCTCCCCCACTCTGTTATCTGCCTCTCAGGGGGTTCAGCTCAAGGATTCAGGGTCTCGCTTTGGGTGACTGCAACTGGAAAATCTCCAGCAGGAGTTAGAAACCAGCCTCAGTTCCTTCCCCTTCAATCCCTTTCCTGCCCTCTCCAGGCTTGGGAACAGAAACAGCGGGGAGCGGCACACACACCCGCACCTCCCCCCACCCCCCCCCCTGCAACCCCTCGGGGGCATGTCAGAGCAGCCTCTGCTTCTTTTATACATACTTGCAAAAGTGAAAAATTCTGAGTACGTGTCACTCGGGCTTCGCCTGTGGCACTGGGGTAAAGAACATGCTCGCTAATGCAGGAGACGCGGGTTCGGATCCCCGGGTGGGGAAGATTTCCTGGAGGCGGGCGTGGCAACCAGCTCTAGTATTCTTGCCTGGAGAATCCCACGGACAGAAGAGCCTGGCGGGCTACAGTCCACAGGGTCGCACAGAGTGGGACACGACTGAGCGACTAAACGACAATTTTACTGTTCTTAGGGGGTGAGGGTCACAAGACCTCTCCCGCCACCCGCTCTCCGGGGGAGGGGTCTCAGATCCCCTGCTGTGCCCCCGGCCCTGAGCCCCGCGCTGCCCGCGGGCGGGAAGACGCCGCCGCGAGGGCCCCTCGGCGCCGGCCCGCTAGGTGTCAGCAGGCCTCCGCGGGAGCCCAGGCCGCCTGTGCGCCCGGCCCGGCCGAGAACCGCGGGCCTTCCCGGGAGACCACCCCGCGCGCCCGCCCAGCCGGTCGGCCCCCCCCAGGCTCCCGGGCAGCGCCCCCTCGAGACCACCCCGCACCCGCAGACCCGCTCCCAGGGCGCCCCCTCGCCTTCCCTCTGCGCCTGCAGCGCCACCCCCTGCAGCCCCGGTCCCCAGCGGCGGGCACTGCGCCCCACCCTTCAGAGCTGCAGCGGGGGACTGCCCCCCGCCCCCCCAACCCGGCTGTGACCTGGCGCTGGTGCCCAGGGGCACGGAGTCGGGGAGGGGGGGCGGTTGGCGCAGTGCTGGTCCTGGCATCCCGCGCGGGGCGGGGGTCCTAAAAACGTGCCTGGGGACCGCCAGGACAAAAGCGCGGAAGGAGCGGCTCACTACCCCCGCACCCTCCCGGTCCACACGGGTACTCAGATCGAGCGGTTAAAACAGTGCCTGAAACAAATTTGTTGCTATCAGGGTTGGAGGACTGGAAATTCTGGCCTCACGCCCTCTGTGTGAGCCAGCCTTCCGGCATCACTGTTTCCCTGGCGGGGGTTCCACCTTCTCCCTCGACCCCCCAGCGCCCTTTCCCCACCTGGTCCCCGCCCGGGCCCAGGTCTTCCAGGAGACGGCACGTGCGGTTCACAGGGAAGAACCGTGTTACACTGCCGAGCCGCAGAGACACAAGGGCCTGGATGCCCGGGGCGGGGGTGGCACTGGTGTCTGGGGGCCCGCCCTGCACAATCTTCAGATACACAGTGACCCCAGGCACGCGGTGATCCCTCTCCCAAACACCCACACACTCACTGCTGCTCACAATGGCCTACTCTCAAACCCCCAAGATGGTGGCAACTGAGCCGCTCTTGGGATGGGCACACACTTGTGGAAATACACCCCGCCTGGCCTGTCTGTTAAGGATGGTCCTTACCCTTAAGGGTGGTCTCTGGTCAGACCTTAATCAAATGGACTCCCAGCACAAAAGATGAGAAATGATGTAGGCATTTGGGTAGCTGGCACTTTGGGACTGTTATGAATGGACCTGTTATGAACATTCTTTATACATATGTATGCACATATATATGTAAAGTTTATATATACATACATATATGTGTATATATCGGAGAAGGCAATGGCACCCCACTCCAGTACTCTTGCCTGGAAAATCCCATGGACGGAGGAGCCTGGTGGGCTGCAGTCCATGGGGTTGCTAGGAGTCGGACACAACTGAGCGACTTCACTTTCACTTTTCACTTTCATGCATTGGAGAAGGAAATGGCAACCCACTCCAGTGTTCGTGCCTGGAGAATCCCAGGGACGGGGGAGCCTGGTGGGCTGCCGTCTATGGGGTCGCACAGAGTCAGCAGCAGCAGCAGCAGCATGTATATATATATGATTCATTGGAAACACTGATTCTGAAGCTGAAACTCCAATCCTTTGGCCACCTGATATGAAGAACTGACTCATTTGAAAAGACTTTGATGCCGGGAAAGATTGAAGGCGAGAGGAGAAGGGGACGACAGAGGATGAGATGGTTGGATGGCATCACCGGCTCGATGGACATGAGTTTGAGTAAACTCTGGGGGTTAGTGGTGGACTGGGAGGCCTGGCGTGCTGCAGTCCATAGGGTCACAAAGAGTCGGACGTGACTGAACTGAACTGAACTGATACATACGTGAGTTAACCTGTATTTTTGCAGGCAGATTCTTTACTGTCTGAGACACGAGGGAAGCCTATAAGCCTATATATACTGGCAGGCTGCAGTCCATAGGGTCGCAAAGAGCAGACACTACTGGAGCAACAGCACATATATATGTGAGTTAATTTTTGTTTTTGTTTTATAGAAGTATAGTGGATTTATGATGTATTAGTTTCTAGTGCACAACAAAGTGATTAGGACAGAAATATATATGATTTTTCAGATTGTTTTTCATTGCAGGATATTAAATAGAACTCCCTGGGCTATGCAGCAGGACCGTATGTATTTTTGTATATAGCAGTTTGTAGCTCCTAATCCAAAATGCTTAATTTATCCTTTCCCCAGCCCCTCTCCCTTTTGGTAATTATAAGTTTGTTTTCTATGTCTGTGAGTCTGTTTCTGTTTCCTAAGTTCATTTGTGTGAGATTCCATCTATACGTTATATCATCAGGTATTTGTCTTTCTCTGGCTTCACTCAGTGGGATCATCTGTAGGTCCATCCATGTTGCTGCAAATGGCATAATTTCATTCTTTTTGAGGGCTGAGTAATATGCACCACGTATATGCACCACGTCTTCTTCATCCATTCATCTGCTGATGGACACTTCGGTTGCTTCCATGTCTTGGCTATTGTAAACAGTGCTGCTCTGAACATAGGGGTGCATGTATCTTTTCCAAGTAGCGTTTTCTTCAGATACATGCCTGGGAGTGGGATTGCTGGATCATATGATAGCTTTATTTTTAGTTTTTAAGGAACCTCCACACTGTTCTCTAGAGTGGCTGCACCAGTTTATATTCCCACCAACAGCGTAGGAGGTACCATGAAACATTTTTGTACACACCCTCTGTTAGCTTAATACGCATTTCTATCGGGAATATATGTAAGAACGGGGCTGTTGGGGTTGGGCATGCCTGTGTGCACTTATGCCAGACACCAGCTTTCTCTTCTAAAGAGCAGCACCAATCTACACTTCCACAATGTGCGAGAGTTCCAGGGGTTTCACTGCCTCACCAACCCTCATGTTTTTCCTTTAGTCAGTCTGAGGGATATGTGCTTGTACCCCTGGAATCTGGCTTTTGAAAGCAAAACTTTTGAAAGAAATTTCTCAAGCTGAATAGATTATAAATATCAGCAAAATTAAAACTTCAAAAATAGAAGGTAGAGAAAGAGAGAGAGACTTTTTTTTGTTTTAATGAATACACCTTGTTACGACTTGGGATTCTTGTGAAATGCATGCATTATCTTAAAGAGAAAACTCGCTCTATAGTCTTCTAAATTGTTGAGGTGCTGAAGCTCATGGGTGATCATTTTCCTTCTCAGAAATGAGTGGCTGCTTTCCCAAGTAACAGAGGGCTGGAAACTGGTGATAATCAAAAACCAGCCAGCACCAAAGAACTGTCATAAATATCTCATAAGCTGTAAAGTCACCAATACCTGCATAGAAGGAGGAACTGGAAAAGATGCTGAATGAGTCAACAACAGGAAAACCCTGGGGGAAGCACACTGCAGGGGAGTAAACAGCCAGTGCAAAGGCCTGGCTGGAGTCAGGGTTTTTGTTGCTTGCCACCGAAGGAGTCTGATACAAAGGACTGTTGTTTTTTAGCTGCTAAGTCCTGTTGGCACAGCCTCCCTGGATTTGAATCCTGGCTTGGCTCCTTATGATCTGTGTGACATGAAGCTAGTGACAGGAACTCTGTGCCTCTGTTCTCTTACCTCAGAAAGAGACAATAACAGAATTGGCCACATGGTCGTGAGCATTAAGGGAATCAAAATGCGTAAAGGCACTGGCTTGCTGCCTACCGCATGGTCAACGCTCAAGAAACGTTCCTCCTTCTAATTATCTGCGTAAAAAGGGAGGGGATTCTGGTCGATGGAGTTGAGATACAGAATTGAAGAATACTTATTCACTTGGGTGTTCATCACAACATGTGCTGGGGATAAATTAACATAACACGCCCAGTCAGAGGTGAGCACATTCTCCATTCTCCTTTGCTACAGTGATAGAAGCTATTGGATGACTCAGGATTGACCGGCTAAGGACTACAGTTCCCAGCATCCCTTGCAACTAGATCTCACCACGTGACTGTCTCTGGCCAATGAGCCGTGAGGAAAAGTGATCTGGGCTTCCTGCAGGAGTCGCCTTTGAAGGACTGAAGCGTGTCTTCCCCTCTCCTCATTCCCCGACCTGCCCCGAACCAGAATGTGGACTGGGTGCGGGGGTGAGCCCTCTCCAGCCACGTGGCACAGAGCACCGAGGTCAAAGGACCCTGGCTGCCCAACTCCACGGAGCTGCACCGCCCCAGCCCTGGGGGTTTCACACACAGACCACAGCCTTGAGAGAGACAGCAAGTCGGGTTTATTGAAGCCGCTGTACTGGGGGATTCTACATAGCGGTGGCCCAGCATGCATGATCCGGGCGCGCGCGGTCAGGCGCGGGAGGCGGAGGGCCCTCGGGTTTAGGAAGCAGTGACGAAGCTGAGGCAGCACAGGGGACACTCGCACACCTTGACCTCGCGGAACTCCAGCACAGGCAGAGGGACGAAGCTGCAGTTCGGGTCCGATTTCGAAGCGTCAGGAGCCACCTGGGGCTCGGGCTCGGGCTCGGGCTCGGGCTCGGGCTCGGGCTCGGGCTCAGCGTCATCCGGCTCCAGGTAATAGCTGAAGCAGACACTCGGCTGGAAGGAAAGCGAACAGAGAAGCAAGAGGGGAATGTCAGCGTCACACTAGTGACATGGGGTCATGTCATTCCTTGCAGAGTGGGGGGGGGGGGGCATCCTGTGCTTTGCAGAATCTTGAGCACCATCAATATTATATCTAAATATATATAAAAAACATGCAAATAGAATATGCGGAAACACTCGGTGAATGTTGATAATCTTTGTACTGTTTTTATAAAATCTTGGATTCTCACATTAATTCCTAAAAAGAACTTCTTTAAGCGTAGTACTAGTGGCATTAGTAGGTAAGACATTCTTGCAGGCACCTACCTGACCCAGGGCTTCCCCTGACCTCTCCCCACGGGCCTCCTGGTTCTCACCACGGTCCCTCCAGCCTCCCCTCCTGCCTGTTAAGAAGCCCAGAGACAGAGCAGACGCCTCATTGGCCAAAGGTGAGTCACGTGCCTAGCTCAGGCCCAATCACCAGGAACCTTGGCACTGCTGGCTCTGATTGGTCAGGGGCGTACCTGGAGCTGGTCTGAGGTTGGGATCAAATCCATGCAAAGTGCATGGGGACAGGGGCGCCCCCCAGAAAAGTCAAGGGGGTTAGTAGGAGAAGGAGGACTGGTAGCCAGGTGGACAAGGCCATGCTTGCCTCCGCAGGAAGGACCGGTCCCTAATTCATTCCTTCATTTAATCAGCCCGAGTGTATAGAGTGGCTGACACTGGTTACATCTGATCTAGACGGGGGATAGGTCACTGAACAACAACTTCTCTAGGAGGGGAGACAGATGATGAACACACAGATTCAAGGTATGTTCTTAGGTAGCAATAATTATCTGATGAAAATTCAGCATGGCAGGGGGTTAGAGAGAAATGGTGCAAAAGTGAGCAAGGGAGGCTTTGTGGAAGAGGTGGCAATGGAGCCGAGATTGGAATTTAGGAAACAGAAGGAAGGCAGGAAAGAGGGCAACACCCCCCAGAGGATGGTGGCCATATCCTGGGATGGGTGGGGGGATGGACAAGGGGCACCCAGCCACCCAAGGGTCTCTGCTGCACAGAGAAAGTGGTAGATGTGCCTGACCTCTCATAACCTAGGGGATCTCAGGTCAAAGAGAGGAAACAAGCAGGCTTACTATGGGACAGAACGGCAGGACTTTGAAGGACAGTCTTCCCTTCATTCCTCTGGGCTTCTTCTTAGGCTTATCACGGTTCTCAGAAAGCAGGGCTGTGTGGAGGGGGAGGAAAGAGGTGTGAGACCATCTTGCCTGCCGAGGCATGAGAAACTCAATAATGGTATCTTCATCATGAAACCAGTGACAAAAACTAACGCATGCTGAGTACTTGCCATGTCCAGGCACTCACGTATTTTACATGTATTAGCTTAACTGACTGTTCATAACAATCAGTTATCCGTCCCTCTGAGATGGATACTATCATTGTCCCACTTTAGAGAAACTGAGGCAGGGAGGTGAGGCGCCTGCTGCAGGCTGCAGACTCTGAGCAGAGCAGTGAGAGACACACTGACATGAGGTGATGTCAGTGACTTCCATCCTGTGTGTCCTCAGGGCCCCCTCCCCAGGAGGAGCCCCGAGGAGATACCTGGGTGGGACTGGGCCAGTCTCCAGGGTCACCCCTCCTCATCACTTGCCCTAGACCCTCCCACTCCCACCTGCCTACAGTTTCCTCCCCACGTGGGTCTCACCTCCTTTCTCCGGAGGCTTGGTCTGCACCTCCTCGGTTTCCTTGTCCTCGATGGTGCTCAGAGGCAGCATCATGACGCGGCAGGCCCTCCCTAGAGACAGGAGACAGAGCAGTTAGTCCCTGGGTGGTGGAGCCGGGGGGCCCCGGGTGTGGCTCTCAGAGCTCGGGTGGACTCAGACAGCTCCCACGTCTCCAGGTCCCCAGCATCCAAGGGGCACGTGCTGCCAATGCCTCCTGCTGGTTTCCTCGGGACAGCAGTTGTCATGGCGCCCGGCAAGGACAAGGGCAGGGCTTGTGGTACCTGGGGCTCACCCCCCTTTAAAACTAGAACAACCGTGACACGAAGTGCTGGGACCAGGAAGCTGCAGCTCAGCTAACTGGGTATCAAAAGGGCCTCTGGAGTCTGGCATACAGCAGGCACTCAGTAAGTGCACTCATGGAGCAGTCCCAGGGCTGTCTTTCAGCTCCATCCCAGGGCTACCAGGCAGCCTGCCCAAGAGGTTCAGACAGGCCCTCCACTCCTGTCCTTGCCCTTCCAGGTACAGGAGGCTTCAGTCCCGCCCTCAGGACCATGGTGAGGGGAGGCACCGGGCCCCAGACCCCCCAGCACAGCCCTGGGGCTGGGCCAGCCCTGCAGGGAGGGGGCTCGGCCCAGGCTCAGTGTGGGGACCCGACCTCTGCCCCAGCATCACCCTGGGCAGGACTTGGGCCAGTGTGTCTGGGGCGTGGACTTGGGGGAATTCCAGCCTGCTAGTCACTAACTGGGGATATCAAGGATCAAGTTCGCCAGATTTAACAACTACATTAGAACAAATACACACTGAGGTGTGAATTTCATATACACAGATCATGCTGTACAATAGCAAGTGCCAAACACTGCGTGGTAAGTATCTACCTAAAAATCATTTATTTAATATACTGACCTACGTTTATGTATATATCCCTGGAAATACTTGGGACATACTTATGTCCAAAGGTAATTCATTATTTGTCTGAAATTCAAATGTAAGTAACCCTCCTACATTTTGGATGGCAAGGAGATCAAACCAATCAATCCTAAAGGAAATCAATCCTGAATATTCATTGGAAGGATTGATGCTGAAGCTGAAGCTCCAATATTTGGCCACCTGATGAGAAGAACTGACTCATTAGAAAAGACCCTGATGCTGGGAAAGACTGAAAGCAGAAGAGGAAGGAGACGACAGAGGATGAGATGGTTGGATGGCATCACCCACTGGATGGACATGAGTTTTGAGCAAGCTCCAGGAGTTGGTGATGAAGAGGGAGGCCTGGTGCGCTGCAGTCCCTGGGGTCGCAAAGAGGCCGCCACAACTGAGCGGCTGAACTAAACTGATCCTGAGTTTTACCTGATAAGCTCTGATTCAGGGGTTATTAACTCGTGTTATGTCAACTCTCCCTTCCAGAAAAAAATGAGTAAAATTAATTATTAAACATGAAGCTTAAATATGGTTAAATTGACACATATTCAAAACACATTATCTGGAAACAAAATCAACACCTCTGCCTTCTTTAAACCGTCTTTAAACATTTCAAAGAAACATAAGATGCAATCAGAGACCCTCACTTTTAATCCCGCAAAGAAAAGACGCATCAGTTTGGGGGAACTCCCTCTGGCGGACTCCCAGGCCCACCCGCAGCCTCGCCCGGGCCCCTCGCCCAGAGGTTGCCCCTCAAAACCGCGCGCCCCAAACGTGCTCCCAGCCCCCACCCGCAGCCACGCAGGGGCACAGAGCCACTGGGGGCGCAAAAGCTGTTTTCCACGCGCAGTCCTCGTCTGCGAACTTCTCATGCGTCCTCCGTGAACCCCCAAACACATCCACAGGGCCTCCTGCCTCCTTCAAACTGCCCTCTGGACTCCCCACAAAGCTGTTATCCTGTTTCATTCCGCACTCGCTAGCTGACCCCTGACACCCCTCGCTGGCTTCCCAGGTTGGGAGCAGCCCCGGACCTCCGCCTCCCTCATCAAACCGCAAAGTCCCCGGGTCCGCCCCTCCCGCCCCCAAAACCTGGGGACCAGGACCCGGCACCCCCAGGTCTGTCCTGGAGGGGGTCCCCGCCATCCTCGCCTCCGGACGCCCCACTCCGGGGGGCACTCACTCCTCTGTCCCCTCCAGGATTCGCTCCCCCCAGTGGCCCCAGAAATTCTGGGGCCCGGAGTCCCCGCGCGGCTCGGAAGGGTCCGAGGCCGCCCGCCGCCCTCGGGGATCCCCCACCCCGGGCGACCCCGCCCTCCCTGCGGAGATCCCCCTCCGGCCTCCCGCCGCCCCCAGCCCCGAGCTGCTCCAACCTTCACGGCCCGACCCTTCGGAGCTGCGGCCGCGGGAGCGACGTCCGGTCCCGGGCTCGGTCTCGATGTCTGGGCTGGAGCGCGCCGGCTTGCTCACCGCTTGTCCTGGGGGCCCGGGCAGGGCTGGCTCCGAAGTCCAGGGGGCCTCCTGGTGAACTCGCAGAAATGAAGAGCGCTGAGCGGCGCCGCATTACTCGCGACGCCCAACACAAGCGGGTGGTTAACAGCGTGCCCGCCGCCAGCACCGGGGTGCTCGCTTCACTTTTATTATTGGGGGGAGGGTCCCGGGCCTCCTCCTCCTCACCGCTTAGAGAGACTGATGCAGAGGGTGGCCTCGGGCGGCTTTTAGGTGGAGGAGACTCAGTAGTGCAGGTAGCAAGGGTAAGCAGTGGTTCTTAAACTTCTTACTCAGATATGAAGAAACACACGCCCCACACGTAGAAACATGTATGTCTCATGTGTGCTGGGCCCAAACTGCAAGGATCTTTCACCCTGCGCATCAGAGTCAACAGGAGTCTAAGAGCTTCCCTCCTTTTTCTAAGCATTCTCACACCTTCACCTGAGCTGATGTCAGCCTGCATCTGTTTGAAGCACCGTCATTCACCACTGCCGTGGAAAGCGTCATGGCAAATTGTACGGCCTTTCTGGATCATCCGGTCTGCGTCTCAGCTACTGGATTTTACGTGGAAACAGCCCCGACCCTACCCAAGGTTGGGGGTGGATGTGCCAAGAAGCCCTTATTCACGCAAACAAGCTGTGGGCTGAATGACCGTAGTCTGCCCACCGTTGACCTAGGGACACTTTTGTGCCTGCTCCTGCCGGAGGGACAAGGGTGTTGTAGGAGCAGGACTGGCAGCCAGGTGGACAAGGCCACAGCTGGCTTTGCAGGAGGGACCGTTCCCTGACTTATTCTCTCATTTAATCAGCCCGAGAGTATGCGTGCCTGGAGCTGGTTACATCTGTCCTAGGCAGAGGAGATATGTCATTGAACAACAGAAGAGGCTCTTGACCCCACAAAACTACTCTCGTAGGGGAGAGAGATGGTTAAAACATAGATACAAGGTATGCTGTCAATGATTACTCTGAAGAAAATTCAGGAAGGCAAGGGGCTGGAGAGAAACGGGGTGAAAGGGAGCAAGGGAGGCCTCATGGAGGAGGTGACGTTGGAGCAGAAGTCGGAATTAGCAAGGAGGAGGCAGGAAAGAGGGCAGCATCCTCAAGGAAAACCATCCCGCCCCACAGGCTGGGGCCACATCCGGGACGAGGAAGGGGCAAGCGGCGCCTGGGCACCCAAGGGTCTCTGGTGGGTAGAGAGGGTGGCCAATCCGCGTGATCGCTCAGCCCAGGGGCCTCCAGTGAGAAGGGAGGGAGCAGGCAGGCTTACCACGGGGCAGAACGGCAGGACTCTGAAGGACACCGTTCCCTTCATTTTCTTGGACTTCTTCGGCAGAACATCAGGCTTCTTCTTAGAAAAGAAGCCTGAGGGAGGAGGAAAGAGTCACAAGACCATCTGATCCTCTGGGGCTTGAGGAGCTCGGTAATAACCGTCTCCGTCATGAAACCAGTAACAGGAGCTAATGCGTGTGGCGCGTGTTCAAAACGTGCTTTTAAGTATTGCACACGCATTTGTCCATGTGGTTCTTCATAACAACTCTCTGAGACGGGATTTATCCCCAACCCACTTAGAGGTGAGCGAACCGGGGCACAGAGAGGCAGGGACGCTTGCTGGAGGTGGCCCAGCAGTGAGGGAGACCTGCATTCAGCTGTACCCCAAAGGCCCCCAGGGAACAGACAGGAAGCGTCAGGGAGGGGAGCGGCTGGGGGAAGAAATCAGGGGTGTCCGGGGCACAAAAAGGGGCCCAAACGGGCTCAGCTCCCAGGAGCTCCCTGCAGGCTCTGAGCAGGGCTGTGACCTGCTGACGGGAGGTGATGTCAGAGAGGCCGCATCCTGGCGGTCCCTGCCCGGAAGAGCCCGTGGAGACCTTTGGTGAGGGGTCCATGCTTCCCCATCACCTGGAGACCTCCCACTCCCACCTACCCACAGTTTTCTGGTCTCACCTCCTTTCTTCGGCGGCTTGGTCTGCACCTCCTCGGGCTCCTGGGCCTCAATGGTGCTCAGAGGCAGCATGGTGACTCCACAGGTGCTCCCTGCAGACAGGGCACAGAGCAGTTAGTGCCTGCGTGGTGGAGCCGGGCGGCCCGGGTGTGGCTCTCAGAGCTCGGGTGGACTCAGGCAGCTCCATCCCCTCCCCAAGTCCTCAGGTCCCCAGCAGCCAAACAGACATGTTGGCAATGCCACCCCCACAGAGTTGCTTCCAGGTCTAGTGTTTGATTCGGGGAGAGTGTGTGGCATGGTGTCTGGCAAGGGAAAGGGCAGGGTCCGTGGGTTTATGATCCTTTGAGAAACACAAGAAATATGACACAAGGGGCCAGAACCCTGGGTGTGCAGCTCAGTAAACTAGTACAGAAAGGGCCTCTGGAGTCTGGCATACAGCAGGCGCTCAGCAAGTGCACTTGTGGAGCAGTCCCAGGGCTGTTTTTCAGCTCCGTCCCAGGGTTAGCAGGCAGTCTGCCCAAGGGGTGCAGACAGGCCCTCCCCTCCGTCCTCGGCCCCTCCAGGTACTGGAGGCTTCAGTCCCGCCCTCAGGACTTAGGTGAGGGGTGGGGCCGGGCCCCAGACCCCCCAGCACAGCCCTGGGGCCGGGCCAGCCCTGCAGGGAGGGGGCTTCTCACCAGCATCACCCTGGGCAGGACGTGGGCCAATGTGTCTTGGGTGAGAACTAGGGGATTCCAGCCTGCCAGTCACTAGCTGGGGATCTCAATGATCAAGTTGGCCACATTGAACAACAGCAATGTTATAATAAATACACAGTAAATGGAGGTTTGAATTTCAGATACACAAATCAAGGTTTAGTTTAAGTAGTCTTTAAACACTGCGTGAGTCATATCTACATTTAAAACAATTATTTAAAATTTATTAGTTACCTTTACAGATGGGCTCCCAGGAAATATTTGTGACACGTTTATACTAAAAGGTAATTCAGTATCTGTCTGAAGTTTGAATTTAAGAAGGCAGCCTGCATTTTACCTGGCACACCCTGACTGGGGTTTTTTTAACCTCTTGGGCTTTCAGCTTTCCCCTCCATGAAAATTAAGACTATAAATGATTAAACATGAGGATTAAATATGCTTAAAAACATACTCAGCACACATTATCTGGTAACCTAGAGTCAAACCTCTTCCTCTAAGCCTTTTTTGAGGAGGCATGAGACCCATCGCCCACCCTCACACATAATCCTGCAAATACAGGGTGCGTCAAATAGCGCGGGAACCGCAGGCCAGATACACACACACTCACACGCAATCGCTGGAAACACACGTTTTCAGACGCAGACTGCGGAAACCACGGCCTAACAACACAAACACACCTGCCGACAAGCGCAGGGAAATTCAGAGACCCCCGCACTCAGGTGGGCAGGCCTGCTTCTCAGTGCCGGCACACTCCTCACAGGCAGCCCTGATCTCTCACACACTCACACACACACACACACACACACACACACACACACACACACCCTCTAGACAGGCACAAAGGTAGACCCACAGGCTGAAAGGACCCCCCACCCTCCCCAGTACACTGTCCTTCTGGGGGACACCCAGGCCCACCCTCAGCCTCGCCCGGGCCCCTCTCCCAGAGGCTGCCCCTCCAAACCGCGAGCCCCAAACGTGCTCCCAGCCCCCACCCGCAGCCACGCAGGCGCACAGAGCCACTGGGGGCGCAAAAGCTGTTTTCCACGCGCACTCCTCATCTGCGAACCTTGCTCTGCGCCCTTAGTGAGCCCCAAACTCACCCAGAGGGTCTCCCCGGCTCCCCACCCGTCACGCCGCCCTCTGGATCCCCCAGAGTCGTGTTCCCATCTTCTGTGTGGCCAGTTCCTTACCTGAGCCCGATACCGACTGCCCTCTCTGGTGTGCAGGGCAAACCTGTGCCTCCCGCCTCCTCCAGCAAACTGCGAAGTCGCGGGTCCGCCCCTCCCGCCCGCACAACCTGGGGACCAGGACCCGGGCTCCCCGCCGCCTGCCCTGGAGGGGGGTCCCCGCCATCCCTGCCTCCGGACACCCCAGCCTCCTCTGTCGCCTTCAGTTTTCGCTTCTCCCAGTGACCAGTGAAATCTTCAGACCTGGAGTCTCCCCGAGGTGGAAGGGATCCGAGGGTCTCCACCGCCTCCAGGGGAAAACTTGGATTTCTCCAGGGCCCCCACCGCCCGCGCCCTGGGGTCTCGGGAGCCCCAGGCAGCAGCTCCCGCGCCCGCACCTCCTCCCGGGGCGCCCCCGCCCTCCCCGCGGGGACCCCCGCCCGCGCCCCCCGCCCCGCGCCGCGCCTCCGCCCTGCGGGCGCAGACCCCGCGGAGCGGCGGCCGCGGGACTGACCTCGGGACCCGCTTCGGTCTGGGCTGCTGGGCAGGGCAGGCGGGCTGGCTCCGCGCGCGTCCTTGGTGCCTGAGCAGAGCCGGCTCCGGAGACGCTCGGGGACGCGGTGGACAAACGCGCGCTTATGTACAGGCTGAGCCGCTCGGCGACTCGCGCAACCCCCAAGCCCGCCCCCAAGGCCGAGTCAGGTGGTTCGACCGCCTCTGACACCAGCACAGGCGTCAGAAGGTTCGCGGCAATTTGGTTATTAGGGGGGAGGGTCGGGGGCCTCTTGTCTTCTTTGCTTTGAAAAACCGATATAGGAGGTCGTGATGGGCACGACCCATCACGAGACGAGATGGGGACGAGAATGACCTTGTGCAGGTCATAAGAGTAAGTCAGTGGTTCTAAACTTGTACATAGAGTATGAAGAAATGCCGCACGGGTCGAAACACATGTATGTGTTGATAGCGTGTGTCCTGGACTCAAACACAAAATATCTTTTTAACGTTGGGCATCACGGTCTCGGAAAGTTCAAGAGTTTCCCTCCTTTTTCTGATCATTCTCACATCTTCACCCATGTTGATTGCAGTTTGTGTCTATTCAGTTCCAGGTCAGTCACCTTTCTTGGCCAGGGTGTGTGGCAGGTATTTCAGACTCCTGAGCTATCAGGTCTGTGTCGCAGCTGCTCCTCTTTGCAGAAACCCATCCTAGACAGTCCTAAGGATGGATGGAGTTATGTCAACATGCCCTTATTTTCACAGTCTGTGGGCTGGATGGTCATAATCTGCCCATCCTTGTCCTAAAGAATTTTTTTGTGCCAGGTCCTGGAGTAGATAAACCAAAAAGTTGCTGTGAAAAGTGCAGTCTGGACAGAAAGGTGAACAGATATGTGTTTTATCTGTGTGTGTATATATATATATAGTTTTATAGAAATTTAAATCCTGTAAAGTGTACTATAAAAATAGCAATATACTCTTGATATATGTGCAAAATTTGAAACAACCGCCTTTAAAAATAGCTCTGGTGAGCCTGGGTGACTTCCCTATAAGTTGGGGATCCTTTTCGTTCCTATTTCATAGGATTCTGGTGAAGGTTACATGAGCTCATCTATGGAAAGTGCTCAGCACGGGACCTGACAGATGGACCGTGCCCGCGAAGTGTTAGGGTCTATCTAACACTATCTGTAACCAGTTGGTTAATCTCTCCCAGGAGAGGGGGTGCCCTTTGGGCCAGGCACTGGCCACTCTGAGACTCAAAGTACCCAGAGGACCGTGCAAGGAGCCAAGAGTCCCCAAGATGCACTGATAGGATTTTTTTCAGGAGACTGTGCTCTTTCACCTCCTAGCTGCAAGCCCACAGCCTCACTTTCTGGGGGCCACGGTGTGTGATAACCTAAGGGATCTCAGTCAGTCCTGATGCAGACCCTTCAGTGACCACGGAAATGTTGTGTATCTGCAGTGTCCAGAGCCATGTTTGTCTGCTGAATCCTGCCCTGAGCTGCCAAGAAACTCTGTTTTGAATTTTACTTAAGATTGATTTGTTTACATCGATCAGCTTCGTGTGGTTACTTAGTGGTTACTGTGTTGAAGAGCCAGAAAATTGTACCTGATTCCTTCTCAGATGCATCCCCCAGAGTGTGGCTGTCATCTGGGACCTGAACATCCTTTGTGCAGGGGGTCTTCGTGGCGTCTTGCTCCATGTTTAGAACGGTCTCTATCCATGAGGGTCTAGTGTGTTAGTTGCCCAGTCATCTCTGACTCCTTGCGACCCCATGAACTGTAGCCCACCAGACTCCTCTGTCCATGGGATTCTCCAGGCTAGGATACTGGAGTGGGTTGCCATTTGCTGCTTCTTCTTAGCCTAGTAGCGGGGCACCAATTTGGGACAACCTGAAATAGCGCCAACGTTGCAGGGAAGTTCCAGAAGGGGGCGCTGAAGTATCACCCCACATGAGAACTTCTGGTCTACCCGAAGATGTTGACGGTGGAAGGAACAGAATCTCTATTCACAGAGGCTCTCCATGGTTTTCGTGTACGTTTCAGTTATAGGGTTTTTCCACACTCAGAAAGTTTACTGTCTTTTCCAGCTTGAACTCTCTGGTGGAGCAGCAGGGAGGAGACCTGCCTGAAGTATCCCTACCCCCCAATCCTCGGTGCATCGTCACAGCTTCCTGGAGGTGTAGGTTTTGCCGTGTTGAGTACGGGGTGAGCCCTCTGCTAAAGCTTCCCACACTCAGGACTCCTGTGGGCTTCTCTGTGGCAGGCAGGCTCTGGGGTCTCTGGACATTTGACTTACACAGAAAGTCTTTCCTCCTCATCCCTCACACTGATAACTGCATCCTCCCAGAGGCTCTTCTGTCGCTTGAGAAGGGTCACCTGGCTGCTGAAGGCTCTCCCCCAATTCCCGGCTTCTCTCCCAGGTGTCAGGCTGGGGAACCCTCTTGTGTTGTGACAGGTGGAAGCCCATGGAAGTTGGGAATGTAATCACAACTCTGCATTGGGTAGATTGCAGACATGGCCTGTTTTCCCCCCTGCCTCATGTCTACCCCCTTTGCCCCTTAAGTGTGCAGTGCCCCCCTTGTTCTGAATTTGCATTTGGCCATGGCACGTGCTTTCGGCAGAGGAGGCTGGCAAAATATGATCCAGCAGAAGGTTGAAAAGTGCTTGTGAAACGACATTTGTTTCTCCCCTGCACCTATACCAGTGCCATGAGATTGAACCTGCCCAAGCCAGCCTGTTGGAGGAGAAAAGACTTTGAGAGCAGGGCCAGGTCTCCCCAGTCCCCCAGGAGAAGCCAGCCTGGAGAGCTGAGGACCAGTGTACAACAGGCGCCAGGAGGAGCTCAGAGATGGCAGCAGAGCCTCCTCCCTGACCTCATATGTCTTTTGTTCCTGAAGATTGCCAACTAGAGGGTGTTCCCCAGCACGCACCTCCACCTACAGCACACCCTGAAACGGATTCAGAGTGGAGATCTGGCTGAGGCACTCATGTTCCGGGAGAAGTGGGAGAAAGGACCCTCTGAAAGCAAGTCCTTTTTCCATTTTCTGTCTGCTCATTTATGTCCCTCCCCCCTAAAATAAACTAATCGTAGGAATGAGATCACTAAGTAATTAACTCCTGACTTGTGAAGAATTGACGCTTTTGAACTGTGGTGTTGGAGAAGACTCTTGAGAGCCCCTTGGACTGCAAGGAGATCCAACCAGTCCATCCTAAAGGAAATCAATCCTGAATATTCATTGGAAGGACTGATGCTGAAGCTGAAACTCCAACACTTTGGCGAAGAACAAACTCATTGGAAAAGACCCTGATGCTGGGAAAGATTGAAGGCAGGAGGAGAAGGGGACGACAGGGGATGAGATGGTTGGGTGGCATCACCAACTCGATGGACATGAGTTTGAGCAAGCTCTGGGAGTTGGTGATGGACAGGGAAGCTTGGTGTGCTGCAGTCCATGAGGTTGCATGGAGTCTGACACGACTGAGCAACTGAACTGAACTAATATGCTCTCCTGAATGCCTTTTCTAACCTGTTGATACTTTTCCTGGATCAGTAGAAGCTGGTTAGCTCTTTTCCCCCAAAGTGCCCCTAAGCATCCAGAAGGCAGATTGAATTGGCAAGGTAACATCTGAAGAGACCTCAGCCACTTCTGTATACAATGGAGAATGGTGTAGAACCCAACCTCCTCCCTTGATGATTCACAGAGATGCCTCCATTTTCCCAAAGGTCCGTATAATCAAAGC
Organism: Ovis canadensis; assembly: GCF_042477335.2. Classification (NCBI taxonomy): domain Eukaryota; kingdom Metazoa; phylum Chordata; class Mammalia; order Artiodactyla; family Bovidae; genus Ovis; species Ovis canadensis. The sequence continues at coordinate 78,379,477 of NC_091258.1, forward strand.
TATGGTTTTTCTAGTAGTCATGTACGAACGTGAGAGTTGGACCATAGAGAAGGCTGAGCACCGAAGAATTGATGCTTTCAAGCTGCAGTGCTATAGAAGACTCTTTAGAGTCCCTTGGACAGCAAGGAGATCAAACCAGTCAAGCTTAAAGGAGATAAACCCTGAATATTCACTGGAAGGACTGATGTTGAAGCTGAAGCTCCAATACTTTGGGCATCTGATGCGAAGAACTGACTCATTTGAAAAGACCCTGATGCTGGGAAAGATTGAAGGCAGGAGAAGGGGATGTCAGGATGAGATGGTTGGATGGCATCAACAACTCGATGGGCATGAGTTTGAGCAAACTCTGGGAGATAATGAAGAATAAGGATGTCTGGTGTGCTGCAGTCCCTGGGGTCACAGAGTTGGACACCACTTAGCAACTGAACAAACAAAAGGCTGAGTAGAATCTCTTGAGTTGGTCCCTGGACATAAGTCCACCATCTCCCCAGGTGTCCTCTTTTCTGATTAAAGCACCTTTCCTATCTACTAACACCTGCCTCTTGAATGATTGACTTATGAGTGCCAGGTGGCCAAACTTGGGTTGTTACACCTCAGATGCTAGATATGTTCAGGGGAAGATAACAGGACCCAAGAGCCTTAGATTCTTCCTGACTTAGAAAAGCACTGATCACATGAGCTGAGATATCCATGTACCATGACCGACATGAACCTTGTGCTGAGGTACGTACTTGATTGCATGGGCCCCCTTTCCAAAATCACATGCAAACTGACCTCTCACCTACCTGTTTGGAGCAGTTCCTCACAGCTCTTCAAGAGGCTGTCTCCTGGGCTGTAATCCCCACGAAACCCCCCAGATAAAACAGAAACTCTCACATTGTGCATTTTCACCTCAGTGAACACCTTCTATGGATTTTGTGGTGGTGGTTGTTAACTGGCACTATCGTAGCTACAGATACGTGCTGCACACATATTCGAAGTATTTCTGCAGTATCTGAAGAGGTAAGTGAAGGGAATTGAAAGGTCTGAGTGTTGAAAGAGGCTCTTTCACTCACAATTGTGTGACCTTCTGGGAATCTCCCCGTGTCCGCCTTTGTGAGGCAGATGCTGTAATGGTTAAGGGCGGAGACTCTGGAGCCAGCCTGCTTGGGTTTGAACGTTGGCTTGACTCCTTCTGATCTGTGTGACCTGAAGCAAGTGACGTGGACTCTCTGTTCTCTTATCTCAGAAAGAGGGCTAATAGTAGAACCAGCCACAGGTTGTGAGAATTAAGTGGCTCAAAGTGTGTAAAGACATTAGCTCAGTGCCTAACACAGGGTGAATGCTCAAAAACGTTTATCCTTCTAAAAACGGAGGGGATCCTAATCAATGGGAGAGAGATACAGAACTGAAGAATACATTTATTCACTTATGTGTTCATCACAACATGTGCTGGGGATAAATTAACATGATAGGCCTGATCCGAGGTGGACACATTATTCATTCTCCTTTGCTATAGCAGAAGCTATTAGATGACATGGGATTGTCCAGATAAGGACTACAGTTCCCAGCATCCCTTTGGAACTAGATCTCACCACGTGACCGTCTCTGGCCAATGAGCCGTGAGGAAAAGTGATCTGGGCTTCCTGTAGGAGTCGCCCTTTGAAGGACTGAAGCGTGTCTTCCCCTCTCCTTATTCCCCGACCTGCCCCGAACCAGAATGTGGACTGGGTGCGGGGGTGAGCCCTCTCCAGCCACGTGGCACAGAGCACCGAGGTCAAAGGACCCTGGCTGCCCAACTCCACGGAGCTGCACCGCCCCAGCCCTGGGGGTTTCACACACAGACCACAGCCTTGAGAGAGACAGCAAGTCGGGTTTATTGAAGCCGCTGTACTGGGGGATTCTACATAGCGGTGGCCCAGCATGCATGATTCGGGCGCGCGCGGTCAGGCGCGGGAGGCGGAGGGCCCTCGGGTTTAGGAAGCAGTGACGAAGCTGAGGCAGCACAGGGGACACTCGCACACCTTGACCTCGCGGAACTCCAGCACAGGCAGAGGGACGAAGCTGCAGTTCGGGTCCGATTTCGAAGCGTCAGGAGCCACCTGGGGCTCGGGCTCGGGGTCATCGGGTTCCACGTAATAGGTGAAGCAGACACTCGGCTGGAAGGAAAGAGAACAGAGGCGCAGGGAAAGAATGGTGGTATCCCACTCGCGATGTTTCAGAGTCAGGCCATTCTGCGCAGTGTGTGTGTCTGGGGGGCATCTTGTGCGTTGCAGGATGTTAAACACCATCACTGCCCTCTACCCACCAGGTACCAGTAGCTTCCTTCCTGTACTCCTGACGAAGAAGAAATGTTTCCCGACACTGAAGGTGTCCCCTGGGGGATGCATTGCCTCTAGTTGAGAATCACTGCTTCGTCCCATCCTTACAGTGGTTAGGGAAAGGCAGGGACCGTCTGCCCCATACACGCCCATGGATACAAGATGTAGGGTTCTCATCTCATAAGCTGACGGTTGGTTCCATGGTGGGCACAGGACCCAAAATGAACTGGTCAGAAAGCTCTTTCTTTCTAGACTATTTGGCTCATCTACAAGCATCTCCCCACTGATTTCTTATTAGTTAGTTGCACAGAGAAAAGAAAAATCAGTAAGTATTCAGTGGAGAAATGGGATAAATATCTCAACTGAGTGGATCAAAATTCAAGTGCTTAGGACATGGCATCACTTAGGTGGTGCTCCAAAGATCATAGCTTACCCTGAATCTCATTAGGGGGACAGCAGAAAAATCAAACAAGTGTAGAAATGAAACAAAACAGAAAAAGCAATCAATATTGTGCGAGGTGTTCAAAATCATCTGTCATAAGAGGCAAAGGAAGACTGAGGAGACTGACCAGCTCAAAGATATATTTCGATATACAGATATACTGTGTGTGTGCTCCGTTGCTTCAGTCGTGTCTACCTCTTTGCGACCCCGTGGACAGTAGCCCTCCAGGCTCCTCTGTCCATGGGATTCTCCAGGCAAGAAGACTGGAGTGGGTGGCCATTTCCTCCTCCAGGGGATCTTCCCAGCCCAGGGACTGAACCCATGTCTCTTACATCTCCTGCACTGGCAGGCAGGTTCTTTACAACTAGTGCCACCTGGGAATCCCAAAGATACATTACCAAGTGCAATACCTGGCCCCAGTTTTCCCCCAGGCAGGATGAAAAAGAACACCAAACAGACTGCATGTAGTGAGTGAAGAAACCAAGAATACGGACAGCAGGTGAGATGAAAGTGTGTATCAGGGTTAAAACCTCAAAGGTCACAACAGGCCCGCAGCTACATAAGAGAATATTCTTTTTCTAAAGTGAAACACGCGGAGCATGTATACATATATGCATAGTACATATATGAGAAAACATGCAAATAGAAAAAAATGATAACAATTGGTGGTCGGATGATCTTTGCACTGTTTTTGTAAAATCTTTGATTACATTACTTCTTAACAAGATTTTCTAAAGAGTCCTCCCCAGGACTGCTGCAGGCACTAATAGGAAAGACGTTCTGGCAGGCGTTTGACCCTCTGCCTCCCCTGACCCCTCCCCACGGGGCCCCTGCTTTTCACCAGTGTCCCTCCAGCCTCCCGCTTTGCCGGTCAAGAAGCCCAGAGACAGAGCAGACACCTCATTGGCAAAGTGCGAGTCACGTGCCAGCCCAGGACCAATCACCGGGAACCTTGGCACTGCCGGCTCTGATTGGTCAAGGGCGTACCTGGAGCTGGTCTGAGGATGGGATCAGATCCATCCAAAGTGCGTGGAGACAGGTGGTCCCCCCAGACAAGCCAAGAGGGTTAGTAGGAGAAGGAGGGCTGGTACCCAGGTGGACAAGGCCACAGCTGCCTTTGCAGGAGGGACCGTTCCCTAATTCATTCCTTCATGTAATCAGCCCGAGTGTATACGGCGCCAGACACGGGTTACATCTGATCTAGACCGTGGGGGGGGGGGGGTGGGCGGTATGTCATTGCACAACAGAGGAGGCTTTTGACCCCACAAAACTACTCTAGGAGGGAAAACAAATGATTAAAAAGATAGCTGCAAGCTATGCTCTCAGGTAGCAATAATAACACTGAAGAAAATTCAGGAAGGCAAGAGGTCAGAGGGAAATGGGGCAAAAGTGAGCAAGGGAGGCCTCATGGAGGAGGTGATACTGGAAGTTGGAATCAGGAAAGAGAGGAGGCAGGAAAGAGAGCAGCACCCCAAGAGGATGGGAGCACATCCTGGGGTGGGGGACAAAGGGACACCCAGCCACCCAAGGGTCTCTCCTGGGCAGAGAGGGTGGCAGAGAGGCCTGACCTCTCAAACCTAGGGGATCTCTGGTCAAAGGGAAGAAACAAGCAGGCTTACCATGGGACAGAACGGCAGCACATTGAAAGACAGTCTTCCCTTCATTCCTCTGGGCTTCTTTCGAGGCTCATCAGGGTTCTCAGAAAGCAGGGCTGCGTGGGGCAGGGAGGAAAGAGGCGTGAGGCAGTTGTGCCCTCTGAGGCTTGAGAAACTCAGTAATAATAAGATCGCCATCATGAAACCAGTGACAAAACCTAACACGTGTTGAGTACTTGCCCTGTGCCAGGCACTCTTGCATATATTATACTGTAATATCTAATTTGGTTATTATCTTCATCCAACTTTATGGATGAAGAAACTGAGGCACAGAGAGGTTAGGACATTTGCAGGAAGTTGCACAGCAATGCCTTCAATCATGCATTAAATTGCATCCTCAAGGCCCTCAGGGAACAGACGGAATGTCAAGGACTGAAGGGGCTGGAGTCAGACAACAGGGGGCTGTGGAGATAGTGACGCTCTGGGGCGCCCATGTCCAGGAGGAAAGCACAGCCGATACACGGGTGCCCCTGTGGCATATCTCTGCAGAAAATACTTAGGTTTCCCCAGAGAAGACAGGTTCCCCCAAAGAAGGTTTCCCCAAAGAAGACAATACTTTGGCCACCTGATGAGAAGAACTGACTCATTGGAAAAGACCCTGATGCTGGGGGAGGTTGAAGGCAGCGGGGGAAGGGGACGACAGAGGACGAGATGGTTGGATGGCATCACCAACCCGACGGACATGAGTTTGAGCAAGCTCTGGGAGCTGGTGATGGACAGGGAAGCTTGGCGTGCTTCAGTTCATGGGGTCGCAAAGAGTCGGACACAACTGAGCCACTTAGTGCTCGCAGCACTGACAGAGACCGTGCAGTGCCAGGCAGCTGGGCCCCAAACCGGGCATCATGTGGGGGAGGGTCCTCGGGATGGACGGGGACAGGATGCTGAAGGCCAAAGACCCCCAGGCCAGACGGGCTCAGATCCCACCGTGAGCTGGCTATTCGCACTTGTCACCCTTCAGATCTCCCATCTGCAACATGAGGTAATTGGTGTCACTATCTCACAGGGCTGTTGTGGAGTGTGGGTGACTGGATGCAGGGAAAACTTGGAGACTGGGCCTGGCACTACGAGCCCGATGAGAATTAAGACAAAATAAGAAGCGGAAGTGAGATATACAGTGCATACCGCATATCAGACATAGATACACAGTGCCAGACACATACACATCCTTGTCTGTATGAGTGGGCACAGAACATTCTGGAAGACTGGATGAGAAGCTGGGAAGCAGCTACCTCTGGCAAGGAAGTGGGTAGCTAAGGAAGTGGCTTCCATCTTATTTTGTATGCTGGTTACACGCAGCTACAGATGTGTTGAAACAGAAGTAAAAACACACATGGGGGCTGTGCCAGTATCAGTGGACTAGTCTTCACGTTGGACCATCATCCAATAAGATCAAATTACTGGGAGGAAACGGGATAAAGGGTCCATGGAATTTCGATGAATTATGATGGCACTGTCTTGTGAATATAAAATTATTGCAAAGTAAAAGTTTTCAAAAAAGGGAGTGTCACAGCAAACCCAAGAGCCCTCCCTCATGAGACCAGACCACCAACAGGACCAGCAAGGAGCTCTGTGTTCAGTCACTAAATCCTGTCCGACTCTTTGGGACCCCATGGACTGAAGCCCGCCAGGCTCCTCTGTCCATGAGATTCTCCAGGCAAGAACACTGAGCTGGTTGCCATTTCCTCCTGCAGGGGATCTTCTGCACCCAGGGAAACGTCTGACTCCTGCATTGGCAGGTGGGTTCTTACCACGAGCGCCACCTGGGAAGCCCCCACCGCTCTCCTTCCCACTGCTAAATCCTTGGTTCAGGCCTCCATTGCATCTCAGATGTATGACCCTACAGCCCCTTGACCTGGCAACTGAGTGGAGGGTCAGCCGGCCCATGCAGGTGGCCACATGACACAAAGGAGCCCAGGCTGATTCCAGCTCCCAGGACGCAGCCCTGCAGGCTCTGAGCAGGGGAGTGACGGACTCACCGACATGGGGTGACGTCGGGGAGGCTCCATTCCGGGTGCCCCTCAGGGACCCCTCCTTCAGAGGAGCAGCGGCAGGCACTCGGGCTTGGGGCCAGTCTTCAGGGTCCATGCTTCCCCATCACCTGGAGACCTCCCCACTCCCCCCTGCCCACAGTTTCCCGGGTCTCACCTCCTTTCTCCGGAGGCCTGGTCTGCACCTCCTCGGTCTCCTGGCCCTCGATGGTGCTCAGAGGCAGCATCATGGCACCACTGCTCCCTGCAGACAGGACACAGAGCAGTTAGTGCCTGGGCGGTGGAGCCGGGCGGCCCGGGTGTGGCTCTCAGAGCTCGGGTGGACTCAGGCAGCTCCATCCCCTCCCACGTCTCCAGGTCCCCAGCAGCCAAGGGCACGTGCTGCCAATGCCTCCTGCTGGTTTCCTCCAAGGCCCAGGGTGTGATCTGGGGACAGCGGTGGTCATGGCACCCGGCGAGGACAAGGGTAGGGCTCGTGGTACCTGGGGCTCACCCCCCTTTAAAACTAGAACAACCGTGACACGAAGTGCTGGGACCAGGAAGCTGCAGCTCGGCTAACTGGGTATCAAAAGGGCCTCTGGAGTCTGGCATACAGCAGGCACTCAGTAAGTGCACTTGTGGAGCAGTCCCAGGGCTGCCTTTCAGCTCCATCCAGGGGCTACCAGGCAGCCTACCCAAGGGGTTCAGACAGGCCCTCCCCTCCTGTCCTTGCCCTTCCAGGTACAGGAGGCTTCAGTCCTGCCCTCAGGACCGTGGTGAGGGCAGGGGCTGGCCCCAAACCCCCAGCACAGCCCTGGGGTGGGGCCAGCCCTGCAGGGAGGGGGCTTGGAACAGGCTGACCCTAGCCCTTCCTGGGCAGAACCCTGGTCAGTGTCTCTGGGGACTGTGGACTGGGTGGATTCCAGCCTGCCAGTCACTAGCTGGGAGATCTCAAGGATCAAGTTTGCCAGACTTCCCAAAATGATATTACAACAAATTCATAGCAAACTGAGACTTGAATTTCAGACACACAAACCAGTTTTTACTATAAGTCATATTGAAACACCATATGGGTCAGGTCTACATAAAAACTCATTTTTAAATTTATTTTGCTAAATGATGTTTAAGTATAGGCAAGTCCCATGAAATATTTGGAACATACTTATACTAAAAGGGAATTCACTATTTGTCTTAAATTCAAATTGAAGTAAGCATCCTGTATTTTACCTGGCAAGCCCCGATTCAGGGGTTTTTTAACCTCTTGTGCTGTCAGCTTTCCCGTCCATGAAAATGAGGAAAATAAATGATTAAACATGAGGATTAAATATGATTAAATACACACACACACACACTCAGAACATACTATCTGCTAACTTAGAGTCAAACCTCTTCTTCGAAGCCTTTGTAAGATGCTTAAGACCCATCAGAGATCCTGACACATAATCGTGCAAATACAAGTGCGTCAAATAGCGGGAACACCCGGCCAGATACACACACAAACACAATTGTTAGAGACGCACGTGTTCTGATGATCACTGTGGAAACCAGGGCTTACTGACACAAAGATACCTGCAGACACGCTGCAAGGAAACCCAGAGACCCGTGAAGCAGGTGGGTAGGCCTGCTTCTCAGAACTGAAGGAAGGGCCTCAAAGGCAGTCCTGGTCATGCACACACCCACACACCCCCGAACACACACACAGCTGCAGACGCATCAGCTGAAATTATCAATACACCTCACCCTCCCCAGTACACCTGCCCTCTGGGGGACACCCAGGCCCACCCTCAGCCTCGCCCGGGCCCCTCTCCCAGAGGCTGCCCCTCCAAACCGCGAGCCCCAAACGTGCTCCCAGCCCCCACCCGCAGCCACGCAGGCGCACAGAGCCACTGGGGGCGCAAAAGCTGTTTTCCACGGGCACTCCTCATCTGCGAACCTTGCTCTGCGCCCTTAGTGAACCCCAAACTCACCCAGAGGGTCTCCCCGGCTCCCCACCCGTCACGCCGCCCTCTGGATCCCCCAGAGTCGTGTTCCCATCTTCTGTGTGGCCAGTTCCTTACCTGAGCCCGATACCGACTGCCCTCTCTGGTGTGCAGGGCAAACCTGTGCCTCCCGCCTCCTCCAGCAAACTGCGAAGTCGCGGGTCCGCCCCTCCCGCCCGGCCCGCACAACCTGGGCACCAGGACCCGGGCTCCCCGCCGCCTGCCCTGGAGGGGTCCCTGCCTCCGGACACCCCAGCCTCCTGTGTTCCCTCCAGGCTCCCCTCCTCCCAGTGGCCAGAAAAACCCTCGGACTCGAGTCGCCCCGCGGCTCACGAGGGTCTGAGGACGCCCCCCGCCCTCAGGGGAGCCGGGGTTCCTGCAGGGCCCGCACAGCGCCACGCGCTGGGGTCTCGGGGCCCCCAGGCAGCAGCCCAGAGCGCGCCCGCACCTCCTACCCGGGCGCCCCCGGCCTCGCCGCGGGGACCCCGCAGCGCCCTCCCGCGCCCCCCGCCCTGCTGGCGCAGAGCCCTCGGAGCTGCGGCCGCGGGACTGACCTCCGGCCCCGGGCTCGGTCTGGGCGTCTGGGCTGGAGCGCGCCGGCTTGCTCACCGCTTGTCCTGGGGGCCCGGGCAGGGCTGGCTCCGAAGAAGTCCAGGGGACCTGCGGGTGAACTCGCAGAAATGAAGAGCGCTGAGCGGCTCCGCATTACTCGCGACGCCCAACACAAGCGGGTGGTTAACAGCGTGCCCGCCGCCAGCACCGGGGTTCTCGCTCCACTTTTATTACTGGGGGGAGGGTCCCGGGCCTCCTCCTCCTCAGCGCCTAGAGAAACTGATGCAGAGGGTGGCCTCGGGCGGCTTTTAGGTGGAGGAGACTCAGTAGTGCAGGTAGCAAGGTAAGCAGTGGTTCTAAACACCTTTCTCGAATATGAGGAAACACCCACCCACACACCTAGAAACACGTGTAGCGTGTACACTGGATCCAAACACAAAATATCTTTTACGCACGGCATCACACTCACAGTAGCTCAAGATTTCCCTCCTTTTTCTAACCGTTTTCACACCTTCACCGGTATTAATTTCAGTTTGCACCTATTCCAAGCAAGATCGGTCACTCTGGTGGTCAAAGGTGTGATGGGAAATCGCTCAGTCTTCCTGAACCATCCACTCTGCCAGAGCTACTGGACTTGACATGAAAGCATGGCACACTCTCCCTAAGACGTGGGCGTAGTGTGTCAACAAGCTCTTATTTACTCAACAGGCTGTGGACTGGGTGGCCTTAATCGGCTCCCCCTTGACCTAGAGAATCTTCTGTGCCAGTTCCTGGAGTAGACAACGCCAAAGCACTCTCTGGAGAAGGGGCAGTTAGGGCAGCAACGTGAAAGGGTACACTTTGTGGTTTTTCTTTAAAAATAAGAAATACTTTATAAAGATACGAATCCTGAGAATTGAAAGAGTCTAATATGAAAGGAGCCATTGGGTCTTCACTATGTACAAAACTTGAAATAACCGTTAAAAACCGCACTCATGACAGTCGGGTGTCTCTCCTGTATTAGGGATCATATTAATCCCTGTTTCACAGGACTCGGTACTGTTATGTGAGATCATCTATGTTAAGTGCTCGCACCACGCCTGACAGGTCGAAGTTGCCCAGGAAATACTTTGTAAACCTGTGACTCTCGCGTTCTTTTCCAATAAGATTTTCTAACGCGTCCTCCCCAGGACTGCTGCAGGCACTAACAGGAAAGACGTTCTCGAAGGCATCTGACCCAGCGCCTCTCCTGACCCCTCCCCACGGGCCCCCTGCTTCTCACCAGGGTCCCTCCAGCCTCCCCTCCTGCCTGTTAAGAAGCCCAGAGACACCTCACTGGCCAAGTGTGAGTCACGTGCCAGCCCAGGACCAATCACCGGGAACCTTGGCACTGCCGGCTCTGATTGGTCAGGGGCGTACCTGGAGCTGGTCTGAGGATGGGATCGGATCCATCCAAAGTGCGTGGAGACAGGTGGTCCCCCCAGAAAGGTCAAGGGGGTTAGTAGGAGAAGGAGGGCTGGTACCCAGGTGGACAGGGCCACAGCTGCCTTTGCAGGAGGGACCGGTCCCTAATTCATTCCTTCATGTAATCAGCCCGAGTGTATACAGCGCAGGACGCTGGTTACATCAGTGCTAGGCATGGAATGAGTCATTGAAAAACAGAGGAGGGCCCTGCCCTCACAGAACTACTCTGGTAGGGGAGACGGATGATGAACACACAGACAGAAGCTATGCTGTCAAGCAGCAATAACCACTCTGAAAAAAGCTCAGTGCAGCAGTGGATTGGAGAGAAATGGCACGAAAGTGAGCAAGGGAGGCTTCACGGAGGAAGTGACACAGGAACAGAGGTGGGAATCAGCAAAGTGAAGGGGGCAGAAAGGCAGGCAAAATCTTCAAGGAAGACCAGCCCCCACACGATGGGGCCACATCCAGGACCAGGCAGGGGCAAGGGGCACCCAGGCACCCAAGGGTCTCTGGTGGGCAGAGAGGGTGGCCAATCCGCGTGATCGCTCAGCCCAGGGGCCTCCAGTGAGAAGGGAGGGAGCAGGCAGGCTTACCACGGGGCAGAACGGCAGGACTCTGAAGGACACCGTTCCCTTCATTCTCTTGGACTTCTTTCGCGGAACATCAGCCTTCACAGAAAGCAAGACTGAGGGAGGAGGAAACAGTCATGAGACCATCTGACCCTGAGACTTGAGAAACTCGGTAATAATACAGTCTTCATCACGATACCAGTAACAGGAGCTAGTACGCTGAAGTATGTTCCAGACATGCTTTTAAGTATTATACACGTATTTGTTTGTGTGGTTCTTCATAATAACTCTCAAGAATACTGGAGGGGGTTGCCATTTCCTTCTCCAGGGGATCTTCCCGACCCAGGGATCAAACCCTGGTCTGCCACATTGAGGGCGGACTCTTTACTGACTGAGCGCCCAGGGGTGGGCATTATCCCCAACCCACTTAGAGATGAGCGAACCGGGGCACAGAGAGGCAGGGACGCTTGTTGGAGGTGGCCCAGCAGTGAGGGAGACCTGCATTCAGCTGTACCCCAAAGGCCCCCAGGGAACAGACAGGAAGTGTCAGGGAGGGGAGCGGCTGGGCTAACAAAACAGGGGTGTCTGGGCCACAAAAAGGGGCCCAAACGGGCTCAGCTCCCAGGAGCTCCCTGCAGGCTCTGAGCAGGGCCATGACCTGCTGACGGGAGGTGATGTCAGGGAGGCCGCATCCTGGGGATCCCTGCCCAGAAGAGCCAGTGGAGACCTTTGGTGAGGGGGCCAGTCCTCAGGGTCCATGCTTCCCCATCGCCTGTGCCCTGGGTACCTCCCCACTCCAGCCTGCCCACAGTTTCTTCCCCAAGCGGGTCTCACCTCCTTTCTCCGGAGGCCTGGTCTGCACCTCCTCGGTCTCCTGGCCCTCGATGGTGCTCAGAGGCAGCATCATGGCACCACAGGTGCTCCCTGCAGACAGGACACAGAGCAGTTAGTGCCTGGGTGATGGAGCCGGGCGGCCCGGGTGTGGCTCTCAGAGCTCGGGTGGACTCAGGCAGCTCCATCCCCTCCCACGTCTCCAGGTCCCCAGCAGCCAAGGGCACGTGCTGCCAATGCCTCCTGCTGGTTTCCTCCAAGGCCCAGGGTGTGATCTGGGGACAGCGGTGGTCATGGCGCCCGGCGCGGACAAGGGCAGGGCTGGTGGTACCTGGGGCTCACCCCCCTTTAAAACTAGAACAACCGTGACACGAAGTGCTGGGACCAGGAAGCTGCAGCTCGGCTAACTGGGTATCAAAAGGGCCTCTGGAGTCTGGCATACAGCAGGCACTCAGTAAGTGCACTCGTGAAGCAGTCCCAGGGCTGTGTTTTAGCTCCATCCCAGGGTTACCAGGCAGCCTACCCAAGGGGTTCAGACAAGCCCTCCCCTCTTGTCCTTGCCCTTCCAGGTACAGAAGGCATCAGTCCTGCCCTCAGGACTGCGGTGAGGGGAGGGGCCAGGCCTGCAGGAAGGGGGCTCGGCACAGGCTCAGTGTGGGCTCTTCACCTCGGCCCCAGCATCACCCTGGGCAGGACATGGGCCAGTGTGTCTGGGGGTGAGAACTGGAGGATTCCACTCTTACAGTCACTGGCTGGGGCATCTCGGGATTTAACAACAGCAGCAAGAAAGACATAGCACCCTGAGATCTGCGTTTCAGACACACAGATCTTTTTTTTTTTTTTTTTTTTTTAGTATTAGCCATATCCAAACACTATATGGGTCGTACCTACTAAAAACTAAGTTTTTATTTATTTGGCTAAATCATGTTTAAGTATATGCAAGTCCCACGGTATATTTGGAGTGTGCTTATACCAAAAGATAATTCATTATTTATCCGACATTCATATTTAACCATGTGCACTGCATTCTACCTGCAGCTCAGATTCAGGGGCTATTTAACCTCTTGGGCTGTCAGCTTTCTCCTCATGAAAATGAGGACTATAAATGATTAAACGTGAAAATTAAATGTAATTAAATACACACACATCTCAGAACACTCTGGTAACTTACAGTCAAACCTCTTCCTTTAAGCCTTTTCAAGAATCCTTTGACCCACCGCAGACCCTCACACGTTAATTGTACAAATACAAGGTGCGTCAAACAGTGGGAACACTTGACCAGTTGCACAAACACAGGATTGTTAGTAATGCACACTTTCAGATACAGACTGCGGAAACCAGGGCTTCATTGCACAAACACACCTACAGACAAGTGCAGGGAAATTCAGAGACCCCCACACTCAGGTGGGCAGGCCTGCTTCTCAGTGCCGAGCACACTCCTCACAGGCAGTCCTGATCTCTCACACACTCACACACACACACACACACACACACACACACACACACGCACCCTCCAGGCAGGCACAAAGGCAGACCCACAGGCTGAAATGACCCCTCCCCCTCCCCAGTACACTTTCCCTCTGGGGGACACCCAGGCCCACCCTCAGCCTCGCCCGGGCCCCTCCCCCAGAGGCTGCCCCTCAAAGCCGCGCGCCCCAAACGTGCTCCCAGCCCCCACCCGCAGCCACGCAGGCGCACAGAGCCACTGGGGGCGCAAAAGCTGTTTTCCACGCGCACTCCTCATCTGCGAGCCTCTGATGCGTCTCAGCGCACCTGCAAACACGTCCAGAGGGTCTCTCCTGCTCCCTACCCCTCAAAGTGCCCCCCGGACTCCCCAGAACAGCCCCATGGCATGACTTCCCGTGTTCTGCTTGGCCCATTTGCTCGCTGACCCCTGACACCCCGCTGGCTTCCCAGGTTGGGAGCAGCCTCCGGACCTCCGCCTCCCCCATCAAACCGCAAAGTCCCCGGGTCCGCCCCTCCCGCCCCTAAAGCCTGGGGACCAGGACCCGCCCCCCCAGGCCTGTCCTGGAGGGGGTCCCCGCCATCCCCGCCTCCAGACACCCCACTCCAGGGGGCACCCACTCCTCTGTCCCCTCCAGGATTCGCTCCTCCCAGTGGCCTCAGAAATCCTGGGGCCCGGAGTTGCCCCGCGGCTCAGAGGATTCGAGGGTCTCGATCGCCCTTAGGGGAGACGCGGGTTCCTGCAGAGCCCGCACCGCCCGCGCCCTGGGGTCTCGGGAGCCCCAGGCAGCAGCTCCCGCGCCCGCACCTCCTCCCGGGGCGCCCCCGCCCTCCCCGCGGGGACCCCCGCCCGCGCCCCCCGCCCCGCGCCGCGCCTCCGCCCTGCGGGCGCAGACCCCGCGGAGCGGCGGCCGCGGGACTGACCTCGGGACCCGCTTCGGTCTGGGCTGCTGGGCAGGGCAGGCGGGCTGGCTCCGCGCGCGTCCTTGGCGCCTGAGCAGAGCCGGCTCCGGAGACGCTCGGGGACGCGGTGGACAAACGCGCGCGAATGAACAGCGCTGAGCGGCTCGGCGTCACGCACAAGCCCCAAGCCCGCCCCCAAGGCCGAGTCAGGTGGTTCAAACGCCTCTGACAGCAGCACAGGCGTCAGAAGGTTCTCGGCAACTTGGTTATTAGGGGGGAGGGTCGGGGGCCTCTCGTCTGGGTTCGTTAGTGAAACCGATTTTGGAGGTCGTGATGGGCAGGTCTTAAGGGGACGAGAATGACCTTGTGCAGGTCATAAGAATAAGTGAATCAGTCAGTTAAGTCACTCAGTCGTCTCCAACTCTTTGAGACCCCATACACTGCAGCATGCTAGGCCTCCCTGTCCATCACCAACTCCTGGAACTTGCTCAAACCCATGTCCACCAAGTCGGTGATGCCATCCAACCATCTCATCCTCTGTCGCTCACTTCTCCTCCTGCCTTCCATCTTTCCCAGCATCTTTCCAATGAGCTGGCTCTTTGCATCAGGCAGCCAAAGTATTGGAGCTTCAGCTTCAACATCAGTCCTTCCAAAGAATATTCAGGACGGATCTCCTTTAGGATGAACTGGTTGGATCTCCTTGCAGTCCAAGGGACTCTCAAGAGTCTTCTCCAGCACCACAGTTCAAAAGCATCAGTTCTTTGGTGCTCAGCTTTCTTTATAGTCCAACTCTCACATCCATACATGACTACTGGAAAAACCATAACTTTGACTAGATGGACCTTTGTCGGCAAAGTAATGTCTGTGTTTTTTAATATGCTGTCTACGTTGGTCATAGCTTTTCATTCAAGGAGCAAGCATCTTTTAATTTCAAGGCTGCAGTCACCATCTGCAGTGATTTTGGAGCCCAAGAAAGCAAAGTCTGTCACTGTTTCCACTGTTTCCCCATCTATTTCCCATGAAGTGATCGGACCGGATGCCATGATCTTAGTTTTCTGAATGTTGAGCTTTAAGCCAACTTTTTCACTCTCCTCTTTCACTTTCATCAAGAGGCTCTGTACTTCCTCTTCGCTTTCTGCCATAAGGGTGGTGTTATCTGAATATCTGAGGTTACTGATATTTCTCCTGGTAATCTTGATTTCAGCTTGTGCTTCATCCAGCCTGGCATTTCACATGATATACTCTGCATATAAGTTAATGAAGCAGAGTGGCAATATACAGCCTTGACATACTCCTTTCCCAGTTTTGAACCAGTTCATTTTCCCATATCTGGTTCTAACTGTTGCTTCTTGACCTGCATACAGATTTCTCAAGAGGCATGTCAGGTGGTCTGGTATTCCCATCTCTTGAAGAATTTTCCATAGTTTGTTGTGATCCACACAGTCAAAGGCTTTAGCATAGTCAATGAAGCAGAAGTTGATATTTTTCTGGAATTCTCTTGCTTTTTCTATGACCCAACAGATGTCAGCAATTTGATCTCTGGTTCCTCTGCCTTTCCTGAATCCAGCTTGAACATCTGGAAGTTCTCAGTTCATGTACTGTTGAAGCCTAGCTTGGAGAATTTTGAGCATTACTTTGCTAGTGTGTGAGTTGAGTGCAATTGTGTGGTATTTTAAACATTCTTTGACTTTGGCTTCCTTTGGGATTGAATTGGAAACTGACCTTTTGCAGTCCTGTGGCCACTGCTGAGTTTCCCAAATTTGCTGTCATATTGAGTGCAGCACTTTCACAGCATCATCTTTTAGGATTTGAAACAGCTCAGTAAGAGTAAGTAGTGGTTCTAAACTTGTGCTTAGAGTAGGAGGAGATGCCACACAAGTAGAAACACATGTATGTGTTAATAGCATGTTTATTGGGCTCAAACACAGAATATCTTTTACAGTGTGCACCGCATTCAGGGTAGTTCAAGGGTTTCCCTCCTTTTCTAACCGTTCTCATGCCCTCACCCATACTGATTTCAGTTTGGCCTCTCATCAGTTCCGGGTCAGTCACCTTTCTTGGCCAGAGGGTGTGTGGCAGGTGTTTTAGAATCCTGGGCCATCAGGTCTGTGTCGCAGCTGCTCCTTTTTTGCATGAAAGCATCCCAGACGGTACCTAAGGATGAATGTGGCTGTGCCCACACGCCCTTATTTACACAAACAGCCTCTGGGCTGGATGATCATAGTCTGTCCACCTCTGACCTGGAGAATTTTCTGTACCAGCTCCTATAGTATATAAAGCCAAGCTGCTCTCTCACAAAAGGGCAGTTTGGGAAGAAAAGTGAACAGATAAACTGCTTTAAAGAAAGAAACATTTTATGAAAATTTGAATGTCTAGTCAAGGCTATGGTTTTTCCAGTAGTCATGTATGGATATGAGAGTTGGACTGTGAAGAAAGCTGAGCACCGAAGAATTGATGCTTTTGAACTGTGGTGTTGGAGAAGACTCTTGAGAGTCCCTTGGACTGCAAGGAGATCTAACCAGTCCATTCTGAAGGAGATCAACCCTGGGATTTCTTTGGAAGGACTGATGCTAAAGCTGAAACTCCAGTACTTTGGCCACCTCATGCGAAGAGTTGACTCATTGGAAAAGACTCTGATCCTGGGAGGGATTGGGGGCAGGAGGAGAAGGGGACGACAGAGGAGGAGATGACTGGATGGCATCACCGACTCGATGGACATGAGTCTGAGTGAACTCTGGGAGTTGGTGATGACAGGGAGGCCTGGCGTGCTGCGACTCGGGGTTGCAAAGAGTCGGACACGACTGAGCGACTGAACTGAACTGAACATACAAATAGGCACATAGTGTGGAATTTGGCAGAAAATTTAAAGTGGTGGTGTTTTTAAAAAAACTCCTCTGAGCCATCCTTTTCTCTCCAATAAATTGGGGATCATATTAGCTCATATTTCCTAGGGCTCTGGTGACAGTTACATGAGCTCATCTACGTAAAGTGCTCAGCACCATGAGTGACAGGCGGAAGTGCCTGGGAAATGTCACCATTCATCTAACATCAGCAGTAACCGATTGGTTAATCTGGCCCAGGCAGGGGAGGTGCCCTGTGGACAGGGTACTGGGCAGCCTGAGATTCAAAGTGCCCAGAGGACCTTGCTTGGAGCCAAGAGTCCCCAAAATCCACCAATGAGATTGCTCCATGAGACCGTGCGCCTTCAGGCTCTCACAGCAATGAGCCCACAGCCTCACTTCTGAGGGCTACAGTGTATGGTCATTCTGATAACCTAAGAGATCGAAAGCGTCTCCCTGGTGGCTCCTTGGTGAAGAAGCTGCCTGCAGTGCAGGAGATGCAGGGGTTGCAGGTTCAATCCCTGGATCAGGAAGATCCCCTGGGGAAGGAAATGGCAACCCACTCCAGTATTCTTGCCTGGAGAATCCCGTGGACAGAGGAGCCTGGTGGGCTACAGTCTGCGGGGTTGCAAAGGGTTGGACATGACTGAGCACCCAGCACAGCACAAGAGATCTAAGCCAGTGCTCACACAGATCCTTCAGTGTCCACGGACATGTTCTGTGACTGTGGTGTCCAGTGCAGCAGCGCTGGCCCTGTTGGGCCACTGAAATGTCTGGGATGCCTTCACACTGAAGGATCCACAGGAAGCTGTTGTGCGGAAGGCAACAAAATGAACCCCGGACCCCTCTTGAATGCAACTCCATGGCCACTGAAGGGTCTGTGGCGTGACTGGCGTCCTGGGCACGTTCCATCTCTCACGTGTGGTGCTGAGCACTCTACATAGACGAGCTCAGGTAACCTTCACCAGAGTCCTGGGAAACAGGAACAAAAATGACCCCCAATTTATAGGAAAGATACCCAGGCTCATGAAAGCTGTTTTTAAAGGTGGTTGTTTCAAAGTTTGCCCATATAGCAAGAATATGTTACTATTTTTATATTTTACTTCACAGGATTTAAATTTTCATAAACTATTTTTTTTTAAAAAAAAGCATGTCTGTTCACATTTCTGCCCAACCTGCATCTTTTACTTAGAAAAGAACTACAGTCTTTAATGGAGATGTCCATGCGTTATAACCAACATGAACCTTGTAATAAGGGGTGCACGTGATTGCGTGGACCCCTTTTCCAAAAATCCCATATAAACTGACCTCTCACCTACCTGTTTGGAGCAGTTCCTCACAGCTCTCCGAGAGGCTGTCTCCTGGGCTATAATCCCCACTAAATCCCCAGGATAAAATGAAAACTCACAGCTCTCCGTATGCGTTCTCACCTCAGTGAACACCTTCTATGGATTTTGTGGTGGTGGTTGTGAACTGGCTACAGAAACACGCTACACAAATGTTCCAAGTATTTCTGCAGCATCTGAAGAGTTATGCGAAGGGAGTGTTGGAAGGTCTGAGTGTTGAAAGAGGCTCTTTGACTCACAATTGTGTGACCACCTGGATATCTCCACAGGCGCACCTCTGTGAGGTGGATACGATGATGGCTGAGGGCGTGGATCCTGGAGCCAGCCTGCCTGGGTTTGAACGTTGGCTTGGCTCCTTCTGATCTGTGTGACCTGAAGCAAGTGATGAGGACTCTCTGTTCTCTTATCTCAGAAAGAGGGGTAATAATAGAAGGCAATTAAGGAAATCAAAATGTGTAAAGACATTAGCTCAGTGCCTCCCACATGGAGGGTGCTCTAAAATGTTCATCATTCTAAATATTTGTGTAGAAAGGGAGGAGATCCTAGTCCGTGGGAGAGAAGAACTGAAGAAGTTTATTCACTCGTGTAATCACCACAGCCTGGTGCTGAGGATAAATGAACAGAACAGATCTCGTCAGTGGTGGAGACAATAGCCATTCTCCTTTGATATAAAAGGGCTTCCCTGATGGCTCAGAGGGTAAAGGGCCTGCCTGCAGTGCAGGAGACACAGTCGGGAAGATCCCCTGGAGAAGGGAATGGCAACTCACTCCACTGTTGTTGCCTGGAAAACCCATGGACAAAGGAGCCTGGCGGGCTACAGTCCACGGGGTCGCCGAGTTGCCCTAAGTACACACACAACTTTGCTCTAATGATGGCAGCTGTTACGTGACACAGGATTGCCCGGCTAGGGACTACACCTCCCAGCATCCCTTGCAACTAGATGTCACCACGTGACCGTCTCTGGCCAATGAGCTGTAAGGAAAAGTGCTCTGGGCTTCTTGTAGGAGTCGCCCTTTGAAGGACGGAAGGTGTCTTCCCCTCTCCTCGTCCCCCAACTTGCCCCGAACCAGAATGTGGACTGGGTGTGGGGGTGAGCCCTCTCCAGCCACGTGGCACAGAGCACCGAGGTCAAAGGACCCTGGCTGCCCAACTCCACGGTGCTGCACCGCCCCAGCCCTGGAGTTTCACACACAGACCACAGCCTTGAGAGAGACAGCAAGTTGGGTTTATTGAAGCCGCCATATTGGGGGTTTCACATCACAGAAGCCCAGCATGCATGTTTGGGGGGCGCGCAGGCGGCCTGGAGCGGGAGGCCGGGGGGCCCTCAGGATTCAGGAG
This sequence comes from Ovis canadensis, assembly GCF_042477335.2. Classification (NCBI taxonomy): domain Eukaryota; kingdom Metazoa; phylum Chordata; class Mammalia; order Artiodactyla; family Bovidae; genus Ovis; species Ovis canadensis. The sequence goes on from NC_091258.1 coordinate 78,399,106, forward strand.
ATGTAGAGGACGCTGAGGCAGCACAGGGGACACTCCCAGGCCTGGATCTCCTGGTACTTTGCGCGAGGCTTCGAAGGGGAGGTGTACTTCGAGCCAGCTCTCGAACCTCCAGGAGAAGGTTGCGAATCAAACTCGGAGTCTTTCGAATCCATGTAGAAAGTGAAGCAAAAGCCGGGCTGGAAGGAAAGACAACAGGGAGGAGAGAGGAGAGCTTTACTGCCCTGGGGGGAGGGGCCCCTCGCCCTTAGTTTGAGGGGCTGAGCACAGACTTCAGGGGCGACCCACCTGGGGTTGAATTCCTTCTTCGCCCAGTACAGCTGGGGATCCTGAGGCAGATAACCTGCCCTTCCCTGGCCTCAGTTTACATTTCTGTATAATGGACTGTAAGTAACTGCTCCCTCACAGAGGCGTGTAAGGACTGAACAAGGTAATCCAAAAAAAGGATCATTAAATGTAACAATGTTTGCCGCTTTGTGAGAGCTGGAAACCCGTCAGCTGTGACAATGTTTGCTTTGCTGGTTTTCTTAAAACCATCTGCTTTCCTAAAAAATTAAACACTTCTTCCCAATAGAAAGCATCACCCACGGTGCTGGCAGTATTGAAGCTGTAGTGATTTCTGGGAGGACTGCTATTTCTATCCAATGGTTTTTGAGCATTTAGGACGCTTTTAGCCTGAATGACATATCAGGTCCCATTTAATCCTCACGAGGTGGCCTCTGATCTTGTTTCTCCATCCTGCAGATGAGGAAATGGGGGTAGGGAGGCACTGGTAAGCTTTCCCACTCTGGCATTTGATCAGACGTATAGGTGGGAAACATGCAGCACTCAGGATTAGAAATGAGAACATAAGCTTTTTGATTCTCCAGGCAAGAATACTGGAGTGGGTTGCCATGCCCTCCTCCTTCAGGGGATCTTCCCAACCCAGGGATGAAACCTGTGTCTCCTGTACTGACAGGTGAGTTCTTTTCCACTAGCACCACCTGGGAAGCCCATTTTCCCAGGTAAGCGCAGCACAGCTGTGAACCCGCTCCATCCTCCTAGTAATCCCATGTGCAGTTCCTACCGCCCTGTTTCACAGATGAGGAAACTGAGCCACAGAGAAGTTCAAGAACTGGTCCCCGGTCCCACAGCTGGTAGTGGCTGACGCCGGGTTTGAACTCAGCGCTGAGACTCTGGAGTTGGGGCCCTTAGCCTCAGAGGGCTGGGATGCCAGCTGGAAAGCTTGGTGTGGGCAGGACGGCGTTCCCTCCACACGGTGCCCTCACCTCTGCAGAACCGCCCTTCTCCTATTCCCAGGTTACCAGCCCTTCCCACTTGTGACATTTGGGGTCCAGAGCTTTCTTGCGGTGGGTGGGGCAGGGGCGTCCTGAGTATTGCAGAAATGCTAAGCAGCATTCCTGGCCACCGGATGTCATTAGCACGACCCCTTCAATTGTGACAAACAAAAATGTTTCCAGACATTGAAGGCGTCCCCTGAGGGACAAACCATCTCTGGCTGAGAATCACCGCCTCATCCTTCCTTGTGTTCTCCAGGTATGGGGAAAGGGAGGGATCGGCTTCCCTTCGCATTCCCATGGTCAGGTGACCCGGCCTGGGGCCATTAGGGTCCTGCATCACCTCAGCTGATGATTGGTTCCGTGGAGGACACAGGACCTGGAAAGACCAATCAGAGTGGTCTCTGCTTCTAGGATAGCTGATGATTGGTTCAGTGGTGAGCAAAGGACCTGGAAGGACCAATCAGAATGGTCTCTGCTTCTAGGATAGCTGATGATTGGTTCAGTGGTGAGCAAAGGACCTGGAAGGACCAATCAGAATGGTCTCTGCTTCTAGGATAGCTGATGATTGGTTCAGTGGTGAGCAAAGGATCAGGAAGGACCAATCAGAATGGTCTCTGCTTCTAGGATAGCTGATGATTGGTTCAGTGGTGAGCAAAGGACCTGGAAGGACCAATCAGATTCTCTCTAAGTTATTTAGTGCATCTACAAGTGTCTCTCCAATGAGTTCCTATTAGAAATGAGAAAGTCAGATATTATTCAGTGAAGAAATGGCACAAGCATCTTGGCCCAATGGATCAAAACTCGCATCACCAGTGATGGCGCACAGACGTCATGTGCATCAAAGTGTGATGTTCTGAGAAGGACACGGCATCACTTAGGTGGTGCTCCAGAGATCATAGCTTATCCTGAATCTCATTCACAGGGAGATGGTCAAAAATATACCCAATAAACCACAATATGGAATGGGTGTGACTCTGGACTTCAAAATGGTCAGTGCCGTAAAAGGCAAACAAGGCTTAGGAGACTGTCTAGCTTAAAGAAAACTACAGATACGTTACTAAGTACAATCTCTGCCCTGGACTAGGCCTTGTGTTGGAGGGAAAAGAATGCCAAATGGACAGTATGTAGCAAATTATTAATATCAAAACCAGTACAGGGATAAGATGAAGTGTGCATCGGGGCTGAATGCAGGAAGGTGACAATATCCCCACCCCTATGTAATAGAATATTATCTTTCTAAGGCGATACACACTTAGGTATATTATGTGTATATATACTGTAATAAATATACATATATGTGTATAATATATACATAGATATTATTTATTTTATTAAAGAAAATATGTAAATAGAAAAAATGTTAGCAACTGGTGAATTTGGATGATCTTTATACCGTCTGTGACTCGTACTTTCTTTTCTAATATAATTTCTAAAGAGTCCTCCCGGGGACTGTTGCAAGCACTTGTAAGAAAGACGTTCTCGCAGGCATCTGACCCAGGGCCTCCCCTGACTCCTCTCACCAGGGTCCCTCCAGCCTCCCCTCCTGCCCGTTAAGAAGCCCAGAGACAGAGCCGACGCCTCATTGGCCAAGGGTGAGTCACGTGCCAGCCCAGGGCCAATCACTGGGAACCTCGGCACTGCCGGCCCTGATTGGTCAGGGGTGTACCTGGAGGGGTAGAGGATGGGATCAGATCCACCCAAAGTGCGTGGAGACAGGTGGTCCCCCCAGAAAAGTCAAGGGGGTTAGCAGGAGAAGGAGGGCTGGTACCCAGGTGGACAAGGCCACAGCTGCCTTTGCAGGAGGGACCGGTCCCTAATTCATTCCTTCACTTAATCAGCCCGAGTGTATACGGCGCCAGACACGGGTTACATCTGATCTAGACGGGGGTATATCACTGAGCAACACAGGGGCTTCCTGCTGCCATCCTCCCCCTGAACTGCTCTCATAAGGGAGACGGATTAGGAACAAATAGATAGATGGTCTAATCTCAAGTAGCAATTATAATGCGGAAGAAATTCAGCAAGGCAAGGGGTTGGGGAGGCAGTGAGAAGGGAGGCTTCATGAAGGAGGTGACATTGGAGCAGAGGTTGGAATTAGCAAAGAGAAGGAGGCAGCAAAGAGGGCAACACCCTCAAGGAAAACCATCCTCTTCATAGGATGGGGCCACATCTGGGACGAGGGAGGGGCAAGGGGCACCCACTACCCAAGGGTCCTTGCTGGGCAGAGAGGGTGGCCGATAAGCCTGACCTCTCAGGCCCAGGGTTCTCTAGTCAAAGGAGAAAACAAGCAGACTCACCATGGGACACGTCGGCACCCGTTTGGCTGACACTCTTGCATTCTTCCTGCTGGGCTCCCTTCGCTGACCAGTAGTGCTCTCAAAAGGCAGGGCTGAGCAAGGAAGAAAGAGGCATGAGGCCCTCTCGCCTGCTGAGGCTTGCGAAACTCGAAAATAATAAGATGTTCATCGTGAAACCAGTGACGATGGCTAATACCTGTGGAGGACCTGCTGTGTGTCAGGCACGCTTTTAAGTATTTTGCAGGTATTAGCTTGTTTGGTTATTCATGATAACTCTCTGAGATGGCACTGTATTCATCCAACTTTAGAGATAAGGAAACAGAGAGGGTAGAACACTGGCAGGAGGTTGCAAAGCAATGCCTGCAGAGATGCATGAAGTTGCATCCTGAAGGTCCGCAGGGAACAGGCAGGGAACGTTAGTGAGTGGAGGGGCTGGACTTGGACAACAGGGGCTCTGGAGGTAGTGATGCCCTGGGGCACCCGTGCCCAGGAGGAAGGCACAGCTGATACGCAGGTGCCCGTGGGGCACATCTCTCCAGAAGACACTTGGGATTCCCTGAAGAAGACAGACATGTCGATTTGGAGTGAGAGTCCCTGCTATTTCCAAGCTGCCCGCAAATCCATCTATTTCCTTACAGCCTCCTCCATTCCTGGGAACAGAAGCTGGCCTCTCTGGAGGACCATCCAGGCCACCTGTGCAAACGTCCCCTCAGACGCTGCCATCTCCCTTTTTGAACATGTAGCCCTGGATCCACTCTGCTGTGTGCAATGTGACCCAAGCATTGTCTGACTTCCACCTGCATTTATTGTCATCGCCAAAGACTGGGAAGAACCCAGATGGCCACCTGCAGGAACCTGGTTAAGCTTCCCTGAAGTCTCAGCGGTAAAGAATCCGCCTGCCAGTGCAGGAAACACACGAGACCAGGATTCAGTCCCTGAGTCGGGAAGATCCCATGGAGAAGGAAATGGCAACCCACCAGTATTGTGGCCTGGAGAATTCCATGGACAGAGGAGCCACGCAGGGTTACAATCTGTAGGGTTGCAAAGAGTCAGACATGACTGAAGCAACTTAGCACACATCTAGCACAGAGGGACGTGGGATCCCAGGCAGCTGGAACACAAAGTGGCCATCTTGTGGGGGAGGGTCCTCGAGACCCCCAGGCCAGACGGCTTCAGATCCCACCGTGAGCTGATGATTCGCACTTTTCACCCTTCAGATTTCCCATCTGGAAAAGGAGGTGATTCCTGTCCCTCCCTCACTGTGAAGCATGCGTGACTGGATGTGTGGAAAGCCCTGGGACTGTGACCGGAAGATTCTCAGTGTCAGAGCAGAAATAAATGAAACGAAACACTGTGGGAGTGAAAGTTGCGTGTGTGGTACACACCCACATATCAGACATAAATACACAGTAACAGATACACACACATCCTTGTCTCCATGAGTGAGCACAGAACATTCTGGAAGACTGGACAAGGAGCTGGGAAGTAGCTGTGTCTGGGGAAGGAACTATAAAGCTGAGCGATGGAGAGGCATGTCTGTGTTTTATGTGATGCTTACAGACTGCTACAGATTTGATAGAATACGTGGGGGAAGACACGGTGGATTGGGCCAGTATCTGTCCTACCATCGTCGCATCAGCTACAGCGGCCGGGCGCCCCTCAGGCACCCCTCCCTCAGAGGAGCAGCGGCAGGCACTCGGGCTTGGGGCCAGTCTTCAGGCTCCATGCTTCCCCATCGCCTGGAGACCTCCCCACTCCCCCCTGCCCACAGTTTCAGCCCCACGCGAGTCTCACCTCTTCTCTGCGGAGGCCTGGTCTGCACCTCCTCCCTTCCCTGGCCCCCGATGGTGCTCAGAGGCAGCATCATGGCACCACTGCTCCCTGCAGACAGGACACAGAGCAGTTAGTGCCTGGGCGGTGGAGCCGGGCGGCCCGGGTGTGGCTCTCAGAGCTCGGGTGGCCTCAGCAGCTCCATCCCCTCCCACGTCTCCAGGTCCCCAGCATCCAAGGGCACCAGCTGCCAATGCCTCCTGCTGGTTTCCTCCAAGGCCCAGGGTGTGATCTGGGGACAGCGGTGGTCATGGCGCCCGGCGAGGACAAGGGCAGGGCTCGTGGTACCTGGGGCTCACCCCCCTTTAAAACTAGAACAACCGTGACACGAAGTGCTGGGACCAGGAAGCTGCAGCTCGGCCTCTGGAGTCTGGCATACAGCAGGCACTCAGTAAGTGCACTTGTGGAGCAGTACCAGGGCTGTCTTTCAGCTCCGTCCAGGGGGCTACCAGGCAGCCTGCCCAACGGGTTCAGACAGGCCCTCCCCTCCTGTCCTTGCCCTTCCAGGTACAGGAGGTTTCGGTCCCGCCCTCAGGACCACAGTGAGGGGAGGGGCCGGGCCCCAGACCCCCCAGCACAGCCCTGGGGCGGGGCCAGCCCTGCAGGGAGGGGGCTTGGCCCAGGCTCAGTGTGGGGACCTCACCTCTGCCCCTGGGCAGGACGTGGGCCAGTGTGTCTGGGGTGAGAACTGGGGGATTCCAGCCTGCCAGTCACTGGCTGGGGATCTCAAAATTTAACAACAGCAGCAAGAAAGACACAGCACCCTGAGGTTTGCGTTTCAGACACTCAGATCACTGTTTAGCATAAGGGTCTCCAAACACTGCATGGGTCGTGTCTCCACATGACATGAGAATTCATTTTGTATTTATTCTTGTAAATGGTGTTTCAGTATTGGCAAGTCCCAGGGAATATTTGGGACGTACTTATACTAAACGGTGGAGAAGGAAATGGCAATCCACTTTAGTACTATGGACAGAGGAGCCTGGTAGGCTACAGTCCACGGGGTCGCAAAGCGTCGGACACGACTGAGCGACTTCACTCACTTACTATACTAAAAGGTAATTCATTATTTATCTGAAATTTCAATTTAAGTATTTATCATGTATTTTACCTGGAAAGCCCCCGTTTGGGGGTATTTGACCTCTTGTGCTGTCACCTTTCCCCTCCACAAAATGAGCAGAATGATGAAACGTGAGGATTAAACAGGATTAAATGCATGTCAGGTGCTGAGCACACAGTCTGACCCAGACCCAGGCAGTCGTGTGTCGGCTCCAACTCTATCGCTGTTGGGGGAGGGGGTCAGGGGGCCTCCCCCCACCGGCTCCCACCCACCTTCCCTGAATCACTGTCTCTGATGCTGGGACCCTCCAGGCTGACCCTGACCTCCCCGGCGCCCCTCCCCACCAGTCCAGGGCCTCCTTCTGGGCCAGGTCGTCCGGGGGAGAGGAACCCTGCGGGAGGGAGAAGCCCCCTGGGTCACCGAGCCGCTGCGGCACAGGGACGAGGGGCGGGTCACCAGGTCAGGTGGGCTTCAGAACTGGGCCAGCCCTCCGGAGCCCTCAGAGCTAGGATGACCCCCCCCCCAGGATCTCGGTGACCCCTCGGGGCCTCTCCTGAGCTCCGGCTCTCCAGGACGCTCTCCAGGCAGAGGCACCCGGGGCGCCAAGAGGTTTATTCAAAAGAACCGAGAGCCACCTGGGGACACGCCGCCCTGCCATCCCAGAGATGAAAACACAAACCGGAGCCTCCCCGGAGGCTGCCCCTCTGAGAGGCGCCCCCCCCGCCCAACAACCAGACATGACGCCCGAGATCCCTGGAGGTCGACAAGCCCGTTTCCAAGGCCTTAGTCAGCAGGCATCATCACAGGCGTCCCGGAGGACCTCCAAAAGCCTTCAGAAGTTCCCTTGCCGCAGACTCCCCTCTGGACTGCCCCCCAGAAATAATTTCTGGATATTCTCTTCGGTCAGGGCTGTGCCTGGACCATGACCCCCACCTGACCTCTCCTGGGTCCTGTAGTGGCCCCCCGCAAAGTCCTGCCTCCTCCTGCAAACTCAGAAGTCCACAGGCCTGCCCCTGTGGTCCCTAATATGAGTTGTGGGGTTGGAGAAGACTCTTGCGAGGCCCTTGGACTGCAAGGAGATCCAACCAGTCCATCCTAAAGGAGATCAGTCTTGAGTGTTCATTGGAAGGACTGATGTTGAAGCTGAAACTCCAATACTTTGGCCACCTGATGCGGAGAACTGACTCATTTGAAAAGACCCTGATGCTGGGAAAGATTGAGGGCAGGAGGAGAAGGGGACGACAGAGGATGAGATGGCTGGATGGCATCACCCACTCAATGAACATGGGTTTGGGTGGACTCTGGGAGTTGGTGATGGACAGGGAGGCCTGGCGTGCTGCAGTCCATGGGGTCGCAAAGAATTGGACACGACTGAGCAACTGAACTGAAAACCAGGGGAGCAGGAGGGGGTCCCCGCCACCCCCTCTTGCAGACACCCCAGCCTTCTCTGCCGGCTGCAGTCTTTGTTCCTCCTGGTGACCCCAGAAACCCTCAGACTTGGGAGGGGCCGCGAGGCTCAGAAGGTGAGGCCACCCTCAGGGAGACCTGGTTCCTCAAGGGGCCCCTCTGCCCGTCCCATTGTGCCTCAGTGGCCCCCAGCCGGCGCCCCTGCGCCCCACCGTCCAGGAGGCCCCCGCACATTTTCCCTGGGTGCCCCCGCCCCGTGCTCCCCGCGGAGACCCCCCGCAGTGCCATCCTGCTGGAAAGGCGGAGACCCTTCATGACCGCAGCCACAGAACTGACCTCGAGACTGACATCGCGACCCGGGTCTCTCTTCGACCCTGGGCACGAGCGGGATGGGGGGGCCGGTGCTTTTCCTTGACACCCGGACAGGGCTGGCTCTGGGGATGCCCGCGGAGCCTGTGGACAAACCCAAGAGAATGAACGCGGCTCAGTTGCTCGGCGACACAAGCCCCCCGGCAAACCCCAAACAGCAAGTCAGGTGGTTAACACGGTCTCTGACACCCGCACAGGCGTCGTTGGAATGTTCACTGCAATTTCATTACTCGTTGGAGCGGGGGGTCCCGGGCCTCTTCATCCAGGAAGACCCCCAGCCTGCCAGCACCACTGTCCCTCTTCTGAGGTGTCCCTACTGGACCTCAGCACAAAGCCCCTCCCCCAGCGCCCCTCCCCCACTGTCCAGGCCAGGCCTTCCTGGGAAAGGCACAGAGGCTCGGCCTTCAGAGACCCAGGGGTGGGGGGCGCTGGGGACCCTCGGGGGTGGGGGGAGGGGTGGCTCCTGCAGGATCACAGACACACAGTGACTCCCTCCTGGGAGCTGACCCCCTGCCCGGGACTCCCAGGATGACACTCTCAACAACTCCCAGACACACCCCTGGCCCCAGAGCCCCACGTGTGCAAATGAAGACACACTTGTAGATCCTGAAGCACACGCAGATGGGCAGGAACATCCTGAGGTTCAGGGAAACTCAGGCACACGCACACACGCAGACGTGCAGATACAGCTTCAAATACTGGGCACTTCCAGGCACACACACTGAGGACACACACCTTTGCACGCTCTGATCTCAAAGGACACCCTATGGGACACCCAGACCACCTCTGTCTGACACCCCAGGGTCCACCCTCAGTCTCACCTGGGGACCCACCCCCCAGAGGACGCCCCCTCTCAGACCCCGGTCCCTCCCCTTTGCACTCTCTCCAGATGGTTTTCTTTAAACCTCAGAATCACTCCTTTGGGAGTATAGGCTTGGAAACAATTGAAACCTACTAGGAAATCAAATCAGGCAGATATGCAGAAAGACACCCTGGCGTGTCTCTCTCAGACACCCTCAGAGACACCCAGGCATGCACACAGACACACACATATCCACACCCACACTGCAGTCACAGACGTTCCTGGAAAATCAGACACCGCCTCAGCTCGCGGGCCTTTTGGAAACGCTAAGACCCGCTCACAAATCCACACGCACAAACGTGCATATTCAGGTTCGCGGAGCTTGAAAAAGCAGACAGTCCAGACAGTCACACACAGACACACGCACGTACGAACTTGCAGAAACACCTATTTCCAAACAGATACTTTGGACACGGGGGCATAAAGACACACACGCCTGGGCAGACACGCTTGCCAAGCCGGAATCGGCCTCCAGACACAGGGTCCCCTCGGGCCGGCCCCCGGGGCAGACCCTCTGTCTCCCCCCGAGGCCGCCCCCCTCAGCGGCGCGCTCCGCGCCCTCCCGGGCCCCGCCGGCCGCAGGCGCGGCGCGCAGACACCGAGGCTCCGGAACGCCTGGCAGGCGCGCCTCGCGCCCGCCTGCTCCGGTGCCCCCCCCCCCCCCCGAAAGGCTCCGCGGGAGGCGCCTGGCCCCTCCGCCCCGCCCAGGCTCCCCTCCAGGCGCGCCCCGGTCGGCCTCCCGGGCTCCCTCCGGCCCGGCCCCGCCGCCTCCCCGGGGCGCCGGGCCCGCCACGGGCGCCGCGCGGCGCGCAGCCCAGCCCTCGTACCTCCGGGCGGCTCCGGGCCGGGCGCCTGCTCCTCCTGCACCTGCCCCGGCAGGAGGCCCAGCCAGGCCCTCACCCGCACGGCCCAGTCCTCCTCGCTGCCCTCCAGCCTGCTGTCTCGCCGGCGGCCCGAGGAGCCCTCGGACCACGAGCCGCCCGCCTCGCGCCTCGGAAGGGTCTGAGGACTGCGGCCGCCCTCGGGGCGCCGCGGGCTCCTCGGGGGGCTCCCCGGCGCGCGCGCCCGCGCCCCGCCGCCCGCAGCGCACCCGCACCTCCCGGCCCGGCGCCGCCGCGCTCCCCGCGGCCACCCCGCGCGCCCGCCGCCCCCCGCCCCGCACTGCGCACTCTCCCGGATGGCGCAGACCCTTCGCAGGCGCGGCGGCGGGACGGCCCCCCCGGCCGGCGGCGGCTCGGAGCCCGGGCGGGCTGCACCGCGCCGCTCGCTGGCGTCCCGCGCCGGGGCTCCCTGGGGACCCCCGCGACGGCGGCGCGGGAGCAGCGGCTCGCGCCCCGCGACCCCGCCCCGGCCCGCAGGGGCTCAGATGGAGCGGCTCCAGCAGGGCCCGAAACGAAGTGCCCCAAGCGCTCGCGCTGGCCCGGTTCTGTGGTCCTCAGGGTTGCAGGACTGGAAATTCTGCCTTCACACCCCCAACCCCGTGAGCCAGCGTCCCGGCATCACTGTCTCCCTGGAGGGGCTTCCACCTGGGCCCCGCCAGTGCCCCTCCTCCACCTGGTCCCCGCCCGGGCCCAGGTCTTCCAGGAGGCAGGTCGTGGGGTTCACAGGGAAGAACCGTGTTACACTGCCGAGCAACAGAGACCCAAGGGCCTGGATGCCCGGGGCGGGGGTGGCACTGGTGTCTGGGGGCCCGCCCTGCACAATCTTCAGATACGCAGTGACCCCCAGGCTCGCGGTGATCCCTCTCCCAAACACCCACACACTCACTGCTGCACACAATGGCCTACTCTCAAACTCCCAAGATGACCCCTCAACCTCCCAGGCCTGCTGGGGATAGTTGAGACCTACTTGTGGATGGGCACACCTCGCCTGGGCTGTCTGTTAAGGATGGTCCCTGAGTGCACACCCAGTCATGTCCAGCTCTTGTGGCCCGCGAGGCTCCTCTGTCCATGGGATTCTCCAGGCAAGCATACTGGAGTGGGTTGCCATTTCCTCCTCCAGCGGATCTTTCCCAGCCAAGGGAACCCATGCCTCCTTCACTGGCAGGCCAATGCTTCACCACTGCGCCACTGGGAAGCCCAGGGGTGCTCACGGAGAAATGCTGTCTTCCCTTCCGGGAGCAGGATTCCAGCTGAGATTCAGAGCTTTCATGTCCTGGAAGAAAGGGGGAATGGATCCAGAGGAGGCTTGGGTTCAGCAAGAGTGGCGAAACCTTCCAACAGGATAAAATATTATACAGAAACGAGAAAATCTCCTTCCCCTCCAGCTCTCCCGGCCATGTTTCCTACTGAAGGTAACCTCCACTACCGTTAGCCAATTTCCTGTCTATGCCATCAGAGATAAATATGTATTCATTTACTTGTATGCTTAATTATCACTCACCTAGAGCCAGACATCCTGGAATGTGAAGTCAAGTGGGCCTTAGGAAGCATCACTACGAACAAAGCTAGTGGAGGTGATGGAATTCCAGTTGAGCTATTTTAAATCCTAAAAGATGATGCTGTGAAAGTGCTGCACTCAATATGCCAATAAATTTGGAAAGCTCAGCAGTGGCCACAGCACTGGAAAAGGTCAGTTTTCATTCCAATCCCAAAGAAAGGCAATGCCAAAGAATGCCCAAACTACCACACAATTGCACTCATCTCACATGCTGGGAAAGTAATGCTCAAAATTCTCCAAGCCAGGCTTTAGCAATACGTGAACCATGAAATTCCAGATATTCAGGCTGGATTTAGAAAAGGCAGAGGAACCAGAGATCAAAGTGCCAACATCCACTGGATCATGGAAAAAGCAAGAGAGTTCCAGAAAAACATCTATTTCTGCTTTATTGACTCTGCCAAAGCCTTTGACTGTGTGGATCACAATAAACTGTGGGAAATTCTTCAAAAGATGGGAATACCAGACCACCTGGCCTGCCTCTTAAGAAACCTATATGCAGGTCAGGAAGCAACAGTTAGAACTGGACATGGAACAACAGACTGGTTCCAAATAGGAAAAGGAGTACATCAAGGCTGTATAGTGTCACCCTGCTTATTTAACTTCTATGCAGAGTACATCATGAGAAATGCTGGGCTGGAGGAAGCACAAGCTGGAATCAAGATTGCCGGGAGAAATATCAGTAACCTCAGATATGCAGATGATACCATCCTTATGGCAGAAAGTGAAGAGGAACTAAAGAGCCTCTTGATGAAAGTGAAAGAGGAGAGTGAAAAAGCTGGCTTAAAGCTCAACATTCAGAAAACAAAGATCATGGCATCTAGTTCCATCACTTCATGGGAAATAGATGGTGAAACAGTGTCAGACTTTATTTTTTCTGGCTCCAAAATCACCGCAAATGGTGATTGCAGCCAGGAAATTAAAAGACGCTTACTCCTTGGAAGGAAAGTTATGACCAACCTAGATAGCATATTCAGAAGTAGAGACATTACTTTGCCAACAAAGGCCTGTCTAGTCAAGGCTATGGTTTTTCCAGTGTTCTTATATGGATGTGAAAGTTGGACTGTGAAGAAAGCTGAGCGCTGAAGAATTGATGCTTTTGAACTGTGGTGTTGGAGAAGACTCTTGAGAGTCCCTTGGACTGCAAGGAAATCCAACCAGTCCATTCTGAAGGAGATCAGCCCTGGGATTTCTTTGGAAGGAATGATGCTAAAGCTGAAACTCCAGTACTTTGGCCACCTCACGCGAAGAGTTGACTCACTGGAAAAGACTCTGATGCTGGTAGGGATTGGGGGCAGGAGGAGAAGAGGACGGCCGAGGATGAGATGGCTGGATGGCATCTCGATGGACATGAGTCTGGGTGAACTCCGGGAGTTGGTGATGGAGAGGGAGGCCTGGCGTGCTGCGATTCATGGGGTCGCAAAGAGCCAGACACGACTGAGCGACTGAACTGAACTGATGCATGGATATGCATGTGTGTATTTAAATAAACAGAAATACGTTTCATCTGCCCATCCCTCTGTTTCTTTCTTAAGCGTGAGTGATATCCTACCATACACACTCTTGCTTTTGTGTTTTTTTTCGCTAACAAATGAATATATTTTAGAAATTTTTGTCATATCTGTCCATACAGTACTGCCTCGTTCTTTTTAACAGCAGTAGACTATTGCACGGAGTGACTTTACCGTGATTTGTATAACCAGTGTCCAAAGGCTGGACATTTAGGTGGCTTCTGGGCTTTTCTTACTACCAACATGACTGGACTAACCTTCTCTGAAAGTGTGTCATTGCACACAGTTGGAAGCTTATCAGACAGGTTTTAGAACGGAAGGCACCGCATCAGAGCATACGTCCATTTCAAATTTGGGAGGAGCTCTTTCCAAGCCACCCTTCCCAAAGAGGACCAGAGGAGACTCTGACTGACAGCGGATGTGGACAGGCCAAGGCCACATATAGGGACACAGTTTAAAGTCTTTACGAAAGCTGGGTCAAAACACAATTAGAAACAGTTTCATTTCTTCACTGCTAATTACTGTTTCCTCTGTCCCCACTTCTGATTGGGTGGTTGGTCTTTGTCTTATCTGTTTATAAGAGTTCTTTACATATTAAGGATATTGATCTCGTCTGTCTAATGTGTACTGAAATTACCTGTGATGTTCATCATTCATACATTGGCTTTCTTTATGGTGTCGGTAAAATATTTTTGAATACATGAATGAATAACTTAACGGACCATCAAGTTCTAAGCTTGATCCGCAAATCGGAAGTCATGGGCAGCGCTACGCTCCCGGGTGTATATGAAGGCAGCTTGAAAAAACAGTTGCAGATTTAAACACATACTCCTTGCACTTGCTGAGGCTTACTTGGCTCTAATTCAATCTAACACATCCTAAATTAAATGAACCCTTATAAACCCACTGGTGTGTCTCCCAAATCATTCCCACCGTGGAACCTGGCACCTCCAGTGGCTCAAGCCAGATTCCATGAAGGCATCCAAGACGCTCACCTCCCCCCTTGGTCTTCCACATCCAATCCCTAGAACACCCTTTGGCTCAATCTTTTATCTTTGAATCCTGAAGCTATACTGAAGCAGCGATCAGTCACCTTTATTTTCAAGGGTCTCATGGCAAGATTTTTAGCCTTTCTGGGCCAATAAGTCTCTATTGCAGCTAAAGGACTTTGCATTAAAGCAGTCCAGACTCACATAAGAAATAGACGTGACTGTGCCGAAAAGTCCTTATTTGCACAAACAGGCTGTGGACTGGACGGCCATAGTCTGTCCATCTCTGACCTGGAGAATTTTCTCTGCCAGCTCCTGCAGTGGACAAAGCAAGCTGCTCTCTGATGAAACGGCAGTTTTGACAGAAACGTAAACCACTGTACTTTTTTTCTTTAAAGATATATTTTGTGAAAATTTGAATTCCATGAGGCTGAAAAAGTGGAATGTAAAGAGTAGCCAGAGAGTCCTGGTTTACATTCAGAAACCAAAATAATAATCTTTAAAGACAGCTCTCACGAGCCTCGGGTTTCTCCCCTATAAACTGGGGTCATATTAGCTCCTGTTTCCTAGGGATCTGCTGATGGTTACCTGAGCTCCTCTACGTAAAGCGCTCAGCACCATGAGTGACAGGCGGAAGTACCCAGGAAATGTCTCCATTTGCCGAATGTCAGCAGTCAGAGACTGGTTAATCTAGCCCAGGCAGAGGAGGTGTCCTGCAGCCCGGGCACTGGCCAAGCTGAGAATCGAAGTGCCCAGAGGACCCTGCCTGGAGCCAAGAGTCCCCAAGACACACTGATAAGATGCTCTGTAAGACTGTGCTCTTGAGGGATCTCACAGTGCCCAGCCCAAATCCTCGTTGTCTAGGGCCTATAGTGAAAGTCGCTCAGTTGCGTCCAACTCTTTGCGACCCCAAGGACCATACAGTCCATGGAATTCTTTAGGCCAGAATGCGGAAGTGGGTAGCCTATCCCCTTCTCCAGGGGATCTTCCCGACTCAGGAGCCGAACTGGGATCTCCTGCACTGCACGAGGATTCTTTACCAACTGAGCTATCAGGGAAGCCCGAGGGGCTCTAGTGTGATAATTCTGAAAACCTAAGCAATCTAAGCCAGTCCTGACACAGACCCTCCAGTGACCGTGGAAATGTTCTGTATCTACCGTGCTCGGTGTGGTAGCCGCTGGCCACATCCGGCCACTGAAATGTAGCTGGCGGGGCTGAGAAACTGTTTTGAACTCAATGTTTAATTCATTTACATTGAAATGTCTTTTTTCGACAATCACAGGTTTCTGATAACCTCCAGCTCATACCACCACACTGAGTAAGGAATTGAAGAATCCTAACGGAGAAGCTGATGGCTTCATAAACTGCCAATGGAAGTTTAAGACAGTTTAAGATCAACAAGGATTCATTACACAGGGCCGAGTGAAGGGTTGAGGATACTTTCCATTTTTACGGCTTTTTGTCTGCAATGCTGGCTTTTAATCTTTGTTTTTCTAGACATAAGGAAACATCTCGCTGTCATTGAATTATGACAGCAATTTAGCAAATTATACCTTGGTAAGCCGAAGTGAAACGTTTATATTGTCTCTCTACCTGATCCTTCCAGAATTTGGAAACTCTTAGCAAGTATTCTTATTTTATGGCAATGTAGTTACCTGCATAAATTCAATAAGAATCTCTTCTTTTAATGGGGCATAAATGGAAACATCGTTGAGAATATGCACAGACTATAACCAGACAGCTTTAAAGAGCCCAGGTGAACTTGAAGGAGTCACACAGCTCCTGGGAAAAACAGCCTGGTACCTTGCTTCAGAGTTCCTAGCAGCACTCCCAGGTAAACAAGAAGAATAGCTCCTGGCAGATGCAGGAATCTCAGCTTACATTAAGGCCTTCCTTGAGAAGCCAGGAAACCCCCCAAATCTGTAGGTTCTGCTATGAAATCTGACTCATCTATGGAGAGGACCGCTGGCCTCCAATCTTCTCGCACCGTGCTCAGCACAGGAGAGATTATTCTCAGACCAGGAAAAAAGGAGATGGCATCAGAAGCAGACAGCTATCCCAAGAGGCCAGACCTGAGCCATGTGAGCTGAAAATGTTAGTCACTCAGTCGTGTCTGACTCTTTGCGACCCCGTGGACTGTAGCCCACCAGGCTCCTCTGTCCATGGAATTCTCCAGGCAAGAACACTGGAGTGGGCTGCCATTTCCTTCTCCAGGGGAGTCTTCCCCACCACAGAATTCAAAGCTGCTGCATCAGAGGCAGGTTCTTCACCCCCTGAGCCACCAGGGAAGCCCAGACCTGACCCATATGACTCTTTATCTTTTTTATTGTGAGGACTTTTGCATGTGGATGAAATGTTTTTCTATCATAAGCAGAATCATATGCAGAGCTTAGAAACTATTCCAGCTGATGGGCTTATGGTCAGCTACCTGTGTGGAGGACTACTGGCTTACTTTGGTGGATTTCTCTTCACCAGTGCTCTCACTGGACGGTCCTTAAGAAACTTATTCTAGAAGAAAGAAAGATTCTTCTGCTGGGGCAGTTTTTAAAACTGAAGTAGAGTTGGTTTATATTAGTTTTGGGTGAACAGCCCAGTGATTTAATATTTTTATAATTATTTTATATTTTATTACTTATAGTTGATTATCTGTATGATTTAAAGTTATTAAAGTCATTGCAAAATAATGGCTATATTTCTCTGTGCTGTATAATATACCCTTGTTGCTTATCTGTCTTATACATAGTAGTTTTTGCCTCTTAATCAGATACCCACCTCTTGGCCCTCCTCCCCTCCTGAGTAACCACTAGTTTATTCTCTACATCCGTTGAGTGTGTGTTAGTTCTGCCCAACTCTTTGTGTCCCCGTGGGCTGTAGCCCGCCAGGCTCCTCTGTCCATGGGATCCTCCAGGCAAGAATACTGGAGTGGGCTGCCATTCCCTTCCCCAGGGGGTCTTCCTGACCGAGGGACTGAACCCAGGTCTCACGCACTGCAGGTGGATTCTTTATCATCTGAGCCACGAGGGAAGCCTTCAGTCTGTTTCTATTTTGTTATATTCATTTGTCTGTTTTATTGTTTAGATGCCACATGTAAGTAATAATATAGAGAGTATTTATCTTTATCTGTTTATTTCACTAAGCCTAATACCTTCCATGTCCATCCACATTGTTGCAAATGGCAGAGTTTCATTCTTTTTTTTAATGACTGAGTAGTATTTCAGTGTGTGTGTGTGTAAGATGTTATATGTGTAGGGATCCAACCCACAGCTCCTGCATTGGAATTTTGGAGTTTTAACCACTGGAAGAAGTCCCAAGAAATGTTCGTTATGGTAAATATTTGCTTAAAGGCAGGAGAGCCTCATCAATGGGAGAGAGATACAGAATTGAAGAGTAAATTTTTTTCACTCATGTGTTCATCACAGGCTAGTGCTGGGGGTAAATGAACATACCAGACCCGGTCAGCAGTGGACACAATGACCATTCTCCTTTGCTGTAATACAGGAGCTATTAGCTGACACAAGATTGCTCAGCTTCTCTTGCAGCTACTTATGGGCATGTGACTGGGCTCCGGTCAATGAGGTTTAAGGAAAAGTGGTCTGGGTATCTTGGAGCAGTTTCCCTTTGAGGGTCTAAGGTGTGTATTCCCTCCCCCTCATCGCCCCCCTTCCGCCTGAGCCAGAACGTGGGTTTGGTGTGGGGGCTGAGCCCTCTCCAGCCACAGAGCCCCCAGGTCAAAGAATCCTAGCCGCCCAGCTCCACGGGGCGGCCACACCTTGGCCCCTGAGAAGTTAACACACAGACCACCCACACGAGAGAGACGGCAAGCTGGGTTTATTGAAGCTGCTGTATCGGAGGTCTCACATCACAGTAGTCCAGCACGCCCCTCTGGGGAGAGCGCAGGGGCTCTGGAGCGGGGGAGGGGGGGTTGGGGGGTGCCCTCAAGCGGGGGTGGGGGGTGCCCTCGGGCTCTAGGAGAGGCAGAGGATGCTGAGACAGCACAGGGGACACTCCCACGCCTGCACCTCCTCATGGTCCACGCCAGGCTTGGAGGGGGAGGTGCAGCTCGAGCCGGGTTTCGAGGCGTCGGGGTCAGACTGGGAATCAGAGTCGGAGTCATCCGTTTCCAGGTAGTAAGCAAAGCAGACACTTGGCTGGAAGGAGAGAGAACAGGGAAGTGAGAGGGAATGTTACGCCCGGGGCGCCCACTCACCCTCAGTGTGAGAGCTGAGCCCTGGCACCCAAGAGCGACCACGGGGGGCTGGGTTCCAAGTCGCTAACAGACAGCTGGGGGCTCTGGGGCACATGACCTGACCTCCCCCCACTTCCGTTTCCAGTTCTGTTTAATGAAATAAAAGTAACTGCTCCCTCAGGGCCGGGTGAGGACTGAACAGGATAATCCAAGAAAAGGATCGTTAATGTTTGATTCTTAGTGAGAGAGGGTTTTACGCCTACTTGGTGCCCTCATCTTGGCAAAACCATCCTGCCTCTCTTCCCAGGAGTCTTAGCCTCCACACTAAGGATATTTTGGGTCCAGATCATCCTTTGCAGTGAGGGTCAGGGGGCCATGCTGGGAATTGGAGGGTGCTGAGAGACATCTCTGGCCTCTACCTGTAGGGTTCCCTGGTGGCTCAGTGATAAAGAGTCCACCTGCAATGCAGGAGACCCAGGTTCGATCCCTGGGTTGCATCCCTGGGTCAGGAAGATCCCCTGGAGAAGGGAATGCCTACCCACTCCAGTATTCTTGCCTAGAGAATCCCATGGACAGAGGAGCCTGGTGGGCTACAGTCCATGGGGTCGCAAAGAGTTGGACACAACTGAGCAACTAACATTTTCACACTTTCACACGAAGATACATTACTAAGCACAATACCTGACCCAGAATGGACCCTGCGATCTGGGGAAAAGAATGAAAACAAGGCAGCATGTAGCTAATTCACGAAACAGAAATACGGACAGAGATTAGATGAAGGCGTGTCTCAAGGTGAAAAGCCTGAATGCTACAACAGCCCACACTTATCTAAGAGTATATTCTATATCTAAGGTCATTAAGACTGAGGAATGCATGTATAAATGTATTTATTAGATAGAACAAGCAAACAAAATATTAACAGTTGGTGAATTTGGATGAACTTTATACCATTTTTGCAAAACCTGTGACTCTCACGTTCTTTTCTAATAAGATTTTCTACCGAGTCCCTTCCGGGACTGTTGCAGGCACTAACAGGCAAGACGTTCTCGCAGACATCTGACCTTCTGCCTCCCCTGACCCCTCTCACCAGGGTCCCTGCAGGCTCCCCTCCTGCCTGTTAAGAAGTCCAGAGACAGAGGAGATGCCTCATTGGCCAAGTGTGAATCAGGTACCAGCCCAGGACCAATCACCGGTAACCTTGGCACTCCCAGCTCTGATTGGCCAAGGGCATACCTGGAGCTGGTCTGAGGATGGGATCAGATCCATTCAAAGTGCATGGAGACAGGTGGTCCCCCCAGAAAAGTCAAGGGGGTTAGTAGGAGGAGGACTGGTACCCAGGCGGATAAGGCCACAGCTGCCTCCACAGGAGGGACCGGTCCCTAACTCAGTCCTTCATGTAATCAGCCGAGTGTATACAGTGCCAGACATGGCTTACATCTGTGCTAGGCAGAGGGGGATATGTCACCGAACAATGCCCCCACAGAACTACTCTAGGAGGGGAGACAGATGATGAACACACAGATGCAAGGTATGTTCTCAGGGAGCAATAATAACGCTGACGGAAATCCAGTAAGGCAGAGGGTTAGAGCCAGATTGGGAGGAAGTGTCTAAGCGAGGCTTCATGAAGGAGGTGACATTGGAGCAGAAGTTGGAATTAGGAAAGAGAGGAGGCAGGAAAGAGGGCAGCGTCTCCAAGAAAATGACCCGCCAGAGGATGGGGCCACATCCTCAAGGGTATACAAGGGGTGCCTAGCCACCCGCAGGTCCTCCTGGGCAGAGAGGGTGAGGAACGCGCCTTTCTTCTCAGAACCAAGGGGGCTCCGGTAAAAGAGACGAAAGAAGCAGGCTTACCATGGGACAGATGGGCAGGAACTTGGCTGACATCGTCCCCTCCTCTTGGTTTAGCAGATCATCAGGGTTCTCAGAAGGCAGGGCTGAGGAGGGGAAGAAAGAGGCGTGAGGCCACCGTGCCCTCTGAGGCTCGAGAAACTAAGTCACAAGGTCTTTATTATGAAACCAGTGATGAAAGGCACCTGTGTTGAGTACTTGTCATGTGCCAGGCACGCTTTTCAGCATTCTACAAGCAGGGGAGTTGTGGGACCTACTACATGAGGTAGTGTCTGGGGGTTCCTCCCAGGCACTGCTCAGGGCCCTCCCTCCTTTAGAGGAGCCGGGGCAGATATTTGGGGTTGGAGGCCCACTGCCTGGACACTCCCGCCTGCCCACAGTTTCCCGGGTCTCACCTCCTTTCTCCGGAGGCCTGGTCTGCACCTCCTCGGTCTCCTGGCCCTCGATGGTGCTCAGAGGCAGCATCATGGCACCACAGGTGCTCCCTGCAGACAGGACACAGAGCAGTTAGTGCCTGGGCGGTGGAGCCGGGCGGCCCGGGTGTGGCTCTCAGAGCTCGGGTGGACTCAGGCAGCTCCATCCCCTCCCACGTCTCCAGGTCCCCAGCAGCCAAGGGCACGTGCTGCCAATGCCTCCTGCTGGTTTCCTCCAAGGCCCAGGGTGTGATCTGGGGACAGCGGTGGTAATGGCGCCCGGCGAGGACAAGGGCAGGGCTCGTGGTACCTGGGGCTCACCCCCCTTTAAAACTAGAACAACCGTGACACGAAGTGCTGAGACTAGGAAGCTGCAGCTCGGCTAACTGGGTATCAAAAGGGCCTCTGGAGTCTGGCATACAGCAGGCACTCAGTAAGTGCACCTCAAGGTCAGCATTACCATCACCATGTTTCAGCTCCTCCCAGGGCTCCCAGGCAGCCTGCCCAAGGGGTGCAGACAGGCCCTGCCCTCTGGTCTTCAGCCCCTCCAGGTACAGGAAGCATCAGTCCTGCCCTCAGGACTTAGGTGAGTGGAGGGGCCAGGCCCCAGACCCCCAGCACAGCCCTGGGGCGGGGCCAGCCCTGCAGGGAGGGTGCTGGGCACAGGCTCAGTGTTGGCTCCTCACCTCTGCTCCAGCATCACCCTGGGCAGGATGTGGGCCAGTGTGTCTTGGGACTGAGCTGGGGGGATTCAAGCCTCGCAGTCACTAGCTGAGAGATCTCAAGGATCAAGTTCGCCAGATTTAACCATAACAAATACGCAGCAAACTGACATTTGACTTTCAGATACATAAATCAATTTTCAGCATAAATATCTCCAAACACTGCATGGGACATGTCTACATTTTAAAACTTCATTTTAAAAAATTTACTTCAGTATATTACTGTTAAGTATAGGCAAATCCCATGAAATATTGGGATGTACTTATACTAAAAGGTAATTTATTATTTGTTGAAAATCGAATGTAAGTATTCGACCTGTGCCCCCGTTTGGGGGTATTTGACCTCTTGTGCTGTCACCTTTCCCCTCCACAAAATGAGCAGAATGATGAAACGTGAGGATTAAACAGGATTAAATGCATGTCAGGTGCTGAGCACACAGTCTGACCCAGACCCAGGCAGTCGTGTGTCGGCTCCGACTCTATCCCTGTTGGGGGAGGGGGTCAGGGGGCCTCCCCCCACCGGCTCCCACCCACCTTCCCTGAATCACTGTCTCTGATGCTGGGACCCTCCAGGCTGACCCTGACCTCCCCGGCGCCCCTCCCCACCAGTCCAGGGCCTCCTTCTGGGCCAGGTCGTCCGGGGGAGAGGAACCCTGCGGGAGGGAGAAGCCCCCCGGGTCCCCGAGCCGCTGCGGCACAGGGACGAGGGGCGGGTCACCAGGTCGGGTGGGCTTCAGAACTGGGCCGGCCCTGCGGGGCGCCGAGAGGTGCATTCGAGGACACGGCGCGGCGGTGCGGGCGGAAGCTCCCCGCGCGGCCCCCCGACCGCCCGCGCTCACAGCAGCCCCGCGCGGCCCTCCCGCCTCCGCCCGCGAACAGCAGCGCCCCGGCCCGCGCCCCCCGCCGCTCGGGGACCAGGACCCGGGCTCCCCGCCGCCTGCCCTGGAGGGGTCCCCGCCTCCGGACACCCCAGCCTCCTGTGTCCCCTCCAGGCTCCCCTCCTCCCAGTGGCCACAGAAACCCTCGAGTCCTCGCGGCTCACGAGGGTCTGAGGACGCCCCCCGCCCTTAGGGGAGCCGGGGTTCCTGCAGGGCCCGCACCGCGCGCGCCCTGGGGTCTCCTCCTACCCGGGCGCCCCCGGCCTCCCCGCGGGGACCCCCTCGCCCCGCGCGGCGTCCCCGCCCCGATGGCGCAGACCCCTCGGAGCTGAGGCCGCGGGACTGACCTCCGGACCCAGGGGACCCAGACTCTGTCCCGGCTGCTGGGCAGGGGCGGGCGGGCTTGCTCAGCGCGTGTCCTTGGCGCTGGGGCCACGCTGGCTCTGGAGATGCGAAGGGATGCTGTGGACAAACTCGCATGAATGAACGCGGCTGAGTCGCTTACAGACACGCACAAACTCCCACCCCAACCCCCGCCCCTAAACACAAGTCAGGTGGTCAACACAGTCTCTGACACCAGCAATTTCATTATTGGTGGGGAGGGTCCCGGGCCTCTTCGTCCAGGAAGACCCCTCAGCCTGCCCGCATCACTGTCCCTCTTCTGAGGTGTCCCTACTGGACCTCAGCGCATGGCCCCTACCCCACTGTCCAGGCCAAGCCTTCCTGGGAAAGGCAGGAGGTCAGAGACCCAGGGGAGGGGGGCGCTGGGGACCCCTCGGGGGTGGGGGGAGGGGTGGGTCCTGCAGGATCACAGACACACAGTGACTCCCTCCTGGGAGCTGACCCCGTGCCCGGGACTCCCAGGAGGACACTCTCAACAACTCCCAGACACACCCCTGGCCCCAGAGCCCCACGTGTGCAAATGAAGACACACTTGTAGATCCTGAAGCACACACAGATGGGCAGGAACATCCTGAGGTTCAGGGAAGGTCAGGCACAGGCACACACACAGACGTGCAGATACAGCTTCAAATCCTTCCAGGCACACACACTGAGGACACACGCCTTTGCACGCTTTGATCTCAAAGGACACCCTATGGGACACCCAGACCACCTCTGTCTGACACCCCAGGGTCCACCCTCAGTCTCACCTGGGGACCCACCCCCCAGAGGACGCCCCCCTCTCAGACCCCCATCACTCCCCTTTACACTCCAGATGGTTTTCTTTAAACTTCAGAATCACTCCTTTGGGAGTATAGACTTGGAACAAATTGAAACCTACTAGGAAATCAAAGCAGACAGATATGCAGAAATCCATCCACAGAAATCTGGGCCTGCAGACACACACATACCTGGAAAATCAGTCTCCCTCTCAGCCTCCAGGCCTCTTAAAAACAGTAAAAATCACTCGCTCCCCCACATACATATATGTAGATTCAGATTCATACAACTTCAATCTGCAGGTAACCCACATGGACAGGTACACACACACTTGTAGAGACACACACATTTTTCAGATAAACACCTCAGACACCAGGGAATAGACACAAAACACACCTGCAGACATATGGCGGGACTCAGAAGCACCCGAGACACAGGACCATCTGGCTGACACCCAGGGCCCGACCCGGACCCAGCACCCAGGGCTGCCCCCTCTCACACGTGAGCACCAGCCGCGCTCCAGCCCCCACCCTCAGCCCCGCACTCCTGCTCATACCCGCTGCAAGCTCAAAAACCCTTCTAAAACCCCAAACTTCACACCCACTCTGGGGAACACTCAGGTGCCTCCTGAGGGTCTCTCTGCAGCTCCAATGCCCCCCACAAACTGCCTCAGGTGTTCCCTGCAAGTCCTTAATACTTGCTCCATCCGGCCAAGTTCATCACTGGCCCTCATCACTGGCCCTCTTAACTCTCAATGCTCCCGTCCAGCGCCCGGGAGGCCCCCCCTCCCCCGCCCCCCCCCCAATACCTTCTGCCAGATTAGCACGCCCTTCACAGAGGGAGCTGCCGGAATTCAGACACACAGTCAGACTCGGGTCCACGCGCACGCCCACACCCCCTCGGTGCCCTCAGACTCCACCTGTCAGAGCAGGTGCAGCCTCTCACAGACGCCTCGCAAAGTCAGAATCCTTGCAGTGTGGAATCCCACGAAGTCTCCCGCCCTGGGACGCGCAGACAAGGCCACACACTCCGAGTCAGTCCCACGCACCCCGGGCATCCACACGGCCCCCTCCCGCCCTGACAGGCTCACCTCGCATCCTGACACGCTCACTCACTCACACCCACCACCCCAGACCCTTCACCCTCGGAGATACAACAGGTCAGGGAGGGGTGGCCCAGGACCCAGCCGCTGTCACCCCCCCAGAGCGCGCAGCTGAGCCACCCGGCTTCCTCCGACCCTCTCCCCACGCTCCACGGACAGAGACAAAGCACCCCAAAACACGCACTCTCTCTCCCTTTGCCCTCCCCCCGCACCAGCCCACCTCCCATCCTCTCCTGCCGCAAACTCACCGCTCACCCGGCACTGTCTGCCTCCTCCCTGAGCTGAATGCGGGTGGGCGGAATTCAAACCTGGACCTAAGTGCCCCCGAGCCGCCCACCGAACTACAAGTCCCAGAAGGCACCGCGCCTCGCCGCCGCCAGCCTCCCTGTGTCTGCTAAGGAGCCCGAGGTTGGGTGGCGCGCGAGGACCGCTGGGAAACGTAGTCCTGAAACCGAAGGCGTGGTGGAGGTGATGGGGAGGGCGACCAAGTGGTTTGCCTCACTCCTTTCACCCTAGCCCCGGGTTCCTGCAGCTGGAGAGAGCTTTACCTTCATCTGCAGGTATGAAGGGGGAGTCGGGGGCGAGGTGGGGGCGGGGGGAAACTTCATGCTCAGCACCTCATCCGCTTACCAGAGGGTAAAGTAGCATCAGGGACTCAATGGACATGGATTTGAACAGAATCTGTGAGATGGTGAAGGACAGGCAAGCTTGGCATGGTACAGTCCACGGAATCGCAAAGAGTCGGACACGACTGAGCGACTGAACAACAACGACAAAAGTGGCACAGAGGTCCCTAGAGACCCTGCCCCAAAACTTCCAGCATCCCTGAGCAGCCTTGCGCTGCCAAGAGCAGTGCGCACTCAACAAAAAGCAAAACACTGCGCTCAACAATAGCACAAGTTTACGCAGATTTTGTATGAGAGTAATTTTAAAACAGATCTCAAACGGTACTTCAAAAATAGATGGTCGTGTCTGATGTAGACATTTGAACACTGGCTATCTGGCAATATTAAGAAATTACTTTAAGTGTAACAGTGGTATTGGAATAGTTTTTTAAAAAGAGTTGTCTGGTGAATATGTACGGGGATTTGAGGATGGTTTAACACATGCAAATCAATAAATTATACAACATTAAGACACAAAGATAAAGATCATATTATCATCTCAATAGATGAAGAAAAAGCACTGGGCAAAATTTAATATCCTTTCATGATAAAAAGTCCCCATACACTGGCTATAGACGGAGTGAACCTTAACTTAATAAAGGCCGTTTATAACAAGCCAACAGCTAACATCACGTACGTGGTGAATGGCTGAAAGTTTTTCCTGTAAGATCTGCAATAAGACATGAATGCTTATTCTTAGGAGAAGGCATGGCACCCCACTCCAGTGCTCTTGCCTGGAAAGTCCCATGGATGGAGGAGCCTGGTAGGCTGCAGTCCATGGGGTCGCTAAGAGTCGGATACGACTGAGCGTCATCACTTTCACTTTTCACTTTCATGCATTGGAGAAGGAAATGGCAACCCACTCCAGTGTTCTTGCCTGGAGAATCCCAGGGATGGGGGAGCCTGGTGGCCTGCCGTGTATGGGGTCACACAGAGTCAGACACAACTGAAGCAACTTAGCAGCAACAGCAGCTTATTCTTACCAATCCTATTCTACATAATACTAGGAGCACTAGCCAGAGCAATTAGGCAAGAAAAAATAAACAAAAGGCATTCAATTCAGAAAGGAAGACGTAAAATAGATATTTAAATGAAAATCCTAAATACTCCACCAAAAATCTGTTAGAACTAACACACAAATTCAATAAAGCTACAGGGTATAAACACCAACACTCAAAAATCAGTAGCACTTCCATAAACTAAAGACAAACTATCTAAAAAAGAAATTAAGAAACAATCCTATTTATAAAACCATCAAAAAAAGAAAATACTTAAGAATAAATTTAACCAAAGAGGTGAAAGATCTGTGCACTGCAAATTATAAAACACCGCAGAAAGGAATCGAGTGAGTGAGTGAGTGAAGTCGCTCAGTCGTGTCCGACTCTTTGTGACCCCATGGGCTGTAGCCTACAAGGCTTCTCTGTCCATGGAATTTTCCAGGCAAGAGTACTGGAGTGGGTTGCCGTTTCCTAGACAGACATAAATGGGACAATATACCATGTTCATTGATTGGAAGAATTAATACTGTTTAGATTTCTATTCTATCCAAAGCAATCTTCAAATTCAATGCAATCCCTATAAAAATTCCATAGCATTTTAACAGAAATAGAAAAGAAATCCTGAAATTCAGATGAAACTACAAAAGTCCTGACTAGCCCATACAATCTTGAGCAAGAAAAGACAATTTTGGAATTATCACATTTCTTGATGAAAAAAGAAAGAACCTTATAAATCTACAGCAGTAACACTGGTATGGAACCAGCACGGAAACAGACATAGAGCAACGGAACAGGATAGTCAGAAATAAGGGCATTCATCTTCAGATCTCCAATAAAGCTGCTAAGAACACACAGTGGGGCACAAAGTGCAGTTCAGTCGCTCATTCGTGTCCGACTCTTTGTGACTCCATGAACAGCAGCACACCAGGCCTCCCTGTCCATCACCAACTCCCAGAGTCTACCCAAACCCATGTCCATCGAGTTGGTGATGCCATCCAACCATCTTATCCTCTGTCGTCCCCTTCTCCTCCTGCCCTCAATATTTCCCAGCATCAGGGTCTTTTCCAATGAGTCAGCTCTTCCCATCAGGTGGCCAAAGTGTTGGAGTTTCAGCTTCAACATCAATCCTTCCAATGAACACCCAGGACTGATCTCCTTTAGGATGGACTGGTTGGATCTCCTTGCAGTCCAAGAGACTCTCAAGAGTCTTCTCCAGCACCATAGTTCAAAAGCATCAATTCTTTGGCACTCAGCTTTCTTTATAGTCCAACTCTCACATCCATACATGACTACTGGAAAAACCATAACCTTGATTAGATGGACCTTTGTTGACAAAGTAATGTCTCTGCTTTTTAATATGTTGTCTAGGTTGATCATAACTTTCCTTCCAAGGAGTAAGCATCTTTTAATTTCATGGCTGCAGTCACCATCTGCGGTGATTTTGGAGCCCCTCAAAATAAAGTCAGCCACTGTTTCCACTGTTTGCCCATCTATTTGCCATGAAGTGATGGGACCAGATGCCATGATCTTAGTTTTCCGAATGTTGAGCTTTAAGCCAGCTTTTTCACTCTCCTCTTTCACTTTCATCAAGAGGCTCTTTAGTTCCTCTTCACTTTCTGCCATAAGGGTGGTGTCATCTGCATATCTGAGGTGATTGATATTTCTCCCGGCAATCTTGATTCCAGCTTGTGTTTCTTCCAGCCCAGCGTTTCTCATGATGTACTCTGCATAGAAGTTAAATAAGCAGGGTGACAATATACAGCCTTGACGTACTCCTTTTCCTATTTGGAACCAGTCTGTTGTTCCATGTCCAGCTCTAACTGTTGCTTCCTGACCTGCATATAGGTTTCTTAAGAGGCAGGTCAGGTGGTCTGGTATTCCCATCTTTTGAAGAATTTCCCACAGTTTATTGTGATCCACACAGTCAAAGGCTTTGGCATAGTCAATAAAGCAGAAATAGATGTTTTTCTGGAACTCTCTTGCTTTTTCCATGATCCAGCAGATGTTGGCAATTTGATCTCTGGTTCCTCTGCCTTTTCTAAATCCAGCCTGAACATCTGGAAGTTCACAATTCATGTACTGTTGAAGCCTAGCTTGGAGAATTTTGAGCATTACTTTATTAGCATGTGAGATGAGTGCAATTGTGTGGTAGTTTGAGCATTCTTTGGCACTGCCTTTCTTTGGGATTGGAATGAAAAGTGACCTTTTCCAGTCCTGTGGCCATTGCTGAGTTTTCCAAATTTATTGGCATATGGAGTGTAGCACTTTCACAGCATCATCTTTTAGGATTTGAAATAGCTCAACTGGCATTCCATCACCTCCACTAGCTTTGTTCATAGTGATGCTTCCTAAGGCCCACTTGACTTCTCATTCCAGGATATCTGGCTCTAGGTGAGTGATCACACCATCGTGATTATCTGGGTCGTGAAGATCTTTTTTGTACAGTTCTGTGTATTCTTGCCACCTCTTCTTAATATCTTCTGCTTCTGCTAGGTCCATACCATTTCCGTCCTTTATCGAGCCCATCTTTGCATGAAATGTTCCCTTGGTATCTCTAGTTTTCTTGAAGAGATCTCTAGTCTTTCCCATTCTGTTGTTTTCCTCTATTTCTTTGCACTGATCACTGAGGAAGGCTTTCTTATCTCTCCTTGCTGTTCTTTGGAACTCTGCATTCAAATGGGTATATGTTTCATTTTCTCCTTTGCTTTTCGCTTCTCTTTTCACAGCTATTTGTAAGACCTCCTCAGACAGCCATTTTGCTTTTTTGCATTTCTTTTTCTTGGGGATGGTCTTGATCCCTGTCTCCTGTACAATGTCACAAACCTCCATCATAGTTCTTCAGGCACTGTATCTATCAGATCTAATCCCTTGAATCTATTTCTCACTTCCACTGTATAATCATAAGGGATTTGATTTAGTCATACCTGAATGGTCTAGTGGTTTTCCCTGCTCTTTTCAATTTAAGTCTGTATTTGAGGGAAATGCAAATCAAAACAATAAGAGGGCCTTTCCTGGCAGTCTGGTGGTTAAAGACTCTGAGCTTCCTGTGCAGGGGGCACAGGTTCGAGCCCTGGTTGGGAAGCTAAGATCCCATCTGCCTCGTGGCCAAAAACACACACGAGAGATAGCACCGCCTCCCTGTTAGGATGGCTATTATAAAAAAAGACAAAAGATAACTAATTTAAGGATGTGGAGAAAAGAGAACTGGCATACTTTTGGAGGAAATACAAGTTGATAGAGCTACTATGGAAAACAATGTGGGATAAATACTGCATGATCTCACTTACATGTGGAATTTAAGAAAGTCGAGCTCTTAGAATAGTCACTGCCAGTGTCTGGGAAGTGTGGTAAATGAAGGGGTGTTGCCCAAAAGGTATAAAGCTGTAGTTATGCTGGATGAATAAGTTCTAGAGTTCTAATGTACAGCTTGGCGACTTTAGTTAATACTACTTTATTATATACTTGAAATTTGCCAGAAGAGTGGATCTCTCTTCTTGCCCCCTCAAAAAGATAACCATGTGAGGTGCTGGATATGTTACTTATTTTGATTGCGCTAATTATTACACAATGTTTACGGAATCAAAACATGATATTGTAAACCTTAAGTAGAGAAAGCTTTTTAATATTAAGAGTGAACACCAGACTACTGGTGTATTTTCAGTTAATTCACTCTTTGGCTGCACGGGGTTTTTGCTGCAGCTCAGGCGTTCTCTAGCTGCGGAGAGCGGGGCAGCCCTCTAGTTGTGGTTCCGGAGTCTCTCGCTGCAGTGGGTCCTTTGAGGGGCCGCCACCCCTTTGAAGCTGTCAGAACTCCCCTGCGCCCATTCCAGGATCTGACTACACCAGCCATACTTCTTCTTGTTTTAAACTTATTTTGTGTTGGGGTGTAGCTGTGATAGTTTTAGGGGAACAGCAAAGGGACTCAGCCACATATATACACATGCAGCCATTCTCCCGCACGCTCCCCTCCCATCCAGGCTGCCGCTTAGCCCTGAGCAGAGTTCCCTGTGCTCTGATAGGTCCCTGCTGGTTCTGCATTTTGAATCTAGCCGTGCGTGCACGTCCATCCCAAGCTCCCTAACCATCCCCCTCCATCTTTTCCCTCTGCGCCCATAAGCTTGTTCTCTGAGTCAGCGTATGCTTCCTCCTTTGCAATACGGGGGTTCAGCCCATCCCAAAGGACATCAGAGGGCATTTCGACCGACAGCTGCCGCTCCCAAAGGCAGCGGCCCCTGCTTCCCGTCGTGTGAGAGGGAGGTGGTGGGTGAGGAGGGTTTTCGAGGGCTTGGAGCTTCAGAGGGGTCCCGGTGTTCCCAAGTCTCCCAGACACCACCTTTCTGATGGCCAGGATTCCACTTCTCCCGGGGCTGCCTCAGCTTTTGTCGCTGGAAACAGGGCAGGGCTATGGGCGTGGCTGAGCACAGTCCGAGACAGACCCGCAGTGTCCTGGTTTGTGCATTAAGAGAAACCCACCTGTGGCTTTCACCTGGACATGCCTCGCAGTCCCGGGTTTGTGGCAGCTGCTGTCAAGCCCTCCCCTATCCCGCCCGCCCCGCCCCCCACGCAGAGGATCCCGAGGACCGACGTCAGGATCTGGCTGCCTCGAGCCTCAGTCTTCACAGTCCGCGTCCCCATCCCGGGGCCTGATCCTGAGTTTTTCAGAGTATCCCGGTTTCCCTCAGGGTTTATTACGTCCGGCCCACTCTCTGTCTCCGTTAGGGCTCTCTGGGGCTACAAATGACCAACTTTGGCCAAGTAGAGCGAGAGAGCAGAAGCCTGCTGGGATGGCGTGCTTAGAGAATGAACGGGGGACACGGATGCGTGGTCAGCGCTGACCTCGGGACGGGGGAGGGCCCCGGGGCTTGATCCTTCTCTGCAGACTTGGCAGCTCCCAGGGAGGGGACAAGGACTTGGGGCTACTGCGCCGGTGACAGTCAGCTCGTGGGAGAGGCGTTCTTAGGGAGCCCACGGGTGGCAGTGCCCCCAGGAGCCCCAGGGGCTGGGTGCCCAGTCTCCTGGTGTAAGCAGCCCCTGGTCTGAGTCTGACGGGACCCCGGGGACCCAGGAGCATATTCAGCTGAGGCCAGGGAGGGGTCTGGCTCGGGGAATAAGTGTGTGGCGGGGGCACCGGGGAGCTGTCTGAGAGGGCAAGCGCTGTCCAGGCAAGCCCCAGCGACCCTCACCTTTTCCCTTCCTACAAGTCATCCGCTAGTGACGAACTCAGCAGGAAGTCAGCCTTAAAAGAGAACTGACCCCTTGCCCTGACGATCTCGGACGCCCCTGGAAGGATTACTGAAGCTGTGACTCGAGAGCTGGTCAGGCACCTCTAAGCAGAACCATTCAGCTTCAGGGGAGTTAGGGACGCACACTTTATGTAATAGGTCTTCTGGTGGCCCAGATAGTAAAGAATCTGCCTACAATGCAGGAGACGGGCTGGGAAGATCCCCTGGAGGAGGAAATGGCAACCCACCCCAGTATTCTTGCCTGAAGAACTCCATGGACACAGGAGCCCGGTGGGCTACAGACCCTGGGGTCACAGTCAGACATGACTGAATACAAAGGTTCCAAATCTCAGTATTAACATTTTTTTTTTTAACTGTTACGGGGATCATTCTTTTTTGTGTTTGAGGGAGTATTGTATTTAGATGAGATTAAAATTTTAAATGCAGACTCAAAGTAAGCGGAACTTATCTAACGCTTAATGTCAAGTTTAAAAACACTATTGAGATGGATCTTTTAATTTGACTAGTGCAGTTACAAATGTGGCTTTGTGTAGTACTGAGAGATCCCTTAGAAGCGAGCTGTTGAAATTCACAATAATTTTAAAAGGGATGAGATTTGTAGGGCCCAAGGGGACACTAAGTGTTCGGATTTTTTAAACACCCCAAACGCTTCAAATGGACAAAAGAAGAGGCTGAGAGCTATCTTATTTTCAACTTTATTTTTATTGGTGACACGATTACAGATAGTACGACCACAACCATACTAACAAACCAAAAACCTGTGCACAGAGACAGGACGAAGAAAGCGCGTCCAGATGTTACCCGGGTCTTCGGGTGGCGGCGGCTGGGGCACGCCTCTCTCCCACACTTCCGCAAGTGCCGGACACTGCGGCGACCGCAACACAACCAGACAGGCCTTCCAGGAAGGCGCGACCCACAGCCGTCACGCCGGCAAAGACCACACCACCGTGTCTTCCCTGCTTTCCACGCTGCTTCTCTTCGACCCTCTGCATTCTCACCACAGACACCCCGGTCCTGACTGTGCACAGATCAAGGTTTAACAGCAATGATTGTTGGGTGTCGGGAATACGCGTGAATTTCTTTTGCGTTACTAAATCTCCCCCAAAGTATGCCATGAGTATGTATTAAAGAGTTTTAATGGAAAAACATACATAAGATTTAATACGCAAAACACCAAAGATCATTCAAGAAATTTGAGACAAGATGATTAACCATAATCCCACAATGACAACACTACTTTTAATTATTTCCTGTAATTTCTTTTTCATTTTGGACTCTATGCACACATATTCACCACGACCATAAATCACAAGCTTGTGCACCGATACGAGATGGGGGAAACGGATCAAGGTGTTAACAGTACTTGTTGGGTGTTGGGAATATGGGTGACTTTTTTCTTCTTTTCTAATTTATTTCGTATTTTCCAATTATTCCTCTGGGTGCGTATTATGCTTGCTAATTGAAGCAAGCATAATAAACTTGGTTATCAGGAAACTATTTTAAGAGCCATCTGAAAACATTGAGATGGAAGTGTTTAACCCTAATTCCACAAAGGGAACGCTTAATCTGAGTACACGTTTGGGGCAGAGTTCTAAGCCTGTGCACAGAAAGAACACACAATATAGCGGGGAGTATGTCTGTCATCTTTGGATGGTGGGTATATGGATTTTTCTTCCCCCTCCACTTTTCTGTATTCTCTGAATGCCTGAATAATGAGCTCAAATTATGTTCACAATGGAAATGTGATTATAAACTTTTGATTAACACTATCATAAAGAACATTCAAGGAATTTAAGAAAATAATGCTCAACTATAAGCCTACAACAGCACCACCACCACAGCTTTTGACTATAAGCATACATTTTTAAACAGCTATAATTGTAGTATAAATATAATTCTGTGTCCTGCTTTCTCCACTTGGTATTCCGTAAATATATCTCCACGTCACTACATAGCTCTCCATGATTATCATTTCTAGACAGCTGCATTCAGAGTCCACGGACTCATTCCCTCCACCTTGCTCCTATTTTTGGCATTCATCAGCTGTCCCTGATCGCTCACTGACCAGAGGACGGTTGGCACGGACACCGGGCAGGTGGCTCTCTGAAAACTCTCTACCAGTTGGTGCCACTGACAGGATGAACGCCGGGTTCACCCCCACGCCCTGCAGGCTGTCTCCCAGCTCGCAGCCCCTTGGGGCTCCGGGGCGCCCGTTCCAACGCCGGGTCTCGCGATGCAGCTGCCCTCCTTGACACCAGGCCACCAAGCGGCCCCTTCTCCTAACTGCCAGGACACCCTGCTCATTCATTCACCCTCCCCCATCGGGGCCTTCCAGTCACTGCTTCCGATGTTCCTTCCATCTGACCCTGCCCTTGCAGGTCTGGTGAGGCGTCAGGACCCCCGTCTTTGGCTCTCCCTGACTTTGGCGTTCCCTCCAGCTCTGACACACTTTCCCCAGCCCTTGTGGCAGGGACCTAGGAGGGGGGGGGGGGTCCAGACGCGGCTCTCGAGCAGGTCTTCTCACTCTGCTCTCCCAAACAATCTGCTCTTAGCTTCTGCTCACTGCATCTACAAGATCCTCTTTTTTTTTTTAAGTTTTAAAAAAAATTTTAAAATTTTTTTGCCAGCCAACTCAAAGCCAAGAAATTTCTTAATAGTCCTTATGTGAAGAAGGGGCGGGGAAGCTAAGGGAGGGCACAGGGCAGGACGCAGGAGACCCTAGAGCGGCAAGGTCAGCTCGGGCCGGCAGCGCGGGGACGGGAGCCGCTCTGAGGGCGGCGGGGGTGCTTGTCAGGAAGGCTCGACCTGAGAGGGGGACAGAAGGACAGATGGCAACGAAGCAAATTAAGGCTGCCGGGGAACCTGAGTCCGTGTCGAGCTCGAGTTGGCTGTAAAGAAAGCTTTTTTCTATTTTTTTTTTAAATGCAAGTTAGACATGGGGTTGGTTGAGGGTCAGACAGGTGGAGAGGAGGATTAAGTCTCAGGCTGGAAAGCTCTAAGGATACTAGCTCCTGGGCACCCAGGGTGCAAACTTGCCATGTGGCGGCACGGAGGGGCCAAGCCACGTTGCTGCTTGTCACTTAAGGCAGGAAGCGCGCAAAGGGAAGTAATGAAGCCGTAGGCCCTCAACCTTATTTACAACAGGAGAGCCCCCTCTCCCCCTGTGGTTCTCAACCTTCATTAGGCACACGTGATCTAGTGATGGTTACAACCCACTCTTTAAAGGCAAGGATGTAAGACTCACAGGGAAAAGCTTCGGCTTTTGTAAAATTCACTATCGAAGAGACATCAAGGTGGGTTAGAAAAATAATAAAAACTTGTAGTGTTTTTTGCATGAGACCCACTGCAAAGTTACAAGGTGGCAACCAACCAACGAGGTTACAAAAGGCCAATCCACATACAGTAAAGGCTTACACAGCACGAGGTTTCAGAAGTGTCGGTGTAGACGAGGCGCTGAAAAGGGAGCAGAGAGGACTTCCCTTCACACAGCGAAGCGGGCAAGACGCTCTGACTTTCACGCCTACACCGTGAGGGGGTTATGTAGAGTAAGGAACCACACAGTCAGTCAAAAAGATATGGATAAGGTTCAAACAGCGCACAATAAATCTTTCTAAAGCTCTAAGATGCTTACAAATATATTGTAATTTGTTGCTCTCTTCCTCCTCCAAAAAAAAGAAAAAAGCAAAACCAGAGTACCAGGTGAGGTGTGTCTGCAGGTAAACGACCAGTGTCTGTCACACTCGGTCCAGTTCACTGTGCTGGGCTGTGCTGTGTACATCTCGGGAGGCAGTGCGCCGAGGTCCCGGGCTGCCACAGACGGGCGCTCTCTGCAGCCGCGAAGGCCCCGGCGGAGAGTGGCCGAGTGCCCTGCTGTCCCGCAGTACCTGCTGTGCTGGACACGGGAGCTGCAGGCGTCTGCACCTTGGGGCCGAGCGTCTGAATCCAGGCCGGTGGGTCAGGTTGTGCGTGGGTGAGGGGGGCCGGGTCCCAGTGGAGGCCCCGGTCCCAGTGGAGGCCCCGGCCCGCCGAGCCTCAGCTGGCGTGGGGCTGTGTCCGGGTGTCTGAAGTCCAGGTCGGGTGGGTGCAGTCCGGGCGGTCGCGGTGGGTCCGGTGAGTGTGGGTGAGGAGGGTTGGGTCCCAGGGGGGGCCCTGGGCCTCAGCCGGTGTGGCTGTTCTGGTGCCTGGCCAGGGACAGGAGGTCGCTGAAGAGCTGCCCGCACACGTCGCACTTGAAGAGCTCGGCGTCGGGCTGGCCGCCCTCGGGGTTGCCGGCGCCCTCGCCGTAGAGGCCGGCGGGCTCCAGGATGACGAGGCTGGCGTGCGCCGTCAGGTGCTCGGCGTAGGCGGCGCCCGAGGGGAAGGTCTCGCCGCACTCGCCGCAGTCGTAGTACGGCTCCTCCACCTGGATCTCCTGCTCCTCGCCCTCCTCCTCGGGGTCCTCGATGCCCGCGCCGTCCGGCTCGTCGTCGTCGTCGTCGCCCTCGGGTTCTTCGGCGCGCTCCTCCGGGTCCTCGATGCCCGCGCCGTCCGGCTCGTCGGCATCCATGTCGGGCTGCTCGGCCTCGGCGTGGGGCTGCTCCGCCTCGCCGCTCGGCTCCGCGGCCTCCCACTCCGGGCCCTCGGCCTCCCCGAGGGGCTCGGCCGCCTCCACCTCGGGCTCGGCCGCCTCCACCTCGGGCTCGGCCGCCTCCACCTCAGGCTCGGCCGCCTCCACGTTGGAGCCGCGGAGGCGCAGGACTTCCCGGGGGACGAGGACGTGGGCCTCTGCCTCCTGGGCCGCGGCGGCCGCGCCCCCCTCCTGCAGGTGCAGCTTCTGGTGCTTGGTGAGGATGGTGCTGTGGATGAAGGACTTGCCGCAGTCCTTGCACTCGTAGAAGGGCCAGTCCCTCTTGGGCGGCTCCGCGAGGAAGGACGTGTGCACGAAGGCGGCCCCGTAGTCGTAGGGCTCGCCCTTCTCGTGCACGCGCATGTGCTCCTGGAGGTCGGCCTGGCTGGGGAAGGACTCGCCGCAGGTCTCACACTCGTAGCGCGGCTCCTCGCCCGGGTCTTGCTGCGGCTCCGTGGGCGCCGGGCCGGGCCCCGCCGCGCCCGTGCCCCCCTGGCCCTGATCAGGCAGGCCCTCGCCGGCGTGGCCTCGGGCGTGCTCGCTGAGGCCCGAGGCGTGGATGAACTCCTGCCCGCACACCTGGCACTGAGGGCCCATCCCGGCGGGGGCGCTCTTTGGTGGGGCCTGCGGCCTCCGCGGGCTGGCAATCAGGGGCTGCGTGAAGGGCTCGTACCGCCTGTGGCCGTAGAACTGGTCCTGCTCGTGGACCTTCTGGTGCTCGAAGAGGAACGAGCTGTGCACGAAGGACTCCCCGCAGGCCGGGCACTCGTAGAGCTGCTCTCCGAGGCAGCCCTTCTGGTACTCGCTGACAGGCGGCATGTGCACCGCGGGGTGCGTGTACTCGCGGCTGTCCACCAGGCACCGGCGGCCGTGCACCTTCTGGTGGTCCCGGAGGTCTGCGCGGTCCGCGAAGCCCAGCCCACAGTCCTTGCAGCCATAGATGGAGTCTTCGGGCTCCTCGGGCTCCTCCTGCTCCTCCAGCTCTTCCTCCGGAGACCCATCCAGGCCCAGGTCCTGCATCACGGGCTCTCCAAACAGCTTCCCATCATGGAACTTCTCCCGGGCATAGATTTTCTGATGTCTGCCAAGGTCTTCAACGGTGGCAAAGCATTCCCCACACTCCTTACATTCATTGAGGACTGGCTGCTCGCAGTAACTGGTCTCACTTGTTAGCTCAGCATAGCTGGTCTGAGCTAGTGGTTCAGAGTAACTGGTCTCAGCTGCTAGCTCAGCATAACTAGTCTGAACTGCTGGTTCAGAATAACTAATCTGAGCTGCTAGCTCAGCATAACTAGTCTCAGCTGGTGGTTCATCATAGCTGATGTGAGCTGCTAGGTCAGCATAGCTTGTCTCAGCTGCTAGTTCAGCATAACTGATCTCAGCTGCTAGATCAGCGTAACTAGCCTCAGCTGGTGGTTCATCAAAACTGACCTGAGCTGCTGGTTCAGCATAATTGGTCTCAGCTGGTTCAGTATAACTAGTCTGAGTTGGTGGTTCAAAGTAACCGGTCTCAGCTGCTAGTTCAGCATAACTAGTCGGAGCTGCTAGTTCAGCATAACTAATCTGAGCTACTAGCTCTGCATAACTAGTCTCAGCTGGGGGTTCCTCGGCATATCTGGTCTGAGCCGGTTCCTCGGCATAAGTGGTCTGAGCTGGTTCCTCAGAATAACTGGTCTGAGCTGGTTCCTCGGCATAAGTGGTCTGAGCTGGTTCCTCAGAATAACTGGTCTGAGCTGGTTCCTCAGCATAAGTGATCTGAGCTGGTTCCTCAGAATAACTGGTCTGAGCTGGTTCCTCAGCATAACTGGTCTGAGCTGGTTCCTCAGAATAACTGATCTGAGCTGGTTCCTCGGCATAACTGGTCTGATCTGGTTCCTCGGCATAACTGGTCTGATCTGGTTCCTCGGCATAACTGGTCTGATCTGGTTCCTCAGAATAACTGGTCTGATCTGGTTCCTCGGCATAACTGGTCTGATCTGGTTCCTCGGCATAACTGGTCTGATCTGGTTCTTCGGCATATCTGGTCTGAGCTGGTTCCTCCAAATATCTGATCTGAGCTGATTCCTCGGCATAACTGGTCTGAGCTGGTTCCTCGGCATAACTGGTCTGAGCTGGTTCCTCAGAATAGCTGGTCTGAGATGGTTCCTCATCGTACCTGGTCTGAGCTGGTTTCTCGGCGTACCTGGTCTGAGCTGGTTCCTCGGCGTAACTGGTCTGAGCTGGTTCCTCGGCATAACTGGTCTGAGCTGGTTCCTCAGAATAGCTGGTCTGAGATGGTTCCTCATCGTACCTGGTCTGAGCTGGTTTCTCGGCGTAACTGGTCTGAGCTGGTTCCTTGGCATAACTGGTCTGAGCTGGTTCCTCAGAATAGCTGGTCTGAGATGGTTCCTCGTCGTACCTGGTCTGAGCTGGTTTCTCGGCATAACTGGCCTCAGCTGGTTCCTCGGCATAACTGGTCTGAGCTGGTTCCTCACTACAACTGGTCTGAGCTGGTTCCTCAGCATAACTGGTCTGAGCTGGTTCCTCACTACAACTGGTCTGAGCTGGTTCCTCAGTATAACTGGCCTGAGCTGGTTCTTCGGTGTAACTGGCCTGAGCTGGTTCTTCGGTGTAACTGGCCTCAGCTGGTTCTTCGGTGTAACTGGCCTCAGCTGGTTCTTCGGTGTTACTGGCCTCAGCTGGTTCTTCGGTGTAACTGGTCTCAGCTGGTTCTTCGGTGTAACTGGTCTCAGCTGCTGGGTCAGTGTAACTGGTCTGAGCTGGTTCCTCAATACAACTGGTCTGAGCTGGTTCCTCAGTATCACTGGCTTCAGCTGAATCCTCGGTGTAATTGGTCTGAGCCGGTTCTTTGGTGTAACTGGTCTCAGCCGCTGGGTCAGTGTAACTGG
Source organism: Ovis canadensis (assembly GCF_042477335.2). Lineage (NCBI taxonomy): Eukaryota > Metazoa > Chordata > Mammalia > Artiodactyla > Bovidae > Ovis > Ovis canadensis. The sequence continues at coordinate 78,437,854 of NC_091258.1, forward strand.
TCTGAGCCGGTTTCTCAATACAACCGGTCTGAGCTGGTTCCTCAGTGTAACTGGCCTCAGCTGATTCCTCGGTGTAATTGGTCTGAGCTGGTTCCTCAATACAACTGGTCTGAGCTGGTGCCTCAGTATAGCTGGCCTCAGCTGGTTCCTTGGTATAATTGGTCTGAGCTGGTTCTTCGGTGTAACTGGTATCAGCTGCTGGGTCACTGTAACGGGTCTGAGTTGCTTCTTCAATACAGCTGGTCTGAGCTGGTTCCTCGGTATAACTGGCCTCAGCGGATTCCTCGGTGTAATTGGTCTGAGCTGGTTCTTCGGTGTGACTGGTATCAGCTGCTGGGTCAGTGTAATTGGTCTGAGCTGGTTCTTGAGTACAACTGGTCTGAGCTGGTTCTTGAATACAACTGGTCTGAGCTGGTTCTTGAGTACAACTGGTCTGAGCTGGTTCTTGAATACAACTGGTCTGAGCTGGTTCTTGAATACAACTGGTCTGAGCTGGTTCTTCAATACAACTGGCCTCAGCTGGTCCCTCAGTGTAGTTGGTCTGAGACGGTTCTTCAATACAACTGGCCTCAGCTGGTCCCTCGGTGTAATTGGTCTGAGATGGTTCTTCAATACAACTGGCCTCAGCTGGTCCCTCGGTGTAATTGGTCTGAGCTGGTTCTTTAGTGTAACTGGTCTCAGCTGCTGGGTCAGTATAACTGGTCTGAGCTGGTTCCTCAATACAACTGGTCTGAACTGGTTCCTCAGTATAACTAGTCTCAGCTGGTGCCTCAGTATAATTGGTCTGAGCTGGTTCTTCGGAGAAACTGGTCTCAGCTGCTGGATCAGTATAACTGGTCTGAGCTGGTTCAATACAACTGGTCTGAGCTGGTTCCTCAATACAACTGGTCTGAGCTGGTTCCTCAGTATAACTACCCTCAGCTGGTGCCTCAGTGTAACTGGTCTGAGCTGGTTCCTCAGTATAACTACCCTCAGCTGGTGCCTCAGTGTAACTGGTCTGAGCTGGTTCTTCAGCATAACTGGTCTGAGCTGCTAGTTCAGCATAGCTGGTCTGAGCTGCTAGTTCAGCATAGCTGGTCTGAGCTGCTTCCTGGGCATAACCTATCTGCACTGACTGGCTCTGGTAGCTGGTCTGAGGGTCAGTGGAGGACAGGCTGCGAAGGGCAGACCGCAGGTAGCTCTTACTTCCGGAGAGTTTCTTCCTGTTGTGGATCTTCTGGTGCTCAGCCAGCTCGGAGCTACGGACAAAGAACTCTCCACACTCTGGACATTCGTAAAATCTCTCTCTCGGGCGAAACGTTTGAGGCTCACCAAAACGCAGGGTGGGGATCATGGAGGCGTCATAATTCTTGCGCTCAATGTTCTTCTTCTTGGCACGCGCCTTCTGGTGCTGGTGGCCATCTGAGCTGGGGCTGGAGGCTTCGCCGTCTCTCTTCCACCCGCTGGGGCCTTCCCCAGCAAGGTGGTCCAGAGGGGCAGGGCGCGATGCGCGATAGAAGACTGAGCTCCTGAAGAAGCTGTGCCTGCCTCCGGCGTAAGGGCTCTCCCAGGCTGGGGGCTTCTGCGGCGGGTCACGAAGGCCTGAGAAGTATGTGGAGGGCTCTCCATCCTCCCTGAGGCTGCGGGGAGGCCGGAAGGCGGCCAGGCTGTGGAAGATGGCCCTCTCGTAGGTGCTCCTCTCGTAGGCCCGGGCCTCCTGGCCGTCTTCAGGGTTGCTACTGGCAGTGAATGCCTTCTCTTCGTCCTCGTCCTCGGGCGGCCTGGTGATTGTGTGACTCTTCTGAGAGCTGGGCATAGGCATGCTGTGGAGCAGCGGCTTCTCATACCCCCGGCTGTCGAAGTAGCTCTTCCGAGAATGAATTTTCTGGTGCTCCATGAAGTCTGAGCTCCGCCCAAAGGCATCCCCGCCCTCTCTGAAGTCGTAGAGCTTCTCTCTGGAGTAGGTTTTCTGGCGCCTCTTCAGGGACGGGCCAGGAGCGAAGGCCTCCTCGAAGGCGCGGGCCCGGCTGTCGGCCGGGCTCCCCCGGCCGTGGGTCTTCTGGTGCTCCCGCAGGGCTGCGCTGTGGTGGAAGGTCTCGCCGCAGACCTTGCACTCGTAGCGCTTCTCCTTCCCGCAGGCCCGCTGCAGCTCGCCCAGCATGGGGGTGCGCCTCACCGCGCCCGTGCTGCGCTCCTTCTCCCGGTCCTCATGGTTGTGGATCTTCTGGTGCTCGACCAGGGCCGAGCTGTGCAGGAAGGTCTCCTTGCACACCTTGCACTCGTAGAACTTGTCCTTGCCGTACATCTTCTGAAGCTCACTGAAGGTGGGGCTGGGCAGGAAGGGCTCGTCCTGCTCCTCGTCCCCACTGCCTCCGACGGGCTCTCGGGCCTGGCCCCGCTGATGCTCGGCCGGGCCGGCACCGTTGCCAGCGGCCTGCGCACCCTCAGGGCGCCTGGCGCCCGCGGGCCTGCCCTGGGCCTCGCTGACGGCGGCACCGTGGATGAAGGACTCCCCGTACTCGTACAGGCTCTCCCGGGTGTGCACGATCTGGTGCTCCACGAACTCAGAGATGACCGCGAAGGACCTCCCGCACTCGTCGCACACGTAGGGCATGGCCGCCACGTCCAGCGGCTGAGACAGGGCCACGGGCGGAGCGCTCAGGCTGCTGGCGCCCGCTGCCTTGGCGCCCCTGCGGGCCTCGCCTCCAGACTCGAAGGGCCGTTTCCTTGCTCCGCCCCTGGGATCGTGCACTGGGCCCTGCCCCTCCACATCGAAGTGGTAGCGCCTTTTTCTCTCCAGAGCCCGCTTTTTGGAAACCGGGTCTGAGCTACAGCTGAAGCCTCCTCCCCCAAAGGCGCCCCCCTCTGGGCCCCTCTCTGAGGCTCCCGCCTCCCTCCTGCTGAACGATGCTTCCTTCCAGTCGCCGCCTGCCCTCCGGGAGAGCCGGTGCGGCCGCTCACTTGGCTCCCGCACCCGCCCGGACCTGGAACTGCGGGCCACATCCTTGATGAACTTCTCCATGATAACTCCGTGAGAGGATTCGGCCTCACAGATGCCCCGCCGGTGGGCTGACTTCTTGGTCTCGGGCGCCTTCAGACCTGGAAGAAGCCCCGTGTGAGCACTCCCTGGGGCCCTGGGATGAACGCCTGTACCCTGTGCGCCGACCGCGTGCCCCCGAGTGTCACTGCACGCCACCACCTATCCATGTGCATGCCCTGTGTGACTGTGTGCTGCTGCGTGTGTGCACATGCCACCCCGTCAGTGCATGCTGCCATGTCTGTGCACACCCCCCAACGCATGGCAGTGTGTACACCACCGTGTCTGTGCACACCCCCCAACGCATGGCAGTGTGTGTACACCGCCGTGTCTGTGCACACCCCCACGCATGGCAGTGTGTGTACACCACCGTGTCTGTGCACACCCCCCAACGCATGGCAGTGTGTACACCGCCGTGTCTGTGCACACCCCCAATGCATGGCAGTGTGTGTACACCACCGTGTCTGTGCACACCCCCCCATGGCATGTCTGTGCACGCGCCCAGCGCCCGCTCCTGCAGCAGGGCCTCGAGCTCACCTCTGCTGGTGCTCGGGTAGGCGCTTCTCTTTGACCTTGCCGAGTGGCCCTGGGTCATGTGTGAGTTGCCGTCATCCTCAGCAAGCTGGACTCCTGTCCGCAGGAAGAACACAGCATGAGACCGTGTCACCGTGGATGACGGGCTCGCTCTCAGGTGCTGAGCGTGCCCTGGAGGCCTGTGTCTCACTCTCCTCTCCTCACTGTCCATTCCTTGGCCCCTTGCCCAGCCTGTCTTGGTTAATTTTCCGGACTCTGCTGACAAGCTTGTGCAGAGGCCTTGAGCGCCCCTAAACCCAGGGCGTCCTTGCTGGCTCTCAGGCTCCGCCCATTTCCCCACCTGTCACTGCCCGTGCGGCCCCTCGCGGGGTCACTGCCACCTCAGACCTGACCACGTGTCCACCGGGGAAGCCACCCAGGACCCCGGACCTGCCTCAGAGCAGACTAGAGTCGCAGGGCGGCACTCTGGGGTGAGAGCCATGTGGGCGTGGCCCCGCCAGAGTAGGTCACAGGACCGCTCCCCTTCTCCTCCCGCTCCCGCTCCGCCAGCAGCCGTTCTGACCGCTTCGAGCACTCACCCAGTGAGAGCAGCTTCCGGTAGTTCTCCATGTTGTCCTGAATCGGGTTCTGGGGCTTGCGATCCTCGGTGAGGGCCACCATGTCCTGGTACAACACCGCCTCCTGCAACCGCAGATGTGCCCTCAGTGGGGTCTGCCCGGGCGACCGCGGCCAGGGCCGCGCCAGCGGCGCGGGAGCCACACACACACACACGCACACAGTGTGCGGCAAGTGCTCACAGCGCCGGGGGTTCCGAGTGATCTGGTCAGGCTCTACTAGGGACCTACGTCGTACCTACCTTGGCGCTACACTCTGAGGAAGCTCCCAAAGACGGAGGGCACATATTCCTTGCCCTCATGCAGCTTATCATTTGGTTGGAGAGAAACAATCAGAGAACAGTAAACAACAAAGCGGGGTGCAGAGAGTCGGCGCTAAGCGGGCGTGGCGGGGACGGCTCAGGGTGGGCTGGGGGGGCGTGAGCAAGACCCGCAGGTGTGGGCGGGGCTGCAGCGCTGCTGAGGCCCCAGGTAGGGCACGGAGCCTGAGGGGCCCCCAGCGGCGCAGCCAGAGGAACTCCAGGGTCAGAGGCGCTCAAGCACCTTCACGACCGAGCAAGCTGGGAACGGAAGGCCTCCCAAACCTCAGCGTCCTCATCTGTGAAATGGAGAGGAGGGTGTCCACCTGCCCCGCCCAGGCTGTGGGGGCCCTGTCGCCTGGGCTGCTGGCCTGGGGCGAAGCACCGAGGAGCTAACACTATGTGTGCATGTCCCGCCACGTGGTCTGTGGCACGTGGGGCTAAGTGTGGAGGAAGACTGGGTGGGACTCCCCCGGCGGGCCAGCAGTTAAGACCCTGGGCTTCCACTGCAGCGCACGTGGGTTCAGTCCCTGGTCAGGGAACGGAGACCCCACACGCATGTGGCCCGGCCAAAGAGTAAAAAAAAAAAAATTATGTAAATAAAACATAAGTTGTTGTCACTACTGAACTATTATGTAAAGATACTTTGATATTAAATTTGCTATAGTTCTGGGAACTATACAACAGGACAGCCATGTGGAAGCGTAGCAGAGAAAACAAAAACGAAGTGGGCACAATTAGGTGCAGCTCCTACTGAGAAAAATAAACAGGCACAGGCATTGGGGTTTAAGAGAAAGAAAACCTCCTTTATACAACTGCCACTGTTCAGCAATTAGAAACAAAACCCCTGGCAAACTGAAGCAGAGCTTCAGAAGTGAACCCCCTGCCAGGCCAGGGCTGTGGAGTCCAGGACGGGAAGCTGCCGAAGCAGGAGGCACCGCTGGACTGCCGGTGCTGACCGCCGAGAGCTAGATGCCCCCTTTCTGGGGCATCTCTCACAGCTGTCCTCCACGGTGGGCAGCTCCCCGAAGCAGGCGCTGCGCGGCACTCAGGGCTGACAGCACCCCCTCCTAAGGCCTCCCCAGGGTATCACAGTGCAGGAGAAGCCACAGGGGTGGGGAGCACAGGTGTGTCTGTGGTGGGACAGGAGGAAACCGGAGCTCCTAGCTTGGGGCTGGCAGAGAGCAGACGAGGTCAAGAATTCGGGGGGCCGAGGGTGCCACAGGGCACCACCCCTGGTGCTAACGGACCTCAACAGGCAATGGCAAAAGGAAAGGGGCACTTTTGACACCTTCCTGTTGGTCGAATCTGAGTGACATAAACGTGCATTACGTTCTGGACTACACTGTTCCCAGGACGGGGAACGCTGCTCTGACTTGAGCTGACCCAACGAGTAGGCAGCCCTGAGCTGCGCCTGAGTCTCTCAGATGCTGCCTTCTCACATGGCTGCACAGGCGCCCTCCTCCACGCTGCCACCTCACGTGCAACCCTCTTTCTGGAGCCCCTCCTTGCCTGTGCCCCTGTCCTTAGTGCACAGGGACTCCAAGTGACAGCGTGCCCGCCGCGTGCCAGGCCGCACACTGTGCATCTGTGTGTGGCTCATGCATCCCTCACAACAGCCCTGGTGAGGCTATTATCACACCCATTTCACAGATGAGGAAACTGAGGCTTGGTGCAGCTAGCGGGCTGGCAGGTGGCAGAGCCAGGCTGCAGACTCAGCTCTTCTCGGCTCCAGGACCTGAGTGCCCTCTCCCTCCACTCTGTGCATGGGGCAGGTGACCCCCAGGGGACACGAGTGCTGACCTCGTTGGCGAGCCAGAAAACAGGCAGCAGTCACTGCGGCCACTGGCCACCCCTGGGCTCTCTCCCCAACCCTGGTGGGCTTCCAGGTGGCAGACAACTCAGCCTCCCGAGAAAGAAAGGCACCTCCAACACGGAGTGAAGACGGCCCTCCCAGAACGAGAGGAAACCTGGGCGCACCTCGGATCTGGCATCCAAATCCAGCAGGGAGTCCCTGCGTCTGTGTTCTCTTTCCTTGGCTCTCTCCGCCAGAGGAAGTGCAAGATCGCGCTGGTGAAACCCTGGGAAGGGAGAGGCAGCATGAACAAACGTGGCGCGGTTGGCAGGCAGGCGAGTGGGGGGGTTGCGGGGACACGTACTGCTCCTGGGGCTCCGGACGGACGGCCAGCGGTCCCGTGACTCCATGTCCCGGCTTCGGCCGCGGCGGCGCTCCCGCTCCCGTGCCCGGCCTCGCTCCCGGTCTCGCTCCCAGTCCTGGTCCCAGTCCCGGTCCCGGTCCCGGTCACCTGCGGACACAGACACGCAGAGTTGACCGTGTGCTCTGCACGCCCCTCCACACCTGAACGCTATGTCTGCTCTCCCCTGGGAGCTGGGTCCCACACTGAGGGGCAGATGCCCCGGACACTGCGGCCTGGAACTGCTTCCGGGGCCTGGGCCCGCTTCCGCGGCCTCGCGCAGGCTGGCCTGGCCTTGGTCAAGCCGCCGCCCTCGAGGGGCCCGTTCCCGCTTCAGGCTCTCCTGGTGTCCCGGCTCCTGAGGTCTCCGCCTTCAGAAGGGCCATCTGCCAACCCCCCACAGCCTGGCCAACCCCAGCCCGTCTTAATGTGCCCCCACCTGACTACAGATAGACAAAGCACCGTCCCCGGAGCACTGCTGCTCCAGAAAGTTCTCTGGAGAACCTTGAACAAATGACAGCTGTGCAGGCAAAGTGGTGATGAACTTTGCCCCCCGGAGGCCCTGGGCACAGCCTGAAACAACCTGTGGCAAATTCCAAATAGCTTCAAAATTTTAAATGTTTTCCCTCATCACTGAACAGTAAAAAGTTGTATTTCACTCCACGCATGTGTCTGCTTTGATGAAAACGTCTCATTCCGCCATCCCGGAATCCCCCGCCTCAGGTTCCCGAGCAGCAGCAGCAGCAGGGCCCCAGAGAAGGGTTGCACGCAGACCCAGCGGCGGCGGGTGGCTACTCACTGCAGCAGGGGAGGGCAGGGCGCGGCGGTGGGGACTCCGCGGCCCTCCGGCTCATGCCGCCTTCGCTGTGAGTGTCGCTGCTGTTGTCGTCTGAGGGGACACCAGACACGGCTCAGGGGCTCAGCCACGCTTGTCCGTTAGCTTAGACCCCGAGGGCACCCGCTACGTCCCTCTCCACCGCCCCCGGCCCGGTTAGACCATCAGAGCTGGGGCGGGGAGGGCTCCGGCTCCTTGCGGGCAGAAAGGCCGCGGCTGCCACCTACACCGCCCCCCCACCGCCCGCCCCGGCCCCCAGCACGGTCCCGCCGCCTCCCCCTCGGCTCACCTTCCGGCTCGTACATCTCCTCGTATTGCTCCAGCAGAGTAACGAGCTTCTCACAGGTCTCCGGCTTTTGTGCGCACACCCAGGGCTTGATCCTTTCCGGAAGGATGGCCAGGTACTGCTCCAGGACCAAGATCTCGATGATCTCCTCCTTGGTGCGAGTCTCCGGCTGCAACCAATCGAGGCAGAGGTTTCGGAGTTTGAGAAGGGTCTTCCGAGGCCCAATGAAATCCACGTAGAGGAAGTTCCGAAACCTCTGATGAAAGAACTCAGAGTCAGTGGCGCCTTCTCCTGGGACGGAGTCCGGCTCAGACAAGTCACTGTCTAGCTCATACAGGTTTAGGGCCCAAGACTTCTTGGGTTTGGTGGCGGACAAGGACTTGGGAGGCAGCATGTCTCTAAGGAAAAGTTTCACTGGAGGAACCCAACATGCGCCAACAGGGCAGACGCGGCAGCGGGGGCAGTCAGTGCTCAGGGACCTGCGGATCGTAAGGAGACACACATGTCCCAGGGGTTGAGGACCGCCCGGCGGGAGGACAGGCCCAGAGGGGCGCCGCACCACACCCCCGACACAGACACACGCGAGGAGCCGCAAGCAGCACGCCGGCCACGGAAGGACCGTGCTCTGCTCCTGACTGCCTCTGGGACCCTAGGCCTCGGAGCCCGCGGCCTGCAGTCCGCCCCTCTTCAGCAGACCAGGGGCCACGGGCCCGCGTCCCTTCCGCGGCCGGGCCTTCACGGCCTCAGTGTACAGTGCGGGAAAGCCGCATACACACGTGACAGCGCGGGTCCTGGGCTTCGGGTGCTCTGGGCAACTTCTCTGCACCTGTGCTCCGCATGTGCAACACGTGCTGACCAAGCTAACGGCCCCTGAAACCAGCAGCTCAGCGCCTCTGCACACTAGCCACGCCCCCACCGCAACAGCCGGGGGGCTGCCCCGCGTCTGCGTCTGCAGGCAGCAGGCATGCCTTCCCCCCAGCATGCACCCTGAGGGCAGCCCTGGGCTCCTGCTTGCACCCCTGCCTCTGGTGCCTGAACCGAGGTCAGTCTACTGGTGCTCCAGGCACCTCTCGAATTTAGTCTTAAATATCTGAGCTAACTGGCCTGGGCCCCACTGTGAAGGGATCAGAGACAGATGCTTCCCTCACTGGGAAGGTCAGGGGTCGACATCAGCCCTGACGGTGTTTCGTGGAGCTCGGGTGCTGGCACCCAGCTCAGCGAGCCGGCAGAAGGGGGGACGGGGCGTCGCTGAGTCCGCGGGAACCCCACATCAAGCACTCATATCCGTGGTGACGACATGCCCAAGCAACCAGCAGGCTTCTGTGCGCCCCGCACCTCCTCCTGCTCTGGCCAGCCTCGCCCGAGATCCAGGGGCCTCCAGAGAAACCAGCACGCTACTCCCTTCACCCTCCTGTCGCTGCGTCTCTAGTCTAGGGTCTGCCCTCACCCTGCTAAGAGAGCTTCTCGGCTGTGTGTAAGAGCTGGCTCCCCGTCCTCCTCTCGCTCTGGTGGCATCAGCTAAGGCTCCTCGCACCCCTCCACCTGAGCCGCTCAGCGGCCCACGAGCCCTCCGGCCCGCCCTGTCCTCAGTGGTGGGCCACGCTGGAGCAGAAAGCAGGCGGCACAGCAAAGAAGTCCAGGTCGGGGTGCAGGAACTTACCTGACAGTTTTGTACTTCTGACTTTACTTCCAGAGAAGGACAAAACCACATGCAGCAAAAATTCTTTTTTGTTTTAAAAGGAAAACCAGTAAGTTAAAAAAAAATTGTTTTTAATGTCTGAAGAGAAAACAAAAGGGGTTTCAATTATTCCGTCTCACAGCAGCCTTCCTGCCCAGGGCCAGAGCGCCTCTCTGCGGTGTGCTCCGCTCTGCCCCATGCACACACCCCCACTCTCTCTGCAGCGTCCTGCCCGCCAGCCGGGCAGACCCTTGCCTCCGCCACGCCCATCCTGCCTGCCCTGCCCTCCTCTCCTCCACAGCAGACAGGGCACCAGGTGACAGCCTGCTGGGCAAGCCCCTCAGCTCTGGAGAGCCGCTGTGAGCTGATCCGGAGCCTGGCTAAGAGGGACTGCCTGACCAGAGCAGGGCCCTCAGAGCCCGCGGGGGACAGGGCAGCAAGCCCTGATCCCTCCGTGGCCTCCGATTCAGAGAACATGCTCCCCTAGACGGCCACGGCCCCGCCTCTCAAGAGGAGGACACCCCTGGGTATGTAAATCACCTGGTGGGAACAGGGTCCCTTCCGGAACTTCTGAACAAGTAGCTATCCACAGGAACAGTCAAAATGCCAGGAACCTGCAGACATTTTAAAGAAAGAAATACATGGACAAATCAACACAGAAGCGTCAAGACTGTCAGAGAATTCATTCTCCATGTGGCTGTGGACTGAGACCGCGCTTGTGGGCAAGGCCTTAGGTGTCATCTTCAAGAAAAGGCCCACTCCCACATCTTATAAACCAACCAGAGACAGGAGGTAGAAAGCTTTTGAATTTCTGCTATGAAACCTGAATGATTTAAGAAATCTAAGACAGAGAGCTCCGGGCAGACCAAACTCCCTTCTGAAGCAGACACATACTACTAGGACTGCTGAGCCACACCCCCTTGAGACTGCAAGCCACACCCCCTGAGACTGCAAGCCACACCCTCCTGAGACTGCAAGCCACACCCCCTGAGACTGCAAGCCACACCCCCTGAGACTGCAAGCCACACCCCCTGAGACTGCAAGCCACACTCCTCGACCCCATTTGTTCCTACACTAAATCTTTTATAATCTCTATACATATTACATCGTTTCTAACAAAATGAGGTCACACCAGGGGTGCTCTCTGTGCGTGTATTGTTAGACGCAGTAATTTTTGATAGACATCTCTCCAATCAGTATACATAGACTGACGTCATTGTGCCTGAAGGCCACACAGTCTTCCTTTCTATGGATCCAGTCAATCCGCACTTGATGGAAATGACTAATGTAAAAGCTGTTTAAAGCATTAAATGAAAATGCTAGGGTATGAAACGGTATATAGCATATGTGGCATTCTTACTGCAAACCTAGTCATTTATATGCACACAGAAGACGATGAGGATGTCCCCACATGGAATGAAATGCAGTTTTAGAAAGCAAAGCTAGAGATGGAGGCGTGTTTATACTGAAATTCTTATGGCCATTGCTAAAGAGCTGCACAAAGTCATGTCTACACACAGAAACACACCCACATAAATGTGACGGATACAAGGTCCCAGCTTTCACATCACATCCCCCCCAGCCAAATGTTGCCTAACATCCACTTATGCTTCACTCTGGTGGCCTGAGTTTGAAGCCTTAATGAATTGGGCATAGTCTTACTAAAATCAAAAAAGCTACATAGGTACTTAAATGTGTGTAAGTGCGTACAAACCAAGGTAGAAGCAAATTTCCATACAAACTGGGGCCTTCCCTGGTGGTCCCGTCGTTAAGGCTCTGTGCGTCCAGTGAAGGGGGCACAGGTTTGACCCCTGGTCGGGGAACAGATCCTACTTGCCGCACGGTGGGCCAAACGATACGTAAACAAAACTTGTATAAAGACCGTTAGTAAAGAGAGGTAAACCGAAAAAAGAAATGATTAATAAAACACACTTTACTATACATTCCAATTTATAATGTTATTTGAAGTTCACAATCAGAAAAAAATCTGAATCTAAATTTGAAGTAAGCTCAGCAGCTGTGGGGCTTTCCTCTCCTTTCTGTTGGCCAGTGCCCATCAGGAGCCCCTCCTCCTGTGGCTCCCTCCCTCTCTCCTGCTCCCTACCTTATCAGAGGGGCTGGAATTGAGAAGTTACTGCCTTCGTTTCAGGGGCAGCAGGCGGCACGCTCTCTTCTCGTATGTGCTCTGTTCTCCTGCCCGTCTCTGCACACAGCCTTACTTTTTTCAATGGCTTTCATTACCCAAAAGACTATGAGCTCCAAGGAATCACTTCCTTTCCCACTCAGGGTCATGACTGATAGAAGACTCAATGAATTTCTCCTGCTTCCTTAATCACCCAATAAGAAAGAAAGGGGAGGCCTGAAGGAGTAGCTCAAAGTTGGGAAAAGAGCCTGGACACTGCAAAGAACGGTGTGACACCAGGAGAATCTGGCGAACACACGGTCCACCGGAAGAGTCTGCACGTTCTCAGCGGGCACGAACGGTGCTCATGGTCAGCTGGAACACGTGTGCAGCAGGGAAGTGTCAGGCGTAGGAAGCACATGCTCACCCCAAGGATGGTGTGGCACTGTGAGAAGGGACTTCAGCTCACCTGGACAGACACCTGGCGTTTGGACCTAGTCCCTCTTCCTCCTGCCGATCACCTCGGAGAAGAGCAGAACAGAGCTGAGGAAGGAAAAGAAAACACGAGACCTCAAATTTACTTTCCAAATACTGGAATCCCCAGGCTGGAAATGACCCCACACAGTTTCATCTTGACCTCCCACGGGGTGGACAGCTCATCAGTCTCACCCCCTGGGGTGTACGCTGTACTGTGGGCTGTAATCACAGCCTTCCCCCAGTGAGGTCATGTCAGTGGGTGTGCAACCGACTCTAAGTGTGTGTCTCAGAACCTTCTCTAATAAGCAGAGCAAAATAGTGAAAACACAGGACTTGGGGCTGATAAATTCAAGACCCCAGTTTCCCACTTATTAGCTCTGTTGCACTGGCCACCCTTCTAAAGTCAAGGTATACACATTGCAGATAGAAACTGGAGGGAGAAAGAAAATAGTAATGGCTAAGAAAATAGTACTATTTATTGCTAATTATGTGCCTCCTATAGTGCTTAGTACCTTACTTTCAGCATCTCTGTTAATTCTCACATTATTAATTTTCTACATATTTTACAAAAATGAAGCAGAGAACTCAACCTCAGAGTTCACGGCAATTACAGATCAACTAATGTAATTTTGGAAAACAGTACATCTATAGATACTCTCTATGGAAACCTTATGGAACAATGATATAGACACCACTTAGAAAGATGAGCTGAAATTCTAGTTTGCCATGCGATGACCAGTGACGCAATGCCAAAAGGTTTACAGTGCTGCACACCTATGCAGCATGAAGAGACTAGCTTATATCGGGACCTTAATAATAGTCATCAGCATTGCTATGAGTTAACGGCATCATTACTTAACCTTACACAACGTTTGAGGTTATCAACAAGATCCCTGTGGACGACACTACACGTTTCAAGTCCCACCATGACTCGGAGCATGTGTTCAATCCACGGCCTGTAGAAGCTCCGTCAGGACTGTGCCTCTGGCTTTTACGAACGCTAGCAGTTGTCAGCGTTTTATTTATAATTAGGTTCCGCCCACCACACACTTGGCAACGCCCCCCTCACACCACCCTCCCTGCTGGGGCCGCCCCGCCCCGCCCCTCAGCCCCTCCCACCTGCCAGCACCGCCTCCGTCCCGCCAGGCCCCACGCCACGCCTCCCTCAGAGCCTTCCGCCACTGCACATGCTCCAGGCCATCTACGAGCTTTCTTCCTTCGAGTCACCTCCTACCACCCTCAGAGCCTCCCACCCTCAAATCTCATATGCACAGCCTCCTCCACCCTCTCACTTAGGAACCCACCCTCCCCCAAATCTATTAAGGTTCTGTTTCCCACGTGACCCCTGGATGTGCACATCTGAACCCTGTCCCACAGCCCCCATCCCCTCCAGGGAACATGGCGCCATCGCGCGGCCACTGAGACGTGGTGCAGAGGCAAGCAGCGGGCCACCTGGTGCCTGCACCGCGGAGGACGCGGGGCGGGCTCGGTCTCCCGGGACACCAGAGGCGGTGGCCCGCTAATCCAGCCCCGCTGGCACTCACGGACGGTGCATGCGCAGCAAGCAAAGCCCACCCCCTGCCATTCAAGATGGCGCCTGCGCAGTAAGCCTCACCGCCACCTGTCGGTCGGCGGAGCTCTAGGTGAGCAGAGAGCTCTGCAGCCCCTCCCCCGGCCCGCCCCCTGAAGCCAGCCACACAGGCATTCAAGATGGCGCCTGCGCAGTAAGCCTCGGCGCCCCCTGTCGGCCACGCGAGCACTAGGTGGGTAGGGGCTTGCAGCCCCTCCCCCGGGCTGCCCCTGCAGAACCACCGTCATTCAAGATGGCGCCTGCGCAGTAAGCCTCGGCCGCCACCTGTCAGTCAACAAACAGCGCTGGAGTGGGGAGGGCTCTGCAGCCCCGCCCTCGGCCCGCCCCTGCGCCCAGCCCTGCGGCTATTCAAGATGGCGCCTGCGCAATAAGTCTCGGCGCCACCTGTCAGTCAACAGTGCTAGAGAGGGCAGAGCTGTGCAGCCTCGCCTCCGACCCGCCCCCTGAGACCAGCTCCGCTGCCATTCAAGATGGCGCCTGCGCAGTAAGCCTCACCGCCACCTGTCAGTCAACAAACAGCGCTGGAGAGGACAGGGCTCTGCAGCCCCTCCCTCAGCCCGCCCCCTGCTGCCAGCCCCGCTGTCATTCAAGATGGCGCCTGCGCAGTAAGCCTCGGCGCCACCTGTCAGTCAACAAACAGCGCTGGAGAGGACAGGGCTCTGCAGCCCCTCCCTCAGCCCGCCCCCTGCTGCCAGCCCCGCTGTCATTCAAGATGGCGCCTGCGCAGTAAGACTCGGCGCCACCTGTCAGTCAACAAACAGCGCTCGAGTGGGCAGACTGCTACAGCCTCTCCCTCTGCCCGCCCCGGGACCCGCCTCACTGTTATTTAAGGCAGCGCCTGCACAATAAGCCTCAGCCTGTCTGTCAACAAACTGCAGTGGGGAGGGCAGGGCTCCGCAGCCCCTCCCTCGACCTGACGCCGTCACTCACAGTGGTCCCTGCGCAGTGAGCCTCGGCGCCACCTGTTGGCCAACACACACACTGTCACAGCGGGCAGGGCTTCAGCGCACTCTGCAGCGCTCAGTCCCCACAGACCGCCCGCGGTCCCACGCCCTCGGCCCCGCCACCAGGGCAACTGTGAAATGCGGCTAGGCTGCACCCACGGCCCAGTCCCCACGGCGCCAACCAAAACATGGAGCCAGAAACATCCCGGGGTGAAAGCAGTCCAGAAAGGAGCCGTGCCCCGCAGCCCCAGAGCAGCCAAGGAGAGGCAGCGGGCACAGTGACAGCCCGTGACCCCGTCGCTCAGGACCAACAGCTCCTTACTGACAACACTGTGGCCCCTGCTGGTCAAAAAGAAGCCCCCCTCCCGTCACCGGACCGCACGCCCGTCAGGGGCGACGCATCGCGGCAAGCCTCTGCGGCAAGCGCCCGCGGCAAGTGTCCACGGCCGACCCGAGACCAGCAAAACGGCTGAGACAGGGCCCCCGCAGCCTTCCATCACAGCACAGACTCCCGCACGGCCGCGGCCCCGCCCCCGCGGCTGGCCAGCCCGGCCGCGCCTCTGCCGCCCCCATCAAAGATGGCGCCGCGGCGGCGCGTCTGACTGGACGGTCTCTTCTGAGACCCGCTGTCACGGCAGCCCTCGGCCCCTCCCCAGCCAATCAGAACAGTGCCCTCGCAGCCCATCGCCGCCGCCGCTTCAAAGGCAGCGCCAGGGGGGGTGGGCCGCCCTGAGAACACACCCCGCAGGCACTGCCACCCTCCGCCCCGCCTATAGCTCCTCCCGCCGCCACTGCGGCAAGCAAGCCCCGCCCCAGACACCGGCAAGGATGCAGGGCTGGCCGGAGGGGACCTGGCTAGTCTAGGACCCCGGGGGACGGGGGTGGCCCTTGCAGCCCCCAGGCCGAGCTGAGGAAGACGGGGGGCACCCCGTGACTCCCTATGCTCGTCAGGGACCGCCGCCACTGCTCCGGCACCCACCCCAGCGGACTGCGGAGCCCGGAGCCCGTGGCCGTCCCACCCCCTGCCCAGGATGATCAGCCGTCCCTGTACCCGCTACGCCCAGGACAGGTGGCACGGGAGCCCCGACCCGACTCCAGCTGGCCGCGCAACACGGTGCGGCTGCGGCAAGCGCGGCAGCTCTCGCCCACGGACCAGGGTCCCGGCTCTGCGGCACCCGTCCCGGCGCACCATCCAGACGCGGCGGTGCGGGCCGGAGCAGCCGGACTCACCTCACCGGACCTCCAGGCACCGCCCTGCCCCGGGCTGACAGCTCGACCGCTGAACAGCCTGTGCAAGCTCTAGTGCCCCCACACGACCACGGGCGCTCAGCGGCGCCACCAGCCAAGGGTGGACATGTCCGATCCTCTGCTCCAACCTCTTTCTCCCGCAGCTCACGGCGTCTGCACCGAGCCCCGGCCCCGCGGCTCCTTGTCTGCTTCTCCGCAGAGGCGGGGCCGGGCACCGGCCAATCAACGGCTGTGCTCTGCGCCCGGGGCCCCTCGCCACACCCTCAGCCCTGCCCATCGGGCCGCGGTTGCCGTGGCGACTGTTTGGCGCGAAGGCAGGAGGTTGACGTCAACGGAGCAAACGCCAGGGGCCCTGAGGAAGGGTCTGGAAAGGGGGGGGGGGTGTTCGACCCCCACACAAAGAAGGGGGGGGCACACGGAGAAAGCCTTACCAACGACTCCCAAATGCAAACCGTCTGAAGAGACCAAACAAACAAACAAACAACCCCGTACATTTGTCTAAGAAAGTGAAAAGCTGGTGGGCAAAAATATGTATGTTGAAGTTAGAGACAAACGAGAAAGTGGGAGACGAGACTTTCCTGCCTGGGACACACGAAAGACCCGGGGCTAACTTCCCCAATAAACGAAGAACTCTTGGAAACCGATAGCGTACAGACCAAATAGCGCCTGAAAAATGGGCAGAAAGGGAGGACACGGGCAACTCACAGAAAAGCACAAATGGCTGACGGACCTGCGGGACAGAACTCATGACCCGACTGCCAAAGACCGAAAACCCGAGCGCGCGGACTCGCGCGGTGCCGCCGCCGTGCAGCCCGGCCGCTGCCGTGCGGGGCGCCCCGCCGCCTGAGGACCTGGGTGCGGCGGGCAACGCGGGCCGCGGCCGGACGACCACCGAGGACTCGGGCGGCAGTCACACCGGCGGTCCGGCCGAAGCGTGCAGACCCGACCGGTAAGTCGTCCCACTTGTTCGCTTGCGAAGGGTGAACACACACGCGGTTAAACCTCTGGGGAAGCATGCGAGAAACTTGTCAGCCGGCCACCGCAGGGGCCACGGGAGTGAAGCGGCGAGGTGCGAGCGAGTCCTTGCCGGCGTGCTTAGCGAGCGCCACTTTCTATGAGAAAAAGGCACTCTGTGGAAGCCCCAAACTGTGCTGGGGCAAAGCCATACCGTGCGATTTTATGTGGCCAGTTAAAACGTAAGACTCGAATTTTAAAGGAAAAGATTCATGAGATGTAATTAATTACAAAATGTACGTTACCCAAGAGCATAAAGAATAGGATATCCAAAATGAAATTTCACATGTACACCTCGTAAGTATAAATATTTATCAATCAGTGGTTCCTGGGGATACTGGGAAGCTGCTGACCTGGGGCGGAGGGGCGAGGGGGGTCAGTGTCTGAAACCCTCCAAGCCTTCAACAGTCTCCGGTCAGCCAACAGTGCCACATAAACAGAAAATCTGAATAAAAACGCCTTTGCGCGGCACCCTTGAAACGCACTCCCCAGGAGCATCCACAGGAATTCTAGCGGGACCACTGAGAGTGAATGCGCTCCTAAGCTTAGGGCAGAGGCTTGCAAGTCCGGCCACACTCGTCAGCAGCCGCTGGGGGAGCTGTTGGACGCTGCAGGTGCCCAGCGTCCCACAGAGGTGTTTTCCCCGGACCCCGGAGGGGAATTTAAAGTCTGGCTAGGGTCTGGAAGGTGATTTAACACATTCAAGGGCCCTCCATCTCCTCTCTCCTCAAAACCTCTGTCTGCAACACAGGTTTTTCTCTGGGTCCCACATCATTCATTCCCATCAGATAGCACATGTTCCAGAGCGGCTCCCCTTTCTCAGCACTCCCTTCTGGCACCAGCGAATAAAGCCTTCTTGATGGAGTGGTCTCTGTCACCGACTCAGCAGCTTTACTGCACATTGTCTCCCCTTACCATGCCACACTGGGGGCTTTCTCCTTTCCACACTCCTGAAACCACTTGGCAATTTCAGCAGTTCGCTATGAGGCTAGGAAACTTGTCCTTAATCTCACTTGATCTTTCAGTAACATTCAACATCCTCATTAAAACAATGGTAATAAAAACTCACACCATCTTATTTTCAGAGACACTACACTGCCCTGGTTTTCCCCTTCTGTTCTCTTAGCTGGCTTCTGCTCCGTTCAAGCTCCCAGTGCTCAGAACTCAGTCACTAGCCTTCTCCCTCAACATCTACTCCCTAGGCAGCAGTCTCACTTAGCCGGATGGTTTAAATGCCACCTGCATGCCAACAGCTCCCTCTGGCACAGAAGTCTCTACAGAAGCCCAGTCTCATATACCCAACTAGCTGCTTAACAGTTGAGTGCTCTACCAGGATGTCTAATGGGCAACTCAAAACACTGAAAACAAACAGTAATTTCCCTTTTCCCTGTTTGTATAAACAGCACCAGTTGCAGTAGCCAAAAATCTTACAATTGTTCTGGATTCCTGGTTCCCTTACCAACAACATTCAGTTTATCAGCAGGTCCTGCTGGCTCTACATCCAAGATACACTCCAGATTTGTCCCCTTTTTGCTCGGCATGATAGTCCTAATCATTACCCCCTAGGTATTAGCCTACTCACTTGACCACCTGCTTTGACTTCAAACCCTTCCCTCTAGTATTTTCTAGATAGCATCTTCTTTAACCGTGAATAAGACATCAGGTCGCAGCTTGAATTACCTCCTATTCTTGACCCCAATCACACTTCAATATGTCTAAAATCCATACCATGAACAAAGTTAAAAGAAAAGGCATCAATATCTTTTGTCACAGAAGAATGTTAAATATTTGTGCTATAAAATTTAATAATCTTTTCCTTCGTATTTCTGCTTTTTTATACCTTAAGAAACCCCTCTCCACGCTGAAATCATAAAGATACAATACCCTTAAGTTTTAGTTTTTTCAGTTTAGTTTTATATATGTTCTGTGGTATGGATCTATTGTTTTCTTCTGACATATATGTTTCTGTATGAGTGGACTGTACCTAAACCCTAGTCTGTCCCGTAGGTCCATCTGTTTATCTGCGTGCATTAATTATTGGAGCTTTACAATATGTTGATATCTTAAAGGACAATTGCCCTACCTTGTTTTTCAAAAGTGTCTTTGGCTATTCTTAACCCTCGACAATTTACTGAATCCACAAAAAAATTTAAAGAGAACTAAAAACATTTTATCACGACATCTCATCTTTCTCTTTGATCTCTCCTACCTGTTTATTCATGTCTTCTACAGCCAACAACAGTATGTTGTAATTTTTTCCCGTAAAGATCTTGGTTGACTTTCGGAGGTCTTTTTTCCTGTTACTTACCTAACAGGTTATTTTTGAGTTAAAACAGTGATAAAGCTTTTTAAAAATAATTTCATATTTACAGAAAAGTTGTAAAGATAATGTAAACATTCCTTACTCAGTCTCCCCTGATGTTAACATCTTACCTAGCTTTGGTACGTGGTCAAATGAAGAAATTATCACTAGTACAAAGCTAGTAATTATACTACAGATTTGCCATAAATGTCTTCCTTCTGTCCCAGGATCCCATCCAGAACACCGCATTACATTTAGTTATGTGCCCTTAGACAACTCGAGGCTGTGACAGATCCTCGGTATCTCCTTGTTTTTCATGACTTTAGCAATTTTGAGGAGTAGTGGTCAACTATTTTGTAGAAAGTCTCAATTTGAGTTTGTCTGACAGTTTCTCATGATTTGTCTTGGATTATGGTTTTTGAGAATTATCTGCTATTGCTTTTTATATGTTGTTTGTTTTTTTTTTTTTTTTGGTAAATCCAGTGAATTTGCTGACCTGTCCTTGTTAGTTCTAATAGTTTCTCTCAGATTTTCCTGGACGCTTTGAAAATGTCAACCTGCTTATGACAATTTTTAGATTTTTATTGACAATTATGTCTCATTTCTATCATAATGCATCCTCTAGGACCTCTGGGGAAATATGGAATAAATCTTGTTCTAGATCTGAAAGGGGATACTTATCTTTTACTATCAAGTAAAAATGTCCACAGTAAGCTTGTTTGCAAAGCCTCTTTATTGGGGATTAAGGAAATTCCCTTTGGTTCTAGTTTTCTAAAACTTTTTTCATGAATACATTTAATTTTTATGTAATGACTTTTCTGTTATCTATTGGGAAGATTATGTTATATAATCTGTTAATGTGGAGAATTAAGGCAAATTTTCTGATGTTGAAACGTGGCATTTGTAACCCCTACTTGCTCATGATAATGAGGGTCTGATTTATATACACATGCAGCAGGATACTACTGAGTTATATTTTACTTTTCGTTTTTGCACCTAAGTTCTTATTCTACTATACTTGTTTCATTTTGGTATCAAGGTTATACTAGCCTCATAAAATTATTTAGATTTTCTTCCTGCTTATATTCTCTATAACAGATCATAAAAAATAGACTTTCTCATTTTTGAAAGTTTAACATAACTCACTACAACATGAAATATTTACTTGGTTTCCTTAGTTTTGTACTGTATTTCTACTTTGTTTTAGTCAATTTAGGTCATTTATATTTTCTAACAAAATCGTCCTCTTATTCTTTTACATTTAATTTCTGTTCTCTATTTTATTATTTCCTTTTTTCTCTTTATTTGAGTTTCTTTTCCTAGCATCTTGAGTTGCACATTTAACTTATTTACCTTTAATCTTTCTTAATTTTAAACAGGTACCTTTAAGGCTATTACATTCCTTTCACGTACCACTTGAACCGCATTCCATACATTTCACTGTTGTTTGGTACTATATTCCATTGCTGCAAATAGATTCCCTCTTAGTCACACTAAGGAATGTATTTAGGTTTTCAAGTTCTTTAAAAGTCTTTTGACCATAGATTTCCAATTTAACTATATTATAGCCAAATGATATGGTCTATATGTTATTATTTGATATTTGTTAAAATTTCTTTTGTGATCTTAGGATGTAATCAATTTTTACTTGTTCAGTGGATCAGAAAAGAATAAGCATTCTCTAATTATCAGGTACCAATTTCTATTTATGTCCATAGGATCAAGTTCTGTGTTTACATTTTCAGTATTCTTATTAATTTTCTGTCTGCTTGATATATCAACTCTAAATAATCATTTTTTAAAAAGATCTCCCATTAGCCTATGGCTTCACTCACTGCTCCTGGTAATTCTTTTTAGTTTTTGCTTTATGTGTTTCAGGGCCATGTTTTTAGGTAGGAACAAGCTCATGATCTCCTGTAAATCAGATATCAAAGAAATTAATCTTGAAGTCTGCCTTTAATAGGGGAGTTAATCTGTTCACATTTTATATTTCCGATATACTTGCTTGTTAAATGTGTCTTTTCCTTTGTTCCTTATTTTTTCCTTTCCTGCCTTCTACTGAGTTGATCAAGTTTACTTTTTTTTTCTCTTCGCTAATTTGAAAGCTTTCAATTAAATTTGTTATTTTATTGTCTATCTTTAAATTCCTAATTATATACAAGTACTTATTTTTTTAAACAGAGTGTAAAATCATAAAGGAACCTGGCATACCTTAGCAATTCATTTAATTTCTTATTCCCACTTTCCTGGTTATTGTCTAGAATTTTAGCTACATATTTTTAAAACAAACCCAAAGCACAATTTTTGCAGTCAATGATTAATTATGTTTACTGATAATTTATTCTCGTTTCCTGAATTTTACTCCTCTCTAGGTTTTTTTCCCCCCACATTGTAATAAATCCTTAAATAAGCCTTTTAGTGTAGGGGGCAGTCTATTTATGTTTCTAAAAATGGCTTTCAGATATTTTTTGAATGACAGTTTACTTAGGTATGGAATTGTAAAGTGACCCTTCTCTTCTCTTGTTTTGAAGATATTATTCTGTTGTCGTCAACATCTAACATGGCCGATGGTGTTTGCTATGATCTAAATGTTCCTAATAGCACTGGTGTTTTCCTCTGTGGCTTTTCAAAAGGTGTTATATATGGATCTATTTTCGTTTCTCCTGCTCAGAAACTGTGTGGCCAATGAAGGTCTTTCTGCCATTCTGCAGAATTCTTGGCCAGTCTATCTTGGCCAAAGTAGCTTTTCTGCCATTTCAACTTTATGCTCTTCTCAAGCTATTAGTGTGTATTTGCCTTTCTCAGTCTGTCCTTTGTTCACATTCTCTGGTTTTCATATACTGTTCTGGGTTGCTTTCTGAGTAACTCCTCTTTTGAACTGCATCCAATATAGTGTTTACCTTGATGTGTTTTACAGTGGCCTTTTTTTTTTTTTTCAAGTTTCAGATTTTTAATCAGTACTTTTTTTATATCCACCTTTCTCAAGTGGATGAACATTGTATGAATACTATTCTTTATCTTTCAAGAATCTTAAAGTTACACTGAAATTATTAGAATTGCATTTTATCAGGAATGAATTTATCCTGACAGCTGATTTTGTTGTCTTGCTTATTGTAAATTTTCCTATGTTTAACTCAGTGTTTTATAATTTTAATTTCTAAGTGCTTCTTAGAACACTTAGCTATCACCCCTGACCCCACCTGTCTCTTCCCTCCATATCTAGCTTTTTTTCCTTTGTTTGTTTGTGTCTTCTTTGTTGTGAGAAAGTTAGTCCTGAGACAAGTTAAATGGGGGCTCTGTGCCATGTGATAAAGGGGTATGTTAGTCACTGAGCAAAATTTAAGCTCAGGCTGGGTCCACTCTACATGGCCATGTTTTCACTCCTGCCACTGCTCTTAATGTAAGTTGAAGCCCTGAGTAACTATTACTGGCTTTTTTTCAGTCTCATTTCATGTCAGGAGAGTCTCACCCCAGCCCGTTTGACGCGATGAGCCTGGGAGCACTTCTGGACCTTGTTACTCCACAGCAGTCAAATTGTTAACCACCTCTATCTAAAGATCAGAAGTCCAACGGGTTCAGCTCTTCAACCCCACAGATCCTTGTTTTTCTGTTCAGTTTTTTACCCATACAAATGTCATACACTTCTGGATCACTGCAAGTTATATTAAAAAGAGGTTGAAGTGTGACTGCACCACTCCCAGCACCATCTCAATCAAAATTATTATCCTTTTTTTGGTTGGAGGCGGGTATACTGCCTGGCAGGTGGGATCTTAGTTCCCCAACCAGAGATCAAACCCACATCCTTTGCATTGGAAACGCAAAGTCTTAACCACTGAACTGCCAGGGAAAGCTCCAAAATTCTGTTTTCTAAATTATCTACAGCAGTTCTCACTTCTTTCCCAAGTGTACAGTGGGGTTTTCCTGAGGCTGTATGGCGTGTGGTATCTCGACCGAGTGAATGCTGAAGCAGTTGAGACTCTAGCTGTTTTCATTCAAGCCAGTTGTTAAAGAGATTTGTAAAGACGTAAAACAATGCCACTCTTCTCAGTAGTCTTTTGCTTCGGGAATTATCAACATTAAATTTAAAAAAAGGTTGCTTATATTAACATGTAATAAACTTACTACCTATTTTAATTAACATACATTTAAAATTTTAATTTCTACAATTATATATATTGATAAGTGTAATCCACATAAGCAAAAATTCTTTGTGGAGTCCTTAATCATTTTCAAGAGTGTAAATGGGTCTTGAGAAAAAAAAAAAAAAAAGTTTGACAACCCCTGGTCTACAATAAATCTTTAACAGATTGGGTGATCTGGGTATTATGATCCCAAGACTTTGCACAGAGTTTAGTGCATGGTTAAGTCTCTCAATGAATGCTTACTCATCCATTCTTTAACAAATATTTGAGTGCCATATATATATATATGGACCAGTGGTAGGCCAGGTTCTGGCTCACTGCAATTAAATTCAAAATAGCCCCTGCCCTAAGTCATTTATTTGATAAGTATGTCTTTAAGCTTCAGTCTAGCTGGCAAGATACATAAAGTTGAAAAAATAAACCTTTAAAACTTGCAGTGAGGACTCTGAAGGAAAAAAACAGGCAGCTGCAATGAGGTGGAGAGGAGGGTAGGTGTTTGTATGGTGGTTAAATAGAGCAGTCAGAAGGCTTCTCTGAGGAAGAGAAGCTAAAACTAAACTGTGAGAAAGAGCTAGCCCTGGGAAGAGCAAGGGGGGATATTCTGGACAGATAAAATAGCAATATACAAAGACTAAAAAGGAAAAAAATAGGACAGACATCAGAATGCCTGGAGGACAGCAAGAAGGGAGTAGAGGGGAGTAATGAGGTTCTACAGGTACGCAAAAGCCAGTTCTTTAGGAACTGGAGGCCAAGATGAGGATCTTGAATTTGATCCAAAAGGTGATATGGAGTCATTAAAGATGTTCAAATAAGGTCTGACATAATCCATAGAAAGATGAGTCATGTCGCTGTGTGGAGAACTAGGGGACGAGAGATTGAAGAGGGGAGGCCTGTAGACCAGCTATGAGGCAGGATGACAGTACTCTGAACCAGCGGGATGGCAGAGGAGATAAGGAGAAGTGGGCAAATACAACAGGCGTTTCGGAGACAAAATACACAAACCCTGCTGATAATCTGTGTATTTGTGGCAAAGGAGAAAAACATCGCAAATGATTCCTATATTTTTGGTTTGAGCGGCTGGGTAGATGGAAGTGTTATTTAGTGAGCCGTCGAGTCACAGGTTTGGGCAGGGGAAGAGCAGAAAATCCAGAGCTCTCCTTTTGATGTGTTACGTTTGAAATGCTTACCCTCAAGCAAGTGGAGATGTTGAGTTAGGTACTCCGGAGAGGTCTGCTAGAGCTTTGACTCTGGAAGCTGTGAAGTGAACACCGTACTCTACAAAAATAAATTCAAGAATATGTTCTTCAGTGTTTACTACTCTTGCATATTCAGAGCTGGACAGGTAATTATCTTAGTATACAAATTTGTATACAGTTCCTCAGTAATGCAAATCTAACCAATTTTCTTTGAGAGTGAACTTAATTTTTTAACCCCCTCTAGGAATTTCAAGACAACAGAAAACCAAATATTCACATAAAGGCAACCAACTCTATCACAAAAACTGCTTCTAAATTCAATCAACTATCTTATGTATAGTTATTAAACAGTTAACTATACATAAGATTAAAGACAGGCAAAGGAGAACCCTGTCGCAAATCTGATGTTAACAGAGAAAAATTCAGTGTCAAATCTGGCTGATGGTGTTAAGATTCAGAACTATGAGAGTTTCTGTAGGCCAGGAAGGATCGCCTACCCACAGTCCTGCTTACACACCCCTGTCCAAGAGGGCACCAGGCGCCTTCTCTCACAGGAAGCAGAAGCACTCAGAGTCAAGTTGTCACATGCCAAACAAAATACTTATTTAAAAAATACAAGGTTATTCACATACTTTTTTCTCATGTTGGTTTGCCAGGCAGAAAGCTCTAATCCTGAACTGGCAAAATGGCAGACACTCATTTATTCAACCATTCAATAAACAGGTATTATCAAACACATCCAGACACTGGGGATAAAATGATAAAGGAGATGCAGTTTGTGCTTTCACTGGGGTGTACGGTTCACAGATGACACCAGACAATTATAAACAGCCACATAAGTGAGCAGTAAATGTGACGACAACACGCTGTGCTATAAGCGTGTGTCTGAGGGAGTCTGACCTGGGCCAGGTGCTGAGGAAGAACACTGCCTGTCTAATAAACAGCAGGTACAAAGGTTAGGAGGCAGAGAGGAGTACGGAGGACCGTGCAGCTAGAATACAGAAAGGCTTAGGACAGAGGAGGGAGAGAGAAGTCGGACCTTGCAAGGCCTTGGAGGCCACGTAAGGACTGGAGATCCCTGACGATCACAATCTCTAGCTTACCACAAAAATTCCCCCCAGGGGGACCAGCCAGCACTCAGATCTCACTCAAGTCTCCCAAAAAGTGGCATGACTTCCACGCACACTCACATGTCAACACCTGACGATGTGATGAGAATGGTATGCAGAGGTGATCTGGCTTCTACAATGCAGGTTGTCAGCCCAGGAGAGAACACACTCTTATCTGGTTCATTTTGCCAAAGGCCCACCAAAATAAATCTGAAGAGAACAGGAAAAAGACCATCATTGACATAAAAGTAAAACATGAATCAGACAGCAGGAAAACAGCTGGAAATTAGAGAAACATTTTATAAATTCTACATATTTCACATAATAGAAACTTCCACAGCCATTAAAAAGAAAGGATGAGAAATACCTTATGGAATGATCTCCGATACACTGTTAAGTGAAAGTCAAGGTGCTGAACACTGAATACAATATGCTTCATTTGTTAAACAAAGAGGCAAACTATATATATATTTGCTTCAATATACATGAAATAAGTTTGCAAAGAAAATACACAAAACTAGTGACGCTGGTTATCTACAGGGAGGGAAACTGGTGCTGAGAGAAGGGATGTGGGAAGGAAATTTTCACCGTATACCCTTTCTCCTTTTTGAATTTTGAGCCACACAAATAAATTATGTATTAAAAGTTAAAGCAAACATGTTAATATTAACCAAGGTTTTAGACAAATGGTATGAAAATTTTAATGAAAATGAACATTGTCAAGGAAAATGCTGCTGCTGCTGCTGCTAAGTCGCTTCAGTCATGTCTAACTCTGTGCGACCCTATAGACAGCAGCCCACCAGGCTCCTCTGTCCACGGGATTCTCTAGGCAAGAATACTAGAGTGGTTTGCCATTTCCTTCTCCAGTCAAGGAAAATAAGAATTACTAAAACTGACTACCAAAGGAATAGGAAAAAAATCAGGAGAAATCTTCTTACAAAGAATTCCTATGTGCTAAGACTCTCTACTTCATAATTTCTATGCAAAGAGCTAACTCATTGGAAAAGACCCTGATGCTGGGAAAGACTGAAGTCAAAATGAGAAGGGGTGGCAGAGGATGAGATAGTTGGATGGCATCACCAACTCAATGGACATGAATTTGAGCAAGCTCTGGGAGATAGTGAAGGACAGGGAAGCCCGACGTGGTGTATAATCCATGGGGTCGGAAAGAGTCGGACATGACTGAGCGACTGAACAAGACTCTCTACATTTTAATAGCCTAGCACAATGACTTTCAATCTCACAGTCTTTATGAGATTAAAAACTAATATTTATTTAGCACTTCCTATATGCAGGATATAGCATAAAACATTATATGTATTTGCAGCTCCTCCTTATTGAGATATAGGTGACCTCATGACCTGTTTTACATGTGAGCAAAGTGAAAGTCATGGAGTCTTACTCCAACTTCCAAAGCCAGCAAATGACTGCAGAGTCAGACTTCAACCACTGTGCTAATATAATTTTATGCTAACAAATTGGAAAAGCTTAAAGGAATGCATCACTTTCTAGGGGAAGCAGAAATTATTTGAAATCTCAGTTTGACTGGACCTGTCCTTCAAATGCTCAAGGAGCAAATTATTCTTAGTTTGTACACATTGTTCCAGAGCATTTAAAAAGACTGAAGGCTTGCCAGTTTATTCAACTAAATTAGAAGAGTGGCCTCCAAGAACAAATTTTTTACAATAAAATGGCTATCTTGTATGAGGTATTTGTTCTATGTCAAGTTTTAGGAGTCAAGTTCTTTAAAAATGATCTGGGTGCTGCTTAGAAAACAGTCTGGCAGTTCCTTAAGCGGTTAAACAGTTACCAAAAGATCCAGAAATTCCTTTTCTGGGTGAAATAAAAACATATATTCACATAAAATCTTGTACATGAATGTTCACAGCAGCAGTATCACAAGAGTGATACTGAAGTTTCCACTTCAAAAAGTGGAAATAACTGCCCATCATTTGATGGACCCACTGTTTGATGATGCTGTGAAAGTGCTGCACTCGATATGCCAGCAAATTTGGAAAACTCAGCAGTGGCCACAGCACTGGAAAAGGTCAGTTTTCATTCCAATCCCAAAGAAAGGCACTGCCAAAGAATGCTCAAACTACCGCACAATTGCACTCATCTCACATGCTAGTAATGCTCAAAATTCTCCAAGCCAGGCTTCAGCAATACGTGAACCGTGAACTCCCTGATGTTCAAGCTAGTTTTAGAAAAGGCAGAGGAACCAGAGATCAAATTGCCAACATCCACTGGATATTGGAAAAAGCAAGTGAGTTCCAGAAAATCATCTATTTCTGCTTTATTGACTATGCCAAAGCCTTTGACTGTGTGGATCACAATAAAGTGTGGAAAATTCTGAGATGGGAATACCAGACCACCTAACCTGCCTCTTGAGAAATCTGTATGCAGGTCAGGAAGCAACAGTTAGAACTCGACATGGAACAACAGACTGGTTCCAAATAGGAAAAGGAGTACGTCAAAGCTGTATATTGTCACCCTGCTTATTTAACTTCTATGCAGAGTACATCATGAGAAACGCTGGACTGGAAGAAACACAGGCTGGAATCAAGATTGCCGGGAGAAATATCAATAACCTCAGATATGCAGATGACACCACCCTTATGGCAGAAAGTGAAGAGGAGCTAAAAAGCCTCTTGATGAAAGTGAAAGAGAGCCAAAAAGTTGGCTTAAAGCTCAATATTCAGAAAACGAAGATCATGGCATATGGTCCCATCACTTCATGGGAAATAGATGGGGAAACAGTGGAAACAGTGTCAGACTTTATTTTTTGGGGCTCCAAAATCACTGCAGATGGTGATAGTATATTCAAAAGCAGAGACATTACTTTGCAGACTAAGGTCCGTCTAGTCAAGGCTATGGTTTTTCCAGTGGTCATGTCTGGATGTGAGAGTTGGACTGTGAAGAAGGCTGAGTGCCGAAGAACTGATGCTTTTGAACTGTGGTGTTGGAGAAGACTCTTGAGGGTCCCTTGCACTGCAAGGAGATCCAACCAGTCCATTCTGAAGGAGACCAGCCCTGGGATTTCTTTGGAAGGAATGATGCTAAAGCTGAAGCTCCAGTACTTTGGCCACCTGATGCAAAGAGTTGACTCACTGGAAAAGACTGATGCTGGGAGGGATTGGGGGCAGGAGGAGAAGGGGATGACCGAGGATGAGATGGCTGATGGCATCACCGACTCGATGGACATGAGTCTGAGTGAACTCCGGGAGATGGTGATGGACAGGGAGGCCTGGTGTGCTGTGATTCATGGCGTCGCAAAGAGTCAGACATGACTGAGCGACTGAACTGTTTGATAAATGGATAAATAAAAGGTGGTATATCCATACAACAGAGTATTTGGCAATAAAAAATGAAGTACTGATACATGCTACAGCATTGATGAACTTGGAAAACATTACGCTAATTGAAAGGAAACAGTCATAAAGGCCCACAATATCGTATGATTCCATTTATATGAAATGTCCAGAATAGGCACAGACAGACAGAAAGTAGATTAACAGTGCCTAGGGCTAGGGCAGAGGGGAATGAAGACTGAGGATTTCTTTTTAGGGTAATGAAAATGTTTTAAAATTGATTTTGATTATGGTTACACAATTCTGAATGTATTAAATACCAGTGAAGTGGGTGAACTTTATGGTAGTGAATTAATTACATCTAGATGAGACTGTTATTTAAAAAAATGCATCTGGGTGAGTGCTCCCAATAATCTTAATGAAACTAGAACTAATATACTTGTTTTATAGATGGGAAATCTGTAGCTCAGAGAGAATGACATTTACTCAAGTTCATAATCTGGTTGAGAGAGTCAAGACTCAAACCTCGGTCTGTCTGTCTACCGTGCTCTCTACTTCCCAACACAATTCTATGCAAATAAAGTGAGAATCTTCAAGAAATAGCCCCCTTGTTGAGAGACATAAACTCGTGGCTAACAGGTTCACAAGGGCAATCTCCTAAGAACAAAAAATTCCTACAATATTATCAAACATTCCAAACCTAGAGTGAGAGAGAAGGCTGCCCATTAAAAAGCTAGCAAGTGGTTTTCCATCTCAAATAGGTCTGACTTTAATAAGAGTGCCCTGGAGGACAACAAAAGTAATAGCTGTCATTTATTAAACTTTTACAGCAGGCAAGGCCTGGCACCAAGCACTTTATATGCATTGGTATGTTTAATCTTTACAGCAACTCTGTGAAATAGATACTATTATTATCCAAGTTTCCTAGATCAGCTGTGGGAGGTGGGTAGATTGTCTCAGGTCACATGCTAGTGGATGGTGGTCAGGAATCAAATCCAGACCTTCGAGACGCCCAAGCTCTCACCACCAAATATACTTCTGTGCTATGAAATTTGAAAGCCATAATGAAGTGGGTCATTCTTGAGAGGAAGGCAGATAATAAAAACTTGGCAAGTATCAAGGGAGCGCTTTCTTCCGAAAGTGCCCTAAGCCCTTGCCATTTACCAGCAACTTTCTTCTCACTTCCAAGGAACAAATCCTATGCGTTATCAATTGTACCATTTCAGAGGAAAGAGGCAAAAGTCTTTCATTTTAACAACACAGCACAGGAGTTTTTAACCCCAAATACATCTTATTGTGAAATAGTAACAGCTAATATTAATTGAGAATTTATATGTGTCAGAAATTTCTCTAAGTGTTTCATTAAGTGTTAGCTTACTTAGTACTCAAGACAGTTGTCTGAAGTGGGTACTATTACAGTCCCTATCTTAGGGATTAGTTAAGAGAGGCACAGAGGTTGGGTGACCAGTGCAGAGTCACACAGCTAATAAACGGCCGGGATTGAAACCCAGGTCATCTAGCTCCAGCCTCTACCACATATTCCATCTGACGGATTCTCAGAAAATAGAGCTGATAGAGCCAGTATGTGATTCATTAGATGCCCAGCAGTGTGCATAATACAGTATGTATTGTATCAGCCTAACAACTTGAGGAGGCACATATGTTAGCAGAGTACCTATTTGCAAGATGAGGAACATGAGGCTTAGAGTGCTGGTTAGCTTGCCCAAATACATCCAGTTCATACAGATCAGAACCAAGTCTTTTTCACTCCGTATCATACCACTATTCATTACGTCAGGCCAAATTTGGACACAAAATAGTTGAATGAAGTAGTTAATTGATTGGAAAAAATCAAAATAATACTTTGTGACACATGAAAATGGTATGCAATCCAAATTTCAGTGTTCATAAACACAGTTTTATTGGACACAGCCACATCCATGTTGACATACTTTCCATGGCAGCTTTCACACTACAGTGGCTCAGCTAAGTAATTCTCAAAGATACCACATATCCCACAAAGCCTGACATATTTACTGTTTGGCCCTTAACAGAAAAGATTTATGGACCCTCATTCTTTTTGGTATTAAAACTCTTAGTGAAAAATGGAGGGGGAGTATATAAAAAGTACTCCCTCAAAGGAAGAAAAAGCATGCCTTTAAAGGGTGACTGGAGTAGGAATGGAAACTTCCTTCCAAACTTTCAAGGAACAAATTTCTATTTTCCATAACGCATTCCAAGGCCTCAAAAACAGTGGAGGACGTCCCAGTTCCTTTTAATGACTGGTTCATAAAAGTTTACAATCCCTAAGCTGTTTTAATTGGAAAGAACTTTGCATAATGAAAATAACAACAGCTGACAGTCACAGAACTTTTGATTCCAGGTGCTTTGCTAAATACAAGATTTCCATCTAATCCTCAACTAGGGAAAGCAGGGTACCATTGTTATCCAATTCTGTGGATGAACTGGAGACTCAGGAGGTTAAGCACATTGCCCAAGGTGCTAAAGTTGATAAGAGCTCAGGCCTCTAACCCTTGCTTCAGTCTTCAGACCTCACTCTTAACAGGACACCATTTAATTTTAACCTGGTCTGCAAATATTGAGGAAATGCACACTTTCCTGAGGAAAAAAAAAAAAGTACCAAAACTACAAAAATAAACTTGGTTGGGGGGAGTGGGGGACAGTATATAGAAGCTTCCTACCGACTCCCAGGGCTTCCTGGTGACCTGTATGGTAAAGAATCTACCTGCAATGCAGGAGACCAGGGTTCGATCCCTGGGTCGGGAAGATCCCCTGCAGAAGGGCATGGCAATCCACTTCAGCATTCTTGCCTGGAGAATTCCATGGACAGAAGAGCCTGGCAGGCTACAATCTATGGGGTTGCAGAGTCAGCCACAACTGAGTGACTTTCACTACCACTACCGACTCCCAGGGAACAAATAATTATGTGCCACAAATTGATTTGAGGGTGTGGAGAGAAGGGAGCCCTCCTACACTGTTGGTAGGAATGTAAATTGGTGCAGCCACTAAGGAGAACAGCATAGAGATTTCTTTAAAAATTAAAAACAGAGCTACCATATGATCCTACAATCGGCATATATCTGAAGAAAACACATGGTCCAAAAGGATACCCGCACCCCCAGCACCCACAACGTTCACTGCAGCACTGTTTACAACAGCTAAGACATGGAAGCAATCTAAATGTCCACCCAGAAATGAACAGATTAAGAAAACGTGGTGCATATATGCAACGGAATATCACTCAGCCATTAAAAAATAAAATAATGTCATTTGCAACAAATGAATGGACCTAGAGATTGTCATACGGAGGGAAGGAACTCAGAGAAGGAGAACTATCATCTATCGCTTGTATGTGGAATCTAAAAAATAAAATTACAAATAAGCTTATCTACAAAACAGACACAGAGAAGGAACTTACGATTACCAGTAGGGAAGTCACGGGGTCAGGGATAGTTAGGGACTTTGGGATTAACATTTACACATTACTATATTTAAAACGGATAATCAACAAGGACCGACTGCATAGCATGGGGAACTCTGCTCAATATCATGGAACAACCTAAATGGGAAAAGACTTTGAAAAAGAATAGGTACATGTGTCTGTATAACTGAATCACTCTGCTGTACACCTAAAACCAACACAACATTGTTAATCAACTATACTCCAATAGAAAATAAAAAGTTGAAAAAAAAAAAAAGGCTTCTCAACCAGTGTTATACCCTAGCTGAGCAGGTTGCGATAGCACCCATCTGTTGACTCACCGTCCTCTCTCCCCTCGAAAGGAACCCCTGTAAGATAAGGAGAGTTAACATTTTCAGCTGGACTGTGTCAGGGCCCTCACTGTTCTAAGCCTTTCTATGCAGTAATTCATCTAACCTAGGAAAGATTATTTCCTGCAGACTGAGAACCACAGAGACTGAATGGCTGTTCAAAGCCTCACAACTAACAAGTTAGAAAAGCTGGCCCCAAAGCCAAGTCAGGCAGCAAAGTCAGCATCCTCAACAGATTCCCTACCATTCCATGGTAATAAATCTCAAAATCTTAATCAAACATGTTCAACCCAGGGCAAAGAGAAATTGGAAAAACTGAGCCAAACTTATGGCAGGGGTTGTGGGGGCAACAGCATTCCTATAGTGCCCAGTCAGCTGACCTCACAAATTATCTAAACTCCCAGCAGAGCAGTTCTGAACCAAAACCATCTGACTTCCCAACTCTTGATAAAGAGACTTCAAAAGCCTTATGGTAAGTTTAAGAAGCCAGCCGCAAAATACCACATACTGTACCATTTCATTTTCATGAAACTTCCAGAAGAGGGAAATCTAAAGAGACAAAGTAAACTCATGGTTCCTCAGTGGTAGGAGCCACCACTGACTGCAAATGGGCGGGACCGAATTTTGAGGGGTGATGGAAATGTTCTAAAGCTTGCAGCAGGGCCTGCACAACTCCTTAGAGAAGTCAAAGTCGCTCAATCGTGTCCATCTCTTTGCGACCCCATGGACTATACAGTCCATGGAATTCTCCAGGCCAGAATACTGGAGGGGGTAGCCTTTCCCTTCTCCAGAGGATCTTTCCAACATAGCGATCGACCCGGTCTCCCGCTTTGCAGGCGGATTCTTTACCAGCTGAGCAATTGTGCTTTAAAATAAAAGAAAAAAAAAGTTGAGTTGAACACTTACAGTGTTACCCATTGTACGTTTTAAGGTACGTAAATTTATGTCTCAAAAAAGCTGTTTAAAAGACAAGAGGCTGGCTCTTCCGACAACCGATTCCTAATTGAAGGCAGTTTCCTAGACTCCAAGCTTCCTCTATTCAAGTCAGTGGTAGTCACGGGAAAGCCCACATTCAGGGAAAACACGGGGATGCCACAGAGGTAGGGAGCGGGCCCCGGACTTGCGGAGCTCTTCCTGGAAGGTTTCTTGCTGTTCTAAGAAGCCTGGCGGCGAGGCTGGAGGTCTTCGGTGGGCCCGGCCAAGAAGCAGCCCCGCAGCGCGGAGAGGCAAAGGGGACTGAGGTTGTGCGGGAACCGCCGAATGCCTCATTCCCGACGGCCGGAGTGCAGCGCGGGGCCTGACGAGGACGCACGGAGAGTCTCCGCGAGGGAGGGAAAACCGACGTCCCGAGGGGCTCCACGACCCGAGCCCACCGACCTCGCAGCCCCGAACGGCCAGGATGGGGACGGATCGCCTCCCGCGACGGCGCAAGATGGCGCCGGGAGCCTGAGGGCCCGCGCGCCTGCGCCCTGGCCGGCTTTGCCCCTGGGCCCACGCCGCGGCGTCGCACTTTCCGCTGCTCTCCCTCCGCTCTGGGCTAGTCGCCCGATCCCTCGGTAGAGAACGGACAGAAGAATCACGCCCTCCATTGACTGCAGCTTTCGAGTCGCAGGCCTCTAAGCCGAGCCGTGTCCCTGAGGAGAAGCGGCAAGCGGCGCGGGCACAGGCGTTGGCCTGGTCGACGGGTCGGTACTTAGTGCGCAGGCGCACCGTGCGGGGCTCAGCGCAAGGGCGCCTGGGAAACCGCCCGGGAAGCGAGCCGGGCCCTGCCCTCAAGGAGCTCTCACAGGGGCCGGGAGCGGAGAGCGACGCGCGAGCGTAGGTAGCCGTCAGCTCTCCCCGAACCGTCCGTGGGAGAGTTGGGGAAATGTGTTTTCAGACACAGTGGTTTTGTATCGTGATCTCGACAGTGAGTTCATCTTTTGTCAGCGAGTTTCAGTTTTAGAATTCCATGAGGTTATATTTTGAATATTCGCCATGTTCTGGAGAAGAGATTCCGTGACCAGAATGAAAACTCTGAGAGGGCAGGCACTTGTCATACCAGTACCCGCTGCACCTAAAGGGTGCCTGGCACAGAATGAATGCCCGGTGAATAGTTTTCAGATCGCTGAAGTCTGTGAAAGAGCGTTTCTGTTGTTTTAGTCTCGAAGTCGTGTCTGACTCTTGCGACCCCGTGGACTGTAGCCCGCCAGGCTCCTCTGTCCATGAGATTTCCCAGGCAAGAACACTGGAGTGGGTTGCCATTTCCTTCTCCAGGGCATCTTCCCCACCCAGGGACTGAACACGCGACTCCTGCGTTGGCAGCCTGAGCCACCTGGGAAGCTCTTAAAAGGGCATGCTGCCCCCAAAGTTGGCAGTTCCTGGTAAGTGAACCATCCGCTAGCTTGGCTGAGAAAACCAAATATTCATTTGTTAAAAAGCAGTCTAGTGTGTGAAGTAGGGTTGCATGATATAGCAAGTAAAATTAAGGATAACTCAGTTAAATTTGAATTTTAAATAAATGACAGCTTTTTAGCATTAGTATTGTCCCATACTGGATTTTCTATATTTTATCTGGCGCCCTAGTGAGAAGGCGAGAAGGCAATATGTTAAGGTGGGGAGGGAAGATGATTTCATTCCTCCTAGAAAGAGAACTGGAGAAGAAAAAAAAAAAAAGACACCTGGAATTTATAAATAAATGCCTCCAATTATGAAGCAGACCTAAGACTGTGCTTGAGAAACTTTGATTTAAAGTCCACCTAGCCCTGTGCTAAGGATTGTATTTACATCATAATTGAAATGTCCTCTGTAGTAGGATAATTATTTTTATTTTACAAATGAAGAAAGAGGCCCAGAGATGGGAGGTGGCTTGCCCAAGTTGCCATATTTTCATTCAGTCACCCCAAAAATAGTTACTGAGAATATTTTTGTGTGCTGTTCTGGTATTTTTATTCCACACACAGGCTGCCTCCTGAACTTGAAAATTTCAGTCTCTGCTCACTGCTTAGGCGCCTTCTCCCTTACCCACCCCGGCTGTTGTTTCCATGGTAACCGACCCTACTCTGCCTGTGTTGCTAACTAGAGCTAAGAGCTCTTGAAGGGGAACAAGAGGAACCAGTGACGTCAGTGTAAGCTGCCTAAGGAATGGGAGGAGCGCCTGGAGCCCTAAAGCTGCCTCTTTCAGTGGTTTGTGCTAGATGCCTGTATGTGTTAGAGTCTGTCTTTGGATGAGGTGTCTGCAAAAGAATAAAAAGGTGACCGAGTGAACCTCTGTAGACTCCATGGAGTCACAGACTGTCAGTTCATAAGCTGCCGTGAGCACCAGTGACATCAACATTTTGCATGCTTAATACTTATTAGTTCATTTATTCTGTCACTCAATCAGTAGTGATCTGAAGAGAGCTGGCTTCCTATGTGTGCTGAATGCTAAAGGTACTACGGCTATTAATACACTTATAGTCTCTGTTGCTTAGAGTCCATCAGGAGAGATACTTATTCATCTGTTTATTTTTTATGATTTTTTAATTGACGCATCTTTGATATACAATATTATGTTACAAGTATACAATATAGTTATTCAGAATTTTTAAAAGTTACACTCCATTTAGAGTTATTATAAACTATTGACTATATTCACTGTGTTATACAGCATATCCTTGTAGGTTGGTTTATGCGTAATAGTCTGCACCTCTTAGTCCCCTACCCCCATTTCTCCCTTCCCTGCTCCCTTCTCTCCTTTGGTAACCACTAGCTCTTTCTCTACAGGTCTGGTTATTCGTGGTGTTCACTAGTTTGCTATATTTTTTAGATCCCCCGTATAAGCAATATCACACAGTACTAGTCTTCCTCTGTCTGACATCTCACTCAGCATAGTCCCTTCCAAGGCCATCCATGGTGTTGCAAACGGCGACGGTTCATTCTTTCTTAGGGCTCAGTAGAATTCCGCTGTGTCTATGTCGCACAACTTCTTTGTCCATTCCTCTGCTGCTGGACACTTAGGCGGTTTCCATATCTTGGCTGTTCTAAATAGTGCTGCTATGAACATTGAGGTTCATGTACCTTTTCGAATTAGTGTTTTCATGTTTTTTTTCCGACGTGTACCCAGGAGTGGAATTGCTTAGGCAGATGGCAGTTCTGTTTTTCGTTTCTTTTGAGAAACCTCTGTGCTGTTTTCGGTAGCACCTGTACCAGGTTCCATTCCCGCCGACAGTGTGCAGAGTCCCCTTTGTCCTACATCCTTGCCAGCATTTCTTTGTGTTGTTATTTGTTCCTTTGGTTATTTTGTGATGATTTTTTTGTGCATCACTATATTCTGAGAGCTCATGATGTGTGAGACGTATTAGAGTCTGGGAGAAACAGAGTGAGTTTAAAAAGTAAAACGAAATGCTGTGCCGCCAGGAAATGAGCCTGATAGGTTTGAGGTCAGGTATTAAACAGATAATCACAAACGTGGCCAACATTTGCTAAGTACCTGCTGTGGCGCCAGGCACTGTTTCAGACAAAAGGACTGTAGCAATGAACAAAATAGACTTTGTATCTGTTCTCGTGGAGCTTACATGATGGTGCAAAGAGAAGAAATATATGCAGATGAATCATTTAGTGCCTTTCATTTACAGCATTAGAGAGGGAAAGTGGCAGCCCACCCCAGTATCCTTGCCTGAAGAATTCCAGGGACAGAGGACCCTGGCAGGCTATAGTCTATGGAGTTGCAAAGAGTTGGATGTGACTTAGTGACTAAACAGCAGCAACGACAGTCACAACGCACAAAATATTCAACTCAAATTGACTTAAATAAAAAGGAGAATTTATTGGCCTAACTAACTGAAGATGCCAGAGATATAGGTGGTCTCCTCTATTTAGAAACATGATTTCTGTTATTCTTGCAAATCTCGGTGGTTTTTCTGCCCAATATTCCCTCCCCACTGTTTCTTGCCACAGAAGCCTTTTCTGTGGAGAACTGGTGAGGGTTTGACCCAAGCCTTGTCAGACACTCTGTTCTGTTGCTGTGCCCACCGTGATTGGTTCAGGAATGAGCATGTGACTCCAGGTGAGGCATTCGGAGATACTCCTGTAAGGAATGATAGCTCTTTGCTAGGAGGCTAAACTGGTCCTGTCTGCCTGTTAGGGACAAAAGCAAGAGTCAGAGCCTCCCACTGCCTCTTCTGATATGTAGAGGGGGGAAGGTATGTAATGGACTTGGCACAAAGTGGGCTCTCAGTAACTGTCAGCCAGCGTTGAGGGGGAGTTCCAAAGGGACAGTGAGAAGAAAGTCTTTGAAGGGAGCGGAAGCTCGCGAGTTTGTAGACCACTTCAAGATAAAGTAAGTCAGGGTTCTTGGAGTGCCTGCTGTTGTTCAGTCGTTAAGTCCTGTCTGACTCTGCGACCCCATGGACTGCAGCACCCCAGACTTCCCTGGCCTTCACTGTCTCCCAGAGTTTGCTCAGACTCATGTCCATTGAGTCAGTGATTCCATTTAACCATCTCATCCTCTGTCGCCTGCTTCTCTTCCTGCCCTCAATCATTCCCAGCAGCAGGGTCTTTTCCAGTGAGTCAGCTCTTCACATCAGGTGGCCAAAGTATTGGAGCTTTAGCATCAGTCTTGCCAATGAATATTCATGATTGATTTCCTTTAGGATGGACTGGTTTGATCTCTTTGCTGTCTAAGGGACTCTCAACCGTCTTTTCCAGCACCACAGTTCAAAAGCATGAATTCTTTGGTGCTCAGCCTTCTTTATGGTCCAATTTTCATGCTCATATATGACTGCTGGAAAAACCATAGCTCTGACTATGTGTACCTTTGCTGGCAAAGTGATGTCTCTGCTTTCTAATACACTGCCTAGGTTTGTCATAGCTTTTCTTCCAAGGAGGAAGCATCTCTTAATTTCATGGCTGCAGTCACTGTTGGCAGTGATTTTGGAGCCCAAGAAAATAAAATCTGCCACTGTTTCCATTTTTCCCCTCCATGTGTAAGTGCTATCATGTGATACTTGTCTTTCTCTGACTTATTTTTCTTGATATGACTGATCATCTCTAGGTCCATCCATGTTGCTACAAGTGGCATTATTTCTTCTTTTTAATGGCAGAGTAATATTCCATCATATATATGTACCGCACCTTTACCCATCCATCTGTCAGTGGGCACTGAGATCTTCCATGTCTTGGCTGTTATGAGTAGTGCTGCTGTGAACACTGGGGTGCCTGGATCTTTTCAAATCAGAGTTTTTGTCTTTTCCAGGTATACGCCCAGGGGTAGGATTGCTGGATCAAATGGTAGCTGTTTTTAGTTTTTTAAGGGGTCGCCATACTGTTCTCAATTGTGGCTGCACCAAATTACATTCCCACCAACAGTTTAGGGGGGTTCCTTTCTCTCCGCAACCCCTCCAGCATTTATTGTCTGTGGACTTCTTGATTATGGCCATTCTGACCTGTGTGAGGTGGGACTGCACTGTGCTTTTGATTTGCATTTCTCTAATAATTAGTGTTATTGAATGTCTCTTCACGTGCCTGTTGGCCATATATATCTCCTTTGGGGGAGATGTCTAGGTCTTCTGCTCATTTTTTGATTTGGTGGTTGCTGTTGTGTTTTTGATAACTGAGTTGTAAGCTGTTTTTATACTTTGAAGAGCAAGCCCATATCTTCTCCCATTCTGTAGGTTGTCTCTTTGTTCTGTTTATGGTTTCCTTTGCTGTGCAAAAGCTTTTTTAAGTTTGATTAGGGCCTATTTGTTTATTTTTGCTTCTATTTTCTTTCACCTTGGGAGACTGACCTAAGAAAATATTGCCACAGTTTATGTGAATGACTGTTTTGCCTGTGTTTTCCATTAAAATGAAAATCTGACTGTGTTTTCCTCTACCTAAAATCCTCAAAAAGAGTCCTACAGCTTTTTAGCCGAAGACCCAGCTCCTCACCAAGGCTTGCATGGAGTGGAGTCTCCAGGTTCTTTTTGGAAGGTCCAGCGGGTGGCATTTGGCTTAAACATAGGTGAACGCAGGGTGTGCCTGAATATGTCTGGACACTCCCCTTGCATCACTGTGAATGACTATGTCATATTACTATTCAAGAAGCCCGTGTTCCTCAATACATCCGTAGGTTCTGAGGGTGTGTGCGTGCACCAGTGTGTGCGTGTGAGTACAGACGTAGGGAGGTGACAGACAATAACACTGAACATGGGGCTTCCCCAGTGGCTCAGTGGTAGGGAACACGCCTGCCAATGCAGGGGTCAGGAGTTCGATCCCTGAGCTGGGAAGCCCCCCTACACTGCAGCACGCCAGGCTTCCCTGTCCTTCACTGTCTCTTGAAGCTTGCTCAAATTCACGTCCCTCGAGTTGGGGATGCCATCCAACCATCTCATCCTCTGTCGTTCCCTTCTCCTCTTGCTCTCAAT
Source organism: Ovis canadensis (assembly GCF_042477335.2). NCBI lineage: Eukaryota > Metazoa > Chordata > Mammalia > Artiodactyla > Bovidae > Ovis > Ovis canadensis. The sequence goes on from NC_091258.1 coordinate 78,477,923, forward strand.
CTTTCCCAGCATCAGAGCCTTTTCCAATGACTCGGTTCTTCGCATCAGATAGTCAAAGTACTGGAGCTTCAACTTCAGCATCAGTGCTTCCAGTGAATATTCAGGGTTGGTTTCCTTTAGGATGGACTGATTTGATCTCCCAACAGTCCAAGGGACTCTCAAGGGTCTTCTCCAACACCACAGTTCAAAAGCATCAATTCTTTGGTGCTCAGCCTCCTTTATGAGCAATTTAGATCATCTTCCTGTTCTCATGGAGCCGACAGCCTTGGGGACCACCACCATCCTTCAAGTGGGGTGTTGGAGAGTTCCCACAAGCTTCAGAAAAGACAGCCAGAGAAGCAGGCCGCCAACCAGCATCCGTTAGAAACCCGTCCAGCCGCTCCACGGTGGCTCGCCTCAGCGGACGTGCTTCTGCAAGCCGAACAATCCATGTCAGCGCTCTTCCCTGCAAACCCAGCCAGTGAAAGAGCCCATCAGGGGTGGACTCACTCTGGTAAACACGCCTCCGGGTGCCAGCCAGTCGGCAGGGATCTCACTTGAGAGACCACAGTCCTACAGACGGCATGAGGCTGTTGATGGCCTCCAAAGGTCCACCACCCTCCCAGCGCCAAACCCTGCATGAGATCGGTCCATCCAGGACAGAGAGACTGCCTGACTAGCAGAGCTCTCCCTCCTTAGGGGGAAAAGCAAATCTGGCACTGTCCTTTTATTTATCTTTTTACCTTTTTGTTTTGTGTTGGAGTGTAGCTGCTTAACAATGTTGTGATAATTTCAAGTGGATAGCAAAGGGGCTCAGCCATACATACACATGTACCCACTCTCCCCCAAACTCCCCTGCCATGCAGGCTGCCACATAACCCTGAGCAGAGTTCCCTGTGCCGCAGAGTAGGTCCTTGTTGCTTATCTATTTTAAATATAGCCGTGTGTACGTGTCCATCCCAAACTCCCTAACTGTCCCTTCCCCTTGCAACTGTAAGGTCATTCTCAAAATCTGTGAGTCTCTTTCTGTTTTGTAGTAAGTCTCCTTGCATCGTTTCTTTTTACATTCCACAAGAAGGGGTGTTGTGTGATATTTCTCCTCCTCTGTCTGACTGACTTCACTCAGTGCGGCCGTCTCTAGGGCCGTCCACGCGGTTGCTTTATTTCACTCTTTTTAATGGCTGGGTAATGTTCCATTGGGCATATGGGCCACGTCTTCTTTATCTGTCCTCTGTCGATGGACATTTAGGTTGCCTCTGCGTCTCAGCTGTCGTAAACAGTGCTGCAGTGAGCGTTGGGGAGGCACTGTGCTCTCATTTGGGGTACTAAGTTGTGTTAGTCTGCTAGCACCGCCGTAGCAGGGCAGCAGAGGCCAGGGGGCTGAAACAACAGCAGTGTGTCATCTCACGACCCTGGAGACCAGCACTCTGGGATGAGGGTGTCGGGGGTGCAGGTCTCTCCCGCGGCCCCTCTCCGCGGCGTCAGTTGGCCGCCTTCTCCCGGTCACCTCGCCCGGTCTTCACCACGCGTGCCCTCATAAGAGGGTGCTGATGGTTGGCTTAGGGCCCGCCCTAATGACCGCACCTTGCTTCGCCTATCTGCAGACTGAGAAGACTAAAGCTCGACTAACTCTCTGAAGACTGAGAAGCCTGTATCCAAGCTCGGGCACAGTCTGAGCGCCTGGGCGTGCCGCGAGGGATCAGGACTTCGGTGACTGAAGTTAGAGGGCGTAGAGTTCGGCTCGTAACAGCTTAGTAGCTTGGCCGTTTTCGTTTTGGATCGTTTCTTGTTAAAGATTTTTTGATGGGGACCATTGGGCTTCCCTGGTGGCTCAGTGGTAAAGAGTCTGCCTGCAGTGCCGGAGACGTTGAGTTCAACCCTTGGGTCAGGAAGATCCCCTGAAGGGAGGAATGGCAATGCATTCCAGTATTCTGGCCTGGAAAATGCCGTGGGCAGAGGAGCCCAGCCGGCTACAGTCCACGGGGTTGCAACAGTCAGAAACGACCGAGAGGCTCAACCTCCGCTGTTAAAATCTCTCCTGAGTTTGTTACAATCTTGCTTCTGTTCTATGTTTTGGTTTTGGGGGCCGTGAGTCATGTGGGATCTGTTTCCCACCCTGGGATCAATCTCTAACTCCCTGCATCATAAGATGAGGGCTTAACCACTGGACCGCCAAGGAAGCCCCCGCCTGTGTGTGTGTGTGTTTTTTTCTTTCTTTCTTTCTTTAAATATTTCTTTTGTACAAGGGTGGAGCCAGTCAACAGTGTTGTGATAGTCTCAGGTGAGCAGCAAAGGGGCTCAGCCACCCATGTCCACGTATCCGCTCTCCCACCGAGCCCCACGCCCATCCAGGCCTCCCCGTGTTTTCACAGAGGCAGTGCGCAGCCACATGCATGGGAACAGGTGGCTTCTGCCTTCCCAAGCTCTCTGTGCTCTCCCGGGCGTGTCTCTCTTCCGCTGGGACACACGAAGCCCTTCTTGGCCCTGGGTTTTGGACATAGGCCATGAGTTCTCCGAGTGCACACAAGTTCTCTCCCTCCTGGAATGCCTCCTCCCCGCACCCCCACCCCGCCCACCCGGGCCGCCTTGCCCAGGGAATCCAGAGTTCCGCTGGAGACACTCGGCCGCACTCCAGCCTCTGCCTCCGGGTGTTAATTAGCGCCGGGAAGCTGGGGTCATTTCTCGCCACACATCCCATGCTCCCAGTTGGAAAGGAAAGACCCACGTGGCGAGTCTCACAGGACTGGAATCAGCGAGTGCCCAGCACGTCTCATGCATTTAGGGGCCCAGGTTGGGGTGAGGGACTCTCCCAAAGTCTAGAGAGGCAGTAGAAAACTCGGTCATCAAGACATGTAATGTTTTTCCTTTATTTTTTTTAAAAAATATTTTTTAAAACGTGGACCATTCCTAAAATCTTCATTGAATTTGAATTTGTTACAATATTGTGTCTGTTCATGTTTTGGGGTTTTGGGGCCGTGAGGCACGTGAGGGTCTTTAGCTCCTCGACCAGGGATCGAACCCTCGCCCCCTGCAGTGGGTGGTGAGGTCCTCACCTCAGGACTGCCAGTGCATGCCTGCTAGCTCACTTCAGTCATGTCCCACTGTTTGTGGCCCCGTGGACGGCAGCCCGCCAGGCTCCTCTATCCATGGGATCCTCCAGGTAGGAACACTGGAGTGGATTGCATGGCCTCCTCCAGGGGATCTGTCCGACCCAGACATCAAACCCACGTCTCTTACGTCTCCCGCACTGGCAGGCAGGTTCATTACCACTGGCACCACGCAGAAGTCCTAAATGTGTAATATTGTCTAAAAGACTGACTTGTGGCCGTGCGGTCTCCGCAGTGGCGTGGGCTTTCTCTGGCTGCAGCGAGTGGGGCCTTCTCACTGCAGGGGCTCCTCTTGCTGCGGAGAGCAGGCTTGAGGGTGCGCGGGCTGAGTGCTGTGGTGCACAGACTTGGTTGCCCTGAGGCACGTGGGGTCTTCCCGGAGCAGGGATCGAACCTGTGACCCCTGTGTTGGCAGGTGGATTCTCAACCGCTAGACCACCAGGGAAGCCCCCAAATGTGTAATATTTTAACAATGCTTTTTTAAAAAATCACAGTGAATGCAAAGCAATCAGCGACGAAGGACTCCTGCTGGGATTCACGGCGTCTGAGGCCTGCTTTAGGATAGCCGCAGGTGACCCAGCGAACGGGGCCTGCTGGAAGGATCTGTTCTTGCCCATCTCCAATCTTCGGCCAAATCTGCCTCCAGGGCCCCCAGTCCTTTCTCTGGAGGGGAGCTGGGGGAGGAGAGGAGCAGAAACGCCTCTGAGCCGCTCCCAGGCTGGTTCCAGCCGGGCTGGCGACCCTTCCTTGGAAGGAGTTGACCTCTCATTCTCAGGGAGCAAGGCCTTGGCTGGTCATTAACCTGGGAAGTATCTGGGAGCCCAGGCCACCCAGACCCTTCTCCTGGGGGGTGGGAAGTGCCTCTCGCGGTCATGAGGCAGAAGCACGAGCCTCTCCCGCGGACAGTCTCCAGACAGCACAGGCCGCAGGGTCTGCGGGTCACCCCGCCCCTTCTGCGGGCCTCCTCCTCGGCCGCCCCACCCCCATCTTCCCCCTGGCTTGCCCCCCTGGTCTCCTGAGGGCACCCCCACTTCCATTCCTGCCCTCCCACCCTCCGGTCAGTCCCCCACGTAATTGAGGTTTGACCATTGCCGGAGCTTCCCTGCTGGCCCAGTGACAGGACTTTGCCTTCCGATGCAGGGGTGCAGGTCTCATCCCTGGTCGGGGAGTAAGATCCCACACGCCTCTTGGGCAAAAAAGCCAAAACATGAAACAGAAGCAATTTTGTAACAATTCAATAAAGGTTTTAAAAATAGTCCACAGTAAAAGAAAAAGAAAAGTTATTGCCATGCCTTAACATCAAACCAACCGGTGCCTCCCCATTGCTGGTAGGGGGAAAAAAAAATTTAGGCTCCTATTTTAATTTTATTTTTTTCAAGAGACAAAAATTAATAGGTGTCCATATATATTTCATATATAACGCAGCATCACACCCTGTAGGGTATTTATTCATGTACCTGCAGATACGTTTGCAACACTTCTTAAGTCTACGAAACAGAACAGAGAAAAATGAACAAATACATTCAGCACTTATAAAATGTAATATGATAAAGAATATAAAATACTATTTTCCTTTCAACACTTCAAAAGATGTGTATATGCTCTTTGTTTTTTTAACAAGTAACATCACAGATGTAAACTCTTAAGCCCCTTTTAAAAAAAAAGGAATTAGGAGGATTTCCCTGTTGGTCCAGCGGCTAAGAATCTGCCTTGCAGTGCAGGGGATGCAGGTTCAATCCCTGTTCGGTAAACTGAGATCCCTCGTGCCACAGGGCTGCTGAGCCCACATGTTGCAAGCAAGACCTGGCAAAGCTAAATAAATATTTAAAGTTATTAAAACTTATTAAAGTTATTAAAAAATAAATAAATGCAGGCGTATAAACAGTGAAAGCTTCAGAATCTCCACCATGGAGGGCTGAGGAGAACAATTCAGTTACCTGGAGTGGAGTGACAGGAGGCAGTTTGACTTTGCCTGAAGCTGCAGCTGCGTTTGTACAGTTTCCTAAACACAGTGGTCACTATTTGTAAATATGTTACAATATAACTCATTGCATGTTGTTGTTCAGTGCCTAAGTTGTGTCTGACTCTGCAACCCCATGAACTGCAGCACGCCAGGCCTCCCTGTCCTTCACCATCTCCCAGAGTTTGTGGAAACTCATGTCCATTGATTCGATGATGCCATCTAGCCATCTCATCCTCTGTCGTCCCCTTCTTCTCCTGCCTTCAATCTTTCCCAGCATCAGGTTCTTTGCGAAGGAGGCAGTTCTTTGCATCAGGTGGCCGAAGTATTGGAGTTTCAGCTTCAGCATCAGTCCTTACAAGGAATACTCAGGACTGATTTTCTTTAGGATGGACTGGTTGGATCTCCTTGCAGTCCAAGGGACTCTCAGGAGTCTTTTCTAGCACCGCAGTTCAAAAGCATCAGTTCCTCGGTGCTCAGCCTTCTTTATGGTCTAGCTCTCACATCCGTACACGACTACTGGGAAAACCGTAAGCTTTGGCTACGTGGACCTTTGTCAGCAGAGTGATGTCTCTGCTTTTTAATACTCTGTCTAGACTTGTTATAGCTTTCCTTCGGAGGAGCAGGCGTCTTCTGCTTTCATGGCTGCAGTCACCACCTGCAGTGATTTTGGAGCCCAAGAAGAGAGGACCAGTCACTGTCTCCACTGCTTCCCGTCTGTTTGCCGTGAAGTGATGGGACCGGATGCCATGATCCTAGTTTTCCGACTGTTGAGTGTTAAGCAAGCTTTTTCACGCTCCTCTCTCAGTTTCCTCAAGAGGCTCTTGGTCCCTCTTCGCTTGCTGCTATTAGAGTGGTGCCGTCTGCGTATCTGCAGTCTCTGGAGTTGTAAACTCCTTGAGACGGAAAGTGCAGTGGTGGTTTGCAGGGCCTCAGAGAGGGCGGGTGGGGAGCCGGTGTTTCATGGGGACAGAGTCTCGGTTGTGCAAGATGAAAAGAGCTGTGGAGATGGGCGCTGGTGACGGTTGTGCCATGTTGTGAGCGTATTAAGCACTGCTGACCTGTGCACTTAAAAATGGTGAAGACAGGGGCTTCCCCGGGCGTCCAGGGCTGAGAGTTCGTCTTCCACTACAGGTGGCCCAGGTTTGATCCCTGCTCAGGGAACTAAGATCCCACATGCCGTCTCATGTGGCCAAAAACGTTACGATGGTTAATTTGACGTTATGTGCATTTTAGCGGTTTCTTTTTTTAAAGAAAAAACAAAGATGTCGGGTTGTTTCCAGTCATCTGAAGGCTTGACTAGTGGGGAGGTCCACCTCTGGGGCGGAGAATGGCCACCACAGCCAGGAAAAGCCAGTAACAGTGAAGGCAGATGTGGCAGTGGGTCCTTCCCCGAAGCCTCCGCGGGGGAACCCAGCCCAGCCCCACCTTGGCTTCAGCCTCGTGAGAGCCGGTGGAGGCTGCCTGGACTTCGGACCTGTCAGAAGCAACGGTCAGGTGACCTGTGGCATCGTTTCCAGACTCCACGTTTGCAGTAATTTGTTCCAGAGCGATGAACACTAACAGTTATTGTCAGAATGGACCGTGGAATTTAAATTAGATCAGGAGGCGCTGTGGTCAGGTGCTGTGAACTGAGTATGCCAATAAGCCACGGAATTGTCTGCGGGGCGGGGGGCGGGAAGACCTAAGGAGACCAGGGCCAGCGTTGAGAGCAGCAGCGATCTGATACGTGATTTCAGGCACGGTGCAGTTTCTGATGATGACAAAGTCGGAGTAGGTAGGTAGACAGACAGACAGATAAGTATGCGTAGAAAACAATCATGGAGTAAATATCCCCTCACCTTCAGAGTCATTATCTCTATATTGCCTGATGGTGGGTAATTTTTAAAATTAATCACATTCGATCTTTATGTTTTCTTTTTTTATTTTGTGTTGAGGTATAGCTGATTAACAGTGTTTGATAGTTTCAGATGAACAGCATAGGGACTCAGCTGTACATATACATGGATCCGTTCTCTCCCACGCCCCCCCCCCCCCCCCGCCGTGTGTTTATTTTGCTAAGTTTTGGCTGCACTGGGTCTTCCTACTGTGCACGGGCTTTCTCTAGTTGTGGTGACCGGGGGCTGCTCCCTGGTCGCGGTGCCAGGACCTCTTACTGCAGCGGCCTCTGTCGCAGAGCACACGCTCTAGCCACATGGGCTTTGGGAGTGGTGCCCTCCCGGCATGGTTGCTGTGCGACGAAGGGCCTTCCTGGACCAGAGATCAAACTCGTGTCCTCTGCATTGGAAGGCAAGTTCTTCACCGGGGAAGCCGCACAGAAGGTTTTTAAGTTAATTTTTATGGGCGTGTAGTTGCTTTAGGATGCTGTGTTAGTTCCCGCCGTAAGGCAGAATGAACCAGCCATCCGCACGCGTGTGTCCCCTCCTTTGCGGGCATCCTTCCCGTCTGGGTCACACAGCGCTGAGTAGAGTTCCCTGTGCTGCGCAGCGGGTTCTCGTCAGCCACCCGCTACGCACAGGACCAACAGGACACGTGTCTACCCCAGGCTCCCGATTCCTCCCACCCTCTGTCCCCTGCGGTGTCCAGGTCTGCGTCTGCTTGCTCCGCAGAGGACTTGACCCAGCTGTAGTCCTACTGTGTCCCCTGTCGCCTTTGTTGCCTGTGGGTTGGCATCCTGTCCGTGAAATCGTCCTCTCAGACGGTAAAGAGTCCGCCTGCAAGGCCGCAGACCCAGGTTCAGTCCCCGGCTTGGGAAGGTCCCCTGGAGGAGGGCACGACAGTCCACTCCAGTATTCTTGCCCGGAGAACTCCATGGCCAGAGGACCCTGGCAGGCTGCAGTCCTCGGGTCACAGAGAGTCGGACATGATGGAGTGACCCACACTCTCACTCACTTTTCACACCACAGCATTGTTGCCTCTCTCCATTCACTTAAAGAATGATCTTGCCTTGCTCAGAGTCCCTACTCCTTCCTCCACCCCCACCCCAGGGGGAAAGGAACACATCTGCATGCGCTCCCGAGACTCGCCAGGATTCAGCTCCCGAGGCTCCCCGGGATGCAGCTCTGTGCCCGGGCCGAGGCAGGATTCAGCTCTGTGCCCGGGGCCGAGGCAGGATTCAGCTCAGTGCCCGGGCCGAGGCAGGATTCAGCTCCCGAGGCTCCCCGGGATGCAGCTCTGTGCCCGGGGCCGAGGCAGGATTCAGCTCAGTGCCAGGGGCCGAGGCAGGATTCAGCTCCCGAGGCTCCCCAGGATGCAGCTCAGTGCCCAGGGCTGAAGCAGGCCGGGTCTTTGTTGGAGGCGTGCGTGCTCCCTTATTGATGTCTGTTAGAAAGTCATTTATAGTTCACACCTGGCTGTCTCGGGCGGGATCTCTGAATCCCTCTGGTGAACAGCACGGAGGGAGAGCAGGGCTTCCGGGGCCCCCCGCCCATCACTGTCCTAATACGTGGCATCTAAAGGGGGCCCCAGAGGGCTCTGTGCCAGGGCTGGAACCCGGAAGCCTTCTTGGCTTCTGTTTCGCAGGGTGAGCCAGGCGAGACACTCCTGACCCACCCGGCTCACTGCTCCCCTTCCCCAGTTCACAGGAAGCCGACGGAAGCTGAGGCTGCGTGTGGCAGGAAGGCAGGGAGGCTGGGGAAGCGCCCGTCCCCCCCAATCCTTCTCATGGCCTCTGGTCAAGTGCAAAGAGTACAAGTGTGAGTCGCTCAGTCGTGTCCCATTCTACAAGCCCACGGACTGTAGCCCGCCAGGCTCCTCTGTCTGTGGGATTCTCCAGGCAGAAATACTGCAGCGGGTGGCCATTCCCTCCTCCAGGGGATCTGCCCAACCCAGGGATCGAACCTGGGTCTCCTGCACTGGCAGGCGGATTCTTTACGCCTGAGCCGCCAGGGAAGCCCCAGTGGCCCGGGGGACGCACTCTCCTGCGTCTTGGGCCCCAGGAGGGGACGGGAGCAGAGGCGGGGGCTCTGTCCACCTTTCCTAGGTGGGGAAGCGCTTCACAGGGCTCGTGCTTGCTCCTCCCTGAGTGAGGAAGCACGCCTGGGGTCAAGGGTCCTCCACTCCTGGACGTGGAAAGAGTGACACTGTCTTTCCCTCCCTCGCCAGGCTATACCTCCCAGACCCTCACTGCTATAGACGGTCTGCCCTTTGGTTACGGCTGAGTAATATTCCATTGTATGTACACATTTGCAGAGCTGCGGGTAGGCCTAGAGACTGTCACACAGAGTGAAGTAAGTCAGAAAGAGAAAAATCACACATATATGTTGAATCTAGAAAAATGGCACAGAAGAGCCTGTTTGCCAAGCAGAAATAGAGACACAGAGGAAGCAAAAAAATGTTCTGACACCAAGGGGGGAGCGGGGGCGGGGTGAGCTGGGAGACTGGGATTGGCGCGTGTCCGCCATCGATACGTGCGTAAAATAGCTGATGAGAACCGACTGCAGAGCCCAGGGAAGCCTTCACAGTGCTCTGCGGCGACCTGGATGGGAAGGAAATCCGAAAGAGAGGGGAGATGTGTGTACACACGGCTGCTTCACTCTGCTGTACAGCGGAAACTAACAACATTGCAAAGCAGCTTGTTGTTCAGTTGATAAATCACCTCCGACTCCATGGACCCCATGGACGGCAGCACACCAGGCCTCCCTGTCCATCACCAACTCCCGGAGCTCGCTCAAACTCTTGTCCATCGAGTCAGTGATGGCATCCAACCATCGCATCCTCTGTCGCCCCTTCCTCCTCCTGCCCTCGGTCTTTCCCAGCATCAGTCTTTTCCAGTGAGTCAGCTCTTCACATCAGGCGGCCAAAGTATTGGAGCTTCAGCTTGAGCATCAGTCCTTCCAATGAATATTCAGGACTGATTCCCCTTAGGGTTGACTGGCTTGATCTTGCAGTCCAAGGGACTCTCAAGAGTCTTCTTCAGCACCACACTTCGTAAGCACCCTTGTTGGCAAAGTGGTGTCTAGGTTTATCAAAGCGTTTCTTCCAGGGAGCAAGCGTTTTTTAACGTCATGGCTGCAGTCCCCATCTGCAGTGATTCTGGAGCCCAAGAAGAGCAGGCCTGTCACTGCTTCCACTTTCCCCCCGTCTGCTTGCCATGAAGTACTGCCATGAGCCTAGTTTTCTGAATGTTGAGTTTTAAACCAGCTTTTCCACTTTTCTTTCACCCTCATCCAGGGAGTCTTTAGTTCCTCTTCACTTCGTGGCATTAGAGGGGTATCATCTGCATACCTGAGGTGAGGTGGTTGGTGTCTCTGCGGTGACCTAAATGGGAAGGAAATCCAAAAAAGAGTGGATGTATGTATACGTATAACTGATTCACTTTGCTCCACAGCAGGGACTAACACGACATAGTAAAGCAACTATAAAGACTTGTTTAAAAAAAGTTGAAACCCCAGAAGAAAGCAGAGAAGTCGTGCCCTGGGATGTCAGTGCTGGGGCAGTGCCCCTCGGTGGGGACAGCACGGCGCAGGGCGGGATGGGTCCTCCTCCGGCCCCTCCACGGGCCTCCGGCCCCAGCTGGAGGATTAAGGAGAGCAGGCTCCTGGCGCCCCGCAGTCTGCGGCCGCCGCCGGGGAGTGTCCCTGGAGAGCGGAGGGGCCAGAGGGCTGGAGGCTCCCAGAGGAACCGGAGACCCGAAGGTCAGCAGAGCCCTGGCCTTCCAATTAGGTTCCTTGTGACCCCGGAGGCGTGCACACCCTCCACGCGGGGGAGAAAGGCTGAAGAGAGGTGAACTGCTGGAGACAGGCCGTTTCCCAGAGAGGCGCCTGGGGTTCCCATTTTACTGTGACCCTCCGACCACTTTGCAATTAAACAGCACACCTCTCCCCATTCCCACCCTACTCTCACCAAGGCGCATCCTCCTGGGGTTAGGAAAGCCCTTTGCCGGTGTCCCCACACTGAGAGACCATTCAAAATACTGTTTAAGGCAGCAGGAAGCAGAAAATGCCAGAATTAGGCCTAAGGTGTCAAGTTAAATAAATGTATTGGGCTTCCCTGGTGCCTCATTGGTAAAGAATCTGCCTGCAATGCAGGAGATGTGGGTTCCGTCCCTGGGTGGAGCAGATTCCCTGGAGAAGGGTATGGCAACCCACTCCAGTGTTCTTGCCTGGAGAACTCCATGGACAGAGGAGCCTGGCGGGCTGCAGTCCTTGGGGTCGCAGAGAGTCAGATACGGTTTAGCACAGACTCACACAAAGGAATGACTGGGAAGAATCGCAGGGTCTTCCTCTCCCCCGGACAGTCACCCTGGCATGCAGGAGACGAGCTTCCACGAGCTTTTGCTGGAAGATGTTGACATGCTGCAGCCGCAGATTCCAGACTCCAAATAAATCTTCAGTTGTCCGATAATCGTCTCCCCGCCAGCTTCTTCCCACCAAGCGCTGTTCCATGGGGCCAGCTGAAATGCAGACCCTACAGGAAGGATGATGGGCGGTCAGAGGTGAGATGATTCTGTGTTCTTAGCATGGACGGTTGCATAGCTGTATGCTCAGGCCACTGTGTGCGAATGATAATGCACTTGGCTGCTCCCTTTGGCCCTGCGTTCTCTTCTGACGTTTGCTTATGTCTGTGGCTGCACTGGGTCTCAGTTGCAGCACGTGGCGTGACATATGAACCCTCACTTGCAGTGTGAGGGATGTAGCTCCTCGATCAGGGGTCGAACCCTGACCCCGTGCACTGGCAGCGCGGAGCCTTAGCCCCTGTTTGTTGCTCACTTGCTAAGCTGCGTCTGACTCCTTTGCAACCCCGTGGACTGTAGCCTGTTAGCTCCTCTGTTCGTGGGATTCTCCAGGTAAGAATACTCAGTTCAGTTGAGTCGCTCAGTCGTGTCCGACTCTTTGCGACCCCATGAATCGCAGCACGCCAGGCCTCCCTGTCCATCACCAACTCCCGGAGTTCACTCAGACTCACGTCCATCGAGTCGGTGATGCCATCCAGCCATCTCCTCCTCTGTCGTCCCCTTCTCCTCCTGCCCCCAATCCCTCCCAGCATCAGAGTCTTTTCCAATGAGTCAACTCTTCGCATGAGGTGGCCAAAGTGTTGGAGTTTCAGCTTTAGCATCAGTCCTTCCAGTGAACACCCAGGACTGATCTCCTTGCAGTCCAAGGGACTCTCAAGAGTCTTCTCCAACACCAAAGTTCAAAAGCATCAATTCTTCGGTGCTCAGCTTTCTTCACAGCCCAACTCTCACATCCATACATGACCACTGGAAAAACCATAGCCTTGACTAGACGGATCTTTGTTGGCAAAGTAATGTCTCTGCTTTTGAATATGCTGTCTAGGTTGGTCATAACTTTCCTTCCAAGGAGTAAGCGTCTTTTAATTTCATGGCTGCAGTCACCATCTGCAGTGATTTTGGAGCCCCAAAAGATAAAGTCTGACACTGTTTCCACTGCTTCCCCATCTGTTTCCCTGGGTTGCTGTTCCCTTCTCCAGGATCTTTCTGACCCAGGGGATGGAACCCGAGTCTTCTGCATCGGCAGGCGAGTTCTTTACCGCTGAGCCACCTGGGAAGCCTTGGCCGCTGGACCTCCAGGTAAGTCCCAGCATTCTATTCTGCATTTCCTTATATGTTATCCCGTTGTTCTCCAGTCGCTAACTCGTGTCTGACTCTTGGCCGCCCCATGGACTGCGGCACGCCAGGCCCTTCTGTCCTCCACTGTCTCCTAGAGTTTCCTCAGACTCACGCCACTGAGTTGATGATGCCGTCCAGCCGTCTCATCGTGTCAGCCCCTTCTCCTCTTGCCCTGTCTTTCCCAGCATCAGGGCCGTTTCCATTGAGTCAGTCCTTCACATCAGTTGGCGTAACATTGATCTCCATTATCTTGTAGTAACTTTGAATAGCCTATAATCTACAGAATTTTGAATTTCTGTGCTGCACTCCTGAAGCCAGTGTGATCTTGCATATCAGCTGTGCTTCAATAAAACAATAAAGGATTGTGTGAAGTGGAAGCAATGGTGTGTGAAAAGTAAAGATGGGTTTGTTAAGTATAAATGAAAGGGTTTCCCTCGTGGCTCAGTAGTAAAGAGTCTGTCTGCAGTGCAGGAGACTGGGGTTTGATTCCTGGGTCAGGAAGAGCCCCTGGAGAGGGAAACAGCAACCCACTCCGGCATTCTTGCCTGGAGAATCCCATGGACAGAGGAGCCTGGCTGGCTGCAGTCCATGGGGTCGCAAAAAGGTGGACACAGCTGAGCAACCAAACAACGAAGGCGCGTTGCTCTGAAGGCAGCTCCTTCTGGGTGGCCCCGCAGGACACCCCTGGTTGCAGGAGAAAGACGCGCTGTTCGGTTCACCTTGAGCCCTCCCCCCAGATGAGGTTTTTAGTCAGCACCCACAGGGGCTCTGTAGACAGGCAGGGCACAGCTGGTCTGGGAGGGCTTGGGAGACAAAAACAACTCAGGCTTGTTCAGGCCAAGAGGGGGAGTTTCCTGGCTCCAGTAAGCAGAGCAAAGAATTGATGCTTCTGAACTGTGGTGTTGGAGAAGACTCTTGAGAGTCCGTTGGACTGCAACGAGATCCAACCAGTCCGTCCTAAAGGAGACCAGTCCTGGGTGTTCACTGGAAGGAATGATGCTGAAGCTGAAGCTCCAATCCTTTGGCTTCTACCCGGTCAGTTGAAACCACTGTAGCTGTCTCCAGGATGGACACGTGACTACAGCTGGGGAGGGAGGCCCAGCCCTGGCCTATTTGTGGAAGGGATTGGCGAGGACGCCTGCTGGGGAAGGCAGAGGCCAGAGATGGGGGAGACAGATCCGTGGGACCTGGGTGCGCCCGTGCCTGGAGCCAGAGACCCCTGTGCCTGAGTCAGTCAGCTGTGTGAGAAGTCAGTTTTTACTGAATTCTAGCTGCTTTACAATGCTGCTAGTCTCTGCTGCGCAGCAAAGTGCATCAGCCGCACGGGTACAGATGTCCCTCTTCTGGGCTCCCTTCCCGCTTGGGTCACCACAGTGCCCTGAGTAGCAGTCCCTGAGCGCCACAGTCGGTTCTCACCAGTTGCGTGTTATGCGCAGTGTCAGTAGCGGACCGTGTCAGTCCCGGCGCCCAGCTCGCCCCGCCCCCGCTTCCCCTTGGTGTCCCGACGTTTCTTGGCTTCCTCTGTGTCTATTTCTGCGTTGCAGATAGGGTCATCAGTATCATTTCTCTTGATTCCCCACATTTACACATTAGTACAGGAGAAACCTTGTTTTTGGTCATTCTTCTGTCTTAGCGCTGGCAGTTAGCGTCTCTGTCTCTCGTCACTGAAGACACGTTTCTAAGCCCGAGCGTGGCCGATCAGATGTGCATTTCGGGAGGGTGTCCTTGGATGGGGGTGGGGGTGGATGGAGAGAACTCAGGGTGGGGTGGGCCCGCGTTCTGTGACCAGGCGGTGTATCAGCGGGAGAGACGGAAAATGCGCGTGAAGGCAAGTGTGGGAGAGGGCGGAGCCACAGTCAGGCGTACCAGACGCGACAGCTCTGGGTTGGGCGGATGGAGGAGAGGGAGCAGTTGGGGTGGTTTGAGTTTGTGAACTCTGTTTCATTTCGGCTGTGCCGGCTCTTGGCTGCCGCACCGGGGCTTCCGCTCGCTGCGGTGAGCCGGGCTGCTCTCTCGCTGCGGTGCGCGGCCTTCTCCTTGCGGGCGCTTCTCCTGCTGCTGAGCACGGGCCCCCCGGGCGCTCAGGCTGCAGTAGCTGCGGCTCCCGGGCTCTGGTGCCCAGGCTTAGTGGTTGTGACGCACGGGCTTAGTTGCTCCGCGGCCTGTGGGATCTTCCCGGACCAGGGATCAAACCCGTGTCTCTTGCACTGACCAGCGGATTTTTTTTTTTTTTAACCACTGAGCCACCAGGGCAGCCCTTAACTGCTATTTTATTTTTTAATTGGAGTAAAATTGCTTTACACTGTTGTGTTACTCTGCTGTGTACACTACGGGGGATAGTCTGGAGGCGGGGAGGCCCAGTGAGGGGTCTGGGCTAGAAGGAACACACTACCAGACGGCGGCTTCCCAGGGGGCTCAGTGGTAAGCGACCTGCCTGAGACCCAGGAGCCGCGGGTTTGGCCCCTGGGTGGGGAAGATCCCCTGGAGAAGGGAATGGCAACCCACTCCAGTATTCTTGCCTGGAGAATCCTACGGACAGAGGAGCCTGCTGGGCCACAGGCCATGGGTCGCAAAGAGTCAGACACGACCGAGCTACTGAACAGCAACAAAGTGTATCCTCGCCTCCCAGTTGATCCCGCCCCTCCTTCCCTCGGGTAGCCATCAGTTTGATTTTTACATCTCTGACTCTGCTTTTGTTTCATAGATAAGTTTATCTGTACAGTTTTTTTTTACATTCCACCTATATGTGATGCCGTATGATAGTTCTCTTTCTGACTTATTTCATTCAGTATGACAGTCTCTAAGTCCAATATTAATATTTTATAGATCTACACACATCTATCCAACATTATACACGTGTATCTCTATCAGACATTATATATACACACACAGAGGTATGTATGTATATATATACACATACAATACATAAAGTTTAATGTGTAATAATCTATAGATTTATTATAAATTTCTTATTATGTGTTTATCATATATAAATTCTTGTATATCTCATTGGTGTGTGTGTAAAGAGAGAGAGATTGATGTATAAATTGGTTAAATTACTTATGTAAGGGTGGTATGATTATAATAGTTTCTTAAAGTTGTTTTTTAAGATTTTTTAAAATTAAAAAATATAATATGCAATTGCTGATAAACCTCAAACTATATCAGAAATGTATAAAGAAAAACTGTAAAAATCATTTCCACTTCCATAGGGTCAGTAGCTTCTGACATTTTCTTGTTTCTTCCCCCTCAAGATTTTCTGTACAACTCAGAGAATGAACTTATGGTTGCCAAGAGGGAAGGATGGGGGAACGGGAGAGTCAGAGAGTGTGGGATATGGGAAACCAACAAGGCCCCACTGTAGAGCGCAGGGAACTCTGCTCAGTGTTATGCGGCAGCCTGGAGGGGAGGGGGGCCTGGGGGAGAAGGGATCTGTGTGTAAGGCTGAGTCCCTTCGCGGTTCACCTGAAACTATGGCAACATTGTTCGTCAGCTCTCCTCCAACAGAAAATAAGAAGGTAAAAAAGAAAGACTGCTGTCAGAGCCGCCTGTGCATGTAGCCCCTCCCTCCACTTCTGCACCCCTGAAACTCCCCTTCTGTGCTCCGCGATCATCAGTGGAGGAGTCAGCATTTGGACATGAATTCACCTTCTCGAAAGCTGTGCTTTTTCTGGTAGTCATACATGGATGTGAGAGTTGGACTATAAAGAAAGCTGAGCACCGAAGAATCGATGCTTTTGAACTATGGTGTTGGAGAGGACTCTTGAGAGTCCCTTGGACAGCAAGGAGATTCAAACCAATCAACCCTAAAGGAAATCAACCCTGAATATTCATTGGAAGGACTGATGCTGAAGGTGAAGCCCCAATACTTTGGGGCTGATGCGAAGAGCCGGCTCACTGGAAAAGACCCTGATTCTGGGAAAGATTGAGGGCAGAAGGAGAAGGGGCCACAGAGGATGAGAGGGTTGGACGGCATCACCGACTCAGTGGACATGCGTTTGCGCAAACGCCAGGAGATGGTGAAGGACGGGAGCGGGCTGTGCCGCAGTCCATGGGGTCACAAAGGTCGAACATGGATGAGCGACTGAACAGCACCAGTAGCAACCGCCTTTTCCCCCAGTTGCCAGCCTCTGAAATACAGTGGACTCTTCTCTCCACCAGAAGAAAATGATCATGCCAGGGGTTTTGACCACGCGTTCACTGTTTCACCGCCCGTCCTCAGAGCAGCATCTGGCACGTAACCCGAATGCAGATACTGTGTCAACTCCATCTCAGCCCCGCTTCCTCCTGCTTCTCCAAGGCCCACAGAGCCGGCCAGTCGTTTTAAACTAAGAACAACCGAAATCTGCCAAAAGCCATGTGCACACACGTGTAATCCAGGCAGCTGTGTCCAAGGTCATGATTAGCTGCTAAGCCCCCCTGGATCTGTGCGTTCACTCGGTCAGCACATTCTCTTCCCGGGAAAGCGGCTGGAGGCCCAGTGGTGTGATGTAACTCTCACCACACCCCATGAGAAACATGTCTTGTAATCATTTCAGTTTAGAGATGCGGGATTTGAGGCTCAGAGCTGCGAAGGGCAGATCAAAGTGGGCTGTGGGGCCGACCCTGTTTTATGGGGTGGCTGGATGGTAACCAGGACCCGAATGGGGATCAGGAGCAGAAGTCTGTTTGTGGGCAGAGGGAGACAGGCGGTGACCTGAGCACAAGAGGTCTGGGAGCCTCAGGCAGCGGCATTTGGGAGCTGGGTCTGGGGATTGAGATTGGGGCTGAAGTTGGAACGCACTGGTGGTGGCTGGAGTGTGACCTGAGCTGACTTTTCTGAGGAGTGAGGAAGGCGGATGAAGGCCCTCCACATCCTCTGTGCTTGAGTTTTCTGTTGGGAGCAATGTCGATTTAGTTATGTCTCAATTGCACAGACGAGAAAAGCCTACCACGGTGCCCTAAGTGAGGAAGGGCTTAATTTTTTCTTCTCTAACTCGGGATGGACTCTTATGGCTCAGTCACTTCACCAAAGCCCTAAGTTCCTTTTTTCTTCCTTCTTCTCCTTTCATAGTGTAAGGCTGTCTTCCTCATGGTCCCAGGATGGCTGTCGCACTTCCAGACATCACACCCATGTTCCAGGCAGGAAGTAGAAGGGAAGGCCAAGTGCCTCCTCCTAATGAAGCTCTGCTCTTTATTCAAGAAGGGATGCCAAGACGATTTTTGCCCTTGTCTCGTTGGCCAGAACTGGCTTGCCTGCTCCATTCATGCAGCCGCAGGGGAGTTCTGGGGTGGAGAGTACTTGTAACTGAGCCCATTGCCATGTGGAACAAAATCAGAGTTATTTATTTATTTATTTATTTATTTATTAAAGAGCAGAATGGACATAGAGTGAAGAGGTGGCTCGTTGGGAAAGACCCTGATGCTGGGAAAGATTGAGGACAGGAGGAGAAGAGGACAGCAGAGGATGAGATGATTCATGTCAATGGACATGAGTCTGAGCAAACTCTGGGAGTTAGTGAAGGATAGGGAAGCCTGGCGTGCTGCAGTCAGTGGGGTCGCAGAGGTCAGGCACGACTTAGTGACTGAAGAACAGCAAGCAACCTGAGTGCTTGGCGTAGTCCTGGATGCAGTGGGGAGAGAATTAGAAAAGAACGGGGTCTCAGAAGCCAAAGGTGTCTCCAGGAGGAGAGCTGAAGACTTATCCCCCTTAGGAGTCAGGGTCTGGAGGAGAGAGGGAAAGGGAATCGATCACCACACCTTTCCTCTTTAGCAAGTGCTTGTTACAGGCCAGACACTTGCTCCAGACCCTTTTCCTAACAGTTCTTCTTAGAGCCTTCCCACCACCCAATGAGTTTTTACATCTTGGTTTATTTCGCTGTGTCGGGCGGGTCTTAGCTGCAGCACGTGGGATCTGCAACTTCAGTTGCGGCCCATGAACTCTTGGTTGTGGCTTGTGGGGTCCAGTTCCGTGACCAGGGACCCCCCCCCCCGCCTCGGGAGCCCAGAGTCTTAACCCCCAGACCACCAGGGAAGTCCCCACCCGCTGAGGTTGACATTGTCACCCTCTTTTTACCTATAGCAAAAGGATGTCTTAGGTCTTACACAGGTGAGCCAAGTCTCATCACTGGTGCAGTTTCTTGAAACTTTTCATTTATTTTTTTGGAGACATAATAAACATATGTGTTACAAAGATCCCCAAAGTAGCAAAGACTAGCTCAAGAGTGAATTCTCCCTTCCATCCCTGTGTCTCACTGACCTAGTCTTCTCTCCTGGAGACAACCCATGTTAACACTTACGGTCCTTCTGTGTTATTGGCAGATTCTGTGTTTGCAGGTTCACCTACTCCCTGAAATGTGCAATAACCCCCAAATCAACCTTCACTGAGTTTTCCCAGATGTGTGCAGAGTGGTGAAAGAGTTTCATCCTGCGTGAAGTTTTGCCTTCTTGTTTCAGGTTTCGTGCTGTAAATGGGTGCCTTTTGAGCAGGCTGTTTAGTGCCACTTATGATGGGGACTGTTTCCCTTGTGGCTCAGCTGGTAAAGAATCCGCCTGCAATGTGGGAGACCTAGGTTCAATCCCTGGGTTGGGAAGTTCCCCTGCAGAAGGAAATGGCTACCTGCTCCAGTATTTCGGCCTGGAGAATTCCGTGGACTGTATAGCCCGTGGGGTCGCAAAGAGTCGGACACGACTTGAGCAACTTCCACTCACTCACTCGTGACAGTGATTGGGGCTTTCCCGGTGGCTCAGTGGTAAAGAATTCACCTACCAATGAAGGAGATTTAGGTTCAGTCCCTGGGTGGGGAAGATCCCCTGGAGAAGGGAATGGCAACCCACTCCAGTATTCTTGCCTGGAAAATCCCATGGCTGGCGAGCTGGGGTCGCAAAGAATCGGACACAACTGAGGATCTATGCATGGAGGAGAGCGGCTGACTTCCCCACACTTTGGCCAACACAGTATGGGATCAAGTTTTTTTCTTTGCCAAACTGGTGAGCAATAGGTGGTATGTGGAGGTGTTATTCTGAGTCTCTTGTACCATGGCTGAAGCCACAGTCTTTTTACACATAGAAGGGATATTCGTGTTTCTTTTCTGTGGGTAGTGGCTGAATCCCGCGACCCATGGACTGCAGCACGCCAGGCTTCTCTGTCCTTCACTGTCTCCCAGAGCTTGCTCAAACTCATGCCCACCGAGTCGGTGATGCCATCCAACCATCTCACCCTCTGCTGTCCCCTTCTCCTCCAGCCTTCAATCTTTCCCAGCATCAGTGTCTTTTCCAATGAGTCCACTCTTCATGTCAGGTGGCCAAAGGATTGGAGCTTCAGCTTCAGCATCAGTCCTTCCAGTGAATATTCAGGGTTGATTGCCTTCAGGATGGTCTGGTTGGGTCTCCTTGCAGTCCAAGGGACTGGACACTTAGTTTGCTTGAATGAGCGGTTGCTTGCCATCCATCCCGACACTGGGGATTAGATCCCACGAGGACAGCAGGGCCACGCTGGTGCTGACTGCCCGTGGCCCCCGGCCTAGAGCTGGTGGCCGCAGGAAGAGCTCACAGCTGGCACGTTGTGGGGCTGGGGGTGGGGCTCAGGCTGCTTGACGGCCCCCCACCCCCGGCATGGCCGCCTTTGATGCTGCAAGCCCGCTGCCAGGCACAGGGTCCCCGCTGGTTTATATCAAACCTCCCGTTGGTCTCTTACTGCGTTTGCCTGAGTCCTTCCCCCTTCCCCAACGACCACGGCTCTGAGAACACCCAGGGGAGCTGACCTCAGGGTCACAGGACTCCTGAGCAGAGGAGAGGGGACTTGAGCTGAGGATGGATGGATTCGAAAGGCGGTGCAAACACTGAGGCAGCGCGGGTTGATTTTTAACACATGGCCCGGTTTCCAGAGGCAAGTTCAGCTCATCAGCCTACCATGGGATTTCCCTCCAGGCTGGAACGCCAGGTTGGATTCCAAGAAATATATACATTGCAGTGTAATTAAGCAAGGAAACCGTGTTCTTGGAGCCCGGTGCCGTGTGATCGGCTTTTGGGCCACATCGACTTCCTGGCAGTAAACAGATTTAAGTACACCATCTGTTTCGCAGTTACTCCCCTGGACCTGCTTTTAGTCAATTTCTCTCCTTTGCAGGTTCTGACAACCTTGTTTTCTTTTTCTCTCCTTTTTCTTTTTTTTTTAAACTGATGTAAACCAGTATTTGCTTTTTTTCCCCCCATGTGCCAGGTTAGATTCTTTTCATTTACATACCATCATATGTTCCGTAAAAGTAAGAAGCAAGCCATCTTTCTGGTCTGTTTTGTCAACATTCACAATGATTAAGAATTTACAGAATTAGTATTCAGCTTTGTCCTCAAACTGGGAGAAGGTAGTTTAAAAAAAATTTTTTTTTAAAACATTATATCAATTTAATATCACTTTATTACCTTTTTAAATTAAAATAATAAGCTTTCTTGAAAACTGAAAATTAACCATTCCCACTAATATGTGTATGCGTGATCAGTCGTGCCCAACTCCTTGTGACCTCGTGAGCTGGAACCTGCCAGGCTCCTCTGTCCGTGGGATTTCGCAGGCAAGAATACTGGAGTGGGTTGCCATTTCCTCCTCCAGGAGATCTTCCCGACTCGGGGATCGAACCTGTGTCTCTTGCATCTCCTGCGTTAGCCTGTGACTTCTTTACCACTGTGCCACAGGAAGCCCAATAGTGTGTTTCACAGACTAAAGGGCAAGTATCCAATTAGGGTGATTTTTTTTTTGATAGGCATGGGAAATAAAATTGATAGGAGATGAGTGAAAGTGGGATCATGTGGTCTTAAAGGTCTGTTAACTTTGGGACTTCCCTGGCAGTCCAGCGGTTAAGCGTGCAGGGTAGAAGGATTTGACCCCTGATCAGGGAACTAAGATCCCATAGCTTCCTGGCTTGGCCGAAAGAAAGCAATTGCGTTGCTTCTCAGGACATCAGAAAGTGCCTTTGGGCAAATTCTTGGGGGGGCGGGGGACATTTATGGTGGTGTCTGCTGTTGCTGCTCTGGGTCAGAGAGTCTCGGGTGCTGAAGCCTCTCCTTGTCGGCACTGTGACCTCTCGGGTGTGTGCTCACAAATCCCCTCTGAGGATGGAATAAATTAGCTCGGTCTTGGGATGCCGTTCACAGCAGCTTTCTAAAACTCAGAAAGTGGACGTTTTTACAAGTCTCTCTTTTCTTGTTTTTATTTTTGATTATAGAAGTATTAGGTAAACAACAAAGACCTAACATATAGCACAGGGAACTACATTCCGTATCCTGTGAAAAACCATCATGGGAAAGAATATAAAACAGAGTACATACATGTGTTTAACTGGGTCACTTTGCTGTGCAGCGGAAATTAACACAGCAGCGTAAATCAACTATACATCAAGAAAAAGTACTGTATGTTTTTTGTGCAAAGAAAAGGAATTCCCTTTTCATGTTCTGAGGCAACATTAAGAGACTTCCTGTGTGTTTTTTTCCATCTCTCTCTCTCTGTCTCTGCAGCCGCCCCCTGGCCCATTGTGGTTTTCCTAATTATTTACTTAACACTACCCCACATCCTCTCTGTTTCACACACCCCTTGCAGGTCCCTACCTGGTGTTAGGAGCCTGCATCATTTCACAGGCAGCCATAAGCAGGTTTCCATCAACCCTCTTCATTTAGACTATCAGACAATCTGTTTTTTTTTTCTTTTCGATCCATTTAATTTTCTGAAATCTATTTTATTGAAGCATAGTTGATTTGCAGTGTCATGTTAATTTCTGCTGTCCGAGAACGGAATAACACCATCTGCAGTAACGCGGATGGACCTAGACATGGTCATCCCCAGTGAAGCGGGTCGGACCCTTCCTAGTGCGTGCGTCCCGTGCTGCAGGCCAGCGCTTCCCACATTTCTGGGTGACGACGTTCCCCCCTACCCAGTGTCAGTCCTGACTTGCTGAATCCACTCCGTCCTCACTCACCCACTCGGAAGTGTCCACAGGGCAGACTGGATTGAGCCTCACATCAGCATCTGATGTCCATTACAGCTCAGCACCCCAGCCAAAACTCTGCTTGAAACGGTCCTTTGGGGGAGAGCAGTGCCTCCCAAAATTAACTTAGTTATGACATGCCATAACAAAACATAGCATAAGCTAGCATAGCAGCGTGGTGCAGCAGGATACAGTGTGCGACGCAGCGCAGTGTAACAGCATTACGTGACACAGTGCGTTGCTGTTGTTCAGCCACCAAACTGTGGCCGCCTGTGAATGCGAGAGACGAAGGTTCAGTCCCTGGCTCGGGAAGATCTCCTGGGGAAGGAAATTGCAACCTACTCTGTACTCTTGCCTAGAGAATCCCATGGACAGAGGAGCCTGGCGGGCTACAGTCCATGGGGTCACAGTCGGACACGACTGAGGTGCTGAGCTCAGCACACACAGAATAGGTAACTAGTGAGCACCTACTGTGTAGCTCAGGGAGCTCTACTACGCGCTCTGTGGTGACCTAAGTGGGGACGTGATCCAGAAAGACGGAGTGCGTGTATACACGGAGCGGGCTCACTCTGCTGTGCAGCAGAGACTAACACAGCAGTATAAAGCAACTCCAATCCAATAGGAATTATTTTAAAAAATTTTTTAAATATTGTATTTGATACTGTTAAAATATTTTAAGTGTACAATAGGAAGCTCTAAAATAGATCATTTAAAATATTTTTTTGCGTATACTTTTGGGCAAGTAGGAGAGTCTATCGTGACCTGTAGAGTCTCCGAAATTAAATGAATCCCTAAATTAAATCGTTAAAGAAAGAAAGGAGTCAAGTTTATGAGTGTATTCATTTCCTGGGGTGGTTGTAAGAGGTTACCACAAACCTGATGGCTTTGAAACAACAGGAGTTCATTTTCTGGCGGTTCTGAGGCCAGAGCCCCGAGGCGAGGTGTGGGCAGGGGCCCTTGTGGACACCCGCCTCTGCCTGCCTCCTGGCCTCTGGCGCTTGCCGCTGGTCCTTCCACCCACCTGAGCCCCCGCCGCAGCCGTCGCACGTTCCTCATCTCTGTGTGTCCCGGCGTCCCCCCCCTTTTCTACTGGAACTGGGGGCTCCCCCGACTCCAGGACACGCACATCTGCAGAGACCCTGTTTGCAGATAAGGTCACATGCTGAGGTTCAGGTCGGAGTTTGACCTGGGTTGGGATGAGGGGGCACTACTGAGCCAGTGCAGAGAGTCGTGGGCACAGGCTTAACGCTGGACATGCCTGGACTGCAGAGACCACGTGGACCGCGAGGGGAGTTGAGGTTTTTTTCCTTTGCTGTTTCGGTTTCCCTTGGGCCGAAACTCATTTAGGTTTTGCCCTAGTTTTTGTTTCATTTGGGCAGGCTTATCTTGATTTGCAGACCCAGCTCTATCACCCATCCGATGCGGGTATGATCCTCACCTGAGGCACGGAGCTCCTCTCTGATGTTTAAAACACGTCAGAAGGTTACGTGATCGTGCCGTTCAAACATGTGTGCACTCAGAGAATTTCAAACAGCAAAGACAGTCACAAAAACAGGTTGGGTGCTGGAATCCTTTTCTCTCATTTACAACACCCTTGACATCCCAGACCCACCCAAAGGTTCTTCATTTTAAGAGATTGAAACTCCTCAGAGTGCCCTAAATTCCAGTGTGGTCGTGACAGGACAGCTGTTAGCCGCCATAAATCTGAGCTTGCACTCCGCTCCCGTAGAAACAAAACTGAACCCTCAAATCACTCCAAAGCTCTTCCAGATGGAGCTGCTGTGACCACCCTGAAGAGCTCAGAGGAGCACCCTTCTACTTGCTGCTGCTGCGTAGATAAAGCTGATACGTGTGTCCACTTTTGGGGAATTAGCCATGCAGCCAAAGCCGTCATCGGAACAACTGATTCTCAGTGAGTCTGAAAGCTGAGATCTGGCAGTCAGAAAGCTCGGCCCGGCCCATGTCTGGGCTTGGGTTTCACAAGTGTCTTTATGAAAGTTCCCCTCGCATCTCCTCATGCATTCTTCTCTACATGTGACATATTTCACAGAGAGATAAGGGGAGACATTCCCACGGGCCAGAAGGAACAGAAACAGGATTCGATTCAACTTGTTTGGGATGAAACTGGTGGCCATCGAAACAAAGCCATCGAGAATTAAATAATAATTTTTAAAAATGGTCTCACCACCAGACGCCGTCTGCAGCTGTGGAATCCTGCCCCAGCCCACAAGCGCGCTTCCATTCCAGCAACGCACACAGTGCGGTGGGAGCTGGGCCCAGGGCTGAGGTTCCTGCACCCCGGGCCTGCAGAACAGACTTAAACCTCTGCCCACACCGGCTGTGCCACCTCCTATTTCCCCTTTCAACTTTTTCCTTTTTACTTCTTCATATTCAGAATACCTTTTCTTAAAAAAAAAAAAAAAATGAGAAACTTTTATTTGTTTTTGTTGACTCCCGAGCAAAGCTTCAGGGGTCTTAAGTTAACTCATAGACGCTTATGTGTTCCTAAAAGGAAAGTATTGTGCTTTGTTTCTTCCGGTCTCGGTCACAGAGGTTAAGAGCTTTCTAGACAGAATTCCACTTTATTCTTTCACAGGGAGGTGTTTTGTCTGGACACCTGGGGAAAAAAAAAAAGGCAGCTTATACACAAGAGCTGGTAGAATGTGATTATTGATTCTTAAAATCTGGTAAATAGAAAATCATCGGATGCTCAGTCTTACATACATATTTCCTTGGGACTTTCCCAGTGGCCCAGTGGTTAAGACTCGGCTCTTCCAATGCAAGTACTGTGGGCTCGGTCAGGGAACTAAGATCTCTCATGTCATGCAACGTGGCCGAGAAAATATTCTTTAAAATTTTAAATGTGTGTGTGTGTGTGTGTGTCTTGTTGATTTTTGGCTCTCAGCTATTTGGGGACTTATTCTTTTTGTCTGAAAATAGGAAGAATTTTCAAGACTCCCTTGTTTGTGCCACGGGGCCCCCATGAATTGCACTAGCAAATCCCAAATGAAGTTATGGGGAAACATCCGAAGAAAGTAGCTCAGCCTTTTCTGTTGAAAGGCAGTTGGCTCTGTGTGTTGTTGTTCAGTCACTAAGTTGTGTCCAGCTCTTTGCAGCCCCACGGACTGCAGCACGGCAGGCTCCTCTGTCCTTCAGTATCTCCACAAAGTTTGCTCAGATTTGTGTCCATTGAGTCGGCGATGCCGTCCAACCATCTCATCCTCTGTTGTCCCCTTCTCCTGCTTTCAATCTTTCCCGGCATCAGGGTCTTTTCCAACAGGTTGACTCTTCACATCAGGTAGACAAAGTATTGGAACTTCAGCTTCAGCATCAGTCCTTCCAGTGAATATTCAGGGTTTGATTTTCTTTAGGATTGACTGGTTTGCTCTCCTTGCAAGTCCAATCAACTTTCAAGAGTCTCTGTGTGCAAATACATTTATTCTAGACTTTCATGCTTCCTCTTTTCATTCAGAATAAACTCGAGCTTGTTGTAACAGAACAGCAAGGTAGAGATCTCTGAAAACCAACAGAGTGCCCCTGACTGCTCCACTGCCACCCCACGGTGTAACAATATGAAAAATGGTTCGCATCTGCTTCTTCTTCCCATAGGTTAGTGCACCAGCCCGATTTTACGATCACCTTTACTCTAATCCGTTGCTTTCATCGCTGACACCTAATCTTACATAAGTGTGTTAGTCACTCAGCTGTGTCTGACTCTTTGCAACCCCACAGTCTGTCCATGGAATTCTCCAGGCAAGAGTACTGGAGTGGGTAGTCATTCCATTCTCCAAAGGATCTTCCCGACCCAGGGATCGAACCCTGGGTCTCCTGCGTGCGGGTGGATTCTTTACCATCTGAGCCAGCAGGGAAGCTCACATCGTATGTGGATCAAAACTAGGAAGAGTTTGCTTTTTCAGTGAATCATTGCTGTCGGTCCAGCGCAAGAGCTGCCCGGGTTCAGTGCTCCTTTCCCGTGTTTCGCTTGTGCCCTCTCACAGCTGGAGTGACTGCTGAGGTTTACCAAGTGACTGTTGGAAAGCAGGCACGGTGCGGAGCGCTAACAGGCATTTTAAAATTTATTCTTCAGAAAAAATGGCATCCTGGGGCTAGATTGGCTCTCCTGCCATAGATGAGGAAGCTGAGATTCTGAGACGTTCTAATGACCCACCCAGTCACACAGCTAATACACAGTGGAGCGGGGACTCAAACCCTGGTTTGCCTAAACGGACACACAGCTGAGTGTCTCGCTATGTTGTTTCAGTTTGATTTTTATTTTTCTTATGAATACCTCATGAGCTTGTTTCTGCTCTAAACACTCGGTTAATTTCTTCACTTAAAAAGTATGGATTGGGAGCTTCCTGGACCTCCAGCGGTTAGGACTGCCTGCTTTCACTGCCGAGGGTTCGGTCCCTGGTCAGGGAATTAAGAGCGCACGAGCGATGTGATCGGCCAAAAGAGAAGAAAACCGAGCATTGATTCCAGGACTGCTGTCTGCTAGGTGTGCCATCTAACCAACACGACGCCTGTGTGGCTCTCGAGGGGCCAGAACATGCTCCCCACAAACATGCTTTCTTGGCATGTGGACTGTTCTGAGTCTCGAACCACGGAGACCTTTAAGACACAGGTGAAGCTCTAAAATCAGGGCCGCGGCTCCCCTGTGCCCCTCTGAATAGCTCACACTAAGGTGTCTGTCCCTCTCTCGATGGGTTTATTTAGCACCCGCCCTTCACTCCGCTGCATCACTCTCCCTCCAGCCAGCCATCTGTTTTGGCTGCACTGGGCCTTCGCGGCTCTCTGCGGGCTTCCCCTGGCGCTGGCGATGCGGAGCTGCTCTCTGGACTGTGGCCCGGGGTCTTCTCTGACGGCGCAGCTCGGGCTCTCGAGCGCGGGCTCAGTAGTTGTGGCGCTCAGCTTAGTTGCCCCGCGGTGTATGGAGTCTTCCCGGACCAGGGGTTGAACCTCTGTCCCCTGCATTGGCAGGTGGATTCCTAACTACTGGGCCCCCAGGGAAGTCCCTTATCTGCGTCTTTGACCAAGCTATTCCTCTGACTGAAAGCTCTCAGTGGCTTTCCATCACTCTGGAGATAAAAAAACCTCCGCAGGAGCCCAGGGCCTCTCGACGCTGTGGCTTCTGATGTTCCCTGCAGTCTCACCTCCACCCTCTGCTCGCCCCTGAACCTGCCCTCCGCCTGTGCCCAGCCCCACTACGCTCATGTCTAACAGAACTGGCCCTCTGTCATCCTTCCGGCTTCGGTTTCACTGAAATCAGTGCCTCTCCATTGTCCCGTAATAATCCAAGTGAAAAAAGATCCCCGCTCTGGTTATCTGCTGGGTCTGCCTTCCCAGCACTTAGCACCTGCATACTAAGTCGCTTTAGTTGTGCCCGACTCTTTGCGATCCTGTGGACTGTAGCCCGCCAGGCTCCTCTGTCCACAGGATTCTCCAGCAAGAATACTGGAGTGGCTTGACGTGTCCTCCTCCAGGGGATCTTCCCAAGTCAGGGATCAAACTCACAGATCCTCTGTTTCCTTGTAACTTTTTTTGTGTATCAGTCTGTCCCCTTATCTCTTTTTTATCTCCCTTACCTGAGTTGTTCAGCCGTGTCTGACTCTCTGTGAGCCCGTGGACTGTAGCCCGCCAGGCTCCTGTGTTCATGGATGGCAAGAATACTGAAGTGGGTTGCCATTTCCTTCTGCAGGAGATCTTCCCCACCCAGGAATGGAACCCGGGTCTCCTGGATTCTTAACCACTGAGCCACATGGGGAGCCCCTATGCAAAGGCTTATGTCCTGCTTTTTCTCCCTGATAGCTCAGCTGGTAAAGAATCTGCCTGAAATGCAGGAGATCCCTGTTTGACTCCTGGGTCAGGAAGATCCGCTGGAGAAGGGATAGGCTACCCACTCCAGTATTCTTGGGCTTCCCAGTGGCTCCACAGGAAAGCATCTGCCCGCAGTGCGGGAGACCTGGGTTCGATCCCTGGGTTGGGAGGTCCCCTGGGGACGGGAACGGCCACCCACTCCAGTATTCTGGCCTGCGGAATGCCATGCGGTTGCAAAGAGCCGACGGAGCGACTTCCACTTCACTTTCACCTCGCTTCAGATATAGCAGGATACTAAACGTCCTTCAAAAACAAATGTTTATAAATTCTTTCATTTTAATTGGAGGTTTACTGCTGTCCAGTGCTGTGTTAGTTTCTGCTCCCCATCAGGAGGAACCAGCCGTAGGGATACACGTGTCCCCTCCCTCCCGCCCCGGCCACGCCACCCCTCTAGGTCAGCACGGAGCACCAGGCTGAGCTCCCCGCAGCAGACAGCAGGTTCCCAGCAGCTGTCTGTTTCTGGGCTACGCGCTCGCTCGCCCCAGCCTCTCCTTCCCCGCTGCGTCCACAAGTCTGTTCCGCAGGTCTGCATCTTGACTGCTGCCGCGCATGTGGGTCCATCTCTACCATCTTTTTAGATCCCATGCATACGTGTTAACATATGACGCTCGTTTTCCTCTTCCTGCCTGACTTTTAAAGGAAGGCGCTTGCTTTCTCTGACCGCGAAGCACTGCCTCATCTCCACACTGGATGCTCTTGGGCAGGCGTGGGATTTTCTCGGCCCTGCCCCCGTTCCCTTGGCCTCCTGCTGCCGTGCGGCCCTGTGGGCATGCTGTGAATAGCCTCACAGTCCGGAGGTGGGCTTGCCCGTGTTGAGTTCTGTCTGTCCTTCACTCCGAGACCTGTCTTCCGTGTTCTCCACAAAGACTGTGCCAACCACACGCAGTCACCTTAGGGCTTTGCCCCTTTCTCCACATCTTTGACAGCCCTGGGTTTTATTGCTTTTTTCATCTTTCCCAGTTGTTGTTGTTGTTGTTGTTAGTAGTCTATTTATACAACTTAGGAAGCGAGGAGGAGAATGTTTAATGAGCATGCAGCGTGCATCAGTGACGTTAGAATCATGACAGGGACTTTCCTGGTGGTCCTGTAGCTGAGACTCCGTGTTCCCAGTGCAGGGGCCCAGGTTCAGTCCCTCGCCAGGGAACTGGACCCCACACGGTGAAACCGAGAGCTCACGTGCCGCGACTGAGGATCTCGAGTGCTGCACCCCCCGCCTGGCACAGCCAAGTAAAATGTGTTTAAAAATTATTACAGATGGCTTTCAGTGTCTTGAGAAGACAACACGTCTCAGAAATAACTTGTCAGTCTCACGGGAGTCAGCAGCCTCTCATTCTGGTCTCGACGTCCAGTTTTTGGGTCCCAAGTAAGGTGGTGTTTTTCAATATTTGACCCCCCTGCCGATATCCTTTGCCTACATTTTTATCTTGAGGTTTTCCCCTCTCTTTCACCTCGTCACAGTCTGGACTCCTGTGTCTGTGTAGACATGCTTTGAATATACGTTTCGTGACGTTTTCACGCAGATGTTCATTAAGGCTTATTCGTAACGGGGTTTCCCTGTCTCTCGTTTTTCCAGTTTGCGGAGACAGACTTATCAACGTTTTCCTTTATATTCACCGGCTTCTTTGCTTCGTTTCCTGGGCCCTTGCCCCATCCCACGACTATGAAAGCGCATCTTCACCTACATTGTCTCCTGGTGAGGTGAGCAAAGGAGCGTCCTGCCTGCTCCAAACACTTCCCCCCACCCCCGTGCAGACACACACGCAGTGTCCTTTAGCAGTCAGGCGCCAACGCAAGACCTGGACCAAACACGGACACCAGCCAGGGTCCCGCTGAAGGTGGTTGTTTCTCAGAAGAGACAAACCGTCTCTGAAAACTAACCATTAGGATGTCAGCTCGGACCCAGCTGCCAAATAAAACGCCAGGGCAGACACCCACCGTGGAATTTCCCCCTGATTAATGACCTACGGAGGCCAGGCTCAGGTCCAAGCTCCGTATACATCGACACCCAGCTCAGGAAGGGAACGGTTTTCCCAGAAAAGGCACAAATGCCCAGTATTCTGGCCACGTCCACTTCTAAACCATAAAGAGGTTTAACATTAGCTACCTCTTTACAGATTAGATCCCTGAGCCGTGCACATAGCTGGGTTTTCTCTATTTTTCTGGGGTGAGAGATCTCGTGTCCTTGTCTGGAGACGAGCTGAAGGTCTGTTCCACGTGTGCGCAGTCCACTGTTTGCCTCATATACGAAGGTTTTCAGTATTGACGCACAACGGCCGTCTACTTCCAGGTGTGTTTGTCGAGCTAAGTCATATAAACATGGGGATAACACCTCGACAGTGGGTCCCTTTCCACTCCTGTTCCTCCATACCTGACTTTATAAATCCCTAAATACATGCATTCAAGGGGTTGTTTGCTTTCTTTCCAGTGGGCTGTCTCATGTAACAGCAAGCACTGTGGTGCAAACACTTCTGCCAGGCACATCCCCGAGCCCCCCAGCCTCCAAGCTTGCCCACCTCGACGCCCTTCCGCGTGGGAATCCCAGAGTTCTCTCTGCTCGTAGCTCCTCACAAAGAGCTGGGTGTGCATTCAAAGAGCGATTGCCCGCTCCTGATGTGTTCCCGGCTCAGCCGTGACCCTGTCTTCCCTTGGCACATCTCCTCTTGCTTTTCTTGACATCTGACCCTCCAATTTTATTATTATTATTATTATTTAAGGATACAACTTCATCTCGTTGAAGGCCAAAGGCGAAGGGGGCGACGGAGGACAAGATGGGTAGACGGCATCACTGACTCAATGGCCATGACTTTGAGCAAACCCTGGGAGTCCGTGAAGGACAGGGGAGCCTGGTGGGCAGAATCGGACACAGCTGAGTGACTAACGCTTTTACTTTTCACTTTTCTCATGGCTGCTTTTGTGCCCCAGAGGCAGAACTGAGTGGTAGTTGAGTCACACACCACATCACCTCCGAAGCCTAAAGGATTTACTCTGGGACACCTTGGGGGAAGACCTCAGCTCAGCCCGTGTGTCTAGTGCTTCAGAACTTCACGTGGACCCAGCTTTGAGGACAATTCAAACAGAGCCCCTTACAGCGCAGCTGGTGCCCCCACCTTCCTCTGAAGAGAAGGTCTGGGGCCCCTCGAGCTTGTGGCCTGCTGCTGCCGTTCAGCGGCTCACTCACGTCCGAGTGACCCTGGGGACTGCAGCTTCCATCCATGGGATTTCCCAGGCGAGAACACTGGAGCGGCTTGCTCCACGGGATCTTCCCGACCCACGGATTGAACCTGGATCTCCTGCCTTGGCAGGTGGGTCCTTTACTACTAAGCCACCTGGGAAACCCCCGTGGACTGTTTTGCAGAGGGTGGAATTTATCCTAAGAGCAAGAATTGGCTGAAAGGCCCAGCAGATGGTGGTTTGGCAGATTTTCCTTAGAGAGGGCACAATAGTGAGGGTGGGTTTTGCAGTCAGTTGAACAACAGGTGAATAGGATGGGCTGGTGAAAACCCTGTTTCTTTTTTAAAATTTTATTTATTTGGCTGTGCCAGGTTTTAGCAGCAGCACGTGGGGTCTAGTTCCCTGACCAGGGATCATATCTGTGCCCTCTGCACGAGGAGCCTGAGCCGCCAGACCAGGCAGAACCCACAAGGTCTGGGGAGCAGTTGGCTGCAGGGCTATGGAAACGGCGCTGGCTTTGCTGGTCTCGCTTCCTTGTTTCCAGGTGTGGTGAGTGAGATGGAATCATGACTAGCGTTCACTCTAGCTTTCTTTGCTTTCCCTTTTGAAGTCATGGCTACTAGGAAAGTCGCTTACTCACTCACATGGCTTGGCTTCTATCTCTGTTGGACGGCAGCGGTCTAGGGAGAGCCGTTCTCTTACTTTCCGATCATCAAGGTTTCTTGTAAACAATGCCCCCAGGTTTGAAATGCGTGGAATTTGAAGTTTTGCTTTATAGGTTTATGGAGGTGGAATTCCCATGCCATAAAATGAACTATTTTCAAGAGAACCATATAAAATAGATAACTAATGAGCACTTATTGTATAGCACAGGGAACTCTACTCAGTGCTGTGTGCTGACCTAGATGAAAAGGAACCCCAAAAAAGAGGAGATATATGAAACGTGTGGCTGACTCACTGTGCCGTACAGCAGAGACGAATGCAGCACTATAAATTAACTAGACTCCAGGAAAAGTTAGCAGTAAAAGTTTTAATCGAAAAATTAAGAATTTTTATTTTAATTTTAAATTTTAAAAAAATTTTCAAACTTTAAACTTTTTATTTTGTTCTGGGGTGTGACATTAGCAATGTTGTGATAGTTTCAGGTGAACAACAGGTACTCAGCCGTACATCTACATGTATCCATTCTCCCCAAACCCCCCTCCCATCCAGGCTGCCAGAGAACACTGCGCAGAGTTCCCTGTGCCCCACAGTAGGTCCTTGCTGGTTCTCCATTTTAAATACACCAGCGTGTCCGTGGCCTTCCCATCCTCCCGAACTGTCCCTTCTACCCTGCGAACATAAGTTCACTTTCGGTCTGTGAGTCTCTTTCTGTTTTGTAAGTTTCATCTGTATGATTTCTTTTTAGGTCCCACATATAAGGATGTCTTTTGATGCTTCTCCTTAATTTCTCTTTAACTGAAGGGTAGCTGCTTTCCAGTGTCGTGTTGGTCTCTGCCATACTGCAGTGTGAATCGCAATGAGTGCAGCGTGTGCCCTCCCTCCAGAGCCCCCTCCCACCCCTCACCCCCTCCCACCCCTGTGGGTCCTCACAGAGCACAGGGTTGAGCCCCCACATCATGGAGCAACTTCACAGCGGATATCTATATGAAAAAAATGAGGATTTTAAAAATTTTATTAATTTTTAATTGAAGGATAATTGCTTTACAATATTGTGTTGATTTCTCCATACATCCCCTGAATCGGCCAGTCACTCAGTTCAGTCGCTCAGTCGTGTCCGACTCTTTGCGACCCCATGAATCGCAGCACACCAGGCCTCCCTGTCCATCACCAACTCCCGGAGTTCACTCAAACTCATGTCCATTGAGTCAGTGATGCCATCCAGCCATCTCATCCTCTGTCGTCCCCTTCTCCTCCTGCCCTCCATCTTTCCCAACACCAGGGTCTTTTCAAATGACTCAGCTCTTTGCATTAGGTGGCCAAAGTATTGGGGTTTCAGCTTCAGCATCAGTCCTTCCAATGAATATTCAGGACTAATGTCCTTTAGGATGGACTGGTTGGATCTCCTTGCAGTCCAAGGGACTCTCAAGAGTCTTCAACACCACAGTTCAAAAAGATCAATATTTCTGCGCTCAGCTTTCTTTATAGTCCAGCTCTCACATCCATACATGACTACTGGAAAAACCATAGCCTTGACTAGACGGACCTTTGTTGGCAAAGTAATGTCTCTGCTTTTTAATATGCTGTCTAGACGGACCTTTGTTGGCAAAGTAATGTCTCTGCTTTTTAATATGCTGTCTAGGTTGGTCATAACTTCCCTTCCAAAGAGTAAGCGTCTTTTAATTTCATGGGTGCAGTCACCACCTGCAGTGATTTTGGAGCCCCCCCAAAATAAAGCCAGCCACGTGTCCCCTCCAAAGAGAGCCATTCAGTAGCGTCTGGTGCATCCACAGCGGTGTACCACTACCACCTGTATCTAGAAGCAAAATACTTGCCCCCAAAGGACCCCACTAAGCAGCCCTTCCCCCTCCGCCCCGCCCCCCCCGCCCCCCCCCCCCGCTTCCGCCCAGCCCCTGGCCATCTGGGTGGGCGAGGACCTGGAGGGTTGGTAGGCGGATGTGGGCCCGAGCTGGAGGACACCCCGGGGCTCAGTGCGGACACAGTGCAGAGAACTCCACTCGGGTCTTTCCCTAATACTGCGGAAGAACGCGGAAATATCAGCCATCCCAGTCGGTGTTCATCAGCAGTGCAGCCCAGCGGCTCTCGAGTTCCTTGGAGTCTCAGACACCCTGGCGCGCCCATTAGCATCTGAGGAGGAGCCCCCAAAGTTCTCAGGGGCTGCCGCCGCGGGTCCCGGGGGCGCCCCTCAACTGTGCAGACATCGGCCAGTCGGCCACACGTCCCTCATCCTCTCCATGGACCCCTCTAGCCTCCCCATCCTCCCGTCGCCCTGGAGAACTCCATTCTCCAAATTACGCTGCTCTAGGAGTTTTCAGTGGAAGAGAAACTGCTCTTAAAGAAAAAGAAATGAGAATTATGTGCTGTGATAGAGGTGTTAGCGGAGGGGACAGTGGTGAGCCTGTTGTGACTCCTCAATGTATCAGCTCAAGACGCTGCCCGCCTTAAACCTATACAAGGATAGCTCAGTTCTATCTCAATGGAAAGAAGTTTTCAAGTCCAAAGATAAAAAACAGAAGGTTTTCTGGAATGCAGAAATGTGGTCCCGCATGCACTCGTCGGTGCAGCGGATGGGTGGGGGGCGCGGATGGCGGCCTCGGCCAGGCTGGCCCCATCCCCCGCCAGGCAATGTCATTATCGCGGCTCCGCTTTGTTCTCTGCGGTACCAGCGGCGGCCGCGGGCAGGCTTATCGGTCGCCATGGAAACTGCCGCCTGGCGTGGGAGGGGCGGGAGCCGGTGGAAGCGGCGGAGAGGGAGCCTCCGAGGCTGGAATTTTCCAGGCTCCGGAGGTAAACATGCTCGGGTTTGAGAAACACGGGCCAGCACTTCGCTGTCACGTCTCTGTGCCTCTTGACAGAGGAGGCGGACGGCCCGTCTAATTGCTCGAGTATTAGATTCCTCCTGGGAGGGTCGGCAATCCCGCGAGTGGGCATCACGTTGCAGCAGACAGTCGACTCCCTGAACCGCCCTTTTTAATTGAATTATGGATGGTAGGAGGCAAAACAGTAAGGAGAGCTGTAAACACGCAGAGAAAGAAGATGGATGGGTGCGACTGGAGAGGATCGCACTGAGGAAGCCAGCCAGGCGGAGCAAGACAAATGCCCCGGGGCATGGCCTGGGGGCGGGGGGCTTTGAAAAGCGATAGGGATGAGCTTGTTTACAAAAGAGAAATAGACACAGAAAGCAAGCTTACTGGGTTACCAAAGGGGAGAGGGGGCCGGAAGGCAAAATCAGGAGTCTGGGATTAACATAAACACACAAAATAGATAACAGCAAGTCATAACCAGAAGGAAAAGTCATCTGAAATAGGATATAGCCTTTCTGTATGTTTTTTAAAAAGAAGAGAAGCTGTAAAGCTTTTACATAGGTGTTCAGTCGCTCAGTGGTGTCTGACTCCTTTGCGACCCCACAGGCTGTAGCCCACCAGGCTCTTCTGTCCACGGGATTCTCCAGGCAAGAATATCGGAGTGGGTTGCCATTTCCTCCTCCAAGGGATCTTTCCTAAGGGGATGGAACCCGAGCCTCCTGTGTTTGCTGCCTTGACAGGCAGGTTCTTTACCGCAGAGCTGCCAGGGAAGCCCCCAAGCTTTTTACCTAGAATGGATAAGCAACAAGTTTCTTCTGCATAGCACAGAGAGCTATGTTTGGTATCCTATGATAAACCATAATAGAAACGAGTGTATTCAAGAGAATATATATATAACTGAATATATATGAACGTATATAGAACCGAATCACTTTGCTGTCCATCTGAAACTAACGCAGCTTCGTAGATGGACTGGGCTTTCCGGTGACTCGGTAAAGAATCCACCTGTAATGCAGGAGATGGGTTCAAGTATACTCCAATTCAACTATACTATGCTCATTCAATTCTAGTCCACTTTAAAAAGAAAAAGGAAGGAAGGAAGGGAAAGAAAGAAAAAGATGGTTTTAAACAAGTGCGGTGGGAGAGTGCTGTTGGAGAGGCGATTGCCAGCGTCCGTCCGTGATGGCGGCGTGTTGGGACTTCGGCTCCTGGTGCAGGAGTCATGTTGCCCAGATGTGTGCGTGTGGAAGCTTGGAGCTTCGGTTCGTCCATTCGAAGGCCTGTGCAGTGTGTGAAGGCGCTCTGTTTTGTTTAACATGTCCATTCTCTCCTTGGTGACCTCAGGCTCCCACACCCCCGCCAGGTTTTTGCTAGTGTACACCACACTAGAGAAGCTGGCATGAGCCTTCGGCAGATAAATGAGAGGCTGCAGTGTTCATTCTGGTGTTTTTCTCCTTGCCCTATGTGGAGAGTCTCTCCGGGGTGTTTGTCCAGGAAGGGAATTAGGGCTGCTTGTTGGAGTTCATCGCTTCAGCCTCTCTATGCATTGTGGCATGGCTGTCCCGATGGCTGGCTTGTCTTCTGTTTCTCCCACTAAAAGGAAGCCCCCCCGGAGGGCAGAGACGTTTTCCGTCTTCCCTCTCCATCATGTCAGAACACCAGGCACACTGTCAATACCCAGTACAACTTGTAGATGAATCAGGAAAGTGCGAATTATTTTCTTTTGCCCAAAATTGGGATCATGGCACATATGTGAATTTTAATTTTTTTCATATAACATTCTCTTATGATATTAAGTATTTTGTTAAAAGTTGTTTTCATCTTTTAAAAGCTTCTTTTCAGCTGGAGGATAATTCCTTTACAGTGTTATGCTGGTGTCTGCCATACATCAACAGGAATCAGCCATAGGCATACATATGTCCCCTCCTTCTGGAAGCTCCCTCCCAGCTCCCACCCCACCCCAGGGCTCCAGGCTGATGGGGCGCCCCGGGCTGGGCTCCCTGTGTTGTGCGTCAGCTTCGTATCAGTGATCTGATTTATACATGGTGGTGTGTACATGTCAATGCTGCTCTCTCAATTTGAATTTGAAAGCAAGAAAGCAGCCCCTCTGTTTCAAAAACACCGATGAACCCGTGGATCTGTAGGAATGCGTCTTACGCCACTCACTCCCTTGATCTTGACAGAGGAAGAGGCGCCTTTGCGGGGTCTGAGGTTGCTCACTGTCTCCGTGTGTTGCAAGAACAGTCACCATCTTTCCTATCTGGGGCGCCCATCTCATTTCTGCCATTTCTGAAGTGGTGGAAAAATGTACATGCCACGACCGTCACCTTTGAAGCCCGCTCCTGGTGGGCTGCCGTCCATGGGGTCACACAGAGTTGGACACGACTGAAGCCGCTTAGCAGCAGCAGCATTGTCTTCCTCAGAGAGGCTCTGCACCCGCCCCCGACCCAGACTGCCAGACTTCCAAGCCTGCTAGGCCCGGGTCTGCTCGA
This sequence comes from Ovis canadensis, assembly GCF_042477335.2. Classification (NCBI taxonomy): domain Eukaryota; kingdom Metazoa; phylum Chordata; class Mammalia; order Artiodactyla; family Bovidae; genus Ovis; species Ovis canadensis. Next base: position 78,515,517 of record NC_091258.1, read on the forward strand.
TGGCTCCTCAGCGCTGAGCTGAGCTCCCTGCGCTGGGCACCAGCTCCCGTGACGGTCTGCTCCACACACGGTGGTGTGTGTGTGTCACTGTTCCTCGCTCAGCTCATCCCCACCGCGCCCATGAGTCTGGTCTTGCACAGAGGTTAAAAGTTGTTGTTGAGGCGCTTTCTCTGACACGCTTGGGGCTGTGTTACAGGTCCTTGTTCTTGGTTTCCTGACCGTCAGAGTCAAGGCCTCACCTCAGCCCCGCGTGGGTGGGTGCTCTTGTGTGAACACAGACGGGCAGGGACAGAGTCCCAGAAGTGGAATTATTGGATCAAAGGGTAATGTGCTTTCTAAACTCTATAATCCCCGCCAGAATGTTTGCTAGGAAGGATGAACCGGCCGTCCCTCTCCAACACCCCTTCCTCCAGTCCCCTGTCAACCTTGGGTGGTATCAATTCTTTCATCTTTATCTGCCTGATAAGGCGGGAAATGACGTCTCAGTTTGGTTTCAAAGTCTGGGTTTTGAAACATAAGAGAGAAGTTATCGAGCACTTGACCCAGAGGAGATCCGGGCTTAGTAGGCTTTGAAGTTGGGCAATTGGGGTGGGGGGCGGGTGGGGGGCCCCTCTGAGGAAGAGAACGCAAAACAGCAAACAGGAGGACGTGACACACACGTGAAAATGTGCTCAGGATGAGTGTACAGGCAGCATGGAATCACCCCCCAAATGCCACAGAATGACTCGAATAACAAAAAGTGTCACCCAAGTGACATGCAGTATTTTATGAGTCGGCGGCCTGGCGCACCTCTGGAACGCACCTCCTGTGTGTTGCGCACATTTGCCTGTTGGTTTTGGCTGCATCGCCCCTTCTTCTGAAAATAATTTTGCTCCAGAGTGATTAGACAGCAGCTGTATGTTCCCACTTACATGAGGCCCCCAGAGTCAGAGTCAGAGGGAGAACGGTGGTGCCCGGGGGTGGACGGTGAGGAGGTTGCTGGGCACGGGGTCTCAGTTTGGCAACAGGGACATACCTAGCAGTGCACAGCTGTCCATAAAAGCTGGCTTCAAAGGTGACGGTCGTGGCATGTACATTTTTCCACCACTTCAGAAATGGTAGAAATGAGATGGGCGCCCCAGATAGGAAAGATGGTGACTGTTCTTGCAACACACGGAGACAGTGAGCAACCTCAGACCCCGCAAAGGCGCCTCTTCCTCTGTCAAGATCAAGGGAGTGAGTGGCGTAAGACGCATTCCTACAGATCCACGGATTTATCAGTGTTTTTGAAACAGAGGGGCTGCTTTTTCGCTTTCAAATTCCCGAACAGCTGCAAGAATGTTTTCTGCAGTGGATGACAGCCGCTCAGAACTTGTTTTCCTCTCTTGAGTAACCTCCCCGAGAGAGAGCGCGGCAGGCAGCAGCTCCCAGGCACATTGTCTCACACAGCGCCCCAGGGCGACAAGCCCAAGGGGGGCCGCGTCTGGACAGTCCCCGCAGCGTCCAGGGCAGAATCGTGGACTCGGCGTCCCAGTTGGCGCCTGGCGTGGAGAGTGTGATTTGCCACTTGGTTTAGTAAACACTTCCCCTGTTATTTAAATTAATTCTTTATATACAGTTCTGTTTAAATAAGGCACATTTGTTTCCTCACTTTGATTTCTTTTTTTACCTCCTCCTAAGTGCCCAAGACGAGGATGATGACAGCTCCCATGGAATTTACTTAAAGAGTTATTCAGAGAGTAAATATTCCTTCTTGTCTGGCCTAGTGCATCTGTATTTGAATAATGTATCATCTGAGTCAACACGGCCTTCTGTGCTCTGCGCCGAGCCTCTGCCGCGTTGCATAGCTCAAGGTATGTTTTCCTCCTTTGAAAACCTGTTTGATGCAAGGAATGCTGTTCTGGTTGAAAACTGTTTACAAACAAAACGGTGATGTGCAAACGTTAGTGTTCGAAATAATGAGGCTCGATCTCAAGATAAGCTATGTATTGCCATGGCCTAGTCAGTGGACTCTTTGTAAATATTACTGAGATCACACTTTGAGGGGAAGAAAACCATGTTCAATGAAAGATGGCTTGTCGCACCAGTTCATGATGAAAGCTCAAAGTCCTTCCTAAAATCAGCAGTTTTTTCCCTAGCTTAATTGTTTTAGGTTTCGTTGAGAAATGACTGACATACATCACTGTCTAAGGGGCACAGCGTGATGGCTTGCTTTACGTCTGTTGTGAAATGATTATCACAGGAGGTCAGCTGACAGCTGCCTTCTTACAGGGATATGAGAAAGGGAAAAGGAGAAAAGAGTAAAGGGGAAACATTCACCTTATGTTTAGAATTCTTAGGGTTTCTCTCTTAAGAACGTTCCTACCTATCATACAATACTGTCAGCTATGGGTGTCCCCGGTGGCTCAGCCAGTAAAAATTCTGCCTGCAATGCAGGAGACCCCGGCTCGACTCCTGGGTCAGGAAGATCCCCTGGAGGAGGGCATGGCAGCCCGCTCCAGTAGTCAGCTTGCGTATTACGTCCCTTCCGCATACTGTTGTTCCGTCGCCAAGTCGTGTCTGACTCTGCGACCCTCTGGACTGCAGCACACCAGCCCCTCTGTGTTCCACTGCTCCCTGGAGCTTGCTCCGCTTCCTGTCCATTGAATCATGTCCCTTCCACATGGCTGTGGCTGGAGGTCCGTCCCTTTTGACCCCCTGCTTCTAACTGCTCCTCCTCCTCACTCTGCTGCTGGTAGTCACAAGTCTGTTTCTTCCTGGGTCAGTCTTGGTAAATTGTGTGTTTCTGAGAACCCTCCCATCCCTTCTAGGTTGAGCGGTTTGTTGGCGTACAGTTGTCCACGCAGCCTCTTGCGGTCCTCCGGGTGTCTGTGGTGTTAGTTACCATAATCGTGTCTCCTGTAAACTCAGCGTGAGTTTATGGAGACGAAGCTCTTGCTGGCCTCCTGGCCCACTTTTTGGTGGCCCAGAAACTGGCTTGTGTCTGCTCTCCTGGCCCTGTTGCCTTCTGCTTTTAATTTCCTGTTTGGAAGAGCTCTGGGTTCTTGTAATGAGGGGAAAAAAAAAACCCAACATCTTTTGCAGTTGTTTTCATGACTTCTATCTTTTTGGCTGTGATAGCTCTGTTTCTTTTCATTATGACTTTTGTCTAACAGTGTTTTCTGTTGTCTTCGAATTCGGAAGGCCCTGCCAGACTTTCTTTCTTTCAGACTGAAACTTGGCTTCCACGGGCATGTTTCAGTCTCTGGCATATTTGGATTCTGATGTGATTGATAATTCTGAAAAAAAAAAAAAATGTAAATCTGATCTGAAACTAAATCATACCCAAGGGCAGTTGAAATGCTTTTTCAAATTGCCGTCATGCTGTACAGGATGGTGCTGAAAAACGGGGCGATCAGATCACTGTTTCACTAGCGTAATTGATGGATGGACCGATGAAGGAGGGCTTCCCTGTGGCTCAGACAGTAAAGAATCTGCCTGCAGTGAGGGAGACCCTGGTTTGATCCCTGGGCTGAGAAGATTCCCCTGGAGAAGGGAATGGCAACTCACTCCAGTATTCTGGCCTGGAGAATCCCATAGGTGGAGGAGCCTGGTGGGCTACACTGCACGGGGTCTCAAAGACATGCCCCTCGGACATGACTGAGGGGCTAACACTCTGACTTTCTCTTTCTGATGAACGAACACATACAAGAACTAGGTCCCTGAAGCACTTCCTTCCTCAGTCGTCTCTGTGTCGGAGGAAACTGTATGTGCCACTCTGACTGGAACCGCCAGACCTCGTCGGCCCCACACGCGTCAGACATTTGTCTGCACATCCTCACAGACGGTCTTACTTTCTGTCTGTCCATCAAGTCTGACCCGAGCAAAGCAGAGATTCTGCTAAAAATCTACGCCACAGTTTACCAAAACGGTATCATCACAGACAATGCCCTGCGGAGGGGTAAACGGCCGGCAGGGAGTGACTGGCGTGGGGCCAGGCACCGGTGGCAATCGAATCTTCGCTTTCAGGCTTCACGTTTCTCATGTTTAGAAGAGGTTTCCATGAACTGGCTTCCACTCTGTGCCTCTCAAACCTTATTTCTTCTCACATTTCTGGTGCCCTGAACCAGGCGACAGGTTCATAGCAGGAGGGCTGAAGCTGAAGCTGGAGCTCCAATACTTGGCCCGCCTAATGCGAGGAGCTGACTCATTGGAAAAGACCCTGTTGCTGGCAAAGACTGAAGGCAGGAGGAGAAGGGGACGACAGAGGGTGAGATGGTTGGGTGGCATCACTGACTGGATGGACGTGAATTTGGGCAGACAGTCAAGGACAGGGAAGCCTGCCGTGCTCCAGTCCACGGGGTGGCAGAGAGCCAGACATGACAGAGAGACTGAGCAGTCAGCAGTCGTGTGTCACGGCAGCCTCAGAAACCAAGGCAGGGTGACCCCTCCTTACTCATCCAGCTAGTGAGCGGGGCAGGGGGTCCGATGGTCAGACGTGCCGGGGGCAGGTTTACCCCGCGCGCCGTTGAAATTCTTCTCATGGTGACGTGGGGGTTCCCTCGGGTTGCTGTACAAAGTGCTACAGACCAGGCCTCGTAAGCATCAGAAGCATTTTATCTCCTGGCTCCAGAGGCTGCGAGGTCAGGATGGGGGTGTCGGCAGGGCGGGCTCCCTCTGAAGCCGTGTGGAAAGGTGGCCGCGGGCTCTCCCCTCCCGCTGACCGGCAGCTCTCATCTCCGGGTCTGCGCCTGTGGCCCTCTCTGTACCTGTCTATCTGCAGATATCCGCTGCAGGCTCCTCGGGGCTTTTGCCCTCTGCGGGGCAAGGGTTCTGTGTATGTGCTGAGTCACCTCAGACTCTTCGTGACCCCATGGACTGTAGCCCACCAGGCTCCTCTGTCCATGGGATTTCTCAGGCAAGAATACTGGACAGGGTTGCCATTTCCTTCTCCAGGGGATCTTCCCAGCCCAGAGACTGAACCCACGTCTCCTGTGGCTACCTACATTGGCAGGCGGGTTCTTTACCACTGGTGCCACTTGGGAAGCCCTCTGCCGTCCCCATCTGTCCCCAAATCTCTTCTTAAAAGCACTCCAGTCGTACTGGACTGGGGTCCACCCTATGGCCTCATTTTAACTGGATTACCTCTGCAAACACCCCCCTCTCCAAATAGGGTCACATTTGGAGGTCCTGCAGGTGAATAACTAGATTGGCATATGGTCCCAGTGGCAAAGAATCCACTTGCCCAAGCAGGAGACACAGGGGACTCGGGTTCCATCCCTGGGTGGGGAAGAGCCCCTGGAGAAGGCAGCCCACCCCAGAGTTCCGGCCTGGAGAATCCCATGGACAGAGGAGCCTGGCGGGCTGCAGCCCATGGGGTCTCAAAGAGTCGGACGCAACTGAGCACACACACACACACGTATTTCCTGATTTTTCCCCTTGTAGGTTATAAGATACTGCAGAGAGTTCTCTGTGCGACGCAGTAGGCCCTTGTTGTTTACATGCTTTTATTTGTTTTAACTTCCGGCTGCACGCAGTCTTCCTTGCAGCTCGCAGGCTCTCTGTTGCACACGTGGGTGTCTCTAGGTGTGACCTGCGGGCTCAGTAGTTGTGGCACGTGGGCTTGGCTGCCCTGTGGCCTGTGGGGACTCAGTTCCCCACCAAAGATGGAACCCATGCCCCCTACATTGGAAGGCAGATTCTCGGCCACCGGACCACTGAGGAAGACCCCCTGTTTATATATATATCTATATATAAATTAATATATATAGTGATGTAAGTATGCTATTCCCTATCTCCTAATTTTGTTATACTTTAAAAAAATATATAGACACATATTTAATGTATTCAGATTTCTCTTTTTGCCCTTGGCTGGGCAGGGGTCTCCCTGCTTTGCTGAAGGGGCTCCGCAGTGGCAGACGGCACCCTGCTGGCAGGGGCCCCGTCTGAGCGGGTTGATTCTCAGGGCCTGATTCTCAGGGCCGGCAGTGGCTGATGGTGCTGACAGCTGTGCCCACCCCAGGATAGTTTGATGGTCGCTTGTACAGCGACGGAACCTCCCTGCTGCCTCATTTTCAAATGTAGGTTTTATCACTCTTCATGTATGGGAAAGCAGATAGATCCCTCCTGTCTTCTCCAGAAGGCAGGCAGGAGAGACTAGCAGTTGTGAGGGTTGTTTTCTGTGGTTCAGTCACTCAGTCACGTCTGACTCTTTGGGACCCAGTGGACTGTAGCACAGCAGGCTCCCCTGTCCTTCACTATCTCCCAGAGTTTGCTCAAACTCATGTCCACTGAGTCAGTGATGCCATGCAGTCATCTTATCCCCTGCCCTCCTCCTCCTGCCCTCAGTCTTTCCCAGCATCAGGGTCCTTTCCAGTGAGTCAGCTCTTCGTATCAGGCGGCCGAAGTACTGGCGCTTCAGAGGGTTTACCATGTGCTAGTCATTCTGCGTGTCTAAGTTGCTCCAGTTGAGCCTCAGCGTCACCCTAACAGCCGAGGTGCTCGAGAAGAGAGGTATAACACGTGAGTCACCAACCCAGAGCCAGCGTCTAGTGGGCGCACAATCGATCTGAACCGTATGGCCAGAAGCAGCCCCAGACAGAGCAGTATGCATTCTTTTCAAGCACACATGGGCGGCCTCGAGGACTGGCCGCCTCCCAGGGCATGAGACAAGCCTCAGCAAGTGTAAGAGGGTAGACGTTGCGTCTCAAGCATCTTTTGTGGCCACAGTGCCATGAAACAGATCGACGGCGGAAAAACAAATGAGAAAAAAAATCCGGGAAAGTGGCATTGGCGTGTACGCACTGCTGTGTGTGAGGCAGACAGCTGGCGGGGAGCTGCGGTGCCACACAGGGAGCTCAGCCTGGTGCTCTGTGGTGGCCGAGAGGGGCGGATGGGGAGCGGCGAGGAGCTCCAGAGGGAGGGGACCTCTGTGTCATGGTGATGTGCGTCGCCGCCCGGCAGAAACCAACGCCATGTAGTGAAGCAATTATCCTCCAGTTAAAAAATTTTAAAAATGTTTACATGGCAACTGAACAACATTCCGCAAAAAATAACCAACGATGAAATCAGAGAGCAAATTTTAAAAAAGATGGATCCTATGGACACTCAGAGCTTCCCAGGTGGCTCAGTGGTAAAGAGGCACAGGAGATGTGGCTTGATCCCTGGGTCGGGAGGATCCCCTGGAGGAGGAAATGGCAGCCCACGCCAGTGTTCTTGCCTGGAGACTCCCCTGGACAGAGGAGCCTGCCGGGCTACAGTCCGGGGGGTCGCAGAGAGTCGGCCCCAGCTGAGGGCCACAGAAACCAGAGAGCAAGCGCTGCCGCTCCACGATTTCCCACTTGTTCACGGACGCCAGAGCGGGCGCCCTGAGTTCAGGGCCCTGCCGGCCGGCGCCCTCTGCTCCAGCCTCAGGGCCTACGCGGCACGGTGTGCTGTGCCCTCCGCGGGCGGCTCCTCCGCTCACCTGCCCCAGCGCTGGGCCCCTGGGGAGGGCCTCCAGACCTCCTTGTCGAAGCCGTCCCCCCGTGTTTCACCGTCTGCACCAGGACCCTGAGCTAGTCCTCATCTTAGGACTCCTCACCCCACCGTCACGTCACGTGCGTGCCCGCAGCCCACCTCCTGGGCTAGAATAGGAGTTCCCAGCGTCCCCAGGCTTTTCCTGCTGCTTTCAGAGAGTCCCTGGTCTCCGGCAAGTGAGAACTTGAGTTAGAGTGAGCGAAAGGACTCTGTCTGAGGGAGGTGGCGTCTCCCATGGCCGAGACTCCTAGCCCTAGGTGTGGCAGTCAGGAAGGACCCAGCCCGACATCACCACGAGGACTAACGCAAGGGTGTGTGAACGGTGAAGCAAACAGTGTTGGTTACCCCTGGGGCTCGCTGGGGGGCTGTGTGCTGAGACCCCGGAGAAACCGGTTTTGTCACCTTCTGCAGAGACCCTGCCTGCTACTGCTGTTGTTTTTTCACGCTGTGTCCCAGGCACAGAGGCGGTGCCTGAGACGTGCCTGGGGGGCGGGGAGGTCCCCACTGGACCCTTCCCCTGGCCGGGCTGCATTGGTTTAGCTGCTCTGCTCTGTTCATCCCTCCAGAGCTTTCTCGCTGCAGCTGTTGCCATGGAAACTGGAGCCAGGGCCGTGGCAGAGGCACGGGGCTGTGGAGATGGAGAAAGACCTGCAGAATCTGGAATTTTTCAGCCTCTAAAGGTGAACACACGTGGCTTCAAAGGTGTCTCAGCACACCGTAAGCGTGGGGCATCAAACATGGTAGCCACTGGCCACCCTCAGCTCATGGAGAGCTTGAAATATATCTGGTCTCAAATATATGATATTCATTATATGTGGACTGTAAAATAATATGCTACAGGTGAATTTACTTACAAAACAGAAATAGAGTCACAGGTGTAGAAAACAAACTTACGGTTTCCAGGGGACAAGGGTGGGGAAGGATAAATCGGGACTGTGGGACTGACATGTACACACCGCTAGGTGTAAAACAGGTCGCTGATGGGGACCTGCTGGGGAACACAGGGGCGGCTACTCAGCACCCCACAGTGACCCGAGTGGGAGAGGAATCTAAGAAAGAGTGGATATATGTACGCACATAGCTGATTCACTTTGATGTACACCTGAAACTAAGGCAACGTCGTAAATCAACTCCAATCCAAGGAAAAGTTTTGAAAAAAGAGAATTTGGTTCAATTTGAGATGGACTCTCATTGCAAAACACACAGTAGATTTCAAAAAGTTAGTGGAAAAGATTTTTAATTCCTTGTTCAATATTTTGTGTCCTTAATTTCACATCTCTTTTTTTTTTTTGGTATGAAAGCAGTCCCTAGAAGGCGCAGAGTTTCCTATGTGGCTTGAATTTGTGGCTATTGTATCTCTGTTGCACAGAGCCCTTCAAGAGTACATGCAAGTGAATGAACGAAGGAAAGATAACTGGTCAGAACTGGAATCGCCGTGTCCTCTGTTCTATCCCGCTTTCTTTCTCAAGCAATTTATCGCTTCAGTAGGTAATTAAATATCTTAGCTGAAGAGTTGAGAGATAACAGTTTTCAGTAGTGAATTAGAGTGGGAGTTAATTACAATTTTCCAACCCCGGCATTAAAATGCCATTTATAATGTTTAAGGAAGGAGGCTCCTGCTCCTGACGGTGAGTCGCTGTACTGCCACGGCAGTCGACACCTCGTGGGTTCTCTCCGCGCTCCCGCTTCTGCAGCCTCACGGTCACTTACAGCGTCAGCGTGGCCGCCGTGTAGACAGGCAGACCTTCCCGATTTTCAGGTTGAGCAGATTCCCAGAAGCAGGGGTGCCGAGCCCAAGGGCTCGCCTGGACACCTGACGCTTTGAGGCTTGTTGCTGAAATGCTCCCGTCAGGCCGCAATCGCCTGTGTCTGTACCTGGTCCCACTGGCTGCTCTGAAAGGGCCCATTTACCCTCCCTACTCCTGCCGACGCTGAGTGTGGTCGTTCACCTCTGTCAGAGCAATGGTGTTTCACTTGGGTTTTGGCCTCTAAGTCTCCTTTCCGCCCCACTTTTTACGTCTTCCAGCTTTACTGAGATATAGCACGTATGGGTGGAGCATAGTGATTTGACTAATGCATGATTAAATGATGATCATAATAAGTGTAGTGAGCATCCATCATCTAATATAAATGCAAAATTAATGCAAAAATATATATTTTTCCCTTGTGATTAGAACTCTCAGTATTTACTCTCTTAGCGATTTCATATACAGCCTGCTGTTGTTCAGTTGCTAAGTCGTGTCTGACTCTTTGCAGCCCCAGGAACATCAGCACAGCAGGCTTCCCCTGTCCTCACTATCTCCTGGACTTTGCTCAAATTCTTGTCTATTTAAGCATGCCATCCAACCATCTCATCCTCTGTCGTCCCCTTCTCCTTTTGCCTTCAACGTTTCCCTGCATCAGGGTCTTTTCCAGTGAGTCGGCTCTTCATATCAGGTGGCAAAGTACTGGAGATTCAGTTTCAGCATCAGTCCTTCCAACGAATCTTCAGGGTTGATCTCCCTTAGGATGGACTGGTTGGACCTCCTTGCAGTCCAAGGGGCTCCCAGGCGTCTTCTCCAGCACCACAGTCCGAAAGCGTCACTTGTTTGGCCCTCGGCCTTCTTTATGGCCCCGCCGTCTTGCTAGCGTATTGAGGTGCAGGCTCCCTCTTGCTGCTCCTTCCCGTATGGGGAGTTAGGGTCCTTGACCTTACAGAACTGTATTTCTGGTGCTTTGCTCAAGTCCCCCAGTCACTTTATGGGGGCCTCAGTCACACATCGGTCACTGAAGGAGTAGTCGCCTCATAAAGCAGGCAGAATACAAGTAACGTGTCGTAACACTATCAGGGTCATGAGCAAGTGTGTGTTAAGGGCTTCCATTAGCTGCAGCTCAGTTTCTTCCCAGGTCATCAGGCCAGTCAGTTCTGTACCAGTCTTTAAGGGGAAAAGATTTATTGTTCTTGCCCGTAAAACTGAGGGCCAAACAATGGATACTTTCCATCTGTGGTGCTAGAGAAGTCTTGAGAGTCGCTTGGACAGCAAGGAGATCAAACCTAATGGAAATCAACCCTGAATATTCACTGGAAGAACTGATGCTGAAGCTGAAGCTCCAATACTTTGGCCACCTGGTATGAAGAGCCGACCCACTGGAAAAGACCCTGATGCTGGGAAAGACTGAGGGCAGGAGTAGGGGATGGCAGAGGGTGAGATGATTGGATGGCATCACTGACTCAATGGGCGTGAGTTTGAGCAAACTCTGGGAGATGGTGAAGGACAGAGGAGCCTGGCGTGCTGTGGTCCATGGGGTCACAAAGAGTTGGACATGCCTGAGTGGCTGGACAATATATTTCCCCAGAGATGTCTGCACATACACGGCAAGCGCAGACTCATCTTGACCCCTTCCAGGACTGAGGAAGGAATGTTATCTTCTGAGGAGCCGCATGGCTGGCTCCAGAAGGAAGAAGGTTGATCTTGATGGTGGAGCAGGTATTTCTGCCTTTGGGGAGAGGAGGTCAGCACAAAGTGCCAAGGCCCAACACATCAGTGGGGAGGGAGGAGGCCAAAGGGCAGAGGACAGGCTCTCTGTCTGTATCTCTCTCGTCTCGCCCTCCTTAAAGTGTGAGTGCCCATTTCACCAGTCGTTAAAGCTTCCTTGTGACGGGGATGTTCATGTTCTTGCCTTAGTGTTCATGGATGGGATAAGGTGAAGCACTCTCTCTCTGCTTATTGATGTTTGGATTGCCTGGGATTTTTTTCCAGTTCGCTGAAGTTGCTCAGTCGTGTCCGGCTGTTTGCAACCCCGTAGACTGCAGCACGCCAGGCCTCCCTGTCCATCACCAACACATGAAGTTCACTCAGACTCACACCCATCAAGTCGGTGATGCCATCCAGCCATCTCATCCTCTGTCATCCCCTTCTCCTCCTGCCCTCAATCTTTCCTAGCATCAGGGTCTTTTCAAATGAATCAGCTCTTCACATCAGGTGGCCAAAGTATTGGAGTTTCGCTTCAGCATCAGTCAGGACTGATCTCCTTTAGAATGGACTGGTTGGATCTCCTTGCAGTCCAAGGGACTCTCAAGAGTCTTCTCCAACACCACAGTTCAAAACCATAATTCTTTGGCCCTCAGCTTTCTTTATAGTCCAACTCTCACATCCATACATGACTACAGGAAAAACCATAGCCTTGAGTAGACGGACCTTAGTCAGCAAAGTAATGTCTCTGCTTTTGAATATGCTATCTAGGTTGGTCATAACTTTTCTTCCAAGGAGTAAGTGTCTTTTAATTTCATGGCTGCAGTCATCATCTGCAGTGATTTTGGAGCCCCCAAAAATAAAAGTCTGACACTGTTTTCCACTGTTTCTCCATCTATTTCCCATGAAGTGATGGGACCGGATGCCATGATCTTCGTTTTCTGAATGTTGAGCTTTAGGCCAACTTTTTCACTCTCCTCTTTCACTTTCATCAAGAGGGTTTTTAGTTCCTCTTCACTTTCTGCCATAAGGGTGGTGTCATCTGCACATCTGAGGTTATTGTTATTTCTTCCGGGAATCTTGATTCCAGCTTGTGCTTTTTTTCAGATTTTTTTATTCATTTTTGAAGGGATAGACTACCCGCTCCAGTATTCTTGGGCTTCCCTTGTGGCTCAGCTGGTAAAGAATCTGCCTGCAGTGCTGAACCCTGGGTTGGGAAGATCCCCTGGAAAAGGGAGCAGCTGCTGACTCCAGTGTTCTGGCCTGGAGAATCCCAGGGACTGTATGGTCCATGGGGTCGCGAAGAGTCAGACACGACTGAGTGACTTTCCCCCACTTCCCGTCCCTGTCTGCCTGTGCTGGGTCTCTGTTGAACATGACTGAGTGACTTTCCCCCACTTCCCGTCCCTGTCTGCCTGTGCTGGGTCTCTGTTGCTGCGCCTGGGCTCTTCCCAGCAGTGGCCTCTCCTGTTGCAGAGCGCAGGCTCCCAGGCTCAGCAGCCGCCGTGAGGGGCGTCTTCCTGGCTCAGGGGTTGAATCTGTGTCCCCTGCGTTAGCAGGCGGATTCTTAACCGCTACACCTCCAGGGAAGCCCTGGATTGTCTTCAACAAAGCGTTTCTCCCCCAGCCCCGCGATCAGAAACATATTCTCCTGTGGTCTCTGTGTGGGTGTGTTTGGCCGCACCTTCCCCAGTCGGGGATGGGACCCGCGCTCCTGCAGTCGAGGTGCAGAGCCTTGACCACTGGGCCACGGGGAAGTCCCTCTCCTGCGCTGTATTGAGTTGGGCTGAGAAAAGAGCCCTCCCCCTGTTCAGTCCCTGTTCCTCCTTCCTACACCCGGAAGCTCGAGTCCTCACCAGGGCTCCCAGATCTCAGTGTTACAGAAGGCACTGGCCACATCTGCACTCAGTTGGGAGTTGCCGTTGTTTAGTCCCTCAGTCGTGTCCGACTCTTTGCAACCCCATGGACTGTAGCCCACTAGGTCCTCTGACCATGGGATTCCCCAGGCAGGAGTACTGGAGGGGGTTGCCTTTCCCTTCTCCAGGGGAACCCACGTCTCCTGCGTTGGCAGGCGCATTCTTTACCGTCCGAGCCACCAGGGAACCCCCTCAGTCAGGAGACAGACGTCTGATTGGTGACTGGCGGTCCTGGAAAGGAAGGCGCGTGGATGTCGCTTCCTGGCCCAGTCATCGTTATTTTAGTTCAGGGATGCACCGTGGCTCATCAGCTCAGCCAAGCAACACATACTCTGCCTCCCTCGCAGGAAGCAATTGAACTTCTTGGAAATGACTCAACGTTGACCTCTGTTCCGAAGACATGAGTGTTCAAATCATGAAAATATTTCACGCCAGCCATCTCCCTTCCAGACCCCACTCTTTCACGGTCTTCTTCCTCAGCTGTCCTCTTAGCTTTCTGGAGCGAAATCCCGGCCTCCTCTTTTTCTTCCTGATGGAATGGGGGCCTGCTTGGGTCCAGGGGGCAACAAAACTGCTTGTGTGCACACAGGGCAGGTTTTTATACACAAAAGCCATCTGGTTCCGGATATGCTTGGTTAAACCGAATCACACAATGCAAGGCCATCGTGGCTGGGTCAGCGAGAAGAATTTCACTTCTGTTCCTTTGTGTTCACACACGGATCAGCGTATGCACATATATTCAAAGGAAGAGTCTGCCTCGTTTCTAAAGGCAGCCGGTGAGACTCAAAACCTCATGCAAATGAATCTTGGCCGCGGGAAGCCCTGCCGTCCTCTCAGCCCCGCCTGGGTAGAATTTCTGGAGGAGCGCCCACCAACCGCTGGCAATGCTTCCAGAGCAAAGGGAATCCACCGAAGTGAACTAAGCTGAGATACAGTGCTGCTTTCCTCAGGGACCTGTTATATCTCCGGGTGGGAAAGGGGCGTTAAATAGTTCTATCTATGTACGTGTGTGTGTGTCTCTCCAAAAATTGATCACAGAGAATGAATATATTCAGGGCTCTGGATGTCAGTGAGCACATTTTCCTCCATAATCAGACCGTCCAGTGAAAAATGTCGGTTATATCTAGGTGCAGTTTTCTCCAGTATTTTTCTCTATGCACATCTCCACATGGAGTTTTACAGAAAATTTGATGTTTGTTGATTCAGTCACTAACCAACATGTCTGGCTCTTTGGGACTCCATGGCTGCACCTTGCCAGGCTCCTCTGTCTTCCACTGTCTCCTCCTCAAATTTCATGTCCATTGAGTCAGTGATGGTGACTGCAGCCAGGAAATTAAAAGACGCTTGCTCCTGGGAAGAAAAGCTGTGACCAACCCAGACGGCATATTCAAAAGCAGAGACATTACTTTAGCAACAAAGGTCCGTCTAGTCAAAGCTATGGTTTTTCCAGTAGTCATGTATGGATGTGAGAGTTGGACCATTAAAAAAAGCTGAGAGCCAAAGAATTGATGCTTCTGAACTGTGGTGTTGAAGACTCTTGTGAGACCCTTGGACTGCAAGGAGATCCAACCAGTCCATTCTGAAGGAGATCAGTCCTGAATATTCGTTGGAAGGACTGATGCTAAAGCTGAAACTCCAATACTTTGGCCACCTGACTCGAAAAGCTGACTCATTGGAAAAGACCCTGATGCTGGGAAAGATTGAGGGCAGGAGGAGAAGGGGACAACAGAGGATGAGATGGTTGGATGGCATCACCGACTCAGTGGACACGAGTTTGAGCAAGCTCTGGGAGATGGTGAAGGACAGGGGAGCCAGGCATTCTGCAGTCCATGGGGTCACAGTGCGCTGGACGTGACTCAGCTACTAAACAACAACAACTTATGAGATGTCAGTACCGCACCAGGAATGCACCACAGTGCAGCCCAAGGACCTTAGCTGACAATGACTCGTCACTGTTCAGTGACTGAAACAAACGTCCTGCCCTTGGGTGGGGGGAGGGGACGTCAGGAGTGGGCTCTTGTGTACCTGGGGCCAGGGGTGTGGGAACTCTTCATGCTTCTGCTCAACTTTTCTGTGAACCTGAGCTGCTATAAAAAAATGAAGTGTACTAGAAAAAAAAAAAAAACCAACTGGGTATGTTTGTGTGTGGCACAGCTTTCTAACCCAGCTTTGCCCTTGTGCATATCCCCTCAAGGCTGTGAGTGTGAGTGTCTGCCCCAGGTCTGACTCACAGCTACTCCTCAGTGACCTGTCTTCTTTCAGACTCTTTCTATCATCTGCTACTCTAAAGTTTAGAGTGTTTAGAGCGACACACACTAAGTAACACTCTCAAAGTGTGCTCCCGAGGCCAGCCAAGGACTTGTTAGAAATGCACGTCCTTTGACCTTATCCCAGACCTATTGGTTCAGAAATTATGGGGGTGGGAGCCACCACTGTGAGCACAGACTGGCCCTTCTAGGGGTTCTCATGACCCTCGGGTTTGAGAAACGCTGGCCCAGACATAGCCTCTCTTTACCGGGTTCCTCGTGTGAACCATACAACTTTGACAATGGTGTTACAACCTCTATTTCTCAACTCTCCCAAGGATGCTGTTTGCCTAAAACCATTCTAGGCGCAGAGGAGAGAAGCCCATCATTGACCTCATCCCGAGATTAGACGATCAGAGGCTCGTGTTGATGTGTTGCGGAACCCAACGCAGTATTGTAGAGCAATTATCCTTCCATTAAATAAATAAATTTTTAAAAAAAAGAAAGAAAATCAGAGACGTGAAGAAAGTGAAGGGTAGCTTCCTGCAAAAAGAGATCAGGGACTTTTCCCTGGTGGTCCGGTGGTTAAGATTCCCCGCTCCCTCTGCAGGAGGCCTGGGTTCAAAGCCTGGTCAGAGAAGCAGATCTCATGTGTCACTGCTGAGAGTTCACATGCCCCAGCTAAGACCCCGGACAGCCAGATACGTAAACGAACGATGCCTTTGAAAAACTTTATTTTAAAAAAAGGAAGGGAGAGGATATATGTATACTTACGGCTGATTCATGTTGAGGTTTGACAGAAAACAGCAAAATTCTGTAAAGCAATTATCCTTCAATAAAAAATAAAAAAAATTTTTTTTAAAGAAAAAGAGATCAGATTTGTGGTTATCTGAGGTGGGGAGTGGAGAGGGACGATTGGATGAAGGGGTCAGAAAGTACAAACAAACTTCGGATCGTGAGATCAATGAGTGAGTGAAGTTGCTCAGTCGTGTCCCACTCTTGGCGACCCGTGGACTGCAGCCCACCAGGCTCCTCTGTCCATGAGGTCCTCCAGGCAAGAAGACTGGAGTGGGTGGCCATTTCCTTCTCCAGGGGATCTTCCCGACCCAGGGATCGGACCCCGGTCTCCCACATTGCAGGCGGACGCTTTACCCTCTGAGCCACCAGGGAAGCCCTTCAATGAGTACTAGGGGTGTGAGGTACAGCGTGATCAGTATCGCTAACGCTGCTGCGTGGTCCGTGTGAATGGTAACAGGAGTGAATCCTGGGAACTCCCTGACGACCCGGTGGCTGCGATGCTGGGCCTTCACTGCCAAGGACATGGGTTCAATCCCTGGTCGGGGAACTAAGATCCCACAGGCCAGGCGGCATGGCCAAACAGATAAATAGACAGAATTCGCTTTAAAAAAGAAACGTAAATCCTAAATGTTCTCATCGCAAGAAAAAAACGTGGTTTTTTCCCTTTTTTCTATTCTGCAGCTAATGAGACGATGGAAATTCTGTGATAATCACTTCATGATGTCTGTGAGTCAAACCGTGACACTGTATGCCTTACACCTACACGCTGGATGTCAGAGATATCTCCGTGAAACTGGAAGAAAAAAAATAAGAGAAGAGTCCTCCGTGGCGTAAGTGGGGACACGGCCTAGAGAGAAGACTCCTTTCGTCGTCCACAAAGACGTGGGTTTTGACATCTGTGGAGATGGAGTTCTGTCCAGTCACGCGTATGGTGTGGAACACAGGGAAATTCAAGAGCGAGGTCTGGGCTGGGATGGAGACGTGGGGGCTGAGCAGAGCCGGGGAGAGGATGATATGGTGTGGGGAGAGGAGAGAGGGGGAATAGAATAAACATTCATTAAAATGTTTTAAATGAAAAAAAAACTTATTAGTAATCACCTCCTTTAACACGTGAATTTTGGGGGATGCAACTCCATCCATAACGGAAGGTCTGGGGTGGGGGCCTGAGATCCTGTGCTTCTACAGAGGCCCCCAGGGGACGCCCGTGCTGGGTCTGTGGACCACAGCAAGCAGTGAGGCTCATAGAGGTGAGCTAGGCGGGATCGTTCAGTCACTCAGTCGAGTCTGACTCTTGGCGACCCTGTGGACAGTGCCCACCAGGCTCCTCTGTCCATGGGATTTCCCAAGCAAGAACACTGGAGTGGGTTGCTATTTCCTCCTCCAGGGAGAAGTTACTTTCTCTCCAAATCTTTTGTGACCCCGTGGGCTGTAGCTCAACAGATTCTTCTGTCCATGAAGTTCTTCAGGCAAGAATGCTAGAGTGGGTTGCCATTCCCTTCTCCAGGGGGATCTTCCTGACCCAAGGATCAAACTCAGGTCTCTCGTATTGCAGGCAGAATCTTTACCGTTGAGCCACGGGGTTAAGGCCGGTCACTCTGGAAACATCAGCTGTGGCCCATTTGAAGCATCCCGTGGGAGCAGGTTAGGAATGCAGGTTTGTAGGCCCACCCAGATTTAATGGCGTGGAGACTCCAGAGCATTCATGCACGGTTCAGCCACGTGTCTCATCCCCACCGTTCACTTCCCGCCTTAACCTCAGCGACGTCAGATTCCCCAGGTCACCGTAGTCTCCACGTGGATGGCACCTGCAGCCCTTGAGAAGCTGGAAACGGGGATGCGGAGGCCTGGTGGAGACCTGGTTTCCTGTGAAGTCGGTTCCGAGCGTGGGATGGTGGCACGCGCTCCAGCGGGGGTGCAGTGGGCTGCGGCCCCTCCCAGAAGGCCTCGGCTCTCCCCGCTGGGGTGTTTCACGGTCTGCCCGCGGCAGGTGAGGGGCTCAGGCTCAGGCTGACGCTGTGGGAACAGCTGCCGGGTCGGGGGGCGGGGGGGCGCGCTGAGGAAGAAGCTTCCGGGACTGGAGTTTTCCAAGCCCCACAGAAACGAATACCTGCAGGTTCAAGCAACATGTGGGCACACTGTGGGGCATCATCTACACGTTTCTGAAGAACAAGCCGCCCAGCCCATCCCCCACGATGGCCTGTCCTTTCTGTCTACATGTCACAGAGAATTCTCCCTCCGGGGAAGACAAACTCTGGAGTCTCGGGAACGGCTTGCTTAGTTCTCCCTGACATTACAGCTCACTCGTGGGTGACGGAGAAACGGGGAGGGGGAAGGAAGGGTGGCCCGCTCAGATGATGGTGCCTGCTCAGGCCCTCCAGGCGTGTCCGACTCTCTGCGACCCCAGGGACTGTAGCCCCCAGGCTGCTCTGTCCGTGGGATTCTCCAGGCAGGAACACTGGGGTGGATTGCCATTTCCTCCTCCGGGGGATCTTCCCAGCCCAGGGATCGAACCCCGTCTCTTACGTCTGCTGCGTTGGCAAGAGGGTTCTTTATCACTGCGGCCCCTGGAAAGCCCCAGATGACGGGAGAGCAGTGAAGAAAGTTAAACCAAGCCGAGACGTAACAGTGGCCGCCTGCGGGCGTCACGCCCCTGGGGTCCTGGGGGGGACCTCTGTGACCTTTCCTCAGCCCACAGCTTGCTGCCTTTGGCTGGCATCCTACTCCTGAGACTTGTCCCCGTCGTCTAGGGTGGCATTGGCTGTGTGTGGTAATCGCCATGTGACGACATCATCATTCATTCGTCGCCTCCCCTCGTGGTGGGCACTGGAGTGAATGAACAGAGGTTGCAGGCAGCAGTCTGGGGCTGCGGTCTCCACGTGCCGGAGAATTTCTCCAGCTCAGACAGGCACAGAGGGAAACATTGTGTTTAGATGGTGCTGGATTTCGCTCTGAGGCTGTGTTTTCTCTTGGCAGCTCCATATGCAAGGACCTGCCTTGTGTTCATCCTTCAAAACGTCCCCAGCATCTGGTGCAAAGTGTCACAGAGCCTTGGTTTGTCTGTCTCCGATATGGGTGAGTACATGAATGGATGGGTTTTTTTTCCTCAAAATTGGCATTGAGGTGTCTGCTCATATATTTATCCTGCCTTTTCATTGAACGTATTATGACATCTGATGTTCCTCAAGAGACAAGATCTTTTAGGCAGAAAGAGTTCATTTCATGCAGTGATCACGTGCATGAGTGTATACACTTGTCGCCAACTTCTTGCCATCCCAAAGAGCTCTGTAGATTTCTGGATACTGTGAATGTTCATAGACTTTAGATTCCCAGAAATGGACGTGCTAGGTCCAAGCACACACACTTGTGTATTTATAAATGCATTTTCAATTGAAGGATAATTGCTTTGCAGTGTTGTGTTGGTCTGTGCCATGCGTCAACATGAATCAGCCATAGGTTTGCACATGTAACCTCCCTCCCTCCTCCCGCCCCATCCCGCCCCTCCGGGCCGCCCCAGAGCGCAGGGTTGGAGCTCGGTGTGTCGCGCAGCAGGTGTCCACTGGCTGTCTAATTCAACACAGGGTAGTGGCGGTGTCTCAGGACTGCTCTGAGCGCATCCCACCAGCTGCTTCCCCGCCTGCTGTGTCCACAGGCTGCTCTCTACGTCCGTATCTCCACTGCCGCCCTGCAGATAGGTCCACCGGTCCCATCCTTCTGGACTCCATATATAGCGCGAATATGTGATGTTTGTCTTTCTCTCTCGTTCTGACTTGCTTTACTCTGTAGAACAGGCTCTAGGCTCGTCCGCCTCGTCAGAACCGAGTCAGAAGCTTGGTCTCCGTGGCTGAGTAATGCTCCTTTGTGCGTGTGCACCACGGCTTCTTTACCCGCTCGTCTTGCCATTGGACATCTAGGCTGCTCCCATGTCCTAGCTGCCGTAAATACAAGGCGCACCCACGTTTTAGGCTGTGGTACCTATGACCGGATACCACCAGCATTTGAGAATGTCCATTTCCTTGGAACCTTTCTGACCTTTTTCCTCCACTTGGCCCCTTGGACAGGTCACCTTCCCCGAGCCGCTCTGCGCCGGGCGTCTGTTTCGCTATCAGAACTATGATGCCGGGTCTGTGCTGTGTTTACCGCACGTGTGCACATCCTCCTGTAAATGGTCGATCCCCGTCCTTCGCCCGCCTCTCCACTTGCGGTGTTCAGCTCTCTCTGTGACGTGACTCTCCGCGCACTGATGAAATAAAGCCCTGCGCTGTTGCCCCTTTTTCTACATAGTTGCCTTGGGTTGGCCATTTCCGTCTTAGGTCCCGTGAAAGCTCCCCTCGTACGTGCGTTTTCCCATCCTTGTGGCGCCAGCTTCACAGGTTTGTTACTTATTTTGTGCTCATTGACTGTTTGCCATGTTTAGTAAACCCGCCTTCATCCTGTTGCTTCGAAACTGTTCTCTTCAGTTTTCTGGCCGTGACCTTGAATCGAAAGCCAGGAGTCCTGTCCTCCGCTCCAAACACTGCTTTCCCTGCTCAGACAGTGCTTTTGGGCCGGACTGCTCAGGAGACCAGCCGCTGGGCACTTGTGGCTGCTGAGCATTCCAGACATGGCTGGGCTGGCTTGAGATGGGCCACATGGTGGGCTCCACTTGGTGTGAATGTGCGTGTTCAGTCGTGTCTGACTCTGTAGCACCCCATAGACTGCAGCACACCAGGCTCCTCTGTCCGTGGAATTCTCCAGACAAGAATCCTGGAGTGGGCTGCCACTGCCTTCTCCACTTAGTATGAGTGAAAGGATGTAAGATATCTGTCAACAGCTTTTACATCAACAACGTGCTGAAAGAGGAGAATTTCTGATGTACTGGGCGGCACGCAATGTATTAGTGAAATCAGTCCCACCGCATGTTTTGTAATTGTAGGTGAATCAGGTTTTATTTATGTGGATTGGGAGAAACAGGTCTGACTTTAGCTCAGTGTTGCTTTTCAATTACTCACTCGTCTCTGACTCTCCGTGGCCTCAGGGACCACAGCGCACCAGGCTTCCCTGTCCCTCACCATCTCCCAGAGTTTGCTCAGACTCATGTCCGTTGAGTCAGTGATGCCATTCAGCCATCTCATCCGCTGTCGTCCTCTTCTCTTGCCCTGAAACCTTTCCCAGCATCAGGGGCTTTTCCAATGACTCTTCTCTTCAGCTCAGGTGGCCAAAGTATTGGAGCTTCAGCTTCTGCATCAGTCCTTCCAGAACCCAAAATAATAAAGTCTGGCTTGTGATAAAAGGCCTCCGCATGCTGTGCTCCGCAGAGAGAGGATCTTGCTGAAGCTGTCAGATAGGAATTGGAAAGGCAGATTTAGACCATGTTTTATATCAGCTGAGACCTCTTTCATATTTCTGAAGGCTGTGCCAGACGTTGAGCTAAGTCCTTAGTCCTTTTTAACAGTTAGTTTTTATTGAGCTCTAGTTGCTTTGCAGTGTGGGGCGAGTCTCTGCTGCGCCGCAGGGCACATCAGCCGCACGTGTGCAGGCGTCCCCTCCTTTTCGGGCCTGCTTCCCGTTGGGGTCTCCACGCTGCACTGAGTAGCGCTCCCTGAGCTCTGCAGTAGGTTCTCATTTACACGCAGTGTCAGACAGGGGCACGCGTCCCTCCAGCCTCCCAGCTCGCCCCACGCCCGCCTGCCCACCTTGGTGTCTGTGCATTTGCTCTCTGCGTCTGGGACTCTTACTTCTGCCCTACAGAGGAGGTCGTCTGTGCCACTTTCCTCGACGCCGCGATGCTTGTTTGCCCTCGGTCTGACCTCCTCCACCCTGTGTGACAGCTGCTCCGTCCATCCGTGTCTCTTCCGATGGCAGCGTCACGCTCCCTTTTATGACTGAGGGACCCCACCTCTTTTAAGACAGGAAATAGGAAATCACGGCGGTGCGCCGCCTCGGCTAGTAGAACACTCAGGTTCGAGGTGGCGCCCGCCGCGACCTGGCAGCATCGTCTAGGGCCCTCACGTCCGCATCAGCCCCATGTGTGAGACGGCAGAGGAGATGCCGGTGTGCACGGCAGACTTTTGGACTCTGTGGGAGACGGCGAGGGCGGGATGTTTTCAGAGAACGGCGCTGAAAGATGTGTATTACCGAATGTGAAATAGGTGAGCAGCGCAAGTCCGACGCGTGAAGCAGGGCACTCAGAGCGGGTGCTCTGGGACATCTGAGAGGGATGGGGTGGGCAGGGAGCGGGTGGGGGGGCCGTTGAGGATGGGGGGCAGATGTGTACCCACAGCCGATGCATGTTGACGTGTGGCAAAAACTGCCACAATATTGTAATTAGCCTCCCATTAAAATAAATAAAATACATTAAAAAAAAAAAAAAGACAGTATCTGTAGCCACAGGAAGGATCTGGGCCCAACTGAAACAAATCGAAGAGGTTCAGATGGCAGAAGCCGTTCTGACTGGAGACTCTCAGTCCACCAGAAGTTGTCTGAATGTCAACATCAGGCCCCGTTGCCAGATAAAACCCCAGTTCAACGACCCACCACGGAATTTTTCCCCTGATTAACGAGCTGGATGCTGGGCTGGAATCCGAGCAATATACACATTGCCATCCAACCCAGGGAGGGGCCGACTTTCTCAGAAAGAGCACAGCCCAGTCAGTGTTCTGGAAACCTCTTTCCAGACCACAAAAAGACCAAATGCCAGCCATCTGTTTGGTGGAGTGCGTCCCTGATTTTTACCCTTCACTGACTTCTTTCCCCCCACTCTCTTCATTTTGTGGGGGAGAGTGTCCTGCCCTCTCGGGTCCCACTTCCCATCTCGAGGGTCTCTTGGG
Organism: Ovis canadensis; assembly: GCF_042477335.2. Lineage (NCBI taxonomy): Eukaryota > Metazoa > Chordata > Mammalia > Artiodactyla > Bovidae > Ovis > Ovis canadensis. The sequence continues at coordinate 78,538,211 of NC_091258.1, forward strand.
GGTCCCAGTGTGCAGATAGCAGCTGCGTGTGGATATCTCACCTTGTGGCGCCTAATGCCAGCCTACGCCCAGCTGAAGGGAACGTTGTCGTGCGTTCAGAGCAAAGCTGGACACGTGGGAATTCACCTGTGTTTGTTTCCATAACAGCTTTGCTGAGATGTCCTTCACAGACTCTATAGTTCATCCAGAATACTCACAGAGCCATATAGGCACCACCACAGTGAACGTTACTGTGTTTAATTGCTTTTAATTTGTTGACCTGGCTGAGCAGGGGCTTAGCTGCGGCACGTGGGACCTTTGGTTGCTGCATTGGGATCTCGTTACCCAACCAGGGATCAAACCGGGCCTCCCGCACTGCGAGCTCGGAGTCGTAGCCACGTGGCCACCAGAGAAGTCCCATCGCAGTGAATTTTAGGACGTTCCCTCCAGAAAGAAGTCCTGGGCTCCTTCGTGGCCACTGTCCCTTTCTTTCAGCTCCCCTGGGCGCTGGGCAGCCACCTAGCTAGCCTCTGACCCACCTTCTGTCTCTGTAGATGTCCTGTCCTTCAGCTGCCCTGGGCCCTGGGCAGCACGCTGACCCACCTTCTGTCTCTGTAGATGTCCTGTCCTGAGTCACATACAGCCTTGGGTGGTCAGCTTCTTTTACTTACTTATCTTAATTTTTCAAGTTCGTGTATGTTGTAACATGTTATTACATGTAACGTGGGATTTTCCAGGCGGGAACACTGCGGTGGGTTGCCATTTCTTTCTCCAGGGGATCTTTCCGACCCAGGGATCAAACCTGCGTCTCCCACACTGCCGGTGGATTCTTCTCCACTGAGCCCCCAGGGAAGCCCCTGTTCTAATATGTCTCAGCACTGAGTTTCTCTTTAGGGATAAATGTGTTTCACTGTGTGGATAGGCCATGCTTTACTTATCTGCTCATGAGTTGATGGGTATTTCAGCTTTTTCACTTTTTTGGCTATTATGGACAATGCTGCTGTGAACATTTAAGTACAAGTTTTTTTAAAAAGCTAGGTTTCATTTCTCTAGGAGTGGAAAACCTGGATCAAACAGGAATCCCACCCATAACCTTTCAAGGGGCTGCCTCTGTCATCCAAAACGCCTGCATTATCTTACATGCCCACCAGCATTTTACCAGGATTCCAGTTTCTCCACATCCTTACCAGTACCTGTTTAAAGCCGTCTTTTTTTTTTGCCACAAACCACAGCTTGCAGGACCTTAGTTCCCCCAGGGGTGGGACCTGTGCCCCTGCCGTGGGAGCACGGTTTCCTAACCCCCGGACCACCAAGGAGCTCCCTCAGTCAGTGCAGTCGCTCAGTCGTGTCCCACTCTCTGTGACCCCATGAACCACAGCACACCAGGCCTCCCTGTCCATCACCAACTCCTGGAGTCCACCCAAACCCATGTCCATTGAGTCGATGATGCCATCCAACCATCTCCTCCTCTGTCGCCTCCTCCACCTCCTCCAATCTTTCCCAGCATCAGGGTCTTTTCAAGGGAGTCAGCTCTTCGCATCAGGTGGCTAAAGTCTTGGAGCTTCAGCTTCAGCATCAGTCCTTCCAGTGAATATTCGGGATTGATGTCCTTTAGGATGGACTGGTTGGATCTCCTTGCAGTCCAAGGGACTCTCAAGAGTCTTCTCCAGCACCACAGTTCAAAAGCATTCTTCTGCGCTCAACTTTCTTTATGGTCCAACTCTCACATCCATACATGACTACTGGAAAAACCATGGCTTAGGGGGTTCCTTCGGAGAAGGCAATGGCAACCCACTCCAATACTCTTGCCTGGAAAATGCTATGGACAGAGGAGCCTGGTAGGCTGCAGTCCATGGGGTCGCTAAGAGTCAGATACAACTGAGTGTCTTCACTTTCACTTTTCACTTTCATGCATTGGAGAAGGAAATGGCACCCCAGTCCAGTGTTCTTGCCTGGAGAATCCCAGGGACGGGGGAGCCTGATGGGCTGCCTTCTATGGGGTTGCACAGAGTCAGACACGACTGAAGCGACTTGGCAGCAGCAGGGAGTTCCTTTTTTTTTTTTTTTTTTGAATGTTGAATTTATTTATTTTTTTTTAGTTTTTTATTTTTTAAATTTTAAAATCTTTAATTCTTACATGCATTCCCAAACATGAACCCCCCTCCCAGGGAGTTCCTTAAATCTGTCTTTTTGATTATAGCCTCCCCGGTAGGTATGAGGCAGGTATCTCACTGTGGTTTTGATTCGAATTTCCTTGATGGCTAATGATAGCAAACATCTTTTCATGAGCTAATTGGCCATTTGTCCATCTTCTTGGCCAAACGTCCATTGAGAACCTTTGTTCACTGACCCCCTTACAGCCATCCAGTTTTGGAGCAGCTGGTCTACCCGTGACAGGTTAAAATTTGAATTTTTGTGTACAGTGTAATCAGAAAAAGCAGAAAGGTTACAAGAGCGATTTAGACAGTAACCAGAGAGATCGTTGAGAGACAACCTTGGCTGGATCTGCTGATGGATAAGCTTTGTTGAACAGGATGAGATCAATTCTGAACTTTGTGAAGGTTCAAGTGCCCAAACGCCCCCAACTCAGAAAGGCTCCTGGTTAAAGCTACAAGGTTGAAAGATAATCTGGCTTCAGGGAAGGAGGGGCAGGAGGAAAAGAAGGGGACAGAGAGATACCAGGGGAGCTGGCTGGAAATAAAGGATAGAGTTAATTCTTCTCATGGACTTTTATGAATTTATTTATAAATGGTATTCACATAAAAATGTTACATGCAAAGTAAAAGTTAGGAAACGTCCAGTGTGTGTGTGTGTGTGTGTGTGCTTAGTCAGGTTCAACTCTTCGAACTGGACTGTAGCCCACCAGGCTCCTCTCTCCACTGGGTTCTCCAGGCAAGAATGCAGGAGTGGGTTGCCATTTCCTTATCCAAGGGATCTTCCCAACCCAGAGATCGAACCCGCATCTCTTGCACCTCCTGCACTGGCTGACCACGTTTGAGACCACGGGTCTAAAATACCACTGTGGAGGGAGGCCAGGGTGATGGCAGAGTTTTAAGAGAGGATGGGAGGATTGGGGAGTTACTCAGGGCGCGTGGAATGGCTGAAGGTATTACTACATTGTAGGGGGGACGTGTGGCTGGATCTGATGTACCAGTGGACTTGGTCTCTCATTTCTCATGATGCCCATTGTGAACGTCTCTAGATGGGAATGTCAGGCCTCTTCTGGTTTGGAGTTTATCTGCGACTCCAAAGGGGCTTCTGGGCTGTGGGGTCACTGGGCTGGGAACTGTGGAGAAACGAGCTGGTATGTGTAACCAGGGGAGAGGAGGAGATGGTAGCAGGGAGGAAGAACCAACCCAGGAGCCACACCAGGTCCTGGAAACCCCGCCTGGAGACACACTTCTGGGCCTGTAGCCTCCTTGGAGAGTCTGGGATCTGCCCAAGGTCCTCTCAGCAACTCCCTTTGCTGTGGAAGCTGGACACAGCTCTTCCTGTTGAGAAGGGAATTCTTACTCAGACGAGAGGCAGTGGCTCCCACGCGCCCACAGCCTACTCCTCCCCAAAGAACTCACTGAGAACGTATTTTAAGGTAGGAGAAAACCAGGCCGTGAGCACTGAAGGCTTGGGTCCCCTCCCCATCTGTTTTATGAGCTCAGATCTGCTCAGATCAGCACATCACGCGCCAGCCATTCACGGAAACCAAGGCTGCAGAGACGACCGTTGTGAGCACTCTGGAGGCAGCTGTCTGTGGGTTCAAGGGTCCAGCCTCGCATACAGCAGGCGGCTAATCAGTGTTTGCAGAGGGGATTTCTCCCTGCCCCACCCCCGGGACACCCCCAGCATTCTGTTCACTGAGAGCCATCTTCTCATCATGAAGCAAATATTTGTGAGGCTGAAATTTTAAGAAACCCTTCAGGTCTTTGAGGTATAAACTATATATGCTGCAGTTTGTCCTTTTTTTTGCACAGTTAGCTGTCTTCGTCGTGGTGGTCAGTCACGCAACAGCCAGTGCAGTCAAGATGTTGCTGCTGTTCAGTTGCTAAGTTGTGTCCAACTCTTTGCGACCCCATGGACTGCCACACACCAGGCTTCCCTGTCCGTCTCCAACTCCCGGAGTTTGCTCAAACTCACGCCCATTGAATGGGTGATGCCGTCCAACCATCTCATCCTGTGTCACCCCCTTCTCCTCCTGCCTTCAGTCTCTCCCAGCATCAGGGTTTTTTCTAAGGAGTCAGCTCTTCCCATCAGGTGGCCAAAGTATTGGAGCTTCAGTTTCAGGATCAGTCCTTCCGATGAACATTCAGGACTGATTCCTTTAGGATGGGCTGGTTTCATCTCCTTACTGTCCAAGGCACTCTCCAGAGTCTTCTCCAGCATTTAAGGGACTTCCTCGGTGGTCCACTGGCCAAGACTCTGCACTTCCACCTCAGGGGGCATGACTTTGGTCTCTGGTTAGGGAACTCAGGGGCTTCCCAGGGGCCGCTGGTGGTGAAGGACTCACCTGCCAATGCAGCAGTCGCAAGAGACTCGGGTTCCATCCCTGGGAAGATCCCCTGGAGGAGGGCATGGCAACCCACGGCAGCAATTCCACGGACAGAGGAGCCTGGCAGACTACACGTCCACAGAGTGGCGAAGAGTTGGACATGACTCAGCGACTGAACTGCAGCAATTTTGAATTGGAGGATGACTGCTTTAGAATACTGTGTTGGTCTCTGCCATACCTCAGCATGAATCAGCCACCGGCATACAGGTGTCCCCTCCCTCCTGAACTTCCCTCCGACCTCCCACCCTGTCCCACCCCTCTAGGTCGCCACAGACCACCAAGCTGAGCTCCCTGCCTCATACAGCCAATTCCCACTGGCTGTCTATTTGACGCGTGAGAATGTACATGTTTAACAGGAGGGGAATTGGGTCTTTTCTCTTGCTCATTACAGTGCTAAGTTCTCATCTGATAGGCCATTCTTTTTTAAAAAGTCTAGCTGTTATTACTTTGGCGTGCTGAGTGGCATGGAGGATGTGAGTTCCCCAAGCAGGGCCCAAACCCAGTCCCCTCTTTGGGGGCAGCACAGAGTGCTAACCGCCAGGGCAGTCCCTGACACGCCACCCTTGTGTGTTATGGTTTGTTTCCAATTATCTCACCAGCATGGTGTGACCGTCCCCTCTGTCCACATCTTTGTGTACTTGGATTGCAGTAACGAGGGATCAATCCTTCCAATCGGATTAGCGGGAAGACCAAAGCAGAGGTGTCACGACCTTGGTGCGTACAGTATTGACGAAGTGTCCGTCAGAAAGGTCGCTGTCTGCTTGATGGACGGAGGAGGGGTGGGGCGGTGGGGAGACAGGGACGAAGCTGCACCATTCGCTCAGGGAGCAGAGGAGGAGAGGAGGGGCTGTGGCTGCCCCCGGGGTCTGGCCTTGGCCTCTCGGACCAGCCCGGGCCGCTGTCAGGAGAGCAGAGGGGGCCGGCACTGAAAGTGAGAATCATGGCTGGGGGGAGCTTTGAGAGCATCCAGGGGCCAGAACCTCACACAGCAGCCGAGGCACGGCTCCTGATCCGTGTGGTTTATGAGGTTGACTCCTGGCCACAGCGCTATATGTACACGCATATGTATAGATGTTGCTGTCCAGTCACTCGGTCGTGTCTGACTCTTTGTGACCCCATGGACTGCAGCACACTAGGCCTCCCTGTCCTTCAGCATCTCCCCGAGCTTGCTCAAACTCACGTCCATCGAATCAGTGATGCCATCCAGCCGTCTCTTCCTCTGTTGCCTCTTCCCCGTCCTGCCCTCAATCTTTCCCAGCATCAGGGTCTTTTCAAAAGAGTCAGCTCTTCACATCAGGGGCCAAAGTATTGGCACTTCAGCTTCAACATCAGTCCCTCCAGTGAACACCCAGGACTGATCTCCTTTAGGATGAATCTCCTTGCAGTCCAAGGGACTCTCAAGAGTCTTCTCCAACACCACAGTTCAAAAGCATCAATTCTTCAGTGTTCAGCCTCCTGTACAGTCCAACTCTCACATCCATGCATGACTCCTGGAAAAACCATAGCTTTGACTAGACAGACCTTTGTCAGCAAAGTGATGATGTCTCTGCTTTTCAGTACACAGTCTAGGTTTGTCATAACTTTCCTTCCAGTGAGGAAACATCTTTTCATTTCACGACTGCAGTCACAGTCCACAGTGATTTTGGAGCCCAAGAAAGCAACAGCTGTCACTGCTTCCACTTATGCACGTACACGCGTGCATCTCCCTCTCTGCTGGTGCGTTTGGGGCGTTTTGTTCTTCTGCTCTGACTGTGTCATGAGGCGTGGGGACTGGCGACCAAGGCCTCTGCATCGGAAGCGCAGGGTCTATAGCAGTGGGCTACCAGGGAATTCCTAGACTTCTATCTCTGTAAACATAGATATCTTGGTAATTTAGTAGCTCAGTCGTGTCCCACTCTTTGCAACCCCGTGGACTGCAGCCCACCAGGCTCCTCTGTGCCTGGAATTCTCCAGGCAAGAATACTGGAGTGGGTTGCCATTTCCTTCTCCAGGGGACCTTCCCGACCCAGGAATCAAACCTGGGTCTCCTGCACTGCGGGTGGATTCTTTACCAACTGAGCCAGCAGGGAGACCCAAACATACATATCTTATACACATATATTTCTGTATAAACACATAGACCTTACACATAACAAATGGAGAAACATACATGTGGCATTACATTTTTTTCTCCTCTGTATAAAGAGGGACAGAATTTCGTTCCCAGAAGAAGCACATTTTAGGTGATACTTCTAAAGCATGCTTATAGTTTTCTTTTATGATCACTTCCCTTGTAACCATGCCAAGGTTTTAACCATGGAGAAAAGGAGAGACCCCTGCCCTGAAGAGTCACACATCTGCCATGGGTTCAGTAACCGCTTCCCTTGTGATGTCCATCGACCTGTCTGTTTATCTCTCCTTTGTGGGTGGAGAGGCTGACCCATTTGCAAGCAGATTTCAGACCTCCGGGCCCTTTACCCCCGGACGGGTCGCCGTCGCCCTCCGTTAGCAGGGGCGGTCTGTTGCGTAAACACAACGCCATTAGCTGCACTGAGCGAAATGAGCAGCGCCCCTGTGTGCAAACAGCGGTTACACATCACCCAGCGCTTCTGGAGATAAGAGGCTGAAGCCCCGTGTTTACCAAGTTGTTCTCAATTTGTAGGGCAGGCTGATGACCCCGCAGTGCACGTCTGGGTGTTTGAGTATCTTATCCTGAAGGGCTGTCACAGATCCGGCGCACAGTTAATGTTCAATGAGCACTCGCCACCTGGGTTGTGCAAGGCGTCCCGAGCACGCCCAGGCAACGTGACGCCTGTGCATCTGCTGGTCTCTGCCCTGACACTGCGAGCGTGCCAGCCACACTCGTCTGCACGCCTCCACACTCACGCATGTCTGTGGGCACGGCCGCACCTGGCAGTTTGGGGGTCTCTCTGAATGAATCTCATCGGTGTGCAGCTGCTTGGCAAGGTTGCGCTTGCTGCTGCTCTGCAGCAGTGAGTCAGCCGTACGTATGCCTGGGTCTCCACACGCCTGCCCTCTGCCTTGGACTTCCCTCCCGTTCAGGCCACCCCAGAGCACTGAGCAGAGCTTCCTGTCCTCCGCAGTCCGTTCTCATCAGCCCCTGTATTGTCCACAGTACCGCAGCGTCAGTTCCAACCCCCCGCTTCCTCCCTCTCCCCACCTCCCGTCTCGGTGCCCGTACATTTCTTCTCTTGGTCTCTCTCTCTGTTTCTGCTTTGCAAACAAGATCATCTGTACCATATTTTTCTAGAGTCCACATTTATGTGTTAATATGTGGTAATTTTTCTTCTTTCTGACTGACTTCACTGTGTCTGACACTCTAGGTTCATCCACATCTCTGCAAATGACCCAGTTCCTTTCCTTTTTACAGCTGAGGCATAGTCCATCGTATATCTATGCCATATCGTCTTTATCCATTCCTCTGTTGATGGACATTTAGGCTGCGTCCACGTCCCGGTGATTGCACTAATAAATAGTGCTGCAGTGAATCCTGGGGTGCGTGTGTCTTCTGGAATGATGGGTTTCTCTCAGGAACAGGCCCAGGAAGGGAATTGCTGGACCATATGAAAGTTCTGTTTAGTTTTTTAAGGAACCTCCACACTGTTCTCCATAGTGACTGAGGTTTAGAATGCTTTTTTAAAACATATATATATATTTATTTAATGCATTTATTTGGTGGCACCAGCTCTTAGTTGCAGCCTGTGGGATTTCTTTCCCTGACCAGGGGTGAACCTGGCCCCGTGCTTTGGGAGTGCAGCGTCTTAGCCACTGGACGACCAGGGAAGCCCCTAGAATGCTTTTCACTAGCCGGCCAGAGAGATCCTGCCAACGCCAGCCCGCTGGCCCCTCCTCCAGGAAGATGCTGCCGCTCCTGTGTGCTGTGGGCCTCAGTGTGGGGAGGGGAGTCACTTAAAAGCGCCAGGAGTATGACTCGAAGGGCGTGAGGGCCAATTTTAGCTGGGGAAGGAGGCAGGGCCACGGAGAGGTCATTGCCGGAGCTGAGAGAGATGGTCAGTCATCAGGGAAGCCTGGAGCGTTCTGGAGCAGAGGCGGCGAGACCGCCATCGACAGGCCCCGAGTCAGGGAAGGCCGCCTCCGAGGCCCCAGGCTTGGGTGAGAGACAGACGGGGGTGGAGGAGGTGTCTGCGGTCCACCGTCCCGCCTGTGAGAGGAGAGTAGACGCAGTAAACAGAGGGCCAGGGGCCGTCAGCAGGAGAGGACGAGCCTGCACCCGAGACGGCCGCTCCCGCCCACCCTCAGCAGCGCCTGCCCCTCCCGAGTGGACGGGAGCCCCGCCCTCACCGCTCTCCCCGTCCCACCCCTCCTCCTGGCCACTCACTCAGACCCGACTGCGAGCACACGCACTGTGGCCCACCAGGCTGCCGGCCCTGGGGTTTCCCAGGCAGGAACACTGGAGCGGGTTGCCAGGCCCTTCTCCAGGGGATCTTCCCGACCCAGGGGTGGAACCCCAGCCACCTGCACTGGCAGGCGGGTTCTCTACCACCGAGCCCGCAGGGAAGCCCTGTCTAGCTTTGTCTTTGGTGCTGCTCAGTCGCTCAGTTGCGTCTGACTCTTTGCGTCCCCTTGGACTGCAGCACACCAGGCCTCCCTGTCCATCAGCATCTCCCGGAGTTTACTCAGACTCATGTCCATGGAGTCGGTGACGCCATCCAGCCATCTCATCCACTGCTGCCCGCTTCTCCTGCCCTCAGTCTTTCCCAGCATCAGGGGCTTTTCCAGTGAGTTGGCTCTTTGCAGCAGGTGCCCAGAGGGTGGGAGCTTCTGAGCTTAGGCCGATGTTTGTAAAGTACAGTTCCAGCCAGGAGCCTCCTGGGCGCTCCTGCGTCCTGCCCGGCTCAGCAGTCACCCAGTGTCTGAACACACAGATGCTATTCTTATTCCAGAATAGCTGGGCCAGCACACCAGCAGATGACTGCCGTGGCAAAGATAACGAGGGACTTCCCCGGCGGCCCAGGGGTTAGGACCCTGAGGTTCCACTTGGGCTCCATCCCTGGTCGGTCAACAGGATTCCACAAGTGACGCAGCTCGGCCAAAGTAAATAAATAAACAAGCACTAGAATAAAGGAAAAGCGCTTGGCCTGCCTAGTTGGCAGGGTTCTTGGTCTTGGCAGCGATCCCAGGGAACCCGCCAGCCCTGGCAGAGCAGGGTGCCCAGTCAGTGCGCTGGTGATGCCAGAGGCGCCGGGCGCGTGTCTGAGTGGCAGAGCCCTCGCTGGGCCCACTGCTTCACCGACAGCTGCTCGGACTCGGAGGGGAGGCCGTGTCACCCACTGGGCTCCCAGTCTGCTTCTCTCTGGGCTGGCTTCCTCCCCGTGGGCACTGCCTCTCGTCCTCCTGAAGTGTGGACAAACTCGGGTTTCATCCTGCCTGACAGTGCTCGTCCGTGCAGGCCCATCTCGGTGTGACCTGTCTCGGGGTCAGGCCTCCCCGTCTATAAAGGTGTAGACGCGTTTGCTGTTTTCCAGCTGCCCCAGAGGCTCCTCCTCGCCCTGCGTCCTGTCCACACCCTGTACAACAGCTAACCGTTAACCGCCTGAACCCTCTTTTCGACTCACGTTGAGCCCCAAATTCATCCTCGGCCACCAGGAGAACCAGGAGCTGTCTGCTCTGGGAACTGGGTCTTCACTGAACCAAAAAAGTATCCATCTGCAGGGTCTGCTCCAGCAGAACAAACCCAGGCAGGCCCCTTGTCCCAGAGAATTCCAGTGAAGGGGGAGAGCAGACAGGAGGAAGTACAGGAGGCTGACAGGGATCTGTCTGGAAAGGCTGGAGAGGCGGATTCTCTGTAGCCAGTGGCTCTTGACCGGGGCGGGGGGGGGGGGGGTGCGCCTTGCCTCTTCCACCTGTGGGGACATTCTGCAAGGCTCAGAGACGCTCTCGATCGTCACAGCTGGGGTGTGGGGACGGATGCTGTGATATCTAGTGACTAGAGACCAGGGATGCTACTGAATATCCCACAATGCACAGGACAGCTACCCCCACCCCCAAAAAGTCTCTCAGTCATGTCCGACTCTGTGTGACCCCAGGGACTGTAGCCCACCAGGCTCCTGTGTCCGTGGGATTCTCTAGGCAAGGATACCGGAGTGGGTTGCCATGCCCTCCTCCAGGGGATCTTCCTGACCCAAGGATGAAACTGGGGTCTCCTGTGTCTCCTGCATGGGCAAGCAGATTCTTGACCCACTGAGCCAAGAGTAATTGGCCCAAAATGTCATTTGTGTTGAGGGTGAAGCAGCTGCTCTATAGCCCAGCCCTTCTGCTTGTGGGTAAACACCCCAGGGATGGGAGGAGGTGCAAGGCTGCCTACTGCTGAGCGTGCTCAGGGCCCTCTGTGTGCCAGGCCCCGCCCTGCGATGGGGGCTGGGCATACTCCTTGTAGCGGAATTATGTCTACCAACAGGAACCGATCGTGCTTCGTTCCTTTGGAGGAATACAGTGTAGCCAATTTAGAAACGAGTGTATCCATACGCATATAGATGTGTGTGTATCCATATCCATATAGATGTGTGTGTGCGCGCTCAGCCGTGTCCGACTCGTCGTCGTGACCCGTGGACTGCAGCCCGCCGGGCTTCTCTGCCCATGAGACTCTCCAGCCAGAATACTGGAGTGGGTTGCCGGTTCCTCCTCCACGGGACCTTCCCGACCCAGGGATTGAGCTCACGTCTGCTGCAGTGGCAGGCGGATGCTTTCCCGCTTAGCCACCTGGGAAGCCCCCTCTGTAGAGACACGTGAGAGCAGGCTGCCTGCTGGGCCTCCAGCCTCCGAGTGGGACCCAGAGAGGCCCCAGGCCCTTCCGTCCCTGGGGGTCGCAGCTCCCAGTTAGCATGTGCGGCTCCCGTGAGTCAGCGCCCCGAGAACAAGAAGACGCGAAGGTCTGTGCCCTGCAGGGAGGAGAGAAACTTTCGCTCCTGTGGGTGGATGTTTATTATGCACCTGAGGTATGCTGCCTGGCATCCTGAACCTCCCCAGCATCCCCATCACCACACATAGCTGACGTCAGAGCCTGGAAAATTCCAGCCTCACTGGTGCAGTCCCCGACCCCCTCCCTCCCCTGCTCCTGGCTGCGGTTTCCATGGCAACAGCTGGAGCCTGCCTCCTTCTCCACCAGGTAATTACTCCTCAAGGGCAGGGGCAGCGCGAGGTTTGGGGGGGAGTGTGGGGAAAGGCGACAACCCAGCCCCCAGGCCTCCTGCGACAGCCACTGTCCTGTCCCTTAAAACACACTCGAGCAGGAGCTTGGCAGAAGGCCGTGAATTCGTCTGCCTGGACCTGCACGGAGTCGCGTGTCTTTTGAGCACCAGTGACACCCACTATGGTCTCTTCTGTGCTCACTTGTCTATTCATTCATTCGGCAAACACGGATCCACTGTGCCCAGAGCCGGTGGTACGAGAGAAAAACAACCACTGGGAAAGGCACGCTCTTCGGTCCGAGAGCCAAGCTGTTGGGGACATTTGCTCCTTCAAACGGGAATGTTTCAGATTCATTTAGCGAAAGGTTATGGAAGGACCACTGCGCACTGCGTACCAAGGGTCACACGAGGCGCAGAGAGTTTGTCGTAAAGAGTGAACGTCAGATCCCTGCCCAGAATGCCCGGTGGGACCTTCGAGCACTTTCAGAAAGACAATGAGTGGACAAGGGAGTGGAGTCTGTTTGGCTCCAAATGAGGGCTCTGTGCCTTTACTCACTTGCCATCACGGACTGGCATGAAGTCTGGGGCTCTCGCAGTGGTTCAGGCGGTAGAGAATCCACCTGTAATGCAGGAGACGTAAGAGATTGGGAGGTGAGGGTTCGGTCCCTGGGTCGGGAAGGCCCCTTGGAGAAGGGCATGGCAGCCCACTCCAGTGTTCCTGCCTGCTGGGGTGCAGTCTGTGGGGTGTCAGACACGACTGAGCACGCAGGGACGCGTGCAGAAAGCATTCTGTGTATCTTCTTGAAGGGACAGGCAGTTAGTGGGACGCTGAATACCCTGGAATTTGCCTGAGACCCAGACGTAGAGAACAAATGTATGGACACCGAGAGGGGAAGACGAGGTGGGGTGCTCTGGGAGACTGGGATTGGCGCATGCGCAGTGCCGATGCGTGCGCGCGACAGGCACCTAACGGAGCCTGCTGAACAGCTCGGGCAGCTCTGCCCTGCGAAGACCCAAGTGGGGAACGAGTCCAAGGCAGGGGGTGTGTATCTGTACACGGGGCTGATTCACTTCGCTGCACGGTAGAAACTAACAGCCTTGTAACACAACTCGACTCCAATAGGGGAAAAAAACCGCATCTGTTTTTAACAGCGAGTGCTTTCATCAAACAAAATAAATTAAAAAGAATCTGAGTAGGAGGAGAGAGGGCAGCATTTGGGCGGAGAGAGAGCTGAAGGTTTTCAATGTTCTGCTCCCCATCAGAAAGCCTGGGTGAGTCTTTGTATAATTTGCGTGGAGAAGGGGCTCGGTGAGCACCGCTCACTGAGTTTACAGCTGAGTTTACAGCCACAGAGAGGAAAAGGTAAACCAGCCTGGCCCCCAGAGAGCTGAGATTGTAGGCCGAGAAGAGGTCAAAAGCAACGTCAGACAAAATAAAGTCACCCAGTGCGTAAGGCCACTGGCAACCCAACGGGAACCAAAGAAACGATACGCTTTATATGTCCATTTGTTTACAAGGAAATGAATTAAGAACATGGGAGAAGGAATTCCCTCGTTGCCCAGTGGTTAGAACACCGCACTCTCGTAGCCAGGGGCCCGGGTCCCTTCCCTGGTCAGGGAACTAAGACCCCACAAGCTGCACAGTACAGCCAAAAACTTTTTTAAAAATAAAGCATTGCTAATATATATATATACACATATGGGTGAAAATAAATTTTAAAGTATAGTATTTCAGAATGGACAGAAAGTCTTTATAGGAAAAAGTCGAAATGTTAAAAAGATTACAAAATAACATTCCAACCTCTTTGTACACCAAAAAAAAAAAAAGACATGAAAACCAAACTGGCAAGTCATTTTTCCAGTTGTCAAGTGGACAAAAATGGGAATATAGACAAAGAGAGTTGGTGATTGTGTGAAAAAGAAAAAGCTGATGCCTTCACAGGCTAGTGGGAGGATGCAATTTGTTACAGCCTTCCTGGCAGGTTCTTTGGGCAGAAGGCATCCAGATTTATATGCGCCTGCTCTTTGACCCGGCAAACGCACCCCTGGAAATCTGCCCCCTGCAGACGCTCACAGAGGTGCACGCACCACAGGGTGCTCGGTCAGAGGTGCTGGGGAAGGACCAGTGCCACAGTCCTCATCTGTGTGGGGCCTCGAAAGTGCTGTCGCGGCCGGGTCTTAGAGCCCAAAGACATAAATGCTTGCGTGATGAGGAAACTGTGCTCTGAAGGCGGTTCGATGGTATGATTCCGTGTTACATAGACAAGAACTGGATTAAACTCCTGCACACACGTCGCTCGGGCTTCCCAGGAGGCGCTGGTGGTAAAGAACCTGCCTGGCAGAGTGGGAGACTTTAGAAACCCGGGTTTCATCCCTGGGCCGGGAAGATCCCCTGGAGGAGGGCATGGCAACCCACTGCAGTATTCTTGCCTGGAGAATCCCATGGACAGAGGAGCCTGGGGGCCTACAGTCCGTGGGGTCACAAAGACTCGGACACGACTGAGCCGCTCAGCACGCATAAGGCCAACTTGCAGAGCAGCTGGACAGTGTCTAGAGGAGCTGGTGATGGGCATTCCTCGACCACTCAGAAAATCCACCTTGAGGTCTGTGCCCAGCACAGACTCTCACCGTGTGGAAGGAGACTGGTTCACTGTGACCCTCACCCGTCCAACAAATGTTTGTTGAGCAGAATCCACGTACCGGACACTGTCACAGGCGCTGGAGACATCCAGGGTTGCTTGTCGTAGCAAGGGCAAAACACACACACACACACACATACACACACACACACACACCTTAAAGGTCCACCCGTGGGAGAAGAGGCAGATTAACTGATGTCTGTTGGTCCGTGGAGTGTGGTGAGCCGCTGAAAAGCAAGAGTGAGGGGCCTCCTTGGCGGTGCGGTAGCTAAGGCTGCGGTGTTCCCAGTGCAGGGCGCCTGGGGTCCATCCCTGGTCAGGGGCCTAGGTCCCACTCGCTGCAGGTAGGAGTTCAAGGGCCACAGCGAAGACCCGGCTCAGCCAAATGAATGAAAACACGCTGAGAAAGCAGCAAGAGGGAGCACTGGCACGCATACACCAGCACGCGTGACGTGGATGCTGCGGGAGCTGCTGTACGGCGCTCTGATGACCTGGGGGTGGGGCGGGCTGGGAGGCGCAGGGAGGCTCAGAGGCAGGGGCCCCGTGCGCACCTGGGGCTGCTTAGAGACCAGCACGACATTATAGAGCGATGGTCGTCCAGTTAAAAGCTGCTGCTGGTCAGTCACTAAGCCGTGTCCGACTCTTTGCGACCCCATGGACCTCAGCACGCCAGGCCTCCCCGTCCACCGCCAACTCCTGGAGTTTACCCAAACTCATGCCCATCGAGTTGGTGATGCCATCCAGCCATCTCATCCTCTGTCATCCCCTTCTCCTGCCTTCAGTCTTTCCCAGCATCAGGGGCTTTTCCAGGGAGCCAGCTGTTTCACTGGAGCTTCAGCTTCAGCATCAGTCCTTCCAATGAATATTCAGGGCTGGCTTCCTTTACAATTGAAAATAAACACTTTTTTAAAAAAAGAAAAGCAAGGATGAGGAAATGTGCCCAAGTGGCTGGATGATTAGTAAACCTCCTCCCACCCCTTGTCTCTCCCTCTCTGCTCCGAGTTCTCCAAGGTGCTGCCCTCACATCCTCCCGAAATGTTTTCTCTCTTCTCTGTTCTCTGGCATCGTTTGGAATCTGGGGACAGGTTCCCCTCGGAAGGTGGGCCGCTCGTGTGTGATCGTGCTCGAAACACAGGGCCGCGAGGGGTGGATCTTCCTGCTTCCAGCCTTGGGGAGGAGGGCGGAGCCCCCCGTGGCCGGAAGACACTTGAAGGAGTGTGGCACACACAGGCGTGGTACCCCTCATTATCTGCCCTAACTCTGGAGCTTGGTATTTAGAAGCTCGCTTGCCCCCACATACACCTTTTCCAACTCTGAAGATGTAGTAACGATATTGTGGTCTTCAGAAAATATATGTGTCTATGAACTGATTCTGTGACTGCATATGTGTGTGTATAACTGAGTCACTTTGCTGTATACCTCAAAAGTGACACAGCATTGTCAACTATTTACTTACAGAGCAGAGACCCACAGACTTAGAATGAACTTTGGGTTGATGGGGGGTGTGGACGGACATGCACCCACTGCTGCATTCAAAATGGAGTGCCAGCAAGGCCCTCCTGTGAGCGCAGGGGACTCTGCTGGTGCTATGTAGGAGCCTGAATGGGAGCGGAGTTTGGGGGAGAATGGACACGCGTGTATGTAGGGCTGAGTGCCTTCGCGGTCCACCTGCGGCATTGTTAATTGGCTGTAACGACCAATACAAAGTAAGAAGTTTAGGAAAGAGGAAGAAGCACCTGCTTCGTGATAGCCAGGCTTGTGGACCCCGATGTCGTCTGACTTCAGAACTGGAAATCTCCAGCCCGCAGCGGCCCCCCCCTTGCCCTCGTCTCCGCCGGCTGATCAGGCAGCGGTTGCCATGGCAACGGCCGGCCGCGCACGCATCAGGCGCAGGCTCTTGCGGGAACACCAAGACAAAGCGCGAAGCCGGGGTCCGGGCAAGGGGGCGGCGGGCCGGGGCCGGGCAGATCCACACCTGCCACCCCTCTGCTCCGGCTCCGTCACCGGGTCAGGCCGGCCTTTGTGCACATTCCGACGCGGCATTAGACAGGGGTCACTGCAGAAGAAAAGGGAAGCGGGCTGCCCGGGTCCCCGCAGGCCTTGGAGAACTCGCAGGCCTCCTGCCAGAGCCGGGGTCATTGTTCCCCGCCTTTCAGCGCCCAGTGATCGGGTTCATTCAGCATATGATCGAAGCCCGCTGGGGCCGCCGCTCTCCCTGCAGCCAGGGATGCAGTGTTAGGGAAACACGGGTGTGTGCCCGAGACCCTCACGTCTGAGGTTTCTATCACGACGGGCGCATTGATTCACTCCGCAAGCAGCCTCCGAGGGCGCGCTGGGTGCCGGGTGCACATGGACGAGGTGTGCGGATGAAACAGAGACACAAAGAGCTCTTCCCTGGGCTTTATATACACGCAGGGCTGTATGTAAAACAGACAAGCAATAAGGACCTGCTGCATAGCGCAGGGAACTCTACTCAGTACCCTGTAGGCCAGCACGGGAACAGAATCTAAATAAGAACGGACACGTGTGTATATAACTGAGTCCCTTTGCTGGACGTCCGAAACTAAACCAGCACTGCCCATCAACTATTGTTGGTGAGTTGTTCAGTCGAGTTCGACTGTTTATGACCCTGTGGACTGTAGCCCGTCAGGCTCCTCCATCCACGGGCTTCTCCAGACAAGAATACTGGAGCGGGTTGCCATTTCCTCCTCCAAAGCATCTTCCCCACCCAGGGACTGAACCTGGCTCTCCTGCGTTGCAGGCGGATTCTTTACTGCCTGAGCTGCCAGGGAAGCCCCTAGAGGATGGGGTGCCCACCCCCACTGGCTGACTGCACCCCGCTAGGCGCCTGCTGTGTGCCTGCCCTTCAGCCCTCATGACAACCCTGAAAGCTGAGGGGAGCTCTCCCCCGCACCCCGCCGGTTCACAGATGAGGCCCCTGAGGCTCACGAAGGAAGACGGGAGGTCCTCTGGCATCTGGTCGGATGTGGGGACGTGGACCCAGGCTGGCCTCATCCTCATCCATCACGCCTTTCCTCTGTCATTGCCAGAGCCTGTGTTTCCTCCTCTGATCAGGAGGGCCCGTGAGGGCATGGGCAGCCCTGTGGACTTTATTAATTAGCCACTGCAAGTGCTACCGTTGGCTTCCCTGGTGCCTCAGTGGTGAGGAATCCGCCTGCCGGTGCAGGAGACCTGGCCTCCAACCCTGGGCTGGGACGGTCCCCTGGAGGAGGGCACGGCAACCTGCTCCAGTATTCCTGCCTGCAGAATCCCGTGGACAGAGGAGCCTGGCCCGCTCTGGGGTCAGTCAAGGGGTCGCAAAGGGTCAGACACGACTGGCTGAGGGAGTGAACAGGTGCCGGTAGAGATGACACCCTTTATCGGCGTGAGCAGGCGTGTACGATCAGTGGCGCTGACAGGCCCTCTCGACACACTCCACACGTGGGTCTGTGCCTCACACAGGAAGCGCTCAGCGCTCGTTAGCTTGGCGTTTGCAGCCGAAGTGGGAAGCTCTCCCTTGTCTTGCTAAAGGCAGGAGTGGTCACAGGGCTGCAGTGTATGGTTGGTTGGGCCGTTCACTGCACAAGGGTGCAAGTGGGAGACTTGGAATCCAGACCACCCTGAGCCACCCCGCTGTGCCTCGCGGTGCGAGGCTGCGCCCTCCCAAAGAGACGGCGTCTTTGGCTTCTTCACGCGGAGGCCAAGGCCTGGATGAGCCACAGTCCTGGAGGCCGTGACTCCTCGGGAGCTTGAGACACCAGGCCCAGGAGAGGCCTGTGTCTAACAGGCAGCATTCTTGGCAGCGAGCCGCCGAAACCACGGGGTAGGACTCCGGCTGCTCAGAGAGATGTGGGGGAGATAGCGGGCAGATCTGAGGGAAGACAGGCAGGCTTTAGGTTCCCAGGTGAGGTTCTGGAGCCAGACTTGTCAGAGACAGACTGGCCTCAGGACAGGCCCGGGGAGAAAACGGGGGCCACCGATCCCAGGCTCAGGAACTCACTGCCACCTCTGCCATCTTTGGCCGTGAGCGCTCACGCTTCAGAAGGCATGCTCTGCTGGGCCACTAATGGGCGTGCATTGAGGGGGGAAAAAGGAGAATCCTTACCCACAGCGAGAGAATCAGGAGGAAGAGAGAAAGAAGGGAGGGCAGGAGCAGAGAGAAAGAAAGAAAGGAGAGGGAGAAGGGGAAAGAGAAGCAGAAAGAAAAGGAGAGAGAGAAAGAACAGGACCCGCCTCACCGTGTTTCTGTAGATGCGTGGACAGACGTGCCCAGAAGGCACGGTAACAAATCAGAAAGGCTTCTCATGTAGTAAGTGAGTGTCAAGAGACCCACTTCCGTGTCTCAGGTATTATCAGTTATTGTCGGTCTTTTACTGTGATCCGACATCACGCCGGACTCTGGAAGTGGGCTGCAAACGCCTGAGGCCCTCAAGGTCCCGATAAAGTCACTCGGCGCAGGGAGTGAAAGCATCAAGATTTTGTTTCTAGCCCAGAAAAGTTGAGAGAAACTGGTTGGTAAGCGGCTCCAGGCACGTAACCTACAGGACAGACAGCTAGTCTTGTAGATGTTTACGGTTTGGGGGGGGTGCGTGTCTCCCAGAACGCTGGCTGTGTTTCACTGTTTCCGAGAAGGCCGTTCACTTTCTGAGTGAGAAGGCAAACACAGGGAGAGCTGGGGCTCCGGTCTGGCCTTTCGCTCATTAATCAGGGAAAATCCTGAGGTAGATTGATGTATCTGGCACACAGGCTCAATGGGGACGTTCTGAGAGCTCCGTCCAAAGGGCCATGGGTTTCCGGGAGAAACTTCTCCCCCGTATGAACCGTCTTTTCAGTCGGATGCTGGCTCGGCTTCCTCCGTGAGCAACCGCAGCCAGGACGGCGGTGAAGAACAGAGTTTCCTCTGTGTGGGCAGCAGCGGTCTCCTGCCTGCAGCTCCACGCGAGGCTCGGTGCGAACGTTCTTATCGTCATGGACAGGCGAGGAGCTGTTTCAGCAGGTCGCGAAAGCACGCAAGCGTGAAAGAAGAGGACATAACCATGTAGAAACTGTGAGATGCCACCTCACACCCGTTAGGATGGTAATGATTCCTTTAAATAAAACAAAAGCAGAAAATATGGCTGGCCCTCCATATCCGCAGGTTCATCAGCTGTAGATTTAACCCACCGCACGTGGATTCAGGCCCAGCTTGGCTGAACCCGTGCCTACTGGAGAGCCACGCCTGAGGGACTCAGGCAGCCTCGGAGTTCTGACCCACGGAGGTCCCAGAACCAATGGGGGACCGTGCCGAGTCCTGGAAAGGATGTAGAGAAATTGGAACCCTTGCCCACGGTTGTGGAAATGTAAAATGGTGCAGCCGGTATGGAGAACAGGCTGGAGGTGTGGCTCCAACACGAAGGAATCTGCCTGCAATGCAGGAGAAGCAGGTTCCATCCCTGGGTCAGGAAGAGCCCCTGGAAATGGGAATGGTAACCCACTCCAGTGTCCTTCCTGGAGAATTCCATGGGCAGCGGAGCCTGGCGAGCTACAGTCCATGGTGTGGCAAAGAGTCGGATACAACTGAGCAACCAACACTTGGACTTTCAAAAACGCTACTGCCAGAATTGCCGTATGGGGAATTCCCTGGTGGTCCAGTGGTTAGAGTTCCGTGCTTCCACTGCGGGAGACAGGGGTTCAGTTCCTGGTAGGGGAGTTAATGTTGCAGGGCCAAAAAAGAAAGAATTGCCATATGATCCTAGAATTCCATCCCTGGGTGTACACCCACAAGAGTCGAGAGCAGCATCCTGACGAGATGTTTGCACACCCGTGTTCACAGCAGCATTGTTCATGTGGCCAAAAAGTAAAAACCATCGCGTGTCCCTCAGTGGGTGAACAGATGAATGAAGCATGTCCACCCATTCAGCGGAATATGACTCATCATTGAAAAGCAAGGAAACTCTGACGCAGGCTACAACATGGACCAACCTTGAGGATGTTCTTGCTGTTCACTCACTGGGTCGTGTCTGACTTTGCGACCCCATGGACTGCGGCACGCCAGGCATCCCTGTCCATCACCAACTCCCAGAGTTGCTCGAACTCATGTCCATTGAGTCACTGATGCCATTCAACCATCTGTTGTCCCTTCTCCTCCTGCCTTCAGTCTGTCCCAGCATCAGGGTCTTTTCCAGTGAGTCAGCTCTTCATATCAGGTGACCAAATTATTGGAGCTTCAGCTTCAGCATCAGTCCTTCCAATGAATATTCAGGACTGATTTCCTTTAAGATGGACTCATTTAATCTCCTTGCAGTCCAAGAGATTCTCAGGAGTCTTCTCTAGTCTTCTGAGGACGTTATGCTGTGAAATAAGCCAGTGGAAAAAAGACAAATCTTGCATGATTCTGCTTGTATGGGGCACCTAGAACAGATTCATAAAGACAGAAAGCAGGGTGGTGATTTCTAGGGGCTGGGGAGGGAGAATGGGGCGTTCGTGCTTAATGGGGACAGAGTTCAGTTTTGCAAGACGAAGAGTGTTCTAGAGACGGACAGGCTGATGGTCACACAACAGTGTGAGCAGACTTAATGCCACTGAGCCGTGTGCTAAAAACTGGTTCACATGGTAAAGTCTGTGTGGTCTGTACTTTGTCACAGCTTAAAAAAAGAAGTTAAATAGTGTGTGTGGCTGTGTAAAGGAAAATGTGTGTGGCTAGCAAGGAAAAACCACAGCAGGTTAAATTCACTCCTGCAGACATGGTAGTCAAGGGACTTGATATCACGACGAAGAACATGCTTTCGAACTGTGGCACTGGAGAAGCCTCTCGAGAGTCCCTTGGACTGCCAGGAGATCCAGCTCCTTTCTGCCTGCGGTGGTGGACACATCCACCCTGGTGAGCTTTTCTGGCGATGTGTTAAAGTCTACAATAGACTCATCGTTGTTTTTGTTTTTGTTTTTGTTTTTTAACTGAAGTATGGTTTTTCACAGTGTGGTGCCAGGCTCTGCGGCACGGCAGAGGTTCACATGTGTGTACAGGCATTCTCTCTTTGCCGGTCTTTTCCATCGTGGTTTATCGTGGGATATTGAATACAGTTCCCTGCGCTCTACCGTCGGACCTTGTTGTCCACCCCTCTCTGTGGACCAGTTTGCCTCCGCTCATGCCCAACTCCGGCCCATCCCTCCCGCGTGCCCACCCCCGACTGCGTTCTCACGGCGCTGAGCCTGTCTCTGTTCTGTAGATAAGCTCATTTCTGCCATATTTTACACTCCACGTATCAGTGATAGCGTGTGGTATTTGTTTAGCTCGGTCTGACTTGCTTCACCCAGCATGACAGTCTCTCGGTGCATCCGCGTTGGTGCGAGTGGCATGCTTCCATGCCTTCCTTCCTACAGCTGGGAGTATTCCACGTGTATCTGGGCCGTATCTTCTTCGTCCGTTCTGCTGATGGACATTTAGACGGCTTGCCTGTCTTGGCTATTGTGACGGCTGATGCGGTGAACACTGGGCTGCACGTATCTTTTCAAATTAGAGCTTTCTCCAGATACATACCCAAGACTGGGATCGCTGAACCACATGGCAGTTCCGGTTTTAGTTTTCCGAGGAGCCTCCATGTTCTTCCGCATAGTGGCTGTACCAGCTTACCTTCCCATCAGCAATGGAGGAGGGCTCCCTTTGTGCCACACCCTCTCCAGCGTTTATTATGTGCAACAGACTGGTTCCAAATAGGAAACGGGGGACGTCAAGGCTGTATATTGTCACCCTGCTTATTTAACTTCTATGCAGAGTACATCACGAGAAATGCTGGGCTGGAGGAAGCACAAGTTGGAATCAATAGTGTGGGAGAAATATCAGTAACCTCAGATATGCAGATGACACCACCCTTATGGCAGAAAGTGAAGAAGAACTAAAGAGCCTCTTGATGAAAGTGAAAGAGGAGAGTGAAAAAGTTGGCTTAAAACTCAACATTCAGAAAACGAAGATCATGGCATCTGGTCCCATCACTTCATGGGAAATAGATGGGGAAACAGTGGATACAGTGGCTGACTTTATTTTGGGGGGAGGTGCAAAATCACTGCAGATGGTGACTGCAGCCATGAAATTAAAGACGCTTACTCCTGGGAAGGAAAGTTATGACCAACCTAGACAGCATAGTAAAAAGCAGAGACATTACTTTGTCAACAAAGGCCCGTCTAGTCAAGGCTATGGTTTTTCCAGTGGTCATGTATGGATGCAAGAGTTGGACTATGAAGAAAGCTGAGCGCCAAAGAATTGATGCTTTTGAACTGTGGTGTTGGAGAAGACTCTTGAGAGTCCCTTGGACTGCAAGGAGAGCCAACCAGTCCATTCTAAAGATCAGTCCTGGGTGTTCTTTGGAAGGAATGATGCTAAAGCTGAAACTCCAGTACTTTGGCCACCTCATGCCAAGTGATGACTCATTGGAAAAGACTCTGATGCTGGGAGGGATTGGGGGCAGGAGGAGAAGGGGACGACAGAGGATGAGATGGCTGGATGGCATCGCCGACTGGATGGACGTGAGTCTGAGTGAACTCCGGGAGTTGGTGATGGACAGGGAGGCCTGGCGTGCTGTGATTCATGGGGTCGCAAAGAGTCAGACACGACTGAGCGACTGAACTGAACTGAGCTGAATCTGTACCATCACATTGTAAGAAGCTGCAAGTTATAAAAGCTTTCAGTGAAACATAAAATCCATGCTGCAGGTGCCTGCAGGCCGCAGAAGGAGCCCAGTCCCATGGCACCTGTGTCTGTGAAGAGCCTCAGCGCGCGGCGTGTGGTCATCCCAGCGCCACCCCACACTGCCCAGTTCACTGCAGGGACTCAGCGTTCAGCTGTGCTCCCAAGCCGGCCCTCAACCGTCACACCCTGTCCTGTTTTCATCCTCCTACTGGGGAGCTGACATTCGTCCCTTTCTCCATTGATATCTGTGTTTTGGGTAACGCTTGCCCCAAAAACTGGCATTTGTGAGCAGTTACTAAGAGGGCAAGTCTCCCCCCAGAATCCAACACAGGCTGCCTTGTAAGGAGGAAACGTTCCTCAAGGCGCAGAGCGAGTGGGTGCGGGCGGCAAGCGCGGTTCGTTCTCTCCGCACCCTCCTGTCACCTCGAGAAGGTGCCGAGATGTTCCCGAGCCCACATGCCCCTCCCTGGAGCCCCGCGCCCTGCTCCGCGCCCGGCTCTGCGCCCGGCTCCCGCCCCTCCTGCCCGTGCCGTTCCCATGGCAACAAGCAGGCGGCCTCTGTGTCAGAGGTCTGCAGGGAGAGCAGCCCGCAGCAGTGGACAACAGAACCAACCGGTCTGCGGAGGACTCAGGCCCGAGGAACGTCCCCACAGGCGTGTGTGTGTGTGTGTGTGTGTGTGTGTGTGTGTGTGGTGGTGGTGAAAAGTCACATCACATAAAACCTACTATTTTAACCGTATTTAACTGTGCAGTTCAGCACAGCAAGTACTTCACCTTGATGCGCAGCCCTCGCCGTCGTCTCCGGAATGTTTCAGCTTCCTGAAGGGAATCTCTGTCTGCGTTAAGCACCGAGTCCCCCTTCCCAGCTGCACCCCCAGCCCCGGCACCTACCGGTGTACTTTCTGACCCTGTGAATTTGACTGTTCTAGGCACCTCCTGTGAGTGCGGTCAAACACTACTTGTCTGCACCTCGTGTGTATTGGAAGGCACTTTTGAGATTAATATATGTCCTCTGGGTCTCCCAGGTGGCTCAGTGGGAAAGAATACATCTGCCGGTGCGAGAGCCGTGGGTTCAATCCTGGGCAGGAAGGATCGCCTGGAGGAGGAAATGGCAGCCCACCCCCGTATTCTTGCCCGGAGAATCCCTTGGACAGGGGAGCCTGCGGGCTGCATTCCCCGAGGTCACAGTCAGACACGGCTGAGTCACTGACAGTACATGTCCTAACAGACAGATGGCACCTTCTTTGTTTTCCCCTGTGCTACGCAGTAGGCCTTCAGCAGCCAAGCTGGACCTGTCCTCTGCTGCAGTTGACCTGCACCCTTGGCTGTCTGTAAACTTACAAATCGCGGGTCTCCTGTGAGCCCCCGAGGCATTGTTCCCTTAGGTCATTCATTCACTCACCCATCCACCCATCCAGCCATTCACAAACTACGCATTTCCCCAACAGTCATGGCTGACCCCCTTCCAGGAGGTGAGGCTCCAGCAGTGAATTTCAACCAGGAGTGGGGGAGATGGTGCTTCTCCCAGAGGCCTTTGGAAATACTTTGGTTACCACAACTTAAGGTATGTTGTTAAGTCGCTAAGTTGTGTTGCGACCCCGTGGACTGCAGCCCTCCAGGCTCCTCCGTCCAAGGGATTCTCCAGGCAGGAGTGGAGCGGGCAGCCGTTTCCTTCTCCAGGGGATCTTCCCGACCCAGGGATCGCGCTCCTGTCTACCTGTATTGGCAGGCAGATTCCTCACCGCTGAGCCATCAGGACGCCCGTAAGGAGGATGAGTGCTGTTAGCATCCAGTGCACAGAGGCCTTAAGGTGCTGCTAAAACAGACACCCTGTGATGTACAGGACAGAACAACGCACGCTCACACACACGCCGAAGGATTATGAATCTCTAGTCAGCAGCCACGATGCCACATGCCGCTCGGTGCCAAAATAATAGGAAAAGAAAACCTTACTGGCCATTAAAGCCAGGAAAGCAGAATCATACTAATGCTGGGTTTTTCCTCTTCTGTATAATTAAACTATTTAAACATAAGAGATTGTTGTCAGTTTTAACTTGCCTGCTTCTCAATATTCAGGAAATATTAGTCATTAAAAGAATTGCATAAAAGCACATTCAGAGGGCCTCTCGCTTTCCCTTGACCTCAAGCGTCAGTATGGCTCAGCACACACTGGACTTTACAGTTTTGATATTTTGTTCTCTTTTTTTGGTATTCATTTTGGTTTTATAAAATACAGCGTTAAAATAACATTTATCTTGGTGGTGAGGTCTTTAGCTTTTTAAAATTATTTCCCTCCACCACGGGTGGGTTTTTCAATTTTTACTCTTTCTTTGGCTGCGTGGCCTGCAGGATCTTAGTTCCTCAACAAGGGATTGCACTTATGTCCCCTGTGTTGGAAGCACAGGTCTTAACCACGGGACCGCCAAGGAAGTCCCCAGTGATGAGGTTTTCGCTGCCTCTTTAAGTCACCCTCATTCTGCTCCCAGCTGTGCCTTTGAGAATGTGATCTTTGAGCTGAGATGTGAAGATTGAGAAAGAACCAGTCACGGGGATGATGAGGAAAGACAAAAATCCAGTTTGATGGCAGAAGAAGTTTTGAGGGGATGACCAGGAGCAGAGTGGGGAGGGTCGGGGGCCGGGGAGCGCAGGCTCTGCGGTGGGAGGCAGGCGGGGCTGGGATGCCAGCGAGCCCGTGGGCACCTCTCAGCCTCTGTGTCGCTGGGCTGCTGAACGAGACTGAGTTGGGGAGCGGGCTGACATGGTGGGACGTGTCTGCAGATGGCCTGGGGCTTGCTTCAGGGAGGACAGACTGTCTGAGGAGCGGGAAAGACCCCAGCCCTCAGGATGTCACGGTATGCCAGGGGGAGACAGTGGCCCCCTGGCATAGGCCCCCCGGACCAAGGCGGAGGCAAACAGTGAGAACCCTGTCGTGGCTTGAAGGCTGAGCTGAGCTCAAGGGTTTGTGTTGGCGGAGACGGGTGCGCGTGCTGTGGCCAGGATGGAAGAGTGGAGGGTGGCGTCCGTTTTCACGGAAGTGTGGTTGGTCCACAGCATTGTTCCGGTCTCTGCTGGGCAGCGTAGGGAGCCCTCCTACACTGTTGCTGGGAGTGTCAATCCAGGCAGCCCCTGCAGAGAACAGTATGGAGGTTCCTCAGAAAACTGGAGACAGTCACCGTAGGGTCCAGCAGTGCCGCCACTGGGCGTCTGTGTGGACTGGACATAATGCAGTGAGCTCCACGCATCCCAGTGTTCACAGCGCTGTTCACAGTAACCGAGACGTGGAGGCAGCCCGGGTCCATCCGCAGATGACTGGGCAAACGGATGGCGTGTGTGCACACGCGCGGAATACTACTCAGACACTGGAGGAGGAAGTGGTGTCTTCTGCAGCAGCAGGGATGGACTGTGAGATGATCAGACTAAGTAGGTCCACAGGAGAGACAAACGCCACGGGCTGCCCCTGACCGGCGGAGTCTAAAACATGGCACAGAGGACTTACCTACAAGGCAGAAGCCGCCTCGCAAACACGGAGACCAGACTTGTGGTTTCCGAGGAGCAGGTTTGGGAAGGATGCAGGCGGAGGTTGGGGTTAGCAGGTGCGAACCATTACACATAGGAGGGGCAAACAGTGGGGCCTACTGTGGCGCCGGGAGCTGTATCTGTTCTCCTGGGATAAACCATGGTGGAAAATAATGTTTAAGAGAGAAGGGAAGGAATGGCTTCTATTTCGAGGCTTTCTGTTTTGAGTTTGGGTTTTTGTGTGGAGGCTGGTGCCACGCACGGGCTTCCCTGGTGGCTCAGACGGTAAAGAATCCACCTGCAATGAAGGAGACTCGGGTTCGATCCCTGGGCTGGGAAGATCTCCTGGAGAAGGGCACGGCAGCCCACTCCAGTATTCTTGCCTGGAGAATCCCATGGACAGAGGAGCCTGCGGGCTACAGTCCATGGGGCCACAAAGAGTTGGACATGGCTGAGCGACTGACACTTCCCTTTTCTGGAGCCGTGACTAGAGGGCAAGAGGGCTGGGGGTGAGGAGCGGATTCAGGAGACTGAGGTCTTGTCCGGGGACACGTTAGCTTAGGACGTACATCAGTTTGCCCACATGGTGGAGGTGTCAAGGAGGCCAGGATTCAGGTGGAAGATGCAGGCTGGAGACACAGGCTAGCGTGGAGGCGCTTTTTGGTTTTAGTAAACTGGGCTCTGGGTGAGAGGGTGGCCGGGAGTGGAAGCCGGCCCTGAATTGGCCCCAGCCTCTTGGCCCTCAGGCCCCTGTGTGGTCTGCCCGCAGGACAAGCGGGCTGAGCTGAGCAGCCCGCAGTTCACAGCAGGGCTGTGCGGTCTCCCAGGCTGGGTGCCAGAGGCATCACGCTCTTCCTTCCCGCGCTGTCTCGGCATCCCTGTGAGCCCGGCACCCTGGCACGCCGGCCCTCGGGGAGCCCTCTGCGAGGAGAGAGATGACGTGGCTTTAAGGGAGTGAAACATAAAGGCTGTGTCTGTTCACTGAGATTCCTCTTTCAAATGTGGGACCTGAAGGCCGTTTCTTCGGTTGAAGCCTAGTTGACTTACAAAGTCACGCGACTTTTAGGTCTGCAGCAGAGCAATTCAGTCGTACGTTCAGTCTGGATATTCCTTTCCCAGATTCTTTCCCATTGTGGTTATTACAGGACACTGAATGTAGTTCCCTGTGCCGTACAGGAGGCCCCTTTTGTTTCCCTGTTTTACACAGAGTAGTTTGTATCTGCTAATCCCAGACTCCTAATTTATCCCTCCTCACTTCCCCCTTTGGGAGCCATAGTTGCTTTCAAGTCTGGGAGTCTGTTTCTGTTTTGTGAACACATTCGTCTGTGTTGTATTTTAGATTTCGCACGTTAAGTGGTATCATGTATTTGTCTTTCTCTGTCTGGCTGACTTCACTTAGGATGATAATCTCTGGGCCCAGTCAGGTTGCTACAAATGGCATGATTTCATTTCTTTTTCGTGGCTGAGTAGTACTCCACTGTATATGAATATTCACTGGAGGGACTGTAGCGGAAGCTGAAGCTGAAGCTCTTCGCCACCTGAGGCGAAGAGCTGACCCGCTGGGAGAGACCCTGATGCTGGGACTGATAGAGGGCAGGAGGAGAAGGGGGCGGCAGAGGAGGAGATGGCTGGATGGCATCCCCGACCCAACAGCCGTGAATCTGAGTAAACTCCAGGAGATGGTGGAGGACAGAGGACACTGGCGTGCTGCAGTCCCTGGGGTCGCAACGAGCCGGACACGACTGAGGGACTGAACGAGAAGAGCCAGCCACATCTTCCTCACCCGTTCATCTGCCATGAATGGACACTTAGGTTGTTTCCATGTCTTGGTTATTGTTAACAGCCATAAAGCATTACATCTGAAAATTAGGATACACAGTTACTACAAATCCTAATAAACGGTGACCAACAGTGCAGAACCGCAGGAAGCCTGCTCTCTTACTGGCGTTTCCAGGCGGCAGGTCTGAGAGATGTCACTCTCCGTCTAAGCCAGGTTGAACTGCACTTCTCATCTCTCGGAACCAGCTGCATCCTGATGGGTTGGTCTCTCTGTTTTGAAGCCTCCGCCTTACTGAAGTTAAGCTCCACGGAACCAGGGCCTGCCGTTCGGTGATTCTTTGGCACCATCTCCCCAGGGTCTGATCCTGCTAAGGAGCTGCCGTGTTTGCTGCTGCTACGGTGGTGTTCAGTTGCTCAGTCTTTGCGACCCCACGGACTGCAGCATGCCGGGCCTCCCTGTCTTTCACCATCTCCGGGAGCTTGCTCAAACTCATGTCCATCGAGTGGGTGATGCCATCCAACCATCTCATCCTCTGTCGTCCCCTTCTCCTGCCCTCAATCTTTCCCAGCATCAGGCTGTTTTCTAATGAGTCGGCTATTAGCGTCTGGTGACCGAAGTATCAGATAGGATTATTATGTACAACACTGTGGTCTTTTAAATTGTTTGTTTTTTTGGCTGGCCAGGCCTTAGCTGTGGCATGCGGCGTGGCACGTGAACTCTCAGCCGTGGCATCGGAGATCTCGTTCCCTGACCAGGGATCCAGCCCCGCCCCCTGCATCAGGAGTGAGAGCCTTAGCCGCTGAAGGTGGCTGTTTAGTCACTAAGTCCTGTTGGGCTCTTTTTGACCCCATGGACTGCAGCACACCAGGCTCCCCTGTCCTTCACTTCCTCCTTGAGTTTTTTCAAACTCAGGTTTGTCTCCACTGAGTCAGTGATGCCACCCAGCCATCTCATCCTCTGTCGTCCCCTTCTCCTCCTGCCCTCAGTCTTTCCCAGCATCAGGGTCTTTTCCAGTGAGTCGGCTCTTCGCAGTGGCCAGAGTACTGGCGCCTCAGCGTCAGCATCAGTCCTTCCAGTGAATATTCAGAACTGATTTCCTTTAGGGTTGGCTGATTTCATCTCCTTGCGTGGTTTGCGTAATTAACGTCTAACCCACAATACACACTTGAATCACCTTGAGACATGGTTTGGTTTGCTCACCACCAAATCCTCTGACCCTCAGCAAAGCACCAGATGCAGAGTGGCCCCTTGGGAGGGACTGAATTAGTGTATTCTGAGCTCCATGAAAGTGGAAACTGGGTCTTTTTTTTCCCTCTCATCATTTTACTCCCCGTGCCTAGCAGACTGTAGACACTCGGTAAATACTGGGAGGGGATGCGTGTGTAAACAAATGAGCAAATGAAGAAATTATAGACGGTGGGAGGCAGATGATATGTATGCCGCCGGCCCCTGCAGCCACTACTGGGCTGAAAACCGGGAGCCTGCAGAAGGCCCGGGGCCGTCTTTCTGCCCATCTGCAAAGGCTCGGGAAGCCTTCGAAGGGCATCAGAGATGCCTCAAGATGACTCGTGACCGGCACGCAGAGCGGCGCGGCTGTTGCGGAAAACAGTGTGGAGGGTCCTCAAAAAAGATACCAACCACAGAAGCGCTGTGTGATCCAGCCATTCCGCGTCAGAACTGAAAGCAGGGTCTCGCCCGTGTCCATAGCAGGATGATCCACAATAGCCAGGATGGGGGAGCAGCCCACACGCCCACTGACGGCTGAGTGGACGAGCAGAACACAGTGTATGAAATGGAGAACCACCAGGACCGACTGTAGAGCCCAGGCAGCTCTGCCCCACGCCACGCGGCCGCCTGCATGGGAGGGGAGCTCGGGGAGAGTGGACACGTGTGTATGTGTGCCTGAGTCCCTTAACTGCTCACCTGAAACGGTCACAACATCGTTAATGCGCTGTACCCCAACGTAACATTTTTAAAACATTTAATTTAAAATTTTTTAATTAAAGTTTTAAAAATCACAGTGGACACAGATGATGAGATATTGCTGTTGTTCAGTCAGTCAGTTGCGTCTGAATTTAATTCAGATGTCCATTGTATCTACTGCTGCGGGCAAGAATCCCTTAGAAGAAATGGTGTAGCCTTTCATGATCAACAAAGGGGTCCGAAATTCAGTACTTCTGTGCAACACAAAAATGACAGAATGATCTCAGTTTGTTTCCGAGGCGAACCATTCAGCATCGCGGTAACCCACGTCTATGCTCCAACTACTAATGCCAGAGAAGATGAACTCAAACGGTTCTATGAAGACCTACAAGACCTTCTAGAACTAACACACACACACACACAAAGATGTCCTTTTCATCATAGGGGCCTGGAATGCAAAAGTAGGAAGTCAAAAGATGGAATACTATGCAGCCTTAGGAAGGAAGGGAATCTGAGGTGTCTTACAAATGCTGAGGACTTAGCTAAGTGAAATAAGGCAGTCACAGGAGGACAAATCTCACGTAATCCCGATCATACGAAGCACCTAGATGAGTCAGTTCACAGAGACCCAGTGGAGGGTGTCGGGGGCGGGCAGATGGGCCCAGAGTTCCTGTTTGGGAAGACGGAAAAGTCCTAGGGATGGATGGTGGCGTTCTTTTCAGAACAGTCTGAATGTGCTCAGTCATACACAGCCGTGCACCTGAAAAATGGTCACACTGGTAAGTTTTATGTGTTTGAAAGTGTTAGTCACTCAGTCGTGTCTGACTCTCTGCGACCCCATAGACTGTGGCCCACAGGCTCCGCTGTCCATGGGACCCTCCAGGCAAGACTGCTGGAGCGGGCTCTCATTCCCTGCTCCGGGGCATCTCCCCCACCCAGGGACTGAACCCGGGTCTCCTGCACTGCAGGCAGATTCTTGGTCATCTGAGCCACCGGGGATATATATAGTTACCACAGTAACATATTTTTTCTTTCAAATGTGCCTGAACGGCTCGTGTGACTTCTGCAACTTTAAGAGTGTTCTCCTCGCACCATCCTGGCGGGCTTGGCATCAGCAGCTGTGTTTCCTCTGTGGAGCGTTTACGGGGCTTTTGCATCAGAAGCGGGGACTTGCTCTGTTGCCATGGAAACTGCAGCAGCATGGGGAAGGGGAAGGGGCTGTAAAGGAGCAGAAAGAGCCGTGGAGGCGGGGACTCTCCGAGCTCTGGACTCACACGGTGTGTCTGCTTTGTAGTAAACCGACTGGGTGAAAATGTGGCCCTTTGTCCCCAGTAAAACAGTCGCCCTTCCTCCCCCAGAGGGAAGCTCCAGGACAGCGGTGCACCCGCAGTGTCCCGCCCAGGGCTGGATGTGGGGGAGGTGGTCTTCTCCATGGTCCTCCTCAGAGCGCCACTTGCCTGCGGAAAAGGGCCCCTCGGTCGTGTCTGACTCTTCGCGACCCCAGGGACTGTAGCCCGCAGGCTCCTCTGTCCGTGGGGTTTTCCAGGCAGGAATACGGGAGTGGGTGGCCGCGCCCTCCTCCAGGGGATCTTCCCAGCCCAGGAACAGAACCCGTGTCTTCTGCACTGTGGGCAGATTCTTCACCGTATGGGCCACCAGAACTTGGGATGAAACAGATTCTCACGTAAGACAGAGTCTCTGGGGACTTTCCAGGTGGCCCAGTGACTAAGAATCCCCCTGGCAAGGCAGACGGGCTTCCCTGGTGGCTGAGCTGGTTAAGAATCCACCTGCGATGCGGGAGACCTGGGTTCGATCCCCGGGTTGGGAAGATCCCTGGGCTGGGCAGATCCCCTGAAGAAGGAAGAGGCTACCCACTCCAGTATTCTGGCCTGGAGAATCCCATGGACTGTATAGTCCATGGGGTCACCAAGAGTCAGACCCGACAGAGGAACTTTCACTTTCCCTCTGCAAGGCTGGGGATGCAGGTTCGATCCCTGGTCGGGAAACTGAGGTCCCACATGCCCTGAGCGACTAAGCTGAACTGCCACAACTAAAGAGCCCACAAGCTATAGCTAAAGATTCTCCATGCCGCAACTAAGCAGAGGCAGCCAGACACATAGTAAGCCACAAGGGCATATCTGTCTCTTTAAAAAGGACAGCGTCTCTCTGGAGCTGGCTTTCCTTCAGTCTTTTGAGTGAAATCTCTGGAAGAGGAGTACAGTCACATCAGCTCTCCTTAGCACTGTTGTTTACTCACTCAGCCGTGTCTGATTCTTTGCGACCCGTAGACTGTAGCCCACCGGGCTCCTCCGTCCGTGGGATTCTCCAGGAAAGAATACTGGAGCGGGTTGCTGTTTCCTTCTCCAGGGGATCTTCCTGACCCAGGGATCGAACCCAGGTCTCCCACATTGCAGGCAGATGCTTTACCTTCTGAGCCACCAGGGAAGCCCCTCCTTAGCGTCTTGGCTTCTGAAACGAGATTTTTTTGCCACTGGTATTCGAGTCAAGTGCAGATTCGAATTGTTTCAGCTCTCTTATCTAACGGTGACCCTAAGTGTGGACCAGAGAAACGCCTCTTTATTAAGGAACTGTTCATCTGCTCAGTCAGTTGGCGTATCGGTTATCTTTTGCTGTGTAACAAACGATCACAAACTCAGAGACTTGCAGCTGCGCTCACTGTCTCAGTTACAACTGGGAGTGAGCATCTTGCTTCCCTCACCATATTTCAGTGGGCCCCACACGCTGCAGCGGAGGGGTCAGCTGGTCAGCTTCCACCTCCAGAGGTTCTCCTGATTTGAGACTTAAATGCCTGAGCTCCACATACTTTGCCATGAATCAAGAGGATTTAATGGTTTTCTTGAAAGCAGCTCAACACAGCTAATGACTTGGAGACACCCATTTCCGGTAGAGAAAATGGCGTCAAGTTAAGAGTCTTTTGGGCAGATAGTAACCTCTGGAATAGACTTAAACAAATGTCCTTCCAGTTTTAGGGCACCCAGTCTCATTCCTCTGATTGTTTAGGGCAGTGGCCCATGGTGCTGAATACCTGTTGTTGTGCCTGGCGCGCAGGACGTGCTCAGTTGGTGTCCGTGGAGCAGAACACCTGAGCTGCGTCCCACATGTCGCTGTCTAGCAGCCGGAGCAACTTCAGCGGGGTTACACGTCAGCTGACTCTGCACATGTGCAGACACGTTCGTAGGTATCACTCACCATCTGTAAAGGTAGGGCTGCCTGTGGCTCTTTGCCGCCCTGCACATAGGATCGTCAGCACCAACTTTCTAGATTCCATGTGTATGTGTTAAGATGCAGTATTTGTCTCTCTCTTCCCGGCTTACTTCATTCTGTATAATAGCTCTAGGTTCATCCACCTCCTTAGAACTGACTCAGTGTGTTCCTTTTATAGCCGAGTGATATTGCCCTGTGTTTATGCACTACAACCTCCTTAGTTTGTCAGGGGAAGGAGAGGGTGGGACAGTCTGAGAGAGGAGCACTGAAACATATACATGACCGTATGTAAAAGAGAGAGCCAGGGGGAATTTGCTGTAAGATGCAGGGAGCCCAAAGCCGCTGCTCTGGGACAGCCTAGAGGAGTGGGGAGCGGGTTCAGGAGAGGGGGGACACACGTATACCTGTGGGCGATTCCTGGGGACGTCTGGCAGAAACCCACACAGCCTCGTAAAGTAATTATCATATAATTTTAAGACAGTTTTTTAAAGCCGGGTTGCATCATCACCGTGAAGGCACTGCCGCTGCGCCCTAAGGGTGTGGTCCCCTGGCAGCTCCACGTCCCCAGAGCAGGGGGCCCGCCTTCAGTCTCTGCTTGGGGTACCAGAGCTCACATGCCGCAGCTCAGAGATCCTGTGTGATGCAACCAAGACCCGGTGCAGCCAGATAAATAAATGCAAATAGCTTTTAAAAAGATGTGGTCCATACGTCCCGTCTCTCTGGTGTCGTCCCTGAATTCCTTCCACACTGACCGGTGGAGCCCCCTCTGCCTGAAGGATATGGTGTGGCGTGGTCCTTCCCTGTGACCAGAGTGAATCCATGGGTGGTTTTTTTTTTTTTTCCCCCAGGGAGAAAAACAGGCAAGTTTTCCTTTGAGAACATGTAAGGAGGCCGGGAGGCCAACAGAGAAGGTGGAAAAATGGACAGTGTGGTCTCGTTTAGGAGACATAGCGCAGGAAGGAAGTTCAGGACTTTGTTGTGTTTGGAGGGGTGTGAAGGAGGACAAAGCAACGCTGGACACGTGCATGCTTAGTCGTGTCCGGCTCTGCGACCCCATGGACCGTAGCCCACCAGGCTTCTCTCTCCTCCACTGTCTGCCAGAGTTTGCTCAAGTTCACGTCCATTGAGTGGGTGATGCCATCCAACTATCTCATCCTCTGTGCCTCCCTTCTCCTCCTGCCCTCAATCTTTCCCAGCATCAGGGTCTTTTCCAGTGAGTCGGCTCTTCGCATCAGGTGGCCAAAGTACTGGAGTTTCAGCTTCAGCATCAGTCCTTCCAGTGAATATTCAGGGTTGATTTCCTTTAAGTTTGACTGGTCTGATCTCCTTGCTGTCCAGGGGACTCGCGACAGTCTTCTCCAACACCACAGTTCAAAAGCATCAATTCTTCAGCGCTCAGCCTTCTTTATGGTCCAACTCTCACATCCATGTATGACTACTGGAAAAACCATAGCTTTGACTATTCAGACTTTTGTAGAAAATATGATGTTTCTGCTTTGTAATACACTGTCTAGGTTTGCCATAGCTTTCCTTCCAAGGAGCAAGCGTCTTTTAATTTTATTTCAGCAACGTGTAGACTGCATTTATTTATTAACGTCTCTATCAACATGTTACTCAATGTGTATTAGGTGTGGGCATAAAACATGATGGAGATACAGTGATAACAGATGACAAGCTCCTGCATTCACAGAAACCCTAAGTAAATAAGCAATTGTCCTGAAAACAGTTCCATAAGGTGCCTGTTCCTATTTCCCTTTCTAGCCCCTATGCCAGGAAGAGTGCCTGGCACACAGTGGGAGTCACTGAGTCTGTGAGCGAGTGAGGAGGACGTCCGTACCGCCAGGGCTTGCGGTAGGTCAGCAGCTCCTTTAAAAAGGTCTGCAGAGCCAGTGCGGCCATCCCTTCCCGTCTCCCCCACCGCCCTTCTGCTACACTCTTTCCCGTTTTAACGCGCGTAAAGGACTTAACGGACCCAGTGCTGTCCAGCCAGCGGCATGGAGAGTTTACCATGATTCCCCCGGCCCTGAAACCGGGCTGGAAGTCCCATCAGGCAGCCTGGGCTCCTCCGTCGCTAATGGGCCAAGGCTGTTGCCATGGAAACTGCAGCCGGAGCCGGGGAGACTGGAAGGTTCCGTGATTCGGCTCCAGGTGCGGTGTGGTTTCATCAGCGTGGTGGTCCAGCATACAGTAGGAACTTAGTATTTGTGACTGGAGGGATCACCGTGTCTCAGGGGTCACCCTCTGGGTGGGAGGCGGAGGGGTGCCGCGCACCTCGTTTTCCCTTGTACTTGGAGAGCGTTCTCCTTGGGAGGTGGGCATCTATATAGTCAGCGTTGGAGTCCATCCGTCATCCCTGGACGGCGCCTCCTGCCCGTCTGGTTATCTGTTGTTTTCTGCATCTTGTGAGCTTTGGTCTTCCTGGGGGAGAGCTTGCTCACAGACGGCCCCACCGAGGGCTGCCTGCGTCTTAGAGATAGCTGTGTGCATGCTCAGTTGCTCGGTCCTGTCCAGCTCTTGGCTATCCCGTGGACTGTAGCCCGCCAGGCTCCTCTGTCCTTGGGATTCCCCAGGCAAGAACTCTGGAGTGGGTTGGCATTTCCTTCTCCAGGGGGTCTTCCCCACCCAGGGATTGAGCCCTCTTCTCCTGAGCCTCCTGGATTGCAGGCAGGTTCTTTCCCCGCCGAGCCCTTGGGGAAGTGCGAAGCACTCACCTACAAGCATCTCTGAGCCTCCCAGGCCAGCCCTCCCATGCCAAGCCCCTTCTTCGGCTGCCCTGGGTCATCCCAGGGCCAGGTTCCAGGTGCTAGAGCCCAAAGCCTGGGGAGTTACTCAAACTAGCCAGCGCTGAACCGTTCATCCTCTCCCATGGAGACCCCAGTGAAGGACCGGCTAGACTTGCCCCTCCCTCCCGAGCCCTGGAACCCCCGCCCCGACCCGTGGCCCCGAACGACTTGCCCCTTCCTGGTGGAAAGGCGGGTGATAAAGATCTCTCAGTGGCATTAGCCTCTCTGAGCCCCTCTGCTAACTGCTAAGTGGCTTCAGTTGTGTCTGACTCTGTGCGACCCCATAGATGGCAGCCCACCAGGCTCCGCCGTCCCTGGGATTCTCCAGGCAAGAACACTGGAGTGGGTTGCCATTTCCTTCTCCAATGCATGAAAGTGAAAAGTGAAAGTGAAGTCGCTCAGTCGTGTCCAACCCTCAGCGACCCCATGGACTGCAGCACGCCAGGCTCCTCCGTCCATGGGAGTTTCCAGGCAAGAGTACTGGAGTGGGGTGCCGTCGCCTTCTCCGCTGAGCCCCTCAGTGACCCACATAAATTAACCCCCTTGGGGAACAATGAGCACCCCCCAGGACCCACCCCCTCCCCTGGAGGGACCGTCCCTCCAGTCTCCCGGGGCGGTTCCCATGACCCGTCCTCTTTCACGCAGGTCTGTGCTCCAGCATCACCGCCTCTGGCCACCAGGTCTAACCAGAGCGGCCCCCTCCTTTCCGCTCTCCATTCTTTCCTATCCCAAAGCCGTGCCTCCCCTGGCGGTGTACTAGGACTGTCTGTCTCACCCGGAAACCCGCTTTCTGCTTCGACAGCTGTCTGCTCCTGCTGGGGGCCCATGGGCCTTCCTCTCCAGAAGACAGTGCTTACACCCACCGCTCTTTCCAACAAGTGGGCTTTCTTTCAGAGTCCACAGATACCCAAGTGGTGAAATTTTTGACACTGCTCCAAAATGCATTTATTTTTTAACTTTTTTTTTTGGCCTTGCCAAGTGGTATGTGGGATCTCAGTTCCCCAATCAGAGATCATTTCCCTTCAGTGGAAGCACAGAGTCTTAACCACTGGACCACCAGGCAAGTCCCCCAAAACTTTATTGTGAAAAAAGACAACGTACTGACATATTATTTACATACAACAAAATGCAGCCGTTGCCAGGATACAACTAATGGGTTCTGGCAAATGTACGTAAGTATGTGATCAACCCCACAGTCCAGATGTAGGACATTCCAGGAACTCATTTTCTTGTACTTTTGTATTTTTTCTCTTTCTTTTTATTTTTTAAATTATGAAAGTATGATAACATCTTTACAGGAGACTTGGAAAATACAGGACAAAGTTACATAGAGTTCCACTATATATTACAATTTTTAGGTAAATAAATAAAGATCTTTAGTTGAAGTTTCGATATCAAGAGCTCAAAAATTAAGAGAGTGAATAGACAGAAAGCTAGGATAGTAGGAAAGCACTTTGAACCAATTCAGCATAATAAAGATTCATACAGTTTTCACAGAAGGGCAGGATACAAATTCTATTCAAGTTCCCATAGACTGTAAACTAGGAGACACTGGGTCATATCCCAGTGCAAAATTTCATGGTCTAAAGGTATTGAAATCGTACAGAGTCTGTTTTCTTATCACTGTGGAATTGTGTTAGAAATCACTATCAAAAGATATTTGAGAATAACCCACATATGTTAAAGTGCAGTGTGACATTCACCAAGAGAGGTCTTTGACTTAGCCATGGAAAGCCTCAGTAACGTTCAGTTCAGTTCAGTTCAGTCGCTCAGTCGTGTCCGACTCTTTGCGACCCCATGAATTGCAGCACGCCAGGCCTCCCTGTCCATCACCAACTCCCAGAGTTCACTCAAACTCAAGTCCATTGAGTCCGTGATGCCATCCAGCCATCTCATCCTGGGTCGTCCCCTTCTCCTCCTGCCCCCAATCCCTCCCAGCATCAGAGTCTTTTCCAATGAGTCAACTCTTCGCATGAGGTGGCCAAAGTACTGGAGTTTCAGCTTCAGCATCAGTCCTTCCAATGAACACCCAGGACTGATCTCCTTTAGGATGGACTGGTTGGAGCTCCTTGCAGTCCAAGGGACTCTCAAGAGTCTTCTCCAACACCACAGTTCAAAAGCATCAATTCTTCGGTGCTCAGCTTTCTTCACAGTCCAACTCTCACATCCATACATGACCACTGGAAAAACCATAGCCTTGACTAGACGGACCTTTGTTGGCAAAGTAATGTCTGTTTTTGAATATGCTATCTAGGTTGGTCATAACTTTCCTTCCCAGGAGTAAGCGTCTTTTAATTTCATGGCTGCAGTCACCATCTGCAGTGATTTTGGAGCCCCCAAAAATAAAGTCTGACACTGTATCCACTGTTTCCCCATCTATTTCCCATGAAGTGATGGGACCAGATGCCATGATCTTCGTTTTCTGAATGTTGAGCTTTAAGCCAACTTTTTCACTCTCCTCTTTCACTTTCATCAAGAGGCTTTATAGTTCCTCTTCACTTTCTGCCATAAGGGTGGTGTCATCTGCATATCTGAGGTGATTGATATTTCTCCCAGCAATCTTGATTCCAGCTTGTGTTTCTTCCAGTCCAGCGTTTCTCATGATGTACTCTGCATATAAGTTAAATAAGCAGGGTGACAATATACAGCCTTGATGTACTCCTTTTCCTATTTGGAACCAGTCTGTTGTTCCATGTCCAATTCTAACTGTTGCTTCCTGACCTGCATACAGCTTTCTGAGGAGGCAGGTCAGGTGGTCTGG
This sequence comes from Ovis canadensis, assembly GCF_042477335.2. Lineage (NCBI taxonomy): Eukaryota > Metazoa > Chordata > Mammalia > Artiodactyla > Bovidae > Ovis > Ovis canadensis. The sequence goes on from NC_091258.1 coordinate 78,577,170, forward strand.
TATTCCCATCTCTCTCAGAATTTTCCACAGTTTATTGTGATCCACACAGTCAAAGGCTTTGGCAGAGTCAATAAAGCAGAAATAGATATTTTTCTGGAACTCTTGCTTTTTCGATGATCCAGCGGATGTTGGCAATTTGATCTCTGGTTCCTCTGCCTTTTCTAAAACCAGCTTGAGCATCTGGAAGTTCACAGTTCATGTATTGCTGAAGCCTGGCTTGGAGAATTTTGAGCATTACTTTTCTAGTGTGTGAGATGAGTGCAATTGTGCAGTAGTTTGAGCATTCTCTGGCATTGCCTTTCTTTGGCATTGGAATGAAAACTGGGCTTTTCCAGTGCTGTGGCCACTGCTGAGTTTTCCAAATTTGCTGGCATATTGAGTGCAGCACTTTCACAGCATCATCTTTCAGGATTTGAAATAGCTCAACTGGAATTCTATCACCTCCATTAGCTTTGTTCATAGTGATGCTTTCTAAGGCCCACTTGACTTCACATTCCAGAATGTCTGGCTCTAGGTAATGTTAGAAGACTGGAAAGAAAAAAAACCACACACACACACATACACACACACAGAGGATGATTGCAGAGAAGAAAGCATTAAAATGAGAAATTAGAATGAGAAGAAGGGTGCGTTTCTGTAGAGTAGACAGTCCACCTGTCACCGGTGAGACACGGTTGTTGGATGGGGGTTGACTGCCTCCCCCCCAGCCCCACCCCCGGCCATCTCTGGGAAGGACTCTCTCTCTTTCTCCTCTCACAGAGTTCTGTGCAGGGTGAACCCACAGCGCATATTTATTTACAGATATTTATAGGATAAATTATCAGACGGAAGCGTCGCCAAGCAGACCCGAATCTCTACAGGAAAAAATATAGTAGAGGAGGAAAAAATAATTTTCTCTCTGCCCTCTGAGTTCTTGGCTGAGACCCCTGTAGTAAAAGATTAATGACAGGGAAAACAGAAGTTTATTGCCATGGGAGAGAATCAGGGGAGATGAATAGCTCCCTGAGGGGCCTAGAGTTTAGGTTAAATACCATCTCAACAGGGGACGTGGGGCTGGACGCTGTGAGTGACCTTCAGGAGAGATGAATGGTCCCTTAGAAGAATGTTGTTCAGTCGCTCAGTCGTGTCCGCCTCTTTCTGCGACCCCATGGACTGCAGCCCGCCAGGCTGCTCTGTCCATGGGATTCTCCAGGCGAGAATGCTGGGGTGGGTGGCCATTTCCCCCTCCAGAGCATCTTCGCGACCCAGGGATCGAACGCGATGCTCTTGTGTCTCCTGCACTGGCGGGCGGGGTCTTTACTGCCGACCCACAAGGGCAGCCCCCTTAGAACAGACAAGCAATACAACAGAGAGACGCTGATGAAGTTTGCCGGGTTGTGGTGGCTGCTTCGGGTCTCCCCTCTGTGAGTTGGAAGCAGTCTTTCCTGGGTGAGGAAACTCCCTGGAGGGGACTTGGGGCACGTGGGTTCCCTTTAGGAAGATCCGCCTTTCGGCCAAGTTCGGGGAAGGCCTGTCCCTGCGCTTGCCGTTTTCAAGTGCCTGCAGCTCAGTGACCAAAGTGACGAAGTCGCGCTGTTGGGGGCAGCCTATCCCGAACTCCTCACGGTCACAGGCCGGGGGATGGCCCGTTCTGCTGACCGTGTCTTGTGCGTCAACTCGCCCGAGCAGGCACCCAGGAAACATTTGTTGAATGAATAAGTGAAAGAACAGACGAAAATGTAAGGAGGCCTCTCGGTGTGTATGACACAGGGTCCACGTGAGAGGTGGGGCTTTGTAGACTCTGGGGGGCTCAGGGCCGCGTTCTGGCCCTTGCTCAGAGTGTCAGAGAATGGGGAGGCCGGCACAGCCATGGCGGGGGCGCCTCCAGACCGAGAGCCTCCCGGGCCTCCCTACCCCTCACTCAGACTGGCTGCTCAGCCCTCACATCAGCCCGCTTCCTCCTCCGGGCTCTTGGGTACCTTAGCAACCCGGGCAAGCTCAATCTGTTGCCACGGAAACAACTGCCAAGAGGAGCAGCGGGATGTAGCTGAGAATCAGCAGAGTGGGCCTCGGAGGGTGGAATATTCTGGAATCTTGTATCAGACTGAGGGTTTAAAGCCCCTGCCGAGAATCCTCTGGTTTCACGTTGGTTGTCTGCGAGTAACTAGAAATGCGTGTTCTCTGGGGCGCTTCCGAGGGCACTAGCGCATGGTGCAGCTGCTGCGGATAACCGTATGGAGGCGCGTCAGAAAACGAGGCCCAGAACGCCCACGTGTGGATGGGCGCTCAGCCGTGTCCCACTCTGTGTGACCCCACGGACTGTGGCCCGCCAGGCTCCTCTGTCCATGGGGTTCTCCAGGCGAGGATCCTGGAGGGGGTTGCCATTTCCTCCTCCAGGGGATCTTCCCGACCCAGGGATCGAACCCGGGTCTGCTGTGCCTCTTGCGTGGCGGGCGAATTCTTTCCCCGCTGAGCCGCTGGAGAAAGCCTGGAGCAGCAGGGAATTCCATCTCTGAGCGTGTAGACCCCAGAGGATTGAAAGCAGGGACTCAGACGTTTGTGCACCCATGTTCATAGAAGAGTTATTCCCAGTGTCCAGAAGGCGTCGGCAAGCCAAGTGTCCATCCGCAGTGGATGGACACACAATGTGCTGTGTACACGCACCGGAATATTTATCCCGCCCCCAAAGGAAGGACATTCTGACAAAACGCTACGGCCTAGGGGAGCTTGAGGACGCCAAGCTCGGTGACATTAGTCAGTCACAGAAGGACGGAGACTGCGTGACTGCTCTCACGTGAGGCCCCTAGACTGCGGTAGAGACAGAAAGCGGGGTGGCGGGGGCCGGACTGGGAGGGAGGGGGCTTTACTGCGTGGAGGGGACAGGGTGTCAGCCGGGGAGGACGGAGAGAGTTCTGTGGACGGATGTGGTGACAGCTGCAACAGTGTCAGTGGACTGAGCGCCGCAGAAAGGCGCGCCTATGAAACGGTTAGGATGGTAAACTTTACGATATATGCATTTTCCTGTCTTAATGTGGCTCTGTGTGCGTGTGTGTGTGTGCGTGTGTGCGTGTGCATGCATGTGTGGCTGTATGTGCGCACACGTGTGTGTGCATGCGTTGTGGCTGTGCGTGCACACGTGTGTTTGTGTGCGCGCGCGTGTGCATGCGTGTGCACGTGTGGCTGTATGTGCGCACACGTGTTTGTGTATGTGTGTGGCTGTATGTGCGTGTGTGCGCGTGTGTCTGTGCACACGTGTGTTTGTGTGCACGTGTGTGTGGCTGTGTGCGTGTGCACATGTGTGTGCACGTGTGTGCGTGTGTGTGCGCGCGCGTGTTATTGTCTGCCTGGCTGCATAGGGTTTAGTTGCAGTCCTCAGGGATGCAAAGAGTCTGACGCGAGTGACCGCTGAGCCACCAGCAGCACCATTCACTCCCTGCTCTGGGGCCGCAGAGCCCCCTTCGGCCAGGGAGACGGCCACACCGCCCCCGCCTCAAAAAGTGTCCACTGCACCTGCCCCCACCGCCCCCATCGTCATCCACGTGTCTCATGTGTCCAGGGACACCCAGCCGAGGCGGAGACCACAGGCGGCGAGAGGTGCTGACTGCATGTAGGATGTGGTGAAAGGCGTTCATCTTCTGATGATCGGATTAATGTGCCTAATCTCCTAATAACCATGAGCGCCACGACTGCAGGGAGCTTGTCTGTCTGGGGGCCTGGCTCATAGCAGAAGCTCCATCAGGATCCATGCTAGTCATTTATTAAGAAAGCCCAGTGGGACTTCCCTGTGGTCCCGTGGCTAAGACTCCGCTCTCCCAGTGCAGGGGGCCCAGGCTCAGTCCCCGGTCGGGGAACTGGGTCCCACACGCCACTGCTGAGACCTGGCACGGCCAGATACATGTTTTTTAGGGAAGAAAAGGAAGGATGCCCAGGATCTCGTGAGGCTTTGCCTGAGCTGGCTGCCGAGTGGACGTCCCCTCCTAACCTCTGTGTCCGTCGCTGACTGCCTTGCTGTTTCCAGCAGGTGTCTCGCGGTTCCTGCTTCAGGGCCTTTGCTCTTACCGTCCCCTCTGCCTAGATCTCGCTACTCTTTTTTCAGAGAGCTCAGGGTTTCCTCCCCCTCATTCAGCTTCCTGCTCAGATGTTACCCTTGTTGTTCAGTCGCTCAGTCGTGTCTGACTCTTTGCAACCCCATGGGCTGCGGCACGCCAGGCTTCCCTGTCCTTCTCCAGCTCCCGGAGCTTGCTCAAACTCACGTCCATTGAGTCAGTGATGCCATCCAGCCATCTCATCCTCTGTCACCCGCTTCTCCTCCCACCTTCAATCTTTCCCAGCATCAGGGGCTTTTCCAGTGAGTCAGTTCTTTGCATCAGGTGGCCAAAGTATTGGAGTTTCAGCTTCAGCATCAGTCCTTCCAGTGAATATTCAGAGTTGACTTCCTTTTGGATTGACTGGTTTGATCTCCTTGCAGTCCACGGGCCTCTCGAGAGTCTTCCCCAGCACCTTAGCGTGTATCTAAAACAGTCCCTCCTGTCAGAGAGCTTGTCGACCTTTTTCTTTTTTAGAAATTTGTGTTGGAGTAGAGCTGATTTACAACGTAGAGTTAATTTCATGTGTATGATAGTGAACCAGTTAACCACGTAAGCCGGTGGCTTCCCTGGTGGCTCAGATGGTAAAGAGTCTGCCTGCAGCTCAGGAGACCTGAGTTCAATCAAGAAGATCCCCCGGAGAAGGGAATGGCAACTCGATCCAGTATTCTTGCAAAGTGTCAGACACGCCTGAGTGACTAGCACTGCCACTTTTCATACAGATGTCCGCCCTTTTTAAAGTCTTTTCGCCTGTGGACCTTCAGAGTGTTGAACGGAGTTCCCTGAGCTGTACAGCAGGTCCTTATTGGTTATCTGCTGCGCAGAGAGCGGTGTGTGCACTTAAGTCCCAGCCTCCCAGTTTACCCCTCACCTCCTTCCCGCCTGGTAACCATGAGTTTCTTTTCTGCCTCTGTGACTCTTCTTCTGCTCTGTGAAGAAGTTCATTTGTACTTTTTTTTTTAGGTTCCACATATACACAGTATCACGTACTTTGTCTCTCTGTGTCTGCCTTGCTTCCCTCAGTGTGACGGCCTCTAGGTCCGTCCACGTGGCTGCAGAGGGCACGACTGCATTCCCTTCTGTGGCGGCACAGTGCCCATCGCGTATGGACCGCCTCTTCTTGGAATGTTCCTCTGCCTGGACATCTAGGTTGTTCCCGTGCGCTGGCTATCGTGAGCAGCGATGCTACGAACACAGGGGGTCTGCGTATCTTTTCCAGCGACGGTTTCCTCCGGGGCCATGCCCAGGAGCGGGGTTGCTGGGCCACGGGGTAGCTCTCCTCCATCGCTGGCCTTGCGCTCACCCTTCTGCTCATCCTCCAGCTCCCCCGCACCAGGGCAGGCTCACGGGCTGGGCTCACAGGCTCAACGGCAGAGGCACAGGCTGCCATTTCCCCAAGACTAGTCGCCTACCTGCCCCCCGGAAGATACTAGTCCCCTGTGCCCTTTGTTCAGGAAAGAGCCTGACGCTGGGGATGAACGCACATTTCTCCCGCTGGGACAAAGCACAGGGTAGAAACCTATGTGACTGAAATTGATTCTCTGGCCAGAGACCGGGGCCTGGCATGCCGAAGAGCCCGGTCGGTATTTACCGAGCGCCCTGATGCATTCTGAGGGCGGAGGGCGCTGTTATGCTGGGGGCTGCGGGAGCTGCCGGCTTGTAACCGAGTCTGCAGAGACCGGCGCGTGCGTGTTTCTCTTCTTCCGCACCCCGCATTGCAAGGCACCCCAAGGTGGCTGCAGCCTGGAGTGCCTTCTGCCCCCCCCCCCCGACACCCACTGCCGTCTTTCGATGAGATTAATCAACCTGAGTGCCCGCTCCCTGTCCCCAGATTGCCATCTGCCCTTAGCAACAGAGATAGGAACCGACCATCGCCATGGAAACTGCAGCCACCGTGGGGAAGGGGCGGGGCCGCGGAAGGGGCGCGGGGAGCCCAGCCTGCGAACCAGGATTTTCCAGTCTGTGGAGCCTGTTTCGAATCCTGACCTGGGACACCGTGTGCCTTCCTTAAATATTTACTGAAATAATGGAGGCCTGAGCCTCAGGGCAGGCTAGTGGGGAGCCCCCACGGCGCCACTGCCCATTTTTGCCTGTGGAGAGAGTGTAAGGTCCTTGGTGAACTGAAAGTTGGAAACCGGGAGATTTTGTGTTTGTTGTCTTTTCTTGGTTCAGGTTCCATCTCAGTGAAACTCAAAGCTCATCTGGGTGGCCTGGGCTTGCATGTCTTGAAGCAGGGCTTGGATTCCCAGCCAGAGGTTGGGCTGGGTCACTACGGTAAAAGCACCAAATCCTAGCTGCTGGACCGGTGGTCAGGGACAAGGCCCTGGCCCTTTGGGTTTGGAGAAAGGAATTGTCACAAAGACAGAAAGTGGGGAAACAAGGACTGGTGCTCAAGCTGAAGCCACCTGATGCGAAGAGCCAACTCACTGGAAAAGCCCCCGATGCTGGGAAAGACTGAGGGCCGGAGGAGAAGGGGGCGACAAAGGATGAGGTGGCTGGATGGCATCACCGACTCAGTAGGCATGAGTTTGAGCAAGCTCAGGGAGTTGGTGATGGACAGGGAGGCCTGGCATGCTGCAGTCCAGGGGGTCACAAAGAGTCAGACATAACCGAGTGACTGGGCAACACAGCAAAGAGACACGGAGAGATGGTTTTCCTCTCCGTCACTTGAGGACACGGCAGGCGGCTGGCGGGTACTAAAACGGGTTTCCCGGCGGTGCTGGTGCCTCCCTCCACCCTTCCCAGCGTCCAGAACTGTGAGAAGCTGCTGTCCGGGGCATCTTGTGAGGACAGCTCACCCTTGGCTCTGCAGACCGTCAATGCGCCGCTTTCTCAGGCAGTCCCCCCGCCCCCCAGCCCCTCCGCAAGGCCCCCAAAGCCAAGTGGAATTCCCTACAGTTACCCTGTGACCCTGGAAGAGAACGGTTGCCATGGACACAGCAGGGGTGGTCAGTGTCCAGGAGACCCATCCCTTTGCCAACCGCAGGCTGTTTGCAGGGTGTTTCCTGGATTGCGCCTCTCACCAGTGTCTCTCCAGCTTGCTTTCTGTGTCCTTATTTCCTTGGAGAGGACTCCCTCTCCTTACCCACAGCAAGAGCGGGTCTTTCTGTGTAGTCTTTTATCTTTGCCGCCTTTTACCTTGAAAGAAAAGATCCGGTCTAAAATGTCCTGGCTTTCCTCCTCCTAACAGTAAGGTATCAGTTGAGTGAATCAAACATTTAAAGATCCCATTCATTTGTTGTTTTTAACTATTTATTTTTCAAACTTTGTGTTGTACTGGGGTAGAGCCAGTTAACAATGTTGTGATCGTTTCAGGTGAACAGCAAAGGGACTCCGCCATCCATATACAGGCATCCATTCTTCCTCAAACACTACTCCCATCCAGGCTGCCACAGAACATTTTATTTTATCTTATTTTTCACACTGTGCTATAGGTTTTAAGATGCAAATTATCACAGGCAGCCTGTAAAAGAACGATGCTGTCTGCTAAATTATGGCAAAAATGTGGGGGAAGATATCTGAAAAAAAAGGTTAGAATAAATGAAACCTCCTTGTCGTCCTCTCCTCCTCTTCCTTCTTTCTATCTGCTTTCTGCCCACTTTGCCTTGCTTCTTTCTTGTGCAGGCATCACTGTGGGATTTTAGGTGCTCGGTGGTCAAAGCTTGCTGCACCGCCTGACGCTTCCTAGGACGCAACAGACAGTGGCTAGATGACCAGATACGTGAAGGAACACATCCTGCTTCTGAATGGAGTTACACAGTTTTTATATTGTTCGGCTTCCTGTCTCTCTTCCTTTCTTTCTAAACCTTTAATTATAACATAAATGTGTCCCAGATCATTAGGTAACCTGGAACTCAGTAAGCACTGAACAAACATTTGTGGTTATTTTTATCATTACTGTGGTTGTTATCAAAATTTACAGCTGCCAGATTTAACAAATGAAAATACAGGATCCTAATTAAACTTGAGTGTCAGATAAACAACGAGTACTTCCTGAGATCGCATACTTGATTACATCGTGATGATGAACACACACACACACACACACACACACACACGAGGCAGAACTTTGTGGTAACAAAACTTACACAAGAATTTTGTCCAAAGATCAGCGCTCAAAATCACAGTGATGTTCTTTCATTGCCTCCAAAACATATCTGTTTCAGATGTCAACATCAGTGCCATAATCTAGTAGACGGTAGTTTTCTTTTATCAGCTCAGTTCAGTTCATTTATTGTATAATTTACCTCTTAAAATCCACAGCCTCGAAGCAAACAGACAGCAAATGAATCTGCTTCTATAGCCTCTGCAGCAGGCACAAAAACGTATTTTAAGTATCTTCAGAGTACAGAAATACAACAATTTAAGGATGAAAGCATTACTGCAAGAGACATATCAGGCAATTGCCTTTTATGGAGTAATAGCACTAAAAATATATGTCATTTTCCAAAAGATTGGCCTAACTGGTAATCTAATTATGATAATTAGGTAATTCCGTGGTAAAATCACTCATAAATATTCTCTGAAAACCGATGGATTTTAAGTATAAAGAAATTTCTTTACATTATCCCACCAATGACAATGAATACTTTAATGAACAATGAAGTCTTTAATGAGCCCATTAAGAGAAACCAAAATTTCCTAAGACTATATGGTATGAATCAAACCTGAGTAATTCAGGAGGGAAAAAAAAAGAAAATCCGAAAACTTGTAGTATACTTTAAACTTTTTTTTTAAGATTTTTTTTTTTGGAGTGTGGACCATTTTTAAAGTCTTTATTGAATTTGTCACCAGAACACTTCTGTTTGATGTTTGAGTGTCTTGGCCATGAGGCGTGTGGAATCTAAGCTCCCCGACCAGGGGTGGAACCCGTACCTCCTGCTTTGGAAGGCAAGGTCTTTAACCAGTAGACTGCCAGAGAAGTCCCTATATTTATTACTTCTATGATGTTAAATGGTAGTGGAAACCTTCCTGTTCTGTTGCTGGGATCTACCACCTTCATGCAAGAAACTCTCTCTGCATTTGAATAAACACAAAATACCCATCGCAGGACACTTCCAAATCAGAGACTGATATTCTGTGTTACCCCAAATAGGAAACACCCCCAAACAAAGCCAGCACAGACCCTCTTCCAGACCCCAGACCATCTGAAGGAGAGCTTTCGGCCTCAGAAGGATGACAGAAGTGGTCTGTTTCAGAAAGCATCACAAAAGCGGCAGGAGGCAACAGTTTTTTTCTTCGTAAACTCGACACAGTGTTTCGGGGTTGACACTGTCCGGCTTAAGGTTTATTAACTCTAATTGCCCATCTGGAAACTGAACTGTGGACATTGACATTGTGCAGCTGGAAACACTTAGTGAAACGAGTCTGTTGGCTTGCTTTCAGTTGGGAGCGTGAAGGTGAACAGGGATGGGTGTGTCGGGCCAGTCTGCAGGCCAGGACACCCCCAAGATGTGTCTCTAGGAGCACGTCTTCAAGACTGAAAACCAGCTGCTTCTCTTTTTAAGAAACGAGGTCCTTACTGTAGCACAGGGACCTCCGCTCAGTAATCACGTGGGACGGGAGAGGAGTCGGGGGGCGAGGGGTACATGTCTGTGTAGGACTGAGTCTCTTTGCTGTCCACATGAAACCATCACAGCATTGTTTGTTAATCGGCCATACCGCAACACAAAATACAAAGCTTTACAAGGCAATAAATAAAGTCACACTTTGGAAAAAAACAACAACAACGAAAATACACTGGTAGACCCAGGGGCCAGGGGTGCCGGCTGGGAGAGGCGATGGGGACGTGGTGTTTAACCGGGACAGAGTTTCCGTTTAGGAAGGGAAGCTCTCGGGAGACGGACGGTGGTGAGGGTTTCACGACAATGTGAGTGTCCTTATTACCGCTGAACTGCACAGTTAAATATGGTTAAAATGGTGGGCTTTATGTGATGTGACTTTGACCTCCATTAAAGAAAGAATGTTTTAATAATATGTTTGCCAAAAAGAAAAAAAAAAAATCCCTGTTTTCATGGGTTTTATATCCTGTCAGACAAGAAGGCTATCAACACAGGAGCAAGTACACGAAAGAGGAATTCCTAATAGCTGCCCGTGACACAGAGAGCACACAGCAAGCCGACGCTGGGCTTCTAACTGTTCCGGAGCGGAGTCGATGGATAATGTCGTTAGTTTCTGCCGGACAGCAAAGCGAGCCCGTTGTCTGTGTGTCTATATGTTGTTGTTCTTTAGTCACTAAGTCGTGCCCAACTCTTTGCGACCCCACGGACTGTAGCCCGCCAGGCTCCTCTGTCCATGGGATCCTCCAGGCAAGAACACTGGAGTGGGTCGCCATTTCCTTCTCCAGGGGATCTCCCTGACCCGGGGATCGAACCACATCTCCCACGTTGGCAGGTGCGTGCTTTACCGTCCGTCCCACCCGGAAAGCCCCGCGTGGACAGATACCCCCTCTGTTTCGGGTTTCCTCCCCGTTCAGGTCACCGCAGAGCCCTGAGTGTGTGGCACAGCAGGTTCTCATCACGCAGCTGCCTCACACGTAGTGTCAACAGTGTGTCCGTGTCCATCCCAAGGTGGTGTGGCACAGACTGGACTCAGGGAGACTCCAGCTGCGGGAGACTCCAGAGCGGGCAAGGGAGGGGTCGAAGCAGGGAGAGCAAAGGCCCAGAGAGGCAGGAGGGGCTCTGCTGGTCTGTAGCCAGCCAGATGACCGCTGCACACGGACAGGGCCTCGGAGGGGCTGGAGAGCTCGGCTGGGCCGCAGACGTGCTGCGTGCTTAGTGGGTGCACGAGCGAGAACAGAGACACACTGAGTGTGTAGGAAGAAAGCTGCCATGTGTGCGCACATGCTCAGTCCTGTCCAGCTCTTTGCAACCCCGTGCGCTGTAGCCCACCAGGCTCCCCTGTCCCTGGGCTCTCCCAGGCCAGAACACTCGGATGGGTTGGCCATTTCCTCCCCTGGGGAATCTTCCCGACCCAGGAACTGAACCCAGGTCTCTTGCATTGGCAGGGGGATTCTTTACCACTAGCGCCACCTGGAACGCCCACATGACCCAGCAATCCCACTGCTGGGCATATACCCTGAGGAGACCATAACTGAGAAAGACACAGGTACCCCAGTGTGCACTGCAGCTTTATTAATAACAGCTAGGACATGGAGGTAAGCTAGATGCCACTGACAGATGAATGGACAGAGAAGATGGTGTATGTATATATATATATATATATGGAATATTCAGTTCAGTTCAGTTCAGTTGCTCAGTCGTGTCTGACTCTTTGCAACCCCATGAACCACAGCACGCCAGGCCTCCCTGTCCATCACTAACTCCCAGAGTCCATCCAAACCCATGTCCATTGAGTCGGTGATGCCATCCAGCCATCTCATCCTCTGTCATCCCCTTTTCCTCCTGCCCTCAATCTTTCCCAGCATCAGGGTCTTTTCAAATGAGTCAGCTCTTTGCATCAGGTGGCTTAAGTATTGGACTTTCAGCTTCAACTTCGGTCCTTTCAGTGAACACCCAGGACTGATCTCCCTTAGGATGTACTGGTTGGATCTCCTTGCAGTCCAAGGGACTCTCAAGAGTCTTCTCCAACACCACAGTTCAAAAGCATCAATTCTTTGGCACTCAGCCTTCTTCACAGTCCAACTCTTACATCCATACATGACTACTGGAAAAACCATAGCCTTGACTAGACGGACCTTAGTTGGCAAAGTAATGTCTCTACTTTTCAATATGCTATCTAGGTTGGTCATAACTTTCCTTCAAAGGAGTAAGCATCTTTTTAATTTCATGGCTGCAGTCACCATCTGCAGTAATTTTGGAGCCAGAAAAATAAAGTCTGACACTGTTTCCACTGTTTCCTCATCTATTTGCCATGAAGTGATGGGACCAGATGCCATGATCTTAGTTTTCTGAATGTTGCGTTTTAAGCCAACTTTTTCACTCTCCTCTTTCACTTTCATCAAGAGGCTCTTTAGTTCTTCTTCACTTTCTGCCATAAGGGTGGTATCATCTGCATATCTGAGGTTATTTATATTTCTCCTGGCAATCTGGATTCCAGCTTGTGTTTCTTCCAGTCCAGCGTTTCTCATGATGTACTCTGCATGTAAGTTAAATAAGCAGGGTGACAATATACAGCCTTGACGTACTCCTTTTCCTATTTGGAACCAGTCTGCTGGTCCATGTCCAGTTCTAACTGTTGCTTCCTGACCTGCACACAGGTTTCTCAAGAGGCAGGTCAGGTGGTCTGGAATAATAGTGAGCCATAAAAAAGAACACATCTAAGTCAGTTCTAGTGAGGTGGGTGAACCTAGAGCCTGTTGTCCAGACTGAAGTGAGTCAGAAAGAGAAAAACAAATATACATTAATGCATATATATGGAGTCTAGAAAGATGGTACCGATGAACCCATCTGCAGGGCAGGAGTCGAGTCGCAGACATAGAGAACAGGCTTGTGGACACAGCGGGGCAAGGAGAGGGTGGGAAGAACCGAGAGAGGAGCCTTGCAAAAATACACCGCCACGTGTAAAATAGCGGGTGGGAAGTCGCTGTACAACACAGGGACCCAGAGGGGTGGGATGGGGTGGGAGGGGGGTGGGGGGCACATGGATACCTGCGGCTGCTGGATGTGGGTGGATGGCGGAAACCAACACAACACGCTGAAGCAATTATCCTCCAACTGAAAATACGATTTTAAAAAGAAAATCTTTAAAAAAAAAGAAACTGATTTTAAAGAACGCTCTCTCCCATAAGACAGACAGGAGCGCTGCGTTAGTCTCCAGGCCTTCCGTAAGAAATCGCACAGATGGCATGGTTTAAATCGCAGAAATCCGCCGTCTCTCAGTTCTGCAGGCGGGCCTTCCTCCGTCCCGAGTCAGCAGGCTTGGTTCCCCCAAGGCCTCTCTGCTGGGCTGCCCTCTGCGCTTGTCTGTGCCCTGACGGCCTCTCAGCCTTTTTCTGAAGTTTACTGGTTTGGGGCTGTGCTGGGTTTTCGTTGCTGGGAGGGCGTTTCTTCAGCTCTGCCGAGCGGGCGGGCGCTCCTCTCCGGTCGCCGTGGCTTCCAGTCGCTGTGGCTTCTGCCGGGAGCCGGGCTCCGGGGGCTCGGACTGCAGCGGTCCCGGCTCTGCTCTAGAGCTCCGGCTCAGTAGCTGTGGCTGCTCCTCAGCATGCGACTTCCTCCCGGTGCAGGGATCGAACGCACGCCCCCTGCGTTGGCCTCACACTGAGCCTCCACGGAAGCCTCCTCCTCTTATCCTTAAAAGGAGGTGCAGCCACTGAATCAGGGCCCACCCATCGGACCTTGTTCTAAGTGAGTCACCTCTTTAAAACCCTGTCCCTGGGCCGACGCATTGGAAAACACCCTGATGCTGGGGAAGACTGAAGGCAGGAGAAGAGGGTGGCAGAGGATGGCATCACCACCTTGATGGACAGGAGTTTGAGGAAACTCCGGGAGATGGTGATGGACAGGGAGGCCTGGCGTGCTGCGGTCCCTGGGGTGGCGAAGAGTCGGACACGACTGAGCGGCTGGACAAGTACCGCTTCCTTCTGAAGCGCCGAAAGGGGTGTAGGATTGTGACGTGTGCATGGGGCGCCCCTAGCCAGTACAGAGCGGCCTTGCCTTCCGTGATCTCTGCTGTTCACACCTCCGCCTCTTCCTGGCACAACTGCCCAGGAGTCGAGGGGCCCGCGGAGCGAGCGGGTGCGTGGTGAGAACAGGCAGCGCTGGTGTGGGGGCGCCGGCGGGTTGCGAGTTCTGAGCCCGAGCGGGCGCCCGCGCAGGCCCACCGATGCCCCCTGAAGGTGTGGTTCTCGGGAGCGCCCCCACGTGCCGCCCCCTGGGCGCGGTGTCTGCCCTGTGCTGCGCCTACCACCCAGCGGGGACCTCGGAGACGCTCTGGGCTGTTGCCATAGAGCCCGCAGAAGGGGGAGGCGGGTCCCGGGGAGCCCGGGCCTGGAATTTTCGGAAATCTGAGGTTCCCACTGTCGGCGTCCCCGGCACACACAGGGTCCCTGAGGCGCGCTCGCTGGGAGGAGAAGCGGGCTCCTCGTGTCACGCCAGGCAGCGCGCAGCGGGGATTAGCCGCGCCCAGATGCCGGGCCTGGCCGAGGAGCCGACACTGTTCTCATGGCTTCTCTGCTGGAATGTGTTGGCTCAACTAGGACCTGAAAATCTCAGAGTGGAGCGCTTGACCGGGTGCCAGGCAGCTGTTGAAGCCCCCGTGCCTGCGTCTCGCCCGTTCCCACAGCAGCCGGGCTATGTCCTGCACAGCTGCGGTCGAAGCTTCCAGACACGCCCGGACACACAGGCGAGCAGGCCCAGAGGTGCGCCGTCCCGCACCGAGCCCGCGCCCTGCCCACGCCGAGCCCGCGCCCTGCGCGCCGCCCACAGCCCTGCTGGGCTCCTTCACACCTGCCCAGGCGGCAGCGTTCCCGCCAAGTGCCCTCCACACACAGACTGATGCAGGCAGGAGGAAGACAGGCGTTGGAGTGGCCGCGCTGCTGACCTGGGTTTCGTGGTGGCGCTGGTTTCCGGCCGGCCTTCTGCCGCTGCCGCCAAGTGCTCGGTCCTGTCCGACTCTCTGCCACCCCAGGGACAGCAGCCCGCCAGGCTCCTCTGTCTGTGGGATGCTCCAGGCAGGAATACTGCGGTGGGTTGCCATGCCGCCCTCCAGGGGGTCTTCCCAGCCCAGGGACTGAACCCAGGTCTGTTGCCTTGACAGGAGGATTATTTCCCACTGAGGCGCCTGGGAGGTCCCTGCATGGCCTTATGAAAGGAAGTGAAAGTGGTAGTCACTCAGCTGTGTCTGACTTTCTGTGACACTTCTGACCACGGGATTCTCCAGGCAGGAATACTGGAGTGGGTAGGCATGCCTTCCTCCAGGGGCTCTTCCCCACCCAGGGATGGAACCCTGGTCCCCTGAATTGCAGGCAGATTCTTTACCACCTGAACCACCAGGGAAGCCCCTCATGGCCTTATGAACCGCAGTCCCGAACTCACTGAGTCATGGACGTTAAATAAGTCCTGTTCATCACACGCTGGAAGAAAGAGAACACAGGTGGCAGAGGCAGGCCCGTCTCCTAGGTCAGGGCCCCACCTGCCGCCGCCTCCCCGGCACCCTCACCTCTCCAAGCATCGCCACCTCGGGTGCAGACAACGATGCCGAACGGCCCGGCTCACCCAGTTTTGGGAAAGAGGCAACGAATTCACACACGTTGGCGAAGACACTTAGGATCGTGTGGACACCTCCGTCTTACTGTGGCCCGTTTTCACCCACATTCCCATGTGCTTTTTCAGAAGAGCCACCCAAACCTGGAGACCACCCCTCTCTGCTCTGTCCCTCCTGGCCCTTCCTGCAAACTGCCCAGCCCTCCCGCACTGAGAGTGATTCAGGCCAGACATTCCAAGGCACAAAGACCCCCACTTCCTCCAGAGGCAGCCTCGTCAGCTGCGGCCATCTGGCCCAGAGCAGAGAGGCCGATCCAAGGCCCCACCGGGGGGCCCAGAGCAGAAGGGCGGTGAATTCCACCCTGTGAAGACTGAGCTTCTTGTGACCAAACAGCTTTCTCTAAGACCCGAGATCCCAGGATGGGGTCTGGATGGCCAGCTTCCCACACTGGGCTTATCCGCAGGACTCCGCCGGGAGGTGCTCTGTGGAGTGTCAGCCTAGCGCTGGGCCTGCTCTCAGAGGATCAGGGGAGCAGGGGTCTGTCCGAGGCTCTTTGATGACCTCAGCAGCCTTGGTTCAAGCTCTGCCACGAAGCCAGTGTCACTGAGCAGTGTCTGAAGGAGAGGATGGGTGAGGAAGATGTGTGCAAAGCTGACTCTGCGGACAGTCTCCCAGCCCCTGGGGGCGAAGGGAGGCTCTTTTTTCTGTGGGTCACGATTTTGTTCCCCACACCCGAGGACAGGCCAGTCCTGGGGCGGGGTGGGGCTCGGTTGATGTTTCTGACCGATCGATATTCAGAAAGCGTGAACTGCTGGCGCACTGCGGAGAAGACACTCAGGGTTTCCAGCCACGTCCGCAGAGGCTCCTGATGTTGGTCCTCCCCTCGGCAGATGCGCTGCGGAGGGTGACTCACAGCTGTGCCCGCAAAATGAGCATTGACCCCTGGAGGCGAAGGCCCGGTCGTTGGACGGCCGGGCCCCCTCCCGCAGCCCTCTACGCCTGGCTCATCTGGCGTCAGCCCCCTCCTCGCTGGGGCGCCCACCTGCCCCTGAAGGATGCGCAGCTCCGGCTGTTTCTATGGAAACCGCAGCTGGGCGTCAGGGAGGCGGGGGCCTGGGGACTGCACCCCGGGAGCCCTAGAACGGAATTTTCCAGGCTCTGCGGCGAGTGTGGCTTCAGTCCTGCGGCCTCGTCCGACCCGAAGCCTCGCCCTGGGCCCGTCGCAGCCTTCCCTTTCCCTTCGGCTGTCTGGCGCGCTGGATTCACCTGCGCTCGTCTCCCCACCCACCTCCCATCACACCTCTTTCCTACCCTGTAGGCAAAACTCCGAGCTGGACCACTCCGCCTCCCAGCCTCCCGGCACGCTCGGGTCTTCCCCTGTCTGCAGAGTGCGCGCGCCCTCCTAGGGACACGCCCGTGATTGGGGTGAATTGCGGTGCAGCGCGGCGGTGTTTCTGCCCTGCCCCCCGCATCCCACCCTCCTACAGAGCCGAGCGCAGCGCCCTGGGCGACACAGCGGGCGTCCCGCGGCCTGTCTGTTTTACGCACGCTGGCGAACATGCTCAGTACCACTCTCTCGAGTCTCCCTCTTCCCCGGCTGCCGTGTCCACCCGTCTGCGCTTTTATGTTTAATGTTTTATGGATTTAGTGTGTGTGTAATTAGTTGCTCGGTCGTGTCTGACTCTGCGACCCCCAGGACTGTAGCCCGCCAGGCTCGTCTGTCCATGGGATTCTTCAGGCGAGAACACTGGAGTGGGTTGCCACGCTCTTCTCCAGGGGATCTTCCCAACCCAGGGATCGAACCCGCGTCTCTTAGGCTCTGCACTGGCAGGTGGGTTCTTTATCAGCAGCGCCAACAGAAGCCCCCTATACTTATGGACAATCCCTTAAATATATTTTTGAAGATAAATGTTATAAAACTGGACCCATAGCATTAGAGTTACCAACTCAGGGAAGTCCCCTTAGCTAGTTTAAATCTCAGCTGTCATATACCTCAAAGAGATCTTACTCTTATTTAATCCTGCTGTTTGCGCCTTAGCTGCGTGATTCGCTCGCCGGTTCTGTACCTCTGATCTCTGTTCCTGCCCTGCACACAGTTTCATCCGCACCGCTTTTGTGGATCCCGCGTCCGCGCGTTAATGTACCATGTTTATTTTCCCCTTTCTGACTTCCCTTCTACTCTGTATCACAGACGCTAGGTCCATCCACGACTCTGCAAACGTCCCAGCTTCGTTCCTTTTGCTCTTTGACATAAATCACAGCAGTATCTTTTTGGACCCGCCTCCTAGACTAATGAAAAAAAAAAAAAAAGACAAAAATGAATGAGGCCTAATTAAGGACATTTTTAGGGGCCCAGCCGAGTGGTGGTGAGCACATTGACACGGCTGTGCGAGCGTGCTGTCCGTGTTCAGAGCTCTTCATCTCCTAAACCCGAAACTCTGCCGCTTGAACACCCACTCCGCGCCAGGAGCACCGCCCTGCTTTCTGCCTCTCTGAGTTCGACATCTTAAGGACTTCATGGAAGAGGCATCAGATGGTACTCAGCAGTCTCTCAGCGAAGTCATCTCACTTAGCCTAATGCCCTCGAGGTCCAGCCGTGTGGTCGCAGGTGTCAGAGTTGCCTTTGTTTCTAAGACTGAGTCATATTCCATCATGTGGACGCACCATGCTGTGTGTATCCACTCATTCACCAGCAGACACTAGAGCTGCTTCTGCCTTTCAGCTGTTGTGATTACAGCTACTATGAACGTGGGTGTACGGGTATTGTTTGGAGACCCTCCTTTTAATTCCTCTGGGTATATATTTTGAAGCTCCAGTGCTTTGGCCACCTGCTGTGAAGAGCCGACTCATTGGGAAAGACCCTGATGCTGGGAAAGACTGAGGGCAGGAGGAGAAGGGGTCGGCAGAGGATGAGATGGTTGGATGGCATCACCGACTCAATGGACGTGAGTTTGAGCAAGCTCTAGGAGTTAGTGATGGACAGGGAGGCCTGGCGTGCTGCAGTCCACGGGGTCGCAAAGAGCTGGACACGACTGAGCGACTGAACAACAGATATACCCAGAAGTGGAGTTGCTAGATCAAAGGGTGAGTCTGTTTCTAACCTTTTGAGGCATGACCGTACTGTTTTCCCTGGTGTCTGTCCTCCCCAGCTCCTCAGTTTTAACCACAAGAACCAACTTGACTAAGATGAGTTTCCAGCTCAGCCATTTATTGTAGGAGTATTAATGCTTTTGGTGACTCTTGAGGGAAGCTTTCCTGCCAGCCTGGTGCTGTTCCCAACATTGCCCAGTGTTAAAACCACTCAATAATCGTAAAAATAATGTGTTATGTTTGGTTTAATAAGCAACACAGTAGCACTCATGCTATGCCATTCAGTCCTCGGAATTCTTTTTTAAAAAACTTTATTTGATTTTGGCTGCTCTGGGTCTTTGAGCTGCGTGTGGACGCTCTCCAGCTGTGGGGATCAGGGGCTCCTCTCCGGTTGGGGTGCGGGCTCCTCACTGCGGCGGCCTCTCTCGTTGTGGAGCACAGGCTCTGGGTGTGGTGGGCAGTGGCACAGGGGCTCAGTTGGCCCGTGGCATGTGGAGTCTTCGTGGACCAGGGACCAAAACCACGTCCCCTGCACTGGCAGGCAGACTCTTAACCACTGAGCCAGCAGGAAGTCCTCTTTGCCTTCTTTCTGGATCTTTACTGTCTGAGCCTCTGCAGAAGCCCATGGCCTTCATAGGGGGGTGGTGTAGACGGCGAGTAAGGGAAACTGACAGAGCTCAGAGCCGACCCTTGGAGAAGGGAAAGGCTGTCTGTTTCGCTGTGGCATCCACCCAGTCAACCGTTCATTCATCTAAATACCTACCCGCCCGTCTACCCATCCACCCGTCCATCCAGCATCTACCCGCCCGTCTACCCGTCCACCCGTCCATCCAGCATCTACCCGCCCATCTACACATCCACCCGTCCATCCAGCATCTACCCGCCCATCTACCCATCCACCCATCCATCCAGCATCTACCCGCCCATCTACACATCCACCCGTCCATCCAGCATCTACCCGCCCGTCTACCCATCCACCCATCCATCCATCATTCTATACAGTGATTCATTTATGCATTCTAGTGCTCATCCATCCATCCATTAGTCTAACCATCCATCGTTTCAACAGTTCATTCATGTAAATATCCACTCATCCATCCATCCATCCATCTAACCGTCATCCATCCATCCATCCTCCTAACTGTCAGTGACGCCTAACTTGGCTCCCGACATATGTTGAAGGGGTAAGTGCCGTAAATACGTTTGTGTTTGGTGCACCTAACCATCATCCATCCATCCATCCATCCATCCATCCACCTAACCATCATCCATCCATCCATCCACCCAGCCATCATGCATCCATCCACCTAACCATCATACCATCCATCCGTCCATCTAACCGTCATCCATCCACCTAACCATCATCCATCCATCCATCCATCCATCATCCATCCATCCATCCATCCATCTAACCGTCATCCATCCATCCATCCATCCACCTAACCATCATCCATCCATCCATCCATCGATCCATCCATCATCCATCCATCCATCCATCCATCTAACCGTCATCCATCCATCCATCCATCCACCTAACCATCATACCATCCATCCGTCCATCTAACCGTCATCCATCCACCTAACCATCATCCACCCATCCATCCATCCATCCATCCATCATCCATCCATCCATCCATCCATCTAACCGTCATCCATCCATCCATCCATCCACCTAACCATCATACCATCCATCCATCCATCCATCCATCCACCTAACCATCTTCCATCCATTCATCTAACCATCATCCATCCATCCATCCACCTAGCCATCATACATCCATCCACCCAACCATCATCCATCCACCCAACAATGGAAATACATCTCAAAGAAACAAAAATGTGAACACCTTAATGATACATTAGCCTATGTGTTTATTCATTAAATGTGAGCCAGATTGCACTGTGTGATTCTTCACAGCTCCCCATCTGAATCCACCTCCTTCCACTTTCTTTCTCACTCACCCCATCACACGCCTTGGCCTCCCTGCTCTTCTTCAAGCACGACAAACTTAGCCCAGCCCCGGATGTTTCCAGGTGCCCTTCTCTATGCACAGAGTGGTTGTTTCCCTAACAACTTGAAGGCTTGTACCCTCCCTTCAATCACGTCTGCTCAAATACCTCCACCTCCAGGAAGACCTCCTTGATCAGCTCAAAGATCCCCCTCCTTCACTCTCCATCTCCTCACCCTTGCATTTTACAGAACTTACCACCGTCTGGTATTTAGGTTAGATTTATGGGCTGATGCTGTCCCATAAAATGAAAGATTCAGGAGAGGGGAATCTGTCTACATTTCTGCTTTATACACCACATTTGACTCGGTGCTGACCGATCTCAGGAAATGTTTTCAGAGTAAACACGCAGTTTGGGGGAGGTGAAGAAAGCAACGAGTGGGCGTCCGGTGGTCACACACTGGGCCTTCTGTCTCGCCCTCTCATTTCCTAGATCTAGAATGAAGCATAGAAAACAGGCAGCAGCTCCGTGAATACACACGGGTGCGTGTATCTCGTTATCTCGGTTCACATGCAGTATGACTACGTGCTAAATAAATGCAGGGTGAAAGCACGAACTCATCAACTGCGGTGTAATTTCTTCAAGATCCGTAATTTCTCTCAGAGGTGGTGGAGGCTCCGGCAGCCGCTTTTTTTTTTTTCCCTCTCTCTCTGCAAAGATGGTACCACTGACGCATTCCAACGTGTGCCAAGTGTGCAGACGTGCGCACGGGCAGCTGCCCGCTCCCCCCGCCGCCTGGGGGGGCGAGGCTGACGCGCGCCCCTCCTTCCACCCGCAGCGCGGGGGCCCCACGTCGGCAGTGACGCAGGTGGGCTCGGGCTATTGCCATGGAAACCGGAGCTGCAGTGAGGAGGGGGTAAGAGGGCGCAGGGACCCCGGATGCCTCAACCTCTGCAGGCAGTCTGTGTGCATGGGATCCAGACCCCCGCCGGGCACACAGTAGGCCCTCAAGGCAGGTCTCGAAGGCCGACGGCTTAGCCCCCAGAAACCCGAGGATTCCAGCCGCCGCGCTGGCTCAGTTTCTGACAAGTTTCTGTCCCAAGTGTGTGGACGTGAGGGTGGTGGGGATCGTCCGGCCCTTTCCCTCATGAGTTCTCCTCCAGGAATTGAGACGGGGTCCAGCCCTGGACACCGGGGAAGAGTACCAACCGCCCCCGGCCACCCCGCGCTGTGGACGCGTCACCTCCCCGCAGGCCCTCCGCCTCGCGGCGGGGACAAAGGGCTCTTACCCACCTCTCGGGGCGGCTGAGGACAGACCTCCGCCCAGGGAGTCGGGCCCAGGCAGCTGGGCTCTACGACAGTGGGGGACCCAGTGAGCGAGGACCCCCAGCTGAGGCTGTTCCAGGCAGAGGGAACAGCCAGAGCAGAGCCCCCCACCCCCACCCCCCGACCCCCCGCCTCTGTAAGATCAGAGAGAGGCCGGGGTGTCGGGGACGGGGGGGGGGGGGGGGGGGGGGGGCAGGGGGCTGAAGACCTCACAACCGGCCTGCCTCAGGGGTCCCTGTGCTGGAGGGTTAATGCGCTGAGGACACCGTTCTGAAATTTTTTCTTTTTTAATTATGAAAGTATGATAACACATTTAGAGGAGACTTGGAAAAGTACAGCACAAAGTTACATGGAGTGCCGCTATATATTACAATTATCTTTCTCTGTAGATGAAGATTTTCAGTTGGAATTTCAATATCAAATTCTCAAAAACTAACAGAATGAATATGCACGGCAGTAGAAGGATATGGAGACCTGGAAAGCGCTATGAACCAACTCAACTTGATTAAGCTTTGCACAGGCTTCACACAACAGCAGGGCCCACATCCTGTTCAAGTTCCCACAGACTGTAAACCAGGAGACACTGGAACGTATCCAGGGGAGTTAAGCAAGGGGCAGACATCGCAACCGTCGTGCAGGCCTTAATATTAGCTCTGAAGTGCTGTTTTGGAAGTGAGGTCCAACAGGGCGGGGAGCCGTGCACCCCCACTTAGTCTTGCCTCCCTGGGGTGGTGCAGATGCTAAGTCGTGTCTGACTCTTCGTGACCCTGTGGACTGTAGCCCGCCAGGCTCCTCTGTGCATGAGATTTCTCAGGCAAGCATACTGGAGTGGGTTGCCAGTTCCTTCTCCAGGGGACCTTACCAACCCAAGGATCAACCCCAGGTCTCCAACTCTGCAGGGAGACTCTGCAGAAGCCTCGGGGCAGGTTTGGGGCAGTTCAGAACCTCCCTCCCCCCCAGGAGCCGTGCTGCCCGCTGCCCCTCAGAGAGGGGGCGATGGGTACAGGCCTGGGGAGGAGTAAGGTCCGATGGGGCCCCAGCACCTCTGAAGGTCCACACTCACCCACCAGTGACCCTCCCCACAAGCACTGAATAGTTGGGCTCGACCTGTGAGTGGTCGAGGGTGAGACTGCGGAAGAAAGCAGAGAGCCTCTTCCGGCTTTTTTGAACCAAGAGGCTTGCATTTTCCTTTTGTACTTCACCCTGCAAATTGTGCAGCCAGTCCTGGCTGGATGGGTCAGCCCTGAGGCCAGATGGCCGGGACCCATGGGGGCCGTGTGTGGGGAGAGTGCTTAATTGCGGGAATCCTCCCTGTCACAGGGGGCTGCTGCTGTTTAAAATATCTATTTGCTGTCAAGGGGACAGGAGGCATCGGGGTGGGGGAGGAATAGACGGATAGGAGGAGGTGGAGGCTGGGGGAGGGGACGGGGTCGGAGAGGAGGGCGAGCCGTGGACTCTGAGAAGAGTCAGGGAGGAAACGGTCCAGCAGGGACAGAGGCGGGGTGGCCTGGCTGCATCTCCCGCTGCCTGAAGGAAAGCAGATGTGGAGCCTGACCTTGACCCCGTGACCTCCTGAGGCCCTGCCCCCAGGCAGCAAGCAACCCCCAACCCTGGGGTGAACTCCTCTGACTAGGGAAGTGGGGGGCTCTTGCTGCAACCACCGCTGCGGTCAGAGAGCTGGAGAGGCCCACCTCCTAACTGTGGTTATGTTTGAAGCACCCGCAGTCTGTGAGGCTGTGGGTTCACTCTTGAGAGTGTGCCGTCTGTGGGTTTGGACAAATGGATTAATACAATGACGTGTGTCCATCCTATGGGCTTCCCAGGTAGCTTAGTTGGTAAAGAATCCGCCTGCAAGACAGGAGACTTAGGTTAAATCCCTGGCTCTAGAAAATTCGCTGAAGGAGGTTATGGTAACCCCCTCCAGTGTTCTTGCCTGGAGAATCCCATGGACAGAGGAGCCTGGTGGGTATAGTCCATGGGGTTGCAAAGAGTCGGACATGCCTGAGCAACTCAGCACAGAGTCAGAAACTCTCACCCTGAGTGTGTGGCCACCTTTGATTTCTGCTCAGGTTTCTCGCCCTCCTCCCCACACGCATCCCTGGTGATGGACAGTCACTCCTGGCTTCAGTGGGAACTGGGAGACTCCCATCAGAGCGCACAACCCTCCAGCTAGAAGATGAGCCAGTTCTGGGGCCTAAGGTACAGCATGGTGGCTGGAGGTAACAGTATCGTCTTGTATACTTGAAAGAGATTGTGGTTGTGTCGTCCAGTCACTTTGTCACATCCGACTCTCTGTGGCCCCACGGGCTGCAGCACGCCAGGCCTCCGCGTCCTCCACTCTCCCGGAGTTTGCTCAAACTCGTCTCCATTGAGTCCGTGACGCCGTCCAACCATCTCCTCCTCTGACCTTGGAAAATATTACATCTTTTTTTCCCCAAAATTTTAAATGCCTTATTAAAGGCTCTTAATATAAAATGTTTAATATTATAACCAAGTTACAAGTCGTCAGAATTTTTCATTTTTGAAAACATTTATCAAAGAACGAGCGGCTGACACCTCCCGGGGTGGTGATGGGGTGCAGCTCCCCGCTGTTTCTGTTCCCAAGCCGGGAGGGGGCAGGAAAGGGATTGAAGGGGAAGGAACTGAGGCTGGTTTCTAACTCCTGCTGGAGATTTTCCAGTTGCAGTCACCCAAAGCGAGACCCTGAATCCTTGAGCTGAACCCCCTGAGAGGCAGAGAGCAGGGT
Source organism: Ovis canadensis (assembly GCF_042477335.2). Taxonomy (NCBI): domain Eukaryota; kingdom Metazoa; phylum Chordata; class Mammalia; order Artiodactyla; family Bovidae; genus Ovis; species Ovis canadensis. The sequence continues at coordinate 78,601,509 of NC_091258.1, forward strand.
GGGGGAGGGGAAGGGGTGCTAAGCCTACATCAGCCGCAGCCGCCAAGTGTGTATTTTTAAAATAATAAACGTGGACTTCTGGTTTCAGAAATGCCATCCGCTTCACGTGGTACTCAGGCCAGGGTTTAAAGTCACCTAGAGGCACAGCCTCCTGAGATGAATGTAAAGTCACGACTGGGGAAATCCTCGAGGGCGTTTGGAAATGATGTCGCTCTGCTTTCGGGGGTAATGAGGCGAGAAGGGGAGATGAGCGCCTGGGGGTCACGTGCTCGAAGGTCTCCATCCTGCGGGGCCTGCCCGTCTCCTCTCCCCGGGGAGGCCGGGAAGTGACTCCTTTCACCAGCCCCCTGGGAACCTGTGTTTGCTGTGTCCCCGTAAGGGAAGAATGAACTCATGTTCGCCACCTTTTTGCCAGGTATCAAAACGGCCTTTCTGAGACCAGAAGAGACTGGGTGGTAAATGTTCTTGCCACCAAAAAGAGAGGAGCAGAGTTCCTCACCAGTAGTGTGTAGCAGCCTAAATGGGGAAAGGATTCGAATGAGAACAGAGACCTGCATATGAGTATCCGTGCTTCCCAGACTGCTCAGGGGTAAAGCACTCGCCTGCCAGTGCAAGAGATGCCGGAGACGTGGGGTCGATCCCTGGGTGGGGAAGATCTCCTGGAGAAGGAAATGGCAACCCACTCCAGTATTACTGCCTGGAGAATCCCATGGACAGGGGAGCCTGGCAGGCTACAGTCCATGGGGCCGCAAAGAATCGGACACGGCTGAAGCAAGGGGGCATCCATGCGTGTACCTAACTTAGTGCAGGAGGGCGTGAGAGACGGGGCATTAGCTTTCTGGTAGGAAAGCTGATGACTCTGGGAAGATACATGGACCCCCACTTTGGGGAATGGGTGGGAGGCAGGGTGTGGGTGGAGTGTCTGGGCGTCTCTCTGGGTTGGTTTCAACTCCATGTCTCCCAGAACAGGGAGTTGCTCCCGGGAGGGGATTAATGACACTGGAGACTCTGCTTTGGGGCAGATAAGGGATTCCGAGAACTCAGATGCCCTCAGCTTGGGACAGTTCACGTGCCAAAGTGCCGTCTTTGTGGAGGCATTTCCTGGCCCCCATCAACAAGCATGTGACTGAGCACCTTCCGTGCGCCAGGCACGGTGCTGGGCGCTGAGTTACTCCAGGAACAGGGTCTCTGCCTCCGGGGCCCCTGGGTTGTTGGAACAGACAGGCGGGCGTTCCTCAGGAGCTCACACGAGCATCTGTTTCAAGATGGAAAATGTGTTTATCCAGCACCCCCTCCCCACCTGCAGTGAGACATGCCCCCCTGGGCGGGAGTCCACAAAGTGATATAGGCACGGGTGAGCCATGGACTGAGGGATGAACGCAGAGACGGAGAGAGGGAGGCCTGGGGTCCTGCTTTAGACGGGGTGTTGGGGAGGGTGTTTCTGAGAGGAGGGGGTTCGTTTTGGTTGTGGCTGAGCCCGGCCTTGTGGGTCTCGGCCTCTGTGAGACTGGGGAGGGGTAGGGTGGCCGGGGCCCCTCAGTTCCCCTGCGGGCTGGGGAGCCGGGGGCGGCCGTGCAGGGCTGTGCTGAGCACCAGGAGTCTGCACACACCGCAGAGGTGGGGGGCATGGCTGCCCTCTCTTTACATACCGGCCAAGTATTCTGGGGGTTCCCAGGCTGACCAACTGGGAACCCCAGGCTGACCCAGTGGCTGCAAATTCGGGACCCCTCAATCCCTGTCCTCAGCCCCTTGAGTTCTGTTATTCACTAGAGGGGCTCGCAGAATTCAGGGACGCGCCGTGCCCCCAGTGTGATGCTATATGTGTGGATGTATACGGTAACAGCTGCTTTCATTCATTTGGTTGCGCCCAGTCCAAGTGGCAGCATGTGGGAGCTAGTTCCCTGACCGGGGATGGAGCCCGGGCCCCCTGCACTGGGAGCGGGGAGGCCCAGCCCTGGGACCACCAGGGAAGTCGCTGCGATGCTCAAATGCAGAGAGGCACTGGGCTTTGGGGTCCTCGGGGTGCCTCCCCTTCCTGCACATCCAGGAGTGTCCCCAGGGAGCCTCATGCAAGCATTGAGGGTCCCAGGTCTTTGTTAGTGTCCCATCATGGGGGTCCTGGGTCTTTGATAGTGTCCCATCATGGGGGTCCCGGGTCATTGTTAGTGTCCCATCATGGGGGTCCCGGGTCTTAGATAGTGTCCCATCATGGGGGTCCCGGGTCTTTGTTAGTGTCCCATCATGGGGGTCCCGGGTCTTTGTTCCATCGTGTTCCATCATGCGGGCTGGGTTGATTTCATCATTTGCCACATGATGAATTCCATCTCCGGTGCCTCCATCTCCTCCCCGGAGGTCAGGGTGATGTTTATCGGCTGCTCAACATTCTCCATCACTCAGCTCACGGCCCTTCAGATGTGGTGGGTGTTTGCGTCTGTGCTCGGGCTCATAAATGTTCAAAGATATGCAGGAGATAGATCACACTGTACAAAAACACATTCTTCACATCGCTCTGGCCACTGTTTCTCAGCTGGGAGTGGTTGTCTGTCCCCAGAGGGCGCCTGGCAGCATTTTATCACAGTTTGAGGACAGGGGATTAGTGGGTAGAGGCAGAAGATGCTGCTTCCAACGGCCTGTGATGCACAGGATGGCCCCCAGTCATCCAGGCGCCAGCGAGCAACGCTCTGAGGTTAAGGAGCCCTGAACTAGGCTGAGTGGGATATGTTATAAAATTCACTTGAACATTCAGCTTTTCTATGGATTTGGGTATTTATTAGATCTTAGGGATACTAATTCTAAAGAGACAACATAGTAAATCACATAAAGTGTGAAATATCCCCTACAATAAAAGCTGTACACAGTGCAGTGGACTATCAGGCAGTAAAAAGAATGGAATAATGCAATTTGCAGCAACATGGATGGACCTAGAGATCGTCATACTGAGAGAAGTTAGGTCAGAAAGAGAAGGAGAGATAGTTTTGACATCTCTCATTTACAGAATCTAAAAAGAAATGACACAAAGGAATTTACAAAGCAGAAAGAGACTCACAGACTTAAGAGAACGAACTTATGGTTGCCAGGGGGGAAGGGATCGTCAGGAGGTCTGGGATGGACACGCAGACACGGCTGTATTTAAAATAGCAACCAGCAAGGACCTGCTGTGAGCGCAGGGAACTCTGCTCAGCGTTACGTGGCAGCCTGGATGGAGGGGGGCTTGCTTGTATACGTATGACTGTCTCCCTTCATTGTCCACCTCAAACTATTAACACCATTGTTAATCAGCTATACCCCAATCCAAAATTTTTATTTAAAAAATCTTTTTAGTTAAAAAAAAAAAGTTGTATAAAGATATGATGGCTAAGTAAAATATTTGCATGAGAGCAAGCACCACGAGGGTAATATCATTCTCAGGAGGATGTTTTTCCTTTTTGTTTTAATAATACTTTCTTCCAGCAAATAAAAATCAAGAGTAAAACAGCTATAAGTTGTCTTTAGAGGATTACATATTGTGACATCTTAAATATGTATGAACACATAACCCCTTTATCTCCTCTTGCTGCTCTGATTTTAATGTAAGGAGTTAGGAAACCATGTAAGACAATGTAACCTCCTAGGTATCACCTCTCATGAGGAGCTGCCGATAAATTGAACATAAAGCTTTTTTTTCAGTTTTTCATCTTGCATGGGGAGATAGCTGATTAATAATGTGACAGTTTCAAGGGGACAGCAAAGGGACTCAGCCATGGATATACGCGTATCTGTTCTCCCCCAAACCCCCTCCCACCCAGGCAGCCACATAACGCTGAGCAGAGTTCCCTGTCTCTACAGGGAGGCCTTGTTGGTTCTCCATCTTAAATACAGCAGTGTGCACAAGTCCGCCCCGCACTCCCTAACCATCCCTTCTCCCCATCCTTCCCCTCAGCAAACATACGTGGAGTGTGCAGCTTTTTAACACTGACTCTGTGCCATGCCCTGGCAGTTACCCCAGTCAAGACCCCCATACATAAGAAAACATACTTGAGTTACTTTCAGTCTAGAAAATAAGAAAAAGTGGGGGAAAACAAGATCCAGAACAAGATATGGACTTCCAAGATGTTGACGTGCGCATGAGACATGTGTGTGACTTAGCGGTGGGAGTCTCCTGACCTCTGGATGTTTCATGTGGATTCTGAGAAAAATGTCTGCTGCTTTAATTAGATGGAAATGTACACAACAGAGAGCTTTGCATCAGGTCTGGCATTTACTGCATGACTCCCGGGGACATTCCAAGCTGGGTTGTTGACCTGTTTTCCTCTGGACCCCGAGCCTTGTGTTAACTCCTCAGTGACTTCTCGTCAGGAACCCGGCGATCCCTGTTGGAAATGCCCGTCTTGCTGCCCCCTTATCTCCCTTCCTCCCTCAACCCCTCTTATTTCTCATGTTTGAGTTGTTATTTAGTCGATAAGTTGTGTCCAACTCCTTGAGACTCTGTGGACTGCAGCACGCCAGGCTCCTCTGTCCCTCACCATGTCCCCGAGTTTGCACAAAGTCGTGTGCATCGAGTCGGTGATGCCATCCAACCATCTCATCCTCTGTCATCCCCTTCTCCTCCTGCCTTCAGTCTTTCCCAGCATAAAGGTCTTTTCCAGTGAGCCAGCTGTTTGTATCAGGTGGCCAAAGTATTGGAGCTTTAGCTTCAGCCTCAGTCCTTCCAATGAACATTCAGGACTGATGTCCTGTAGGATGGACTGGTTGGATCTCCTTGCAGTCCAAGGGACTCTCAAGAGTCTTCTTCAACACCACAGTTCAAAAGCATCAATTCTTCTGCGCTCAGCCTTCTTTAGAGTCCAGCTCACGTTCGTATGTGACTAGGTGTTGACCCTAACGAAAAACTGGAAACAGGCATTAACCTGAAACACGGGGCGTGAAAATCAAAACAACTCTGAGATACCAGTTCGTGCCCACTGGGGAGGGCATGTTTTGTTTTTTTTATTTCTGAAAGAAAAATGTCAAGTGTTGATAAGAATGAAAGGAGCTGGAACCCTCACTTCCTGCTGGGAAGAACTCCATGGTTCGGGCTCCGTGGAAGGTGCTTCGGTGATTCCTCAGAGCGTTACACATAGGTCCACCACGTGTACCCAGCAGTCGCGCTCCTGCGTGTGTGTTCATCCACGTTCAGAGCGGCATTTTCCACAGTAGCTGAAGGGAAAACCCAACAGCCCACCAGCACGGGCAGGCATAAACAAAACAGGGCCCGTCCGTGCAGTGGGCTGCAGAGGCAGCTCCGCCCCCGGGTCGGGAAGACCTCCCGGAGGAGGGCACGGCAGTCCGCCCCAGTGTGCCTGCCTGGAGAGGCCCACGGACGGAGGAGCCTGGGGGCTGCAGTCCACGGGGTCACAGAGGGTCAGACGCGACTGAGCGCCCAGCACTGGCTGGCTGGCCGGAGCCGGGCACACAGGACTCTGCTCTCGTAGGGCCTCCGGAACTGGTGGACTTGCAGGGACGAAGCGCGGAATGGCGGCTGCCGGGAGGAGGGGTGGGGGAGCGGGAGGCTCTGCTTCCGGGCGGGGCGCAGGAGAACTGGAAACCGGGTCACAGTGCAGGCCGCGCAGCACGCTGAGCGTGCTGATGGTCTGCCTGTGCGCTCAGAAGTGGTTCAGATGGTCTGCTGTGTATTTCACCATAGTAGGAAAATGCGTAATGTTAGAAAACAGCATAGACCACGCCATTCGCAGTCTTAGACAGATATTGAATAGATATGGAACCAACGGCATTTTAAATATTTATATTACTAAATAAGTTAAGATTAATATTTACTTTTAACAACTTTTTTGCATTTAATTTTTAGTGACGCAGATTTGCAACGCTGCGTCAGTCTCTGCTCTGCAGCACTGTGAGTCAGCTACACGTGCGCGCTTAGTCGCTCAGTCGTGTCCGACTCTGCAGCTGACCAGCCTCCTCTGTCCGTGGGATGCTCCAGGCAAGGATACTGGCGTGGGCTGCCAGGCCCTTCTCCAGGAGATCTTCCTGACCCAGGGACTGAATCTTGGTCTCCTGCACTGCAGGCGGATTCTTTTCCATTTGAGCCGCCAAGGAAGCCCACGAATTAGCTCTCCATATACAAACAACTCCTTTTTAGTTTCCTTCCCATCCAGCTCACCACAGAGAACTGAGTAGAGTTCCCTGTGCTGTACAGCAGGTTCTCATCAGTTATTGACTTTATAAAACTGTTTAGACCTCTACGTGAATATTCACAGCAGCCCTACTCATAATAGCCCCAAACTGGAAGCAATACAGATGCCCTTTCAACAGTCCGATGAGTCAGGAAACTCCAGGGCTTTGACACGGGGGAATACTACTTGGCGGTAGAAAGGAGCAGACTGTTGGGATAAGCTAACAATCGGAACCATTTCCAGGGCGCTACGGTGAGTGGAAGGAGCCAGACTCAGGGGGCTACCCGCTGTCTGATTCTATTTATACAACATTCTTGAGAAAGCAAATGCACAGGGCTGGGGAGCAGACCCGAGGGGTGCAGGAGACCTGAAACTCAAAAGGGAGCTCCAGGGGGTCCAACTGGGCCTCCCAGGCGGCTAGTGGTCAAGCGCCGGCCTGCCAGCGCAGGAGACGGGGAGGCGCAGGTTCCGCCCCGGGCCGGGCAGAGCCCCTGGAGGAGGGCGCGGCAACCCGCTCCAAGACTCTTGCCTGGAGAAGCTCATGGACAGAGGGGCCCGCGGGCTACAGTGCACGGGGTTGCAGAGAGTCGGGCACGACCGAAGCAACTCAGCACACAAGGGGCTTCAGGGACGGGAAAGGACCTTAGTTCCGTGTCCCATCTCTGCTGGGGGGCGCACGAGCCCGCGGCTGGGTTAAAACTCATAGTGCCCAACACCAGACCAAGTCCGTTGTCTTGTTTGACCGGAGCAGAGCTGGTTTACGGTGCTGCCTTAGTTTCGGGTGTACAGCGCAGTGATTCAGCGGAACGTTCCCGTACATTCTTCTGAGCATTCTCTTCAGAGTGTTCCCTCCTGGACCAGCCCTCCCCACCCCGTGTCCCCGCCGACTGTCTCCCTGCGGCCCCCGCGGAGCTTAGCCCTTGGCGCCCGACCCCCTGGGGGCAGGGACCCTCCTGTCTTATCGGGATGAGATTAGAAGCCAGTAAAAGTGAAATGTGCGTCACCGGCTCCTTACATGTGGTCACCCGGTTCCCAGCCCCGGGGTGGGGCGAGGGGATGTTTTTCCCCAGGGGACGCTGGGCAGAGTCTGGAGACTTCAGCAGGGGGATGGTGTGCTGTCGCCTCCAAGTGTCCAAGGCGTTGAGGGAGACTGGACCACATCCTGAGCGCCCCAGACACTTCCCGGCATCTGTGCGCCCCGCTTGAGCAAACCCACACTCTGGCGAGGACTGTCCTTCCACAGGCATGTCTGAACACAGCTTTGCATCCCGGCCTCGTAAGATGTGACTGCAGGGGAGCCGGGGCAGGCGGCCCTTGGAGACCCATCTGCGAGCCTGCATCCGCTGTGTCAACCACCGTGAAGGGAGCAGAGACACGGCCGCCCCAGGAAGTCAGGGCACACCAGCCATCGAGAGCATCTAGGGACAGTCCAGTTCAGTCGCTCAGTCGTGTCCGACTCTTTGCGACCCCATGGACCACAGCATGCCAGGCCTCCCTGTCCATCACCGACTCTTGGAGCTTACTCAAACTCCTGTCCGTTGAGTCGGTGATGCCGTCCAACCGTCTCACCCTCTGTCGCCCTGTCTCCTCCCGCATCTAGGGACACACTCCGCAGACAGCTGCGGCCTCAGTGTCTGCATGGCCTGACGACAGACGGACCCAGCAGCATCGTGTGGGTCCCAAGCAGCCTCTTCTTCCCAGGGCCTTGCCCCTCAGCCTGGGGGAAAGTCCATACTGAGTGGTCAGGTTCAGCTTTTGCCTGGTGATGGGACTTTTTTTTCTTCCCCCCGTTTCAACTGAAGTATAGTTGATTCTCAATGTTGTATTAATTTCGGGTGCATAGCAGAGTGGTTCAGTTAGAGACACACACACACGCATATATATCGTTTCTTCACATTGTTTTCCATTATAGGTTATGCCAATACGTTGAATAGAATGCAGTTTCCTCTTCTGTACAGTAGGTCCTTGTTGGTTATCTATTTTACATACTGTTGTTCAGTTGTGTCCGACTCTTTTCGACCCCACGGACTGTGGAATGCCAGGCTTCCCTGTTCTTCCCTATCTCCCAGAGCTTGCTCAGACTCATGTCCATGGAGTCAGTGATGCCATCCAACCGTCTCACCCTCTGATGCCCCCTTCTCCTCCTGCCCTAGTCTAGCAGTGTGTGTATATTAATCCCAAGCTCCTGGTTTATCCCTCGCCCCCGAATCCCTCTCCCCTTTGGTAACCATAGGTGTGTTTTCCATGTCTGAGTCTGTTTCTGTTTGTAGATAACTATTCGTGTCACTGTTTAGATTCTTATGTGAGTGACATCGTCTGGTGTTTGTCTTCCTCTGTCTGACTTAACTGCACTCAGTGTCCATCCCTATTGCTGCACATGGCATTATTTCACTCTTCTTCGTGGCTGACTAATATTCCATTGTGTGTATGCACCACGTCTTCCGTATCCTTCTCTCTGCCAGGGGACGCTTAGGTCCCTCCTTGTCTTGACTAGCGTGAGTACCGCCGCTGTGGACACAGGGCTGCGTGTGCACTCTCAATTTACAGTTTTGCCCAGATGTACATCCAGGAGTGGGATTGCAGGATCATACGGCAGCTCCAGTTTTAGTTTTTTAGGGAGCATCCACACTGTTCTCCATACTGCCTGCACCAATTTCCATGCCCACCAACAGTGTAAGAGGGTTCCCTTTTCTGTACACCCTCCCCAGCATTTTTAGTTTGTAGACTTTTTGATGACTGGTGTGAGGTGAAACCTCACTGTAGTTTTGATCTGCATTTCCCTAGTAACTAGCAGGGCTTCCCAGGAGACGCTAGTGGTGAAGAACCCGCTTGCCAATGCAGGAGACGTAAGCGATGAAGGGTCGATCCCTGGGTCGGGAAGACCCCCTGGAGGGGGGCATGGCAACCCACTGCAGTGTTCTGGCCTGGAGAATCCCGTGGACAGAAGAGCCTGGTGGGCCACAGTCCGTGGGGTCGCAGAGAGTCGGACATGACTGAATCAACTTTGCACACACGAGCACACAGAGCAGTTACTGGCACTGAGCATTTTTCACGTGCCTGTTGGTCATCTGCATGTCTTCTTTGGAGAGATGTCTGTTTACAGCTTTTTTTTCAGTTGTCTGTTTCAGTATTCGGCATGCATGGACTGTTGGGCGACGTGACATTCGAGCTTCATCCCCTTGGGCCCTGAGGGCTGGGGTCAGAATGTTTCTTCCCTCTGAGTCTTCTTTCCTGTGTGGCACTGGATGAAGCCCCTGGTCCCCAGACCTAGGTGCTGTGTGTGTGGATAACAGTGTTTAGTGAGAGAGGGGGCCCTGGCTTCCTTTCCTAAATTGGTTCGAGGGACCCCCAGGGTCCCTGCCTCCTGGTGTGCACACCCTCCCCAGTGAGTATCACTGGGACTCAGGACTTGGCTCTGGCCTGTGGACCACGGCCAAGACCCTTCGATGCCACTTCCATGATTGTGTCTCATCCCCTAAGCTCTGTCCTGCCAGCAGACGGACTCTGGTTTCTCTCCGCTTCTCATAAACTGACCGTGTCGGCAGAACTCAAATGGCCAAGGAGCCACGGGTGGCCCCTAGTCGACAGCCAGCGAGAAGCTGGCCCTCCGTCCTATGGAAGTGAGAGTGTTAGTCATTCAGTCGTGTCCAACTCTCTGCAACCCCACGGACCGTAGCCCGCCAGGCTCCTCTGTCCATGGGATTCTCCAGGCAAAAATACTGGGTTGCCATTCCCTTCTCCAGGGGATTTTCCCCACCCAGGGATCAAACCCAGGTCTCCCACATTGTGGGCAGACGCTTTGCTGTCTGAGCCACCAGGGAAACCCTCCTCAGTCCTGTAGTCCCAAGGAGACAGGTTCTGCCGACCCCCTGAGTGAGCTTGGAATCACGTCCTCCCCCGTCAGAGCCTCAGTGGGAAACAGCCCTGCTGTCACCCGGATCACGCCCTGTTGAGACTGAGCAGAGGGCCCAGCTCAGCCACGCCTGCATTCCTGACCCACAGAAATGGTCATTTTTCAGCCTCTAAGCTTGTGGTTATTGAAACACAACAATGGAAAACTAAGGCGCTCACCACCACCACCCCCCAAAGAAAGCAAATAGGATGATTACTATATGCTGTTGTTCAGTCACCAAGTAGTGTCCAGCTCTTCGAGGCCCCACGGACTGCTATGCCTATGCATGTCTGTTTCTACATGAAGTTGCAAAGTAAGAAAAATGAGATTCCTCCCATGTTTTCCCCCCAGGAACACAGGGTGTCTTTATAATCAGAGTGCAAGAGACCTGGTTAAACATGACCCCAAACCATCAGCATAAAGATGTAAATTCATGAATATGCCACAGACAGTTTGAAGATGTAAGTACCTGGCGGGGCCAGGGCAGAGAAGAGCCCGCCGTAAACAAGGTGGGTGGCGAGTCTCTCGAGGGCCACCCGCTGGTGACAGGATCCAGCCCACAGCCCTAGATGATCTGAAGTTTGCGGGGCAAAGGGGGACACGCTGTCTTGTGGGCAGTGAGGGCCACAGAATTTCCTCTTCAGGGGAGCTTGGAGGAGGCAATGTTTTGCGAGAGGTGGGAGGTTAGGAATATATCTTGAAACGTCATTTGTTTGTCTTCTTGACTCTCCACGCCTAGTTCTTGTGAGAGAGGGAAGCAGAGACTTCCCTGGTGGCCCGATGGCCAAGGCCTCACCTTCCAATGCACCGGGTGTGGGTTGGGTCCCTGGTTGGGGACCTAAGGTCACACATGCCTCATGGCCAAAAAAACCCAAAACATATAACAGAAGCCGTGTTGTAACAAATTCAGTAAAGACTTTAAGAATGGGCCACATCAAGAAAAAAAAAATTTTAATACAGATATTTTGAATAAAATATATTTTATTCGAATATTTAAAGATACTTTAAATAAAATATTTAAAAAGGAAGTGAAAACAGAAAGACATCCCTGGTGGCCTAGTAGTTAAGACTCAGCACTTTCACTGCTGAGGCCCAGGTTCAATCCCTGGTCCCAGAAGCCCTGCTGCATGGCCAAAAAAGAAAAAGGAAAGAAAACCTAATATTACTGTGTGTATATATATTTCTACATGAAGTTTCAATGGAAGAAAAAGTAGACTCCCCCCTCCCCCATTGTTTTATACCTTTCATTTAACTCGGGGATGTTTTTCCGGAAATCAGAGTGGAGGGGCATTTATGGATCACTAATTATGTGGCAGGCATTGCCATCTCCATCAGGGACTCAAAGCCATTACATTAGAAAATGAAAGAACAGATTCTCAGCCTTTGAAAAATCCGGGAATAATTACAGCCGGTGGTCTCCATGGAAACGATCAGCAAAACAATCTTAATGGACTCGAACACCTTTTTTTTCCAGCACCATTTTGAAAAGGGCATCTCTTGAATAATGAGCATATTGTGGTGTTTCTGAGAGACCCATCTCCTTTTGCTATTCATTAAATGGCAAGTTGCATCCATACACAGGGACTGGGCGCCCGATCGGGACTTCATCATGAATTTGGGGAGTTTTTAATGTCACAGCTTGGGCCCAGGTCCCTTGTATACACACCTGGTGTGCCCTCTTCTCAGGGGAGGAATTTCAACCCCACTCCCCCCAAAGTCAGATCTTATTTGGGGCGTTTTATCAGCTCAGAGCATCCCTAACTTGTTGACAGCATTTCAGCAGCAGAGGCTCTCTGTCTCCATGGCAACCCCCATTAGCCTCAGGTGCCCGTCTGCCCTCGGCTCCCAGGTACCCGCAGCATCTCCCTCCGCGGACCCCTGGCGCGGCCCGCCCTCTCCCGCGAACCGGGCAGCCTTTACGCCCTCCCTGCCTGCTCGCCCTCCTGGAAACTCTGCCCTCACCTGGCGTGTTCAGCTAAGGACAGCGGCGTCACTGGATGACTCAGAAACACACGATTTTCTCTACCCGCAGTTTGCCTCTGATGGGATCGATCCCCTTAGGAGATAAACACCTTTGAGGGACAGTGGGTATCTTGCTTCAGCTGTGTCGTAACCTCAGCGTGATGTTTTTCTGTTAAAAATAACTTCCCTCCACCCTGACCCCCTGCCCCGAACTTTCCACAGCATTTGCGCAAGTTTGAGCTTTAAATCAATCAGTGTACAACCTGTCAGGTTCTTGCTGTTTCTGGGTTCAGAGAGCTATTGATCTTCTTCCCCAGTTTGCTGAATTGATCTTACTTCTTGATTGTTCTATGGAGTATTTTGTCTCTCGAGTCCGTCCCTGTCCTGAAATCGGGGCTTTCTTTCCCTCTTTACCCTAATGATCCGTACCTGTAGATAGCCATCTCATCCCCCATTTAATTCTTCCCCTTAATTTTCATTGCAAAATGAACTCACACACGCTGTTTGTTTTTGGAATCAAATAACATTGATCTGTGTGTCTGTGAAACAAACAAGGGGAAACGGAAAAATCTTTCATTGTGGCAAAGGAGCAACCAAATATTTGGAAGACTGTTTTCAAACACAGATGGACCTAGAGATTGTCACACCGAGTGAAGTTAGTCAAACAGAGAAAGACAAATACGTGGTGATATTGCTCATATGTGAAATTTTTTAATGGTGCAAACGAATCTACTTAAAGAACATAAACAGTCACGGACGTAGACAACAAACTTATGATTAACAAAGGGGAAAGTTGTGGTTATTGAGGGGGCAGAATAAACTGGGAGCTTGGCACTGACATATACACACTGCTATAAATAGAGCAGATAACTAATAAGGAGCTACTGTATAGCGCAGGAAACTCTCCTCCGTAATGACCTTTATGGGGAAAGAATCTTAAAAAGAGTGGATTTATGTCTATGTATAACTGATTCCTTTTGCTGTACAGAAGACACGAACACAGCACTGTAAATCAACTATACTCCCATAAAAATTTGAAGGGGGGGGGGAAAAAGATTGTTTTCAGTCATGTTCCTGGAGACCACCCGCATCCAGGGCTGGCTGAAAACGCAGGACACCCTGGGAAGCAAGGTCTCCGCCTCAAGCAGCCTTCCGCGCCGCCCCGCTCCGGTTCCTTTCGCCGTATTCCGGTGTTTTTTTGTCACAGTCACCAGTGACTGAAGTCATCTGGTTTGTGCCTCTGCTCGCTGGTTTATTGTCAGTGACCTGGGGAGAGAATCGGGCCCCCCCACCCACCCCCCGAGTCCCGAAACGCTTGCCTATCTGATTCACCTCTGCGTTCCCAGGACCCTAAAGACGCCAGATTTTTGCTGTGCTCGGCATACATGTTTTGAGTGAATATAGGATGTGTCAAAGGTTATCTCAAATATGCACGTGTCCTTTGGCCCAGCAAACTGACTTGTAGACTATATCCTGCAGGCGAAGCTGAACCTCCGCCAAATACAATACAGACACGTTGCTTTTCCGTGGCTTTTCGGGAGCGGGGGAAAAGAACTGAAACAGCCCGCCGGCCCGTGGGTGGAGGAAAGCTGAAATCAATGCCGGTGTCTGCGCGCCGTGAAGGATTCCGCCAAAGCGAGCGGAGAAGCGCTGAGTCCTGACAGGGAGCCATGCCCACCACGGGCTGTCAGACGCAGCACAGGTGTCAGAGAGTCTGTACTGTCATGTTGTATGATGTGCAGACAAACGTACTCGTAACCGCACGTGAGGGTGTAATTGTGCACAGTTACGTGTGCTCAGCGCTGGGTAACACGGCAGAAGCTGGTGTTCTGGAAGCTGCCACCACCCAGGGAAGGGAGAGGGGGAAGAAGAAGCAGTGAGGGCGGGAGACAGATTTCTTTCTGTTCTGTCTGATGAGGGCTTTTGTGCTCTCTTCAAAATGAATCATTCAAGGAGCGAGCCTAACGGGAGACAGCGATTTGCATGACGTTAGCTGAAAGCTCCATCTTGCGAGGTGGGCGAGAGGCTAGGGTTTCTGTGATGTGTGTGCTGAGACTTCCCAAACTGCTGCCGCAGAGGGCAGAGAGAAAGAAAAAGATGAACGCACAGGATAAAAATTAAAGTTTTAAGTCATGAGGAAAAGGTAAACGGCATTTAGAAGGTGATCAAGGAACAGCTGGAAGATGAAAATTTTAAAGGAGCATGTTAAGATGCAAAAATATGGGGTGGCTAATGTAAATTGCACAGAAGATACAGGAGGTGGTCTAAGAGATCACAAAACATTGCTGAGAGGTTAAATAAGACCCAAATAAATGAAGAGACACATGAGGCTCAGATGTTTGAACTCTTTTTTAAAATTTCAGAATATATATATTTTACTGAAGCACAGTTGACTTACAACGTTCCAGGTGCACAGCACGGTGATTCAGCTACATATATACACATATATCATTTTTCAGATCATTTTCCATTGTAGGTTATTACAAGATATTGACTCTAGTTCCCGGTGCTACACAGTAAATCTTTGTTGCTTGCTGCATATCTGGTTTTTTTTTTTAATTTGAAATCTATTATTCATAGTCAAACAAGTGGCGTCAAAATGTCATAAATTTTTTTAGTTAGGCAAAAATTTATAAGTTTTCTAAGATATAGATATTATACATGTTATTTATGTAATATGTATACAAAGGCTTTTCTATGCTTGATAAAGGCTTGAGAAAGAACAGCAGAAAGAAAGAAAGATGAAGAAATTGGAAAACAAAGTAAATGAAATGAGAGCACTGAGCATGCTCCAGAAAAAGTGAAACGAAAAAAAGAAAAAGAAAAGCAGCCGTGAAACGAGCTCGGCGAAAGATCCAGAACTCTCGGCAATGTCAGCAGGACTGTTTCCTCCAGGCTGGTCTCATATTCCCAGTGCCGTTTTTGTTTTTTGTTTTTTTTAGAATCAACACACTGATTCTAAAGTTTATCTGGAATTATGGGAGGGGGGAATAAAGTAAGAGCTTGAGATGAATAGATATACACTACTATATAGAAACTAGATTTAAAAAAAAAACACCAAGTACCTACCGTATAGCACAGGGAGCTATTGACATATTCTATATACCTCAATAGCTGTAGTGGGAAAAGACCTGAAAAAATATACACATATATAAATATCAATATGCACACAAGTGCATTTCCATGCAAACCTGAATCACTTTGCTATGCTCCCGAAACTAACACAACATTGTAGGTCAACTGTTGATTGCTGTTGCTTAGTCACTAAGTTGCGTCTGACTCTTTGGACCCCGTGGACTGCAGCTCACCAGGCTCCTCTGCCCTTGGGATTTCCCAGGCAAGAATACTGGAGTGGGCTGCCGTTTCCTTCTCCAGGAGATCTTCCCCACCCACGGCTCGAACCCGAGTCTCCTATACTTCAGCTAAAAATAGATCAATAAATTTTATATGGAATCAGAAAGGATCTAGAATTGGAAAAAAAAAATACTTAAGGAAAACAACAAAGTCAGGGGATTTAAGTGATCTGACTTCCAGTCTTTGTTAAATGCATTCGCAAAATAGATAGAACCGATGAGGCAGAAGGGTACCTATTGCAAAATTCCCTCCCATCCTCCATCCTCCAACTACTGACTCCTCCTCTTGTGAGGCAACCAAGGTTATCAGGTTTTTGCTGTATGCTCACAGGTTCTGGGCCGTCCTGTAGTGGCTCAGCTGGTAAAGAGTCTGCCTGCAGTGCAGGAGACTTGGGTTTGATCCCTGGGTCAGGAAGATCCTCTGGAGAAGGAAATGGCAGCCCACTCCAGTGTTCTAGCCTGGAGGACCCCATGGACAGAGGAGCCTGGCGGGCTACAGTCCATGGGGTCGAGAAGAGCTGGGCATGATTGAGCAACTAACACTTTCACTTGCACAAACATACTGCCTATGCAGAACAAGTATGCTCTCTCTTTTTCCTACATTAACACAAGGCGTGATGCTCTGTCAAGTTTTGTGTTTTACTTTTTTTTGGTACAGTTATGTATCTTAATGATTGGTCCATAGCAGTTGCACAGAGAGGCACTTCGTCCCTTTTCGTGGCTGTATAGTATTCCACAGCTTATATGCTGAAGTGTGAGTGGACGTTTAGAGTGTGTCCATTTCTTATTACAAATTCTGCGGACGTGAATAACTTGTTGGGGACGGTCTAGGGCTGTGAAGAGAGATGCTAGCGTGAGGCATCCAGGCCTCCATGTACCTGGACAGTGCAGACCCCACCCCCCACTGTCTGTGCATTTGACAGCCTCCGCCTGGGTCATCTCAGCAAGTCCTGAATGTGTCTGGGTCATTGCTTCCTGCTTAGAGCTCATCTCCATACACTTAATAATAACAATAATAAGACCCATATCACCTTGATTCTGAACTGTTTTCAAAACTAAATGTTAAAAACTTAAAAAAATGAGATAGAAGCAACCTAGATATCCATTTATGAATGGATAAAGAAGATATGGTGCATATATATATCTAACCCTAACCCTAACCCTATATATATATAGTGGAATATTACTCAGCCATGAAAAGGAACCAAATAATGCCGTTTGCAGCAACATGGATGGACTTGGAGACGATCGTCCTAAGTGAAGTCAGACAAAGACAAATACCATATGGTATCACTTGTATGTGGAATCTAAAAAAATGATACAAATGAATTTATTTACAAAAGAGAAACAGGCTCACAGACTTTGAAAACAAACTTACGGTTACCAGAGGCAGAAGGGTGAGGAGGGATGGATTAGGAGTTTCCAGTTAACACACACACACTATTATACATAAAATAGATAACCAACAAGGACCTGCGGTGTAGCCCACGGAACTGTATTCAGTCCTCTGTAATGACCTATGTGGGCGAAGAGTCTGAAAAAGAACATATATATGGGCTTCCCAGGTGGTGCCAGTGGTGAAGAACCCGCCTGCCAGTGAGGAGACGTAAGAGTCGAGGGTTCGATCCCTGGGTTGGGAAGATCCCCTGCAGAAGGGCATGGCAACCCACTCCAGTATGCTTGCCTAGAGAATCTCCGTGGACAGAGGAGCCCGGTGGGCTACAGTCCATGGGGTCGCCAAGAGTTGGACACGACTGAAGGGCCTCAGCACAGAACGCATGTATAACTGGATCACTCTGCTGTACACCTGAGGCTAAGGCGACTTTGTAAATTAACTACAATCCAATATAAGATAAAAATCAAATTAAAAAATAAATGAGAGCTTATTCGGTGTACTGAGAAGAAAAATATAATATTTGACAAAGCAGACGTTGAGAACCCTGTGCGCTCTTCCATCAGCCTCTTTCCTGGGTGGCGGAGGAGGCACGAATTTTCCATCCTGCTAATGGCTGTTTTAACTGCTCCATTCCGGGCTAAGAGGTTGACATTTAACCGATAAATGTCACGTCTCGAAACCCAGCACAAAAAGACATTTCTACAGAACTGTTAAGAGCCCTTTTCACTTGCAAATTTCCAACCTGAGCCCATCTCCGCGGGCTTGCATTATTCATATAATTTGGAAAATGACTCACCATTCCTGAGTCGTGATTGTCTGCAGGGCACAAGCCTTGAAAGGTGCCACGAAGCAGCTCTTTCCAGCTTTTAAACAAGACAAATATTCACCTTTTTTTTTCCCCCCTCTTCGGTGTCATGGGATTATATTTTCTTACAGCAAAGGATTGCTCACACATTTTTAAAAGTTTCCATAATGCTTCTCACTGGGAGATATAAAACACAAGGGGGGAAAAGAAGGTGCCTCGAGCTCATTTGTACAGCTTAACACACTAGTTCCCAGGTAATAAAGGAGCCAGGGCTCCCCAGGAAAAAACCACCACCAC
This sequence comes from Ovis canadensis, assembly GCF_042477335.2. NCBI lineage: Eukaryota > Metazoa > Chordata > Mammalia > Artiodactyla > Bovidae > Ovis > Ovis canadensis. The sequence continues at coordinate 78,619,363 of NC_091258.1, forward strand.
CACCCCTCCTCCAGAGATAAACACCATGCCAGCTTTGAGGATAATCACTCCCTGGCTGTTCCTCTTCGTTTCACCCGCCCGGGGTAAACCACTGTTGACTTTTGTTTGTAAAACAACCACCTTTTCATTTGTTAAAATGGTGGTAATCCTTGTTTTGTTCTGTTTCTTTCTTTCTTTTCTCCCCAGCTCCTCCACGCCCCCCTCTTCTCTCCCATTTAAAGCACAGGAAACTGTTTTGCTTTTTCTCCATCATTGCTGGGATTCAAGTTGCTCCCTCTTTCTGAAAACCTTCACTGTGGTCCAATACACAGGACGCAAAGTCTGCCCCCCACTGTTTTCAGCGTCCACTCAGTACACTCACGTTGCAGGGCGCCGTTTCTCCGCCTTCCACCTCCTTAGCGCCTCCTCTTCCCCAACTGAAACGTCCCCGTTTCCCCCCTGCCAGCCCTTGGGAATCGTCATCCTATGTCTGTTTTTATAAATCTGACTCTTCTGTTGTTCAGTCGCCCGGTCGTGTCCGACCCCTTTGCGACCCCATGGACTGCAGCACGCCAGGCTTCCCTGTCCATCACTATCTCCTGAGTTTGTTCAAACCCTTGTCCATTGAGTCGGTGATGCCATCCAACCACCTCATCCTCTGTCGTCCCCTTCTCCTCCCGCCTAAAATCTTTCCCAGCATCAGGGTCTTTTCAAATGAGACAGTTCTTCGCATCAGGTGGCCAAAGGATTGGAGTTTCAGCTTCAACATCAGTCCTTCCAATGAACATTCAAGACTGATGTCCTTTAGGATGGACTGGTTGGATCTCCTTGCAGTCCAAGGGACCCTCAAGAGTCTTCTCCAACACCACGATTCAAAAGCATCAGTTCTTCAGCGCTCAGCCTTTATGGTCCAGCTCTCCCAACTGTGCACGACTACTGGAAAAACCATAGCTTTGACTAAATGGACCTTTGTCAGCAAAGTGATGTCTCTGCTTTTTAATTCGATGTGTAGGCTGGTCATAGCTTTCCTTCCAAGGAGCAGGTGTCTTTTGATTTCATGTCTGCAGTCACCATCTGCAGTGATTTTGGAGCCCAAGAAAATAAAGTCTGACACTGCTTCCACTTTTTCCCCTTCTATTTGCTATGAAGTGATGAGACCAGATGCCATAATCTTAGTTTTTCTGATGTTGAGTTTTAAGCCAGCTTTTTCTCCTGTTCTTTAAAGATACTAATTGATATTTGTATAACGAGCGAGAGAAGGAAGGAGTAAATTAGTAAACGGTGAGAAGCGCTGAGTGTCACGCCCCAGACACTTGTCCAGCTGTTAGAAAGCTGTGCTTTCTGCCTCGCAGAGGCCAAACACACCGGTTTTGAAGCCGCGTTTTGATTCCCAGCCAGAAACTGAAGTCAGGCCCGGGCAGTGAGAGCTGAATCCTAACCAGTCGACCGGTGGTCAGTGACAAGGCCCTGGCCCCTACGGCTTTGCAGAAAATGAAAATTCCCACAAACAGACAGAAAGTAGTGAAACAACTCAGGTGTTTATTAGGAGGAAAAAGACCTCAGTATGCATGGACAGACTCGCGGGTGGGCTCAGAGAAGCACTCGAACCCTCCTGGTGGTTAGAATCCTTGTGGCCAGAATCTTGGCCTTCTCTGCCACCGAAGCCGAATTAAAAAAAAAAAAAAAAAGAAAGAAAGAAAAACAAAGACAGAGTTTGGAGGAAACAGACAGGTGACTTTAATTCCCGGCCGTGGAAGTGGGGAACACAGCAAGCTCATGCTGCGAGAGCTGTGGCCCCGACTCCGTGTAGAGTCTAGGGGCTCATGTGAGACCAGGGCTCCCGGGCAGGACCCAGGGGCGGAGAACAAAGGCGTCGGGGTCTTGGCCTCTTCCTTGCTGCGCTATTTCAGAACCGGTCGTAGCCTGGCTTTGGTGACCCAGTAATTGAGTCTGGTTACCCGTGGCCCTTCTTTCTGTGAAGCAGAAAGGGAAAAACTCCAAGAGGTGGCCTGCCAAGACAGGACTGTAAAGGTGAGCACGGCATGCAGGAGGTCATGAGCATAGAGTCAGAGGACAGTAGGTGCAAATCGGGGCTCCCACAGGGTTAGGGGGCAAAAAGGCAAAGTTAGTTACAGACGACCAAGAACAGCTCGTGTGAAAGCCAGGAGCAGTCAGGCCTGCTCACTGTTGTTGTTCAGCCGCTCAGCCGTGTTGGACTCTTTGGGACCCCATGGACTGGAGCACACCAGGCTTCCCTGTCCTTTGCTATCTCCCGGGGTTTGCTCAAACTCATGTCCATCGAGCCAGCGATGGCATCCAACCATCTCATCCTCTGTTGCCCCTTCTCCTCCTGCCCTCAATCTTTCCCAGCATCAGGGTCTTTTCAAATGAGTCAGCTCTTCGCATCACGTGGCTAAATATTGAAGCTTCAGCTTCAGCATCAGTCCTTCCAGTGCATATTCAGGACTGATCTCCTTTAGGATGGACTGGTTGGATCTCCTCGCAGCCCAAGGGACTCTCAGGAGTCTTCTCCAGCACCACAATTAGAAAGCATCAATTGTTCAGCGCTCAGCCTTCTTTGTTCTGGGGAAAGAAAGCCTCATTCCTCTTTTCCTTTTCCCTGCAACAGAATCACTTTTATGGGGCGTTTCTTCTGGGTTTCCTCTGGCCAGTCATCTTGCTTTGCCTGGTTCTGAGTCTGTATTTGGTTTAATCTTAGGTTCCCTCCCCGTGTGTGTGGTCATCTCTCAGCCAAGATGGATTCCAGTTACGAGGCCTATGGGTAGGTTAACATTCCTTTTCTGACCTCCAGGGAGCTCTGTAGTCAGGAAGCTCTCCTTGACCTCGAGAAGGAGAAGTATGCAGTCTCTTTCCTGGGCAGGCTCCTCTCCGCCTCCTCTTCATCCTGCAGTCTGTCCACAGGCGACAGACTCCAGCTGCTCAGCCTGGGGCTTGTCCGTCTCTTGCCTCAGTTTTCTCCTTCTATAAAGTTGTTCTCCAAAGACACGATTTTTAAATTTATTTCTCTTTTTTTTTGGCTGCACTGCATGGTATATGAGGCCTTAGTTCCCCAACCAGGAATTGAACGCTCACCCCCTGCGCTGGAAGCCCAGAGTCCTAACCACTCGGCTGCCAGTTGTTGAGTTGCCCGGTCGTGTCTGACGCTTTGCGACTCCTTGGGTTGCAGCGCGCCAGGCTTGCCTGTGCTTCCGTGTCTCCTGCAGTCCAAACTCACGTCCTGGGCCGGGAAGATCCGCTGGAGGAGCGAGAGGCTGCGCGCTCCAGTGTTCTCAGGCTCCCCTCGTGGCTCAGCCGGTAAAGAATCCGCCCGCAATGCGGGAGACCCGGCTTCGATCCCTAGGTCGGGAAGATGCAGGAGACCCGGGTTCGATCCCTGGGTCGGGAAGATTCCCTGGAGAAGGGAAAGGCTAACCACTCCAGTGTTCTGGCCTGGGTTGCAAAGAATCAGACACGACTGAGCAAACTTCACTTTCACTTTTTAACTTTCATGTCCATCGAGTCGGTGATGCCGTCCAACCATCTCATCCTCTGTCGTCCCCTTCTCTTCCTGCTTTCAGTCTTTCCCAACATCAGGGCCAGGGAGGTCCCCAAAGACACAATTTATTTAACACGCATGATACACAGGCCTCAGCCCTACTGACTGAAGTCTCAAGCCCATGCTTCCTCTCTGGACCCCCAAGTCGGGCCAGTTTCGGGGTCCCCTATTCCAGTATCCACATTCTCTCCTCAAGCCCCTGGTGATGGAAACAGGTTCAGGTAGTTGCCATGGAAACCAGTGCTCTCCTGAGCTGGTGAATGATTTCTGAAATTAAGTGTAAAAGCCAGGTCTGAAGGACTCAGAGTGAAAGCGCTATTATTTGTTGTTAAAAAAAAAAAAAAACACAGAATTGAGGTTAGAAATTAATGCACATTCTCAGAGAATATAGAAACACACAAGAAAATTGTCACTGGGAAGCGTGGACGAGAGAGAAAGAGGATAAAGTGAGCGGCGGGGGAGGCATATTTGTTTCTGCTTTATCGTTTCTCTCCTGCTCTCATGCAAAGAATCACCTGTCCAAAAATTAAAATAAGCAAGAGCATCTAGAAAGTCAGAGCCGCTGATACAAAGTCCAGCTTGCACCCAAATTGCTTCAGTGAAAGGTGGACGATATGATTACCAAAGTAAAGTGACAAACAACAGCAAAGTGCTTCTCCGCGGGAAAAGTAGACCCAGGAGCAACTTTAATAACCCTAATAGAACCATCCGTGTTCCTATGAGCCCTGTTGGAACAAACAATGAACTGTCTTAATATATAAAGCACTGAGGGAAGGGCGGCCAGCCCCCGAGGCAGGCAATATGCATGCAGTTACGGCCGCTCCCGCTGTTGTATGGAAGAAACCAACACGGTGTTGTAAAGCAGTTTTCCTCCAATTAAGAGATAAATAAGCAAAAAGAATTAAATTGTCAATAAAGAAAAAAGTAAGTATCTCAAGGGAATAATAAACTGCAATAATTAACAAGTGAATCATCACGGGAAATGCAAAAAGAAAAAAAGGAATATTACTCAGCCATAAAAAAAGAATGAAATAATGCCGTTTGCAGCACCATAGATGGACCTAGAGATGATCATACTGAATTAAATGGGTCAGAGACAAGTATTACATGGTATCGTTTATATTCAGAACCTAAAATATTATATAAACGAACTTATTTACAAAACAGAAATACAAATGAAAATACAAAAAACAAAATGGAGATATACCCACAGATATAGAGAACAAATTTACGGTGACCATAGCGTAAACGTGGGGAAGGGTGAGGGATAAAGCAGGAGTCTGGGATTAACCGATCCACGCTCCTGCATATAAAATAAATAAATTCAATTTTTAAGTTACTTTTTTGTGCTTTAGGTGTATGTTTACTAATATGGCAACCTGCAGGTAACAGGCCAATCCAGGCAGTATAATTAAGAGACCTGTTAATGAGATAAGTAGGTAATATATATGCAGGTCTAGTAACTATTTTTTTTTAAGCCTCATTAACTGCTAGGGGTGGGCTGGACCGGGCAGGCTCAGTAGTTGCCATGGGAACCGCAGCTGGAGGGGGAAGGAGGGGCTGGGAAGGGGGCGGAGAGAGCCCCAGCGACTGGGACTCTGGACTCCAAGAGAGAGTCTTGGAAGTGGGGGAGGAGAGAGGAGGGGAGGGGTCACAGCTGGAACTGGGTGGCCCCAGGGGTGTTTACAGAGTGAAGAATGAAATGCAGGGTCTGCGTTGAGCAGTTCAGCTCGGGGAATAATCTTTTCTAGCTCATTGTGTCCTTGCAAATATCAGATGATGTTTATAAAGCATATGGTGCATTTCTGGCGTTTCCATGGTGACAGGCAGACACACTGCCAGAGAATCACCTGTTCTGATGGTGGAATGGACCTGATAAAAACGCAGACTCTTGAGGCTTACCTTAGCCCAAGGAAGTAACTCTCTTGGTTAGAGAACTGTACCTCTTCTCGAGGTGTAGCAGGAATCTCTCTTAGCCTTCTGTCTGTCCGTCTCTCTATCCATCTATCTGTATGAATATACGTGATTTGTTTGCTGTTCAATACTGGCTGAATTAAAATTATTCTCCGTTGACTGTCATCTCCCACCCACTACAGTGTGTCCCATGAAAGCAGAGGTCTTTCCATCTGCTTCCTTCAATGCGTGGAAAATCACAGTTCTGGCTTGAATGGGGTCTCCCAAGACTAAGATTTTGAAGTCCTAGCCCCTAGTCCCCCAGAATGTGACTGTGTCTGGAGACAGGGTTTTTAAAGAGGTGATTAAGTTAGAACAGGGTCATTAGGATGGCTTTTAATCCCTCCTGTGGTTGTTCAGTTGCTCGGTCGTGCCCCACTCTTAGCGACCCCATGGACTGCAGCACGCCAGGCCTCCCTGTCCATCACCAGCTGCCGGAGCTTGCTCACATTCATGTCCATCGAGTCCGTGATGCCATCCAACCATCTCATCCTCTGTTGTCCCCTTCTTCTCCTGCCCTCAATCTTTCCCAGCATCAGGGTCTTTTCCAAGGAGTCAGTTCTTCTCATCAGGTGGCCAAAGGATTGGAGTTTCAGCTTCAGCATCAGTCCTGCCAATGAATATTCAGGACTGATTTCCTTTAGGATGGATTGATTAGATCTCCTTGCAGTCCAAGGGACTCTCAAGAATCTTCTCCACCACCACAGTTCGAAGCATCAATTCTTCAGCGTTCTCTGGTGTTCCTATAAAAAGAGGAGATTATCAAGAGGGAGGGGACATAGGTATACCTATGGCTGATCCCTGTTGATGTATAGCAGAAACCAACACAATATTATAATTATCCTTCAATTAAAAATAAATATTTTTAAGAGGTGATTAGAACATAGACACGCTGAGAGAAGACCGTGGCCATTTACAAGTAGAGTCTTCAGAAGAAACCAAGGCTGCTGACACCTTGATCTTGAGCTGCCAGAATGAGGAGAAACTCAATTTCTGTCGGAAGGCCCACCCCCCACCCCCAGTCTGTGGTACTTTGTTATAACAGCCCTAGCAACCTAACACAGTCACCCTTTTTTTTTTTTTTAAGTTTGTGGTTAAAAAGCAAGAAACAGTCTGAAAACATGTGCGTAGAATTGATGGGAAAGCAATTACTTAACATCTTAGAACCACCATAAAGTCTACAAATATTGATAATAGATGCTGGAGAGTGTGCGGGGAGCAGGGGACCCTCCTACACTTTTGGTGGGACTGTAAGTTGGAGCAGCCACCATGGCGCACAGTACAGAGGTTCCCTAAAAACTTGAAGACAGAGGTAGCCTATGGTCCCGCAGTCCCGCTCCTGGGCGTAAGTCTGCGGAAAAACATGGTTCGGAAGGATACGTGCAGCCCAGAGTTGTCTGCAACGCTGCCTCCAGGAGCCAGCCCAACGTCCATCCACGGAGGGGCGGATAAAGAAGATGTGCGTTTGCACACTGGAATATCGGTCAGCCACGAAGAAGAATGAGGTTCCGCCATTCGCCGCAGCTCGGAAGGGCTGCAGATTTCCACACTAGCGCAAGTGAAGCGACTCGGAGGAAGACCAGCGTCGTATGGGACCATTTCTATGTGGAAGCGTGAAGGATACGAATGAACTTACAGAACAGAAATATGACTCACAGGCATAGAAAACAAACTTATGGGTACCAAAGGGTAAAAAGGGGAGGGATAAATTAGAAGTTTGAGATTAACAGGTACACCCTGTTATATATAAATAGATAATCAACAAGGTCCCACTGTATAGCACAGGGAACTCAATATCTTATAATAATCAATAATGGAAAAAATATTGTATTATAGGAAATTATAAAATATATAAGATACATAAAAATTCTTCCCAGGTAGTGCAGTGGTAAAGAATCCACCAGCAATGCAGGAGATGAGAGTCCCCTTCCTGGACTGGGAAGATCCCCTGGAGAAGGAAATAGCAACCCACTCCAGTACTCTTGCCTGCAAAGTGCCATGGACAGAGGAGCCTGGCGGGCTACAGTCCATGGAATTGAAGTCAGACTCAACTTAGCTAGTAAACAACAACCACGTAGACACATACGTATAACTGAATCAATTTGCCATCCTAAAACGTTGTGAACCAACCACACTTCAATAAAAATAAATAAATGGGGAAAAAGCTTATATTAGAAACTCTTTAAACAAAACCCTGCAGGACTCAAACAACCTGAACTTTGGAGACCCATGAGTGAATTCCGGCAGAAATGCCGATCCACAGACTGGGTCTGTGCTTCCCAGTATCTAGTGGGAATCCCATCCGGCTGTCCCCCGCGAGAGTGTGGGCAGTGGTCAGGAGGAAACACGTGGCCTTGGGGTGAGTGGTGGGAAATGGCAGCATCGTTCCCTCTTCACTGCCCCTCCCCTGCAGCCCGTGGGCATCCCACACTCCCCAAAGGAGCCAGAGTGAGAGCTTGAAGCCCTCACGCAGACCCGGCGGCTTCCCCTCTGCCACCCAAACATGCGTCTTTGCAGTGGACTTTCCAGGGGCTATAGAATGAAACCCCATGTCCTCACCGGGACAACATCCTGGAGGAGGAATCTGCAAGCATCTACAAAACTCGCAGGCGCACTTTCCCTCTGGCCTGCAGGCCACTGATCAATACTTAATCTAAACCACAAGCGCACGCAACCTTGAATCTGCAGCGGCTCCCTGAGTTCATCCAAGAGTCAGAACAGAATTTGGGTGGAAGGACATCTGTGCAGTCATGGATCGTTCACTGCCCCGGGGCATTGTCGTCGTCATTTCTGTAGCAGAAACACACCAGAAATGCGTCAGGAAGTCAGCCTGTGAGATTGCAGCAGAGGCGCGCGTGGAACAGTCCATAGCCGTTAAGAATGCAGAACATCTTTGTGGCTGCAAGGACATCAAACCCATCCATCCTAAAGAGAATCCACCCTGAAGATTCACTGGGAGGACGGATGCTGAAGCTGAGGCTCCAAAACTTTGGCCACCTGATGGGAAGAGCCAACTCATTGGAAAAGACCCTGACGCTGGGAAAGATTGAAGGCGGGAGGAGAAGGGGGTGGCAGAGGATGAGATGGTTGGATGGCGTCACCGACTCGATGGACATGAGTGTGAGTAAACTGCGGGAGATGGTGATGGACGAGGGGGCCTGGCGTGCTTGCAGCCCATGGGGCCGCGTAGAGTCGGACACGACTGAGCGACTGAACAGAAACAGCTTTGTGCCTCAACGCGGGATCAAGACGTGGTGTGAAGTGATGAGGGCGAAGTGTCAAACAGCGCAACGCCAGCCACGCTGTGTGTCTGTGAAAAGAGACAGAAGGGTGTGAGCATCAAGGTATATGTTGCCGCCGATTCACGTATAGAACACTCTGCAGGGAGACCTAGGAACTGGCAGCCGGGTTTGTCTCAAGAGCAAGTGTTGGTAAGCTTTTTCTCTAAAGGGCAGGTACTCAGCTCTGCCCCTGGGATGGCAAAAGCGGCCACAGATAGTTGTTAAGGAATGGAAATGACTGTGTCCCAATAAAGCTTTATTTACAAGCGTAGGTGGAGCCAGGTGTGAGCAGATGGAGGGCGATTTCCCCTTTTTATTTACTTTATTGAACTTTAGTTGAGGTACAATGTGGTGTTAGTTTCGGGCGCACAGCACAGTGATTCAGTTACACACATAAATAATAGCCTGCTTTGGCTAGCTAACCCCAAACTCCCGATCCTCCCCTGCCCCGTGGAGACCACTAGTGTGTTCTCTGTGTCTGTGAGTCTCTTTGTGTTTTGTAAACAAGTGTGATTGTATCATAGCTTAGATTCCACGTGTAAGTGGGTATCATCTGACGACTTTGTTTTTCTAACTGACTTCCCCCGGCATGGTGATGTCTAGGCCCATCCGTGGTGCCGCAAAAGCCACTGTGGGATTCTTTCTCACCGTTGACTAATGTTCCATTGTCTATGCACGCCTTCCCGACCTGTTCCTCCGTCGGTGGACGCAGAGTTACTCCCTTGTCTTGGCTGCAGTGAACACCTGAGGGGCATCTGTCTCATCGAATTAGAGTTTTGTCTGGATATGTGCCCTGGGGTGGGATTACTGGATCATATGGTAACTCTGTTTTCAGTTTTCAAGGCACTGTTCTCCGTGGTGGCTGCACCAAGGTACATTTACAGGATGTTTCTGGGGGCTGGGTTTTCTGATCCCTGGGCTGGAGCGTGAAAACTAGGGCAGGAGCGTCGGGCCAGAAAGAGAAACACACCCTCCTGGTTCCCTTCCACGCAGCTCTTCGAATCCTCCAACGACGCCTACGGGAGAGGAACTGTTTTTATCCTCAACACACAGGGTTGGAAACCTCTCTTTAGAAAATTGCACAAGAACGCAGCTGGGAAGTGGGGGAGCCAACACACACCCACGCCGAGTGACTCCACAGTCTGATGGTGGCCACGTGTCACTACCCGGCGCTCCCCCGCGAGCAACCAGCCTTCTGGCTCCAGCCTGGAAGGAGGGAAAAGACCGGCTGGCAAGGAGAGGGGAGTCGGGGCTCCCTTCCATCTCCCCGATCCAGGTTTCGGGGCTGAAGTGCAAGGGGCCTGGGGAATTTTAAACTTGGGTTTGGTCTCAAGTCAGTCCATATAAGCCGCTCGAGTTGCTGGAAGTCGGGTTTTCCTCACTGAGGGACTCCTTGCTCCACAAAAGGCTCTGATGGCAGCATTTCAAGTTCCCTAGATTGCAGATTTTCGGTCCTCCTGAGGACACGGGTTCCCAGGCTGTTTATACATTCACTCCCGGTTTCATCCATCACTGCCTGCGTTTCGGTTTTTGTTTGTTGGTTTTTTCTTTTGTCGTGCGTTTGACTTGGCTGCCCCGGGTCTCAGCTGTGGCACTGGGAGTGCCGGTCTTTGTTGAGGCATGAGGGTCGGGTGTTTTTTAGTTGGGGTATGCAAACTCTTAGTTGCAGCTAAGATATAGTTCTTACTTATCTTACTATCTTAAGATATATAGTAACATATAGTTCCCCAACCAGGGATCCAACCTGGGCCCGCTACACTGGAAGTGCAGGGTCTTAGCCACTGCGCCACCAGAGTGAAAGTGTTAGCTGTTCAGTCATGTCTGACCCTTTACAACCCCATGGACTGTAGCCCACCAGGCTGCTCCATCCGTGGGATTCTCCAGGCAAGAACACTGGCGTGGGGAGCCATTCCCTCCTCCAGGAGATCTCCCCGACCCAGGGATTGAACCCAGGTCTCCTGCACTGAAGGCCAATGCTTTATCATCTGGACCCCCAGGGAAGCCCCAATCGCCAGCGTGTTTTAAGGGAACAAAAGCGGCCAGAGCTGGTCAGTGTTTTACGTGCTACCCCCCTTACCTTGGCTTCGCAGGCAACACAGTGGTAAAGAATCCATCTGCAGTGTAGGAGCCGGAGGTTCAGTCCCTGGGTCGGGAAGGTCCCCTGGAGGAGGAAATGGCAACCCGCTGCAGTACTCTCGCCTGGAGAGTCCCGTGCACAGAGGCGCCTGGCGGGCCGCAGTCCATGGGCTCGCAGAGTCTGACACGAGCAAGCGCACGCATGTTACCGTGACAGAGGAACTGTGTTTCTCCCATCATTGACGCAGGAAGGAATCAAAGCACAGAGAGACTGAATAAGCCTCCGCCGGACACACAGCCCGTCAGGACCCACACTCAGTTCTCTCGAAACCCGCTTCTGTCAGCGGACAAGGTCTACTGATAGCCTCAGGTGCCCGAGTGTCTCCTGATCTCCTGGCATCCCTGACCCTCCCCTCCTGAGCCCTTCCACCAATGGGCTGGACCCCACCCCTTCAGCACCATCCCAGAGTTATAGAAAGGCCCCCGAGACTACGTGCACCTCGGATCCACCTCTCTCGGTGGTGGGGACACCACCTCTCCATCTGATGAGCATAGCTTCATCACTCAGCCTCCGTGACAACCGCAAACTATTTTCTCTCTTGTAAAAAAGTCTTCCAACCTCTGCATTTAACCCAAGGCATCCAAACATGACCCCTTCAAAACGTAACCCTCATCACAACGATAAAGAGTATGTTCTACGATCTGTCCTGCATTTATCTCACGCGTGTTTCATGGATACAGCCCTTCTCCGTTTGAAAGATAAATCTGATCAGATACACTTGATGTGTATCGAGAATTCACACCATCTGTGGTCGCAAGAGAGGCTTCTAGCAACTGTGTTGTCCAAACACACCTTGAAACGTTCCCACAACGGAACCGAGTCTTGGTTTTCAGAACTGAAGTTACGCTCGTTAAAATGAACCGAATGCAAAACCCCCACCCTGTGGGTTACCGAGCTGCATCTCGTGGTGTGGACGGGCCGGGTCCCGGTGGGATGGGTCACTTGCTGTGCGTGAGAGAGCCTGGAGTCGCACCCAGCTTTTGGCGACCCTGAGGGTCGGGCTGCTCTAAACCTTTGCATTCAGGTTTTCCTCTTTTTGCAGGTCAGATAACTCAGACGGAGAAAGCTGGATGGGAGGGTGAGTGTGTGTTTACCTGTGAAAGGAGGGACCAGTCGTTTTCCTGGGGGGCGCGCTGTTCTGTGCGCCGCCCCCGCGGTGGAGAGAGTCGCTGAGGCCTTGGTGCGGCCAGCAGGTGATGCCCCTGTGGCTTCCGGCGGCTGTGGGGTGTTTCAGCGCATCGGAGTTCAGTCCTCCTGGGGGCTGTGATTGGAGCCCATTCAAGACTTTGCCTGCCTCGCCTTGGTGAACCACCTGTTCAAGTCTGTCTTTCTTGCTCTCGTTTTTTTTAAAAAATACTGAGAGCTTTATTGTATGCCTCTGCCAGTGGACGTAAAACACTTACGCTTGTGAAACAGAAATTCACGAAAATTCAGAGGTAATGTTAAGGACTGGCAGAAGTGGAAGTTTGTATTGTGCGGCCGGTGTTACAGAGACAGGCTTTGGAACAGGCTTCAGATTTAGACCTCCTTTGAATAGTCACTGGTTCATGAAGAGTGGTCTAGAAAACCTTGTAAAGATTCCTTTCTCCATGAAGAGGAGCAGGCTTTCTGGGGTCTGACAAGTCTCCTTTGTAAAATTCTATTTTTTAAATAAAGATTATATATATTTAAGGCAAACAACAGGATTTGCTACACACATACATAGGGAAATGATTACTGCAAGCTAAATAACATAGCTTCTCACACAGTTGCCAGTATTTGTATGATGAGAGCCCCTAAAATCTACGCTCTCGGTAAATGTCCAGTATTCAGCATAGTGTTTTTTGGTTGCCTATTTGCTTCATTTATTTTTACTGAAATATAGTGGATTTACAATGGCGTGTTACTTGCAGGTATACAGCAAAGTGACTCAGCTATATATATAACTGAGTATATATAATTATACATACATTCTATGTATATTATAGTATGTATATATATGTGTGTGTATATATATATATATATATATATATATATATATATATGTCGTTGTTTAGTTACTAAGTCATGTCCAACTCTTGTGCGGCCCCATGGGCTGTAGCCCACCAGGCTTCTCTGTCCGTGGGATTCTCCAGGCGAGAACACTGGAGTGGGTTGCCTCATCCTCCTCACGGGTATATTCCCCAACCAGGGATCGAACCCGCGTCTCCTGCGTTCTCCTGCTTCGGAAGGCGGATTCCTTACCATTGAACCACCAGGGAAGCCTTTTTTTTTTTTTTCCAGATTCTTTTCCCATATAGTTTATTGCAAAATGTTGATTGCAGTTCCCTACGCTATACAGTAGGTCCTTGTTGTCTGTTTTCTATGTAGTAGTTTATACCTGCTAATCCTAGACTCCTAATTTATCCCCCCCCCCCCGCATATTTCCTCTTTGGTGATCATAGTTTATTTTCTGTCTGTGGGTCTGTTTTATAAATAAGTTCATTTGGATCATTTTTCTAGATTCCACCTGCAAGCAGTGTCTTATGACATTGTCTTTCTCTGTCTGACTCACTTCCCGTAGTATGACCGCCTCTAGGCCCATCCACGTTGTTGTGAGTGGCACGATTTCATTCTTTTCGACAGCTGGGTAATATTCCATTGTCTATGTTTACCACACCTCCTTTCTGTCGATGGACGCCTCGGTGCTGCACACTAGGCCTCCAGACGTCTTCATCCGTCACAGCTTGACGTTGTCCCCTCCGCCCGTCACCCGTTTCCCCATACCCCCTCTCTGGCAACCATCAGTCCACTCTCGGCTTCTGCGAGCTGACTTTTCCAGATTCCACCCGCGTGAAAATGCGCACTTTTTCCCTTTGCCTGACTTGGGTCCCCTAGCATAGCGTCCCCCGGCTTCACCCGTGCTGTTCCAGATGGAAGGATCTCTTTCCTTCTTCAAGGCGGAGTCATACTGCATCACATCTCTATCCCTCAATTTCTTCATCCATTCCTCTGTCTGGGAAGACCGGTCTTTTGCCTGTTTTCCGACGGGGTCATCTGTCCTTACCTGGAGATGTTTTTTAGTTCCTATCCCTTAACTGATTTTTATGAGGAAGGAAATGGAAGCACAGAAAGGTTAAGTGACTGGCCCGAGAATGCACAGCTGACCCCTGCAAGAGCCGGAAAGCAGGAAGCCAGGCCTCCTCATTGGCGGAGAAGAAGCAGGAAGCCCTCAGCCCTCTGGACTGACCTTTACAGACACACGATCGTTCTGTGTTCTGAGAAGCAGCTCCAGAGGGTGTCCCGGAATGGGATTGTCCAAGGACCTCTGAGGGACTGACTTGTACCCACCTGAGGGCCTTTACACCTGCTGCCCTGCCCTTGGCCGGGGAAGTCCTTACCCAGACATCCTGCGTCTCACCCTTCAGGTCTCAGCTGCCACATCGTCACCTTGGAGGGCCATTTCCAGAGTTACTCTGACTGTCTCCTCCTTCCAGGAGAGTTTGAGCTCCATGAGGTGGGGTGGTTTGTCTGCGCTGGGTCACATTTCCACCCCATCTCTCACCAAATGCTTTCTGTGCCCCCAAACATTTTTACTTCCTCAAACGTCCCACATTCTTGAGACTTCCCTGGCGGCCCAGCCGTTGAGACTCCGGACTGCCGCCGCAGGGGCACTGGCTCAATCCTTGCTCGGGGAACTAAGATCTCACACGCTGCGCGGTGTGGCCAGAACTTTTCAAAAACAACAAAAATATAGTGCCACGTTCTCTGCAGATACAACCCAGCAGAAGCGACACACGACACATACTTGTTGAATGAAGTAACAAAAATAGCAAACGTGAAATCTGGGAATGCACTGTTTTTAACAAGTTGGCAGCCACCAGATTAGAATCATGGAAATTGTCTTCTCCCGAGAAAACACATGCTGTTTTTGCTCGAGTTCTGACGCGTCTCTGGTTCCAGGAGAAATTCCCTGTGCACCGTTAGGTTAGTGAGGAGGGTCCCTGCAGACCCCTGCAACAAGACAAGGGGCAGGAGCCAGCCCCCAGGCCGGTCCCACCTCCCTGGCCAGCTCCTGTTCACGGTCTCATGAAATGACTTTTTTTTTTTTTTTGGCCTCACTGCAAATGGGATCTTAGCTCCCTGAACCAAGGATCGAACCTGTGCCGCCTGCAGTGGAAGCACGGCGTCCTAACCGCCGGGCCACCAGGGAGGTCCCTTGGGAGGTGAACCTGACGGTGCTGCAGCCGCCCCCGTCTTCCGCGGAGTCCCCTGCGTGGAGGTGGCGGGCTCCAGCACCCCGATGGAGTTCTGTCCTACAGAGAGGAGAGGACCCTGGTGGGCCTGGCCTGACGGGGTGAGCCCTTTCCAAGCTTGTCACAGAGGAGCCAGAGAGACACTCTCCTGGGAAGAGGGGAAGCGCCTGCCGTGGTGGGATTCCCTGCAGGAAGCCCCGGATGGGGAGCTGGAGCCACCCCCACCGACAGCAGAGGAGAGGCAGGGGTCCCGGCCGTGGGACTGCGAGACTGATTCTGCCTACGGCCCGTCTCGCTGTGCCTGCACGCCTGTGTGTGTGTGCTCGTGTGCAGGCGTCTGCGCGTTTCTGAGCGTTTGTGTGTGTGTCTATATGTGTCTCCTTGTGTCTGGGTGTGTGTGTGTCAGTCAGTGTGTGTGTAGGTGTCTGTGTGTGTGTCTTTCTGTATCTGTGTGTCTCTGTGTGTGTCTGTGTGTGTCTCTGTGTGTGTGTCAGTGTGTGCCTGTGTGTGCCTGCATGTGTTTCTGTGTGCCTGTGTCTGTGTGTGTCTGCATGTCAGTGTGTGTGCCTGTGTGTGTCAGTGTGTGTGTAGGTGTCTGTGTATGTGTCTTTGTGTATCTGTGTGTCTCTGTATCTGTGTGTCTGTGTGTCTGCGTGTGTGTGCCTGTGTGTGTCTCTGTGTGTCTGCATGTCAGTGTGTGTGCCTGTGTGTGTCTGCATGTGTCAGTGTGTGTGTCTGTGTGTCAGTGTGTGCCTGTATATGTCTGTGTGTGGCTGTGTGTGTTTCTGTGTGCCTGTACGTGTCTGTGTGTCTCTGTGTGTCTGCGTGTCAGTGTGTGTGCCTGTATGTATCTGCGTGTGTCAGTGTGTGTGTCTGTGTGTCAGTGTATGTGCCTGTATGTGTCTACATCTGTCTGTGTGTGTCTGGGTGTGTCTGTCAGTGTGTGTGTCTATGTGTGTCTCTGTCTGTGTGTCAGTGTGTGTGCCTGTATGTGTCTCTGTGTATCTCTGTATGTGTGTCTGTGTGTCAGTGTGTGTGCCTGTATCTGTCTGTGTGTCAATGTGTGTGTCTCTGTGTGTCTGTGTGTCAGTGTGTGTGCCTGTATGTGTCTGTGTGTGTCAGTGTGTGTGTCTGTGTGTCTCTGTGTGTCTGTGTGTCAGTGTGTATGCCTGTATGTGTCTATGTGTCTCTGTATGTGTCTGTGTGTGTGCCTGTATGTGTCTGCGTGTGTCAATGTGTGTGGCTGTGTGTGTTTCTGTGTGCCTGTATGTGTCTGTGTGTGTCTCTGTATGTGTGTGTATATGTCAGTGCGTGTGCCTGTATGTGTCTGCGTGTGTCAGTATGTGTGTCTGTGTGTGTCTCTGTGTGTGTATCAGTGTGTGTGTCTGTGTGTGTCTGCATGTCAGTGTGTGTGCCTGTGTCTGCGTGTGTCAGTATGTGTGTCTGTGTGTGTGTCAGTGTGTGCCTGTATGTGTCTGTGTGTCTCTGTATCAGTGTGTGTGTCTGTGTGTGTCTGTGTGTCAGTGTGTGTGCCTGTATGTGTCTGCGTGTGTCAGTATGTGTGTCTGTGTGTGTGTCAGTGTGTGTGCCTGTATGTGTCTGTATGTGTCTCTGTGCCTGTCCGTGTCTGTGTGTACCTGTCTGCATGTGCGTGCTTGGAAGAGGGCCCAGAGCAGACCGCAGCCCGAGTGACACCTTGCTCCCACCCTGGCGAGGCCCTCCGAGTCACCCGGATCCCTGGCCAGAGGACGTGCTCACGTGGACTGTGACACAGCACGGGAGACCATCGCACGCCCCGCGGGGCATCCCGCGAGTGCTCCCGAGGACAACACACCAGCAGGGAGACCGCAGTGCCCCACGCCCAGACCCCAGGACAGAGGCTCTGGCTCGCGCGTTAGGATGAGCACTTGGGGGCCACTGAGCAGAGTAGTTAGTCCCGGGGACCCGCCTGGGGCCACACAGACCTGGTCCACGGCCTAGCTCTGCCCCGTCAGCCAGCGTCAGAACTCCCTGGCCCCAAGCTGTCCCTCCGTAAAGCGAGGGGTAAATGCAGCGCTTTCCCCGTGAGTTCTTGGAGTTGAGTGACTTGACCCGTGCCCACAGGCCGCCTGCAGTCGTCAGACCCAGACTCTGTTTCACATTGCTTTTGCTGTTGCTGCTCAGCCGCTCAGTCGTGTCCGACTCTGCGACCCCGTGGACTGCAGCACGCCAGGCTTCACCGTGCTTCACCGGCTCCCAGAGGTTGCTCCAGCTCCTGTCTGTCGAGTCGCTGATGCCATCCAGCCATCTCATCCTCTGCTTAGTCCACACTGCACATCAGGTGACCAAAGTATTGGAGCTTCAGCGTCCGTCCTTCCAATGAATATTCAGGGTTGATTCCCTTCAGGATGGGCTGGTTTGATCTCCTTGCAGTCCAAGGGACTCTCAGGAGTCTTCTCCAGGACCACGATTCGACGGCTGAACGAGTGTATAAGGGCACATGCAACGTATTGTTAAATGTCACAGACACACACACGGGCACAGCAAGACTCCCAGACAAAGGGAACCCCCCTTGTTTTAATTCACATCTCCGTGGAATTTGTCCAGTAAGCATTTCATGGACAGCCGCTGGCTCCAAGACCCCGGCAAGAAGGGTCTGTGGGGCAGAAAACAACTTCCTTTGCAAAACAGAGTTGCGAAATGACCAATTCTCCAACTGCAGGGGGAAAACTGCTCAGGAACAGAATGTGGTGATAACGACTTGCCAAACAGATGGTTAGTGTTAAAGGTTTCCTCCGAGTTTTGGAAAGGACTGTCTCCAGCACGCCGGCTGCACCGGGCTGGGTCCCAGAGAGCGGTTCCCATCCTCTGTTCCGCGGGAATACGTCCTGCCTGGCCTTGAGCTCAGTGCAGGCTCCGTGGGATTCTGGAGAGCCGAGGGTCCGTCCCGGCCACGTGGCCACATGAGGGAATTCTAACTGCCCCTTCCCATCCCTCTGCAGCCCCTGGGAGCAAGAGAGCTGCTTGCTCTCTTGCCGAGGGTCCGTCCCGGCCACGTGGCCACATGAGGGAATTCTAACTGCCCCTTCCCATCCCTCTGCAGCCCCGTGAAGCAAGAGAGCTGCTCTGCTTGGGTGTAAAATTTAAGTGGGCAGGGGGGCGGTGGTGACGGGGCTGCAGACATCAAGCAAGATGATATTTGAATGCAACGTCTCCTTAACATTTCCAGATTCATGGGGAAAAAATGCAGGATGAAGAAAATATCTGCATTTTAACCAGAGACAGGATCTCACAGAGTTGGGTGTGTTGGGCTGGATAATGAATGGGTAAATCCTGCAGTGTTCAGAGTCCGATCCTCTCCGGATTATAAATGCTGGTGTTGCCTGCATCCTGGATTTCTGGCATTATTTTTTATTTTTCCAAATATCACGTCAGGGCGGTCCAGCGGTTAAGACTTCCGCCTTCCAATGCAGGGGGTGCGGGTTCAATCCCTGGTTGAGGAGCTAAAATCCCAAGTGCCTCGGGGCCGAAAAACCGGAACACGAACCAGAGGCAGCAGTGTAACAAGTTCAGTAACGGGCGTTAAAAAGTGTATCCCAGCAAAATCTCACCTCGAAAAAATAGCACCTTGATCCTACCGTGTGTAGCAGAGGGAACCATATTCAGCACCTTAGGACAAAGCATAATGGAAAGGAATATGAAAAATAACACCTAGATGCTGTATAACTGAGCCACTTTGCTGTGCAGCAGAAGCTGAGCACTGTGAATCAACTGTACATCAGTGAAATTTAAAAAATAAAAGCGAGGGCCTTCCCTGGTGGTCCAGTGGCTCAGACTCTGTGCTCCCAATGCAGGGGCCTGGGGTTCAATCCCCAGTCAGGGGACTAGATCCCACGCGCCACAACTAGGACCCGGCACAGCCAAATCAATAAATATGTAAAAAGGAAAACAAAAACAAAGCCAGATTAACTGGAGAAAACAAATTTTAAAAAAAAAAATGAAAATTAAGGGCAGCTTCGCCGAGGTCCTTGGCACTGCAGGCCTCTGGGGCTGGCGCCGCAGGCCTCTCGGGCTGGCGGGTACCTGTTGCAGGGCCGCCTCCGTGCGCGGTGGCATGCACAGCATCCCAGGTCTCCACCCACCGGATGCCCCTCCCGTGTCCCCCTCGCACTGTGACAGCCACAGGCATCTCCAGCATTTCCCGGTGTTCCCTAGTGGGCACCGGCACCCCTGACTGAGAACCGTTGGTTCAGCCACACTTTCCACACTTTTGTTTTCAGTGTATTTCCTTTTTAAAAAAAATTATACATTTTATTTATGTTTTATTTTTACATTATGAAAATATGGTAACACATTTACAGGAAACTTGAAAACCACAGAACAAAGTTACATACGTCATATGTGCTGTGCTTAGCCATGACTGACTCTTTGTGGCCCCCATGGTGCAGCCCGCCAGGCTCCTCTGTCCATGGGATTCTCCAGGCAAGAACACTGGAGGGGTTGCCATTCCCTTCTCCAGGGGGATCTTCCTGACCCAGGATTTGAACCCATGTCTCCAGCATTGTAGGCAGATTCTGTGCCATCTCAGCCACCAGAGGGGCCCAAGAATACTGTAATGGGTGGCCTATCCCTTCTCCAGGGGACCTTGCTGACCCAGGAATCAAACCGGGGTCTCCTGCATGGCAGGCGGTTTCTTTACTAGCCGGGCTACCAGGGAAGCCCCAGAGTTACATATAGTTTCACATATGTTGCAGTTATTTTTACGTAGAGAAAGTAAGATTCTATTTGGAGTTTCAATATCAAATTCTCAAAAATTAATAGAATGAACAGACAGAAGTAGAAGGGTATGGTAGGCCTGAAGAGGTCTATGAACCAAGTCAGCGTAATTAAGATTCATACAGTTGTCCCGCAACAGCAGGGCACAAATGCTATCCACGTTTGCAGAGTCTATAAGTTAGGAGACCCTGGGACATATCCGGGGATGTAAACCAACATGCAAAAATTTCATGATCTAGAAGTTTTGAAATCACACAGAGTCTATTCTCTTACCCCTGTGAAATTATGTTAAAAGTCAGTATCAAAAACTATTTGAAAATAAGCCACATATTTTCAAGTGCAATAAAACTTTTTCAAATTGCAAATGGAAAATAAATTTTTTAGAGGAATTGGGTTCACAGCAAAACTGAGCAAAGGGGGACTTCCTGGCGGTTGGGGGGGGGGTCCAGTATTTAAGACTCGTCACTTCCAATGCAGAGGGCACGAGTCTGCTCCTCGGTCATGGAGCTAAGATCCCAGCACTCGGAGGCCAAAAAATTAAAAAAAAAAAAAAAAAAAAAGCCTGAGAAACCGGCAGGGCCAAGAGGTACCTAAGAAGTCACGACAACTAAACGTAACATCGTATCCTGGCTGGGATCCTGACAAAGACAAAGCAGATGGGGGGAAAACTGAGGAAATCGGATGGATTTGAAAAAAAAAAGTACAGAGGGCCCCCTACACCTGCTGTCCTGTACACGCCCAGTCCCTGTTGTCAACACCCCCCACCAACGAGGGACGTTGGTCACAACAGATAAAGCCGTCACAGCAGGCGAATCTCACTTCAGGCACTGACACCTCGTCATAGCCGTGTGTCCCCATTCACTGTGTGTCAGTGATACCGCTATCATTGTACATCGTGGGGATTTGCACAGCCGTGTGAGGACATGGACACACCGGATGGCCTCAGACGGAGCGTCTCGGTGCCCTAAACGTCCTCTATGGTCCATCTGCCCATCCCTCCTCCCAGCCCTAGGCAACCTCACACACACACACACACACTCACACACACACTCACACACACACACACTCTCTCTCCCCACACACACACTGGAATGCCCCCAGCTCTCTGCTAACCCCCATATCCCGAGTTCCCCCTTGACTGCTGGGAGCCTGGGACCATCTCATCCCACCCAGGGTGAGGACATGCGGATCCCGAGGGCCAGCGAGTGTGCGTCTGTGCACACGGATCCCTCACACGTGTCTCCGAGGTGGCGCAGAGCAGTCTGGATGTGGGACAGGTGTGGAGGTGAACGATGGCTGTGGAGAAGGATCGGGGAGGGTCCGGAAAACATGCAAGAGGCATAAGTCTGCTGGGTTTTTTTTCTAATTTTTTATTGAAATTAATTGACAGTTAATTTCTGATATACAGCAGAGTGATTCAGTTATATACATATATATATATTTGTTGCTGTTGTGCATGCTAAGTCCCTTCAGCCGTGTCTGACTCTGCGACCCCGTGGACTGGAGCCCGCCAGGCTCCTCTGTCCATGGGATTCCCCAGGCAAGAGAGCTGGCGTGGGGTGCCACGCCCTCCTCCAGGGGATCTTCCCGACCCAGGGATGGAGCCCACACCTCTTATATCTCCTGCACTGGCAGGCAGGTTCTTTACCACTGGTGCACCTGCGAAGCCATTGTTTATATGTGTGTGTGTGTATGCGTCTAAATACTCTTCTCCGCTACGGTTTATCCCGGGATATTGAATGCGGTTCTGTGTGCCGTGTAGTATGCAGTAGGCCCTTGGTGCTTATCCATCTCACACAGACCGGCTCGCGTCCCCTATATACTATATATATTGTTCTTGAGTCGCTCAGGCGTGTCCGACTCTGTGCAACCCCACGAACTGTAGCTGGCCAGACTCTTCTGTCCGTAGGATTCTCCAGGCAAGAAGACTGGAGTGGGCTGCCATTTCCTTCTCCAGAGGATCTTCCCCACCCAGGGATGGAGCCTCCGTCTCCTACACTGGCAGGTGGGTTCTTTACAGGGAAGCCCTGTAGACTGTTAACATGAATGTTAATACTAATCCCAGACGCTCACCTGTCCCTTCACCTCTGTTTGTAAAGCCCCATGGAAAGTGAAAGTGAAGTTGCTCAGTTGTGTCCGACTCTTTGTGACCCCCACGGACTGTAGCCTACCAGGCTCCTCTGTCCGTGGGATTCTCCAGCAAGAATACTGGAGTGGGGTGCCATTTCTTTTTCCAGGGGATCGTCCCGACCCAGGGATCGAACCTGGGTCTCCTGCATTGTAGGCAGACGCTTTAATACCAGAGTCTTGTGGACTTTCAGTTTTGGGGTTTTTTTGTTGTGTTTTGTTAAAACTCACTCTGTCCTTGTGCTCTGCCCTGTCTGTCCCACAGAAAAGAACACCTGTGGACCGTGGCCTGCCAGGCTCCCTGTCCATAGGGTTCTCCAGGCAATAATACTGAAGGACGTGGCAGCCCACTCCAGTGTTCTTGCCTGGAGAATCCCAGGGATAGAGGAGCCTGGTAGGCTACAGTCCATGGGGTCGCACAGAGTCAGGCAGAACTGAGTGACCAACCACTACTGCTAGACGCCTCTTGTGGAGTCCTGCTGCTGCTGCTGCTGCTGCTAAGTCACTTCAGTCGTGTCTGACTCTGTGCGACTCCATAGACGGCAGCCCACCAGGCTCCCTCGTCCCTGGGATTCTCCAGGCAAGAATACTGGAGTGGGTCGCCATGTCCTTCTCCAATGCATGAAAGTGAAGAGTGAAAGTGAACTCGCTCAGTCGTGTCCGACTCTTAGCGACCTCATGGACTGCAGGCTTCCAGGCTCTTCCACCCATGGGATTTTCCAGGCAAGAGGACTGGAGTGTTGCGGAGTCCTAGGTTTCTCCATTTCCAAAAAGCCAGACGAACACGGCCTGGATTTCTGAAAACCCTGAGTGTGTGTTGTAAAAGCATCGTGGTGGGTGGAAGGGTTTGCCTCTACAGGGGGCAGGCTGCAGGGCGAGCCGGGATGTCGCAGACCCTCCTGCCCTTCCTCCGGAGAGCCTGCCGCTCTGACGGGTTCCTCGGAGCTCGCGCTGATGAGCAGCAGCCCCCTTATCGACAGTCTGGCAGCAGCTGCCGGGCGATCGAGGCGGGGACGCGGGCCTCTGTGGCCTTCACGTGCGGCTCAGAATCAGCCTGCAAGTACCGGGGCCGTGCAGCTGTCGGGGGATTAGCTGTAAGGAAAGGCGATCCCGTGACGAATGGGTCAGGTATGTCCGCCCCTGGGAAGCCGAAGCTCCAAGATCTGCCTGATAGGAAACCGGTCGGCTTTGCAACAACAGAAAACTCGTTTGTCTTCTGCGTCCTTGTCGGGAAGCCGTGCTGTGGGCTGCCTTGAACGTGGCCGGAGAAACAGAACAGGCTTCCGGGGGCGGGGGGGAGCGGGCTCAGATGGTAAAGAACCCGCCTGCAATGCAGACGTGGCTTTGATCGCTGGGTCGGGGAGATCCGCTGGAGGAGGGAAAGGCTGCCCACTCCAGTATTCTGGCCTGGAGAGTTCCGTGGACAGAGGGGCCTCGCGGGCTACAGGCCAGGGGGTGACGGAGTCAGACACGACTGAAGGAGTAACAGTGGCAAGAGAGGCAGGAGGCCTCGCGCAGGCCGCCCGCCGGCGGTGGGGCTTTGGTTGGGGAGCCCCTTGGGCACTTTGCTCAGAGTGCGTCACCCATGGTTCCTGAGATGTTCTGTTTCCTACTCGTGATCCCAAGGAGGGGTGCTTGGCAGCAGAAGCATTGTGCTTCCCCCGAAAGAGAGCCTGTACCCACGGTAGCCAGAGTCGTGACCACAGGTCTACCCACGCTTTGCTTGCTTCTCCTGCAGCTGAGAGGCGCCTGCCACCCCGGACGTGGTAGGGATTGGACGAGACTCGGACGAAAGATTACTGTTTAAAATTAAAGATCGCCTCTTTCTGAGTCTCCCCCTCACCTTCCCAGGGAGCGGTGGAGTTTGAAATAAAAGGAAGGGACGTCCCTGGCGGTACAGTGGATAAGAATCCACACGCTAGTGTAAGGGACACGGGTCCCATCCCTGCTCTGGAAAGACCCCGCATGCTGCGGGCAGTTAAGCCCGTGCGCCGCCACTCCTGGAACCTCGCTCTAAAGCCCACGGTCCAAACAAGAGAAGCCACTGCTCCCCACAGCTAGGGAGAGTCCGCACCCAGCACAGCCGAAAATAAAAATGAATTTTAGAAGTATTTTTTAGAAAGAGAGAAAGAAGGATGTGGTCAGACGCACAGTGTAGAAAGATGGCTTTGGCCTTCAGTGCATGAAGTGATGCGTGGAGGATAGTGTCCTTGGAAAGTTTAAAAATAGACAAAAGTAGACAAAATCGCAACATTTATCCCATTGCACTCATCATTTCAGTACTTTTCTCTACAGCAGAAACTAACACGATGTTATAAAGCCAATAAAAATTTATTTTATTGTTATATGTCAATAAAAAGTAATGTTAAAGAAAATAAAATTATTCCTTTTATTTCTTTTTTTGAAAAAGAAAGTTTTTTTTTTAACTTGTTAGGAATTCCCTGTTTAGTGGTTAGGACTTGGCGTGTTCACTGCTGCAGCCCAGGCTCATTCCCTGGTCAGGGAACTAAGTTTCTGCAAGCCTTACAGCAAGACCAAAAAAAAAAAAAACCAAAAAACAAACAAAAAGATTTTTACTCATCAAAGACTAGATACAACGCAGAATAATAATGAATAATAATAATTCATAATAGCATTATTGTTTCATTATTTTTGGTTTAACTCATAAAGTGGAATACTATACAGCTGTTAAGAAGCACAGGCCAAATGCTGTGTAGTTTATGTAAAGGGGCTGCATTCATATGTGAGGATAACTATCATTCTAAGGTTGTTATAAATGAAGATCTACCAAAAAAAATTAGCTTTCATCAAACTTAAGATAAAAAAGAACAATAATTGAAGGACATGGGGAAAAAAAAGGAACACAGAAGTGTTCTAAATTCCAATATGGGATGATCTCCAAAATATATTTTGGTGGGAAAAAACAAGATACGGAACGGGGGGTTTAGTACACTACATTTTGCAGGAAAAATGGGAAATTTATACACGTATCTACTTGTGTGTCCATAACTCTATGAATAAACAAAGTATTGCCTGTATCACGGGGTTGCTTCATAAGAAGGAAACTGGGTACCATAGGATGGGGAGAGATCCTTTTTATTTCACATTTTAAAAATTTGTATAAATTTTAAAGTTGAAGTGTAGGTTAATTTACAATGTTGTGTTAGTTTCAAATGTACAGCAAAGTTATTCAGTTATCCGCACACATCTGTTCATTTCCAGATTCTTTTCTGTTACGTCGTTTCAAGATATCAGGATCCTTCCCTGTGCTATTCAGTAGGACCTTGTTGTTATATCTGTTTTATTAATATAGAGAGTAGTGTCTGGCTGTTAATCCAGACTCACAGTCTGTCCCCCTCCCCACCATCCCTTTGGTTCTCTAGGTCTGTGGGTCTGTTTCCGTCTGCAAATAAGTTCATCTGCATATTTTTTTGCCCACATATAAGCAATGTCATATGACATCCGTCTTCATCTGACTTCATTTAGTACCACAGTCTCTGGGTCCATCCATGTTGCTGCAGGTGGCATTATTTCATCCTTTTTTATGGCCGAGTAATACTCCATTGTCTATACGCCCCACAGTGCCTTCATCCGGCCATTTGTCAGCGGACGTTCACGTGGCCTCGCGGTCTTGGCTATTGTGAATCGCGCTGCTGTGAACACGGGGGTGCCCGGATCTTCTCGAATTATGGTCTTCGTCTTTCCCGCATCGTTGCCAAGAAGTGGGCTTGCTGGATCATGTGGGAACTCTATACTTAGCGTTTCAAGGAACCTCCGGCCTGTTTCCGCAGTGATTACCCCAACCCATTTACATCCCCACCCACAGTGCAGGAGGGTTCCTTTTTCTCCACGTCTTCCAGAGGGGTGTCTTTCCACTGCTTGTCTATTTGAATCTTTGAATGTGTTGCCTGTTCCAAAAAATGAATAAAGGTAGATTTTAAGTGAAAATAAATAACCTTGAAGATAAACTAAAACAGGAGATTTCAGCCCTGTTTCCCTAGCAGCCCCAACCTTCTCCATCGTGCTGATGGAGCTCACCACAGGAGCCCAGTGGCACTTAACCGAACTTCCACTTAACCCAGCTTCCGCTTAGCCGCACTCTGACCGCGTCTGCGGAGCGAGAATCGCCCTCCCTTAACGAGTGTTCCGTCTTCCCTTCCCAGGTGTGTCGTCAGCCCCAAGGAAGAGGCCTTCAGCCTGAGACCAAGAGGGTCCAAGGGCGAGTTCCCCCGGGTAGGAGCGAAGGTAAGAGCGCAAGAACCACCCCACGCATCACCTCCCAGCCCTCCTAGGCCCCGCAGGTTGTGGGGAGGCCGGTGGGGACCAATGAGGCTGGGCACCGCATCTGGTGCAGTCACAGTGAGAGCGGGTGGGGATCCGGCAAGAAGGCTTGGGGGCGAGGCTTCCCTGGTAGTCCAGTGGCTAAGACTCTGCGCTTCCAAGGCAGGGGGCCCAGGTTCGATTCCCGGTCAGGGAGCTAGAGCCCACAAGGCGCAACTAAGACCCGGCGCAGCCAAATAAATACATATAAATAAACATTTTTAAAGAAGAAGGTTCCAGAGGGGACCTGGGGTCAGACTTGCCTCGAATGTCAGCACTGTGTACAACCTGTTCCTTCTCCCGGAGGGCAGGATTCTAAACAGGAGCGGCTCCGTCTCAGATCTGCCTTTTAGGAAGATTATCTGTGCTGCTAGAATGATAGTCACCAAATTCCAGGCCTCTCAAAACTGCTTCTGTAGTCCCCGTCATTAATGTTGTTGTCTGTGTGGTTCCCTCCATAACAGTTTTTAAAAAGTTTCACTGGACTCCCTGCTTAACTGAAAAAAATCTCATTAAAGGTAATTTAAAATTTATTTTTCTTGCCATGTTAAAAGAAAACTTTGATTCGTAACTTACAGAGTAAACCAACATTAGCTCAAAATTTTAATTAGCCATCCAAGGAATCGAAAATATAAAATTACTAGAAGGAAGCTTAGCAGAAAGTCCTTCTGATTGTGAGTTAATACAAATATCTCTTTGATATTACTCCAAAGCCACAATTCAAAAATTAATAAAGAATGATCATTTGGACTTCATAAAAATTAAGAATTTCTGCTTTTCTTTTTTTCTTTTAAATTTTTCTTCTGGGTCACACCTCGAAGCTTGCGGGATCTTGGTTCCCCAGTGAGGAATTGAACCTGGGCCCCCTGCAGTGAAAGCGCTGAGTGCTAACCACCAGACCACCAAGAAAGTCCCAAGAACTTCTCCTTTGAAAGACTCAAAATATGGAGCGCTTCATGCATTTGCTTGAGCCTGGGCCATGTTAATCTTATCTGGATCGGTCCAGTTTTAGTATATGTGCAGCTGAAGTGAGCACGGTAATTTTAAAATGGAAGCTTAGTCGATTTACAGCATTGTGTTAGCTTCTGGTATATAGCAAAGTGATGCAGCTATACCTGCCTTTGTATATATCTGTATTCTTTTTACACTTTTCCCATTATGGTTTATTGCAAGATACTGAATGTAGTTTCCTGTGCTGTACAGGAAATCTTTGTTGTTTATTTTATACACATGGTGCATGTGTATATTAATCCCAAACTCCTAATCTCTCTCTCCCCTCATAATTTTTATACAATGATATGTGCCCATCATTTCTCAGGACACCTGGAAAAATAATTTAAAACAGTAATAAAAAAATAGAGATAGGTTTACTGTTCAGCCATTTAAGAAATGAAATAATGCCATTTGCACCAACGTGGACGGACCTAGAGATGATCATAGGAAGTGAAGTGCGTCGTAAAGAGAAAAACAAGTACCCTGGGATATCAGTGATAGGAGGAATCTAAAATATGACAGAAATGAACTTATCTGTGAAGCATAAACAGACTCAGACGTAGAGAACAGACTCATGATGGCCAAGGGGTGGGGGTGGGAAGGATTGGGAGTTTTGGGGTCAGCAGATGTCAGCTATTATATACAGGATGGATAAACAGCAAGGCCCTACTGTGGGGCACAGGAAACTCGGTTCAATATCCTGTGATAAACCATCATGGAAAAGAATCCGAAAAAGAATGTGGATGTGTGTGTGTGTGTAACCGAATCACTGCTGGATACCTGAAACCAACGCAGCACCGAATCAACCGCACTGCAATGAAAGCCGTACAAATGGAGGCAGTTTTCCTTCAACCTTGGGAATGACCCGAGCGAGA
Organism: Ovis canadensis; assembly: GCF_042477335.2. Classification (NCBI taxonomy): domain Eukaryota; kingdom Metazoa; phylum Chordata; class Mammalia; order Artiodactyla; family Bovidae; genus Ovis; species Ovis canadensis. The sequence continues at coordinate 78,647,553 of NC_091258.1, forward strand.
CTGTTCTAACCGGATCCGCTGTGCCCTCTAGACTGGGAGGGCTTCGCAGGCGGCGCTAGCGGTAAAGAGCCCACCTGCCAACGCAGGAGGCAGATGCAGGCTCGACCCCTGGGTCGGGAAGACCCCCTGGAGGAGGGCGCGGCAGCCCACTCCAGGGTCATTGCCTGGACAGGGCCGGACAGGACTGAGTGGCTTGGCGCGCACGCACCAGATTGAGCAAAGGCCCTGGGGCAGGGCCGCGGGCGGCGGTTCCGGGAGCAGCAGGAAGGCCCCCGGGCGGGAGCGCGGCGGGCAGTGGGGGGGCCTGTGCGCCAAGGCCGGCGGGTCTCCGCAGGGGCTGACGTCAGATCCGTGTCTACACAGGAGCCCCCCGGCCGTGCGGCGCCGAGGACGCGGTGGGCAGAAGCCAGAGGCCGCGGGCTGGGCCCTCCTGCGCCCCCCGCGGTCCCGGAGGAAGAGGCGGGTGTGAACCAAAGCCTCCGAAGAAAGGGGTCCCAGGAAGCCACGCCGCGGCCCTCAACCGGGCGACTGTGCCCCCGGGAAACGTTGGGCAATACCTGGGACACTGCGGGTTGTCCCGAGGGGCCGGAGGCGGGGGCGGCGGGGGTGGGGGTGGATGCTGGGGTCGGTGGGCGGAGACCAGAGACGGCGCACAGCAGAGAACCATCGCCTGCAGAACGGCAGGAGCGCCCCGGCTGCGTCATGGCCCGCCCCCGCCCCAGGTTCCACCTGCTTTCCCTTCATCTGAGACCCGTGCACGCGCAGGCGTGCCTCCGTGTGTGTGCAACGACGCTGCCCGTATACACATGACCTGACAAGCTTGTGTGGGTCTCAGCTCTTCCCAGCCCCACCCACCAGCTGTGTGCCCTCGGGCCAGTTGCTTAACCTCTCTGAGCCCCAGTCGTCTTGAAATCGGGGATCATCAAAGGAGCCCCTCACAGGGTTGTTGGGGAGCGTGGTTCATTTGGAAAGGGCCTGTGGACAGGGCCTGTCCCAAGAGAGGGCGTTGAACATGCGGTGGCCATCATCACCACTGCTTTTCTCAGTACTGGTCTGCTCAGGACATCTGCGCTACCAGCTGGGTTCTGAGGATGGCTGGGATGGCTCAGTTGGTAAAGAATCTGCCTGCAGTGCCGGAGACCCAAGTTAGGGAAGATCCCCTGGAGAGGGACATGGCCACCCACTCCAGTATCCTTGCCTGGAGAATCCCGTGGACAGAGGAGCTTGGCGGGCTACAGAGTCAGACACGATGGAGCGATTAACACGAGCTGGGTTGAGGATGGGGGGGATCTTGCCATGTCTCACCTGGTGGGCCACGGGTGGCCGTGCACCCTACTAGGGGAGGACCTGTGGTCACCCTCCACGGGGTGGAGGGGGTCCTGACCCCACTGGGAAGACGGAGATGGACACTCTGACGTGTTGTCTGGGGAGGACACAGCACGGAACTAGATGACACCCAGCCCGTCAGCCCCCAGCCCTGCTGTCTCCTCCACGGAGAAGGGGCCCTCTGTGGCCACAAGCCTGTTCCTTTCTCAGACTGCCTGCTGGGTGCATTTCTTTCCAGCTGGATAGGTTTTAGAGTAACTCTGTGATGTTTTTCTCTTTTTTTAACCTAAGAAAAAAATCATCTTTGTTGTAGAAACTTGAGAAAATGCAGATTAAAATAAAGAAAGAAAAACTGTTTACAGTCCCCGCCGGCACCAAATCTGTTTTCAGGCTTTTTTTTTCCCCCCTCTTTGTTTTTGTCTGGTTTTGGCTTCCTAGGTGGCTCAGTGGTATTTTAAAAAAAGAAAAAGAAAATCTTCCTGCCAACGCAGAAGACCTGGGTTTGATCCCTGAGTCAGGAAGAACCCCAGGAGAAGGAAATAGCAACCCACTCCAGTATCCCTGCCTGGAGAACTCCATGGACAGAGGAGCTTAGTGGACTACAGTCCATGGGGTCACAGAGCTGGACGTGACTAAGACTTTCGGGCTTCCCCGGGTGGATCAGACTGTAAAGAACATGCCCTCCCTGTCACCACCACCTCCTCTCTGAATTCAGAGATAGTGGATTTACAACACTGTATGAGTTTCAGGTGTACAGCATACTGACTCACAATTTTCAAAGGCTAGACACCATTTGTAGTCACTGTAAATTATTGACTACCTTCCCTATGCTGTATAGTTACAGTATATCCACATAGCTTATCTATTTTATGCGTAGAAGTTTGTATCTTTTAATCCTCAGTGGTAAAGAACCAGCCTGCCGATGCAGGAGACTTGGGTTCAATCCCTGTGTCAGGAAGACCCCCTGGAGAAGGACATGGCAACCCACTCCAGGATTCTTGCCTGCAGGATCTGATGGCAGAGGAGCCTGGCGGGCTACAGGTCACCAAGAGTCGGGCACGACTGAGCAACTCAGCACCTCCCCTGCACGGCGTCTCCCCACTTCCCGCTCCCCACTGGTAACCACAGGCTTGCTCTCACATCTGTGAGCCTTTTCTCTCTTTTCTTTTCGTTATCTTCACGTGTTTGTTTTGCATTTCAGATCCCGCATATGAGTGATATCATGCAGTCTTGTCCTTCGCATTTCAGTAAATCCATGCTATTCTCTGTCGCCCTCTGCTGGCGATTCTGTTCATTGTGACCAGCGTTCTTCCCCCAGCCACGCGCCCCACCAGAAAGGCCCCCCGGCTCGCAGGTCCCGAGCCCTCGAAATGTGGCTGGCGGGAACCGACGTGTGCTGTAAAGTGTGACCCACACCGGGTTTCAGAGGCTGCAGGAGAAAAGGAGATGAGGCAGCTCGTTGGCAGTGCTGGTTTGGTTTTGTTTGTTCTTAAGCACCTCGCCTGACTTTGGGGATCTTACTTCCCAACCAGGGATGGAAGCCGGGGCCCTTGGCATGAGAGGGCAGGACCCTAACCACCGGAGCCCAGGGGGTTCCCAGCCGTGATACTGAGGACGCGCGAGGAGATCTTGAACACGTAGGTGACCCTTGAGCAGCACGGGCTGGGGCGGCGACCTCCGAGCAGCTGAAGATTTGAGTGTAGCTTACAGTCAGCCCTTGTGCCCAGGGTTCCTCTCTGTCCGGGGCTGTGTACTCAGGGCGTGTCTGCTCTCCCGTTCCCTCGCGAAAAATGACCGGCGTACAAGTTGGCTGCATTGGGTTAAATGAGAGCTGGTCTTAAAATCGATGTCACCGGTGCTTTTTCTATTTTTTTAACGAGGACATTAGGAAATGGTGTTACCTATGTGGCTTGAGTTATATTTCTTTACATGCCTTTGGTCTGGACTATTATAAATGTATGTGTGTGGACCAGGCTTGGGGGTCAGGTCCCTCTTTCCTGTGGGGGCCGTCCAGTGTGCTGTGGGATACTGATGGGGGTCTTTGGATAGCAGCAGCATCAGCCCTCAGTTGTGACAACAAAAATACCTCCAGACGCTGACAAATTGTCCCCTGAGGGGCAAAATCACTCTCAGTTAAGAGCCACTGATTTATATGTGTGTGCGCTCAGCCTATGAATTTTTAATTTATAAAATATATTATGTATTTTATATATAAATCTATTTATTGATTTTAGGTACATATATACGGATGTGAGAGTTGGACTATAAAGAAAGTTGCTGCTGCTGCTAAGTTGCTTCAGTCATGTCGGACTCTGTGCGACCCCATAGACAGCAGCCCACCAGGCGCCCCCGTCCCTGGGATTCTCCAGGCAAGAACACTGGACTGGGTTGCCATTTCCTTCTCCAGTGCATGAAAGTAAAAAGTGAAAGTGAAGATGCTCAGTCGTATCCGACTCTTAGCGACCCCATGGACTGCAGCCTACCAGGCTCCTCTGTCCATAGGATTTTCCAGGCAAGAGTATTGGAGTGAGTTGCCATCGCCTTCTCCGAAGGAACTCCCTAAGCCATGGTTTTTCCAGTAGTCACGGATGGATGTGAGAGTTGGACCATAAAGAAAGCTGAGCGCAGAAGAATTGATGCTTTTGAACTGTGGTGCTGGAGAAGACTCCTGAGAGTCCCTTGGACTTCAGGGAGATCCAACCAGTCCATCTGGGTGTTCACTGGAAGGACTGCTGCTGAAGCTGAAGCTCCAATCCTTTGGCCACCTGATGTGAAGCACTGACTCACTGGAAAAGACCCTGATGCTGGGAAGGATTGAGGGCAGGAGGAGAAGGGGACGACAGAGGATGAGATGGCTGGATGGCATCACTGACTCGATGGACATGGGTTTGGGTGGACTCCAGGAGTTGGTGCTGGACAGGGAGGCCTGGCGTGCTGCAGTCCATGGGGTCCCAAAGAGCTGGACACAACTGAGCAACTGAACACACAATGGGTAAAATACAGCTGGCCCCTGAACAATACAGGTTTGAACTTCACAGATCCATTTATGTGCAGTTTTTTCTCAATAGTACTTCCCGCAGTGCCACATGATTAGACCTACGGATACCAAGAAACCAAGCGCACAGGGGACTGACAGCAAGCCATGTGCAGATTTTTAACTGCACGGAGTCAGCACCTCTAACACCCCCACGCTGTTTAGGGGCCGACTGTGTATCGGTTACTAATTATCTACCATATGTACTGCAAAGTGAAGTGAAGTCACTCAGTCGTGTCCGACTCTGTGCGACCCCGTGGACTATAGCCTACCAGGCTCCTCTGTCCATGGGATTCTCCAGGCAAGAATACTGGAGTGGGTTGCCATTTCCTTCTCCAGGGGATCTTCCCGACCCAGGGATCGAACCCGGGTCTCCTGCATTGGAGTCGGATGCTTTAACCTCTGAGCTGTGTGCCTAGAGCCATGTACTGCAAGGTATACACATATTTATGAAGTGAAAAACTATATACAAAAGACAGCTAAACGTAATCCCTCCTGAGCCCCAGTCATGTGCAAGCTCTGGAGGCACAGGGAGGTTAAGCCACTGGCCCCCGGGTGCACAGCTCATTGACCCGGATTCAAATCCAGACGTACCACTGAGGAGCGCCTGCCCCGCAGCCAAGGGCAGACCTGTAAGCCCCCGGGATGTCTGTGTGCCGTAGAGCAGTGTGACTGTAGTTAGGGCCGTGTAGTGTAAACATGCAGTTTGCTAAGAGGGTCGTTGAGTGTTCAGCACAGACCTGAAGAGGAAGGGGAGGAGGGAGAGGAGGTGGAGGGAGGGGAGGAAGGAAGGAGGAAGCCAGGAAAGGAGGAAAGACTGGTGACTTGGGGATGCCGGATGCATTAACGTGGCTGTGACGGTTATTTCACAGTGAACACTTGCATCAAATCTCTCCTCTGTCCATCGTAAACGTATACCGTTTTAACGCGTCGGTTACACGTCAATAAAGCTGAGACAGTGAAGCCCAGGCCCTCCATCCGTGGGGGTCCGTGTGCCCTTCCTGGAACAGGCGCCCTCCCGGGGGAGGGGGTGTGGAGGAGGGGGGTCAGGGTCACAACTTCTGCCTCCCCTGGAGGCCGGAAGAATCCAGGCACTCGGTCCCTCCCAGTCTGCTCCTGTGAGACTGTGGGAGAACAGGAAACACTGATCCGCTCACCCATTCGCTCACCCGAGTCAGGCTGTCCGTCCTCCAGACCTACTACGTGCCGGGCACGGCCCAACGCTGTCAGGGCCCCCAGGTAACTAGGGCAGCACAACTCTCAGAGACCCCTGACCCCAGCAGAAGACAGGACCCTGCAGCAGGCACACGCAGCTCGTTTGGAGGAAGTCAAGCGGGCGGGAACCTGTCTGGTGGCTCAGACAGTGAAGAGTCTGCCTGCGGATGGGGGAGACCCGGGTTCCCCTGGGTGGGGAAGATCCCCTGGAGGAGGGCCCGGCCCCCCACTCCAGTATTCTCGCCTGGAGAATCCCGTGGACAGAGGAGCCTGGTAGGCCACATAAAATCCACGGGGTACTAAAGAGTCGGACGCGACTCAGCGCGCACTACAGGAAAATGATGGGCATGGGATTCTGGAAGATTCTAGAATCTTTACCTTTATCTAAAAATCTCTACCTTTCTCCAGGGCAGAGAACCCCATGAAGTCTCTTCTGCATCGGGAAAGGGAGGTTCAGAATGGGGGTGGGCGAGAGGCCAGAGCCCCCTTCTCAGCATCTCCCCCCAAGAAGCACCCCCTCCCCAGAGTCCAGGCAAGGGTTCGAACACGCACGCACATACAGTCTAAGTCCTGCGCCTGGAAAATTCCAGGCTCCAGGGTCCCCCCACCGCCCCTCTCCTGCTCCTGCCGCAGCCCCACCGCCTCCCTGCCGGCTGCGGTTTCCATAGCAATGGATGTCGCCCGCCGACAGCTCTCCAGGCTGATAAACGACCGCGCGGCCTGATGAGGGGGAGGAGGGGGAGGCCGGAGCAAGGGCTCCCCATTAGTAGGCCACTCACGACTTTGATCCAATTAAAGTGCATCTTTAGACTGGGGTCTGCGCGGGGGCAGGCGGGGAGAAGTCCAGGCGGGTTTTCTGCAGACATCCCAAGTGGCCCCGAAGAGCCGCAGACACCATCCACCCCACCTGTTCGCAAGCGTGCTCCTTCATTCCTTAAACCACTTATTTATTCCAAACATATTGACTGGATTAAATAGATGATGAACACAGATAATTCAATTGCTACATTAATTCTGTGCCTATTTTAAGCTCCAGGCTTCTGTCTGGAGAGACCTAGGAGGACGAAGAAAAAGCCGCAGAGCCTCCTTCGAGGAGGCTCTGGGACTGCGGTTCAGCTGCCGGGGCGCGGACGCGGAGACTGTATTGTTATGACGGCAGGCGCGCAGTTCTGGGAAGACAGACCCCGCAGCATCAGATTCAATTTCGTGTTTTCCCTTTTTAACAGTAGTACATTTTATTATTATTTTTTTGTATACCTGTGGCTGATTCATATTGAGGTCTGGCAGAAAAAAAACAAAATTCTGTAAACCAATTATCCTTCAACAAAAAAAAAATTAAAAAAAAATATTCATTGAAGCATGCTTGGTTTACCATGCTGGGTTAGTTTCTGGGGTCCAGCACAGTGATTCAGACATAGATATAAAGATACATATATATATTTTTCAGATTCTTTCACATTCCAGGTTATTACAAGATATTGAATATAGTTCCCTGATCTGTATTGGTTATTAAAGTATATATCTGATAATTCCAAACTCCTAATGTATCCCTCCTCCCCCCGCCCCCACTCACCCCCTTGGTCACCATAAATTTATTTTCTATGTATGTGACTCTGTTTGCGTTTTATAAGTAAGTTTGTTTTATCATGTTTTTAGACTCCACATATAAAGCGATATCATGAGCTTTCCTGGTGGCTCGGTGGTAAAGAGTCCGCCTGCCAAGGCAGGAGACATAGGAGATACAGGTTTCATCCCTGGGTGGGGAATATCCCCCGGTGAAAGGAATAGCCACTCACTCCAGTATCCTTGCCTGGAAAATCTGATGGACAGAGGAGCCTGGAGGGCTGCAGTCCATCAAGTGAAAAAAGAGCTGGACACGGCTGAGTGTCTAAACAACATAAGCAATATCATATGATGTTTGTCTTTCTCTGACTTACTTCACGCAGTGTGATAATTTCTAGGTCCATCCACGTGGCTGCACAAGGCATTGTCTTATTCTTTTTTATGGCTGAGTGATACTCCAGTGTGCATATATACCCCATCTTCTTCATCCATTCACCTGTCGATGGAAACTTAGGTCGCTTCAGTGAGAGTACATTTTAAATGGTGATTACGTCTCAACTCTGTGGACATAATAATCTTATGGGAAGTATTGTCTAGTGAAAACTCAACTTTCCTGCCAGTCCCCAGTCACCCCGTTCCCTCTGAGGAATGTGGAACATCATCCTTGACGAGGCGTTATAAGCACATCACATTGGCAGCTCCCTCCTTTTAAAAACAGAATAGTGATTTTTGCATCCACGTTTTCTGCAGCTTGCTATTTCCTAATGTGAAGACAGCATAGTTTGGTGGTTAAACGCCTGGACTGAACGCACTGTCTAAATTTGACTCCCAGCGTGTCCACCTGTTACCCTGGGACCCTGGGCTTCCTCTCTCGGTCCTCCATTCCCCCAGCTCTAAAATATCACTGACTCGGTGAACGTGAGTCTGAGCAAACTCCGGGAGATCGTGAAGGATGGGGGAACCTGGCGTGCTGCAGTGCATGGGGTCGCAAAGAGTCAGACACGACTGAGCAACTGAACACCAGCAAAACAGGGGTTGGGGTGAGAGCTGAAAGAAGAGCAGCTGGGCGGCGGTTGCCTGTGGGGTCTGTATGCACGTTAAATAAATGAGTCCTTGGTGGTCAGTCTACACTGGGACTTCAGCAGATGACCCATTCCTCTTACAGACTGAGGACACCCCACGGTATGGTTGTCACGCGATATCTCACCTTGACACTGAGGCTGGGCCCCTCCTCTGGCAACTGACATGGCTGCAGTCAGCTCCGCGACGCCCCTGCTGTTGCACGTCTCAATACAAGTGCAGCTGTGCAATTTATCCTTGGAACTAAAACTGCCAGGTCAAAGGGGAAAAAGCCATCTGATTTTGCATCTTTAATGCAAATTGCCCACCGTAAAAATTGTGCCTAGGGGATTCCCTGGTGGCCCAGTGGTTAAGACTTTTCACTTCCAGTGCTGCCAAGGCAAGGGGCACAGGTTCAAACCCTAGTCAGGAAACCAGGATCCCACGTGCCGTTCAGTGCAGCCAATGGAAAAAAAAAATTTTTTTTTAATTGTTAACTATTTAAGCGTGCAAACAAAAAGCCCACCAGTGCATAACTGTATCTCCAGAAAAAACTATCCTTCAAAAATGAAAGAGAGGGACTCCCTTGGTGTCCCAGTGTTAAGAATTCACCTTGTGATGCAGAGGACACAGGTTCGATCCCTGGTCAGGGAACTAAGATCCCCCATGCTGCAAGCAACCAAGTCTGCACACCACAGCTGGAGAACCCTCAAGCCACAGCAAAGCCCTGATGCAGTCACAGAAATTAAAAAGTAATTTTTTAAATGAAGAAAAAACAAAACACTTTCTCAGACAAATAAAAATGGAAGGAATTCATTCCCAGACCTGCCTTGCAAAAAACATATATATATTAAAAAGAAGTTCTTTAAAGAGAAGTGAGGAAAACAAAAAAGACGGAGCCCCTTTACAAACCCGCCACCGATGGATACGCCTTGACGCAGCAGCGAAATCATGGGAGAGCTCATTTCAACATAAAAATACAGCTTTCTGATTTTTCTCGAAACTTCAGAGCACCTAGCGGCACTGGTTCGATGTCATGCGCACAAGCCACTGGCTGGAGTCCGGAAAGCAGCTGCTCAAGTTACCGAGTCCCACCTTCTCCGCGTGGCCACACTGCCCACCACCCCCTGTACGTTCAGACGCTGATCAGCGTCCGCTTCGCGTGCTCGAGGCCGTGGTTGCCTTTCATAGGAGGTGTCACTCCGCACCCTTGAGAACACTGAGGCCAGACTGAAGAGAAGCGCTCACTTTAGGGAAATGCCAGGGCTTTGTCCCCAATGGCTGTGCCATTGGGGACAACGTTTCTGGGGCTGCACACATCTCCCCAGTGCTCAGGGCGTCATTCTCTTTATTTTTCACCCTTCTAGTGAGTCTGTAATGGTGATCACTTATTTTATTTTTTATTTTATCCTGGAGTATAGTTGGTTTACAGTGTTGCATTAGTTTCGGGAGCACAGCAGAGTGATTCGGTTGTGCGCCTACTAATACGTGCTTCTGTTCTTATTCGGATTCCCTTCCCATTTAGACCGTTACACAGCGCGCGGCAGAGGTCCCTGTGCTCCGCAGGAGTAGGTCCTTGCTGGCTCTCCATTTCAAATACACGGCAGTGCGTGCTTGTCCATCCCAAACTCCCAAACCACCCCTTCCCTCCCACCCTCGCCACCCCCCAAACGACCATAAGTTCGTTCTCCAGGTCTGTGGGTGTCTCTGTTTTGTAAATAAGTTCTTTTGTATCGTTTGTTTAGAGCCCACGTATGAGTAATATCACAGGATATTTGCTTTTCTCTGACTGTACTTCACTCAGTATGATCATCTCCAGGGCCGTCCAGTTGCAGCAAATGGCATCACTTCAGATACTTAGTTTAAAACAAAGGAGAGCGAGAGGATATATTAGTATCCTTATGGAAATGAAAACTACTCTGAACTGTACATTGGGCACAAGCCCCAGCCCACCTTCTTGCGTTCCTGTGTCACCCTTGTGAGACTCTGAGCTGGGACCTTTGGGTTTCAGGGGTGTCTGGGGCCTTGGGAGTGGGCGCCTCTCCCTGGGAAGAGATGCCCCTGAGGCTCCTCTCCCCCTTCACCTCTCCTGTGCTCAGCCCCAGGGTCAGACAGCGAGGTCTCCTCCCGTCTGAATATCAAGGTCCCCTCAGCCCGCCTCCCTTAACTGTTTATCCCCCCACAAACGTGTCCTCTGTCTCACCCTCCATTTCCTAAGTCATTCTGCCTTTCAGACGCCTCTCCTCCCACCAGACAGTGCGTGGATGCCTCCACACATCTGCGTGCATGGTAGGTGAGGCACCTGCTGTGTGCAGGCACTAGGCTGGGCCAGGGGTGCAGGGGGAGACCGAGACAGACGGCTCCATCCCACGGAAGGGGGCTCACTCTGCAGTGGGGAGTGGGGGGGTGATAAAGCAGGACAAGCGTTAGGGTGAACAAAAGACCCTGATGCTGGGAAAGATTGAGGGGGTGGGGGAGATAATAAAGCAGGAAAGGGGTTCAGTTCAGTTCAGTCACTCAGTCACGGCCAACTCTTTGCGATCCCAGGGACTGCAGCACGCCAGGAGAAGGGTTAATTAGGGCAAATTAAAAAAAGGGTTAGGGAAGAAAAAAAAAGGCTCTGATGCTGGGAAAGAGTGAAGGTGGGAGGAGAAGGGGGTGACAGAGGATGAGATGGTTGGATGGCATCACCGACTCGATGGACATGAGTTTGAGCAAGCTCTGGGAGTTGGTGATGGACGGGGAGGCCTGGCGTGCTGTGGTCCATGGGGTCACAAAGAGTCAGACACGACTGAGTGACTGAACTGACTAGGGGAAATACAGAGATGGGGGTCAAAGGGTTGGAAGTTTCAGTTATGCAAGGGAATAAGTTCTGCAGATTTAATGTACAACCTGGTGACTGTGGTTAATACGACTATGCATGTGTTAGCCACTCAGCCATGTCCAAGTCTTCGTGACCCCATGGACTGTGGCCTGCCAGGCTCCTCTGTCCATGGGGTCCTCCCAGAAAGAATACTGGCTTGGATAACCGTTCCCTTCTGCAGACAGTCCCTTCTCCATCTGCCATCTTCCCAACCCAGGAATTGAACCCAGGTCTCGTGCATCGCAGGCAGATTCTTGACCGTCTGAGTCATTATAAAAGTATACAAATTGTGTACCTGACCTGTGCTAAGAGAGTTGATCCCAAATGCACCCACCATAGACACACACAAAGTTGTAACTGTGGGGTAAGGGGTGTGTCCGTAACTTGATTGCGGTCATTTCCCAACATATACATATATCAAAATATCTCATAATTATGCCTCAATAAAACTCGGGGAAAGAAAAGAAGAAGGTACTCTCAGGTGAAGGTAACCTCAGATGCTATGTATAAAATAAAGCAGGACTCTGAGTCGGGGAGAGGAGGGAGCAGGGGCTGAGCTCTTCTTTCACTAAGGGTCTAAGGGCAGCCCAGGGCTTTGGGTGTTCAATTACTTCTCTCTCCCTCGTTTCCCATTCTGACTCAGGTGAATCCTGGAACGTAGTTTTGTTTTTTTTTTAATCCTGGCTACACTAGGACAGGCACGGTGCCGAGTGATTTACAGACAGCATCTATTATCATCTGCACCACACTCCAAGGATACAGAAAAATATACGTATCTCCCCACTTTTAGATGAGAACGCTGCCTCAGAAAGGTGACGTCACTTTCCCATGATCCCGTATTTTTGTTCAAACTCCCCTCCCCCCACCCCGGCCAACTATTTATTGGGAATCGGTTCGTATGGCAGGCTGGAACTCTAACCCCCACGCAGTCTGGAAAGTTCCACCCGCTAAGTGGCTCTCAGCCTCGTCCCCATCCCTCGGCTGCAGTTTCCATGGCAACAGAGCCTGCCTGCCTCCCTGAGACCCCGCCAATGCTCTTAAGGACCAGGGCCGAGTAATGGATACCAGAGCTGTCGAGCAGAAGGGCGCGGTCTGGGGGAAGGGCACACGGGCTTCTGGGATTGGGGATTCTGTCTTTTGAGAAGGTCACAATGGCGTCTTTGCAGGAGGGGCGGGGAACCTGAAGACCAGAGTGGAAGTCACAGGTGTCCGTTGCAGCCTCCGGCACCAATGACGTAAACAACCTTTGCTCTCGCCAGTAATCAGTTATTTGACTGATTCATTCTTTCAACAAAGGTTTATAGAGTCACTGCTGTCTGCCAGAGTCTTCTGGGTGGTGGTCGCCTAAACCAGAGCTTTCGTTTTCAAGCAGGTTGGTTTCCTATTGGAAGATGCAGTAAATACAAATATATATATGTAAATACAAGCATGCTTTTATTTATATACAAATATATGTAATATACAAATAATACATAACAGCGATGTGTGCAATATATGATTATTACATATACTATCATAAATAATATTTGTTTACTTGGTATACACAATATTTCTGTGTAAATAATATATGCACATATAAACAATATAGGGATTCCCACGTGGTGCAGTGGTAAAGAATTCGCCGCCATGGCAAGAGACACAAGAGATGTGGGTTCAATCCCTGAGTTGGGAAATCTCCTGGAATAGGAAATGGCAACCCACTGCAGTATTATTGCCTGGAAAATTCCATGGACAGAAGAGCCTGGCAGGTCACAGCCCATGCGGTCGCAGAGTTGGACACAACTGAGCATGAGCATACATGCTAACATGTGAAACACACATGTAAGTAATATGTAAGCACATGCACATATATGACACACACATGTGCGTATATATTGTCAACTTAAAAAGAATAGTCACAAGCTGAAAGCAGAGAGTCATTTTATTGGGTAGGAGTGTTTAGGACTCCAAGCCCGGGAGACAGAATCTCAGTAGCTCTGAGAAAACTGCTCCAAGGAATCAGGAGGGTAAGTCAGGATATATGCAAGTTTGCAACAAAGGGAGCAGGCAGCTGAAAATCAGAGATCAGGTGTCAAGGAATTCAGCGTTCGATGGACGAGGAGACGCAAGGCTCTGGGCTTGCTGCGTTAGCTCCTTTGTTACACACCTCAGCTGTCTGGGGCCGCTTCTGTGTCCTTGTTCACCTGGCTTCTTGCATTTCCCCAGCTCCTCAGCAATCACTGTGGGGGCGGCAGGATCCGCTGGGTCACAGTTTGGGGGGCGCTCATTCCCGTGTGGAGGCCAGAAGTCGCTGATGGCTGTGACATTCTTGTTTATTAAAGTGGCAGAAGCACTTTTGTTTCACAATATGTTAAAATCTATGATAGCATTACGTTCTCTGAAGAATAAAATATTGGGGTAAGGCACAAGCGACAGGTCAGGAGTGACTTTGGTCAGGGGAGTGATCAGGGAATTTACAAGAGGCTAGGCCAGTTATCTCTGTCGATGAGTGGATAGACTTTGCATGCATTTTCCTCTAAACTCCAAGTCTAGACTATTCTCTTGGGACAATTTTGGACATCCGCCCCCCCCACAGCCCTCCTAATATTAAAAATTCCTAGTTTCTCCAGCACCCAAAGCTAACACATCAGATGAGGTCCAGGTTTAGCCGAAAAGATTAATGACAGAATTTTCCTCTGCAGCCTTCTGACATTCAAGGATCTCTTCTCTTCTGAAATATCTCCTTGAGATTTCAAGTCACTAAAAATATATCTCCTAAGGGCCATATGTGTGTATTTAATACAGGACCAACAAAACAGACAAGATCTTTCACTGAATGTTCACCGTCAGGCAAGGATGCAGAAAGCAAATGAATAAGAAATAAATCAGCACGTTATTTCAGACAATAAAACGGCACAGTGGAAACACAAAAGAAGCCACAAGTGTCCAATTTTCCAATAGTCACATTTAAAAAGAAGATAAAGAGACATAGGCGGAAGTAATCTTAACAGTAGGTTTTATTAAACCCAATACAAAATATTGCCATTCGAACCAATAACACCGATGTAAAAAATAAAAAAGATCGATGAAATGTTTCAATTTTTTTTGTTTCTAGGTTTTTAAAAATCCGATGTGTAGTTCACAATTACAGCCTGTCTCGGGGGAGACTAGACACATTCCAGGCACTGAAATAGCCGCAGTGGCTTGCAGCTGCCATGTTGGAAAACAATCTGTAAAAACTGCTGGGAAGAAAATTATCAGGGTGAGAGGAAATGAAAGACAGGTGGGAAGGTGGGTGAGTGCTTGGACAAGGTGTTTTGCTTCAGAAAGTCTTGGGAGTAGCCCTGGGTTTGCCTTTCACCTGCACAGGCGATCCTCCAGGGACACCCGACTAGTAAGGCCTAGGAAAACCAGACTGATTGAATCCTCCAGTAGCGTGGAGTGATGACTGTTCCCTTTTGAGCAAAGTAACGGGAGGTTTCAGAGAGGCCAAGCCAAGCGCTAAAGACCCTGTGTTTCCCCAAATTACAGACACCAATATTTTTCTATACCTGCTGTCTTTTCTCTCCTTGTGGCTCAGTCGTGTCCTACTCTTTTCGACCCCCTGGACTGCAGCCCTCCAGGCTCCTCTGTCCATGGGATTTTTCGGGCAAAAATCCCGGAGTGGGTTGCCAGTCCCTCCTCCAGGGGATCTTCCCGCCCAGGGATTCAGCCCCTGTCTCCTGTGGCTCCCGCACCGGCAGGCGGATTCTTTACCACTATAAAGCCACCGATATTTCTCTGCGTTTCATACACATTCTCAAATAATCGATACAGATATTTATTGACTCATTCGCAGATAATCAATAGAGATATTTATTGACAGGCCGCCCTCTGTCTACACTCGGCTCAGCATCCGCTCGTCACGTGATGTGAGGGACTGGAAAATTCCAGTCTCCCGGCCTCCCGCCGCTCCTCACCCCAGCGCATCTCCCACTCCGGAGGTGGTCTCCATGGCAACCGTCTCCGCCGCTCCCGTCGGTCGAGTACCCTTGAGGGGCTGGAGTAGTCGTCTAGTCGGCCTCGGAACAGCCTGGACTCGGGGATGGTGTGATGGGGGTGTGGGGAGGGCTCGGTCCCGGGATCCCTCCCCCGCCCACGTTACGTTTAGCGCTCGTTAGCAGTGTCTCCTCGAGTGGGGTTTGTGCAGAAGGGCAGAGATGAAATGGGCCGTGCAAGCTTCTGCTGACTTAAAGGAATAACAGCTTCCTCCGTTAAGCAGCTGCTGGAGGTGCCGGCGACAGACGTCTTATCTCTGCCGACCATTCAGCCGTGTCCCATTCTTCCTCGGACACACGGTGATTGAGTGCCCGGGACATTGTGCGCACTTGAATGTAATAATTGTGAGACAAGGCCTGGCTATGCCGAACGCAGCCTGGGCTTCAAAAGCTTCAAGTGTCTCTCTCCCCCTGACGAACCTCAGCACGAGGGTTCCACTCGGCCTTCTTTCAGGAGATGCCCCGCACCTGCTTTCTGGTTCCCATTAGCACCCAAGTACCCCCGCGAAGCTGCAAGGGTTTGAAAGACGCCAAAGACTCGACCGCGACTCAGGAGCCAAACGACTGGGCTTCTAGGGCCCGTGGGGGAGGGTGGGGTGGCGGGGGAGGTGGGCTTTGTCCGCGCATTCAGAAATGGACTTTTGTGGATTTTGAGAGGTGGCCGTGGTTCATCAGAGTTCAGGATCTGGGGACAGGTGCCTCCCCGTGGGACTCCGGAGGGCTGGGGAAACTCAGAAACTCGGTGCTTCAGGAGGAGAAGCAGATGGTGTGAGGGACAAAGGGCTGAACATCTGCTGGAGCAAATGTTTGCCTGTGTTTTTCTTCTTCCCCGTGAAACTATAAACTGTCAGTGTTGTCCTCTAATGATTATGGGCCTTTTCACAGAATGGGTTTAAAGAAAAAAAAAAAAAAAGCCTGGTCATGGTGGCTCTAAAGTTTGCTCCTAAGAAGATGACGCAGTTTAGAGGGAAGAGTTTGTGCAGAGATTTTGTTGTCCAGTCGCTCAGTCGTGTCCGACTGTTTGCCACCCATGGACTGCAGCACACCAGGCTTCCCTGTCCCTCACCAACTCCTGGAGCTTCCTCAAACTCACGTCCATCGAGTCGGTGATGCCATCCAACCACCTCATCCTCTGTCGCCCCCTTCTCCTGCCCTCAGTCTTTCCCAGCATCAGGGGCTTTTCCAGTGAGTGAGTTCTTCGCATCAGGTGGCCAAAGGATTGGAGCTTCAGCTTCAGCACCAGTCCTTCCAGTGAATGTCCAGAGTTGATGCCCTTTAGGATGGACTGGCTTGATCTCCTGGCAGTCCAGGGGACTCTCAGGAGTCTCCAGCAACACAGTTCAGCAGCATCAATTATGCTGCGCTCAGCCTTCCCTGTGGTCCAATTCTCACACCCGTACGTGACTACTCAGAAAACCGTAGCTCTGACTATATGGACCTTTGTCGGCAAAGTGATGTCTCTGCTTCTCAATATGCTGTCTAGGTTTCTTGTGTGTAGGTTTTTTCCAAGGAGCAAGCGTCTGTTAATTTCATGGCTCCAGTCACTGTCCGCAATGATTTTGGAGCCAAGCCGAGGTTTTGGTGGGGAATAAACTTGAACTGTTTATTCTCAGCCGGAATTCATGTCAGAATCCTAAACAGAACAGATAACAAAGAATTCAGAGATGACAACAAACACCCACACAGGTAGATAACCTGAAATACCCAGAGTGTGGGTGAGTCTAATCAGCCGGGGAAATCGAACTATATGAATTATTCCTGCTTCATCCCTCGGCTTGGTCATAGAAAATGTACATTTTTACAAACTCCAGCTCTTATTGTACCATAACCCGAGGCAAGCTCAGTATTCTTCAAGAGAGGGGCTGGCTACATAAATTCTGAGGACTGCATTCGATGGAATTCAATGATGCTGGGCAAAACCATAAAGACATCCTTTAGAAATTGAAAAAGCAAAATATACAGTGAAATGAAAGCTAGGTGTGTAATGGTATGAAGGGCTGCTACAATTTATGTAAAAAGGGGGAAAAGCAGCATATATATAAATATATATAGTTTGATACAATATATTGACTTGGCTAAAAAGTTCCTTCGGATTTTTCCATACGATCTTAGGGAAAAACTCAAACTTTTTGGCCAACTCAATAGTACATTAGATAGCAATTATAAAATAGGCAATATGTAAAGGATATAAATAACATCTACGCACACGGGCTACCTCTCTCACATCACTGGGTGAGCTGATGTCTTAGGTCTATGCTGTAGACTGAACATTTGTGTCTCCCCAGAATTCCTATATTAAGCCCTAATCCCCCTGGAGGAAGAAGTGGCAACCCACCCCAGTATTCCTGCCGGGGAAATCACATGGACAGAGGAGCCTGGTGGGCTGCAGGATGTGGGGTCACAAAAGAGTCGGACACAACTTAGTGAGTAAACGACAGCAAATGAAAAATGGCAGAAAGCAGAGGGACAACACGGTGAATATGCCGGTCAGTAAAGTTCTTGGTGAAAATGAAAAAAAGAAAAAGAGAGACCTAATCCTCAGTGGGACAGTATTAGGAGTTGGGCCTCTTGGAAATGCATAGGTCTTGGGAGTAGAGACTTCATGATGGGTTTAGGGTCCTCATAAAAGAGGCCCCAGGAGCTCGCCCACCCCTCCCACCGCAGGGGTTTATAGCAGGAGGCCGGACATCAGGGAACCAGGAAGTGGCCTCACCGCCCACCAGCTCTGAGCGTTCCTTTCTTCCATGTTTATTGACTCAGTGTTGATTTATGAATTCTGTCTTTAGTTTGTGGGATATCATTTGTTACCATCAGAGTTTATTGTTTTCCTGGAACTGCTCCAGCTTTGATAGAGAAACTCCCTTCAAGTTTGCATCTGTGTCCTTTTGACATTTTTTTTTTTCAGTCCTCCCATAACTTTTAGGCACAAGATATTCTGGGCTTATCTTCTGTTTTTCTTGCCCAGCTCCAGAGTCAGCCATTTCTCCAGGCTGTGCTGGGTCCCTTGAGTGGAGAATGGCATTTGGAAACCAGAATCTGAGTGATTGGTTGGTTTGCTCTTTTATAAGTCATGTTTAGGTCAAGAGGGTTTTTTAACATTTTGTTTTATTGAAGTATAGTTCATTTTCAATGTTGTATTAATTTCTGCTGTATAGCAAAGTGTATATATATGTGTGTGAAGTCTCTCAGTCATGTCCGACCCTTTGCGACCCCATGGACTGTAGCCCACCAGGCTCCTCTGTCCATGGGATTCTCCAGGCAAGAGTACTGGAGTGGGTTGCCATTTCCTTCTCCAGGGAATCTTCCCAACCCAGGAATTGAACCCAGGTCTCCTGCATTGCAGGCAGATTCTTTACCATCTGAGCCACTAGGAAAGTCCCTATATGTATATATGTCTCCCATATACATATGCGGCTTCCCTGGTGGCTCAGAGGATAAAGCGTCTGCCTGCAACGCAGGAGACCCGGGTTCGATCCCTGGGTTGGGAAGATTCCCTGGAGAAGGAAATGGCAACCCACTCCAGTACTCTTGCCTGGAGAATCCCACGGACGGAGGAGCCCACGGACAGACGGAGTGACTAGCGCGCGTGTGTGTTATACTCATTTGTTTCATGCTCAGTCATGTCCAGCTCTTTGCCACCCCATGGACTGCAGCCCCCAGGCTCTTCTGTCCATGGAATTCTCCAGGCAAGAATACTGGAGTGGGTAGCCATTCCTATGTATACACATTCTTTTTCCTGGTCCTCACCATTGTGGTTTATCCCAGGATATTGACTAGCGTTCCCTATGCTCCACAGTGAGCCCTTCTTGCTTATCCATCCTGTAGTACTAGTTTATACCTGCTAATCTCAGCCCCTGCTCCACCCTCCCTGCCTCCCCATCACCTTGGCAACCACAGGCTGCTATGTCTGTGATTCTGTTTCTGTCTCCTAGGTAAATTCTTTTGTATCATTTTTTTTAGGTTCTTCATATAAGTGATATCAAATGATATCTGTCTTTCTCTATCTGACTTACTTCACTTACTGTGGGGAAATGGCAACCCACTCCAGCACTCTCGCCTGGAGAATCCCATGGAGGGAGGAGCCTGGTGGGCTACAGTCCACGGGGTCGCAAAGAGTCGGACACGACCGAGCGACTTCACTTTCACTTTCAGGATGACGCCTCGCTGCATCTGTGTGGCGCGCGGCATTCTTTCACTCTTTTTTATGGCCGAGGACTATTCCATGGTGAGCGAATTCCCATCTTCTTCACCCGCTCCTGTGTTGGTGGACATCTAGCTTGCTTCCGTGTCTTGGTTGCTGTGAGCAGTGCCTCTGTGAACACACGGGTGCGTGTAAATTTCTGAGTTAGAGTTTCATCTGGATATATGCCCAGGAGTGGGAGCATAGGATTCCATGGCAACTCTATTTTCAGTTTTTTGAGGAACCGTCATGCTGTTTCCATAGTAGCTGCATCGACTTACATTCTCACAAGTGGAGGAGGGTTCCCTGGGGAAATTAGGCTTTATCCTGAGAAGTGACGTGGCTAGATTTGCGTTCTAGAAAGGCCTCTTCAGATATGAGTGTGGAAAACAGACTGGTGAGCACAGAGCTTCCAAAAATACAGCCCTTTAGGACGGCCCTGGTGGTCTGGTGGTTAAGAATCCACCTGCTAAGGCAGGGGCCAGTTCCTGGGCTGGGAAGATTCCACATGCCGTGAAGCCGCTAAGTCCTCGAGCCCCGACTGCGGAAGCCCGCATGTTCTAGAGCCTGCGTGCCACAGCTCCTGAGCACGCCTCCGGCGACTCCCGAAGCCTGTGCCCCTCCAGACTGCCCCACAAGGGAAGCCGCTGCAGAGAGAAACGCGCGCACGGCAGCGGGGACCCAGGGCAGCCAAAGCCAGCTGATACTAAGACATTTTAAACAGCAAAATACCGGCCTTTATGGACCACAGCGACGAATTTTGCCACATCGGAGTCTTTGTGGTAACACTGGACACGATACTTTTTTTTTCCCTTTTAAATTGCTCTCTGTTATACCTGAACTATAAACTCCCTTTAAAGGAAATTTTAAATCATGACCCTGAATGGAAGCACCATTTTCTCTCATCGTGAAAGATAAAAATAAACATACAGGGAAAACACACACAAATAATGTTGCTTAGCATTCAGTTCAGTTCAGTTCAGTCGCTCAGTCGTGTCCGACTCTTTGCGACCCCATGAATCGCAGCACGCCAGGCCTCCCTGTCCATCACCATCTCCCGGAGTTCACTCAGACTCACGTCCATCGAGTCAGTGATGCCATCCAGCCATCTCATCCTCTGTCATCCCCTTCTCCGCCTGCCCCCAGTCCCTCCCAGCATCAGAGTCTTTTCCAATGAGTCAGCTCTTCGCATGAGGTGGCCAAAGGACTGGAGTTTCAGCTTTAGCATCATTCCTTCCAAAGAATCCCAGGGCTGATCTCCTTCAGAATGGACTGGTTGGATCTCCTTGCAATTGCCAGCCAAGGTTTTGAGCCAAAGACTTGCTTTTGTTTATTTGGGTTTTTTTTTTTTTTTTTTTCTCAAAGGAGATGTTGGTGAATAATATTCACTAAAGACATTCAGTGTTGATACTTTCAAATTCTGGTGGTGTGTGAGGACTCTTGAGAGTCCCTTGGACTGCAAGGAGATCAAACCAGTCCATCCTAAAGAAATAAACCCTGAGTATTCATTGGAAGGACTGATGCTGAAGCTGAAGCTCCAATACTTTAGCCACCTGATGGGAAGTGTGGACTCGTTTGAAAAAGACCCTGATGGTGGGCAAGATTGAGGGCAGGAGGAGAAGGAGACGACAGAGGATGAGATGATTGGATGGCATCACCGACTCGATGGGCATGAGTTTAAGCAAGCTCTGGGAGATAGTGAAGGACAGGGAGGCCTGGCGTGCTGCAGTCCATGTGGTCGCAAAGAGTCGGACACGACTGAGCGACTGAACAGCAAAGACATTCGAACCAAACCCTTTATGCGCTGAGATGGGCCTGAAGGTACTGAAAAGGAAATTTGTTTCTTCTTTTGATTCAAACATTATTTAATGTCGTGCGTCTAGCTTTTTTTGTTCGTTTGTTTTTGCCACGTGGCCTGTGGGATCTGAGTTCCCCGGGCAGGGATTGAACTGAAGCCGTGGCAGTGAAAGCTCAGAGCTGCCTGGCGAGCTACAGTCCAAGGGGGACAAAGAGTCGGACACGCCTGCAGCGACTTAGCACAGCACAGCACAGTATAAACGTATCTTCCCTAATGGCCCGTTCCTCTAGAGAACCCAGACTAACGCGCAGGCAGGCCTCGCTGGTGGCGATCTGCCCGGAGGAGAGAAACATGCGCACAGTGCTTTCTCCTGGTTCATTTTCTTTTTCCGGACTCGGTATTTTTGAGATGTCCATAGACAACGGGAGAAGCTGAAGTTGACTTCATGGCACCAGTAGAAGGACTGGGCACCGGGCTTCGAGAGCAGAGGGTGAAGAAGGCGCGACTTCTGGGATGTCAGCTCGGGCAAAGTGGCACCTCCCCGCAGCGTTCACTGACACAGGGCCAGCCCCGGGACACGGAGCGAGCCTGCGAGGCAGCTGCGATAATTACCCAGGAAATATACATAGGCAGCGCGGCCAGGCTGGGGGCAGGGGAAAAGGGAGCCAGAACTGGAGGGACATGACTGGGGACAATGTGAAGAGAACAGCTCAGAGACCGTGTGCTCTGGCAGGAAAAGCAGCAAGGGTGTGTACCGTCCTCACACGGCCAGGAGAGACAGCTTGCAGATTGTCAGTGGAATTTTCCACCGAGCTAAAGGCCAGGCCGGGCTCCATGAATGATATACATCCCCGTGTAATTAAGAGTGGGGAAGTTTTCTCTAAGACGCCAAATGCTGTGGACAGTCTCCCGGCGACATCTGTTTACCATCATTCATTTTGTCTCAGTACCCACCTGTTTCAGCAAATTTTCCCCGCTTTCAACCCTCCACCCAGTTTCCATCCAAATCTTGGGAACTGACGGCACTGAATTTTATCATCTGCGGGGCTTTATTTATTTGGACGTGTTAATCACGGTATCCTGGCACACAAGAAAATGCGCAGCGAAACGCTTCTGGGATCAATTTCCCTAATGTGGTCAAAGGCAGTGAGACATTCCGTGTTGCCTAATTTGCACCCTCTCCTTGAAAATATCAACATCCCTTTCGTATTAACCTAAGGTTTCCTTGGCCTCAGTGCACCGAGTGCGGAAGTTCCCTGCCCAGGAATCGAACCTGGGCCCCCTGCAGTGGAAACATGGGCTCTTAACCACCAGGCTGCCGGGGAAGTTCCCACGCTTTTCCTTTCTGACATCTCCACTCGGGCATCTCAAAGGCATCTCAGCAAAACAAATGCAAACGGAAGCCGCTGGTGTCTGCTGCCACCCACTTAACCTGCATGGTTCCCACAGCGGGGTCTCACAGACGTCACAGGACCTAGAACCACCGGTTCCTTTTCAGTTCTTTCTCTCACAGCCCATAGCCAGTCCATCAGAAGAATCAGGTCCCGGGACTTCCCTGGTGGTGCAGCGGATAAGAATCTGCTTGCCGGTGCAGGAGACTCGGGTTCGATCCCTGGCGGAGGAGGAGCCCACGTGCCTTGGAGCAACCAGTAAGCCTGTGCGGTAGAGGCCGGGAGGTGCATCCGCTGAAGCCCTGCGACAACAGCCCACGCTCTGCAATCAGAAAAGCCGCCGCCGCCGCGAGAAGCCTGCCCCCCGCGAGCAGAGCAAATCCCGTCAGGGCAACGAGACCCGGAGAGACGAAAACTAAATACACGAATGCACACAAATGTTTTCAAACAGAAAACCAGCTCCGGTACTCGTCCAGAGATACACCCGAAACCTCAACAACTCCTTGCCCTGCCCATCGCCACTGCCCCGGCCCCTGACGCCGACAGCTCTTGGCTGAATGATTTCAGGAACACACCACCGCCAGCCTGTTTTCCCGACTTCCAGTCTGGCCCCCCGAGTCTCCTCTCAGCACAGCCTGATTGTAATTATCCTAAAATTCTCTATATATTTTTCAAAGTTTTATATATTGATCTAGGACATCACAGCCTGTGGGATCTTAGTTCCCCGACCAGGGATCGAACCCAGGCCCTCAGCAGTGAAAGGGTGGGGTCCTAACCACTGAGCCACCAGGGAACTGCCCTAGACTCCTGGAAATCCTCCCCCGGCTCCCGTCTTGCTGGGGTAGAGAGAGGCGGCGGGCAGAGCCCTGTGTGTCTGTTCTCCAGCCCTCCAGCCTCTCCCCGACCCCCGCCCCGCTGCGGCCGCGCTGACCCCCGCAGGCCGCCCTCCGCCGCCCCGGCCTCCACTCGGGAGGCAGCACAGCCGGCTCCCTCTCGCCCTCTCAAGGACACCGCGCCCGGGGCGCCCCCCGGACCGGCAGCCCGGCCCCCTCCCCGCCTCGTGCTCCTTTCTCTCCAGGAGCAGGAGGGCGGCCCCCGGTCTGGGGGCTCGGGCTCCGTTAAACATCAACCCTCAGCAGTGTTCGCACATACAAATGGGCTTCTTTCCAAAACAGAGACGGACATAGAAAACAGACTTATGGTTACCCTGGGGGAGAGTGGAGGCATAAATTAGGGGTAGAGCATTAACCGGTGCCGTCTACCATATGTAAAGTAAACAGCAGTGACTCACTGAAGGCACGAGGTGCGAGCGTGCTCAGCCGCTCAGGCCTGTCGGACTCTCGGTGACCCGGTGGACCGCATCCCGCCGGCTCCTCTGTCCGCGGGCTTCCCAGGCAAGAGCACTGGAGAGGGTAGCCATTTCCTTCTCCAGGGGGTCTTCTCGACCCAGAGATGGAAACTGTGCCCTCCTGTACTGACTGTTTGCCCCTGAGCCATCTGGAAAGCCGTGGGGCACAGGGGACTATATTCACTACCTTGTATGCATTTTTTATCTATACACAACCGAACCACCTCGCCGTACACCTGAAATTCAACTCCTCTTAAATTTAAAACAAAACAAAACAGCGTGTTCTCACAGCACATCAGCCTCAGAAAAGGCCACTCAGCAACCGTAATGGATTGAAACAAAACGCAGTTCTCCGAAATCGTGTCTGAACACAGACAAGACACGAACATCGTCCACGTCACAGAAATGAACACAGTCCTCACTCCCGGGTAACTGTTGCTGGCGTTTTGCCACTAAATTGTGTAGCCACTAAGTCCTGGCCAGCTCTTTGCAGCCTGGTGGACTGTGGCCCGCCAGGCTCCTCTGTCCATGGGATTCTCCAGGCAAGAACTCTGGAGTGGGGTGCCATTTCCTCCTCTGGGGGACCTTCCCACCCAGGGACCCAACCTCCATCTCCCGTGTCTCTGGCATTTGCAGGCAGATGCTTTACCACTGAGCCACCTGGGAAGCTCGGATTCATCTTCAATTCCTTTTCTCACATCCTGTGGCCAGTCCATCAGAAAATCAGGTCCAATACTCATCCAAAAATATATCTAAAAATTCATCCACAGCTCACTTTCCCCGTCATCACTGCCCTGGTCCATGACACCCTCAGCTCCTGGCTGAATGATTTCAAGAACACAGCACCCACGATCTGTTTTCCCAAAATCCGTACCCTCCCCCTGGGTCTACTCTCAACCCAGCATAACTGTCATTATCCTAAAATCCTCTTTATTTTAAAATTGTTTTGTTTTTTGGTTTTTCACTTTGTTTTCGGCTGCTGCATAGCTTGTGGGGGGCTTGCAGGAGACCTGGGTTCCATCCCTGGCTCGGGAAGATCTCCTGGAGGAGGAAATGGCAACCCACTCCAGTATTCTTGCCTGGAAAATTCCATGGATGGAGCAGCCTGGTGGGCTACAGTCCATGGGGTCACAAGGAGTCAGACATGACCAAGTACACGTGTGTGCAGAAGACAGCTTGTGGGGTCACAGTCTGCCCGCTGGGATCGAACCCAGGCCCTCAGCAGTGAAAGGGTGGGGTCCTAACCACTGAGCCACCAGGGAACTGCCCTAGACTCCTGGAAATCCTCCCCCGGCTCCCGTCTTGCTGGGGTAGAGAGAGGCGGCGGGCAGAGCCCTGTGTGTCTGTTCTCCAGCCCTCCTGCCTCTCCCCGACCCCCGCCCCGCTGCGGCCGCGCTGACCCCCGCAGGCCGCCCTCCGCCGCCCCGGCCTCCACTCGGGAGGCAGCACAGCCGGCTCCCTCTCGCCCTCTCAAGGACACCGCGCCCGGGGCGCCCCCCGGACCGGCAGCCCGGCCCCCTCCCCGCCTCGTGCTCCTTTCTCTCCAGGAGCAGGAGGGCGGCCCCCGGTCTGGGGGCTCGGGCTCCGTTAAACATCAACCCTCAGCAGTGTTCGCACATACAAATGGGCTTCTTTCCAAAGCAGAGACGGACATAGAAAACAGACTTATGGTTACCCTGGGGGAGAGTGGAGGCATAAATTAGGGGTAGAGCATTAACCGGTGCCGTCTACCATATGTAAAGTAAACAGCAGTGACTCACTGAAGGCACGAGGTGCGTGCGTGCTCAGCCGCTCAGGCCTGTCGGACTCTCGGTGACCCCGTGGACCGCATCCCGCCGGCTCCTCTGTCCGCGGGCTTCCCAGGCAAGAGCACTGGAGAGGGTAGCCATTTCCTTCTCCACGGGGTCTTCTCGACCCAGAGATGGAACCCTGGCCTTTGGCATTGGCGGGAGGGGTTTCTATCACTGGGCCACCTGGAAAGCCCGTCTGGCACAGGGGACTGTATTCAACATCTTGCATGTGTGTGTGTGTGTCTAATATATGGAGAGAACTGCCCGTACATCTGAAACCAGCATGATATTTTAATTCAACTACACCGAGATTTAAACCAAACAACAACAAAGAGTGTGTTCTCACAGCACATCAGCCTCAGAAAAGGCCACTCAGCAACCGTGATGGATCGAAGCAAAACAGCCACTCGGTAATGGTGTCTGACCGCTCCAGTGTTCTTGCCTGGAGAATCCCAGGGATGGGGGAGCCTGGTGGGCTGCCCGCCTATGGGGGTCACACGGAGTCGGACACGACCGAAGCGACTTAGCAGCAGCAGCAGCAGCAGCAATGGTGTCTGAACACAGACAAGACGGGGACACCGTCCGTCTCATGAAACATCTCACCAAACTGTCCTCACTCCTGGCTAACGCTGCTTCCTAACCAGTTACAACTATAGCCTTGCTCTCTGGTCAAGACCCTCCTTCTCCATAAGATTTCCTAAGAAACTCAGTCACAGAATGAAGCTCACTTTCTGACACAGCTCATCTACAGAACATAACCCAGCTTCCATAAGCTGTCCTCAAAATCCCCGACTCAAATCCGAGCCCTGTAATAGGGTTTTTAACATAGTGCATCGAACACCCGTTCAATATAATAGGTATTTTCAATATCATCTCACAGCTTCCTGTTGCACTTTTGCTCCCTCATTTGAACCATAACCAAGGAATTCACCATAGATGTCTTCCAGGAGGTCTTTGCGTTGGGGCGTCAATTCCCCTTAACACCCAGCACTAACAGCCTATGGATCTCATTTTATCATATCCACCGTCTCTTCGTTAGAACATAAGTTCTTTGAAGACAATGACTGGCAGAGTTAGGGCTCCACGAATTTTTAAAAAACACCTTTAATTTAATTTATTTATTTAAAAAATAAAGGAGGCTGAAGGAGGTCTTAGTTGCAGCATGGGAACCCTTAGCAGGGGTATGTGGGATCTCCTTCCGTGACCAGGGGCTGAACCCGGGTCCCCTGCATTGGCAGGCTGACTCTTAACCGGTGGACTTCCAGGGAAGTCCTTCAGGAATCTGTGTAAAGAAATCATCCAGGAGGAAGCTGAAACCCAGCGGAGGGAGTTGTAGGGGGCAGCACCCTCTTTTTTGACAACTGACCTCAGTCCTTGGAGAAGGTCTGGCGCCAAGCAAGTGGGCACCAAGCAAGTGGGCCCCAGCGGGAGCGAGAGGTTTGGTTCCTGCCTTCCCGCCTGGGGTCCTGGCCCTGCCTCTCAGCTCAGAAGCAGCGGGGAACACCTCCGTGATTCCACCAGGGGGCCCCTCCTCCCGCCCCCTCCCCACCTCCCGTGCTTGGTCCAGGTTTGGCTGGAGGCCTTCTCTCACCTGAGCCCTC
Organism: Ovis canadensis; assembly: GCF_042477335.2. Lineage (NCBI taxonomy): Eukaryota > Metazoa > Chordata > Mammalia > Artiodactyla > Bovidae > Ovis > Ovis canadensis. The sequence goes on from NC_091258.1 coordinate 78,674,737, forward strand.
CCAGCCGCTCCGCAGGCTGTCTGCCTCTCTACCTTGGGCAGGGACTCTTCCCTGTGACTTTAGGTTCCTGTCGACTTGATGTCTTTCAGAATACGTCTCTGGCATGTCCCTCCTTTCACCAAGATTACGTTGAAAATTCGTACACCTGTGTTCATAATACCGTTAGTCGCAAACGCTGAACTGTGGAAGTGGTCCAAGGGTCCACTGAAGAATAGATGGGCAAACAAAATGCGATGGGTCCGTATAATAGGATACCACCCAGTCTCAAAAAGGAAGATTTTTGGTGTCCAATGTGCCGGAGCCTTGAGGTCATTATGTTAAGTGGAATAAACCAGTCACAAAAGGACAAGTACTGTATGACTTCACTTATATGCGGTTTCCAGGGAACTCAAACTCACACTCAGGACAGTGAACATTGGTTTGATCGATTCAACCGTATTCAAACTTTCCCAAACGCCTCAGGCTTCCTCAGTTCTGCAGTATCACCTCCACCGAGAAGGCCTCCCAGGTTGCCCCCTGTAAATCACGTCTGCCTCACTTAGCCTCTATTTTGGGTGTGTTTAGTTGCTCAGTTGTGTCCGACTCTGTGACCCCATGGACTGTAGCCCACCAGGCTCCCCTGTCCATGGGATTCTCCAGGCCAGAATCCTGGAGTCGGTTGCCATTTCCTTCTCCAGGGGATCTTCCCCACCCAGGGATCGAACCCAGGTCTCCTGCACTGCAGGCAGACGCTTTACCGTCTGAGCTACAAGTCGGCAAACACTTTCTGTAAAATGCCAGGTTGTTGGTTTTGTTTTGGGGCCTCATGGTGCAGCTCGTGGGATCGTAGTTTCTGTACCAGGGATCCAACCTGAGCCCTTGGCAGTAAGAGCGCCAAGGCCTAACCTTTGGACTGCCAGGGAATGCCCCAGCTTGTAAATCTTTCAGGCTTTGTAGCACAGAGTTCTCTCCCTGTTGTAATAGGAAAGCAGCCACAGGCAATATGGAAATTAATTAGTGTGGCCATGTTCCAGTAAAACTTTATTTATGGACACTGGAAAAAGATAAGAATACATTCAAGGTTAGTTAAGCTGTAAGACCCACTCGAGGTGGGAGGCTTGCGGGGTGGAGTGCCCTCGAGAACGAGACAGGCTGTGCGCTGCACAGAGTTCACACCGAAAGACAGACCCTTGGCAGATGAACCGATTTTCAAAACCCACTTTGGATATGGACTTGTGCTCAGAAGGAAAGGGAGCAGGGTGATAGTTAATATATTTGTTCACTTATTTTTAAATTGTGTTTACTGATTCATTATGGCCGCGCTGGGTCTTCCTCGCTGTGTGCAGGCTTTCTCTAGTTGCGGCGAGGGGAGGGCTACTCTCTTGTTACGAAGCTCGGGCTCAGTAGTTGCGGTGCACAGACTTAGTTGCCCAGTGGCGTGGGGGATCTTCCCAGACCAGGGATCAAACCCGTGTCCCCTCCATTGGCAGGAGGATTCTTCACCACTGGAGCACCAAGGAAATCCCCCATTCATTTATTTCCCCAGGGGCCACAAAGGGAGCTCAATTTTTAATGCCAGAGAGAAAGACAATACTGGAGAAAATCTGACTAGAAGTGGAGAGCTGTGGGCTTCAGTGCCGTTTTTTGCCAGTTCCTAGCCAGGCGACCACAAGACACCGTCTACCTTCCCAGCTTCGACTGGCCTGCCCGTCGGGTCAACGTGAATAGTCTGTACAGCGTGCGCGTGTCTCAGCAATTTTGTTGCCTTCTCCCAAGTTTTCCATCCACTGAACTTCTGCTTATTCCTCAAAGCCCCCCTCATCTATTTGCTTCACTTTTTGCAGCACCACACAGCAAGGACTTAGTTCCTGACCAGGGATCGAACCCGAGCCCCCCTACATTGGAAGCACTGAGTCCTAACCACTGGACCGCCAAGGAAGTCCAGCAGGGTGCGATTTCAGAGCGAGACTCTGACGAGGAGAGCTTTTGCCTCCTTTTTTAGTTTTAGGGACCCCAGGATTCTCCATTTGCAACAGCAGCCCCCCTCTGCCCGAGTGCCCCGAGGCACGTGGTCTCTGGCTCCACTTTGAGAAACTTGGGCTAAAGGTGAAAAGGAAAAGTTAATATTTTCACATAACCTCCTGCTCTTTCCGCCTCTATAACTCAGCTTGCTCCTTGCAAAGTCTAGGTCACACAGTCTCAGAAAGTGGGGACTCACAATAACTAGGAACCGGAGTTTATCTCACTCACCCTTGTCCTGCTCTTTGCAACCACCCAGCCGCTGCAAACCCGCAAATCATGCCTGTCCGTGTATAAAACCTCAGTAACCCCTTTGTTTGGAGCGCAGAGCTTGCAGGGTTAACCCCGCTGGCGTGATAACCCTGAGTTCCCCAGCTCTGCGAGTGCGGTGCTTGGTGTCCCGAGTACTGGTTTCTGCAGCGAATGGCGTCAGATCTGCTGCTGAGGACTTTGTAAGATGCATCTGCTTTACGCTCACGGCGACCTCTTGATCATGGAATGCTTGTAGTTTGTGTTCTAGAAGAGGAAACTGGGGCTTCGAGAGGCAAACCCACCTGCTGAGTTTCCTTCTTTCTTTTGGGCTCTGCCGGGTCTCCGTTGCTTCTAGCTGCGGGGAGCGTGGGTTGCTCTCTGTTGCGGAGCAGCGGCCCTAGGGCACGTGGGTTCAGGAGTTGTGGCTCCCGGGCTTAGTTGCTCCGTGGCACGTGGGATCTTCCCAGATCAGGGCTCGAACCCATGTCGTCTTCACTGTCGGGCGGATTCTCAGCCACTGGGTCAGCAAGGAAGCCCCAGTTCCTGAGGGCCTCCACTGCGCCTTCATACCTTGGGTGCGTCCCCTGTGTGGACAGGAGGGACTTGAGTCCCACGTGGTCTGCAAAGCCCACGACCTCTCGGTCTCTGAGGCTCCTGCTGTCCTTTCCCCAGCTCCTCCTTCTGGGCCCCCATCCCACCTCGGTTTCCACGGCAGTAGCCAACAGCCTCTATCTTCACACCAGGTGGGAGGGAATTTCTATGACCTGAAGAGGGTAGAGGGGTTGTCTTCGTCCTTGGGGCTGTTATAGCAGAACCCCCACAGGTCCGGTGGGCTGTGAACGACAGACGTTTCTCTCTTACACGTCTGGGCGGGAAGTCCAAGACCCAGGCTCCAGCAGATGAAGCGCCTGGTGAGGACCCCACTTGTGGAAAGTGCAAGTATCAGCGGCTTAGGCGCGTCGGCCTCTTTGAGGTCCCATGGACTGTAGCCTGCCAGGCTCCTCTGTCCGTGGGATTCTCCAGGCAGGAACACTGGAGCGGTAGCCTTTCCCTTCTCCAAGCGGACCTTCCCAACCAGGGAACGAACCCAGGTCTCCTGCACTGGCAGGCGGATTTTTTTTTTTTTTTTTTTTACCATCTGAGCCACCAGGGAAGCCCTTACTGGTTCGCAAATGGCTACATTTGCTGCTGCTTCTTTTTTTTTTTTTTTCTAGGCACGTGGCACGTGGACTCTTATCTACCTCCCGCAGGATGGAACCTGCAACCCCGGCCCTGGAAGGCGGAATCTTAACCATCGGACCACCCGGGAAGCCCTGTGGAGGGCCACTTCTAGCTATGTCCACCAGAGGGAGCTCTTGGGGCCCCTTTTCTGGGGATATTAATCCCCAGCCTCGAGACCTAATCAATCACCGGAGGGCCCGCCTTCAGATACCAGCACACGGGTGGTGAGGATCCGACAGACGCATTTGTGCGACGCAAGCATTCCGTCCACAGCCGAGGGGACGCCAGGCCCGCGTGGCTGGAAAAGGAAGGGCTGAGAAAGCCTGAGACCTCCTGCTGCCCAGGACGTGTGTCACGGCTGCTTTTGTCCCTATTAAAATGAACATTTGCATTCTTTACAAAAGGATGAAAAAGAAAATGAAAATTCCCTGGTGGTGCAATGGTTAGGGTTCTGTGCTTTCACTGCCCAGGGCCCGCGTTCAATCCATGTTCAGGGAATTAGGATCCTGCTGGCCATACAGCCATACAGTTAAAAACTAAAAGGTTTTGTCGTCTTTTGCGGACGCTGAAGAAATCCCAGATTCTAGGCAGCAGTGGCTGCAAGTGCCAGTAGCTCAAAGCATAGTTATTTAAATAATTAAAAGTAAAGCTGTGATTTGTGACAACATGGATTACATCTCAGAGCATTATGCTAAGTGAAATTAGCCAGGCAGAAAAGACAAATACGCTGTGATCTCGCTTATAGATATGTGGAAACTTAACAAAAAGGAAAAAAATCAGATTCATAGAGCAGAACAGTGGCTTCCAGGGGCTGGGGTGAGGGTGGGCGAATAGGAGATGCTGGTCCACGTGTACAGGCTTTCAGTTTTAAGGCAAATTCCGAGCTCCGGTGTACAGCGTGGCAGCTGCAGACGCTGACACTGTCATATGCGGGACATTCGCTGAGAGAGCCGGTCTTCAGCCTTCATTCGCAGTGGGGGCACATGAAATCACTCAGATAAAAGCAACTGGACACCGACTTTTAAGGTAAATATGGAGTAAACGGGTAAGTGCATGCAAGCGCCCGAGGCCCTGCATTCCTGAGGGGCTGGGCTGCGGAAGGGCCCTTGCGTTTCTCCAGTGGGATTGCTGGCGGTGGGCCCGCACGTGCCAAGTGAACCCTGCGCCGTGATAGACGCGCGTTCATGTTATAGGAGACACAAATGGGGCGAGATGCCTCAACGCGTGTGCAGGGTGTGAGTGTGTGTGTGTGTGAGACTGTGGATGCACGTGTGAGTGTGTATGAGTGTGTGTGTGTGAGTGTGACAGTGTGAGACTGTGTGAGAGTGTGCATGTATGTGTGACTGTGTGTGGGTGTGTATGCGCGTGTGTGTGACTGTGAGTGTGTATGTGTGTGTGAGACAGTGTGTGAGAATTTATGCGTGTATGTGTGACCGTGTATGTGTGTGTGTGCATGTGACAGTGTGAGTGTATGTGTGAATGTGTGTGTGACACTGACTGTGTGAGAATGTGTGTGTGAGTGCGTGCGTGTGTGTGTGACTGTGAGTGTGTATGCGTGTGTGTGACAGTGTGTGTATGCGTGTGAGTGTGTGAGAGTGCGTGCGCGCGTGTGTGTGCGCGCGTGTGTGACTGAGTGTGAGTGTGAGTGTGTGTGAGTGTGAGTGAGTGTGTGAGTGCATGCGTGTGTGAGTGTGTGTGAGTGCATGCGTGTGTGTGTGAGTGTGAGAGTGCGTGCGTGTGTGTGTGACTGAGTGTGTGAGAGTGTGTGTATGTGTGAGTGAGTGTGAGTGCATGCGTGTGTGTGTGAGTGTGAGTGCGTGCGTGTGTATGTGACTGAGTGTGTATGTGAGTGTGAGTGTGTGTGTGTGCGGTGGGGAGGGCACTCAATACTTCATAGCGCCTCCTTGTCACCTGCCCTGCTCTGCCCTCTCCTTTTCTTCGAATGATCCCCTCTTGCCCTAATTCATCCGCTTCTGTCCACACTCCCCCAGTTTTGAGGGGGAAACAGGACCAGAACCAACGAGAGGGCAGAGCTTTCCTCTTCGCGTTCCGCTGCCTCCCCGCCGTCTGTCTCCCCCTCCCTCTCCGCCCGGCTTCTCGCCCGGGAGGCAGCCGAGGTCAGAGGTCAGAGGCCAGAGGCAAGCGCGGGCCTTTCCGGGAACCGCGGGCGCCCGGGGACCTGAGACCCCGGGCTCGGGCCGGCGGCGCCGCGGCAGCTGCGGGCTCGGAACGCTCCCCGCTGCAGGAACCCCCGAAGGTGAAGGAAGCCGTCTCAGGGGTAAGGATCACTCGCAAAACGTCCCGGCAGACACAGCCTCCCGGCGCGTCGGCCAGATCTGGGTTGCCCCCCAGTGCCACCATTAGCGAGGAGATCGGGGCCTCCCAGGGAGAGCGAGACCCATCAGGATTTGCTCCCTTCGCGAGGGCTGGGGTCGCTCTTTCATGACGCAGATTCTTGCCGCAGGTTCTCACAAACCTGACTCCCCCACCTCCCCCCTTTTTCTTCATTTTCCCTTTTTAATTGGCCATGCCACCTGGCATGTGAGATCTTAGTTTCCAGACCGGGGATCAAACCCGTGCCCCCTGCTGGGGAAGCTCGAGTCTTAACCACTGAACTGCCAGGGAATTCCCCTTGCTCCCTTTCATCATTCAAGCTGCAGCTCAAAAGTCACCTCCTCCGAGAAGCCCTCCTTGAACGCCCCATGCAGAGTAGCCTTGCTAGGCGTGCACTTTCCCTCACCAACTTGTCTGTCCCAGGAGTCTCCAACCTCCCGGCCTCAGATCGGTACCTCCTGTCAGATCAGTGGCAGCATTTGGATTGGAAATAAAGCGCACAATAGATGCAGTGGGCTTGAATCATCCTGAAGCCATCTCCCCACCTCCCCATCCATGGAAAAATCGTCTTCCACAAAACCGGTCCCTGACGCCAAAAGCTTGGGGACCACAAGTCAGGATATTTATCACAATTGTAAATTATCTTGCCCATTTTTGATTTCTAGCAGGTAGATACCACCATTATTGGCATTCGACAGGTAAGGGAAACAGGCATCTTCTCCAGTCCCTGCTGGGGGAGGGGGGCGTACCCTAACTCCCTTTCATCACTCAAGCCACAGTTCAAATGTCACCTCCTCCAAGAAGCCCTCCATGAACACCCAATGCAGAGTCAATGTAAGGGTGGATGCTGAGTGTGCACAGGTGTAGATGTTACCATTGTCAGTGGAAACCATCAGTAAACAATCTATAAAAAAAAAAAAGAAAAAAAAAAAACACTTTCCTGCTGGTCCAGTGGTAAGACTCTAAGCTTCCACTGTAGAGGCACATGGGTTCAATCCCTGATCAGGGAACTAAGATCCCACATGCCCGCATGCTGTGGACCAAAAAAAAAAAAAAAAAAAATCTATGGTAGGAATAGAAAAGAGTTTTATTTCCGCTGGATTACAAAATGGAAGAGTGTCATAAAGGCAAAAACCACAGGTAACAAATTGTTTGTCCAGAATTATCATTGAATCTGTTCAGAACATGTGCTTGAAGAGCGAGGATTGGCTGGGGTCTGAAATGGTTGCTTAGTTACGAGGGGAGACCTTGAGCCCGTGAGGTTGCAGCTGGCAGCGGTTCGTAGCTAACGTTTTGCGCACCGGCTGGTGGTAAATGGAATCCCGGATAAGCCAGAACGGCTCCCCCACCCCTCAATATGTGAACGTTTCTCCTGTCTTCGTCTTGGCTTCCTCCCCATCATTTACCTGTGTTGCCTCAGCTGCGGTTGCGGTGTGACCCTGGTTCTCTTAAATTATAAATCTGAGACATGCCTACCATTAAGCAAAGGTGGAAAAGGAAAATGCCCGCAGGCAGGACTCCTGAGCGGCTGCAAAGCACAGGGCAGCTGGGGCTCGAGCAGCTAGCCAGGGCCCACGAGGGCGGGTTAATGCTCGACCAGGCGCCAGGCGTTTGCAATGGCTTCCTTGCCCATCAGGGTCAGCACGAGGGCTCTCAGGCGGATGTGTGATGTTGGCAGAGAGGAGGCTGAGGCGGCGGGTGGCGCGTGGAGGAAACGCTGTACCTGGGTGCTGCTTCTCACCCTGGCACTACTGGCCTTTGGCGTCTAATGCTAATCTGGGACTCATTCTTAGTCCCGGGAGAACTGGGGCCTGGCCTCCCCCACCCCCCATCTCCTGCCCCTTGTGAAAACCCGAAACGTCTCCAGACATCCCCCAAGTGTCCGCCAGGAGGCAGACCGCCCCTGGTTGAGGAACAGTGCTCTCAGCAGAGCCCGCTGTAAACAGGGCTGAGCCCCCGAAGCAGATCTTGGTTTCGGAGGTCTAGGAGCGTTACCTTGAGAAGTTCGTGCTCGAAACCATCCAAATTCCCTTTCACTGATTGTCCAGTGCGCGTGCTTAGTCACCCCGTCCTGTGCCACTCTTTCTGACCCCACGCCTCCTCTGTCCGTGAGATTTTCCAGACAAGAATACTGGAATGGATTGCCATGCATGCCTCCAAAGGAGCTTCCCAAGCCCAGGGATCGAACCCAGGTCTCCCACATTGCAGGCGATACCATCCAAGCCACCAGGGAAGCTCAAGAATACTGGGGTGGGTAGCCTAGCCCGTCTCCAGGGGAACTTCCTGACCCAGGAATCGAACCAGTAGTCCCTTGCATCGCAGGCGGATTCTTTACCAGCCGAGCCACCAGGGAAGCTTCATTGTCCACGCAAGTATTTAAATCATGAAAACATGTAGCTAGTCAAGAGTGGGACGATTGGGGGGAAAAACGAATGGGACGTCTGCGTATTGCCGAGCCTTGAATAGACGTGCAGTTTCTGAGAGAAAACGGACTGTATTTCTGAGCACACAAATGGATCCTTGGATTATTTGTTTTATTTTATTATTTTATTTTGTCTTTGTACGTGTGATTATGTCCGCGAATTTCGGTGGCAGTTGCTATATATTACCACTAGATGGTGCCCGAAGACAAGAAATAAAGCCTTTTGCGGCATCTCCAGCGAGACTGCTACTCTCTATTTTACCACGAGGTGGAGCCAGAGGATAAGAGATAAAGCCTTTCTGTCCGTCTGCAACAAGTACGTTCCTCTCTCCTTACAGGTGTCTGTTGTTAGCTGGTTAAATTGAGAAGCCCCACAAGTGAGACACTTCAGCGTCACGACCAACACAGCTTTCCGTATTATCCGACTCTCACAGTTTTTCTTGAAATAGGCACACTTTATTCATTTTCTTATTTTATTTTAATTATAGTTGATTTATTACAACGTTGTGTTAATTTCTGCTGTATAGCAAAGTAATTGAGATAAACAGATATATACATTCTTTTTTAAAACATTATTTTCCACTATGGTTTATCACAGGATTTTGAACAAAATCTGTGCTTTACAGCAGGGTCTTGTTACTCCATTCTAGATGTAAAAGCTTACACCTGCTAACCCCGAATTCGCTCTCATTTCTCCCGCAGCCCCTTCCCCCTTCGCAACCGCAAGTCTGCTTTCTATGTCCGTGACTCCGCTTGGCAGAAAGGCTCCTTTGTGTCATATTTCAGATTCCACATGTAAGTGATCTCTTTCTGACTTACTTGCTATGACCATGCCTAGTTCCCTTAAAAACAAATTTTAAAAAGTACATCAATTTCAACAGAAAACTGCAGCAGCTGCGATAAATACAAGATGATAGCAAGAGAGAGGAAAACGGAGAGCGGGAAAAGTGGAGAGGAGGAGTCTCTAATCAGGACACTAATCCTGTCAGAGCCCCAGCCTTGTCATCTCCTTTAGGCTTAATTCCCTCCATCAGGCCTCAGCTCCAAACACAGGCGCGCTGGCCCCTGGAGTTTCAGCATTTGGGAGGAGTGGGCAATGGCAGCTGAGCCCACAGCATTTATTTTTAACTGGAGGATAACTGCTTTACAGTGTTGTGTTAGTCTCTGCGGTACCGCGAGGGGAATCAGTTACCTGCACGCACGCCCCCTTGCTCTTATCCCGCCCCTCTCGGTCCTCAGGGAGCACCAGGGTGAGCTCTCAGCGCTGCGTAACGACTCCCTGCTCGTGTCCGCCCCTCACATGATAACGTGTATGTCTCCTGCTACTCTCCCAACTCTTCCCTGGTGCCTCAGACCGTAGAGAATCTGCCTGCAATGCGGGAGACCAAGGTCTGATCCCTGGGTCAGGATAGATCCCCTGGAGAAGGGAAGGACAACCACTCCAGTATTCCTGCCTGGAGAATCCCGTGGACCGGGAAGCCTGGCGGGCAACAGTCTCTGAGTAACTATCTTGCTCTCGATTCATGTGACTATTGATTTTTGTCATTACTTCTTAAAGACCTCTCTCTCTTTTTTCCCAGAAAAGAACCCTAAATACTCCAATGGAAGACTTGGCAGTGAATATAAACAGAGTCCTCAAAAGAACTACGAAAGGGAGAGGCGAGAATTCTCCAGCGGTTCAGTGGTCAAGACTCTGACCCCCAGCACAAGGTTGAGTGCAGTCCCTGGTCAGGGGACTAAGGTCCCACAAAGTGCAAAGCGCGACCCAAACAGGGAAATGAGAGGAAAAAGAAGCTGTGGAGAGAGCGGAGTGATGGGATAAAGGTGCGGGTGAAGAGAAAAGGAAGAGCGCTTCAACTCTGGAAGTTCTGCTGGACATTCATGTAGGTAAACGTGACGGGTGAAAGTCTTGCTGATAACTAACTGAGCCTGAGCATCAGTTTTGCATACGAACACTAGCCACTCTTCCTTGTTGCCTGTTTTAATTCACGCTGAAACTCCTAAGCAATGTGACGGCCAGAACGGAAGGGAATATTGTTTTAGTTGAGATTTTGCCAGGTGGGGAACATCATTTCAAAAATCACAGTGCCCCGAGCAATGCCCTTCCGGCCATCTGAGCTGTCAGTATATACCGAGTCGGTGGTTGTGTGAAGGCGACTCAGCCGGTGCGCAGATAATCTGACTGCTTGTGTTTTGTTGTTGTTCAGTCGCTAAGTCCTGTCCCACCCTTTGCGACCCCATGCGCTGCAGCACGACAGGCTTCTGTTCTCCACTGTCTCCCTAGTTTGTTCAGATTCACGTCCACTGGGTCGGTGATGCCGTCCAACCACCTCATCCTCTGTTGTCCCCTTTTCCTCCTGCCCTCAATCCTTCCCGGCATCAGGGTCTTTCCCAATGAATTGGCTCTTTGTATCAGGTGGCCAAAGTATTGGAGCTTGTGTTTGACTTCAAGCAAAATCATGCCAGAACACTTAGAAATACATGTTATTATTTTTTATTATAAATGACTTTCCTTTTGTTTTTCCATCATATTATTGTTAAAACATTATGTTGATGTTTTAATATTATGCCTCTAGAAAGGCAGGGTTGGGAGGGGTTGGTTTTGGGGGTTTTTTTGGCCATGACACCAGTTTCCTGACCAGGAATTGCGCTTGGGCCCCAGCAGGGAAAGTGCCAAGTCCTCACCACCAGACCTGAGGGGGAGTCCCCAGAAAGGCAGCATTAGCTAGGAGTCTCATCTCAGTATCGTTCATGGGGACGTATAAAGTAAAATACCTGTTATAAAAAGTGAGCCCTGGGTTTGATAAAGTCAAGAAGAACTTAGCCAGGAGAAAGAAAACCGTGACTTTCAAATGGACTTTTTGGTAGATGCAGGGAGCTATGAGACTGAAGTCAGTGGTTGAGGAGGGAAAAGGAACTAATGAATTTGCAAGATATGATGATGAAGGGAAGGAGAAGAAAAGGAGGTATCTAAGGAGAAGAACTCTTTTAAAATCAGTTTTATTGGTGTATGGCTGCTTTACGGCGTCGTGTGAGTTTCGGCTGTTGTTCAGTTGCTAAGTCAGGACTCTTTGCAACCCCATGGACTATGACACTCCAGGCTTCCCTGTCCATCACTAACTCCCAGAGATTGCCCAAACTCATGCCCATCAAATCAGTGATGCCATCCAACCCTCTCATCCTCTGTCGTCCCCTTCTCTTCTTGCCTTCAGTCTTTCCCAGCATCAGGGAGTCAGCCAGTGACTCAGCTCTTTGCATCAGGTGGCCAGAGTATTGGAGCTTCAGCATCAGCATCAGCCCTTCCAGTGGATCTTCAGAGCTGATTTTCTTTAGGATGGACTGGTTTGATCTCCTTGCTGTTCAAGGGACTCAGGAATCTTCTCTAGTGCCCTTCGAAAGCTTGTACACACTTCTTACTGAATGTGAAATTGTGAGAAATGCTTAGTTTCCTGATTACTAGGCTGTGATGCGCCTCTTCCACAAAATGTGACCTCCCCGGTTCGCTTCTTGGGTCAGGAAGATCCTCTGGAGAAAGGATGGTCTACCCACTCCAGCATTCTTGGGCTTCCCTGTGGCTCAGCTGATAAATAATCCTCCCGAAATGTGGAGACCTGGGTTCAGTCTCTGGGTTGGGAAGATCCCCTGGAGAAGGGGAAGGGTACGCAGGCCAGTATTCTGGCCTGGAGAATTCCATGGACCAGAGTCCATGGGGTCACAGAGTCAGACATGACTGAGCGACTTTCGCTGAGGGAGAAGCATTTGCTGTCTCTTCACTGAGGCATCTTCGGCACCTGGAACAGTGCCTGGTGTGTGGCGAGCACCCAACAGCTGTTGTCCAGTGGACGAATGAAAGTTTCTTGTGAAGACAGGTTGGGTGAAAGTCAGAGTTCATAGGAAACTTACTTGGAGGGTGTACAGCTATACTTTAAAACTATAAAGGTGATGGAGTTATATGCAATGTTTTTATATACATGTCTATTCATCTTAATTGTATTTTTTTAAATTTTTATAGGGTTAGGGCGTTTGGGATCTTTGTCCCTGACCAGGGATTGAACTTGCACCCCCTACATTGGCAGCTGGGAAGGGACCACCAGGGAAGTCCCTTAAGTTTAATTTTTATAAATACCATTTATCATATACAACTTAAAAATCTCTAGTCAGAATAAGCATTAAAAAAAATAGAGAATAAGCATTTAAACCAGAGTTGCTCTCCACTACCTTCTCTGACAGAATTCACATCTGTAAGGCCAAAATTATTTAAATAGTATCACTAAGATATTTTATGCCTTTTCAACACTCATTCTCTCATAATTGTCCAATGGCATTTTCCAGCAGCTACGTAGTAAGTGATATCACAGCAGATTGAGGGCAGAAGCAGGTAGGAGATTTCAGCCGTCTTCTGTTAACTCAGACAACAAATAGACTGCAAACCTGTAAAACAATGCAACTGTTCTCACTTAAAATAATTTTTGGTTTTAGAAAAAATTAATTATTTTTAAAAAATCGTGTTACTTATGATAGCATATAATGGGTTGGTGATTGTGGGAAATTGATATATAAAAACATTAAACTAAATTGGTCAGAAATAGTACACCTTGGAACACAGGATCTGTAAAATGGGCTTTGGGGACGTATTCACACTTATTATACGAGTTACACTGAAGAACTAGGAGCTCTATCTGTGTGTGCATGTGTGTGTAAATGCACAAACTGTCTTAAAAACTGGAGTGTGCATCTGTGTGTGTGTGAGCATGACCACATTCACCGGTTCATCGAGTCCTTATTGACTGTCTACTGTTGTGAGCAAGACGGCCTCTTTAACAGAGCACGCAGACAGGCAGAAGGGAGCAGACAAGAAGCACAGAAAGGGCCTCAGGAAGGGCGCGTGTGGTGTGTCTGTGTGTGTGAGAGGCGCTGGGAGAGGGTGTGTAAAGCCACTTTTTCACAGGGTGACAGATACGATTATTTTAAAATAAAAACTCAAAACCTGAACCTGCCGCAATCTAAAAGTGAAAATCATTGCAGAGTTTCCGCAAAGAATGCAAATTAGAGAAAAAGGTGGAAACTACATTAAAGCCGGAAGAAAAATGTTAACCACACTATTTGGTGATTGTTGGCATTAGCATTAGATTGACATCTATTCTTACATCTTATTTTCTACCAATACAGTATTGTAAAGTAAAATAAAGTAAAAATAAAAATTTAATAAAAAAATATATATATGTATGTGTGAAATTTATGGAAAGTAGACTGTGCATGTCTTATTTTGTTTTTCACTCAAAAATATATCTTGTATATCAGTACCTTTCTTGTAAACTGACAGAAGCAAGTTTAAAATATCTTGTAAAACTACTTCACAGTATCAATGAAAACTCTATCAACTGTCTATAAATTGTAAGCTTAAATCACAAATGGTGAAAACTGCATTGTGTCGGTAAGAATAACTGATAGCCTTCATTTGTAAAGAATTTTTATAAATTAATGGGGGAAAAGTTAACTCACCTTTAACTTAAGAGATACATAAGCAAAAGCATTAGTAAGCAGCCAAAGAGAAAACATACATAATCAAAAAATAGATAAAGATGTACAAACACTTTGTACTACAAAGAAGATACATTTCTGCTAAGCTACTGACAAAAATTAAATGATTGTAATACATCAGTGATGGAAAAAGTGAAAGTTGCTCAGTTGTGTCCGACTCTTTGCAACCCCATGGACCTTCTCCAGGCCAGAATACGGGAGTAGGTAGCCTTTCCCTTCTCCCAATCCAGGATCTTCCCAACCCAGGGATCGAACCCAGGTCTCCCACATTGCAGGCAGATTCTTTACCAGCTGAGCCACAAGGGAAGCCCAAGAATACTGGAGTGGGTAGCCCATCCCTTCTCCAGGGGATCTTCCCAACCCAAGAATCGAACAGGAGTCTCCTGCATCGCAGGCGGGTTATTTTCCAACTGAGCTATGAAGGAGGCCTAGATACATACTCAAATACTGTCAAGGTGATGTAAATTGGTGAAAGTGAAGTTGCTCAGTCGTGTCCAACTCTTTGCAGCCCCGTGGACTGTAGCCCACCAGGCTCCTCTGTTCACAGAATTCTCCAGGCAAGAATACTGGGGAGGATTGCCATTTCCTTCTCCAAGAGAACCTTCCCAACCCAGGGATTGAACCCACATCTGCTGCGTGTCCTGAACTGGCAGGCAGACTCTGCCACTGAGCCAGGAGGGAAGCGGAGTTGGAGATGAAGAAAGCCTGATTCAACGTGTTGATTCGGGAGGGCTTTTTCCATTCTCTGTGACCTTGGATATTGGCATTTTCAGAAGGGAGTGCTCATCCAAAGCTGGAATGATGACAGCTGCCTGCCCCTTGACGTCTCTTCGGGGAACAACCGGTGAACTCGAATCCCGATGACTCCTCCTTTCGGGGACTTTAAGGTCCAGTGAAGGCAGGTTCCTCTGAAGGGGGCACTGAAGTCATGGCCTGCCAGCAAAGTGACCAAGGGCATAGAATGTGGCGGGAGGGTGGCAGGGGCACCCGCCCGTGCCCTCTCTTCACCCTCCAGACCTTGTGTTAGGACCGCTCAGGGAATTGAAGACGCGTTCATTATCATGATGGAAGATCTTTCCTTTCCCCTGCGGCGTGCTGGGCTCAGCACTGTTAGTGGCGGACCGTGAAGGAAGGGGGTCACTCCCTGCCCGCGGTCGTTTCCAATGATGCATCCCTGTTGCCTTAGTTGGGTGACTCAGAAAAGCCCCTTAATCTAATGTTTTGGGAGCTCAGTCTCCCTACTGGTCATTTTTTCCATTTTTGGGCTGTGCTGGGTCTTCCTTGCTGTGCAGGCGTTTCTCCCTCTCCTGTGGTGCATGGAGGCTGCTCTCTAATCGTGGTCCAAAGGCCGCTCACCGTGGGGGCTTCTCCGGCGTGGAGCGCGGGCCCCAGAGCACAGACTCAGTAGTTGCGGTGTGTGGGCTTAGCTGCTCTGTGACTTGTGGGAACTTCCTGGATCAGGGATCGAACCCGTGTCCCCTGCATCGCCAGGAGGATTCTTAATTACCAGGTTCACCAGGGAAGTCCCCTACTGGTTAAATATCGATAAAGCTGAATATTGCATGCTCACTTGCAAAATTAAACTGTATTGAGGAATTTGAACCAAATAGACTGATCTGCAAGAAACCTGAATACCAGTCACAGAATTCTGCTTCCTGCAGGAACAGAACCCCAGATCTCCCCAGATGAGGCGCCCTGGTAGTTTAATATAGTCTATGCTGCTGTTTTGCTATTGCTAAGTTGTGTCCGACTCTTCATGGCCCCATGGACTACAGCACGCCAGGCTCCTGTCCTCCTCTGTCTCCCAGAGTTTGCTCAAACTCATAACTATTGAATTGGTGATGCTATCTAACCTTCTCATCATAGCAAACAAACAAAAACCCAGACACTTAAAGTTCTAGGCTGTGAGACGTCAGAACAACCCTTTAAGTTAGACTAGAGGCATGAAGCACAGGGTTTCTGAAACAAGATGAATTGTTAGGCTTGGTTGTGGCAAAGAGTTCCAAGTCAGCTAGTCAGTGTTAGGCTTGTGGAAGTACTAACATAATCCAGGTGATTAGGGAGGGGTGCGCTTGGAATGCTTTTGAGGGTGGATAAACTTACAGGATTGTGGAGGGAGATGAGTTTAAAACGTGTTATCTTTTCCTCATAAGTAATCATTGCCCAGATGTGACCGAGGACAGCTCTCCAGACTGACTCATGTCTTTTGGGGATGAACTGTGGCTCGGCAAAGGGCAATTTTTATGTTGGTTTCATTGGGGTTCTGATGCTTCTTTTCTAAAATTGAAATATCAGAGGGAAGTCACCATTCCTGACGGCCTGAAAAGAGATGAGCAAATGAGTGCGGAAAAGAAGGGAAATTAAGAGGTTTTTTTTTAAGTTTCTGAAAGCTCTCTGTCTCTGTTTTGAGATGTATGTCTCTTCATGTCTGTCTCTCTTTCTCTCTCTCTGAATTTTGATAATTATCTGCTATGAGAGTTGACCATCTCACTCCATTCCCTTCCTCTGTATATACATTTGAATGTATTTATTTAGCCTGTGCGGGGTCTTAGTCGCTGCCTGGGCTTTCTCCAATTGCAGTGAGCGGGGCTACTCTCCACTGCAGCGCAGAGGCTTCTCACTGAGCTGCTTCTCTTGGTGCGGAGCCCAGCTCTGGGCACGTGGGCTCAGAAGTTGCAACACGCAGGCCCTAGAGCTCGGGCTCGGTAGTCGTGACACATGGACGCCGCTGCACCACAGTACACGGCCTCTTCCCCGACCGGGAATTGAACTGGGGTCCCCTGTATTGCCAGGTGGATTCTTTAGCACTGAACCACCAGGGAAGCCTTCTGTGTTTCTGTTTTGAGATGTATGGCTCTCTCCCTCTTGTCCCTCTATCTCTCTCTCTGAATTTCGCTAATTATCTGGTACACCAGCTCATCACCTTCCCCATTCCCCTCCTCTGTGTATATTTGACATGGGCGGTTGTATACCCAGCGTTTATTTTTCTCCCAACCAATTCTTCCTAATGTGGCGTTTATCACTGAGCCACGTCGACTCTTTGCGACCCCATGGACCATACAGTCCATGGGATTCTCCAGGCCAGAATACTGGAATGGGTAGCCTTTCCCTTCTCCAGGGCATCTTCCCAACCCAGGGATTGAACCCAAGTCTCCCACGTTGCAGGCGGATCCTGTACCAGCTGAGCCACAAGGGAACCCCAAGAACACTGGAGTGGGTAGCCTACCCCTTCTCCAGGGGATCTTCCCCACCCAGGAACTGAACCAGGGTCTCCTGCATTATAGGTGGATTCTTTACCAACTGAGCTATCAGGGAAGCCATTCTTCCTAATAAAATTGTCCCAATTTTCCTTGTAACAACCCTTCTGCCATCCGGCCCTCCTATTACAATGAATGCTGATTTATCCCCAGTTGCAGGGTAATGATAATTGTTTTAGGATTGACCAGCCCTTGACACAGTGAAATATCAGTAGTACTTCATGGGAAATAGATGGGGAAACAGTGGAAACAGCGGCTGACTTTATTTTTTGGGCTCCAAAATCACTGCAGATGGTGACTGCAGCCATGAAATTAAAAGACGCTTACTCCTTGGAAGGAAAGTTGTGACCAACCTAGATAGCATATTCAAAAGCAGAGACATTACTTTGCCAACAAAAGTCCGCCTAGTCAAGGCTATGGTTTTTCCAGTGGTCATGTATGGATGTGAGAGTTGGACTGTGAAGAAAGCTGAACACCAAATAATTGATGCTTTTGAACTGTGGTGTTGGAGAAGACTCTTGAGAGTCCCTTGGACTGTAAGGATGTCCAACCAGTCCACCCTAAAGTAGGTCAGTCCTGGGTGTTCACCGAAAGGACTGATGCTAAAGCTGAAACTCTAATACTTTGGCCACCTCATGCAAAGAGTTGACTCATTGGAAAAGATTCTGATGCTGGGAGGGATTGGGGGCAGGAGGAGAAGGGGACAACAGAGGATGAGATGGCTGGATGGCATCACTGACTTGATGGACATGAGTTTAGGTGAACTCTGGGAGTTGGTGATGAACAGGGAGGCCTGGCGTGCTGCAGTTCATGAGCAAAGAGTTGCAAAGAGTTGGACACGACTGAGTGACTGAACTGAACTGAACTGGTTAAATATCATATCACTGTATCTGTAACTGAAAGTGGGTTCCAGCTGCTCAAAACTCAAAGGCCACTAGAGAGGCCAGGTTGATGGAAAGGAAAGTTTGCTTTATTTTAGATGCTGGCAACTGGTGGGGGCGCTGAACTCCCTCTGCCCACCCCAACCCTACCCCCACTGACAATCAGAGGCCAAGGGCATTTATAGACAGAGGGAGAAACAGCAGAAACAGTCAGACCATGCAGAAACAGCACAGTCAGCTCTGACAGTCACCTTGAAATTGGTCATCAGTGGTCTGACCCACGTTGTCTCCATTGCTTTAGGTACAGTTCATCTTCCGTTCCGTGGTTTGCTCCCATCTCTTTGAGGCCAGTTCTCAGAACTGTGGCAGCTATGTCGTGGCCACAGTTTGGTCATCGTCTGGTGGGGTTTCAGTACCTACAAGACAGCTCACAGGATATGGCTCAGAATATTATCTATAGCCCCTGAGACAGAACTAAAGGTCTTTGACTCTGCTTATTGACTAAACTATTACTATTTGATCTCCTTTGACTGTTTTCCTTTGCTTCTGCATTTTCTCGCTTCTCTGATTAAACTTATTCTTTGGCTAAAATCTTTCCACAGCCTAAAGGCAGGCTGAGGACTTGGGAGGCAAGAACCATAGGGTCCTCCTCCACTTCATATGAAGAATAGGAAAAAGCCCAGATGGGAGAATGCTGGTAAGCCGATTTGCCCAATAATCCGTGGTGCTTGGAACAAAGAGATCATTAAGGTAAGAAGAAAACGTTGGCATGTAAAAGAGAAAAGTCAGGGACAGGACTGTGAAGTCATTGAACGAAGAGGCTAGATTTTTGTTCCAGTAAACGTTCAGAACTGCCTCTTACAAATGGTAAGTTGTCTAGATCTGCAAATAACTGCTCTAAGGACATGTTTAGAGACCTGATCCTAGGCCTCCTCTTCTCCCTGGCTATAAAACTCAGGTTTAATTGGTTAGTTGACTTCATTCTGCATGATCATGACTTGATAAGTAAAATTAAATGCCACAGGAAAGAAAACTCAGAAGCAGATATAGAAATCCCCCTTGGCTTACCTAACTTCAGCAGCATGACTGGGTAACATTAGTTATCCACCTTTTAAGCCATCCTTCATCACCCGCCCCTCCTAACAGCCCCCCGACAGAGCTTACATTTTTTTAATGTTCTTTTTTCTTTTTAAATTTTTTGCTTGTTTATTTTCGCCCACGCTGGGTCTTCATTGCAGTGTATGGGCTTCTCATTGTGGTGGCTTCTAGAGCACAGACTCAACTGCTCCACAGCACGTGAGACCTTCCAAGATGGGGAATCAAACCTGTATCCGATAAGCGCCTTCTTATCCGCTGCACCACCAGGAAAATCCAAAACTGTATTCTGAATCTGTGTCTTCTGGAGAACTGCCACGCTTCCATGCCAGCTCGCTCAGTCACGTCCAACTTGTTGTGGCGCCTCTGTCCTTGGGATTTCCCAGGCAAGAATACTGGAGTGGGTTGCCATGCCCTCCAGGGGATATTCCCAACCCAGGGATCGAACCCACGTCTCCTTCAGCTTCTGCATCGCAGGCAGGTTCTCTACCACTGAGCCATCAGGGAAGAACTGCATAGCTTTAGCATGTAAGTAGTCCCCCAAAGTGTCTTTTAGCTAAGCCTAAGGAGAACACGGAGTGAATATTATTACATAGGGTTTTCCACTACTGATGATGCATTCTAGCTTAAAGTGTATGTGTGTACTTTTTTTCTTCAGGTCACATAAATTTTCCTTGCAAAGAAGAGGATGAATCCTCTAAAGATACACAGCTTTGTTCACATTTGGAGCAAGAGAGAGAAGCTCTTGTGGAAACAGTGGAAGGAGAGAAGGAAATTAGCCTGGCAGGCGTCTTCAACGCTGAAGGATTTATCCGGGTTTTTCAGCTCAGCAACAATATTACAAGTGTGGTCCTTACACACTGTGGAAAGAGACAAGGCTGTCTGCATTTAACTCTGCAAAACAATAGCTGCTTGTTCATTGACAAATTATCCCACAGGGATGCTGAACAGTTGAAGGCCTTCCTGGACGCAGTCTGTCAAAACAAATCCCAGCCACCCATGAAACACAATCGTGATTGGGGTGTTTTTGGTGGGAGGAACACACAGAAGGAAACGGACAAAACTCCATCTCACCAAGTCCGTGACAAGCCCTGTGGTGCACCCTCTAATACAGAAAAAGCAAATGAAACTCTCTCCCCTCCAAAGATGACTTTGTTCAAGTCACCAACTCTTGCCAGAACAGGACTCTTAGAAAATCAAGGAACAAAGAGGGAAAAAATGCTATCACCTGGTCGAGAGATGAATGAAGGGTCCCTGAGAGAAAGTAACCCTGAAGTAAACAGAAATTGAAGACCAATTCCTTTGAGTATACAGAAAGTAACAGGGATGAACTGTTGCACTCAGAAGGTCAAGAAAGACTTAGAAATTCAACGTGTGAAGACCATCTCTACTGAAAATAGCAGTCTAGCTCAGACCGTTGTTTTAATCCAGGCTCTCTCTTGCAAAACAGGTTCGGAGTTTCCATCAGAACAAATATATAGCCATGACGACCTAAGATGGGATGACCTTGACACTCACCCAGAATTCTGACAAGGGTTCCCCGACCTAGGGAACACCTGTTACATGAATGCAGTTTTACAGTCACTGTCTGTGATTCCCTCATTTGCTGACGACTTACTCATGATGCCCTTTGTTGCTTTTATTACGTGCCTGACCCAGCTACTTGCTTTAAAAGATATTTGTAACCCGGAGGGCAAGAAAGAGCTACTTGTCAATATTAAAAATGCTATTTCAGCCGTCGCAGAAACTTCCTCCGGCAGTGTGCACGCAGTGTGACGCGTATGAGTTTTTAGGGTGCTGTTCGGAGCAGCTGAAAGAAGACGTGGAAAAGTTAACCACCACTTTGAAGACTGAGAGGAAAACGGGGGTGGAAATTCATCGCTGCAGATGTAAGTGGATGACGCTGCCTGCCAGACCTTTGTTTGTCCCGTTGTGGCTAACTTTGAGTTTGAATTGCAGTGCTCCATCATCTGGAAAGCCTGTGGACAGGTCGTTCTCAAGACAGAGCCAAGTCATTACCTACCTTGTATCAACCTTCCCCAAGAAATGAAACTACAACCGTCCTCCATTCAGAATTCTTTTGATCTTTTCTTTAGGGCAGAAGACCTTGAGTATAGCTGTCATGAATGCACCCACGAGATATCTGTTGCAATGCACAAATGCAGTAAGCTTCCCAGGGTGCTCATCGTCCATCTGAAATGCTATAGCTTTAATGATGCTTGGTTGCTAGTGAAGGAGAACCAGCCAGTTGCTATTCCTAAATTTTTAAACTCATCTTCTCATTGCAGTGAGAGCACCAAGTTAGCTTTTCCTACTGCCGCTAACACGCCTCCCGGGGACTCCGAAATGCTAGAAGTCTCTCCAGAGGTGTTTTCTGAGATCCTCGCCCCATCGTCACCTTCAAAGAAGTTGATCTCAGAATCCAGCGATTCCTTGGCAAAGAATGCTGAACCACTAATGTTCCAGAAGATCGTTGGAGGGTCAAGCCAAGAACAGCAGCAGAGAGACCTGGAAAATGGTCCCGAATGGAATAAAGCAGCTTCAGGAATGGCAGGAAAGGAGCTCCCAGCAGCTGACTCAGGGATGGGTCAAGAACACACATATCTTACGATCTGTGAAGATGCACGTGAACTTACCAGCAGCCCACACCAAGTCTCAGAGAGGCTCAGCTCCAAGAGGTGCCTGAAGATCAGACCTTCAGAGATCTGAGAAGGCAAGGCATTCGTAGAGCAGATGCGGGCGGTGTCATGGAGTCCACTGAAGCCTTTTACCAGGCTCATGAAAACAGGATTCCGGAAAGATCTCAAGGCGTGGCTGAAAAACTGCCTAAGTGCAATAGGAAAAGAATCATCCAGGAACTGCCCTGAAGGGAATCGCCTCCAGGCGTCAGGAGCTGGGTGCCCAGGAATGCGCGGGAAGGGACTTCCAGGATCATCAGAAAGACCTCGGGGACTCCCTCGGTGCTTTGGGTTCTGATGCGAACCCTGGAATTTTAGACTGGGAGACGCAGGAACTGAAGCCGAAGGGTAAAAGGAAATGCCTGCCGGCTCCTCTGTGTCGTCAGCCATCTCGGGAGCCCCCAGATTCAGGCCATCACATCAGCGATGTTTAGGACTTTCGGAAGCAGGTTCACATACCATGGCCTGCTGGAATCAGAAATCCGAGTCCGTGATGCAGGAGGCTGGGCTTCACACTGGGTGTGTCTTCTTTAATGTGCACGATGAGATCTCTCAGGCGCTGTTGAGAAAGGCAAGGAATTCTCACTTAGGGTGCAGATAGGGGAGCTCCCTCAAGAGGCGTAAGAAAAAGGTGGCTCGGGACTCCCCTGGCGGCTCAGTGGATAAGAATCTGCGTGCCAATTCAGGGGACCCAATTTTGATTCCTAGTCCGGAAGATCCCACATGCTGCGAAGCGACTACGCCCGTGGGCCACAACGACTGAGCCCATGTTCTAGAGCCTGGGAGCCGCAGCTGCTGACGCTCCAGCATCCAGGGGCCACGCTCCACAGCTAGGGACGGCACCGCAGGGAGAAGCCCGCTCACTGCGGCCAGAGAGGAGCCCCTGCTTACCGCAACGAGAGAAAGCCTGCTCTCCGCGCCGAAGACCCAGGGCGAGCAAAAAGTAAAAATAAACAAAGATTTAAAAAAGAAAGAGGTTTCACTTTTTAAAAAAGGAAAGAAAGAGATGACTCTTGCACAAATCTGCTTGCCTGCTGCACCCAGTCCCTCTTCCTCCGTGGAAGGAAGGTTCTGAGCTCTACCCAGAGATGAGAAGACAAGGAGCTTGAGAGTGGAGTTCAAACAGAAACTCTTCTTATGGGAAATAACCATGCTAACTCTGCAGCAGACCCCGAAGCTCAAACTGAGGTGGGTCGTCCTAGCCTGTAAGATTGGAAAATCACTTTTCGCATTAATGGGGTGGTTTTCAAAATGTTGGTACCAAGTGGCAGCAGTAGCCGGAGGCTGGTTAGAAATGAACCGACCTGGAACCCGTTTCAGACCAACTGAATCAGAAACCGGGGCCACGACTCAGTAATTGACGGAGATCTGGTGTTCCAGAAAATATAAGAGCTGCTGCTTTCTTGTGAAGGGTATCTTCGTACATTTCACTAATGTATATATGAGTTATTTGTTTTATGTAAAGGATTTTTTTTTTGTTTTATGTAAAGGATTTTAATTGTGTGTTTTCAAGTTCCTCACAGGCATGCATACCTTTCCAATGTAAATCTGTTAAAATAAAACCCCAACCAATACATGTACCATTGACTGGGCTTCACAAAGTTTTGTGACTGATTACTGGTAAAATTTGCTATTTTACAATACAATCAACAGTATTTTTACATTCTTCCAGGAATTGCAGGGAAATAATACATGGGAAATTGAGTATATTAAAAAATTGTATGAGGTTGATTTTGAAAATTCAAAAGCATCTTAAAATGTTGCTGAAGTTATTAACATGAATAAGACTATAAATATTCATACATGTATAACATAACTTAGTAGCCAAGGCTTTAACAGTCTTTCAGTACTGAGTGTCAGCAGGCCATAGGAGTAAGGGTATGAAAGATGAGAGGATTTTGTGAGTACAGAGAGATAAAGTCCTGGTGAGGAAAAAAATAACTAATCCTGGTGGGAAATTCCCTGGGGTTCCAGTGGTTAGGACCTGGGGCTTTAACTGCCAGGGGCCC
Source organism: Ovis canadensis (assembly GCF_042477335.2). NCBI lineage: Eukaryota > Metazoa > Chordata > Mammalia > Artiodactyla > Bovidae > Ovis > Ovis canadensis. The sequence continues at coordinate 78,698,425 of NC_091258.1, forward strand.
AGGTTCAGTCCCTAGCTGGGGAACTAAGACCAAAAAAAAGGAAAAAAAAATCCTGGTGATGTATAAAATACAGGACATGTTTACACAGTTAGATGCAGGAAAGAGGAGGTGGGAGGAAGTAAACAGAGCTATGCACAAGTTTTTTTAAGTATTATTTTTAGCATTTAAGGGGGAAAGACGGTACTGTATAAAAAAGAAACTTTTTTTTTAATTTAAAAAAAGAATTAAAAATAAATAAAGGAATTAAAAAAAAGAAACAAACATGTCAGTAATTCCACTGTTAGTATTTTTGTGTTCTCTTCCAATCCTACATACACAACTATGAAATACAAATTTGTTTACACATAGTTTAATGTCCACAATAATGTGCTTGTCCGTGTGTTACCTCACCTGCTTTGCTCTCTCGACTTCTCACATGTGTGCTTGACCTTCTTGGGCGTCACTGGAGGGCAGGGAAAGCAATCAGAGCAATAACTCTATAAGTCTACCCAGGCGTTGGGAGGGTAACAGGCAGGAAGGCCAGGGGTCTCCAAACAGAGGACACAGGCTGCAAGTGTCAGACATTTTCCTCTCACTTAAGCGGCAGGAGGAAACAACTAGCGGTATATTTTTTTCTATATATAAATTTAAAAGGAGGTTTGTCTTGAAATACTGTGTCGCCATAATGACACCTGGTTTCACCTGAAGTTAACTATTCTCAAACCTTGAGTAACCAATGCATTTTTCTTATGGAAATGTTTGTCTTAAGCTATGTTAATGTACTATGCATTTTCCCCTGACTCTGTCTTCAAGTGGGTTCCACCTAATGGCTCAGAACCTACTTGACAAACCAGTATGTTATACTCAGATATTGTTCCCCTAACCTATGTAAACGGAACTATTTGTATGGTGATCTGCCCTTCTACAAGATTCAAGTCAATCGTTTTATGGCCCGGGATGAATCATCTGGTGCCAAGATTATCCCAAAATGCATTTTATGGATGGGGGGCCTGGTGCCATCCTGAGTTTTAAGGCACTGCTTTCTTTCATGAACAGACTGCTAGTGACTATATAACATCCAGCTGAAGACTGGCAGGGGGGTACTCATTCTGCCCCCTTCTGATGACTATGTCCAAAGCTTTCTCTATCTCCTTTATGCTTTAATAAAACTTCATTACACAAAAGCTCTGAGCGATCAAGCCTTGTCCCTAGCGCCGGATTGAATTCTTCTCCTCCAGAGGCCAAGAATCCCGGTGCGGTGCCTTTTCGTTCAGCAACAATCTTTCAGCATGGTGTAAAGCCCTTTAAAAAGTAACAGCCAAGTTTTGTGAAGGGAAATCTAGGGCTCAAGTCACATTCTGCTTTCAAAGTCATAACAAGGTCAGATGAATTAAAATGAAAACATAAAAGCAGTAACTCTAAAACCCACTGCGTTTACAGATGCCACGAGAAGGAAGGCCATCAATTCCAAGGTCAAAGTCTCCTTCACGCCATGACGGCACCACTGACCGGTGAACCCAGCGTGGAGTCACACAGGCTGATTTACGAGCCAGCCTTGGCGCAGTGAGTTTAGAGAAAACTGCCAGGCTGCGTGGGTACCACAGACCTGCAGCATCCGACGATCCCCTGGACGCTTGGCTTTCATTTAACCCCTTCATGTGTAACGCGATTTCCCCTCTCCTGTCCTCACCCGTGACTTCACAAGGTCTCCTAGCTTCCCCCCCGGATCTTCCCTCCGCATCCACGTCCTCTGTTCCTTGGCCTCCGGTTACCTTCGCCTTCTTGTGCATTTCTTTTCTCCTCCCCCAGGGCACTGCCAAGTGTAAAGAAAGCTCAATATCCAAAAAAGAAAGTCGTGGTGAGCAATCGTCTCTTATTGATTTAATTCGTTGCTTTACCATGTTGGGTTCGTTTCTGCTCTAGAGCGAAGGGATGGTTACACGTACATGCAGCCTTTTTCCTGTTCTCCGTGATGGTTTATCCCGGGTACTGAACATAGTTCCCTGTGATCTGCAGTAGGACGTCGTCGTTTATCCATGCTATATCCAGTCGTTTGCACCTGCTAATCTGAAACTCCCAGTCTGCCGTCTCCCACCCCTCATCCCCCATGGCAACCGCAAGTCTGTCCTCTGTCTGTGAGTCTGCTCTTGTTTCACAGACACGTTCACTCGTGTCGTGTTTTAGATTTCACAAGTAAGTGGCACATGGTCATTTCTTTCTCTGACTCACTTCACTTTGTGTGATGATCTCTAGGTCTGTCTGGGTCTCTGCAAATGGCATTATTTCACTCTCTTTTGTGGCTGAGTAAACTCCGGGAGTTGGCGAGGGACAGGGAAGCCTGGCGTGCTGCAGTCCACCCTTTGCTGGGGTCACAGAGTCGGACGCAACAGAGCAACTGAACTGGATATTCCATAGTATTTATGTACCCCGTCTTTCTCCATGTCCCTGGTGACGGACATCTAGTTTGCTTCCAGGTCCTGGCTGTTGTAAACAGTGCTGTTGTGAACATAGCGGTGCATGGATCTTTTCAAATTATGGTTTTGTCTGACTGTATGCCCAGGAGCGGGATTGCTGGGTCATACGGCAGCTCTATGTTTAATCTTTTGAGGAATCTCCATCCTGTTTTGTATGGTGGCCGTACCAATTTACATTCCCACAGTGTAGGAGGGTTTCCTCTTCTCCACACTCTTTTCAGTGCTTGTTATTTGTAGGTTTTTTTTCTTTTTTTTTTTTTTAGGAGACACCTCATGGCAGGTGGGATATTAGTTCCCCAACCAGGGATCGAACGTGTGCCCCCTGCTGCGGAAGCTGGACCACCAGGGAAGTCCCCAAGGCAAGAACTGTAAATGCAGGTACACAGTTTATTATTAGAGACGTAGCGCAGCAACCAGTGGGAGAGGACACAGAGAAGCATCTCGTGTAGTTAAGGCAGAACCAAGGCAGAGATGCACACCCTGAGAGAAAGGATGTGGGGTTCTCGAGAGGAGGAGTGCAGCAAGAGGCAGTCAAGTCGTTTAGGTAGGACAGGTCTTCTGGGCCTTTGCGTACCTTTACCCGACGATCTGACTCTTTCCACACTTGACCTACCCCAGGACCCTCCCCCAGGGTGCACACGCACCCTTCAGCTGAGATGGATCTCCAAGTGAAGGCTTCTGGGAGAAGCAAGACCCATGATTCAACACTGTGTGTGTTCAGTCACTACGTCCTGAGTCTTTGCAACCTCATGGGCTGCAGCACGCCAGGCCTCCCTCTCCATCCCCATCTCCCAGAGTTTGCTCAAACCCATGTCCATTGAGTTGGTGATGCCATCCAACTACTTCATCCTCTGCCGTCCCCTTCTCCTCCTGCCCTCAATCTTTCCCAGCATCAGGGTCTTTTCCAGAGTTGGTGCTTCATCCCAGGTGGCCAAAGGCTCATTATGGCCTGGAATTATCCTGATTTTTTGACCCCATGAAGGCTTTTGCGCGTGTGTGGTGCTGGAGAAGACTCTTGAGAGTCCCTTGGGCAACATGGAGATCAAACCACTCAGTCCTAAAGAAAATCATTAGAAGGGCTGATGCTGAAGCTGAAGCTCCAATACTTTGGCCACCTGATGAGCCAACTCATTCGGAAAAACCCTCGTGCTGGGAAAGATCAAGGGCGCAAGGAGAAGGGGGTGCAGAGGATGAGCCGGTTAGATAGCATCACCGACTCAATGGACATGAATTTGAGCAGACTCAGGAGGACAGAGGAGCCCGGTATGCTGCAGCCCACGGGGTTGCAAAGAGTCAGATACAACTCAGCAACTGAACAACATTGTCTCCCTTGCCCCAAGGATGGGAGGTGAATGATCTTGTAATCTTTTTAGAGGGTTTAGTCCAAGTCTGTTCCTGCCGTAAAAATGCCCAATGTCTGGTGATTTACCCTATTCCCATTGCTGGTTTTTATACCAAGGTGTAGATCTTGAAACAGAGACGGGGGTCCAGTCATGAATGTATAGTCCCTGAGCCCCCTGGTCTCTTGCTTCAGGAAATGTAAACGGGGGCTGCTGATGAATGCAAGGTCCCAGGAGGTGTGAGCAGGAGGTCAGTTGTTAATGCGTAGCCTGGGGCCATCTCCTGCCCCAACAGCACTCCAGTCACCATCCTTAATATAATATTTTCTCAATTTATTGTCTAATCCAAAAGTGAAAAGATTTCACCTTATTCTTATCTCTTCCCCCTGCTGTGACATCTGTTGTGTTCTGTCAGCGTTTAAATTAATTTCCAGGTTACAAGAGCTTCCCTGGTGACTCAGAGGATAAAGCGTCTGTCTGCAGTGCACACCTGGGTTCGATCCCTGGGTCAGAAAGATCCCCTGGAGGAGGAAATGGCAACCCACTCCAGTACTCTTGCCTGGACAATCCCATGCGTGGAGGAGCCTGGTGCAGGCTACAGTCCACGGGGTCGCAAAGAGTCGGACACGACTGAGTGGCTTCACTTTCATTTTTCCTTTACTTTCTAGGTTACAAGCTATAAAGACAAGGTAGTGGTTGAACCTGCAATCATTTAGGGAGGAAAGGAATGACTCGGAAGACTTACTTCCCCAAGGGAGAGAGGGTGAGTGTTCCCATTTAAATGAGGGATGGTTGTATTATGTGAAGCAGGAAGATGTTTCTGCTGTCGTGAGGAATTCAACTTTCTGAAGACCTCCATCTCCATGGGTGGACTGTCCATGGCAGAGGGTGAATCTAACTAACACCCATTTTAATCCTCTTCTAGCTTACCTTCCTGTGTTGCAAAGTCTGATTAGCTACAAATGTTATTTTCCAGGCTCCCTTGCTTTTGCTAAGCAGACATGTGTGAGACTTGGAGTAAGATACTGCCTGGCAGTGAGCAGCAAAAATGCATGCAGACTTCCCCGATGGTTTGGAGGCAAAGACTCCACACTCCCAATGCAGGCGGCCCGGGGTTGACCCCTGGACAGGGAACTAGATCCCAGATGCCACAACTAAGCCCCAAACAAATAAATGCTGAAAAAAAATACATGCAATTCATGGACAGACTGGTTCCAGGTATCAACTAAAAAAGATGTACAAGGTAAGAGCTATGAGTTAAGTTTTATTGGAGGCAAAATGAGGACTATGGCCTGGGAGACAGGGTCTCAGATAGCTCTGAGAGACTGCTCCAAAGGCCAATATGTGAGATTTTGGCGAAGGGGGAGTTCAACGCAATCAAGCACTTACTTTACAAAACATTTTCTGCTACTCATGAGGAGCTGATGTCACCATGAAGAGATTTAGTGATTTTTCTAGATACAGGAGATGCAAGGACTGGGATCATGAAATCAGTTCCTGAAAATATCCAACTGTCTAAAGACCAGTGCCATCAATTTCTCTGGCACACAAAGTGCCTCTCTCTACCCTGAACTCCGTTCAGGCATAGAATTCAGTCTCTGCAGAGGCAGATGGCAGATGCCCTCAGCGAGAACCAATCTGTGGTCGACACAGGAAACTAGGTGCTCACAATGGGTGGAGTCACCATTCTGGGGTTTTTCCTCCTGCTCACCAAGAGAGATGAATTATCTCCCCTTTCTCTGGGAAAACAAAGTGAAGTGGGGAGGAGGGCAGAGGTTTTTGTGGTGTGAAACAGCTATTTGTCCCTCTTTCTTTCCCAACTTTGAAGACTTACCAGGTACTTTCAGTATATTTCTCCTGGGTTGCTAAATTCGTTGACTTAACAGATCGTGTTCCCAAATAAAAAGCCCCAAATAAATAAATACTAGTATACGCTAACGGAGAAGGCAATTGGCACCTCACTCCAGTACTCTTGCCTGGAAAATCCTATGGACGGAGGAGCCTGGTAGGCTACAGTCCATGGGGTCTCTAAGAGTCAGATATGACTGAACGGACTTCACTTTCACTTTTTACTTTCATGCACTGGAGAAGGAAATGGCAACCCACTCCAGTGTTCTTGCCTGGAGAATCCCAGGGATAGAGGAGCCTGGTGGGCTGCCGTCTATGGGGTTGCACAGAGTTGGACACGACTGAGGTGACTTAGCAGTAGCAGCAGCAGTATATACTAATACAAATAAATACTACTACTAATATAATCCATCCAGGGCATTTTAGTGATGCAGCTGTATTGTTCCATTTTATGTTTATTGTCCCCAATTAGTGATAGTATTTATATTAAAAAAAAAATACATGGGACATCCCTGGAAGTCCAGTGATTAAGACTTTATACTCCCAATATAGGGGGCATGAGTTCGATCCCTGGTGGGGGAACTAAGATCCCCTGTGCCCCACAGGGCAGCCAAAATAAATAAAATTAAAAATTGAATTAAAATTTAAGAAGACTTCACCTTCCAATGCAGGGTGTGCAGGTTCGATCCCCAGTTGGGGAGCCAAGATTCCCCCATGCCTATTGGCCAAAAAAGCAAAACATATAATAGAAACAATATTACAACAAATTCAATAAAGATTTAAAAAAATGGTCCAGGCTGAAAAATCTTTAGGGCTTCCCTGGTGGTCTGGTGGTTAAGAATCCACCTTGCAATGCAAGGGACACCAGTTTGATCCCAGGTCTGGGAAGATCCTACATGCCTCAGGGCAACTAAGCCTGAGCACCACAGTACTGAGCCGGCACACCTAGAGCCTGTGCTCCGAGACCAGAGAAGTAGCTGCAATCAGCAGCCCCTGCTTACTGCGACTGGAGAAAGCCCAAGTGCAGCAGCAAAGACCCCCCACAGCCAAACATAAATAAGTACATCTTTTAAAAAATCTTAAAAAAAATAATAAAGAGATGTATTAAAAATAATAATAATAAATAAGGAAAATTTAAAAATGGAAACCACAGATTGTAGTCACTAGAACAAAACTCCATGAGCATTTTTGTCAATTTGGTTTATTGCCACATTGTCGTGTTTAAAAGTATCCCTGGTATACAAAAGGTACTTAATATTTGCTGAACAATAAACAAAATCAATCTTCAAAGGGTACACAGCACTCCCAGGCTGCCCTCCGATGGAGTGTTCTTACCGATCATTCAGTGGGAACTCCTGGAGGACTATTCTAGGCTAGCCTCTAAGGGGAGCATCCCCCTATTTTAATGTGCAGGAGGTGTGTATCTGTTGTGAATTCTTCTCTGGTGTTTGATAAGATACGACATGACAAGGAAGACTTTTCCACATTCAGAACACGCATGAGGTTTTTATCCAGTGTGGATTTTCTGATGCAGGCGGAGGCCTAACTTCCAGGTAAAGAATTTTCCGCATTCCTGACATTGGTAGGTCTTCTCTCCGCTATGAATTCTCTGATGGCTGTGAAGATTTGACTTCTGAAAGAAAGCTTTCCCACACCTATCACATTCGTAGCATTTTTCTCCAGTATGGATTTTTCTGTGTTGAATGAGATTTTTCTGTTGGATGAAGGTATTGCCACATAGCTCACAGGTGTAGGCTCTCTCGTTAGAGTGGATTTTCTCATGGTCAGTGGCATTGCATTTCTGGGCAAAAGCCTTTCCACATACGTTGCATTTATAAGGCCTCTCTCCTGTGTGTGTTCTCTGGTGTTTGACAAGATCTGCCTTGTAGATGAATGCTTTGGCACAGTGGTTACAGCTGTAGGGTTTTTGTCCAGTGTGAATTTTTTTATGTTGAAGGAGGGTTGAGCCCTGTTTAAATGACTTCCCACATTTATCACATTCATAGGCTTTCTCTTCATTGTGAATTTTCTCATGATTAATGCAGGAGGATTTCCAGGAAAAGCTTTTCCCACATGTTTGACATTCAAAGGGTTTCTTTTCCGCATGAGTATTCTGGTGTTGGACAAGGTTGGGCTTTTGCTTGTAGACTTTCCCACATTCGTCACATTCATAGCATTTTTCTCCTGTATCAGCGTTCTGATGTTCAGCAACCCTACTCTTCTTGCTGAATGCCCGTCTATGTTTATTATGTCCAAAGGATTCCTCAGTGGCTTGTGTCCTTAGGGGACTCTGAAGGTATGACTTTGAACTGAGTGACTTTCGATGGGCATTCCACAAAACTTGGTTTTCTTTAAGTTTAGATGAATCATTGCCAATTCTTCTTTTGTATATATTATACATATTATTTTTTACATAGCTTTTCTTATCTAAACTATGTTTCGAATGTTTTCCGCATGAGTCACCGTCAAGGAGTCTGAGCCTCGAAGGAACACTGTCTGTGCTTGGTAGGAAGATGTCTTTAGGTTTGTCATATTCAAGGTCTTTGTGCTCAGTCAGTGTCTCCTGGTTGCCGGATGCAACTTCTGTCTTGAGGTTCTGCTCTCTGTCCTGCAACCTCCAACTCTGCTCTTCAATGGCCCAGTCTTTTTCTAAAACAGAATAGAAAGAAACGGACTTCCCTGGGGACACAGTGGATAAGAATCCTCCTGCCAATGCAGGGAACTCGTGTTTGACTCCTGGGCTGGGAAGATAGCACACGCAGCAGGGCAACTAAGCCCGTGGGTGCGCAGCTGCCGAAACCCGCCTGCTCTAGAGCCCGAGCCCCACAAGAGAAGCCACAGCAACGAGGGGCAGCCCCCACTGGTTGCAACTACGGAAAAGCCTGTGCAGCTCTGAAGACCCAGCACAGCCAAAAACAAACAAACAAATAAATATATAGATTTAAGAAGACAAAGAAATGCTCTGTGTGAATCTCCCCACTCACATGATTGAAATGAGATACTGTAAATTCTCTATTGAAGAGATCACTCTGGTTTCAGGTGTAAAGTCTGTGGGAAACTAACTTAATTGAAGCTTGATGGAGGAACACTAAAGGAGTGGATATAACCTCAGGTGATATTGATCAAGAATGATCAAAAACAGGACTTCCTGTGACAGCTGACCACAGCCGAATACCTGCCGACCGCTTACTGAAGGGCACGTGTTGTGTAGCAACTGTGTCTTCAGTTTCAGATAAATAGAGCTTAAGATCCAGGACAGACTTATACTCAAAGTTGCCTGCAATATGTGCGTTCTGGTTCGTTTTTTCCTAAATAAACACGTGTGTGCTTAGTCGCTCAGTCGTGTCTCACTCTTTGCGACCCCATGGACTGCAGCCCGCCAGGCTCCTCTGTCCACGGGGATTCTCCAGGCAAGAATGCTGGAGTGGGTTCCCATTCCTTTCTCCAGAGGATCTTCCCCACCAGGGATCAAACCAGGGTCTCCTGCATTGCTGGCAGATTCTTTACCAGCTGAGCTACCAGGAAGCTTTACGATAGACTTAGGTAACCCCATGCTTATGAATTGCTGTGTGCATGTAACTGCGTCATGCTCTCTCCCATTTTGAGCTGCATTTGGCCTTCGCTGCAGGGCCTGGGCTTTCCCAGTAGAGGCATGTGGGCTCCACTGCCCTGCAACATGTGGGATCTTAGTTCCCTGACCAGGTATAAAGCCGCGCGCCCTATACTGGAAGTCAGAGTCTCAGCCACTGGACCCCCAGGCAAGTCCTGGATCTTGTTCTCTTTGTGGTTTGCTTTGATTAATTTTTAAGTTGAAGTACAGTTGGCTTTCAGTGTTGCGTTAGTTTCAGGGGTACACCAAAGTGATTCTTTTTCAGATTCTGAATATGTCTGAATATTCTGAACATATTCAAAATATATCAGAATATATATACAAAAGAAGATGCGCTATGTGTATATATGTACACAATCTGTACATATGAAAGTTAAAGTGTTAGTTGTTCAGTTGTGTCCAACTCTTTGCAACCCCATGGACTATAGCCCACCAGGCTCCTCTTCTCCAGGCAAGAATACTGGAGTGGGTAGCCATTTCCTTCTCAAGCAGGTCTTCCCAACCCAGAGATCAAACCTGGGCCTTCTGTATTGCAGGCAGATTCTTTACCATCCGAGCCACCAGGGAGGTCCATCTGTATATATGTATACACATAGATTTCTTACCTAGATTCTTTTCCCATATAAGTTAAGCAGCTGAATTTTGGATCTGACTTTTTCAGTTCTTTTGCTATGAAGCAAATTATTGGGAAAAGTCATAAAATTTGAATGATGTTTATAGACAAATACTAGCATTACTTTCGGTGCTGCGTACCCAATGTCAACCCCTGTACTGTGATCATGCCCTCATAAGAGAAGGCCCTTGTGTTAAAGAAAACACTTGAGCGCAGGGAGCAGAGGAGAGCCCAAAGAGAGGAGAAACAGAGTTTACTCTGAAAGGAAAATTCAGGTTAAAATTAAGGAACATGGCTGTGTGGAGAAAAATACCTGGAGATTCTCTCGTTACAAAAAAAAGTCAGTAGCTTCCATGTGACTTTGGTCCACTGAGGCTAAAGGACTTAGTGATTTTTCTAAAAGGTCAGCTGGGATGGGGGGAATTCCCTGGCCTTCCTATGGTTAGGAATCGGTGCAGAGAGAACGGGGTCAATTCCTGATCAGGGAACTAAGATCCCACAGGGGGCGCGGTGCGGCCAAAATAAAAAGGATGACTTCCATCCAAGTGACTTTAGCCCTCCCTTTCCTGGTTATGTACCTGCTGGACCGCAACTCCTCAGCACCTGCGTTTCTACCATCCACGGCTCCTCACCATTTTCCAACCGCAAGATCACTTCCGGTTTGGCGGAGTCCTCTCCTCCTGTCCATGGAAAATACAGAGTTTGAAGCTGAGTGTCTGAGTTTTTGTGGGGACGTGGTGTGTGTTTGTGTGTCTTTCCATGAGTGTGTTTGTGTGAGTTCCGTGTGTCTGAGGGTGTTCCTATGTGTTGGAGTGTTTGTGTGCTTGTATATGTGTTTGTATGAGTACCATGCCTGAGGGCGTTCATCTGTGTTGGAATGTTTGTGTGCTTGGGTGTGCGTTTCTGTGTTTGCGTGAGTGCTATGTGTCTGAGGGTGTTCAAACGTGTTGGAATGTGCGTGTCTGTGTGTGTATGTGTTGGTGTGAGTGTTGTGTGTCAACCTTTGGTGGAGGGAACAGATGGGAGATACAGCTAGGAGTGCCTGGGGGCTGTCAATCCAAATACAATTTTAAAATGCTTTTTTTTTTTGGAGGATGATGTTTCCCCATAAATCAGGTCCAGAACTGAGGTGGAGAGAGAGGCCCCCACCCACAAAACTAAAAGAGGCCCTCATCCTCAGGGTACTCACACAACCTGAGATGGAGGGTTCCTTAAATTTAGCCCATGTGCACCTCACATGCCCTAATCTCTGTCCTGCCATGAACATATCCAAAGCAAATAGCATCTAACAGCCAAAATTGGTAAGCTACTCGGGGTGAGTGCCATGAGGTTCAGGCTTCAGGTCTTGAGTGACACTCCCCCAGGAGCCGTGCTTACCCATGGAGGCCAGGTTCCTGTAGTTCTCCAAGGTCACATCCCTGTACAGGCCCCTCTGCTCAGGACTCAGCTGCTGCCACTCCTCCTGTGTGAAGTCCACGGCGACATCCTCAAAGGTCACGCCTCCCTGTAGCAAGTTCCTGACCTGCAGAAAAATACCCCCAGCCCCAGAAGCCTGGTGAACAGGGATTTATTCCCACTGAGCCAAGATGGAATTGTGCATCTTATTCACCGAATGTTACGTGTGCTCACTTACTAAGTTGTGCCCACCTCTCCGCGGCCCCATGGACTGTAGCCTGCCAGGCTCCTCTGTCCAGAGGGCTTCCGAGGCAAGGATGCTGAGAGTGTTGTAAAGCAATTATCCCTCAATAAAAAAACAGACTAAAAGAGAAAATGCTGGAGTGGCTTGCCATTTCTTTTTCCACAGGATCTTCCGAACCTAGAGGTTGAACCCACAGCTCCTATATTAATAGATGGGTTCTTCACCACAGAGCCACCTGGGAAGCCTCTCTATGACTGCTGCGTCTGAGAGAAAATTAATTGTACCTGAGATATCTTGCCAATGAGCCGTAGCCTCAGGGTTACATTTCTACAAACCCTATCCGGTTCCATCGATTTTACTTTCTAAACCTCTCTCAGCTCTATTTGGTGGTCTCCATTTCCCCCACTGATCCACAATATCTTTTTTTTAAAGATAATTATGATTTATTACATGCTAAACTCTTTGCAGTTTTCTTGGCTGTGCCACAAGGCATATAGGGTCTTAGTTCACCAATAAGAGATCGAACCTGTGCCCTCTGCAGTGGAGGCTCGGAGTCTTAACCCCTGGGCCGCCAGAGAAGTACCTATGATCTTTTTTTTTTTTAACCATTCTTAATTTTTTTTAAATTAGAGGGCAATTGCTTTACAATCTTGTCAGTTTCTGCCAAACGTCGACATGTACCAGCGATGGGTATACAGCCACAGGTGTCCCCTCCGTCTAGAAGCCCCCCTTTCCACCCCTCCAGGTTTTCACAGAGCACAGAGCAAATTCCCACCAACTATCTGTTTTTCATATGGTAAAATGGGTATATATTTCAATGCTACTCTCAGTTCATCCCACCCTCGCTTCTCCCTGCTGTGTCCACAAGTCTCTCCTCTATGTTTGCGTCTCTATTTCTGCTCTGCAAACAGGTTCATCAGTACCGTCTTTCTAGATTCCATGTATGTGCGTTTATTTTTTTTTATGTGCATTTATGTACAACATTTCTTCTTCTCCTTCTGACTCACTTCACTCTGTATAACAGGTTCTAGGCTCACCCACCTCACTAGAACTGACTCAAATAAGTCTGTTCCTTTATTTAGAACAAGGCATTAGCACCCTAACTCTAGGAGGAAAAGGGGACGACGGAGGATGAGACGGTTGGATGACATAACGGGGTCAATGGATATGAGTTTGAGCAAATTTCGGGAGACAGTGAAGAACAGGGAAGCCTGGCGTGCTGTAGCCCATGGGGTCCCAATGATTGGACATGACTTGACGACTAAACAGCAACATCCTTACTCTTTCACTGCTCCTAAACTGACGCCTTCCAATCTGTTTTTCACAGGGCGTGGAAATTGGATTGTGACACACCCCCGTTTAGCGGCTTTCCTTGGTTTGGGGAAATGGTGAAAAGCGACAGTTGCTCAGTCGTGCCTGTTTCTTTGTGACCCCATGGGCTATACAGTCCATGGAATTCTCCAGGCCAGAATACTGGAATGGGTAGCCTTTCCGTTCTTCAGGGCATCTTCCCAACGCAAGGATCGAACCCAGGTCTCCCGCACTGCAGGCGGATTCTTTACCAGCTGAGCTACTAAGGGGAAAGGGCACCCCTCCTTTAGACATGCGAGAAATAAGATACTGTCTCCCAGATCAGTGAGCAAAGGATGTCACAGGCATCAGCGATTAAGGGAAGTTGGTGAGACCCAGGGGAATTCAGGGTGTGAAAACACAGGACACTGCCCCAGAGAAGTGTGGAGCCTTTCAAAGAAGGAGGGAGGGGGAGGGGATGGAGGAGCGGAGGAAAACTGCCAAAGAGGCTAGCAGAGGTTAATTCTGAGGAATGGGAATATAGATGGCATGTTTGCTAGTCTGAGATGATTTGGATTTTAAAAAAAACCACTCACCTGGATATTTTTCATTTCCTGATCCTTTTGAGCCATGCCGGTCTCGGGAAGGAAGAGCTGAGGGAAAACAGAAAAAAGCCATGAAAAACAGAATGTCCGGAGCTGCCCAGTCCTCCAGTACAGGCAGCACTGCCCGGACCCTTCAGAAAAGCCCTCGCCTGTCCTCGACGGTCCCTGTCGGGCGACCCCGCCGGGTGGCATCAACCCACAGAATTCCCTTGACCTCTCACAACTTACATCTCCTGGATCCTGTGATTCTACTAGTGATCCTCTGCCTTCAAGTAGATAACTACGGGGCCTTTTCCGGTCACTCAGCGGTAAAGAATCTGCCTACAATGCAGGTCTCGCAGGAGATGCATTTTTGACCTCTGGGTCAGAAGATCCCCTGGAGGAGGGCATGGCAACCCACTCCAATATTCTTGCCTGAATAACCCCCTGAACAAAGGAGCCTCACGTGCACGGAGAGTCAGATACCACAGAGGAGACTTAGGGTGGCGCAAATAACTACGAAAGTGCAAAAACAGGATCGAGGACAAGACATCTCACCATCGGCTTATTTTCCTCATCGGACGAGTGGAAGCAACTTGCAGGTACAGAAAGCAAAGTTTTCTTTCTTTTTTTAAGAATTAAAAAATTATACTTTTATTGACTTTTTTATTTTTGGCTGTGCCGGGTCTTCCTAGCTGCACAGGCTTCTTCTCTGCTAGCGGGGAGCGGGGGCTGCTCTCTAGTTGTGAGCAAGCTTCTCATTGTGGAGGCTTCTCGTTTCATGGAGCTGGGGCTCGAGGGCTCGAGGACTTCAGCAGCTGCGTTTTCCGCCCCTCGAGCACAGACTCAGTAGTTGTGCTTAGTTGGAGGGAGGGAGGTGTGGAGCTTAGCGGCTCCTCGGCATGGGGGATCTTCCCGCACCAGGGATCGAACCCATGTCTCCCGCTTTGGCAGACGGATTCTTGACCACTAAGGCATCAGGCAAGCAAGCCCAGGTGCTACAGTCAAAGGTTTCTTAAGGACCCAACGGTGCAGGCTCTATTGTGTACTAGCAGAGTCGTCAGGTCAGCCACCTGCACACCCCTCCAGGAACCCGCCTTCATGCCTCTCACCCGTGAGAGTTTTCAAAGGCACGGTTGTCTCTGAGTCAGTTCAGCCTGATTTGCAGTGGTCCATAAACGTGCCAGATGGCTCAGGGGTAAAGAACCCACCCCTCCAATGCAGGAAACGGGTTCGATCCCTGGGTGGGGAAGATCCCATGGAGGAGGAAATGGCAACCCATTCCAGTCTTCTTGCCTGGGAAATCCCACGGACAGGGGAGCCTGGCGGGCTACAGGACACAACTAAGCGGGTGTGCACAGGCATAAACTTGCCAAACGGGTGCGGAAAGGACAGCCACCTTTCTCAGAACCCAGCCTGAGACCCAGAGCAAACCAAGAAAAGGTCCTGAGAGACGTCTTTCTGGATTTTCTGCCTCATCAGAGAAGGCAGGGTCCCTCTATTTCTTTGAACTGCTCTGAAGTCTTCCAAACCGCAGTCTTCCCTCTCACGGGGAAGCAAGGCAGGAAACAGGCCCCATGACCCAAGCAGGTCCCTTTCCCAGGAGGGCGGAATCCAGGCAGGAGCAGCCTGGGCGGAGCAGTACACGCCCTTTGCCCTCAGTTCAGTTCAGCGCAGTTCAGTCGCTCAGTCGTGTCCGACTCTCTGTGACCCTGTTGACTGCAGCACGCCAGGCCTCCCTGTCCATCACCAACTCCCAGAGCTTACTCAGACTCATGTCCATCGAGTCGGTGATGCCATCCAACCATCTCATCCTCTGTCATCCCCTTCTCCTCCCACCTTCAGTCTTTCCCAGCATCAGGGTCTTCTCAAGAGTTAGCTCTTCGCATCAGCTGGCCAAAGTATTGGAGTTTCAGCTTCAGCATCAGTCCTTCCAATGAACATTCAGGACTGGTTTCCTTTAGGATGGACTGGTTGGCCTTAGTAGTTTCAATTCTGAGGACATCTTCTTTTCTCTTTCTAATAATAGCCACGTTTTCTTCATCTCTTTTATTTGATGTTCTTTCTCAAGCTTTTGTCAAGTATAGTAGAAAGGCTTTCATATACATATATATAAATAGTAAGTAAAATATAATATATATATATTTTAGAAAATGTAGGCATATTTGCCTTGCTAAAAAATTTAAGACATTTTGATTCCACTTGTTTGACTTAGTATGAATAGAAAGCTAGATTTCTAATTTTAAAAACATAGATACACAACAAGCAACAGAGGTTTACTGTATACCACAGGGAACGATAGTCATTATCTTATAATAACAAAATAATATACGTGTGTGTATATGCCTGAAGATCTTAGTTCCCCAACCCAGGACCCAACCTGAGCCCCCTGCAGTGGAAACATGGAGTCCTAACCACAGAACCACCAGGGAAGTCCCGTATTTTCATTTTTTTAGATTGAAGTAAAGTTGTACAGTACTACATCAGTTACAGGTGTATAATATGTACATGCTAAGGTGCTTCAGTGGTGAACGACTCTTCGCAGCCCCAGGGACTGTAGCCCGCCAGGCTCCTCTGTGCATGGGATTCTCCAGGCAAGAATTCTGGGGTGGGTAGCTGCGCCCTCCTCCAGGGGGTCTTCCCCGTCCGGAGATGGAACCCCGGCCTCTTATGTCTCCTGCACTGGCGCTAGCGCTGCCTGGGAAGCCGTCCCGGTGTGCCGCATAGTGAGCTGCGAGTTTTACAGGTCACACCCCATTATAGTCATTAGAAAGCACCGGCCGCATTCTCCACGTGGCACGGTATGTCTTTGTAGCTTATCTCGCACCTACTCGTTTGCCCCTCTTCATCTCGCCCCCCTTGCCTCCCTCCCCCCACTGTTAATCCCTAGTGTGCTCTCTGTATCTGTGAATCTGCTTCTTTTCACTACATTCACTAATTTGCTGTATTTTTAGGTCCCACATATAAGCGAGACTGTACAGTATTTGTCTTTCTTTGTGAAGACATCTTAGTTTCATCTTTCATTCTTCTCTGACTTTTAAAAAGAACGTATTACATGGCAGGGAATTTCCCAACTAGGGATTGAACTTGGGTCCATGGCAGTGAAAGTGCAGCATCCTAACCACTGGACCACCAAAGAATTCCCTCCCAGTTTATTTATCTTTTAAAAAAAAGATTAATATCTCAAAAGTATGGTTCAAAGGCTTTTTTGTAACTTCACTTTTTCTTCCAAGTTACTGATTTATCCATCTTTTCTGAGTTGCTACCAGTGAACATTTTCCTACTTTCACAGATTTTGGAGTCATTTGTACAACTTCTGCTCAATGGATTTTTTTTTATCACAAGTAATAATTGCCTTCTGATCTCTTTTTCAGTTTTTCTAACGCTTGTGTTTCCTTATTGCTCCCTTTTTAGGTAACTTTGCTCTCTTGAAGGACAATTAGAAATAATATATCGGTTATAAGGATTAGAGAAACAAGAGGGAAAACATTTTTTAAGAATACAGTTTCTATACAATTTGTAGTTTCAAAATTAAACATTGACATGTTCCTCTTTTTAAAACAAAAATGTATAAAATCCCTATTGTATGTGTTTTAGAATATTCTTTACTAGTGGGCAAAAGTCATGCAAGATAATTAAAAAAAAATTTTTTTTTTGCTAAAAATCTGTTCTAAACTGAATAAAGAAGTAAAACCCTACATTCTCATTCATTCATTTTTAAACAGAAACAAAAAAGGAGACAAATTCATAATTTGGGGATACGGAGAGTAGATGTTACCTTTTCATATAAACAAGGATTTCTCAACCTCAGCACCATTGTCATTTGGACCAAATGTTTACAGCAGCTTTATTCATAATTGAAAAACTTGGAAGCAACCAAGATGTCCTTCAATAGGTAAGTGGGTAAATAAACTGATATATCCAGACAATGGCATATTATTCAGAGCAAAAAAGAAGTAAGCTATCATCATAGAAAGACTTGTGGAGGAAAATTAAATGCATATTACTAAGGAAAGAGACCAGTCTGAAAAAGCTGCATACTGCATGATTCCAACTGCATGACATTCTGGAACAGGGGGAATTATGAGGACAATAATGAGACTAGTTTCAGGACTCCCCGGTGATCCAGTGATTCGCACTCCCAATGTTGGGGACCTGGGTTCAGTCCCTGGTCAGAGAACTAAGACCCCCTATGCTGCAACCAAGAAGTCTCCTGTGCCTTAATTAAAGATTCAGCGGCAACTCAGACCTGGCTCAGCCGAATAAATAAAGATTAGTTGCCAGGGGGTGGGGGAAGGGAGAGATAAACAGGCAGAGCAGGAGAGCACAAAGGGTCTTTATGGCAGTGAAAAATACTCTGTATGATACTATGTTAATGGTTTTATGTCATTACACGTGTATTCAAACCCGAAGAATGTTCAATAACAAGAGTGAACCCTTAAAAATAAGTAACAAGGGAGAAAAAAACCCAAACGCACAAGAAAAGAGTGGACCTTAGGAAAACCATGGACTTCGTTGGTAATGATTGGTTAATATATGTTGATGGGGAGGGACTATACGTGGATAAGGTAGGAAGCATATGGGAAATTTCTGTACTTTCCTCTCCATAGTATTATAAAACTAAAACTGCTCTAAAAAAACTAAATCATTGGGAATTCCCTGGTGGTTCAGTGGTTAGAGCTCCATGCTTCCACTGCAGGAGTGCAGGTTTGATGCCTGGTTGGAGGACTGTTTCCCTGGTGGCTCAGACAGTAAAGCGTCTGCCTGCAGTGTGGGAGACCCAGATGCGATCCTTGGGTCGGGAAGATCCCCTGGAGAAGGAAATGGCAGCCCACTCCAGTACTCTTGCCTAGAAAACTCCTTGGATGGAGGAGCTTGGTGGGCTACAGTCCATGGGGTCACAAAGAGTTGGACACGACTGAGCGACTTCACCTTCTTTCACTTTGGGGGACTAAGATCCCGCATGCCCCCTAGCCAAAAAAAAAAAATCTTAAAAAAACATCAAGGACGCCTCTGACAGTTCAGGGGTTAAGACTCCATACTCCCAGTGGAGGGGGTGAGGATTCAGTCTGGTCAGGGAACTAAGATTCCACGTGGTGTTCATGGTGCAGACCAAAAAAAAAAAGGAAACAAAAGACCCTCTACCCCCCAGAAATTTAAAAACAAAATTATCAAAAACAATCTTGGGGGCTTCTCTGGTGGCTGAGCGGTGAAGAATCTGCCTGCCAATGCAGGAGACACAGGTTCGATCCCTGGGGTGGGAGAATCCCCTGGAGGAGGAGGAAATGACAACCCACTGCAGTATTCTTGCCTACAGAATCCCAGGGACAGAGGAGCCTGGCGGGCCCCAGTCCACGGGGTCGCAAAGAGTCAGACACGACTGAGCGACGGAACAAGATGAAGGTAATGGGTACAGGTATGACACTGGGATATAACACAGAGCTAAACGGAGGGAAAAAGGAGCAGAAATTCAGCTGCACTTTTGCAATGAGCCCGTGCCAGGACCGTGGGGCCCAAACGGGCTCTGCTAGAGAACAGACAAGCAAGCTGAGCAGAGAAAACAGTGAGGTCAGAACCGAACCACGGGCCGTGGTGCTGAGGATTCAAGGCCACTGAAAGTACTGCGGACATCCTGGGAGCACCACTTTCTAACATGGAAATTCAGATCTCCTACGTACAAACGTACAATGTTTGACTTTCAAGGAAGGGGAAAGGACAGCCTACCTCCAGCAAAGTCTGGTATGAGCTCTCTAGGTTGATTCCCAGCGCCTGTGGTTGTTTCTTCTCCTTGGGTGGACTGGAAATGAAAAAATGTGTGTATTTAAAAGCTAAATGAACCAGCAAATAAATGTAATCAGCCCCACCCCTCTCATCTTAAGATCCTAATCTAGTCAGGAAACAAAGACTATCTGGTCAGAAACAGGAAGCCCCACCTATTCTAATCCTATCAAACATCTTCAGCTACAACTTCCATAAAACCTCATGAATAAATGTTGTGAAAGGCAGGAGAAGAAGGGGATGACAGAGGATGAGGTGGTTGGATGGCTCACTGACTCAGTGGACTTGGGTCTGAGCAAGCTCCAGGAGACAGTGAAGGACAGGGAAGGCTGGCGTGCTGCAGTCCGTGGGGTCACAAAGGGTCGAACATGACTTAGCAACTAAACAACAAAACTTTTCTATTAAAACAGGCCAGTATATTTCCAATGGAAAGTTTAAAAATCCCATTCAAGTGAAATCTTTCGTCCTAAATTGAAAAGATAAAGAAAAACACGAATGTTTATCCAAATGAATGAAAGCCCCATGAAATAAACAAGAACATTTTACTTGTTAACTTATTCTTTGAGCTCCCCGACAATGGTTTTCAATGTTTAAAAAAAAAAAAAGTTGAATGTTTTTGGATTAAACTATCAGAAACTTCGATGTAAAAATAAAAGTTAAAAATGCCTTTTTATCTTCATAAATTTGTTTCTGGTTGCAAACAGCTAGCAACCTGAAAACGGCTTGCTTTAATCAGCTGACTACACCGATAGGGAATTGTTCTCACAGAGGAAGAAGCCCCTCTGCCTCAAGGGGCTGCGCTCCGTTTCCTGCGTGCTCACTCTCATCTTTTGCCATCCCATGAGTGTAGCCCGCCAGGCTCCTCTGTCCACGGGATTCCGCAGGCAAGAATACTGGAGTGGGTTGTCATTTCCTCCTCCAGGGGATCTTCCCCAGCTAAAGATCGAACTTGCCTCTCCTGCACTGGGCAGGTGGATTCTTCGCCACTGAGCCACCTGGGAAGCCCCTTGCGCTCCAACAACAGGAGCTCTTCAGCCATTCTGATGCTGCCAAAATGAGACCAACGTGCCAGGCAGGTCCTAGCCTCATCTGGGTCTTGAATTTAAATACTTGTTTCATGATCCCCTGCCTAGACATAGCGACGCTCCAAAACGAAATGGCCTGATCAATTCTGAAAGATTACCGCAGACTCCATGAGGTAGGCTGCAAGAGACGTGGTCTCCTCTCAAACATATCTGAAGATGGATACTTTAAAAATACGTGTGTGCTCCGTCGTGTCCAACTCTCTGTGGCCCCACGGACTGTAGCCAGCCAGGCTCCTGTGACACTGGGATTTCCCAGGCAAGAATACGGGAGAGGATTGCCATGCCCTCCTCCAGGAGATCTCCTGATTCTTGGATCGAACCTGCATCTCCTGCGTCTCCTACGTTGGCAGGCAGGCTCTTTACCACTAACGCCACCTGGGAAACCATGTTTTAAATGACCTGACTGGAAAGGGGAGGGATGAAAATGCAAAACACAAAGGATTTTCGGTAAATCGTATTAACAGCAAATGTGCTTCTCTGCTGGGGGATGTGGATAAGAGGGGAAGGTGGGGGGAGGGGGCAGGGGGCATATGAGAACTCGATACCTTCCTCTCAATTCTGTTGTGAACCTAAAATCTTTCTATAAAAAATGTCTTTTGGGAAAATGACCTGATTCTACCAGCCAGCCCCCGGTAGAGGAGGGTGGTAAAATGAAAGGGACTTGGGGGAAATCCCTGGTGGTCCAGTGGTTTAGACTCACTGTTTCACTGTGGGGGCTAGTTCATTCCTGGTTGTGGAACCAAGATCCTGCAAGCTGCCTGGCAAGGCCAAAAGTGATAGTGGCTCCGCTGTGTCCAACTCTTCGCAACCGGTGGACTGTGGCTGCCAGGGCCCTCTGTCCGTGGAATTCTCCAGGCAAGAATACTGGAGTGTGTTGCCGTTCCCTTCTCCAGGGACTCTTCCCAACCCAGGAATCGAACCCAGGTCTCCTGCATTGCAGGCAACTTCTTTACCATCTGAACCATCAGGGAAGCCCAAAATTCAGGGAAAAAAACGAAAGGAATGTTTTACATCACTCTTTTTTTTTTTTTCCCCTAATGGTGGCAAAGGCCAGAATTTCTATGAGAAAGTTGCTTTATTATCCCTCAAAAGTGTTAGGACTCAGAATTATTGTTCGTGTTCATGGAGAGGGTTTCTTCAGATGGTTTTGACTCACAGTCTTGGAGAATGCATTTATGGTTGTGGGTTAGGTGGGGAAAGATGGGAGCTAGAGATAGGGAGTTTAGGATGGACGTACACACACTGCTATATTCAAAATGGATAACCAACAAGGACCTACTGTAGAGACAGGGAACTCTGCTCAGGGTTAATGTGGCAGCCTGGATGGGAGGGGGCTTTGGGGGAGAATGGATACATGTGTATGTTTGGCTGAGTCTCTTTGCTCTTCACTTGAAACTATCACAATACTGTTACTGGCTACACTCCAATACAAACTTAAAAAAAAATTTTAAAGATTTTTTTGGAGAAGGAAATGGCAACTCACTCCAGTATTTCTTGCCTGGGAAGTCCCATGGGCAAAGGAGCCCGGTAGGTTACAATCCGCGAGGTTGCAAAGAGTCCAGGAGGACTGAGCACACGAGTGTCACGTCATGTCACTGTTACAAGTGCTGCTTGACTGTTTTTTGGCAACTTAATTTTTAGTGACCTGTAAGGCGATGGCACCCTGCTCCAGTCCTCTTGCCTGGAAAATCCCAGGGACGGAGGAGCCTGGTGGGCTGCAGTCCATGGGGTCGCTAAGAGTCGGACACGACTGAGCAACTTCCCTTTCACTTTTCACTTTCATGCACTGGAGAAGGACATGGCAATTCACTCCAGTGTTCTTGCCTGGAGAATCCCAGGGATGGAGGAGCCTGGTCGCAGGCCGTCTATGGGGTTGCACAGAGTCGGACACGACTGAAGCGACTTAGCAGCAGCAGCAGCAGCAGCAACCTGACTATAATGGTGATATATATATATATATGTATTTAATCCCTTTCCCAAAGAAAGCATTATTTATTTCCCAACCCAGATCCTCAGATTCCTTGATGAACAGAAACCGATCAGAGGTGAGATGAGAAATTCAGGCAAGGCTTTTCTGGGACTCTGACTGCAGCACAAGGGAGCAAGGACCAGTGACAGGTGCCCTGGCTCCTTCTGGAGGACAGCGGGCTGGTTCCTTAAATGGGGGGAGGGCGGGCGAGGACCCAGAGGTCGTGGGTCACCAGAGCGGTGGCCTGGGCTGTCCGCACACTCTCTGGTGGTGCCGTGTGTTGGGATCCTATGCAGCAGAAGCTTTTGCCCCAGGCATCCCAGAATCGGCAGTTGGTCTGTGGCCTCTTTGTACCTTACTGCATAACCGTGTTGAGTGCACACGGATGTTAGATCTTTTGAATCTGCTGCTGGAAGAGGCCTCTGTCTGGTTGCACGTGCTCCAGTGGCTGGTCCCAGGTCCCAGCCTCTCAGATTCAGAGATAAATGGTGGCAGAGCCCATAGGGATATTCCAGTCTGGAGTCTCAAAGTCTTATTTGACAATATCACTGTTAGTCTCCACAGAGTCACAACAAGAATTTCAGAGCGGTGTAGATGGTCAGAGATTTGATAGAACTGGGTTTATCCCCAGCACATAAGAACATCAGAAGCTGGTTTACTGTCTCTATGGAAATTCACCTGAATCTTTCCCTACCTCCAGTCTATTCCCTGGGAAGTTTCCTGGATGTCTAATGGTTAGAACCCCTGTTTGGGGAACTGAGGGCCCACAAGCCTCAATGTGACTGAGATTTTTTTTTTTAAGTGAACATGAGGTTTCCAGTGGTAGGTACTGTCCCCAGACTCAGAACTGGAGTCCAGTGACAAAAGCATGTTTCTTAAATAAATATAATTTGAAAGGGAATTCCCTGGTGGTCCACTGATTAAGGATCCATGCTTCCACTATAGGGGAAACGGGTTCAGTCCCTGGTGGGGGAACTGAGACCTCGCATGCCTCTCAGTGCAGCCAAAAAAAATTTTTTTAATTAAAATTTAAGTTTTTGATAAGTAATTATAACCTAACATGTTATAAATATGATCTAGGAACCTTCTTTCTATTGTAATACCTTACCCTATTCTGCTATAGTTTACAACACATGGAAGCTTGTCGCTGTTCAGTTGCTAAGTCGTGTCCGAGTCTTTGGACCCCGTGGACAGCAGCACATCAGGCTTGCCTGTCCTTCACTATTTCCCCAAGTTTGCTCAGATTCATGTCCATTGAGTGGGTGATGCCATCCAGCCATCTCATCCTCTGTCGTCCCCTTCTCCTCCTGCCCTCAATCTTTCCCAGCATCAGGGTCTTTTCCAATGAGTCAGCTCTTCGCATGAGGTGGCCAAAGTATTGGAGTCAGTTTCAGCATCAGTCCTTCTGATGAATATTCAGGGTTGATTTCCTTTAGGATGGACTGGTTGGATCTCCTTGTATTCCAAGGGACTCTCAAGAGTCTTCTCCAGCACCACAGTTCGAAAGCATCAGCGGAAGCTTATGGCTCTCCAATGGATATTCTTCCAGCACTGACCCTCTGAACTGAAGCCGTGCCCACTGACAATCTCCCCACGCTGGGATAGGCTGGGGATTTAGTGGTTAAACAAGGCACACTCCGGCCCCACTTGCCACAGCCACTGTACCATCAGCAAAAGACTTCCGTACTCCAGACCTCAGTTGCCCCATCAGTAATGACACGATGAGAGTGGAGAGGCTGTGAGCATTAGATGATGTAATACATGTAAAGAACTCAGAAGGATGCCCAGCACAGAGTTAACTGTTTGTGTTCATTATTATTAATATCTTTACCTTGAGAGTTGCCATTCCTCAGACAGATTCAGGGGTTTTGAAGTAAACCATGAAGTCACAAAGAGTCAGACATGACTGAGCAACTGAACAACAACCAGCAAACCAGGTGGACGGGACATTTGACTTTCATCTTAACCCAGTCTGATATTATGCTCTAACTCACAGCCGTAGCTTCTCTTCCACTGGCTCTCAACTGTTACTTGCCCTCTTTATTTTCCAAATGGATGCCCTTTTAAGCATAAGTTCAGTTCAGTTCAGTCGCAGCACGCCAGGCTTCCCTGTTCATCAACAACTCCCAGAGTTTACTCAAAGTCATGTCCATTGAGTCCTTGATGCCATCCAACCATCTCTTCTGTCGTCCCCTCCTCCTCCCGCCTTCAGTCTTTCCCAGATCTTTTCCAATGAGTCAGTTTTTCGCATGAGGTGGCCAGAGTACTGGAGTTTCAGCTTCAGCATCAGTCTTTCCAATGAACACTCAGGACTGATCTCCTTCAGAATGGACTGGTTGGATCTCCTTGCAGTCCAAGGGACTCTCAAGAGTCTTCTCCAACACCACAGTTCAAAAGCATCAGTTCTCGGTGCTCAGCCTTCTTCACAGTCCAACTCTCACATCCATACATGACCACTGGAAAAACCATAGCCTTGACTAGACGGACCTTTGTTGGCAAAGTAATGTCTCTGCTTTATACTATGCTGTCTAGGTCGGTCATAACTTTTCTTCCAAGGAGCAAGCATCTTTTAATTTCATGGCTGCAGTCACCATCTGCAGTGATTTTGGAGCCCCCCAAAATAACGTCTGTCCCTGTTTCCACTGTTTCCCCATCTATTTGCTATGAAATGATGGGACTGGATGCCATGCTGTTAGTTTTCTGAATGTTGAGTTTTAAGCCAACTTTTTCTCTCTTCACTTTCATCAAAAGGCTCTTTTGTTCCTCTTTGCTTTCTGCCATAAGGGTGGTGTCATCTGCATATCTGAGGTTATTGATATTTCTCCCACCAATCTTGATTCCAGCTTTTGCTTCATCCAGTCCAGCATTTCTCATGATGTACTCTGCATGTAAGTTAAATAAGCATGGTGACAGTATACAGCCTTGAAGTACTCCTTTTCCTATTTGGAACCAGTCTGTTGTTCCATGTCCAGTTCTAACTGTTGCTTCTTGACCTGCATACAGATTTCTGAGGAGGCAGGTCAGGTGGTCTGGTATTCCTATCTCTTTAAGAATTTTCCACAAGTTTTATGATCCACACAGTCAAAGGCTTTGGGATAGTCAATAAAGCTGAAGTAGATGTTTTTCTGGAATTAACACTGATTATAAATCCTTGAACGGCTCAACGTTTTCCCTTTCTGTTAGATCTCGAATTCCTATAAGGGCTGCCTCTTTGGCCACCCGTTACTTAGAATTAACTTTCTCCTAAACATCAGATCAGACCATCTTTCTTCTGGTACATGGATATTTTGTTTCTCTCCTGCCTGAGGACACATTAATACTCATATTAAGTGCTTATAATTTTTTTTTAATTTTTGTTACACTGGGTCTTCACTGCTGCTCGTGGGCTCTCTCTGGTTGAGGCGCACACGGGCCACTCTGCTGCAGCGTGTGGGCTGCTCACTGGGGCGGCTTCTCTCATTGCAGAGCGTGGGCTCTAGGGCGGGCCGGCTTCAGTGACTGCAGCACGCAGGCTCAGGAGATGCAGCTCCTGGACTCCAGAGCAGAGTCTCAATAGTTGTGGCTTACGGGCTTAGTTTCTCCTTGGCGTGTGAGATCCTTCTGGACCGGGGATTGATCCAGGCAGGTGGATTCTTCACCCCTGAGCCAGCAGGGAAGACCCATGTTAAGTGCTTTAGTGCAATAGTTTTAAGTTTTTTCTTCTGGGCCATGGATGTATATTCTCTTGAAATATATCCTTATAGTTTCGGTTCTGTTGTGATGACGATATAAATTTAAATTATACTTTCAAGCCTATTAATGCCATCATATAAGTAGGTATCAGTGTTTGAAGTGCACATTTATTAAATCAGAAAGACAATGTTACTTTTTTTTTTGGTCACACTTCGTGACATGCAGGATCTTGTTCCCTGATCAGGGATCAAACCCTCTGCTCCCTGCAGTGAAAGCACATAACTCAACCGCTGGAGCACCAGGGATTCCCTGTTCATGCACTGTTGAATGAAACAGTTATTCACTTTCTGTCACACTCATCATTTCTAGTACCCAGTGGTCCACTGTGACTTGTGGCTACTGTATTGTTTCAGGGTGTGTGTGTGTGACTATTATGTTGTTTCGGGGTGTGTGTGTGTGTGTGGCTACTGTGTTGTTCCGGGGTGTTGTGTGTGTGTGTGACTACTATATTATTTTTTGTGTATGTATATATGGCTACTATATCAGACATACATTTGGGTTCTGGACCCAGTTCCAACCAACCAATGCTGGAGACACCTACAATTCAACCCGATTCTGACTCTGTTGACTTGGAGACAGTGCCGTATTCCAAGCGTTAGGGGCTCAGTCCTAAGACTCTGCTACCAAACTCAAGTTCCGCTGCTTATTGCTCAAGAATCCAATACTTAGAGACATGTGTCGGGTAAAAGCAAAGATAGCTTTATTGGGAAAGCTGACAATCCTGGGAAGAGGCTGGACTCATGTTCCAAAAAACCAAATCCCCATTGCTGATCAGAGGGCAAGAGATTTTAAAGAAGAATTTCAAGAATACACAGGTGGGTGTTAGGGGTGGCTGCATGCAGAGTACAGTCATCTCTGACAGTCAGCTTGAAATTTTTCATGGATGGTCTGACCAGTGTCATCTAGGTTGTTTTAAGTACAGTTAATCTTCGGTTCCAAGGTCAATTTGCTCCTATTTCCTTGAGATGAACTCTCAGAATTGCGTAAGATGGAGCAGCTTATGTTGTGGCTCTCGTCTGGTCATGATGTAATCAACTTCTTCCAACTGATGGGGGCTCCGGCATTAAAGGACATGGCTCAGAAAATGATCTAGAGCCCTTGCGTGCTAAGTCGCTTCAGTCATGTTGGACTCTTTTTGACCTCATGAACTATAGCCTGCCAGGTTCCTCGGTCCGAGGGATCCTCCAGGCAAGAATATTGGAGTGGGTGGCCGTGCCCTTCCCCGGGGATCAAACCCTCATCTCTTAAGACTCCTGCGTTCACAGGCAGTCTCTTTACCACTAGTGCCTCCTGGGAAGCCCGAGATAACCCTTGTGGGAACTAAAGACCCTTGACTTTCATGGCTGAAGTATTTCATCTTTTTTTTTTCAAAACTTAAACTTTTTATTTTGTATTGCACTATAGCCACTTAACAATGTAGTGGTAGTTTCAGGGGACCAGTGAGGGGACCTAGCCGTACATATACGTGTCTCCATTCTTCTCCAAATCCCCTCCCATCTGGGCTGCCACCGACCACTGAGCAGCGGGTCCTGTGCTTACAGCAGGCCTTGTTGTTATCCATTTTCAATACAGCAGTGTGCACATGACCTTCCCAAACAAGATCTCATCTTGTTTGACTGTTTTCCTTTGTTGCTGCATTTTCCTCATTTCTCTGATTAAATCTATTCTTTGACTATAAATGCCTCCAACCAATCTCAAGTTCACATGGTTACCTGTATGTCCTTCTGACCAATAGGCTATAAATCAAAGGTTCCCAGAAACCCTTCTCCTTGGGTCCAATTAATTTGTTACAGTGGCTCACAGAACTCAGGAAAGTCTCTAGATTACAGATTTATTACAAAGGCTATTAAAGGATATAAGTCAACTGCTGCTGCTAAGTCGCTTCAGTCGTGTCCGACTCTGTGCAACGCCATGGACTGCAGCCCACCAGGCTCCCCCGTCCCTGGGATTCTCCAGACAAGAACACTGGAGTGGGTCGCCATTTCCTTCTCCAATGCATGAAAGTGAAAAGTGAAAGTGAAGTCGTTCAGTCGTGTCCGACTCTGTGCGACCCCACGGAATGCAGCCCACCAGGCTCCTCCGTCCATGGGAGTTTCCAGGCAAGAGCACTGGAGTGGGTGCGGTGGCCTTGGCCACATAGGGTTGGTGAGGTATGTGCCAAGGGGCTCAGAGCTCCCATGTCTTCAGTGCATCAGTCTCCCTCCTCCCCATGCTTGCTCTGAGCCCATCCTTTTAGGGGTTCACTAGAGTCGGACACCACTGAGCGGCTTCCCTTTCAATTTTCACTTTCCTGCATTGGAGAAGGAAATGGCACTCCACTCCAGTGTTCTTGCCTGGAGAATCCCAGGATGGGGGAGCCTGGTGGGCTGCTGTCTATGGGGTTGCACAGAGTCGGACACGACTGAAGCACCTTAGCAGCAGCAGTTTGATTAAAATCACGATACCACACATTTTGATGATTTTTGCTTGAACCAGTAGTATTCTTATGACTGAAAAAAAATGATACTATTTATAATTATTTCATTGTCCTCAAGATTTGTTGAACTCTGAATCTGGATTTGGTCACTAGGGCTGCGTGGTTGTTTGTGTCATCTGTACCATCTCCAGAAGCTAAAGCTGAAGGTATGTTTAGAGGGATATGTTAAGGAAGATAATTAATGTGGAGTCCAGGCTGATGACATCAAATACACCGAATCCGTCTCCCTGTTCACTTTGTTCTTCTGGCTCCAGAGAAATAAAACCGTCACTATGGAGTGCCGTTCTGTATACCTAAAGCGGAAAGGGAAAAGAAAAATGGAAGAAACCAGTTTCTTTCCAACTTTCCAGTCAAATCTGGAACCTCCTACCCCTTGGGAAAGCCGTGCATTAGCCAGCCCCTGGCAGAACACACCTGAGGATTCATTCTGCCAGTAACCCAGTCATACCTTCCACAAAATCTGATTGTTTACCATGTGCCAGGATGAGGGAAAATATGAATAAACAAAGGGTTTCTGGGTTCCAGTTCAGAGCTTGAAAAGTGGGCAGTGGAATTCCTCGGGAGGACCACAGACTTGGGAAGAGCCTTGGGGACTGTGACCACCCCCTGACCCCGCGGAGGCACACTTGAGTGGAAAGCTCATCCACTGCCCCAGAGGAAGCTGGAGCTGACTCCACCGTGTGGAATAGCTGGCACTCAGGAGACTGATTGTGAGTCACATTGGGAACAGCAGGCTAGTACCTTGAACACTCCCGTATCAGAGATCCTGTCCCTGGTTCTGTCTTCGGTCTAAAGCTCCTTCAAGGCCTCTTTTTCTCTGGATACGGAGTCTAGATCTTCGGTTTTGGAACCAAATCTAAGTAGGTAAAACAAGGAGATTTAATGAAAAAACAAACTGATGTCAGCAAGTCTCACCATGGCTCATCTTATAAGGCAAAGGAGAGGAAGAGATGGTTTCTTTTAGGCATAATTCTCAAACCACTGACATTCCATATGACATCTGGGAAAGTCTATCACATCTCAAGATAAAGTTCAAAATTCGGAATTTTTTTTTTTGGGGGGGGTTGTTGTTGTTGTTGTGTCTGTGGCTTACGGGGATCTTAGTTCCCCACCCAGGGATCAAACCCGTGTCCCCGCAGTGGAAGCATGGAGTCCTAACTCCTGGACCACCAGAGATGTCCCTCAAAATTCTGAATCTTGTACAAATACCTTAATGATTTACTGATAGGTTTCATATCCTGAAAGTCCCCACAATTCCCTCATTAAGTATTAGTTTTTCCGAAAGGGCCATACCTGTATTTCAGCTTTTCCCCTGCCTGGAATCCTCTTCCCACTTCTCTCCTTCCTCTCAAAAATGCCTGATTTTACTCTGTGACCCAGAAGAGGGTAATGTCTTCTAGGAAGACATTGTTATCCCACGGGTGCATGCATGCTCAGTCGTATCCAGCTCTCCGGAACCCCCGTGGACTGTAGCCCACCAGGCTTCTCTGTCCATGGGATTCTCCAGGCAAGAATGCTGAAGTGGGTTACCATTTTCTCCTCCAGGGGATCCTCCCCACCCAGGGACTGAACACGAGTCTCCAGTGTCTCCTGCGTTGAAGGCAGATTCTTCCCCTACTGAGCCACTGGCGAAGAACTATTCAAGCCAGAAATCCCACTTTTCATCTGTCCTGCTTATCTTCTTTTCATTTACAACATACTATGCTGTTTGTTTTTCTTAATATTTATTTTATTTATTTGGCTGCACCAGATCTTAGTTGCAGCACGTGGTTGGGGTTTTTATCATCGCAGCATGCAAATTCTTGCCTGTGGCATGTGGGATCTAGTTCCCTGACCAAGGATTGAACTGCACCCCAGGTATTGGGAGTATGAAGTCTTAGCCACTGAACCACCAGGAAAGTCCCCATCTGTCCTGCTCACGATGTCTATGAGAACAAGTCCCTGATGGAGAAATCACTCAGAGATGTCTCATTATGTACACACAATATCAAGTCCCTTTTCGATTACCTGGACTCTTGACTCTGGAACCCCAATTTTTTCAGCAAGTTGCTCTCTGGAGTCAATCCCAGGATAAGGGTTTTCTGTGAAGGCGTTCTTGAGAGTTTGCAACTGAGAAGAAGTGTAGCTGGTACGACACCGTCTGTCTCTTCCATCTGGAGCAGGGGTAGGATTGAAGGTAGAGAAACACTTGGGATCAGCTTACATATTCAGATGAGGAACCCAAACAGGCTCTCACCATCTAACTTGGATCTGTTGCCACTCCTTGAGAAGGTGACTCAAGGTGGAGGGTTCTAGAAGAGTGTGTGCTCAGTCGTGTCCTACTCTCCACGGACTGTAGGGCGCCAGGCTGTTCTGTCCGTGGGATTTCCCAGGCAGGACTACTGGAGTGGGTTGCCATTTCCTCCTCCAGGGAATCATCCCGACCCAGCAATCGAACCCACGTCTCTCTGAGAAGCAGCAGCATTTGGCTGAATTGCTAGACTCCAGCACAAATAAGCTAAGACTCAGAATATCTGGACCTTGTGGGGAGACTTTCCAGGGGCCTTATTGAACCCTGTGCTCCTGGGATGCCTTGACCAGGAAACCCTGAAGGAGGAAATATTCCTCTCCCACTCTCCTCTTACAAGGCGGAGAGAGGAAGAGATGGTTTCTTGTAAGTGGTGCCACGCTCAAGAGGCACTTGCGTCCCAGGAGGCTCTGGAGGGGAGCAGGGCTGGAGCAGGCTGTTTACCTTGAATCTTCTCTTTGGGGGAGGCGTGGTCTTTGCTTGGGTCTAACTTCTTCTTGGGTCTCTTCAGGAATCCATGCCTCGCTCTTCGATTCTGAAACCATATCTAAGAGAGGAAAAGAAAACAAGAGAATTAAACATGTTTATGTCGTCTCGGCTCCACTGCTGCTCTTCTCCAAAGGGAGTGATTCTGGGGCTGCCCTGGCGGGCCAGTGGTTAGGGCTGTGTGCTTCCACCGCAGGCGGCACGAGTTCAGTCCCTGGTCAGTTCAGTTCAGTTCAGTCGCTCAGTCGTGTCTGACTCTTTGCGACCCCAGGAATCGCAGCACGCCAGGCCTTGCTGTCCATCACCAACTCCCGGAGCTCACTCAGACTCACGTCCGTTGAGTCCGTGATGCCATCCAGCCATCTCATACTCAGTCGTCCCCTTCTCCTGCCACCAATCCCTCCCAGCATCAGAGTCTTTTCCAATAAGTCAACTCTTCGCATGAGGTGGCCAAAGTACTGGAGCTTCAGCTTTAGCATCAGTCCTTCCAAAGAAATCCCAGGGCTGATCTCCTTGCAGTCCTAGGGACTCCCAAGAGTCCTCTCCAACACCACAGTTCAAACGCATCAATTCTTCGGCGCTCAGCCTTCTTCACAGTCCAACTCTCACATCCATACATGACCACAGGAAAAACCATAGCCTTGACTAGACGGACCTTAGTCGGCAAAGTAATGTCTCTGCTTTTGAATATGCTATCTAGGTTGGTCATAACTTTTCTTCCAAGGAGTAAGAGTCTTTTAATTTCATGGCTGCAGTCACCATCTGCAGTGATTTTGGAGCCCCAAAAAATAAAGTCTGATACTGTTTCCCCATCTATTTCCCATGAAGCGATGGGACCAGATGCCATGATCTTCGTTTTCTGAATGTTGAGCTTTAAGCCAACTTTTTCACTCTCCTCTTTCACTTTCATCAAGAGGCTTTTTAGTGTCTCTTCACTTTCTGCCATAAGGGTGGTGTCATCTGCATATCTGAGGTGATTGATATTTCTCCCAGCAGTCTTGATTCCAGCCTGTGTTTCTTCCAGTCCAGCGTTTCTCATGATGTACTCTGCATAGAAGTGAAATAAGCAGGGTGACAATATACAGCCTTGACATTCTCCTTTTCCTATTTGGAACCAGTCTGTTGTTCCGTGTCCACTTCTAACTGTTGCTTCCTGACCTGCATACAGATTTCTCAAGAGGCAGGTCAGGTGGTCTGGTATTCCCATCTCTTTCAGAATTTTCCACAGTTTATTGTGATCCACACAGTCAAAGGCTTTGGCATAGTCAATAAAGCAGAAATAGATGTTTTTCTGGAACTCTCTTGCTTTTTCCATGATCCAGCGGATGTTGGCAATTTGATCTCTGGCTCCTCTGCCTTTTCTAAAACCAGCTTGAACCTGGAACTAAGATTCCACGTGCCATGACATGGCCCCCAAAAGGGGGGTGGGCAGTAATTCTTATGAACCCTAAACTCAGGATTATCACCGATCTGGTTACTTTCAATTAAGCCTTAGATAAAGGCTTGGCATTCAGCATCTTCATGACCCGGTCCCAACACAATTTGCTATAATAATCTCTTTTTTAAAAGATTTTTTATATGGACCATGTTTAAAGTCTTTATTGAATGTGTTACAATATTGCATCTGTTGTTTACCTTCTGGTTTTTAGCCACGAGTCACGTGCGATCCTAGCTCCCCAATGAGGAGTTAAACCTGCACCCCTTCATTGGAAGGCAATGTCTTAACCACTGCACCACCAGGGAAGTCCCCTGTAATACTCTTTTCAAGTTAGTAAATGGATGCTCTAATTAATCTGCTTGTAAGATCTCTGTCAAGCCTGAATCTGCAACTTTACACCTGGGCTTCCCAGCTGGTACAGTGGTAAAGAATCTACCTGCCAATCCAGGAGACATGGGTTCCATCCCTGGGTCAGGAAGATCCCCTAGAGAAGGGAATGACAACCCACTCCAGTATTCTTGCCTGAGAAATCCCATAGAGAGGGGAGCCTGGAGGGCTACAGTCCATGGGGTTGCAAAGAGCAGGACACAACGGAGTGCACACACACCAGTCTGCTATTCCCTGGCCTTCTAGAATCCACTGGAAGGAGAAGGTTCACCCTCACACCATCCAGCATTCCTCGGGCAGCTACCGCGTCGACACTTGCTGATGTCTGTGACCACATCACCTAGACGACCCACCTGGCTTTTACACCCTGGAATAAGTGTGTCTTCCAGCCACCATGCCATCCCTCTTTTCTGGAGGTGCGTCTGCACGTTTCTTGCCCACTCCTGGAAGCTCCTTCACTCTCAGTGCCCACATTTGGATGGGAGGCTATGAGCAACATTCTTGGGAGTTCATTCTGAGGGTCAAGCAAAGCACTCCACGCAACACCCTTATCACACAGGCTGATGATGCCTGTTCAGTGAGTGGTCCCACCCCCTTTTTTTATATTTTATTTTTTATTTACTTGACTGTGCCAGGTCTTAGTTGTGGCACATGGGATCTTTAGTTGTGGCACGTGGAATCTAGTTCCCTGACCGGGGATCAGACCCAGGGCCCCTGCATTGGGAACATGGATTCCTATTCCCTGGACCACCAGGAAAGTCCCTCCTCTTATTCTTGAATAGAGGTTTCTCTCCAACAGCTCTCTGTGAGAAGCATGAAATGCTAAGACTTCCCTGGTGATCCTGTGGTTAAGACTCTGCACTTCCGCTGCAGGGAGCCCAGGTTTGATCCCTGGTTGAGGGATCAAGATCCCACATGCCAGGCAGCATGGCCAAAAACCTAATTAAAAAAGAAGCACAAAACGCTATGAATATTCTCACAATTACATTATTGCAAACATCCTAAGTTATCTTCTTGGCAAAAAAAAAAATCCTTAAAATGATATGCTATCAAATGTCATGAACATTCAGGTTTAATACATATTAACAGATTGTCCTCCAGAAACATTGCACCAATTTCAGTTAATAACTTTTGCGATTACTAAGATTTTTGGGGAAAAAGATTTTCACTCTCCTTGAATTTTGAGGTGTGCATTCTCAAAAAATTATGCAAATAGAGTATCTCCAGCCATATCAGTAAACAAGGATGTCACAGCCATCGCCGATTCCAGCCCTCCAGGGCACTCAGAAAGGAGAAAATACCTGGAATCTAACAGCCATCAGATCCCGCCACTCCTTAGGATGAGCCCCAACGGAGCTCAGGGTGTGAAAAAACACAGGATATTGGTCACACAGCTGAGGTGTGAGCCCAGACTCTTGCGCTTTCTCTTACATAGAAAAGCACTAAATTCCTTCATGGGGCTTCCTAGGTGGTGCTATTGGTAACGAATCCGCCGGCCCACGCAGGAGACACAAGAGTTTCCTGAGTCAGGAAGATCCCCTGGAGAAGGAAATGGCAACCCACTCCAGTATTCTCACAAGCGGTCGGACGTGACAATGCACAAATATAACCCGGCTCCTCCCTCTTCCCCTACAGCCTCCTTGGAGCAGTTCTCAGGGTAGCTTGAGATGCTGCCTCCCAGGCTTGAAGTCCTAAAAATTTCCACTGAATAAAAACCTAACTCGCAACTTTTAGGCTGTGACTGTTTTTTTAAGTTGACACAAACACCTGTAGCTATGTCTCGCTACATCTAGCTGGGAGTCTTAGCTACTGGGCCACCAGATAAGTCCCCAGCCCCCCCGTTCCCACCCTGAGTTTCTGCTTCTCGTCCTGGAGATCTGGAACCTGGAATGTACCTGGATCCTAGACTCCTCAGCGTTGATTTCCACAGCAAGCCTCTGTTTGGCGGTATAGCCAGGGTAAGGGTTTTGGCTGAATGCCTGGACAAGGATCTCCAACTGCTCTTCTGTGAACGAGGTACGGCTGCGCCTACCCTTTGTCACCATGGTCTCTGGGGAAAGAGGGACCGATAAATCAGAGGAGAGAAGCATTAAATGGGCCATTGTATGTATTCATGCTTCACCTTGGAGCTTGTCTTTCATTTCCTCTTTTCATTTTGAATCCACCAGAACCCAGATGGAAAGAACCCTCGATTATAAAGCCCTTAGGTGCACAAGGGTGGTGATTCTTGAAGCTTCCTTAGTTGACCTGGAGGCCATGACTAGGGACATAATGTCTTCTGTTTAAAAAAAGAAAAAAAAAACACATAAAAAACTGATGTGTCCCAATCCTATAGATCAAGAACAATATGAGTCAGGAAGACGCTGGTGACGTCATGACAGTGATGGACACTTGAACTCACAAAGAGCGCCTGTTACAGGTATTGCTGAGCTTCTTTCAGGTTTTCTGGTTAGAATTCCTAGGTACAAACTGACTCATTTTGAAGTTCATTGCCCTCAACAAATAGGGTCAGTTTTCAATTTTTTTTTTTTCTTGGCCTCACCGCATAGCGTGCAGGGTCTCAGTTCCCCGCCCAGTGCTTGAGCCTGTACCCCCTGCAATGGAAGCACCGATTCTTCCCTGCTGGACCACCAGGGAAATCCCCCTACAAATACTTTTTTAAACACCATGGGGCGAACACAATTCATACATTCAGTAGAACCTTCAGATAGGGAATACATGCCATGTGGCATGATTTTAGATATGATACAGCTCATTCAAATAGCCAAATCTGGAAAACCTGGGCTTTCGTTTGGGAACATGCATGAATTAGGCTTGGTAAACTAAATAAGATGAAAAAGAAAGCTACTGAATGCTAGAGGTTCATTTGGAGCTGGACTCATACAAAGAGGAAACCTAGAGATTCTGAGTTGCTTTGGTTGACACCTCACAGAAAAGAACATGCTGGATCATATGGCAGTTCTATTTTTCTTTTTTAAGGAGCCTCCACACTGGTCTCCTAGGTGGCGCTAGTGGTAAAGAACCCGCCTGCCAATGCAGGAGACGCAAGAGACAAGGGCTCCACCCCAGGGTCAAGATCCCCTGGAGAAGGAAACGGCAACCCTCTCCAGTATTTCTTGCCTGAAAAATTCCACAGACGGAGGAGCCTGGTGGACTACAGTCCATGGGGTCGCCAAGTGTCGGACACAATTGAGTGGCTAAACAACAACAATAGGTAGTTTTAACCCCAAATCCATTTCCTTGTAATGGATTACAAAGAATAATTTGTAATTCTAACCCCCAATACATCTCCATGACATTTTTCAGAATGCTGTTTTGTAGTAAGCTGAAGCAACTGAATACCCATTGCTAGGAGAATGGAAGAGTAAAACCTGGTATATTCCGGTAATGGAATTTTACACATAAGACGAAGCAATGAGGGGAAAAAATGACGGAGAAATAAGCTAGGTAGAGCAGGAGGGATGGAGGAGAGAAAATGAACCAGAAGCAGATGAGGTTTTAGACCTCCAAGTGGGCAGATTATATGGGTCCTCTTGAGGCCATGTGCCTTTGCCTCTTAGTATGGTGGGGCTTCCCAGGTAGACCCAGGTGCAATCCCTGGGTCGGGAAGATCCCATGGAGAAAGGAACGGTGACCCACTCCAGTATTCTTGCCTGGGAAATCCCATGCACAGAGGAGGCTGGCAGGCTACAGTCGTGGGGTCTCAGAGTGGGACACGACTGAGCGATCTTGGCTGGCCAATAGTGAGAAGAGTTGATCAGACAGTTTGACAAGATCACACAGGCTACAGAGTTGAAAACAGACTGAATCAGGGCCAGGATGGGAGCAGAGAGATCGATTCTTGCCATAATCCAGCGACGATGGTTTATGTTTAAGGGTTTTGTTAAAGCCAACAGAATTCTCAGCCTGGTTAGGTGTAGCTTATGAATTCCCCAGCAAGAACACTGGAGCGGGGGGCCATTCCTTCCTCCAGGGGATCTTCCCTACCCAGGGATCAAACCCAGGTCTCCTGCCTTGCAGGCAAACTCCTTACCATCTGAACCGCCAGGGAAGCCCTCCTATGAGAGAGAGACACGGTCAAGAATGCCGAGGTTTGGGGCACAAACGGTTGATATTTGGTGAGCAAGGAGAACAGGAGGAGGGAGAATTTGGGTCTGAACATAAGGAGTTCTGTCTGGGACATGTTGGTTTTGAGATACCTATTACAGACGAGCAGGCAGTTAGATGCACAGAGCTGAAGTTCAGGAGACAAGTTCAGTCTGGAGAGGGAAATCTGAAAGCTACTTTGATTCCAAAAACTTACTGGTCTCGGGACTTTAATTTCCTTGGGTTTCCCAGGTGGCGCTAATGGTAAAGAACCCGGCTGCCAGTAAGGGACGTGGGTTCCATCCCTGGGTAGGGAAGATCCTCTGGAGAAGGAAATGGCAACCCGCTCCAGTATTCTTGCCTGGAGAATCCCACGGACAGAGGAGCCTGGCGAGCTACAGCCCAGGTGGTTGCAAATAGTCGGACACGCCTGCAGCAACTTAGCACAGCACAGCACAGAGTTCCTCTTCCTTCTTCCCATCACGTTTCCCTTCCATCTCCCTTCTCAAAACAACTTCGTATTGTTCAGTCGTTTTCACCCTCCTCCTGTATTGCCTGGGTCTTGCGTGCCTCCATCTTTTTGAAATTCCCAATGCTCAGATGCAGAGAAAACAGCATGCTTTCATATTACACGAGGGGTCAATTTTCTCTTACCTAGCACAGTTATCGAAACGCTTGAAAAATGGGACTCCCGTACCTTCTCATAAGCTCAGTATGTTTTCAGTCCAATTCTCCTCCTCCTCCCCACTAACCAAGGAAAAGAGCACGGCAGTCTGAAGTGTGAGGAACTTACTGTCTGAAGGACTGTCTTGACCCATCTGCAAGAGAGCTCCAAAGTCTGTTTCCAGCAGAAGGCAGGTAAGCGGCACTGGCTAGGTTGCCTTTTATATGAGCAGTCTATTTGGCCCCACCCACTTACTTAAGTAGAAACCCATCTAATCCAGCAAGGACTAGATAGGATCTTTTCTTCCTTTGAATGAATTATTTATTTACTTATTTTTATTTTTTGACTGTGCCCCTTGGCATGTGGGATCTTAGCTGCCTGAAGGAGTCAGACCCATGCCCCTTGCATTTGAAGCAAGGTGTTTGAACCACTGGACCACTTATACCAACATCTATACCTGAACAAGTGCATTTTTGAGTAGTATTGCACTTATGCATTTCCCCCCAATGTTTGTTATGTACATATTATTCACTTTGAAATTGCTTTTTCATATTCTTCCCTGATCTTTTGAAGTGGTAGCCTTTTTTTATTTAATTAATAACTAGCAGCAGGATTGAAGTCAGGTAAAGTCACTAAGTTGTATCTGACTCTTTTCACTGGAGTGGGTCGCTCTTTCCTTCTCCAGGGGATCTTCCCGACCCAGGGATTGAACCCAGGTCTCTCTCCCACATTGTAGGCGACGCTTTACCATCTAGGGAAGTCAGGCAGCAGGATTAGGGTGAAGCAAATGAGGTTCTCATTTCTAGGGAGCAATATTTAAGGGGAGGATGCTAGATTTGTTCTGTGGTCAAGACAAATGATATTTGGATGCAGTACTTAAAAAATTAAAAGTAATTGCAAAAAGTCCATGTTTTCAAAATGTAAGAGTTGTAGATAAGGACTTCCCTGGAGGTCCAGTGGTTAAGACCTCACCTTGCAGTGCAGAGGGCATGGGTTCCAGCCCTGATCAGGGAACTAAGATCCCACATGCCCCTGGGTGTGGCAAAAAAAACAAACTGTCAATAAAAACAGGATCCTCTCCAGCAGTGTCAGGAGTTGTGCATCCGAGGGCACATGTGCTGCGGCTGAAAGGAGCTCTCCTTGGCAATTTCTTCTCTAGGTCATTGGTCAGTTTTGAGGGAAGCTGACAAGTCCTTTTAATTTTTTATAGTTGTCATCCACAGTAATGCAAAATGGAGAAACTTTTATTACTCGTATATGTTTGCGTGATTCAGGAGGAGTCAAAGTGTCAGGTGACAGCACTGAGGAGGACCGCTGCTGTAAGGAGCGCGTTCGGGAGCCCTCCCACGCTGTTGGTGGGACTGTAAGTTGGCACAGCCACTGTGGAAAACAGCATGGAGGTTCCTTAAAAAACCAGAAATAGAGTTACCATTGTTGTTGCTGGGTCACTCAGCTGTGTGTGACTCTTGGTGACCCCATGGACTGTAGCACACCAGGCTTCCCTGTCCATCACTATCTCCTGGAGTTTGCTCAGACTCATATCCATTGAGTCAATGATGCCATCCAACTATCTCATCCTTTGTTGCTCCCCTTCTCCTCCTGCTCTCGATCTTTCCAGCATCAGGGTCTTTCCCAATGAGCGGCCACAGTATTGGAACTTCAGCTTTATCGTCAGTACTTCCAATGAATATTCAGTTGACTTCCTTCAGGACTGACTGGTTTGATCTCCTTTCAGTCCAAGGGATTCTCAAGAGTCTCCGCCAGCAACACAGTTCGAAAGCATCAATTCTTCGGTGCTCAGCCTTCTCTACGGTCTACGTCTCACATTCGTGCATGATTACTGGAAAAACCGTAGCTTTGACTATACAGACCTGTGTCAGCAAAGAGATGTCTTTGCTTTTGAATATCCTGTCCAGGTTTGTCATCGCCTTTTTTCCAAGGTGTAAGAGTCTTTTAATTTCATGGCTGCAGTCACCATGAAATTAAGTTACCTTATGACCCAGAAATCCCATTCCTGGGCATATACGCAGAGAGTCATAATTCAAAAATTACATGCACCCCAATGTTCATAGCAGCACTGTTTACAATAGCCAGGCATTCTTCCCTGGTTCTCAGATCTCCCCTTATTGGCCGATGAACCTAAGTTATGTTGGGCTGTGCTAAACTCCTCTCTGGAAGAGTAGATTATCCTTGAAACTTAGTTTCAAGAAGAGGTACCTGGGTTATGGTAAATTGAAAGACTGGGAAGCCTTGCTGGAAAATCTCCCTAACCCAAAATCTAATTCATTGCCTCATTTAAAAAAAAAAAATTAACTGTATTTATTTATTTTTGGCTGTGCTGGGTCTTCGTTGCTGGGAGGGCTTTTCTCTAGCTTCCCTGAGCGGGGGCTGCTCTCTAGCCGTGGTGTGCAGGCGTCTCTTCTCACAGAGCACAGGCTCCAGGCCGGCAGGCTTCAGTAGCATGTGCAGAGGCGTGTGGACTCTAGGGCACAGTCTCAGTAGCTGTGGCTCACAGGCTTAGAAGCTCCACAGCATATGGGACCTTCCCAGATCAGGGATCAAACCTGTGTCTCCTGCATTGGCAGGTGAATTTTTACCACTGAGCCACCAAAGAAGCCCTCATCATCTCTTTAAGCCTCTTCTAGGGTTTGTCAAGGATAAATACAAATCTTTAAAGTCTTTCCCACAAATAAGAAAGCTTTAGTCATCTGAGCAAGCAGATTTAACTTACTCCAACAGTTCTTTATAAACTAGTAAGTTTACATTGTAATACCTGATTCACACCCAAGTGTCAAAGCCATGAGATCTCTAGTTTTGCCTGTTTATATGTCTGTGTACACATTATACCTTTGATAAAAGTTTCTACCTCTAGATAAGGTTTATCAAAATTAAATTTAGAGAAGAGCTCTATTTAATTGACTTAAAAGGTCAATGCTTAAAATTAAATATTTTTTAAATGTGAAAGAAGCTGGCTAAAATGAATTTCAGGTTCATGTGATCTAAGAAAAATCCGATTTTTTTCTTTCTTTCCTTTTTTTTTTTTGGCTGTGTGGGCTCTTTGCTGCCTTGCAGGCTCCTCCAGCAGAGGCGTGAGGTCTTAGCTGCCCTGTGGTATGTGGGCTCCTCGATCCCCCAGCAGGGACGGAACCCGCTTCCCCTGCATTGGAAGTCCCCTTGGCATAGGATTTAAAGCAAGTGTGAGTCCAGCCGGTGCATGGAGCAGGAAACTGCGGTGGAATAAAGCAGAAAGCAGTAAAAGATCATGAGGACTTTTGAGACCATGGGGCCAATGCAGTCAGATTTTTTGTAGAGAAGGCATCCTCTTATGTTGTATATTACTTCCATTGTGTATCACTTTCCTGTTGCTGTGTAAATGTTTTCATACATGTGTGGCTTAAAACAATGTACACCAATTATTTCACACTTTTAGTGGGTCAGGAGTTTGGTCATGGCTTAGCTGAGTTGTCTGCTTCAAGGTCTTACGAGATTGTGCTCAAGTCATGGTGAGGACCAAAGTCTCAGTGAAGACTGGACTGAGAATCAAGACACTTCAAAACTCATTCGAGCTATGGCTAGAATGTATTTTCTTGTGGTTGTAGGACTGAAGGCTGTAGCTTCTTGTTGTCTGTTGGTGAAGGTCACCCTCAGCTCATACAAGCTGCCTGCGCTTTCTTATCTCGTGAGACTGCCAACATAGTCACTTGCTTCCTCAAGCCTGTGAAGGAGAGACAGAATCCAGATAAGTCTAACCCTGCACACATAATCACACATATCCCACGACCTTTGGTGTGTTCTGTATGTCTAGAAGCAAGGTACAGATGTGGCCCCAAATTGAGGCGAGAGGTAGTACAAAGGCTAGAACATCAAGAGGCAAGGATTTTGAGGCCCACACTGGTTATATACATACATATATCTGTATAGATATCTATATAGGTATAGATATATTTGTGTATGTAATGATTTAAATGGACTGCAAGGAGATCCAACCAGTCCATTCTGAGGGAGATCAGCTCTGGGATTTCTTTGGAGGGAATGATGCTAAAGCTGAAACTCCAGTACTTTGGCCACCTCATGCCAAGTGATGACTCATTGGAAAAGACTCTGATGCTGGGAGGGATTGAGGGCAGGAGGAGAAGGGGACGACAGAGGATGAGATGGCTGGATGGCATCACCGACTCGATGGACGTGAGTCTGAGTGAACTCTGGGAGTTGGTGATGGACAGGGAGGCCTGGCCTGCTGCGATGCATGGGGTCGCAAAGAGTCGGACACGACTGAGCGACTGGACTGAACTGAACTGAACTGAATGATTTAAAAATTACAGGATATTAAAAAAAATTATTTTCTTTTATTTTTGACCACACTGGGTCTTCACCGCTGCGTGTGGTTCTCTCCTGTTGCGGGGAGCGGGGCTAGCCTTCATTGCAGTATGTGGGCTTCTCTTCTTGCGGTGCACAGGCTCCGGGTTCAGTAGTCGTGGCACACGGGCTTGGTTGGCCCGCAGCATGTGGGATCTTCCCGGACCAGGGACTGAACCCATGTCCCCGAGCTGGCAGGCAGATTCTTAACCATTGAACTATCAGTGAAGTCCAGGACATTTTTAAGAACAGCACAGAGAAACTCCATAGAGCCGTAATGTAGATTTATCCACTAACATTTTGTGACATTTGCTGGAGCATTCTCATTCTCTCTTTCCTTCCCATTATCCATCAGTTAGTATTTGCCTAAACCATTCGAGAACATTACACTTACTGTCTCTTTCTTCTTAAATATTTGTTTGTGTTTTTTTGAGGCGGGGGGAGCAAAGCATTATCTCACACAGCCAGAGGGAAGTTTCCAATGTTGGGGAATTGAACATTAAATCCATAGATACATACGGCTCATGTTACATTCATCATATATAATCCGTCATATGCAGTGTGGCTGTTGTTGCTGTTCAGTTGCTAAGTCATGTCTGACTCTTTGTGACCCCATGGACTGCAGCACGCCGGGCTCCCCTGTCCCCCACTATCTCCCAGAGTTTTCTCAAATTCGTGTTCATTGAGTCAGTGATGCTATCTCTCAAATGTAATATCATCTATCAAACAATGGATCAGTACCAGATTTGATCTGGTTAGGCAGAAGTTTGTTTTCTTTGGGGATTTAAGTATGGTCTTAGGTAATATGTATGAGTGCCAAATTGAGGAGGGGAGGGATACGATTGCTTGTTTTCTGTGTAAACTGGACTGGGTTATGCTACTCAGTTTTGGATCCAATACTAATCTGGGTGTTGCTGCAAAGGTATTTTGTTGATGTGCTCAGCATCTGCAATCAGTCAACTGATTATCCAATCTTTTAAAGATTTTATTTTGATTGAGTCTTCCTTATCTAATCAATTGTAAGGGCTTGAGAGGAAAAGTAAGGTTTCCCTGAGGAAAAAATTCAGCTTCAAGCCTGCAGCATTAGTTCCGACTGCAGTTTCCAATCTGTTCTCTACCCAGTGGATTTTGGACTTGCCAGGCCCCACAACCACATAACCCAATTCCTTGAAATAAATCTCACGTTGTTCAGTTGCTAAGTCGAGTTTGACTCTCTGCAGTCCGATGGACTGCAGCATGCCACGCCTCCCTGTCCTTCACTATCTCCCAGAGTTTGTTCAAGCTCATGTCCATTGAGTCAGTTATGTTACCTAACCATTTCATTCTCTGCCACCCACTTCTCCTCGTGCCCTCAATCTTTCCCAGAATCACAATCTTTTCCAATGAGTCAGCTCTTTGTATCCGGTGGCCAAAGTATTGCAGCTTTAGCTTCAGTATCAGTCCTTCCAATGAATATTCAAGGTTGATTTCCTTTTGGATTGACTGGTTTGATCTCCTTGCTGTTCAAGGGACTCTCAAGAGTCTTCTGTAGCACCACAATTCAAGAGCATCAGCTATTTCACACTCAGCTTTCTGTGTGGTCCAACTCTCATATCCCTTCATGACTACTGGAAAAACCATAGCTTTGACTATATGGACCTTTGTTGGCAAAGTGCTGTCTCTATTTCTTAGTGCACTGTCTGGGTTTGCCATAGCTTTCCTCCCAAGGAGCAAGTGTGTTTGAGTTTCATGGTGGCAGTCACCCCCTACAGTGATTTTG
The DNA here is from genome assembly GCF_042477335.2 of Ovis canadensis. Classification (NCBI taxonomy): domain Eukaryota; kingdom Metazoa; phylum Chordata; class Mammalia; order Artiodactyla; family Bovidae; genus Ovis; species Ovis canadensis. The sequence continues at coordinate 78,742,305 of NC_091258.1, forward strand.
GAGCCCAAGAAAATAAAACCTGTCACTGCTTCCACTTCTCTCTTCTTAAAAAAAAAAATTAAATCCCTTAGGGGCATTTTATGCACTCTCTGATTCCATTTCTCCGTCTGTTCAGTTCAGTTCAGTTCAGTCGCTCAGTGGTGTCCAACTCTTTGCGACCCCGTGAATCACAGCATGCCAGGCCTCCCTGTCCATCACCAACTCCCAGAGTTCACTCAAACTCACGTCCATCGAGTCTGTGATGCCATCCAGCCATCTCATCTTCTGTCATCCCCTTCTCCTCCTGCCCCCAATCCCTCCCAGCATCAAAGTCTTTTCCCATGAGTCAACTCTTCGCATGAGGTGGCCAAAGTACTGGAGTTTCAGCTTTAGCATCATTCCTTCCAAAGAAATCCCAGGGCTGATCTCCTTCAGAATGGACTGGTTGGATCTCCTTGCAGTCCAAGGGACTCTCAAGAGTCTTCTCCAACGCCACAGTTCAAAAGCATCAATTCTTCAGTGCTCAGCCTTCTTCACAGTCCAACTCTCACATCCATACATGACCACAGGAAAAACCATAGCCTTATGCACCCTCAAATCATGAAAACTGTACTTTATTCTTTCAGCTCCACATTTATGGGGGGAAAATCAGCAATGGTGACTTCTCAGATTGCTTAGTCTACCTCTTGGTGGACACTGGAAGCTCTAACACGAGCTTGTTAGTTTCCTGTCATCGATTGCTTGGGTCTAGTATTCACACTCTGATCATTTTCTTCTGTCTTCACTCATTCCCTTGACAGTCTCATCTAACCATGACTTGAAATTATAGTGTAAGGTAACAACTTTGAAATTTATATATGCAGGCTTGAACTCTCTCTTAATGTTCAATCATAGGTTGAAATGCCTAAGTGACACATACTTTGTTGTCTCATAAACGTTTCAAATTGATCATGTTAAAAACCGGAGTCTTTGTCTTCCCTGGTGGCTCAGTGGTAAAGAATCCACCTGCTAATGCAGGAGACATGGGCTCAATCCCTGGTCTGGGAAGATCCCATATGCTGAGGAGCAACTAAGCTCGTCAGCTACAACTACTGAGCCTGTGCTCTAGAGCTGGGAGCTGCAACTATTGAGTCCACGGGCGGTGACGAGGCCCGTGTGCTCTAGAGCCTGTGCTCCACAATAAGAGAAACCACTGCAATGAGAAGCTCGCATACTACAGATAGAGAGGAGCCCCCACTCGCCACAACTAGAGGAAAACCCCGCACAGCAGCAGAGACCCAGGGCAGCCAAAAAAACCAAACATGGAGTCTTCATTTTTCCCCCAGGCCTCTTCAACTTGTGGCTTTCAGGGGATGGAAAATCCATCCTTCAGGTGATCTAGGTCAACTATATATGAAGGAGACTCAGGGTAGAAGATGACTCAGGGGAGTGCCGTAAGGCATGTGTGCAGTGCATCAAGATGGGACTTCTGGTTTCCTTGTCAAGGTAATTTTTAAGCTACTTTAAAACAATCTGTTCCCTCAGAATGCTACCAAGCCAAACTCGGGTTCACTCACTCCACGCACAGCAAAGCCAACCTGACACCGGGTTGTGGTGAAAGTACAGTGTTTATCGCAGGGTGCCAACCAAGGAGAATGGGGAGCTCACCCTCAAAAGACCTGAACACCTTGATGACTTCAGGCGAGGGTTTTTATTAAAACACATATTTATTGCTAATTAGTTAATTAGTATATGGCTGCACTGGGTCTTTCTATGGCACACAGGCTCTTCATGGCTAGGCTCAGGCTTTCTCTAGTTGCAGAGACTGTGGGCTACTCTTGAGTTGTGGTGGCTTCTCTTGTTGCTGACCACAGGCTATAGAGCATGAGGGCTTCAGTACTTGTGGTGCCTGAGCTTAGTTGCCCTGCAGCATGTGGGATCTTAGTTCTCAGACCAGGGGATCGACCCCATGTCCACTGCACTGACAGGCAGATTCCTAACCCCTGGGCCACCAGGGAAAGTCCCCAGGCAAGGGTTTTTAAAGACAGTGCTAGGGGAGAGGGTCCTAGGATACATGATCAGCTCATGGAGAATTTTCTGATTGATTGATGCTGAGGTAGCAGGGTGTGAAAGGTAAGGGCAAGGTCGGACATGTTGGGACATGTCCCGGCAGAGAGCTGCAGACAAGCCCAGGAGGCGGGCCGACAACCAAGCCATCCAATCAGGAAGCCGACACAGAGCCCTTAGACACCGCTGAAACCCTCGCTTTCTTCCTTATATGGGAACCCGGCCCTAGCTATAAAACGTTTCCTCACCCCTCCTACCTCGCAGACTCCCTTTGTCTCCTTGCTCACCCACCCCTGGGAGTTCTGCCCGAGAGCGACCGCCCAATAAAGGCCTTCACCAACGGTCCATAGGGGTGGCTCTTTCTTCCCGCGGCGTTTCCTACATCTGGCGCCCAGCGTGGGGCTCGAGGTGAGGGCCCCCAGCACTCGCCGTTGAGGCCCCCTCGAGCTCCACCGCCGCGGTAGCCCCCCGGACCCAGGCGGCTGACCAACCCCCCGGACGGCAGGATACGGGGTAAGTCCCTTCGGCTTTGGGGCCTGCCCTCCCTGGCGACCACCTCCTAGGACCCGGTAACCAGTGGCCACGTACTGGGTCCTCCCGGTCACCAGCTCGTGAGGGAGACGTCCGGAACGGCTGTATGGACCCTCTGGCTTCGGCCTTCCTCGGTCCCTCAGTTCGGGAGGAAGACGTTCCGAAGGGCTGTGAGGGTCCCCGGCTTCCCTTGGCACCCGAAGACGTTTGGGCAGCGAGGGTTAGTCTCCGTTTGGTGACCGCCATGGGATCGACGGCCTCCAAACCCGATCCCCAATATCCCACCCCCTTAGAGTGCCTGCTGGCTAACCTGCGGACCCTAAGACTAAAGGGATATATCCGCTCCAAGCAGCTCACTTTTCTGTGTTCACAAGCCTGGCCTCAGTATTCCCTAGATAATGGCTCACAGTGGCCAGCCACAGGGACATTTGACTTTGACGTCCTCCGTGATTTGGATAACTGCTGCCGGAGAACGGGAAAATGGTCTGAGGTCCCCTATGTTCAGGCCTTTTGGGCGTTGCGCTCTCGCCCCACCCTGTGCACCACGTGCACTCCCCGCCAAATCCTGCTTATCCTGGCTCCCCCGATTCCACCCTCCCGGGCCAAACCAGCTCCTCCCGTCTCTGAGCCCTCTGCTTTCTCTGTTCCCCCGGAGGATTTGGTGGCCCCTCCTCCCTATACCTCTCCCACGGCCGCCACCCCCTCCACTCCGGTCCCTTCTACCTCCGCTCCAGCCCCCGAGACTCCACCGCCGGTCCCGGATCCTCCAGCCCTTAGCCCTATCTTGTATCCTCCTCTCCCGCCCGTCACTCCCTCCCTTTCTCTGGTTAGCTCCCACATTCGCTCCCACAGCAACCCTCCGGGAGCCTCCCTTCCCCCTCCCCCAGCCCCGCTACTCCCTCTCCAACAAGTAGCCGGAGCTGAGGGTCTAGCCCAAGTTCATGTCCCTTTTTCCCTCCAAGACTTAGCACAGATTGAGCCAAACTGGGTTCCTTTTCCTCCAACCCCACTCAGTACATTAAGCAGTTTACTGGTCTGACCCGTGCCTACGCCTTGACATGGCAGGACATATATGTCATCCTGGGGTCTACCACCACCCCCAAAGAGAGGCAGGCCATCTGGACGGCAGCCAAGGCTCAGGCCGACCAGCGGCACTATGCCAACCCCTCCCCCGAGCGCCCCCCGGGGGCCCAGGCGGTTCCTGACACTGACCCTGGTTGGAACTACCAGGAAAGGGGTGGTGGCCAGCTGCGAGTACGCTATATGATAGAGTGTATCCTCGATGGGATGGAAACGTCCTCTCATAAGGTTGTAAACCTCCTCAAACTGGATGAGGTGATCCAGGGGCCCGACGAAAACCCAGCCATGTTCCTTAATCGGCTGACCGAGGCCCTCGTCCAATACACCAGGCTGTCCCCGGAGTCCCCCATCGGGGCGGCCACCTTGGCCAATCGTTTTATCTCCCAGTCTGCCCCCGATATCCGAAAAAAAGTTGGCCAAGGCCGAGGACGGCCCTCAGACCCCTATCCGAGACCTGGTAAAAATGGCTTTTAAGGTCTACCATGCCCGCGAGGAAACTGCTGAGGCCAGCCGGAAGGCAAGGCTCAAGCAAAAGGCCGAATTTCAGGCAAGCCTCCTAAACCAGCAAACCCAGGCCTTGGTAGCGGCCCTGCTCCGGTGGCGAGCTCGGGGCCCCAAAACCCCCCTCCAGGGGCCTGCTTCAAGTGCGGCCAAGAAGGGCACTGGGCCAGGATGTGCCCCAATCCGCGGCCTCCTTCCAAGCCGTGCCCGTTGTGCAAACGACAAGGACACTGGGCTAGTGACTGTCCCCAGGCCTCTCGGGCCTCGACCTCTAGGGGCCGGGGACCAGAGCGCCCCAGGGAGACCTCCTGCCCTCCTTCGGCTTTGGAGCTGCTGAACTTCGATGGTGACTGACGCCGCCCAGACTCGGGGACAACAGTAACCCAAGCCGAGCCCAGGGTAACGCTCCAGGTAGCGGGTAAGTCCATCAACTTTCTGGTTGATACGGGGGCTACCTATTCGGTCCTTCCCTCTTTCGGAGGCACTTTACGTCCTTCCCAGGTTTCAGTTATGGGCATTGACGGCCAGCCCTCGTGTCCGCTCCAAACCCAGCCACTATCCTGTCGGTTAGATTCCTGTCTATTTACCCACTCCTTTCTGGTCATCCCCTCCTGCCCTACTCCTCTCTTGGGAAGAGATATACTGGCTAAACTGAAGGCCACTCTTCAGCTAGCTCCAGGATCGCCTCCCACGTCAAGGGCCTTCCTAATGCTACTTGTTGACCCTCCAACCCCTTCTGTTAATCCTGAGGTCTGCGACACCCGAGTCCCGGTGGTGGCTCGACACCACCCTCCAGTCCTCATCCAGCTAAGGGACCCCATCTGTTTCCCAGCCCGGTCCCAGTTTCCTTTATCCACTCGCAACCTCAGAGGGCTAAAGCCCATCATCGACCATCCCATGGGACAGGGTCTCCTGATCCCCATGACCTCCCCCTGTAACACGCCTATCCTCCCTGTTCGGAAGGCTTCAGGAGACTACCGGCTAGTGCAGGATCTCCACCTGATCAACGCGGCGGTAATCCCTGCCCATCCACTTGTCCCTAACCCCTACACCCTCCTTTCTTCCACACCTCCTCAGACCTCTCATTTCACCGTTATTGACCTCAAGGATGCCTTTTTTACCATCCCACTCCACCTGACTGCCAATTCCTCTTTGCCTTCACCTGGACTGACCCCGACACCCAGCTGACCACACAACTCACATGGACCGTACTCCCTCAGGGGTTCAGAGACAGTCCCCACTACTTCAGGCAAGCTCTGTCCCGGGACCTGGCCAGGTGCCCGCTTCGCCCTAGCACCCTCCTCTAATACGTAGACGACTTGCTCCTTTGCAGCCCCTCAGAAGAGACCTCCCGACGACATACTGCAACCCTCCTCAATTTCCTCGGTTCCCAGGGTTACAGAGCCTCACAATCCAAAGCCCAACTGACTCGGACTTCTGTCGTCTATCTGGGCCTCCAAATCACTCCGACCACTAAAGCCCTGAAGCAGACCGGTGTAGCCTCCTCAGGTCCATCTGCCCTCTGGCCGACGGAGACCAGATATTGTCCTTCTTAGGACTGACAGGATTCTTCCGACACTGGGTCCCAAATTATGCTACCCTGGCCAAACCTCTATATTCGGCAGCTAAAGGGACTCCCACAGGGCCGCTGTCTTCCCCCACTGAAGTGACTCAGGCCTTCCACGCCTTACGCTCAACCCTATTGGCTGCACCCCCTCTCTTTCTCCCAAATCCCAACTATCCGCACCATCTATACTCTGATGAAAAGGGAGGGATAGCCTTTGGAGCCTTGGTGCAACCGATTGGCCCCGAATTGCTGCCTATTGCTTACATATCCAAACAACTTGACCCCACAGCCAGGGGATGGTTCCCCTGCCTGCGGGCACTAGCGGCGGCGACAACATTGTATGCCGATGCAAAAAAGCTGATTCATGGCCAACCCCTGACCATCTTCTCGCCTCACCGTCTTGGTGACCTTTTAGCCTCTAGATTTCTTTCTGAACTCAGCGAGTCCAGGCTCCAACAATTTCACCTGGTATTCCTGGACAATCCTCAGGTTTCCGTGGGCCGCTCCCCACAATTAAACCCACTTTCCTCGCTACCCTCTCTCTCTCTCTCCTCAGAACCCCCAACCCACTCATGCTCGGAGGTCCTTGAGTCCCTCATGCAACCACCCCACAACCTGTTTTCCAAACCTCTACCAAATCCGGAGCTAACTTTGTTTGTCGATGGGAGCTCAAAGTGAGATCCCAGTGGAAACTGAAGGGCGGCCTATGCTGTGGTAACCACCCGGGAAGTCCTGGAGGCTCAGCCCTTGCCACCCGGGACGACTTCTCAGAAGGCTGAACTAACAGCCCTAACTAGAGCCTTACACCTGGCAGAAGGAAAAAAGACCAATATTTACACAGATTCCAAGTATGCCTTCTTGATTGCCCATTCTCACGCGGCAATCTGGAAAGAACAGGGCTTCCTGACCACTAAAGGATCCCCCATCTGTAATGCCCCCCACATTACTCGACTGTTGGATGCCTTATCCCTGCCCAAAGAGCTCGCTATCATACGCTGCAAGGGACACCAGAATACCCATGACACTGTCGCTCTGGGTAACAATATGGCAGATCAAGTGGCTCGACAGATCACCTTACAACAAGCCCCTGAGCCCCTGCTGCCTTTGAGATCCACCCTCAACCCAGATTATTCCAGCGAGGAAGCCAGAGCCTTGCTGGCGCAAGAAGGGGCTCAGAGGCACCCGTCGGGATGGACACTACTCCATAATAAACCGGTGCTTCCTGAGCGCCAGGCTAAGGCCATAATATCCCAGATCCACAATACCCTCCACATTGGACCAAGAGCTCTCTTTTCCTTTCTCAGCCCTGTCTTTTCTCCCATACATCTCAGATGGACCATATATGCCGTCCACCGCTCCTGCCTAACATGTGCCTCCACCTCTCCTCAAGGAGGACTCCGACCCCCACAGGAGACTCACCAGTTGAGGGGACATATGCCCAGGCAGGATTGGCAGATAGACTTCACCCACCTGCCTAGACATCGAACCTACCGCTATCTGCTGGTCTTGGTGGACACCTTTTCAGGATGGTTCGAGGCCTTCCCCACAGCCCGGGAGACGGCAGCGGCGGTGGCGGAGGTCTTGACGGCCCATCTCGTTCCCAGATTTGGGTTGCCAAACTCTCTCCAGTCTGACAATTGGCCGGTATTTATCTCGCAGATCTCTCAGCAGGTAGCTGTGGCCCTAGGTATCGGCTGGCATCTTCACATCCCCTATCGGCCCCGATCGTCAGGCAAGGTAGAGCGGGTGAAAGGAATCATCAAGACACATCTGACCAAGCTTGCCTCAGAACTGCGGCTGTCTTGGGTCAACCTCCTTCCTCTGGCGCTCACTCGCATTCACACCACACCACACTCCAAAACAGGTTTGACCCCTTTTGAACTGCTCTACAGCAGGCCCTATCTCCTGACTCACCTCCCCGAGGGAGAGGCTCCCCCACTCGCGGGGTACCTCCCCCTCTTCTCCCTCCTACGATCCTTGCTGAGGGAACACGCAGATCGGGTCCTGCCACAACCAACTGATGACGAGGGGCCCACCCGGCCTCTAGCACCAGGAGATCAGGTACTGCTAAAAACCGAGTCCCCGCCCACTACAGCCTCGCTGGACGGGACCCCATACTGTAATCCTCACCACTCCTACAGCAGCCAAACTCCTGGGACACGAGCCCTGGTACCACCTGACCCGACTCAAACAGGCTCCCCCGGGTCTCCCAGAGACAGGGGTGGCCCCGGCCCCGATCCCTCCTCCCGGTCACTCCTCCCGCTCCACCCTCACGGGGCCGACCAAGCTGACCATTACCCGAACCCCTCTGTCGCCGATTCCTGAGTGACTGAGAGACCACCGTCCAAATCTTTTATTCAGAGGAGAGGGAGGAAGACATTAGGGAGAGCAACAGAGAGAGAGGACAGAAGGAGTAAGATAGAGAGGAGGAGACGCAGAAAAAGGAAGGAAGACGAGGGAAGGAAAGAACCAGGGGAAATGGAACCAGAGAAGGAAAGAGGAGAAAGTCAGAGAAAGCAACAGAAAGTCAGAAAGGAAAGAGAAGAGTTGAAGAGCGAAAAGGAGAGAAGGCAAAAGAAAGTAGGAAAGAGAGATAGAGTGGCGGAGAGAGTGAGGGAAGGAAGGAAGAGAAAGCCTGAAACTGAAAGAGTGAGAGAAAGAGAGACAGAAAGGAATTAGAGAGTGTGACAGAAGAGAAAGGAGAGAAGCAGAAAAGAGAGACAGAATCGAAGGAAAAAGAGAGAGACGAAGGCAGAAACTTCCAGGAAGGAAGGCAAAAGGCGAGAGAGAGAGGCCCAGCAGGGCGGGTTCGAATCCTGGTTCCAGAGCTTCCAGAGCTCCCCTTGGCTGACAACTTTGCTATCTTCCCTAGTGGGACCGATCATCATTCTCCTGCTGCTCCTGACTTTCGGGCCCTGTATCCTAAATAAGCTTTGGCCTTCATCAAACAACGGCTCAACACGGTCCAGCTGATGGTGCTGCAACAACAGTACCAAGGGCTCCCAACAAGCACTCTGTCGCAAGATTAACGGCAGACGCCCCCTGTCATCCCGGCCATACCCTACCCCTCGTAGCCCCCGTTCAGCAGGAAGTAGCCAGAGAGAATCGGCACCCCTTGTCCTATATCAAAAAGGCCGGGATGAAAGGTAAGGGCAAGGTTGGACATGTCGGGACATGTCCCGGCAGAGAGCCGCAGACAAGCCCAGAAGGCGGGCCAACAACCAAGCCCTCCAATCAGGAAGCCGACATGGAGCCCTTAGACACCGCTGAAACCCGCGCTTTCTTCCTTATATGGGAACCCGGCCCTAGCTATAAAACCTTTCCTCACCCCTCCTACCTCGCAGACTCCCTTTGTCTCCTTGCTCACCCACCCCCGGGAGTTCTGCCCGAGAGCGACCACCCAATAAAGGCCTTCACCAACGGTCCATAGAGGTGGCTCTTTCTTCCCACGGCGTTTCTTACAGGGTGGTGTTTCAGGAATCTCACCATCAATCTTCTGATTCCAAGCAGTCTGTGGTCTGCGTTTGAGGTCAGCAGTTTCCACCTGGTGGGAATTTGGTTTCTATTTAAAAAAAACAACTTAAAATGTGCTTCAGACATTGTTAACTGTCTTCCTCGAGGAGAGCTAAGCTCTTATGACCCCATCCTACAGATTGACATATCGCTTATTTTCTCCTTCTCTGTTTGACTGCCTCTTCTTTGTTCCAATTGTTGCCTCTTAAAATGATTAACTGTTGGAGCCCACCGTTTGGAAATCAGGGAGGCCAAGTCAACTAAAGCTGTTGCCACAAACAAGAAGTAAGGACACAGAGAGGTGTGGTGGTGGAAGGGGCTCCACATGGTCCCTCTAGGTTTTGAGAAGAGGCTCTTGGGAATTCGCTGGTGGTCCAGTGGTTATGATTTTGGATGCACACAGTAGTAAGTGGCAGTGAATAGTAGCTGGAAGCAAGGTCTTAGTTTTCCGGACCAGGAGTCCTAACCACTGGACCATGGGGGCCAGCAGTTAGGGCTTGAGTCCCTAGTCCTTGCCTGCCTAGTCAAGAATGAATTCAGACAAGGAGGCAGAAAGTAAAGTGTAAAAGTTTATTGAAAAAAACATTCAGAAAGGTGCATGGGAAAACTTAGAGTCATGACTTTGGGAAGTTTAAATCCTTTACAAGGGGGCAGCCTTCTGGGTCTTTGTCTTCCTTCTGGCCAATCATCTTGCTTTGTACCCCACTCCTGGCTAAATTGTCTCAGGACCCTTCCCTGGGTGCACACACACACACATACACCTCAGCCAAGATGGATCTTGAAGTGAAGGCTTCTGGAAGGAGACTCATTATGGCCTGGTGTTATCCCCTGACTTTTGACCCCAAGGAGCCTTTCTGCTCATGTGCAGTGTCTCCTTTGTCCCAAAAGAGGACACTTGACCCGAACAGGGTTTTGCCCCTTTGTCTTTGCCATGACTATTAAGGCATTTACAAGAGCTTCCCAGGTGGTAAAGAATCTGCCTGCAATGCTGGAGACGCCAGAGACAAAGGCTGAGTCCTGCAACCCACTGCAGTATTCTTGTTTGGGAAAATCCCACGGACAGACAAGCCTGCAGGGCTACAGTCCATGGGGTCGCACAGTTGGACAGAACTAAACACAGTGTACAGAAGACTGGCTATTTACCCTGTTTCTGTTGCTTCCATTTTTGAAGGGCAAACAGGGGGCTGATTTTAGATGCCTTGGCTGGAGTCCACCTACATCTTGTCTCTGGAAATGCAAACAGGAGGCTAGTTGTAAACGTTTAAGCTTTAGCCCATCTAACTTCTACCTCAATTAGGACCCCGAGTTTCCACTGCAGGGATGCGGGTTCCATCCCTGGTCGGGAAACTAAGAGCCCACAAGCCTCGCTGGGTAACAAAAAAGAGAGAGAGAGAGAGAGGATCCAGGAAGGAGCAGCGGGGTAAGGAAAACCACTGGGCCAGCTGCAAGCCCAGGTCACAGCCCGACACCCTTTGCACTTGGCCCCACCGGGGGCGAATGTCCCAGCACTCCGAGCCTCAGTTTCCCTGGGTCACTGCACGGACTCTCTCGCCCCCGGCCCCTCGTCCCCCCGACTTGAATCCAGTATGAAGAAGCATGTCGAGGCTGGCCTCAGCTTCTCGTGCGGAGGAACACGCGGCTGGTTACCCGGCTCCCCGCCTTCGCGGATCTAGCGGAGACTATCTTACCCAGAGGCGATGCGCCTGAGGTGGGCGCTGGCCAATGACGTGAGGGCGTTTCCTGAGGCGTGGGCGGGGCTTCCGGTTTCTCTCCGCGGACGCCATTTGCCTACAGGGTTGGCTCCCGGCGGGATTCGACGGGCGGAGTCCTGGGCTCGCGCGGCTCCCTTGGCCTTTCCTGGGGCCCGGGCGGAGGGGTGCGGATCCCTTTCGAGCCTTTGAACGGGTCGTGAGTCCCTGGACGGTGGCGTGCCCTGGTCGCCCGCCGGCCCGCGGCCTCTGCGGGCCTCAGGAGCAGCCCTGGTCTCCGCGTTCACGAGGGCGGCGCCCGGCTCTGGGGCGGCTTGTTCGCGGAGGGCGGCGGTCAGCCGAGGTCGCCCGGCCCAGGCGGGCGGAGACGAGGGTCAGCGGGCAGCCCCGGGCTCGCCTCTCCCAGGCGGCCTGGACCGCAGCTCCCATCATGGCGGCGCCGACCCACCGGACCCAGGTGAGTGGACTGCAGTGGCGGTACCGCTCATCTTTGAGGGCAGAGGCGGTTCCGGCAGGCACCCCGGATGTGTCCGCGCGGCCGTATGCTCTGGTGTGTGGAGCCGCTTTGCCACTTACGTATTCCCGGTCTTGAAAGCTGCTAGGCTCTGACAGGTGCCCAGAAGTTGTAGAGAAATGACTGTTGCTCCCTCCAGGTTGTTATTCAGTCGCTCAGTCATGTGCGACTCTTGCGACCCTGTGGACAGTAGCCCGCCAGGCTCCCCTGTCCATGGGCTGCTTTTTTTTTTTTTTTTTTAACCGCTGAGCCACCTGATGAGCCCCCATCGTATTTGGTAAATCCCTAACGCTAGCGTGTGCTGCGAGAATACACCCAGTCCCCCCCGCCCCCCCCCTCCGCCTCCTCTGGTGTTACTCCACCTGGTGGCCTTGGGCGTTGGAGGGCGAGATGAGTGCACCGACAAAGTCAAGGTACAGAAGGCCCACGAGGTTGCCATGGTTCCTCCCAGATGCTGAGACTTGTCTTGAGTGGGCGAGATCCTGTGGGCCTTTGGCGAATGCTGCGCTCACTTTCAGCCAGGTCAGCCGTGGTGGCCAATCTCATGGCCAAAGCGAGCGTTAGCCTTGGCCATCTGTGCTCCCTGGTCTGAAGTAGTCTTGGCACAGGGTGAGTTTTGGCAGGGACCAGGAAGAAAGGCTAAACGGTTCATTGTGGAATCTCCCTGGGAATCTGGGGACCCAGGAGGGGCTGAGGAGTTGGTCCAGACCCTGCCGTTACCCAGGTGGATCCATCCCTTCAGGAGTTTCTCTCGGGAGGTCTGTGATGAAGGCTCTGCTCCTCTGCCCATGTTCACAGAAATATTTTCAGGCATGATGAAATGGATTTAACAGCAAACATTTGCTGTAAATGCCTCACAGCCTCATCACTAAGTGTTCACTTTGGTGAAAGAATGTCCGGTTACACTTAGACCCTGAATTAACACTGGCCTGTGTTAAAAATCTTGCCTTTGGTTTGTAGGACACACGATTGGGTGGATTGGTGGAGCTCCCTTAGCCTCAGGTCATTGTCTGGCATGGAGGTAATGAGAGATTTACTCAGAGCTTGTGGGAAAATCAAGGAAAATACCAAAGCCAATGGAATGTTGAATAATTTTCTGAAACTCTCGACTGTTACTGGTGAAGTGGGAACTGTTATTGTATTGATCCAGAAACGGAGGCTCAGAGAGATGAAGTGATTGATGTCTCCAAGGTAACACAGCTGGCAAGTGTCGGGTTTCAAGAGTTTGGATGCAGACCACGGGAGACTGACAAAAGAACTGGGGACTTTTAGTCGCTTTAACCAGGATATGAAGCCCTCAGCATGGGCCAGGCAGTTAGCAGGACCAGGGAGGCGCAGGTACTGCTGTTACCGTTATTGATACTGTTATTACCATTATGTACTCATTTCTGTGATGTCCCAGAGCCCTGTCTGCATTTCACAGCCCACACATCACTCCCATTGTCTTGTGTGACTTTCCAGTGGTCTCACATAGGAGACTTCTCTTACGGGCTTCATGACACACTACTGCATTATGTCCAAAACATGGTTCACCTCCCCTTCAGCCCAGCCGAGATCTTGCCCTCAGGAGATGCCCCATAATTAGGGTCTTGATCTCTCTGCATCTTTACCAGCCTTGTAGAAATGAGCTCTGCTACCTCTGCTTGACAGGTGTCTGTGACCTTCGATGATGTGGCTGTGACCTTCACCCAGGAGGAGTGGGGGCATCTGGAGCCGGCCCAGAGGACCCTGTACCAGGAGGTGATGCTGGAGACGTGCAGGCTCCTGATGTCTCTGGGTAAGGCCTCTCACTCAGCCATGCAGGGCGCCTGCCGCTTCCCTGCAGGCACACTCTAGCTCCATGCCGAGCTGATCCAGACGCCTGCCCGCCCTACAGCGTCACTCATGTTTGAGATTCATCTCTTCCTGCCTGCTATCTCAGTGCCACCTTGGGCAAGAAAGACCCCTTTGGCTCTTAGAAAGTGGTGGAAGGAAATGAATGTTCAGCAGAACCCAAAGGCGGCATTTCCAGTCGGGCCACATGGGACTGAAATAGGAGAACCAGGATTCCACCCTGGCTTCTGAGTCTCCCGTCCTGGCTGCTTTCTCTGGCTTTGCTCACGTCCCTGTTTTTCAGAATGGTTTTTGGACCCCAGCAAGTTTGACAGGAGTGACCACCCCAACCCCTGCTCTCCAGGGCTCTCAGATGCCTTGTTTCTACTGCTTTGTATGTTTATATTGTTGCTCTTTCTCTGCCGCAGGGCTCTGGGTGGGGGTGGGGGTGTCCGTGAGGCGGAAGTGACCACCTGAGCCTCTCAGCCCAGGGCCCAGCACAGACCGGCCTCTGTCTGAGGTTCCTGTTTCACGTTTGAGAGAGGGAATGGACCGAATGAGACCGGTTCCCAAGCGTCCCCTACAGCCTAGTGCACAGGATGTGGATGACAGGCTGTACTCCAGGAAGAGGGTGCGCAGCCGGGGCCCCAGGAGGCCTTTGCCTTCAGTGCCAGCAGGTCCTGTCTAACTGCAGGGTCTCGGTCAGGGGGCTTCTCTGTCCTCCTGCGCCTTCACGGGTGTCTCATGTTCACCCTGTCTCGGCCGGGATCGTCTGCTGGTCCGAGAAGGAGAAGCTGGGAGAGGAGCGCGTCTTGGCATGTGGCGATTTTGTGCCCAGGAGATACCGGGCAGCGTCTGCAGCCGCGTCTGCCCGTCACCTGTGGGGGTGGGTGGTCCCGGGGTCTGATGATGAGTCCAGAGATGCCCCTCAGCACCAGAGGGTGGACACAGCCCCGCTCAGCCGAGGATGACCCAGTCCACACGGGCCAGAGAGCCACGGTGGAGAAACAGCAGCTCAGGGACGGCCCCGTCAGGCCGCTCAGTTTGAGGGAAGGGAGGGCTGTAAAGCCAGGGCTTCGGTGAGACAGGCGTGTTCTTGGAGACCTGGGATTGTGTTCTGCGTCAGTGAGAGGAGGTTGAACAAAATCAGGAAAAGCTTGACATATTTAGATACTTTATAACAAAATTAAAGAAAAATGTCCACCATGGACCCCGGATCCCTCCACCTGGCTCCCCAGGCTCTCCCCGCGCGCGCGGCTCCGGGGCCACTGGCGTCTTGCTGTTTCCGCACACACTTGACATGTTTGCCTCAGGCCTCTGAGCTGCTGTTCTGCTTTCCTGGTGGGTGTTCTTGGGCATTTCGGCTTTTCTTTTGGCCCTCTGCTCCGCACCTTCCTGGTAGAAAGCTGAAGTGGGTAGTGGAGAGGCACCTTTGGGAAGCGGGTGCCACTCTCTCCAGAGATTTAGAAGGTTAATTATAGGAAACAAGTGCCTCGTGAGGGAAGCCATAGTCTCCATTCATTTTTAAAATGTCACAGATAGTAGCATCCTCTACCAGGTCTTCCCTTTGGCAGGTTGAGGAGTATACCAGGATCGTAGACAGGAGCTCAGGAACATGATTGTGTATGATAGAATCCCTAGTAGAAAGCCAAAAGCTTCCAGATCTGCTATCTGTCCTGGGAGAGGCAGTTCACAGGTATCCACTAGAGTGAGAGTTTTAGTGTCCCCGGTGAAGTCATCTTCGTTGATGGGCCGTGGGTATGCGCTCCACTTGATGAAGACCTCGGCGTTTGCTTGCTTGTTTGAAACAGTGACTTACTAGGAGGGTTCAGGTCTCTGAGTTATAAACCACTGAAAGTACCCAGACCAGTATCAGAACAGCAGTTCTCAGAGTGGCACAGGGCTCTTTATTCAAGGTTTGGTTTGTTTTGTCTTGGAGTTCAGGCCAGATGGATCCCATATCAGGTGAGCAGCTGCCCGGGCCCTGAGGCGGTCCCTGGTTAGAGTGTCCCCGGAGCGTGTGCTCCCTCAGCCTCACCTCCAGCCTCGTGGAATGATGGCAAGCTCCGTGCATAACCACAGGGAGGACAGTGTGAGTGGCCTCCTGTAGAACCAGTCTTGGTGTGCAGAGAGGGGAGCCTCGTTCCCCTTCGGTGTAGCAAAGGGCACTGGGACGTTCTTGAAGTTGGTGTGTGATGTAAGTAGGCCAAGGAACCTTGAATTAAGGCTGTGGGGTGAGATAGAGGGTTATTTGGGGATGTATTTGTCAGACTAGCATTTGAGAAGCAGTTGCTGAAGGAAATGATTGGTCTCTAGTTAAACCAGCTGTTTGGGGCCGTGACGCTCAGTTGAATGCCTCTCTGCAGAGCCCAGCATTGTGCAGTTTGTGAAGTGAGATGTGTATCTTGGTCACTGTCAGTAAGGTCTGTCGCTCCAGAGGGACTCAGGAGCGTCCTGGCAAGGCTTGCGTGCTCACCTTTGTAAATGTAGGGATGTGTGACTTTGACTTATTTTTATGATACCTGTGAGACAAGAGGTTCTTTACCCTGAAGGAGGCAGTTTTGAAGTGATGGCCCAACAGTTGATAATGAAGCTGAGGCCGTTGGCTGATCAGGGCCTCTGGTACTGAGATGAGTCCCTGAGTAGGCCACACAGTATTTCTTAGGTCCCGTTTTTCACTGGGACATTTCTAGCTACAGGGTAGAAAGCAGCAGCATTCTACTGAGCTGCACCGTGTGTGATGGACAGCAGACTGGGGGACTCCCCCAGCGGTTCACTCACTCAGTCCCAAGGAGCTCCCTGGGTAGCCGAGGCCCATCGGGAGGGCTGACCCCTCCAGCGCCACGGCATCTGGCAAGGCGCTGAGGACGGGAGGAGCCACCGCTGCCTCCGAGTCGAATGTGTCGGAAGGCCTAGGGCCCGTGCCACCCTGTCCTGAGCCCTCGGTGGCTGTGCTGAGCTTGGGCTGTGCTGTTCTCATGACCCAGAACGTGAAGGGCAGCTGGGTGTGGAGGTCAGAGGTCCAGGTCTGAGAGAGCCTTTGTTGTCAGGAGAGTCTTGTGTGTGGCTCGTGGTGGTCTGGACAGCATGTCGCAGCAGGCTGAGGCCACAGTCTGGGCATCTCATGGCCCCGGTCTGTGGTTCAGAAACTCCAGGAGGTGTGCGAAGAGGTCGTCAGAGCCCTTTAGTGAAGGAGTCTCTGAGGGCGCTGGTGGGACTGCCTTTCCAGCAGTATTGTGAGCAGGTTTTAAGAGCCTTTGTTGGAGGGAGGCCCGTTTAAGGTGGGCTGATTATTAAGAATCAGCATCAGGGAGATGAAGTAAAAGGCCACCAAAGCCATACTAAATGGGAGTGTCGTGTAAAACCCGTCCCAGAGGCTTAACCGATGCTGGGCCTACTGTCTGTTCTGTGTCAGATAGCACCTCCTTAGAGGGCTGTGGTCGATGTAACGCAGCCTGCGCTCCTGCAGAGAACGGGTGCCACTGGGGTGTCAGCTACCGAGGGTGTGGGTGTTGGCAGCCTGGGAGAGGAGTTCTGTTTCCCTTCAGAGTGAAGGCAGACCAAGGCTGCGAGCTGTCAAAACAGACACCAAACAGAGCACCTTAGCCTAGTCTGTCAGGGCAAGCAATTGCTGGCTTCTAATAATGCTGGGTTTGGGGTGTGTGGGTCTTGTTAGTCAGCTCAGTGGTTAAACAGCTTTCTTTTCACAGTTTCTGGAGGCTGGATGGCCCAGTTCAGTTCCTGATAAGGGTCTCTTGCTGACCACCTGCTTGGGAGTCCTTACCTGACCTTTGCTCTGGCCCGGAGGGGCTTCCTCTTCCTCTTCAAAGGGTACCAGGCCTACCAGATCAGGGCCCTACCCCATGGCCTCGTTTCTCCTTCATCGCCTCGTTAAAGGCCCTGGGTCCAAATCGGACCACTCTGGGGCCCAGGGGGCAACACGTTCAGCTTAGGGGAACACGGTTCAGTCCATGACAGGAGCCGTAAAGCTGGGTGGAACCACAGGATGAAGGTGCAGTGACTCACAGTGAGGGCCTGGGTCTTTTCAGGTAAGAACAGGCACCGTGGGGCTGTCAGACGGCGGCAGTGGGGATCATCACCCCTGATTAAACAGGTCTCACATATAAGGGGTGCTCCCTGAAATTTCCTATTCAGCTTACATTGGGCTGGATCAGGTCAATTAACTTAGAAGTGCCGGAAATTCATTTTAATTATGTATTATGTCAGAGCATCAATGCCCAGTGTGGGGTACTTTTAGAACAGTGGAGACTTGGCCTGTAGGAAGTTCAGGCAAAGCTGTAGAGTTGAAGTGAGACATGCCCGTTTTTCCTCTTGAGTTACTTTTTAAGATGGCAGAGTACAGTGTTTCGGTTTAGGGGTATTCCCAGGTATAGCTATGGTTTGAGCCACAGTATTAAGTTCATGAGGTTTTGTCTGTTGGTGCAGTTTAACAAATTCTGAAGATAATTCAAAAACTTGTGTTGTAGGATCAGACAAACCAGTTTGTGCCTTGTTATGTTTCAGTAATATAAACTTTTAAAATAACGTTAAGTTATGTTATTTATATATAATAATTTACTATGTAAGTTTTAGTATAAAAATTTTGGATTTCCAGTTGGATCCAACTATTAACTGTGCTCTAATTTACTTATGTATTGTATATTATTTCGGTAAATGTTTTACTCTCTCCTTGTTATCTAGGGCTTTTGGTTTGGTTTTTGTTGTTACTATGTTTGAATCAGTACCAGTCCAGAACCAGTATTGTGTTTGCTAGACCTGGCATTTGCTTGGTGTATAAGGTTTAAAGTGTGTGCCATCACTCCCTCCCTTTTTCCCTTTTGGGCTTTTATTCTTTTAAAGCCCTGGTTTTTAGTTTTTGTCTATCTCCTCTCGGGGAGGGGCTTGGGCCTCTAAGCTCAGCCTCTCCCTGGCATGGCATAATAATTAGTCCCTTCCTCTTCCTCTCCACTCCTCTTACCCTCCAAGGTCTTCCTTTTTCTCTCCATGTCCAGGGTGTCCTGTCCCCAGACCTGAGCTGATCTACCAGCTGGAGCACGGGCAGGAGCTGTGGACGGTGAAGAGAGACCTCTCCCGAAGCACCTGTCCAGGTAGGAGCCAAGCTGTGGGCAGAGACCCTGCCGGAAGCCGCTGGCCCTGGTTCCCTGGGAGGCGTCTTGTTGGGGCCTCTAGTGGTCTGGAAGCCACGGAGCCCTTTGACCCCAGGTCCCTCTGTCCTCGCCGAGGACAGCAGTGTACGAGCTCAGATGTGTCCTGGGCTTCAGGCCTGGGTGCCGACCACGAACTCGGTGGTCCCAGTGGAATTCGGGATCTCCTTGTGTCTGCACGTAAGTTCGGGTGAGTTACAGCCTGGCTGCTGTGTCAGAGGGACTCCAGCATCTCGGTGCTCAAGCATGTGGAGGCGCTGTTTCTGACTCACACCCGGTCCCTGTGGGTCACGGGGAGCCCTGCAGCACACGGGGGGCCCTGTGGGTCACGGGGAGCCCTGCAGCACACGGGGAGCTCTGCAGCACACGGCCGCTTGGGGCCGCGGGCTCGTTCTGTCTTCAGTATGGGACTTCAGGTAGTCCTGATCCCCTGCAGCCAGCAGAGAAGTAGGGGAATGACGCTGCTCTGACTCCCATAAACATCAGCCCTCTGATGGCTCCACTGGAAGGCACTGGGCTCTTGGCCACACTGGCGGGGTGGGCAGGGAGCTGTGACTGAGCCCTCTGTCCCAGGAGAGGAGCAGGAGGTTGGTGAGGAGGGTCTGCTCCTGAAGGCGCCAGTCGCGATAGTCGCTCTGTCCTGGGGTTGCTGGGGGTGTGCAGTTTTAGAACATAAAAGCGCTCAGCAGAGGGTCTGTGCCGTAGTCGGTGTCTCGTGGGAAGTGAGCTGCTGGTACCGCCATGTCCCCTTAGTCATGATGAGCAGTGTGGCTCACGTCTTCCCCTCCCAGCGCCTCTCCAGCCCTCCTCTGCTTCCCGTTTCCCGAACTATGGTTCCAGACTCTTAGGAGCCCTCCCTTGTCCCCTGTCGCCCGTCCCCTCCTGTTGGGTAAAGCCTCCCAGTGACGTTTGTCCTGTGTGCCCTCGTCTGGGCTGCTGAGGGCACTGGCGCCGTCGTGTGGGCTGGGGCTGCTGCAGAGGTGTGCTCTTTCCACTCCTAGTCACTCGGTGGCCCGGCTGGCCTGTGAGCGTCTGTGTCGGGCCTTCGGCGGCCCTTCAGAGGGGCCTCCGAGCCTCTGCCCCCTGCTCTCCACACACCTCCACCTGAGGATCTCAGAGGCAGCCAATGAGCACATTGCCTGGCAGAGAACCCATCCCGGTGCTCACTCCTCCCCTCCCACGCTCGAGCACATGGTCCTGCCGTCCGCGCAGGTTGGAGACTGGAAGCCTCCCCAGACCCTCGCCCCCACCTCCAGCAGCCCTGCATCCGGCCATCCCGACAGTGACTGCCTCCCCAGTGCAGATGTCTCGGCGCATGACCCTGGGGTGTCAGCAAGTCTCCACAGTAAACTCTTGCTTGGTCCTCAGCCCTTCTGCACTCAGGTTCCCAGGCTGTAGTTTTCCTTTCACCTGGCGGAAGAGATCTTGGCACACTTCATGGCCAGTTCTTGAACCAGAGTCTAGGTTACACCTTTTAGGGAAAGTATTTCTTATTTACTGCTTGTTTAGTAACTTTAAAAGTGAAAGTGAAGTCGCTCAGTTGTGTCCGACTCTTGGAGACCCCATGGACTGTAGCCCGCCAGGCTCCTCTGTCCATGGGATTTTCCAGGCAAGAATACTGGAGTGGGTGGCCATTTCCTTCTCCAGGGGATCTTCCTGACCCAGGGATCGAACCTAGGTCTCCCGCATTGCAGGCAGATGCTTTACCTTCTGAGCCACCAGGGAAGCCCCTTAGTAACTTTATCCTTTGTCTACTCAACAGAAAAATGTGCCCACGTTTCTTCCACTTGAAGCAAGTAAATAAAAAAATATTCCTGTTTCATATTCATCCACTCTCTAGGGCATTTCATTGTTTACATTTCGTCCCTCACAAACAGTGCTACCAAGAACATTCGTATGTATTGGCCATCTTGCTCACGATTAGGCCTGTCTTTTGTTATTTCTAGGAGTAAAATTGTTGGCTTGTAGCCTGTGCAAACTTTCAAGTTTAGGTGACAATTGCAGTGGTTTTCTAAAAGAGATCTGCCTATCCAGAATTCTCTTAACTTCCACTGACCATGTCCTGTTCTGTCCTTCATGCTCTCAGGCACTTTTATTTTTGTTTAACTGACAAAATTGTGTCTTAGGTGAGCTTGCCTTGCATTTCCTTAATTGTTCACAAGCTTTAGCTTCTCATCATGTAATTATCGGCCCATTTGTACAGTTGTCCTCCTCATCTGCAGATTCTGACTCTGGATTCATCAAGCATGGATTGAAGAGACTGGGGGAAAAGAATAATCCCAGAAAGCTCGAAAAAGCAAAACTTAAGTTTGCCTTGTGCTGGCAATTATTTACATAGCATTTACA
The DNA here is from genome assembly GCF_042477335.2 of Ovis canadensis. NCBI lineage: Eukaryota > Metazoa > Chordata > Mammalia > Artiodactyla > Bovidae > Ovis > Ovis canadensis. Next base: position 78,763,068 of record NC_091258.1, read on the forward strand.
TTGTATTAGATATTACAAGCACTCTAGAGACGATTTAAAGTACACAGGAGGATGTGTTTTGGATTTGGGTGTTGAGCAGGAGTGTCTGATACCAGTTATTCCCCTGTGGATACTGACGAACAACTGTATTTTCTTCTTTGAAATGTCAGTTCATCGAAAATGCCAAGTGTTAACTTTGTTTGACTTTTGTTTTTAGGGATTTTTGTACGTTACTGATACTTTTATCAGTTACAGGTGCTGCTCCATCCCTAATATCAAAAAGATGTTCTCATTATAAGATGTTCTAAGCTCGGCACCTGACATTAACTCTTTCTGGTGTGAGGTAGAATTTGAGGACAGTGTGAGACAGGAATACAGTGTTCTCATTCCCAGTGTCCCCCATTTTTCTAGCTCCATTCACTTGATACTTTTTCCTTTTACTGTGAACTGCTCTCCCTTCTCTGCCATTCCCCAGAGCTCCATGTGTGTGTCCTGGGCTCTCTGTTCTTTTTCCATTGCCTGTTTGTCTTCTCTCTGTACCAGGACCACAGTGTCTTAAAGTCTCGAATCCTGTTACCTGCTAAGGTATCTCTCATTTTCTTAATTCTCGTTATTCTTGCATCGTTGATTTTTCATGCAAATCCCATGGTAAAACTACTGAGTTCCACCATAACCCAATTGGTATTTTCTTGGAAATTTTATTGAATATACAAATTAATTGGGATAGAATTGTCAGCTCATATGATTCATTTTTTTTCAGTTTTGTTGAGAAACAATTGATATACATCACTGTATAAGTTTCAAGGCACAGAGCATGCTGGTTTGATTTACATATATTATGAAGTGATTACCAGCTGGTTAAGCTAACATCCGTCTTCTTGTATCAGATCAGTTCAGTTGCTCAGTCAAGTCCAACTTTGCAGTCCCATGGACTGCAGCACACCAGGCCTCCCTGTCCAGCACCAACTCCCAGAGTTTGCTCAGACTCATGTCCATCAAGTCAGTGATGCCATCCAACCATCTCATCCTCTGTTGTCCCCTTCTCCTCCTGCCTTCAGTCTTTCCCAACATCAGGGTCTTTTCCAGTGAGTCAGTTCTTCACATCAGGTGGCCAACGTATTGGAGTTTCAGCTTCAGAATCAGTCCTTCCAAAATATATTCAGGACTGATTTCCTTTAGGACTGACTGGTTTGATTTCCTTGAAGTCCAAGGGAGTCTCTAAGAGTCCTCTCCAATACCACAGTTCAAAAGCATCCAGTCTTGGGCGCTCAGCTTTCTTTATGGTCCAACTCTCATACCCATACATGACTACTGGAAAAACCATAGCTTTCACTAGTCAGTAGAATAACTGACTTTGTCAGTAAAGTCAGTAAAGTAACACCTTTGTCAGTAAAGTAACGTCTCTGCTTCTTAATAAGCTGTCTAGGTTGGTCATAGCTTTTCTTCCAAGGAGGAAGCATCTTTTAATTGCATGGCTGCACTCACCATCTGCAGTGATTTTGGAACCCAAGAAAATAAAGTCTGTCACTGTTTCCATCATTTCCCCATCTATCTGCCGTGCAGTGATGGGACCCGATAACGTGATCTTTGTTTTTTGAATGTTGAGTTTTATGTCAGCTTTTTCAGTCTGTTCTTTGTCTTTCATCAAAAAGCTCTTCAGTTCCTGTTTGCTTTCTGCCATAAGGGTGGTGTCATTGCATATCTGAGATTATTAATATCTCTCTCAGCAATCTTGATTCCAGCTTGTGCTTCATCCAGCCCGGCATTTCGCATGCTGTACTCTGAATATAAGTTTAATTTAATCACGGTGACAATACATTAAAAAATAAAGAAAAAAAGATAAAAGGGAAAAAAATGTTCTCCTTGTGATGAAAACTCTTAACAATACTCTCTTAATGGTGCTTCTTTATATCATACAGCAGTGTCAACTATAGTCGTTGAGTTGTACATTACATCCCTCAGTTACTTAATCTTAAAAGTGGAAGTCTGCACCTTTTGGCCGTCTCTCCCCTACATTAAATTCGTCTTCGGTTTAGCTCCTCTTTAATGTCTTCAAGTAAAGTTTTGACATTTTCTTCATCTAGATCATGTGTATTTTGCTAGTCTTTTCACCAAACTGTTCAGACATAACAGACCCAGTATGTCTCTTCATCCTGCTTACCATCCTGCCTTATGAGCTATGTCCTGGGAGTTTTCACAGTAACCCAAGTCAGCTCCCCTGGACTCTCGTCAGCACCGTCTGCGTGACCTGTGGGGCTTTTGTACGTTGTCTCCTGAGGCTGTAGCATTCTTCCCACTGTCTCTCTGTGGCAATGCCTGTTGTACCTGGAGTTGGTGCAGGACTCCTGTGGTGTACAACTCCCCTGGCCTCTTCCTTCACACAGTTAGCCAAACCCCAGATTAGGAACATAGAACTCCAGGGCTGCCGTGTCTGCCTTGGTCTTCTAAACCAACTGAAAGTCAAGAGACTTCCCAGTCCACCCTCAGGTTCATTGATTTGCTAGAGTCAGAGAAACTCCCCTTGAACCTGTTATGCTCACAGAGTATGTTTGGTACAGGATACAGCTCAGAAGAAGGGCCAGAGGTACTCCGATCACGAAGCTTCCGTGTCTGCAGCGACTCTTTACCTCCAGGAATCAATGTTTGGCAGTATGTGCACAGAGTGTTGGCAGCCCATGAACCTCACCAGAGCCCGGGTATGTAGATTTTGATTGACCTTCGTCACAGAAGCGTGACTGACTTGAGTTGTTGAACATATGACTCAGTGGCCAGCCTTCTTTCCCTCTCCAGAGCGCCAGCGAATAACTCATGGTTCAAATCCCCAAGATGGTAATTGTAAGAAACGCCGCGGGAAGAAAGAACCACCCCTATGGACCGTTGATCAGGGCCTTTTATTGGGCGGTCGCTCTCGGGCAGAACTCCCGGGGGCGGGTGAGCAAGGAGGCGAGGGGGGGTCTGGGAAGCAAAGAGAGTCTGCGAGGTATGAGGGGTGGGGAAGGGTTTTATAGCCCGGGCCAGGCTCCCATATAAGGAAGAAAACGTGGGCTCAGCGGTGATTGGTGTCCAACGGCTCCGTGTCGGCTCCTGATTGGACGGCGAGGGCTCCGTGTCAGCTCCTGATTGAACGGCTTGGTTGTCGGCCCGCCTCTGGGGCTTGTCTGCAGCTCTCTGCCGGGGCGTGTCCCGACATGCCTCAACACGCCCGACCTCGCCCTGACCTTTCATCCCGGCCTTTTTGATATAGGACAAGGGGCGCTGATTCTCTCTGGCTACTTCCTGCTGAACGGGGGTGACGAGGGGTAGGGTATGGCCGGGATGACAGGGGGCGTCTGCCGTTAATCTTGCCACGGAGTGCTTGTTGGGAGCCCTTGGTACTGCTGTCGCATCATCATCAGCTGGACCTTGTCAAGCCGTTGTTTGATGAAGGCCAAAAGCTTATTTAGGATACAGGGCCTGAAAGTCAGGAGCAGCAGGAGAATGATGATCGGTCCCATCAGGGAGGATAGCAAAGTTGTCAGCCAAGGGGAGCTCTGGAACCAGGACTCGAACCAGCCCTTCTGAGCCTCCCTCTCTCTCTTCCTGCGCTCTAATCCCTCTCTTACTTTAGCCATGGACTCTCGAACCACCCCAGTATGATCAGCATAGAAACAGCATTCCTCCTTGAGGGCTGCACAGAGGCCCCCCCTGCTGCAAAAAGACCAGGTCTAATCCTCTGCGGTTTTGTAATACCATTTCGGAAAGAGAAGTCGGGCTTTTCTAGGGCCATCATGGACTTCTCTATGCGGGTGATGTCTTCGTCAATTGCGGCCCTCAGGGTGATGAAGCCCTGATATTGTGTGCTCAGGGAAGCAATGCCCGTGCCCGTCCCAGCTCCTCCCAGGGTGAACAGCATTGCCAGAGTAATAGCTGTAATGGGCTCCCTCTTATGCCTAGGAGCTGGGGTGTTTCAGTCCCAAAAGTTGTAGAAGACCTCTTCTGGATGGTATGTAATCTTGGGCACTACCGCTACCATGACACAGAATTCCCTGCTCTGGTTGAAAACAGCCAAGTGGAGACAGGGCGTTAACCCAGTCTGTGAGCATACCCACCATCCCCCAGTGTCGGGTATGACGTAGGTCTTATTGGCGAAGTTGGTATCATCGCCAGTCTGGGCCCACAAGGTTTATCTGTAGGGACCGTGCCTAAGCAGGTCCCCGACCCCATACTTCTTTCATGGTAAGGCCCACCTTGCGGTCTCCCCAAGGGCACTGCGGTGGGTTGGAGAGAATGGATAAGTTGTAGGTAGCATTTAAGCCCACGGCCTCGTAGTAAGGTGGATGTAGGGTGTAGCAAAGCCAGCAGGATTGGGTCACGTTAGGATTGGAGTGGTTGAGGGCCTTGTAAGTTTCTTTGACCAAGGCCCACAGGGGTTCCTGGGTCTCTGGTGGGTCAGTCCGGGTCAGCTGAAGGGAGGGTGTAAGGGTAGGTGAGGTCACAACACTTGTGGCGTTTGTCCCCCGTGGTGAGGGGCGGGGAGGTGCAATAACCTGGTTGGCCCCCACAGCATGGGCCTGAACAGGTTCTATTGTCTGACTAACAACCAGAATTCCCCCTGGCTTTGCTTCAAACCACTCAGCATAGAGTTGGAAGCCCCATGATAGCCCGGAGACCCAAGACCTCTCCAGTTAGCCGCTTTCTGGTTGAACATTACTTTCACCTGAGTAACTGGGCTCCAATGCTGCTTCCAACGCGGCCGACATAACCTCCAAACAGATTTTGGTAATCTTGGTCCCAGAGCCCGCGATAGGGCTGGACAAACGAGAAATTGACTAGGTCCCGGTTCCCGACCTCCCATTTCCATCTCCCATCATTGGAGGTCACACAGCTCCAGGACCAACAGAAATAATGTTGCAGCCCCCCACAAGTCTCCCAATTATGTGTCTTTAGGTGTCCAGGACATGCCCAGAATCCAAAGTTTCTGGTCTGGGCCACTGTCCAATTAGTCTGTATAAGGTCTTTGAGGTTGAAATACAGATCTGGCCATCACATATTAGGGGGGTGAATTCCGGTGGTCAAATTGAGTACCTTGTGAGTCAGTCCATTCCGGAGCATCCAAGTGATCTGAAAGGACTGGTGGGGGTTCTGGTTGGTGTGTCCCCCTTCCTGCAGGGCCCCCAGTATCCCCAGAGCAACCCAGAGCAGAGAGCCCCGCATTGTTCCAAAGTTGGGGTGAAAAGGGGTGCGGCAGATAACCAGTTTTGGGGGTCCCGTAAGGATGGAGCCGGTAACCGGGTCAGGGCATCCCAAGGGAATAGCACCCCAGGAGTAGAAAGCAGATGGCTAGGTATGTGAGGGCCAGGGACAGTCGATGAGTGGGGGACCAATCGCGGGGGGCTGCAGCCACTAATCCAATGGCAAAAAGTATGGCCAGAGCTGCAATTGTCAGCAGCCACAGCGGGTGATGCCAGGCCAGCATCGGATCGATATGGACGGTGGTCTCTCAGTCATTCAGGAATCGGCGACAGAGGGGTTCGGGTAATGGTCAGTTTGGTCGGCCCCGTGAGGGTGGAGCGGTAGGAGTGACCGGGAGGAGGGATCGGGGCCGGGGCCACCCCTGTCTCTGGGAGACCCGGGGGAGCCCATTTGAGTCGGGTCAGGTGGTACCAGGGCTCGTGTCCCAGGAGTTTGGCTGCTGTAGGAGTGGTGAGGATTACAGTATGGGGTCCCGTCCAGCGAGGCTGTAGTGGGCGGGGACTCAGGGTTTTAGCAGTACCTGATCTCCTGGTGCTAGAGGCCGGGTGGGCCCCTCATCGTCTGTCGGTTGCGGCAGGACCCGATCTGCGTGTTCCCTCAGCAAGGATCGTAGGAGGGAGAAGAGGGGGAGGTACCCTGCGAGTGGGGGAGCCTCTCCCTCTGGGAGGTGAGTCAGGAGATAGGGCCTGCCGTAGAGCAGTTCAAAAGGGGTCAAACCTGTTTTGGAGTGTGGTGTGGTGCGAATGCGAGTGAGCGCCAGAGGAAGGAGGTTGACCCAAGACAGCCGCAGTTCTGAGGCAAGCTTGGTCAGATGCGTCTTGATGATGCCGTTCACCCGCTCTACCTTGCCTGACGATCGGGGCCGATAGGGGATGTGGAGATGCCAGCCGCTACCCAGGGCCGCAGCCACCTGCTGAGAGATCTGCGAGATAAATGCCGGCCCATTGTCAGACTGGAGAGAGTTTGGCAACCCAAATCTGGGAACGAGATGGGCCGTCAAGACCTCCGCCACCACCGCTGCCGTCTCCCGGGCGGTGGGGAAGGCCTCGACCCATCCTGAGAAGGTGTCCACCAAAACCAGCAGATAGCGGTAGGTTCGATGTCTGGGCATGTGGGTGAAGTCTATCTGCCAATCCTGCCCGGGCATATGTCCCCTCAACTGGTGAGTCTCCTGTGGGGGTCGGAGTCCTCCCTGAGGAGAGGTGGAGGCGCATGTTAGGCAGGATCGGTGGACGGCATATATGGTCCATCTGAGATGTAGGGGAGAAAAGACAGGGCTGAGAAAGGAAAAGAGAGCTCTTGGTCCGATGTGGAGGGTATTGTGGATTTGGGATATTATGGCCTTAGCCTGGCGCTCAGGAAGCACCGGTTTATTATGGAGTAGTGTCCATCCTGACGGGTGCCTCCGAGCCCCCTCTTTCGCCAGCAAGGCTCTGGCTTCCTCGCTGGAATAATCTGGGTTGAGGGTGGATCTCAAAGTCAGCAGGGGCTCAGGGGCTTGTTGTAAGGTAATTTGTCGAGCCACTTGATCTGCCATATTGTTACCCAGAGCGACAGTGTCATGGGTATTCTGGTGTCCCTTGCAGTGTATGATAGCGACCTCTTTGGGCAGGGATAAGGCATCCATCAGTCGAGTAATGTGGGGGGCATTGCAAATGGGGGATCCTTTAGTGGTCAGGAAGCCCCGTTCTTTCCAGATTGCCGCGTGAGAATGGGCAATCAAGAAGGCATATTTGGAGTCTGTGTAAATGTTGGCCCTTTTTCCTTCTTCTAGGTGTAAGGCTCTAGTTAGGGTTGTTAGTTCAGCCTTCTGAGAAGTCCCGGGTGGCAAGGGCTGAGCCTGTAGGACTTCCCAGGTGGTTACCACAGCATAGGCCGCCCTTTGGTTTCCTTTGGGGTCTCGTTTTGAGCTCCCATCGATGAACAAAGTTAGCTCTGGATTTGGTAGAGGTTTGGAGAACAGGTTGTGGGGTGGTTGCATGAGGGACTCAAGGACCTCCGAGCATGAGTGGGTTAGGGGTTCTGAGGAGAGAGGGAGTGAGGGTAGCGAGGAAAGTGGGTTTAATTGTGGGGAGCGGCCCACGGAAACCTGAGGATTGTCCAGGAATACCAGGTGAAATTGTTGGAGCCTGGACTCGCTGAGTTCAGAAAGAAATCTAGAGGCTAAAAGGTCACCAAGATGGTGAGGCGAGAAGATGGTCAGGGGTTGGCCATGAATCAGCTTTTTTGCATCGGCGTACAACATTGTCGCTGCCGCTAGTGCCCGCAGGCAGGGGAACCATCCCCTGGCTGTGGGGTCAAGTTGCTTGGATATGTAAGCAATAGGCAGCAATTCGGGGCCAATCGGTTGCACCAAGGCTCCAAAGGCTATCCCTCCCTTTTCATCAGAGTATAGATGGTGTGGATAGTTGGGATTTGGGAGAAAGAGAGGGGGTGCAGCCAATAGGGTTGAGCGTAAGGCATGGAAGGCCTGAGTCACTTCAGTGGGGGAAGACAGCGGCCCTGTGGGAGTCCCTTTAGCTGCTGCATATAGAGGTTTGGCCAGGGTAGCATAATTTGGGACCCAGTGTCGGAAGAATCCCGTCAGGCCTAAGAAGGACAATATCTGGTCTCCGTCGGCTGGAGGGCAGATGGACCTGAGGAGGCTACACCGGTCTGCTTCAGGGCTTTAGAGGTCGGAGTGATTTGGAGACCCAGATAGACAACAGAAGTCCGAGTCAGTTGGGCTTTGGATTGTGAGGCTCTGTAACCCTGGGAACCGAGGAAATTGAGGAGGGTTGCAGTATGTCGTCGGGAGGTCTCTTCTGAGGGGCTGCAAAGGAGCAAGTCGTCTACGTATTAGAGGAGGGTGCTAGGGCGAAGCGGGCACCTGGCCAGGTCCCGGGACAGAGCTTGCCTGAAGTAGTGGGGACTGTCTCTGAACCCCTGAGGGAGTACGGTCCATGTGAGTTGTGTGGTCAGCTGGGTGTCGGGGTCAGTCCAGGTGAAAGCAAAGAGGAATTGGCAGTCAGGTGGAGTGGGATGGTAAAAAAGGCATCCTTGAGGTCAATAACGGTGAAATGAGAGGTCTGAGGAGGTGTGGAAGAAAGGAGGGTGTAGGGGTTAGGGACAAGTGGATGGGCAGGGATTACTGCCACGTTGATCAGGCGGAGATCCTGCACTAGCCGGTAGTCTCCTGAAGCCTTCCGAACAGGGAGGATGGGCGTGCTACAGGGGGAGGTCGTGGGGATCAGGAGACCCTGTCCCATGAGACGGTCAATGATGGGCTTTAGCCCCCTGAGGTTGCGAGTAGACAAAGGAAACTGGGACCGGGCTGGGAAACAGGTGGGGTCCCTTAGCCGGATGAGGACTGGAGGGTGGTGCCGAGCCACCACCGGAACTCGGGTGTCCCAGACCTTAGGATTAACAGAAGAGGTTGGAGGGTCAACAAGTAGCATTAAGAAGGCCCTTGACGTGGGAGCCGATCCTGGAGCTAGCTGAAGAGTAGCCTTCAGCTTAGCAAGTATATCTCTTCCCAAGAGAGGAGTAGGGCAGGAGGGGATGACCAGAAAGGAGTGGGTAAATAGACAAGAATCTAATTGACAGGATAGTAGCTGGGTTTGGAGTGGACACGAGGGTTGGCTGTCAGTGCCCATAACCGAAACCTGGGAAGGACGTAAAGTGCCTCCGAAAGAGGGAAGGACCGAATAGGTAGCCCCCGTATCAACCAGAAAATTGATGGACTTACCCGCTACCTGGAGCGTTACCCTGGGCTCGGCTTGGGTTATTGGGGTCCCCGAGTCTGGGCGGCGTCAGTCACCATCGAAGTTCAGCAGCTCCAAAGCCGAAGGAGGGCAGGAGGTCTCCCTGGGGCGCTCTGGTCCCCGGCCCCTAGAGGTCGAGGCCCGAGAGTCCTGGGGACAGTCACTAGCCCAGTGTCCTTGTCGTTTGCACAACGGGCACGGCTTGGAAGGAGGCCGCGGATTGGGGTACATCTTGGCTCAGTGCCCTTCTTGGCTGCACTTGAAGCAGGCCCCCGGAGGGGGGTTTTGGGGCCCCGAGCTCGCCACCGGCCGCAGGGCCACTACCAAGGCCTGGGTTTGCTGGTTTAGGAGGCTTGCCTGAAATTCGGCCTTTTGCTTGAGCCTTGCCTTCCGGCTGGCCTCAGCAGTTTCCTCGCGGGCATGGTAGACCTTCAAAGCCATTTTTACCAGGTCTCGGATAGGGGTCTGAGGGCCGTCCTCGGCCTTGGCCAACTTTTTTTCGGATATCGGGGGCAGACTGGGAGATAAAATGATCGGCCAAGGTGGCCGCCCCGATAGGGGACTCCAGGGACAGCCTGGTGTATTGGACGAGGGCCTCGGTCAGCCGATTAAGGAACATGGCTGGGTTTTCGTCGGGCCCCTGGATCACCTCATCCAGTTTGAGGAGGTTTACAACCTTATGAGAGGACGTTTCCATCCCATCGAGGATACACTCTATCATATAGCGTACTCGCAGCTGGCCGCCACCCCCTTCCTGGTAGTTCCAACCAGGGTCAGTGTCAGGAACCGCCTGGGCCCCCGGGGGGCGCTCGGGGGAGGGGTTGGCATAGTGCCGCTGGTCGGCCTGAGCCTTGGCTGCCGTCCAGATGGCCTGCCTCTCTTCGGGGGTGGTGGTAGACCCCAGGATGACATATATGTCCTGCCATGTCAAGGCGTAGGCACGGGTCAGACCAGTAAACTGCTTAATGTACTGAGTGGGGTTGGAGGAAAAGGAACCCAGTTTGGCCTCAGTCTGTGCTAAGTCTTGGAGGGAGAAGGGGACATGGACTTGGGCTAGACCCTCAACTCCGGCTACTTGTTGGAGAGGGAGTAGCGGGGCTGGGGGAGGGGGAAGGGAGGCTCCCAGAGGGTTGCTGTGGGAGCGAGTGTGGGAGCTAACCGGAGAAGGGGAGGGAGTGACGGGCGGGAGAGGAGGATACAAGATAGGGCTAAGGGCTGGAGGATCCGGGACCGGCGGTGGAGTCTCGGGGGCTGGAGCGGAGGTAGAAGGGACCGGAGTGGAGGGGGTGGCGGCCGTGGGAGAGGTATAGGGAGGAGGGGCCACCAAATCCTCCGGGGGAACAGAGAAAGCAGAGGGCTCAGAGACGGGAGGAGCTGGTTTGGCCCGGGAGGGTGGAATCGGGGGAGCCATGATAAGCAGGATTTGGCGGGGAGTGCACGTGGTGCACAGGGTGGGGCGAGAGCGCAATGCCCAAAAGGCCTGAACATAGGGGACCTCAGACCATTTTCCCGTTCTCCGGCAGCAGTTATCCAAATCACGGAGGACGTCAAAGTCAAATGTCCCTGTGGCTGGCCACTGTGAGCCATTATCTAGAGACCAGGCTTGTGAACACAGAAAAGTGAGCTGCTTGGAGCGGATATATCCCTTTAGTCTTAGGGTCCGCAGGTTAGCCAGCAGGCACTCTAAGGGGGTGGGATATTGGGGATCGGGTTTGGAGGCCGTCAATCCCATGGCGACCACAGAGCGTGGAGGCAACCCCTGCTACCCGAACATCTTCAGACGTGCCAAGGGAAGCCGGAGGTCCGTGCAGCCATTCGGAACGTCTTCCTCCCGAACTGGGGACTGGGAAGGCCGAAGCCAGAGGTCTACACAGCCGTTCGGGATGTCTCCCTCCCGAGCTGGTGACCGGGGAAGGCTGAAGCCGGAGGTCTGTGCAGCCGCTGGGGACGTCTCCCCCACGAGCTGGTGACCGGGAGGGTCCAGTAAGTGCGCACCCATTATTGGGCCCTAGGAGGTGGTCGCCAGGGAGGGCAGGCCCCAAAGCCGAAGGGACTTACCCCGTATCCTGCCGTCCGGGGGGTTGGTCAGCCGCCTCGGTCCGGGGCTACCGTGGCGGTGGAGCTTGAGGGGGCCTCAACGGCGAGTGCTGGGGGCCCTCACCTCGAGCCCCACGTTGGGCGCCAGATTTAGGAAACGCCACGGGAAGAAAGAACCACCCCTATGGACCATTGATCAGGGCCTTTTATTGGGCGGTCGCTCTCAGGCAGAACTCCTGGGGGCGGGTGAGCAAGGAAGCGAGGGGGGTCTGCTAAGCAAAGGGAATCTGCGAGGTATGAGGGGTGGGGAAGGGTTTTATAGCCTGGGCCAGGCTCCCATATAAGGAAGAAAATGCGGGCTCAGCGGTGATTGGTGTCCAAGGGCTCCGTGTTGGCTCCTGATTGGACGGCTTGGTTGTCGGCCTGCCTCCGGGGCTTGTCTGTGGCTCTCTGCCGGGACATGTCCCAACATGCCCGGGCATGTCCAGGCATGCCTCAAGACGCCCGACCTTGCCCTGACCTTTCAGTAATTACATGTGTGGCCTTTCTGCTGTGGTCATTTAATGTTATCTCTTTAGCATAATCTGTCTAGGTTCCCATAATGAGCTATCTGTTGTCATAGAATATAAAGTATGTCCCTGACCAGGGATTTAACCGAGACCTGGCAGTGAGTGCACCAAGTCCTAACCACTGGACCTCCAGGGAATTCCCCTTTTCCTAGTGTTCTCACAGCAATCGGGACGTCCTTGCTTACAGAAGCTGAAAGCACACAGAGGTGGTGTTGCTCTGTCCAGCCGTGCCTATAAAATTGTGGTGGTGTGTGCACCCCATATCCTTGATCTCCTCACCTGAACTCTCTCTGACGGAGTCAGCAGTCTAAGGACCAAGGAAGAAGGAAATTAACAATCCTGAGAGTCAATGGCAGCAAAGCATAAAGACCCGGAGGCACTCTTTCATCTTTATTTTTTTCTCACTGAAATGCTAATTTCATTTCTTCTGTGTTGGGTTACTAACGGGCCCTGTTTATTGTATTTCTTTCAGTTGACAAAGGAAAACCCAAGACCACAGAACCTACCAGTTGTGAACCAACGCTGTTTGAGGGAGCCTTTCTCCAGGAACTGACACAGAGAGGCCCAGGGGACTCCCAGTTGGGACAAACCAAGGATCGGGATGGGCCGCTGGAAATGCAGGAAGACCACTTTGTACCAGGGATCAACCCCCAGAGGGAGAAGCTTCATGAAAAAATAAGTCCTGAACATGGCAGCTTAAAGACAGCTGGTAGTGTGTGTTCAAGGGTCGAAGAGGAGCCAGTCCCTCTAGGGAGTGCTGTCCATGACCTCGACTCCTGTGGATCAGGTAAATATCCTGTGATTCAGGAAGAGGAAAGTCTCTTCAAATGCAACGAGTGTGGGAAAGTTTTTAACAAGAAACACCTTCTTGCTGGACATGAAAAGATTCACTCTGGAGTGAAGCCCTATGAATGCACTGAGTGTGGGAAAACCTTCATTAAGAGCACACACCTTCTGCAGCACCATATGATCCACACTGGGGAGAGACCCTACGAGTGCATGGAGTGCGGCAAGGCCTTCAACCGCAAGTCCTACCTGACACAGCACCAGCGGATCCACAGTGGGGAGAAGCCCTACAAGTGCAGTGAGTGTGGAAAGGCCTTCACCCACCGCTCCAATTTTGTCTTACATAAGAGGAGACACACTGGGGAAAAATCCTTTGTGTGCAAAGAATGTGGGCAGGTCTTCCGACACAGGCCCGGATTCCTTCGCCATCACATCATCCACAGTGGTGAGAATCCATATGAGTGCTTCGAGTGTGGCAAGGTCTTCAAACACAAGTCCTACCTCATGTGGCACCAGCAGACCCACACTGGGGAGAAGCCCTACGAGTGCAGTGAATGTGGGAAAGCCTTCTGTGAGAGTGCAGCCCTCATTCACCACTACGTCATCCACACTGGGGAGAAGCCCTTCGAGTGCCTCGAGTGCGGGAAGGCCTTCAACCACAGGTCATACCTCAAGAGGCACCAGCGGATCCACACTGGGGAGAAGCCTTTTGTGTGCACTGAGTGTGGAAGGGCCTTCACCCACTGCTCTACTTTCATCTTGCATAAAAGGGCACACACTGGCGAGAAACCTTTTGAGTGCAAAGAATGTGGAAAAGCCTTTAGCACTAGGAAAGACCTCATTCGGCACTTCAGCATCCACACTGGAGAGAAGCCTTATGAGTGCACGGAATGTGGGAAGGCCTTCAACCGCAGGTCTGGCCTCACCAGACACCAGCGGATTCACAGTGGAGAGAAGCCCTATGAATGCATGGAGTGTGGGAAAACCTTCTGCTGGAGCACAAACCTCATTCGACACGCCATCATCCACACTGGAGAGAAGCCCTACAAGTGCAGTGAGTGTGGCAAGGCCTTCAGTCGCAGCTCGTCCCTCACTCAGCACCAGAGGGTTCATACTGGGAGGAACTCTGTCAGTGTGACAAATGTGGGAAGACCCTTCACAAGTGGGCAGACCTCTGTCACCCTCCGAGAACTCCTACTGGGGAAAGACTTTCTGAATGTAAACCCAGAGGAAAATCTTTTGCAAGAGAAAGTATCTACTGTGACATCTGATCGTACATACCAAAGAGAAACCCCTCAAGTATCTTCGCTTTGAGAAAACCTGTCAGATCATCCATAGTTGTGTCAAGATCTGTTTTAGAAATTGACCCAGCGTGGAGCCTTTTTCTGCATCTGAGAATTCATCCTTAAGGGAGAGACCAGTGTTTACTGTGCACTAAGGAAAACTTTAGCTGTGTTTTTCTCCTTGGTTTACACTGTAGTGTTATCTCAGGAATTTTTATAAAAAGAAGATGGAAACTTAGATAAGCAGATGAAATACAAACACAGTTCCTTTGAGACTTCTCTGCAAGCTTATGGCACTTTGTCATGGGTTCCTTAGTTTACTTGGGGTGAGTGGAATGTTATTTCACTGGCAGAGGGCCTTGACCCTTCGTGGGTCTTGTATATACATTCATTGTTATCCAGTGTCGGGAGAGTTAAGACAGTTGAGGGCAGGTATTTAAGTAGATAAAAATACACACATGATATATGGGCACATTTTATTGCACCAGTCAAGACCTTCAGGCTTTAGTTTTTTTTAAAAAAACAAACTGTTCCTTTGGTGGCTTTAAACACCAAACATCCAGACCTTTTTATTGATTCAGTCTGTTTACTTAATTTTAGCTCTACCATAAATCTTAAAATTGGATGAATGAATCGTCTCGATTATTATTTAAATTGATTTAGCTTTCCTAGTTCCTTGGACTTCCCATGTAAATCTTAGCATGCAAAAAAATATTGCTTCAGCGTTTATAGAGATTGATTCAAACCTATAGGGCAATTTGTTCAGAAGTGACACTATGAACACAGTACATGATATGACACGTCATTAGCGTTCTTGGTATTTCATTACCATTTTGTAATTTTCAATAATGTGGAGTTGCTCAGTCGTGTCCGACTCTGCAACCCTGCAGACTGTAGCCCACCAAGCTCCTCTGTCCATGGGGTTCTCCAGGCAAGAGTACTGGAGTGGGTTGCCATTTCCTTCTCCAGGGGATCTTCCCAACCCAGGGATCGAACCCGGGTCTCCCGCATTATAGACAGATGCTTTACCATCTGAGCCACCAGGGAGGTCCTACTGCTGCTGCTGAGTGGCTTCAATCATGTCCGACTCTGTGCGACCCCAGAGACGGCAGCCCACCAGGCTCCCCGGTCCCTGGGATTCTCCAGACAAGAACACTGGAGTGGGTTGCCATTTCCTTCTCCAGTGCATGAAAGGGAAAAGAGAAGGGGAAGTCGCTCAGTTGTGTCCAACTCTTTGTGACCCCATGGACTGCAGCCCACCAGGCTCCTCCACCCATGGGATTTCCCAGGCAAGAGTACTGGAGTGGGGTGCCGTGAAGGGAAGTCCTAATTTTCAATAATACAGGCCCTATAAACTCTTAAAAGTGATTTATAAATGCATTGGTGTTTTTTTTGTCCTTGTGTCTTGTAGGATATTAGTTCCCCAACCAGGGATCAAATCCAGGCCAGCTCAGAGTCCTAACCACTGGGGTGGTGGACTGCCAGGGAATTCTCTGGTGATACTGATTTTTAAACTTCATTTCCTTTAGTAGTATATAGAAAGATCATTGTTCTGGGGGTTGTATTTTGGTATCTTGTAGCCTTGGCTGAACTCACTTATTTCTAGTCGTTTCTTTAGATAGAATCCTTGGTATTTTGTGCACAGAAATGTCAGCTGCAAATACTTTTTTTTCTTCCTATCTGTATTCTTTTCATCTCCTTTTCTTAATGCACTTGCTAGGACTTCCAGTATGATGTTGAGTAGGAGTAGTAAGAGAGGATATCCTTGATTGGTTTCTGATATTAGGGGGAAAACATTCAGTTCTCTCATCAAGTACAGTGTTACAAGTTTGTTTTTTTTTTCCCATAGACTTTTCCTGTCAAGTCTGGAAAGTTTCCCTCAGTTCATAATTTGGTGAGATTTTTGTTATGCTTGAGTGTTGGGTTTTGTTGGATGCTTTTCCTCTTATCAGTTGATGTGATCGTCTGATTTTTCTTTGACACCTGATCGATATGATGTATTACGTTGAGTTGTGCATATTGAACCAGCCTTGCATCTTTGGAGTAAACCCCACTTGGTCATGGAGCATACATTTTAGAATATAAAAGCACTCAGTCTGATTGTATTTTTTGAGGAAGTTTTCCTCTAATCTCTTGATTGATGGTGCATGGTTGCCATACTTTGTTTTTAGCTACTATCATTGTCTGATTTTGGTGTCAAGGTGATAGTGGCCTCTCAAGTTCTGTTCTTTAGGAAGACAGTGTGTAATTTTTTTAAATTGTTGTTTTAATGTTTTATAATAGTCCAATGAACCATATGGGCCTGGAGATTTTCTGAATGCTAGTTGATAAATATGGAACTATTCATAGTGTCTTCATATTGGATAAATTGGATAGCTGGTCCTCTTCAAAGAAATGTTTCATTTCATCTCAATTTTAGACTTGTTGGAAGTATTCCCCCCCTTTTTTTTTAACAGCAGCAAGGTATGTACTTATATTCCATTTTATTCCTGATTTTGCAAATAGTCATCTCCTGTTAATCGTCAGTCGTCTTAGACATTTACCAATCTTACTGATCATTTGAAGAACCAGCACTTAATTATTTTTTTTTCTGTTCCTCTCTGTTTTTGCCTCCACTGATTTCCATCCCAGTCTTTATGATAGCCTATCTTGTGCTTTGCTCTGGTTGTATTTTGCACGTTTTCATTTTTGAGGGATGCTGAGATTATTGATCTGACACTTTTTGTTTTCTTATGAAGCATTAAGTATTATAAAGTTCTGCCACAGCACTGTTCAAGTTTTATCCCACAAGTTTTTATTACAGTTTATTCAGTTCTGAATACCCCTTGATTCCTTTAGAGACGTCTTCTGTCACCTGTGGATTATTTAGAAGTTTTTTTTATTTCATTGTCTACTGTTTAAACCATTTTCTGGTATAATTTTGTTATTGATTTCTTGTTTGTTTCACTTTTGGTTTAAATTTGTTGAAGTTTGTTTATTGCCCTTGGGTGTGGTATATTTTGTTGAATGTAAGACTTCTTGAAAAGAATGTGTGTTCTGCTGTCATTGGGTGGAGTTTATAAATGTCTGCACAGTTTTCTTTGTTGGGGGTGTTTTTCAGATTCTCTATATCCTTGCCTACTTGCTGTGTAGTATTGTCAGTTGCAGAGAGGAGTGAAGAAGTCTTGAAGTATAATTAAGAAATTGTAGTGTGTGCAGTTTGTATTTTTTAATTTCTTATAACAGCAATAGTTGGGGTCATACTTTTTTAATCCATCTTGTCACTTTTAATCCATAAATTTAGATCATCTAAATTTAAAATAGTTGATGATACCTTAGCGCTTAAGTGTACCATTTTAATTGTTTGTTGTTGTTGTATTCCCTTTATAGTGTTACTCTTGTTTTCCAGTTCTTGTTATTTAGCTTTCCTGTCCTTCCTGTGGGTTACTTTAATGTTTTTTAGAATTCTACTTGATATCTCTGTAATGCTTTTGAGTATATATTTTAATTTTTTTAATTGTATGTAG
This sequence comes from Ovis canadensis, assembly GCF_042477335.2. Lineage (NCBI taxonomy): Eukaryota > Metazoa > Chordata > Mammalia > Artiodactyla > Bovidae > Ovis > Ovis canadensis. The sequence continues at coordinate 78,780,203 of NC_091258.1, forward strand.
TGTATTACATATACATAACCTAATCACAGACTGTTACCAGTATTTCAGCACTTTGACATAGAGAAACCCTGATTTCATTAGGGCTCTTTTACGTTCCTTGTTCTTAATATAGTTGTTCGACACAGTTTCTCATTGTATACTGAGCACCATGTTGGATATTGTAATTTTTGCCTCAACTGTCTTAAGTTTTTTTTTTTAAAAAAAAAACAAAGTTCTTGAGAAGTGAAGTCTGTGTATCTCTGGTTTTGAAAGGTTGTTGCTGAATGAAAAGATGCTGGGATTCTTGGCCTCCGGAGGAGCAGAATTCAATCTGGGGCCAGAGATGAGGCTTGATCGCTCAGAGCTTTTGTGTAATAAAGTTTTATTAAAGCATAAAGGAGATAGAGAAAGCTTCGGACATAGGCATCAGAAGGGGGCAGAATGAGTACCCCCCTGCCTGTCTTCAGCTGGATGTTATATAGTCACTAGCAGTCTGTTCATGAAAGAAAGGAATGCCTTAAAACTCAGAATAGCACCAGGCCCCCCACCCATAAGATGCATTTTGGGATAATCTTGGCACCAGATGATTCATCCCGGGCCGTAAATGATTGACTTGAATCTTGTAGGAGGGCAGATCACCATACAAATAGTTCCGTTTACATAGGTTAGGGGAACAATATCTGAGTATTAACATACTGGTTTGTCAAGTAGGTTCTGAGCCATTAGGTGGAACCGACTTGAAGACAGAGTTTGGGGTAAATGCATAGTACATTAATGTAGCTTAAGACAAACATTTCCATAAGAAAAATGCATTGGTTAACTCAAGGTTTGGGAATAGTTAACTTCAGGTGAAACCAGGTGTCGTCATGGCAACACAGTATTTTAAGAGAAACCTTTTAAATTTGTATAGAGAAGGGAAAAAATTCCGCTAGTTGTTTCCTCTTGCTGCTTAAGAGAGAAAAATGTCTGACATTTGCAGCCTATTTTCTCTGTTTGGAGACCCCTGGCCTTCCTGCCTGTTACCCTCTCAGTTTTACATTTCATTGTTCTTTCTCCATTCTTGAAGTCCCAAGTCTTCTATTAACATTTCCCGTCTGTTTGGCAAGTTGCCTATATCTGTTCTTTCTAAAGTATGTCTGCTGTTAATGAATGTTTTTTTCTTCTTCATTTATGTCTTTACCCCTTCATTCTTGAAAGATATTTTCATGGGACATACGATGTGCGATCCACAGTTCTTTTAGGACAAAAGAAAACATATCTGTTTTTCCACGTTCCATCTTCTGTGCACCATGGTTTCCTATGAGAACTACCTATCACCCGTTACTTCTCTGTCTGTAAAGCATCTTTTCTGTCACATGCTTTCTAAGTGTTTTTCATTGTGGTCATAAGTTTATGATGTATCCTGGCATAGAACTTTTAGGGTCTCTCCTGTTTGGTGTTTGTTCAGCTTTTTGAATCATGTGGTGTATGCCCTTGCCAAATTCGGACATTTTTAATTATTATTCAAATATTTTTTCAACCTCACATTTTTTCTTCTCTTAAGGAGTCCAGTAACGAGTGATAATTCTCAGGTTTTGTACCATAGGACCCTCAGTTCCCATCTTTTTGTTTTCCCCAGTTTGTATCTGTTGCTCATATTGATTAATTCCGATTGATTGTTCTTTGAGCTCACTGATGCCGTTCTCTCATATAATCTACTATTGAGCTCACCCAGTGAGTTTTCATATTGTTTTTTAAATTTTTCAGTTGTTTGATTTCCATTGGGTTATTTTATATGTATTGTATATTTTTGCCTAGTTTATAATGCCAAAGAAGGACTCCGAGAAAACAGGCAAAACTGTAGTCCAAAGTCATGATTCTCTGGTGTTTTTATCTTTGTATTGGGATAGAAATCCTAAATTAACTAGAGGAATGAAAGGCCTTACATCCACAGGTATCTCTGAGAACAGATTTTACAACTAAGGGTGACCTCCAGGTTATTCAGAGTTGTGTTCTCCAGGGGAGGCGTGTGTGTAGAATTTCCTGGTTCTCTAAGGCTTGTTACAGCCGCAGAGGAGGGTCACTCCCCCTTTGGGATCACTCCTCTGCCTTGTGACTGAGTGTGTCCCCCACCTCCACCCCCAGCCTGCTCAGGATCCCTGGGTGCTGCACCGCCTTCTGTACTTCGTGGTCTTTAACTTCGCCCTCTTAATGCCCTTCTAGCCTCATCATCTGTACAGTGAGCACCATATAGGATGTTGTCATTTTTGCCTCAACTGTCAAATGTGTTCAGTCTCTAGTCTCACTCCTGGGCGCTTTCTGCCCCACGTGCCCTTCTTTCTCTTACAAACACCCAGTGGAACTATTCTGTCCACTGTCTGTCCTCACGTCCCTGTGGTATGCTCCAGTGACAACTAAAGAGTGACCTCCGCCACGGTCACCTGGCTTGCGCAGTCCCATTTGTACAAAGTTCCCATTTGTACCCCTCTGTGCCCACCTCATTATTGGACCCTTGTGCTGCCCACCCCTCTTTCTCGAGTCCTTGGCTGGCTTCTGAGCATTTCTGCTCTTTTCCTTAATAGGGTCTGTGTTTTCCATCTATTAAATAGTTCCACTTCCCAGGATCCATGTGTGGCCTTTGTTTTCTCACTTGTGATGTGTTCCATGAGTGAGTTAATTCCCTGTCAAGGCATTTTATCCACAGTGGTCTACAGAGTTCCCCCAGTCTGTGTCTCCAGGTTCAATGTTTCTCACCGGCCATCCTTCCACACCCACTGTTTATATATACTGTGTGCCTCTGTCATGTGACCATGGCCTGGAGATAAACCTGTCATGAGAACAGCAGGCAAACATTGTTTTATACGTATGAACTCTTAACCTTTGCAGTGACTGTATGGTGGATAGTGTCCCCATTTTACAGATAGGAAAGTAAAGGCATAGACAAGTTGAGGAATTTGTCCAGGGTTTCATCATTAGAAAGTGTAGGAACTGGGATTGGAGTTAGCTGCCTGCAGAATCCATGCCCTTGACACTTAACCTCTGTCGCCTTTCATAGGTTGGGTGAGTGCACCACTGCGGAGCAGACCAAACCTTGGTCATTTGCAAATTACTTTTCTCACTTGACATTGATGCTGACCATCCCTCTAGGGTGAGTGAGATACACTGAACTCCCTCTAATGGCTGCATAACATGTTTTAACTGTAGAAGATACAGTTGATTTGCGGTGGCAGGAAGATTGTAAAGGGCTGAGGTTTTCAGCGTCCATATTCCCTGTGAATCCCACTGCCATCTGCCTTGTTGCCCAGGCCAGACGGACACCTTGCAGCCATTTTTTCATCCCACATCTAACCACTGTCCCGTTCTGTTTTTTTCCCCCTAGTAGACACCCAACAGATGTGTGTTTTAGTGAATGGCTATACACAGCAGGGAATGTTTATCATAATGCTTGGCTTCCTCACAGTGTTTACACAAAGCTGTGTGTATAGTTGCCACCATATAGAACATATGTTGACCTTGAAGAAAAGCTCCAGAAGCTTTTATGGCCAGATGGAAATCAAGATGAATGATTGTATCGTGTGATCAAGACCACACTTGGTTGAGCAATTTGCTAGGAAGACTCACAGGACTCATGTTTTGTTACCGCTCAACAGCTATGCTTATTCCACCAAAACGATGAAAGCAAACTCAGCCAAGAGCAAATGCACAGGGACCGGGACAATCTGCAGTTGTCCTGGCTTGGGGGAGTCACATGAGGTGTGCTCAATTTTAAGCTTTTTCAAGGAGGGACAGCCGTCGGGTGAAATGTCACATGAGGAAGCTAGCTCGAGACTCGGTTTCCTGGGGGCTTAACCAATATACTGAAGTCTAGACCTCCAGAAGGACAGCAGATCTTTGGCATAAACCACACCAGTACACAGCTTGAGCACACTGAGCCACCCATTTGTGGGAAATCCTCCAAAATCTAAGGTCTCAAACCACAGCCCAGGGTAAACCTGCTAGCTCAAGAGAATATCGGTCTTGGGCCTGCTCTGTTAGGTCATCATAGCAACTTACATGGAACTAAGATGCTGATTAATAAATTCGGACTTCTGTAATGGTAAGCACAGTTCCCTAAAAGAGTCATAATTTTGAAGCAAAGTCACTATAACCAAAAAAATTTTTTAAGATATCACTAAGCCAAAGTAGCTTAGTGATATCTTAACAAACTAGCCAGATTTTATTTAGTGATGACAACATACAGAGGAAGTCTGGTGACAAGGACCTTGGCTCTTTCTGATAACTGATACACGTGTGTGTGTGTATACACCACTTGAGGCCATATATATGTACATAGATGTGTAGACACCCAGTACATGTGTATCTTTATAGGTGAATGGCTTCAAGTGGTCTGATGAGCAATATACCAGCTGTTTCCCTTTATAAAGATGTAAGTGCCAGATCAGGGCTGTGTTTCTGAGGCACATGAGTCAGCAGTTGCTCATCTCTTCCTGCTGTTGATACTCTGCCTCTGTCTTCAGCAAAGAGAAATAAGGAATGTTTGCGTCATCCCGCGCACCTCATTTGAAACTGGACTACCTTGTGTCAGGCTGGGTCACCTTCACCATCTGGGGGTTTCACCTGGGGCGAGGGGGGGCAGGTGGTTCCTGCAGGGACAGCTTCGCTAAAGAGGTGCTGGAGACGGGCAGGAACCTGGTCTCCGGGGGCATCTCCGCTCCCCGGGCGCTCGGGCTCTGACCCGCAGACCGCCTTTCTCTCTCAGTCCTGGGATGCCCGGCAGCCTCTGGGATGTTCAGTGATGTCATGCTTGAGGTTTGAGGGCTGAAGACTTGTCATCTCTGCTCACGGGTGTGTTACGGAAGTAAAGTATAAACAGGCAACCTAGCAGGCCTCCCTCAGAGCCGTGTCAGGGCCATGGGCCCTCCTGTCATACTTCTGACCTCTGGCTTACCTGCTGGGAGACTTTAAAACCTTTCTGGCACTCTCCTCCTCCCCCTTATTTTGGATACTTAACGTTGAAGCATGTGTTTTTATTCTGAAGTTCTAGGATTTGGGACCCCGCTGATCCTGTGGAGACTGCTCCTAGAGCTAGCTAATCTCTCCGGATAATTTTCCCTGTGGCCTGTGCCCTCTGTAGACAAACCAGCCCTTCCAGAGCCAGAGCCCTGAACGACTGCCTTTATCATGTTCGCATGCTTCAAGACCCTTCCCCAGATAACCAGGCAGTTGAGGGCAGCCCTTGCCCCTTGAGCTGTGCCGGCATGAACCAAACTAGCAAATCCTGAACCTTTGGCTTGCCTGCGCCACCAGGCCCATGCCCCGCGGTGAAGATCACTATCTGCAGTCTCTCTACCCTCCCCTCCACCTCTTTGCCTCTGACTGTCCTCGGGGGTTGCCCTATGTGGCCCCGTGGAGCACAGCAGGCCCTTGTCTTAACTGGAGCCCTAAGTAACTCTTCAAAGGCCTCGTATCAGGATAGCAAATCCTACCCTTTAAAACAATGCCTGAAAGTGTTCATGAGATGATAAATACTAAGAATTTAATGGCAGATCAGCCACTTCGAGAAGTGAGGGTGCCAGTGCACCCAGCCACATGCGATCTTTGAGTTGGACAGGTGTGGAGAGCCACGGACGAGAGCGCCAGCCAGGGGCTGTCCAGGTGAGCAAGTAGAAAGCAGGTATCCAGGGGGCCGAGAGGTCCCTTAGTAAGGTCACACTCAGTCTCCCCTGGTGTCTGTATTTTAGGAAGATGGTGTCAGATGCCCGCACAGCCCCACACGTCAGACGGTGACAAAGCGCGACTAACGGGGCCACAAACTCCTTAATGACAACTTAGTCTCCGTGTATCGTCTCCCAGGTTTCTGGGATGTGAAGGAAGAAGCGCCTCTCGTGTGCCGAGTGCCAGGTCCTGCTACGTCATTTGTTCTCTCGGCCATCTCCCAGCTGACGGGCACCATCATCACTCTCCTCCCTCCTCCCTCACGGCCTCTGTAGGTCCATGAGCAGCAGCTCTCACTCTTGCTTGTTCCAGCGTCATCTCGTGTGCTTGCTGTCAGGATAAGTCACACACGTTTGAAGTGCCTTGCTTGCACCTAGGCAGTCACCACCGTTTTCCCCGCCGCCGAGTGTGCCCATTGTTTGTCTTGCCTGTGACCTCCCCTGCCTAAAGCCTGTTTTCCATCTGCTCTGTCCCTCACCCTTTCTGACTTGTCCTTATCCACTGCCCTGAGCGTCCGGCGCCACCGTCTTCGCCACGTCTCACTTATTCACCTCTTTATTCCTCCCTCTTCCTTAGAGGAGTGCCCTAGGGATGCTCTTCGTTTCCTTGTGATAATTGCACTTCACCGTTACCTCATCCTGTCTTTTTCCTCCATTTCCCAAACCTCCCTGCCTTGTGAACCTCCTTCCTAGAGTCCTGCCGTCTTCATCACCCTGGCCAAGATCAGCAGTGACTCCCGTATTTATATAACATAAGCCCTGGTCTTGAGACTGAAAATCATCTCACAGACCATTCTTGAAAGACACTCTTTTTCTTTAGTTCCTTATCATCACTCTCCTGGCTTTCTCCCTCCTTTCTGTTTTCCTTCCATGCTGACTCATCCACTTCTAGCCACCCATGCAGTTTTGAGATTCCTAAACACTTTTCACAGTCCCTTTTCTTTCTCTGTGGTCTCTCCCTAGGCTTCATCCGCATCCTTCATCTGGCTTCGCTCATCTTCATTGTCGTCGTTTAGTGACTCAGCCTTGTCCAAGTCATTGTGACCCCATGGGCTGCAGCACGCCAGGCTTCCCTGTCCTTCACCGTCCCCCAGGAACCTGCTCAAACTCATGCCCATCGAGGCCATCCGACCATCTCACCCTCTGTTGTCCCCTTCTCCCACCTGCAGGCTTTCCCAGCATCAGGGTCTTTTCTAATGTGTCAGCTCTTTGCATCAGGTGGCCAAAGTACTAGAGCTTCAGCTTCATCGTCAGTCCTTCCAATGAGTATTCAGAGTTGATTTCCTTCAGGATAGACTGGTTTGATCTTGCAGTCCAAGGGACTCTCAAGAGTTTTCTAACACTAAAGTTCGGAAGCATCAATTCTTTGGCACTCAGCCTTCTTTGGCATTCAGCCTTCTTTATGGTCCAACACACACATCCATACATGACTACTGGAAAAAACATAGTTTTGATTATACAGACCTTTGTTACTTTGAACAAATTGAAATTTATTTTCCCCGTCCTGACTTCTTGGGGCTCTAGACCTGAATTCCTGATTACTGTTCCCACTGGAATGTTTCGAAGATGTCAGTCTCCACTTGACTCTTTAGAGCCCGAACACGGCTCCCACCTCTCCCTGATGCTGACCCACTCTTAGCTTTGCTTCTGCACTGCATGGCGCTGTTTGGTGACCGAGGATGGAAACCCCTGGCTCAGCCTTGTACCCTCTGTTTCCTTACGCTCCACGTGCCAAGTTGCCAGTCTCACCTCTTAAATGCCTCTCAGGTGTGTCTTCTGTCATCTACCACTTCTTTCTAGACCATAGCACATTATCTATCACTTCAGCTTCCGCTCAGTAACTAGGTCTTTTTTCACCTGTGTTTTCGCTCCAGTCCATTCTCCACACTGAAGCTAGAGGTGCAGCGCAGGTTAGACTGCCACCTGCCCGACGCACATGCCCTTCAGTCGTTTCATGACTCGCCTTACGAAGCCCATCCATGGGGCCCTACCTGGTGTGGGACACGTCTAATTGGCGGCCTTTTCTCTTGCACGATCCCACTGCTCTGCTCTTGACTTGTGTTTCCTTTTTTCTCCCCACCCGTTTCTAGGCTCTTCCCTACACTTTGGCTGGAGAATGAATGCTTACCCTTCACAGTTCAGTTCAGTTCAGTCGCTCAGTTGTGATCAACTCCTTGCGACCCCATGAATCACAGCACGCCAGGCCTCCCTGTCCATCACCATCTCCCGGAGTTCACTCAGACTCACGTCCATCGAGTCCGTGATGCCATCCAGCCATCTCATCCTCAGTCATCCCCTTTTCCTCCTGCCCCCAATCCCTCCCAGCATCAGAGTCTTTTCCAATGAATCAACTCTTTGCATGAGGTGGCCAAAGTACTGGAGTTTCAGCTTTAGCATCATTCCTTCCCAAGAACACCCAGGACTGATCTCCTTGCAGTCCAAGGGACTTTCAAGAGTCTTCTCCAACACCACAGTTCAAAAACATCAATTTTTAGGCATTCAGCTTTCTTCACAGTCCAACTTTCATATCCATACATGACCACTGCAAAATCACATCTTACAACAAATAGCAGTTCCCCAGGGAAGCCTTTACTGGTATTCCCATCTAGGTCAGTACTTTCCTTTTTCCAGGAGACTTTCATGTCTGCCCAAGACCACCTTCAGGCTTGGTGTCACCATAGAAAGACAGAGACCGCGATCCGCAAAGGGAAGAGGCAGCTAGAATAAAATGCAAGAGAAACCGAGCACCTCGCCCAGGTGACTCCCCCTGTGCAAATCCACAGAGCTGTGTGACAGCGTGTTCATCAACACTAACAAGGGAAGTCACCCCAGCTTCCCGGCCCACAGATGCCTTTATCGAGGCAGCGACCACAGAGACACAGGATCCGCAGAAGGCAAAACGTAGTGTAGTCGCAGGTAGACAAAACCCACCCTTCACTGTGAGTCACACTGTTAGCATAGACTTTCTGGTCTTAATGATATAGTGGGGCCCACAGACATAAGCAGAGAAACCACTCTTACCAGGCAAGACCGTCTAAGGATGCAGAGGGAAAGGGCAAGTCTTGTTTTTTTTCTGCCATGCCACATGGGATATTGGTTCCCTGACCAAGGATGGAACCCAGACCCCAACCGTGAAAGCACTGGTCCAGTAATGACCTCACTGGACCACCAGGGAGTTCCCCCACAGGTACATTTTAGAACATGTTCAGGAGCATACGAGAACCTCCCTACAATGGCTGACAAGGTTCTGTACAGTTTGCCTCTGTTTTCTCTCCAAGTTTATCTCGCACCATTCTAATCCCTGCAAATTATGGCTAAGCCACACTAGCCTTGCTTTTACTCAAACACCCCAATACCCTCCCAACCCAGGAATGTCTTTCTCAAAGAGCCAGGGGTCCATTTCTCTGAAATGAAGTCATCAAAGGAGATAGCATCTTTCTGTCCCAGAGGCTCAGCTGGTAAACAATCTGCCTGCAGTGCAGGAGACCTGGGTTCAATCCCTGGGTCAGGAAGATCCCCTGGAGAAGGGAATGGCAACTCACTCCAGTATTCTTGCTTAGAGGGTTCCACGGACAGAGGAGCCTGGCAGGCTAAGATCCATGGGGGTCGCAAAGAGTCAAACACGACTGAGCGACTGTCACTCACACATCCCAGTTTCTTGTGGGGCAGGGGTGAGGGCAGGAGCCCAAATTGCTCCAAGTAGCAAAACTACCTCCCATCATATGAGAAGTTAGTTTTCCCCTATAGAAAGCCAGTGTAACAGCAAGTAATTAACCCCATTACTGGGTTAGTGTAGCATGAACTATGTGTAGCAAATGGTGCTGTCCTTACTTTATAGGACTAATTGTTTATTTGAAAATGTAGGTAATGGTTTGTGTCTGTTTGGCTATATGAAGGAGTGAGTGTTCTTCTTTGAAGTCTCTTAACAACCATCCACATCAGATTCTGGTCTAATACAACTTTAAACTTTTATTTCTTTACTGTCTTTGCAGTGAGACTTTTCTGAATGGGGAGGAGGCTTTTTCTTTTTAAATTGTAGTTCTCCAACAATTTACCCTATTTCCTATCTTAAAGAGTTCAGTTGCAATTGTTTTGAAATTTCTGTATATGTCAAACAAATATGTGGGCTGATTTTACTAGTTGAGACCCAAAGTGGAAACCAATGACTGAGTCCAACAAATAGAGTTGACCCTTGAACAACAGGGGTTTGAACGGCATAGGTCCACTTATATGCAGATTTCTCTTCCAATATACTATAGTACTATACCATCTGGGGTTGGTAGAATCCCTCCCTAGATGCAGAAGCAAGGATACAGAGGAATGGCAAATGCTGATAAGATAGGCTGGAACTCTCCCTGCAGGACTTTCAGCTGGACAAACATCTCCTCCAGCAACAAAATACAAAGAAACTGTAAGAGACTAAAAACACCTGCTTGCATGTGCAGATTAAGAGCAATAAGATACAAAAAGACCAAAAACTCAACTGCCGTTTCTGATGAGCTGGGAACAAAAGGACCTTGACGGGAGCAAAAACAGTGTACTGGCATGCTCCCTGCACACAGCACCAGCCAGGGGGTGGCAGACAACCTAAGCCACGTCTCCATCCCCACCCCTGGGCCCACCCCGGGCCCAACCCTACCCTCACCTGGTTTAAGAGACCAACTCGGCCCCTGCCCTCCAGGCAGCGAGTCAGGGAACCTGTTACTTGTTTTCTCCCTCCTGCAGCAGGAATCTTGCCTGAATTTTTTCTCAAGCCTCTTTGTTATCGCCAAGGTTATGACTTTGTCTACACACCAATGCCAAATGAAAAATACAGAGACAGAGTTTAGAGGATATAGAAAGATGGTTTTAATTCTCTGCCTGGTGAGGGGAGAATACAACAGGCTAGCACCTCAAGAGCTCTTTCAGGCCCATCCAAGTTTCTTCTCTAGACTATTCACTATTCCCTTTATTTTTCTGTTCTTAGAGGAGGAAAAACTTCATTTCTATTTTTTCTATAACACTCATCCATTTCTATTGATTAAGGCGTCCAAGAACCCTGGTGGTAAGACCAGGGGCTAACACTGCATGCCACATGAATAGTCCCCAATGAGGGATCGATCCTGTACCCCCTGCAGTGGAAGCACGGAGTCTTAACCACGGGACCTTCGAGGAAGTCCGACATGTGGATTTTTGACAGTGCTGAATGTCAGCCCCACCCCAGCCTTCATTTAAGGATCAGCTGTACTGTAGTGAGTACATGAGAGGGGAGCAGTTAGTGCAGCTATGGGTCCCTGCCCCATGCCAATGGCCTGGGCAGTCCTGGGCTGCGGGAGGCCGGTGTGTTGAGAGGGGGCACACAAGCCATATGACATCTGGAGACAGAAGCAGATGTCAGGGAGCTCCACCGTGGTGACCCTCATGCATGTGAGTGGTTGAGGAGGAACCTGCGGAATGGCCTGAACAGGACAGGACCCTCAAGCTGGGGCAGCTTGAGTTGCACTTGGTCCTGGTGTGTGCCAACAGCATAACGTCCCTGTTACCGAGTCTAAGCTCACTCTGCTCACCGCACAACAGGCCAATAAAATCAAAGACAGGTATTGAGGCAAGGAATACGACGTTATTTAGAAAGCTGGCTGACAGAGAGGATGGCAGACTAATGTCTCAAAATAATCATCTTATCTTGGTCTGGATGCCAGGTTCTTCTCTAAAACAGAGAGGGAGAGGATGTGAGGAAGTAAAGTAAAACGGCCTTTTATCTTGCAAAACAATACTGGATGTGTTCATTTCTTCTTTCAGTTCAGTTCAGTTCAGTTGCTCAGTCGTGTCCAACTCTTTGCGACCCCATGCATCGCAGCACGCCAGGCCTCCCTGTCCATCACCATCTCCCAGAGTTCACTCAGACTCACGTCCATCAAGTCAGTGGTGCCATCCAGCCATCTCATCCTCTGTCGTCCCCTTCTCCTCCTGCCCCCAATCCCTCCCAGAATCAGAGTCTTTTCCATTGAGTCAACTCTTTGCATGAGTGGCCAAAGTACTGGAGCTTCAGCTTTAGCATCATTCCTTCCAAAGAAATCCCAGGGCTGATTTCCTTCAGAATGGACTGGTTGGATCTCCTTGCAGTCCAAGGGACTCTCAACAGCCTTCTCCAACACCACAGTTCAAAAGCGTCAATTCTTTGGTGCTCAGCTTTCTTCACATTCCAACTCTCACATCCATACATGACCACAAGAAAAACCATAGCCTTGACTAGACGGATCTTTGTTGGCAAAGTAATGTCTCTACTTTTCAATATGCTATCTAGGTTGCTCATAACTTTTCTTCCAAGGAGTAAGCGTCTTTTATTTCTTTAGTGCAACCATTCACAGGTGGGCTGGGTCAGATTGTCTCTGTGTTAGCTGAATAAAGGTACTTTAGTTTAACAGTCAGGCTGAGGGGAGGGTTCCCCAAAGCAGGCTATTATGTATGATTATACTAACAAAAGCAAACACGCCAAAACAACTAAAAGCAAAGGTTAAAGTCAAAGAAACAGATCCAACACGGAGCCAAAACTGGCTCTTCTGTGCAACACCCTGGCAGCTTCCTGCAGTCAGTCACCCCGGCCATTTGGCTTCCCAGGTGGCACTAGTGGTAAAGAACCAGGCTGACATTGCAGGAAACGTAAGAGACGCAGGTTTGATCCCTGGGTTAGGGGCGATCCCCTGGAGAAGGGATTGGTTACACATTCCAGTATTCTTGCCTGGAGAATCCTATGGACAGAGGAGCCTGGCGGGCTACAGTCCATGGGGTGGCGAAGAGTTGAATGAAGAATCTAAGCTACTCCATTTTGTAAGGTTCCGGGAAAAGAGCCTTTGGAAATCCCCTGACCTCACCCCACCACCTGAGAACCAATCAGAACCCTTGGCCAGCCCAGGAAATTCGAGTCAAGCCTGGGAAAGCAGGACCAATCAGAACTCAACACCTAACCCTTCACCAGAAGGTGACCAATCAGACCCGGAGACTCCCGTTTTTTGAATTTTTCGTGCGATTTAATACCCTATATAAGCAATGTAACCCGGAGCTCAGGGCTCCTCCCTATAGCTGCTGCGTGGGATCCCCAGCTTGAGCTTGGTAATAAAAACTCTCTTGCTTTTGCATCGGTATCGGCTCCCTGGTGGTCATTGGGAGATTTCATGACTTGGGCATAACATTTGGGGGCTCGTCCAGAATCTCCCACTGGCTCCACGGGAAGACCAATCCAGAGAGTCATCTGCAGCCGGTAAGCTTTTTTCTGTCCTTCTTTTCACTCCTGGTAGGGCCTGGTTTCTGAGACCGGTATATGACTCAGGCGGACGCGCCGGAGAGTCACCGGTGGGGGTCGTTGGGAGACGTCCCCGACCCCGGCGTGGGGGGACGGAGTGCCCCTGTTCTCTGCAGACGATAGCGGGTCGCTCCCGCTGAATGGCCGGAGGCTGTCGTCATTCGGTTTTACCTCCGGACTCCCGGAGGTGTATTTCTCCTGTCTCTCTTTCTGTTTGTGTGGCTGTTCGTATTGTCTATGTTAATTTACCAACATCTGACTGACCCAGGGACGTTGGGGCAACGCCATTCTAGCCCCACACCTCTATCCTTGGTAACTGATAATTTTAAGGAGGTCAAGATGCGCGCTCATGACCTCAGTGTAGAAATTAAAAGGAATAAATTAATCACTTTTTGCAGCGCAGAATGGCCGACCTTCCACGTAGGCTGGCCCTCAGAAGGCACCTCTGACTTGGGAACTGTACACCGAGTCCGAGATATAATCTTCTGACCACGGATCGGACACCCCGACCAAGTTCTCTTTGTCAGCACATGTGTCTCCTTGGACAATTCATTTCCGAGTGTTAGACAAGAGCCCAGTTTCGGGCCCTGGAAGGGGTCCCTCTTCCTGCAACAAATGGTGACTCTGGCGGGGACTCTTCTTCGCCGAGACTGATATCCTGATCACTCGGGGTACTCGGGCCAGCTTGCCTGCCAATGGACCAGACCCAGCGGCCGCAACTGGGACCCTTTTGTCCCTGGTCTCCTCCTGACGCGGACAACTGGCCAGAGTGCCCCTACCGGTAAGGAACAAGAGACTTTATTGACCTCTCTCCCCTTCCCTCTCTCTTTCCTCTCCTTAACCCTTCCTATCCTTCCCTGTTTTTCTAGTCCTCCGGTCCTGGACGCAGGAATCTGGTCGAAGGGCCCTCAGCCTGAGCTGAGGATTGGAGACTGATCACCTCCTCTTGGCAGAGAACTCGAATTCTGGTTCTGATTTCTGGTAGGGCCGAGTTCCAGTCCTCCCTTCTCTGGAGGCCCAGGGAAAAGTCCCGTAACGCCTGGGTATCTGTAGGTGGCAGGAGACGTCTGTAAGGCCACCCCTTTTGCCCCCCTCTCCTGCCTCCTCTCCCTTCTTTTTCAACCTGGCTTCCTTTCCTTCCTTGAAATCTTTGATGTTAGTACTTGGATCTGAAGTTCTGTGTCTCTATAGGAGGTTTTCTGAGAGACTGTATTTTTGTATTTAATGGCTTCTCTGGTGGAGCCGAGGTTAAAGCGTCTGCCTGCAATATGGGAGACCTGGGTTCGATCCCTGGGTCGAGAAGATCCCCTGGAAAAGGAAATTTTGCTTTGTCTGGCAACCATGTGGTTTAGACCTGCCGCCATTTTGTTAGAACTTGATTTTCTTTCCCTGTGCCTTGAGACCAGGGCTCTCAGGAACGCTTATCTAGACCATCTCTAACTCCTGACACTGAGGGAAAAAAAAAAAAAAAAAAGCTAGATCTTACACTGTGTCTGTGTAAATATGTCTTGGTAATATTTTTGTATATGATCTCTATTTATTTGGCTTAAAAAAAGGTAAGCGCTTACAAATCAAGTAATTCTAAATTAAATAACAAATTCCAGGTTTATGTGAACTGGGAAATATTCAGTGTTAAATACCTGATATTAATGTTTGTTTGTTGACCTATTTAATATAGACATGTCTTAGAGTACTTAACGTTAAGGAAAATATTTTCATTGTACCTAGGTTTAATATGAGTTAAATATTATATCTGTTACAAGTTTGTCAACAAGAAAATTACCTCAAGTATAAAACTTCTAAAAAATGTAAATGAGATATGAGCTTTTATATAAACTCTATTAAGAATAATTATTCTTCAAAAATATCCATCTAAAATAGTCTCTCCAGATTGGTGTAACTTAAAATCTGACCAAATGTTCTAAACCCTTTTAATTGATCTCTTTGATAAAACTTCCTAAATAGAACTCTTTTGAAGTTCTTATGATCTCTAGCTAACTTTGGGATGTTTCAGAGGGCCCCTGGAACATCTCAAAGAGAGATATTAAACCGTGCTTATTTGGTTGGTTAAATTACATGGAAAAGATTATCAGATGAGTAATAAATCCACTCAGGTTATAATGTATGGTAAAATTACTAATACAGATATCCTAAAAATTATATGGAGTTTTTAACATTCTGATATGTCCTGGTATTTTAATGGAAAACCTGATGACTTCACAAAAGTTAGCAAAAGGACTGAATGAACCAGTGAATATGCTTATAACTTTTATGGTTTCTATCTGAAAAATTATGGGGTTGAATCTTACGTTTTCAGGGAGTAGGGGAAATCTTCCTCTCAAACTAATTATGACAACACTTTGGTAAAATTAAACATTATAAACAAAACAATTATATTTTCTATCTGACTCCTCCAAAAATTGGAAGTTCTTAGGTTTCCAGTAAGTTTATCAAATGAGTTAGGAAGGTTATCTCACGGATACAAAAATCTCAAGAAATTTTTGAGACCTTAGAAAGGGAAGAATTCACCTAGATTTGTTAGGCAAAATCTGTGATAAGCCTTTGGTGTGAGTTTCCCAGCCCTGTTTTATTTTAAAAGTTCAGTCTGAGACTCTATAAATGTTTCAGCAAAATAAAAAGCCTATGATCAATTATGGTTATAAAAATCATCAGACCAAAATCAGTGATAACAGACCTATTTTGCAAACAAACTAGCCTTAATTTGGTTATATTTAATAAAAATAAGGGTCACTTTAAGGAGAAAAAGATATTTCAAAACGTTAAATACCAGTTTGTTAATGGAGGTCTGCATCTAGTAAGACTCATCTCATAGACAGTTCTTTGCTGTTATGTGATATTGATGTAAAATTTAATTGAATTCTTGAAGAAAACCCTAAGTTTGTTTCTGAAGCTTATCTCAGTAAGCTATCTTTGGATGAAGATCAGATGCCTCATGACCTGCAGCCAGGACTGGAAAAAGACATAATTTAAGGGACTGTCTCCAACATAGATGGAAGGACTTTTTTATCAGGAGAAACTACACTACACGAGGATGAGAAGACGACGGCATCGGAGGGAGACAGCTTCCCCGAGATGCGGGACCTGACTCGTATGATCATTTATGTTTTCTTGACTTCTTAGACCTTTGCATATAAGTCAAATGCTTTTCTATCATAGGCCTGATCCTATGCTAGTTTTAAAAATCAATCCAATTGTTGGGTTTGTGGCCAATAACCTGTGTCTAGTTCTGGGTTACCTTGGTAAATTTCTCTACTACCAGACTCTAACTGGTTGGCCCTGAGAAAATTTACTTAAAAATTAAATCATACTAAAGATAATCAGTCTAGTGACACTAGAAAACTGGGCTCTGTGCCTTATAGATGGTGCCAATATATAATTTCCCTGGAAGATAAAGACTCTACAGGGCAGACTAAGTCAGATAACCTGAAGATATACTGGGCTACATCTAATGGAAGTTCTTAACATAAGTCTTCCTTGTGACTTTACTAATACTGCTGGCTATGTTATTTGTATTTCACCTGTTTTACAAAATTGCTGTTTCTTACACTGTATGTGTGTGAGGCCTCTAATAGAATAATATACAGTCCCATATGAGATCGATGATGGTAACAGTGTAACTCTGGATATGGCAAGAAGAAATAGGGAATATTTTCCTGGACCAAAAAGCTAGTAGGACAGGTGGTCCAGAGAATTTTAGATACTGTTTTATGGCCTAGTCCAGTAACAGCACACTGAGTGGCCTGTTTACCTGAGAATGGACACTCTCAGCACCATGGGATAAAATGGTCATGAAGTGCCCCCCTCATAATCATGGTCAAGTTTATGAGCAAAATGGGGCTCTGCCAACTGAAGACTGACACTCGCCATCTGCATCTACAAAGATTAAATCAGGCTGCTGCAACTGCTGACTTTCAACGCCCCTGAAAGGAGTTCAGGGTGAAAATCAGGAATGAGGCACTCTGTGCTCTGGGAAAAACTGGCAGAACAGGCCTTCAGATAGATCTTTTCAGGAGAAGATTTTATGAGTCCCAATTCTTGCATCTTCTCATACCTAGAGAAACACTGACGTCATTAACGGTGAAATCTGCTTTGGCTATTAAGGAAAAGTTTACAATTAAAAGTCAAAATAGAGTAGCTATGGTTCAGATATCCTGGGAAATAACTAGGTGATGCTATGGGTGTACTTTCAGATTAGACCTTGTATTGCTAAACACTTGAGTTTTCTGAGTCGTGTCAGGCTTGGATGCCACCATTTTCAAAACAATGTCTGCTGGAAGCTAGTAACCTTACTTTTTATAAAACTAGGCAACTGGCTACATGGCTATAAGTCTCCCTGAAGTGCCAGGTCCAGACTGGGTTTCAGACCTATTCTTCTAAAAAGAAATGAGATTAAGATTTTAATCATACAAGACTCAGATCTAAAACTTGGAACTCAGAAATACTTCCAATTCAGTGTCTATACTCCAAGCTGGGGCAGTCCTATGCCCCATTTTGACAGGAAGTTATCACAGTCATAGCTGCCTAGTTCCTAAAATTAAACCTGAGCGGGACTCTGTGGGGCTCTGGAGTGCAGATCTGTTCTGTGTTCTCCATTTCTTATCTGTAGGATATAGACTTTGTTCAGCCTCCTTGGCCTTCCCTGAATTCTAAAGCATGGATTCAAACAATTGCTAATCAGGGAAGGGAAGGTCTACAAAACCAGAAACAATCAAAGGTTGGTACAGCCTCCAGACAGAGTCCTGGTTCCTACTCAAAGAAATATGCATAACAATGTCTTTGAGCCCCCACCCAGGTGGAAGATGGTAACTTCAGACTGAATACAAGATTCCTGGAGCACAGCTCTGTTGCCTCACCACCAGCCAATCAGAAGGGGTCACAAACCCTACAACCCTCACCCCAAATGTTGCCTTCTGTTTCCGGAGACCAGAGATGACCATCCTGTTAGGTTTCCTGTTTGGCCCTTGTCTATTTCATCTCTGAGAGGGCCAACTAAATTGCTGTTACTACAAGGGTAGAAGCTGGTTTCAGATGTGGAAAACCGCAACTTAGATCAGGTAGAGAGAGACTTCTGCTCTGCTAGGCAGGCCTACGCCCATGCACAGCAGGAAGAAGTTAGAGAAGAAAGAGACCTCCGCCCCAATTCCCAAGAAGTATCTTGAGTATGAAGTCTCTCAGAGGGCCTATGTGCTGTGTTAGGGGAAGAACGTTGTTTTTATGTGAATCACTCAGGGGTAGTCAAGGAGTCCCTGGCCAAGATAAGAAAAGGGCTGAGTCAGAGAAAAAGAAAAAGAAAAATATCTCAAACCTGGATTGAATCCTGGTTCAACTCATCCCCCTGGTTCACAACTCTCATATCCTCCTTGGTGGGGCCCCTGATTATCTTGTTACTGCTACTCACCCTCAGGCCATGCTTAGTAAACTAACTAGTGGCCTTCATTAAAAACTGCATCAACACGGTGCAGCTCATGGTACTCAGATCCCAATATGCAGCCCTGCCAACGGTCCCCTTAACAGGAGACAATATAGAGCTGACCTCAGACCCATGATTGTGTCTGTCCTGGATCCTAGAGAAGGGGGGAATGAAGAATCAAAGCTACTCCATTTTGTAAGGTTCCGGGAAAAGAGCCTTTGGAAATCCCCTGACCTCACCCCACCACCTGCAAACCAATCAGAACCCTTGGCCAGCTCAGGAAATTCGAGTCAAGCCTGGGGAAGCAGAACCAATCAGAACTCAACACCTAACCCTTCACCAGAAGGTGACCAATCAGACCCGGAGACTCCCGTTTTTTGAATTTTTTGCGAGATAATACCATATGTAAGCAATGTAACCCAGAGCTCAGGGCTCCTCCCTATAGCTGCTGCGTCGGTATCGGTGGGAGCCCCAGCTTGAGCTTGGTAATAAAAACTCTCTTGCTTTTGCATCGGTATCGGCTCCCTGGTGGTTGTTGGGAGATTTCACGACTTGGGCATAACATTGAACACGACTGAAAGGACTTAGCACACATACCTCCTTATGTCACTGACTTTCTTAACTCAGTCAGAGATTTATATACATGTTCATTCATTCAGATAGTATACAGTCCATGGAATTCTCCAGGCCAGAATACTGGAGTAGGTAGTCTTTCCCTTCTCCGGGGGATCTTCCTGACCCAGGGATCGAACCCAGGTCTCCCACATTGCAGGTGGATTCTTTACCAGCTGAGCCACAAGGGAAGCCAAAATCAGATACTATGCCTTCCATGGAATATTCTTACGTTCTTAAAGAGTTGGGAATACCAGACCACCTGACCTGCCTCCTGAGAAATCCATATGCAGGTCAGGAAGTAACAGTTAGAACCGGACAAGGAACAGTGGACTGATTCCAAATTGGGGAAGGAGTCTGTCAAGGCTCTAAGTACATCATGCAAAATGCCAGGCTGGATGAAGCACAAGCTGGAATCAAGATTGCCAGGAGAAATATCAATAACCTCAGAAACACAGATGACACCACTCTTATGGCAGAAAACAAAGAAGAACTAAAGAGCCTCTTGATGAAAGTGAAAGAGGAGAGTGAAAAAGGTGGCTTAAAACTCACATTCCTAAAGCTAAGATCATGGCATTTGGTCCCATCACTTCATGGCTAATAGATGGGGAAACAAAGGAAACAGTGAGAGACTTTATTTTTTTGGACTTCAAAATCACTGCAGATAGTGGCTGCAGGCAAAAAACAACAACAAAAAAACCCCCAAAAACAAAAAAAAAACAACCTACAAAGAAATATCTCTTAGGAATAGGATGAAAAAACCCTGCACAAAATATTAGCAAAACAAATTAAGTACCATATCAAAAGGATCATATACCATGACCAAATGCAGTTTACTCCTGTAATGGAAGGACAACAGAATGAAAGATAAAAGCCCACATGATCATCTCAATTGATGTCATAAAAGCCTTTGACAGAATTCATGATTAAAAAAAAAAATCCACAAACTAGGAGTAGAAAGAAAGTACCTGAACATATGACAGACTTTATTTTCTTGAACTCCAAAATCACTGCAGAGGGTGAGCGCAGCCATGAAATTAAAAGACACTTATTCCTTGGAAGAAAAGCTATGAGCAACCTAGACAGCATATAAAAAAGCAGAGACATTACTTTGCCAGCAAAGGTCTGTCTAGTCTAAGCTATGATTTTTCCCATAATCATATATGGATGTGAGAGTTGCACTATAAAGAAAGCTGAGCGCCAAAGAATTGATGCCTTTGAACTGTGGTGTTGGAGAAGACTCTTGAGAGTCCCTTGGACTTCAAGGAGATCCAGCCAGTCAATCCTAAAGGAAATTAATCCTTAATATTCATTGGAAGGACTGATGCTGAAGCTGAAGCTCCAATACCTAGGCCACCAGATGAGAAGAACTGACTCATTTGAAAAGACCCCGATGCTGGGAAAGATTGAAGGCGGAGGAGAAAGAGACGGCAGAGGATGAGATGCTTGGATGGCATTACTGACTCGACGGACGTGAGTCTGAGTGAACTCCGGGAGTTGGTGATGGACAGGGAGGCTTGGCGTGCTGCGAGTCATGGGGTCGCAAAGAGTCAGATACGACTGAGCGACTGAACGGAACTGACCTGAACAGCACAGACTCTGCACACCACTCCCCGCTTGATGCCTTTCTCTCCACTTGTGTCTTTCTGGGGCGTTTCCCGCTTTCTTGGCTCCATGCCCGGCCCTCTCATTGGCCCAGTGCCCTAAGTCCCGCCCCCAATCACCGGACCGGAAGCTCTCATTGCCTCTTCCATAGAGCATGCTTCCTAATCGTCAGAAATTTTAACCAATGGGAGCCAACCAGGAACTACCCGCTCGGCCAATGGGGCCAGCGCACTTAGTATAAAGAGCCTAGCCTTCGTAGCCAGAAAGTCGCCCCGATTCAGTCCCTGAGAG
The DNA here is from genome assembly GCF_042477335.2 of Ovis canadensis. Lineage (NCBI taxonomy): Eukaryota > Metazoa > Chordata > Mammalia > Artiodactyla > Bovidae > Ovis > Ovis canadensis. Next base: position 78,801,093 of record NC_091258.1, read on the forward strand.
GCTCTCCCGAGAGTAGGTTGTCGCGCAGCTGGTTCCCCGAGTCTGTGAGGGAGCAAGTGGCGACTACAGGAGCCTCAACCTGAATGTTACCTCCTGCCTGGACACCCAGCTCCGCAGGGCGTTCTCCTCCGCACCGTCTCTGGTCATGAGCCATCGAGGAACTGCGAGGAAGGCGGGCGGGATGCAGCCCGCAGGTGGAAGGGTAGAGGGTGTTTAGAAGACAGGCCTGGGGTCGGCTTTTGGGGGTGAGGGGGTGCACAGAACAAAGGATGGACATCTCTTTTCTCTTTTCCGTAGCTGCAGCAGGTCAATCGGTGCCCGGAGCCCCAGCCGCGTGAGCGCCTTTGCTTTTTATCAGGAAGAGGAAGGGAAGTGGGACCGAGGGTTGAAGAGCTAGCCGCACGTGTGAAGTGTTGCCTTAGGGGACCGACAGTGACGGACCCAACTCCCTGACTGAACCCTTAAGAAGGAAAAGGCGCCCGGGGAGGGAAACCGTGAAAGCAGAAGGCGAGCACGAGGGATCCCTGACTCTCCACCCACCTCCGAAACAGGTGCTCTGCTTTCTTTCCTGTCAGGCGGCGTTTCACAATTGATGATTTTGAAATCGGGCGTCCTCTCGGCAAGGGAAAATTTGGGAATGTGTACCTGGCTCGCCTGAAGAAAAACCATTTCATCGTGGCCCTGAAAGTCCTGTTCAAGTCCCAGATAGAGAAGGAAGGCCTGGAACACCAGCTGCGCAGGGAAGTTGAAATCCAGGCCCATCTCCAGTAAGGAGTCTTACGAGTTTCCTGTGCCGGTTCTTATTTTTTTCTCTTTCTAGTTTTCCTGTTCGGTCTCTGACATCTGAACTCAGCGTTTCCCCCACTACTACCTCCAAATAAGCCCTTTGCTTTCATCTTAAAGTTTTTTCCCCCTCTGCAGTTCATTCCAGTTATACCATGTAAAGCTCCCTGCATCAGACACTCGGATTCTGACACCCGCTTCGTTTTCCGCTCACAAATTTACAGATGGAGCAGTTCCTATACTGGTCCCAGAACAATTTGCCCCGCTGTGTGACCACTTATAATAGCATCATGAGTTGGGCCTCGGGGAGTTGTGTTTTGTTTTTTTAGGGAGCAGTCTTGACACTTACTCCTTCTGTCCTCCAGACACCCCAATATCCTGCGCCTGTACAACTACTTCCATGATGCGCGCCGGGTGTACCTGATTTTAGAATATGCCCCGAAGGGCGAGCTCTACAAGGCGCTGCAAAGGAGTCATACGTTTGATGAACAGCGTACAGCCACGGTGAGGCGGTGGGGGGGGGCGGGGGAGGGGGTTCAGGTTCACGAGTTTACTATGGGCTGGTGTGGGGGTCATTGCTTGAGGCTTTCATGAGTGTCCACGTGGCTTCTTTCTTTATTTCATTCTATAAATTATATATAGTGACTCTATATATATAGTGACACTAAATTATATATAGTGACTTACATCCTACAACTTCATATTTGGATACCCTAATGCTCAGTCGTGTCCAATTCTTTGCGACCCCATGGACTGTAGCCCCCACCAGACCCCTCTGTCCAAGGGGTTTCCCCAGCAAGAATACTGGAGTGAGTTGCCATTTCCTCCTCCAGGTGGATGCCCTAATAATTACCCCCAGAATATTAATAAGTACTGTGTATAAGTTTGAATTCTTTGGTTGTGAGCAACAGAATCTAACTGCACTACCTTATGGAAAGAAACGTGAAATGCTCTGAGGGAGTTCACTGAACAAATGAGTGGAACTGACCTAGAGATAGGAAGCAAGAAATTTTGGGAGGGCTCCAGATGGGTAATCAAGCATCAGTCATCATCGTCTTGTGGCTGGCTTCATTTCCAGACTGCCTTTTCATTTGTCACACAGATAATAGAGGAGTTGGCAGACGCTCTGATCTACTGCCATGAAAAGAAGGTGATTCACAGGGACATTAAGCCAGAGAACCTGCTGCTGGGGCTCATGGGTGAAGTGAAGATCGCAGACTTCGGCTGGTCTGTGCACACCCCCTCTCTGAGGTAGGTCCAGTGGGTGCCAGTTAAGATGGTCTAGTTTAAGTCATCTCACATGTAAGACTCAGACACAAACTGAGTTTGTATTTAAATACTGCCTTTTGAAATGCATATTCTAATATATGTTGACTTAAGAATGGGGTTCCACTATACCTTTTGTTTTAAATCCTCTTAACATTTAAGTTTATCAATAAATTTCCATGTAAATACGTCAAGAACTATTGTGCCCTAATTCCACAAATTTTACTCTATCAACAAAGCATAATTATACATGTATATAGGGTTTCACAGGTGGCGCTAGCGGTAAAGAACCTGCCTACCCATGCGAAAGATGTGGGTTTCATCCCTGGGTCGTGAAGATCCTTTGGAGGAGGGCATGGCGACCCACTCCAGTATTCTTGCCTGGAGAATCCCATGGACAGAGGAGCCTGTCAGGCTACAGTCCATGGAGCTGCAAAGAGCTAGAAGTGACTGAAGTGACTTAACACACACACACATGCACATAAATACATGTATACATATGGTTGAGTCCCTTCGATGTTCACCTGAAACTACCACAACATTGTTAACCAGCTATATGAGTGAAAGTCACTCAGCCGTGTCTGACTCTTTGCAACCCCGTGGACTGTAGCCCGCCAAGCTCCTTTGTCCATGGAATTCTCCAGGCAAGAATACTGAAGTGAAGGTTGATATTTCCTTTTCCAGAGGATCTTCCTGACCCAGGAAGTGAAGCCAGGTCTCCTGCATTGCAGGCAGATTCTTTAATCAGCTATACCCCAGTACAAAATAAAAAGTTTAAAATTTGAAAAAAAAAAAAAGCATAACTAATTTACTTGGTCTCTCTTGTTGCACCATCAGTTTGTTCCAAATCTTCCTTGTGAAAACTTCCTGGATCATGAGCTAAATATAAATAATTGTAGAAAGAATCTCAGAATATGGAATTGATGGGTCCCAGTACTTGTGTTCTCCAAACCTTGATGCATGTTAATTCCTGTGCTTGGGAGGGGACTGCCTGGGCCTGGAAGCTGGGCACGGACAGCTTCTCTTGTACTTAGTGCCCCTTTCTCTGCAACTCTCTAGGAGAAGGACCACGTGTGGGACGTTGGACTACTTGCCCCCAGAAATGATCGAGGGGAGAACATACGATGAGAAGGTGGATTTATGGTGCATTGGGGTGCTCTGCTACGAGTTGCTGGTAGGAAATCCACCCTTTGAGAGTGCCTCCACTAGTGAGACCTACAGACGCATCCTCAAGGTGGGATGGCCACACTCTGGGCATTCATGTGGCAGCTGGCTGGTAGGGCGTGGGGAGGTGGGCGGGCCTGTGGAGCCTGGGGCACACACAGTGGTGGTCTACTAACATCTAGGACAGTGCCTTGAGTGGATCAAGGAAATTAACCACACTTCTCCTTCTCTGGCCTCATCAGGTAGATTTAAGGTTTCCTCCATCAATGTCTTCAGGGGCTCGGGACCTGATCTCCAAGCTTCTCAGATTCCAGCCCTTGGAGAGGCTGCCCTTGGTCCGGGTCTTGGAGCACCCATGGATCCGGGCCCACTCTCAGAGGGTGCTGCCCCCATCTGTTCAGAGGGCTTTCTGAGCCCTGTCCAGCCCTATCCCTTTGGTATTGCTCATGGAGCACCGTTGGCTCTGGTATCTCACTTGCCTTTTGTTTCTTCTCTTTTAAGATGCATCATTTTATTATCATCCTTAATAAAAGTTGAGTCATTTTGTACCAAGTCTCTTTAAAACATCCGTTTGGCTGCGTCTGGTCTTAGTTGTACCAACTCCCGGAGTCCACCCAAACCCATGTGCATTGTGTCAGTGATGCCATCCAACCATCTCCTCCTGTCATGCCCTTCTCCTCCTGCCCTTAATCTTTCCCAGCATCAGGGTCTTTTCAAATGAATCAGCTCTTCACATCAGGTGGCCAAAGTATTGGAGTTTCAGCTTCAACATCAGTCCTTCCAATGAACACCCAGGACTGATCTCCCTTAGGATGGACTGGTTGTGTCTCCTTGCAGTCCAAGGATGCATTACCTACCCCCTATCTCAGGAGCCCCGAGGTTCACTTTACTCTTCCCCAGGTTTTCAGGAGAATGTCCTTTGTAAAACAGGACTAATTAACCCAGTGATCACACATTCCACTCTCTTTATACTGACATCCAACATGCTGCCGTCTCTAAGAGAAAATGTGTTGCTGCACATCAGTGCCACCCGATTCTCAAATGAATTCACTAGCATTTGTATGCTGTTGTCATATTCTGATTCCATTAGGAAAAACCAATCTCCAGACTCTTCTGAAATCTAACCTCTGCTTGCAGCAGTTGCAGAAGTGCTCTTCCAGCCTCCCTGCCTCGTCCTCCTGGTGGCAGCTCCTCCCTCCATCTACCAGAAACTGACTGTTGTTCAGTTGCTAAGTCATGTCTGACTCCTTGTGACTCCATGGACTGCAGCACACCCAGTCTCCCTGTCCTCCACCATCTCCCAGGGTTTGCTCAGATTCATGTCCATTGAGTCAGTGATGCCATCCAACCATCTCATCCTCTGTCACCCCCTTCTCCTCCTGTCCTCTCCATCTTTCCCAGCATTCGGGTCTTTTTCAGTGAGTTAGCGCTTCAGATCAGATGGCCAAAGTACTGGAGCTTCAGCATCAGTCCTTCTGATGAATATTTACAGTTGATGTTCTTTAAGATTGACGGGTTCGATCTTGCAGTCCAGGGGACTCTCAGGAGTCATCCTCAGCACCACAATTCGAAAGCAAGAGTAAATATCCAGACTACCTAGTGGGGAGCTCAAACATGTTCTTTGCTCACTGCAGGTGCTTTTTTCCCCCTAAATAATTGTTTATTTGGCTGTGGCAGGTCTTAGGGCACTCAGGATCTCTGATCTCCTTGGGGCATGCAACCTCTTAGTTACAGCTGTGGGATCTAGTTCCCTGACCAGGGATGGAATCCCGGGTCCCCTCCATTGGGATCGCCAAGTCTAAGCTACTGGACCACCAGGGAAGTCTTCCACCCTTGCAGGCATCTTTTTCACCTCTGTGTCTTCTGACTAAAAATCACTCCATGTAGAGTTTGCCCTGTTATTCCCACCACCATATTCAATATTCTTCTCAATATGAAATGTCCAGCAGAGGCGGGACCACATCTCTGTAAGACTAGAACCACTAAGGAAATACAAACAATTCAGCCACTCCTCTCTCGGATAACAGTCCCGTCATTGCAGATTTATCATTTAAATGCTCCAAGGGAATTCCTTGGCTGTCCAGTAGTTAGGACTCTGAACAGTGTGCCCAGCCAAAAAAAGAAAAAAGAAAAAAAAATGCTCCAATACGTTGATTCATGGTTTTTCACCTGCACCTCGCTCCCCCCGAGCTGTGCGCGCTGTGAAGCGGGTCTGATTCGGGGCTTCGGATCTCCTAAATATTTTACATCGAGGTAGAGTGGCTCTTTTTGCCTTTTCATACTGTTCGTGGGGTTCGCCGATTCGATGGACATAAGTTTGAGCAAGCTCTGGGAGTTGGTGATGGACAGGGAAGCCTGGCGTGCTGCAGTCCGTGGGATCGCAAAGAGTGGAACACTGGGAGCAGCTTTGGAACACGCTCCACTGCCTATTGTCTGCACAGAAAAAACTACATTACCCAGAAAGTGCTACAAGGCGCGACTGCAGCAGGCGCTGGGCCAATGACGGCCCAGGGAGGGGACATTTCCTGAGGAGAGGTGGGACTTCCGGCCCCACCGGTGGCGGACGTCATTTGCGTGCGACGGCTCGGTCCACGCCAGCTGTCGGGAGGGGTAAAGCTATTCTGTGGCCTCTTCCAGTGCCGTCTTCGCAAATGAGCAGAAAGGTGGCTTGGGTTCCCTTGCGCGCGTTCGAGCTGGCTGTGAGCCTCCGCGTGATCGGCCACCTCACCCAGAGCAAGGAACGAGCGGCGGTCGGCTGAACCCGCGGGACTCGCCTCTGTCGCCGCCTCTCCGGGTCCCGCGATCTCCTCAGGGGCCCATGATGGCGGCGGCGTGGATGGACCCGGCGCGGGTGAGTGGACGGTGTTTCTGGCGTTGCTGATTCGGAGAGAGCTCCTGAGCTGGGTGGAATTCAGGAGAGGCATTGAGTTTCTCTGCAGTTGTGTTTGTGTGAGACCAGTGGAGCTGGCTCGTCACTCACTTTATCTCTAGTCCTAGAACGCGCAAGCCTGAATATACAAATGGGAAACAGATGGCGTATAAAATTGAAGCTTTGGCAAATAACCTGCTTAGGAACCCAGCCCGTCATCTACAGTCAATAACCCAGGAGTCCTGCCCGGTCTAAGTCAGACTTGCCTGAAGTCAAATTCCTATCTCTAGAGAGAGCTTCCAGGAGGACAAGCAGTGACAATTGTATCCTCTGCCGCAAATGGCCAGGACATGATTAATAATTAACCCTTTCCCTAATTCTTTTCCCCACTTCTAACTTAGACCAACCAGAGAAAGCCCATCCATAGGTGCACGCTTAAACAATCATGGAGGGTGCTGTTGGATTATATGCCAGAGAGTTTTGAGTTATTTTTTTATTTAGGTACACCAGCATGTGGGATCACAGTTCCCTAGCCAGGGATGGAACTTGCATTGGGAGCAGTGAGTCTTAGCCATTGGACCACCAGGGAAGTCCCCTGTCCCCTTCCTTAGAGAGTTTTAATTAATTAAACATACCATCTGATAGTCATTGTTGAGGCCCAGGTTAATTTTGTTTCTCTTTACCTACCTGCCCCAAATGTCCCTAGTGATCACAGTTTATCTAACACCAGCAATGAGTAATATTGCAGGATTCCTATGTATGAACAGTTTATTAGGAATTTCCACATCTTTAATTGAAGTATTAACTCAAGAAAACTAATGGGATTCCCTGGTGGTCCAGGGGTTAGGACTCCGCGCTCTCATTGCCAAGGGCCTGGGTTTGATCCCTGGTTGGGGAGCTAGGGTCTCACAAGCTGAGCAGTGCGGCAAACAAAACACAACACTTGATACACAAAGATGTGAGCACTGAATGTGTAAGGTGAAAAAACCGTGAGCCAATGTCTTGGAGCGTTTAAATGGTGGCTCTGCAGTAGTAGGGCTCTTCATCTGAGAGTGGGGTGGCTGAATTGTTTATGTTTCCTTAGTGGTTCTGATCGTACAGGGATGTGGTCCTGCATCTGCTGCACGTTTCAGGAGAAGGTGCAGAATGTGTCCAGTATATGGTGGTGGGAGTAAGATGAACAAGGCAGACTCTGTGGAGTGTTTTTAGTTAGGAGTCACTGGTGAAAATGATGACTTGAGAGCTAGGGGCTTAGTTGCTTTTTTTTTTTTTTTAATGTTTGTTTGTTTGGCTATGCAGGTTCTTAGCTGCGGCACGTGAACTCTTAGTTGTGGCATGTGGGGTCTAGTTCCTTGACCAGGGGTTGATCCTGGGACCTGTGCACTGGGAGTGTGGAGTATTAGCCACTGGACAGCTAGGGAAGTCCTTTTAGTTGCTTTTAGACATGACATAATGCTCTCAGCATGGGGTAGGCAACTAGCAGGACCAGTGAAGCTCAGGTTGTTGTTGTTCAGTTGCTCAGCTCTGTCTCACACTTCGTGACCCCATGGGACTGTAGCCTGCCAGGCTCCTCTGTCCATGGATTTCCCACCAAAGGTACTGGAGTGGGTTGCCTTTTCCTTCTCCAGGGATCTTCCTGACCCAGGGATTGAACCCGAGTCTCCTGTATTGGCAGGTGGGTTCTTTAACACTGAGCCACCTGGGTAGCCCCTACTGCTGTTCTTAACATTATTTGTATTATTATTATCACCATGCATGCATTCCTCTGACATTGAAGCAACCTTTCTGTCTGCATCTCTTAGTCCTAGTGTTGTTTTCATTGACTTTTGTCATTTTCCAAGGGTTCCTGCCTAGGAGGCTTCTCTTTTACACTGTGATCATACTTTTCTTTATTGTGCTTTGTAGATTCTGTGGTTTTTTGTTTGTTTTTATTGCAGATTGAAGGTTTGTGGCAACCTTGCATCCAGCAAGTTTTTCATCATTTGCTTTCCTGGTGTCTTTGTGTCACATTTTGGTAGTTCTTAGAGTAGTTGAGATGTTCCACCCGCAACAAGGTTACAGCTCAAGATGATGGTTAGCATTTTTTAGCAATAAAGTACTTTTTAATTAAGGTATCCAAAGTATTGTCTTAGACATGGTGCTGTTGCACCCTTAGTAGACCGCAGTCGGGTGTAAGCATTGGAAAACTTTTATTTATTTTTGGCTGGACTGGGTCTTTGTTGCTGTACAGGCTTTCTCTCGTTGCAGCGAGCAGGGTGGCTACTCTTTGTTGTTGTGCGTGGACTTACTGCGGTGGCTTCTCTTGTTGCGGAGCAGGGCCTCTAGGGCTCACGGGCTTCAGTAGTTGTGGCACAAAGGGTCTACTTGCCCCGAAGCATGCGACATCTTCGTGGACCAGGGATTAAACCCATGTCCCCTGCATTGGTAGGTGGATTCTTAAGCACTGGACACCAGGGAAGTCCTAAACGTAACTTTTATTTGCAGTGGGAAGCCAAAAACATCATGTGACTTGATTTTTTGGAGTGCTGGGGAACCACACTCCCAGTATCTCTGAAGTAGGGCTGTATTGTGTTATGTCCACAGCATTGTCCACCTCCCCTCCAGCCTAGTGCAGAGGAGGTGCCCGGTGATGAGGGCCTCGACCTTGCTGCTCCTTTACCAGTGGTGCAGAGACCAGCTCTGATCCCACCGAGTCGTCCCAAAGCTGATGCTAGTATCTGTATTTGACATTCCAGCTATCTGTGACCTTCGATGACGTGGCTGTGACCTTCACCCAGGAGGAGTGGGGGCATCTGGAGCCGGCCCAGAGGACCCTGTACCGGGAGGTGATGCTGGAGAACTGCGGCCTCCTGGTGTCTCTGGGTAAGGCCCCCGCTCTGCTGTGCCTGCCCTGGCCACCTCCTTCTTCCCAGACCCTGGCTCCGTCTTGGCTTGTCAGGAAGGACTCAGGAGCCCCCCTCCCTCCTGCTTCCTCACAGCTTCACTCACGTTTGAGGTTCACCTCCTCTTGCTTCCTGCCTCTGTGTCTCTTTGAAGAAAGACCCCTTTGGCTCTTAGAAAGTGGTGGAAGGAAATGAATGTTCAGCAGAGCCCAAAGGCGGCATTTCCAGTCGGGCCACATGGGACTGAAATAGGAGAACCAGGATTCCACCCTGGCTTCTGAGTCTCCCGTCCTGGCTGCTTTCTCTGGCTTTGCTCACGTCCCTGTTTTTCAGAATGGTTTTTGGACCCCAGCAAGTTTGACAGGAGTGACCACCCCAACCCCTGCTCTCCAGGGCTCCCAGATGCCTTGTTTCTACTGCTTTGTGTGTTTATATTGTTGCTCTTTCTCTGCCTCAGGGCTCTGGTTGGCGGGGGTGGGGGTGGGGGTGTCCGTGAGGCGGAAGTGACCACCTGAGCCTCTCAGCCCAGGGCCCAGCACAGACGGGCCACATTCCAGAGAGGGAGCGGACCGAATGAGACCGGTTCCCAAGCGTCCCCTACAGCCGAGTGCACAGGATGTGGATGACAGGCTGTACTCCAGGAAGAGGGTGCGCAGCCGGGGCCCCAGGAGGCCTTTGCCTTCAGTGCCAGCAGGTCCTGTCTAACCGCAGGGTCTCGGTCAGGGGGCTTCTCTGTCCTCCTGCGCCTTCACGGGTGTCTCATGTTCACCCTGTCTCAGCCGGGATCGTCTGCTGGTCCGAGAAGGAGAAGCTGGGAGAGGAGCGCGTCTTGGCATGTGGCGATTTTATGCCCTGGAGATACCGGGCAGCGTCTGCAGCCGCATCTGCCCGTCACCTGTGAGGGTGGGTGGTCCCGGGGTCTGATGATGAGTCCAGAGATGCCCCTCAGCACCAGAGGGTGGACACAGCCCCGCTCAGCCGAGGATGACCCAGTCCGCACGTGTCGGAGAGCCACGGTGGAGAAACAGCAGCTCGGGGACGGCCCCGTCAGGCCGCTCAGTTTGAGGGAAGGGAGGGCTGTAAAGCCAGGGCTTCGGTGAGACAGGCGTGTTCTTGGAGACCTGGGATTGTGTTCTGCGTCAGTGAGAGGAGGTTGAACAAAATCAGGAAAAGCTTGACATATTTAGATACTTTATAACAAAATTAAAGAAAAATGTCCACCATGGACCCCGGATCCCTCCACCCGGCTCCCCAGGCTCTCCCCGCGCGCGCGGCTCCGGGGCCACTGGCGTCTTGCTGTTTCCGCACACACTTGACATGTTTGCCTCAGACCTCTGAGCTGCTGTTCTGCTTTCCTGGTGGGTGCTCTTGGGCATTTCGACTTCTCACGTGGCCATCTCCTCTCTGCACATGGCCACCTTGCTTCCTCACCAACTGTTTCCTGACCATAAACTCTCTTAGCAGCCCCTCCCCATCACTCTAGCTCTCCCCGTCACCTGATTTATATCCTCTAAGCCAGCAGTTCTCCTTCCCCAGGGGCACTTGGCCCCATCTGGAGACATAGGTTGTCACCACTGGGATGGAGTTGCTACAGGCACCTACTGAGTGAAGACCCGGAGCGCCTCCACACATCCTTACACTATGCAGGGGAGACACATTCTCTCCCCTTCTCAGCAAAGAACTTTCTGGATCTGAATGTCTGTTGTCCAGAGGCTGAGAAGCCCCGTTTCTGAAGGCTCATGGACATTTCATCAGGGGCACTGGGAACGGCCCTGAGGAAGGCCTTTGTTTATTCTTTTTCCTGCCTCCTGATTTTTTAGGGAAAATCTGGTTCCGTACTTAACTCTTCTTCCCCCCAGCTATTGCTGATTTCCCCTCTTCAACAGGGGGGGCATCCCTGAGCAGCGGTGCAAGCTTGCTGGCCCTTAACCCTCACTGTTGGGTCCCTGGGCTGCATTTTCAGGTTGAATTATCATCAGCTTGTCAGCCTCTGGGCTTCTGTATCCCACTCACCAGGGCTGTGCAGGAATCCCTTTCTGAAGGGATATGAGAAACAGAAGAAGCGCATCACTTGTAGCACCGGTGTTGCTGTGAATACTAGTCAGAGCCCACCCTGGCCGCTGACTGACCGCACAGCAGGCCCAGTCCGGGCACTGTCCTGCTCCTCCCGTGTGACCCTCGGGCTCGCCTGGCCCTCAGCAGAGTCGGGAATTTGGCTTCGGTGGTGAGCCTCGTACAGTGGAACCTTAACAGTAAGGAACATATACCTTCACTTTATGAAGCTGTCCTCTGTGGGGTTCCTTTGATGTAAAAATCCTTTTTTTAGTGAAATATTGATGGCAGTAGATGTGACCATGTCACTGTGCAGGAGTCTCAGTTTTATTATTTTATCCCAGTTCATGAAATGCTGAAGTCTCCTGAGTCTGCCCCTCTCCGGCCCTGCTCCCAGTGGTTGCATTTCGGTGCTCACATCCCTCCCTCACAGCTGCCCCGCACTTGGCCTCAGAATGCTGGCCCCACTCAGGGGTGTCTGCTGTTTCCTCCTCAGTGTGGTGTTGGGGAGACCAGGGTCAGAGCCAGACTCTGGTGCTCAGTCCCCGCTTTGCACCTTAAAAACTGTGTGGTCCTGGGCAATTACAGACCCCGTCTGGGCCTCGGGGCTCTCCCTGGTAAACTGGAGTAAGGTGGAGTTTAATTCCCAGGTCTGCAACAGGGGTAAGTGGGTCACTTTCTGGAAAGGGTCAGAACAGTGCCTTGAGTGACCAGGTTTTGTGCAGGGTAGCATTGCGAACCTCACCACCACCGCTCCTGTCGTTACTCATCAGGATTGTCATCGTCTCAGGCCTGGACTCAGCACCTTCGGGAGCAGGCTTGTGTAGCTTTGTGGTGGAACAGCACACAGAGCTGAGATGGTTAGGCCTGGGCTCCGTGTCAGCCCAGCTGTTCACCAGTTGTGGGCTCTTTGGCAGATCACATTATCTGCCTGATTGTTGCTTTCTGTATGATTTTTATCTATAAAATGGTGCTACTCACAGACTCAGAAAACAAACTTATGGTTACGAAAGAGGAAAGCAGGTGTGGTGAGGGATAAATTAAGAGTTTAGGATCAACAGATACACACCTCTGTATATAATAATAGATAAATAACAAGGTTCTAATATAGCATAGGGAACTATATTTAATATCTTATGATAACTTATAATGGAAAAGAATCTGAAAAGCAATGTGGGTATTTGTGTATGTGAATCACTTTTCTTGTATACCTGAAACAAACATGACATTGTAAATGAACTTTAATTTTTAAAAAAATAGTGGTTCAGTGATTAAGTCTCTGCCCTCCCAGTTCAAAGGGTGATGGTTTGATCGCTGGTCACTGAACTAGGGTCGTACATGGCTAAGAAAAGAAAAAGTGCTGATCATAATGTGTACTTGCTGAGAATGCTGTGAGGAAACCCTAGGATAAACTCATCTGTGGTCTGTAGGAAGAACGATACAAAACTTTCCTTGTGTTCTAAAAACAGAACTAATCAATGGAGACACGTAACCTTGTTTTGAACGAAAAGAGTCAATATTTTAAATATGTCAGTTGTTTGAATGACATCATAAATTTATTTCAATTTTGAAGTAATGTAGTGCATTTAAGTTGCTTGAACACAGTCCTTTGACTATGATTGTTAACTGTATATTAGCTTTTGATTTAGTATCAGGAATAAAAGCTCCCTGGCAGTGTGGCATGTCTTTGGTTTTTGGGTCGCAGTTCCGCATTTTGTGTGCCTGGGAGCAGCTTCATTCTGAGGTCCACATCCTGAAGTCTCACACGAGACTGAGAGGTTTTCCCAGTTTTCACAGAAGCCCCCATGTCTTCCTTTTTTCTCCATGCCCAGGGTGTCCTGTCCCCAGACCTGAGCTGATCTACCAGCTGGAGCACGGGCAGGAGCTGTGGACGGTGAAGAAAGACCTCTCCCGAAGCACCTGTCCAGGTAGGAGCCAAGCTGTGGGCAGAGACCCTGCCAGAAGCCGCTGGCCCTGGTTCCCTGGGAGGCGTCTTGTTGGGGCCTCTAGTGGTCTGGAAGCCACAGAGCCCTTTGACCCCAGGCCCCTCTGTCCTCGCTGAGGACAGCGGTGTACGAGCTCAGATGTGTCCTGGGCTTCAGGCCTGGGTGCCGACCATGAACTCGGCGGTCCCAGTGGAATTCGGGATCTCCTTGTGTCTGCACATAAGGTCGGGTGAGTTACAGCCTGGCTGCTGTGTCAGAGGGACTCTGGCATCTCGGTGCTCAAGCACGTGGAGGCGCTGTTTCTGACTCACGCCCGGTCCCTGTGGGTCACGGGGAGCCCTGCAGCACACGGGGAGCCCTGTGGGTCACGGGGAGCCCTGCAGCACACGGGGAGCTCTGCAGCACACGGGGAGCCCTGCAGCACAGGGGGAGCCCTGTGGGTCACGGGGAGCCCTGCAGCACACGGGGAGCCCTGCGGGTCACGGGGAGCCCTGCAGCACACGGGGAGCTCTGCAGCACACGGCCGCTTGGGGCCGCGGGCTCGTTCTGTCGTCAGTGTGTGACTTCAGGTAGTCCTGACCCCCTGCAGCCAGCAGAGAAGTGGGGGAATGACGCTGCTCTGACTCCCATAAACACCAGCCCTCTGATGGCTCCACCGCAAGGCACTGGGCTCTTGGCCACACTGGCGGGGTGGGCAGGGAGCTGTGACTGAGCCCTCTGTCCCAGGAGAGGAGCAGGAGGTTGGTGAGGAGGGTCTGCTCCTGAAGGCGCCAGTCGCGATAGTCGCTCTGTCCTGGGGTTGCTGGGGGTGTGCAGTTTTAGAACAGAAAAGCGCTCAGCACAGGGTCTGTGCCGTAGTCGGTGTCTCGTGGGAAGTGAGCTGCTGGTACCGCCACGTCCCCTTAGTCATGATGAGCAGTGTGGCTCACATCTTCCCCTCCTAGCGCCTCTCCAGCCCTCCTCTGCTTCCCGTTTCCCGAACTATGGTTTCAGACACTTAGGAGCCCTCCCTTGTCCCCTGTCGCCCGTCCCCTCCTGTTGGGTAAAGCCTCCCAGTGACGTTTGTCCTGTGTGCCCTCGTCTGGGCTGCTGAGGGCACTGGCGCCGTCGTGTGGTGCTGGGGCTGCTGCAGAGGCGTGCTCTTTCCACTCCTAGTCACTCGGTGGCCCGGCTGGCCTGTGAGCGTCTGTGTGTGGCCTTCGGCGGCCCCTCAGAGGGGCCTCCCAGCCTCTGCCCCCTGCTTTCCACACACCTCCACCTGAGGATCTCAGAGGCAGCCAATGAGCACATTGCCTGGCAGAGAACCCATCCCGGTGCTCACTCCTCCCCTCCCACGCTCGAGCACATGGTCCTGCCGTCCGCGCAGGTTGGAGACTGGAAGCCTCCCCAGACCCTCGCCCCCACCTCCAGCAGCCCTGCATCCGGCCGTCCCGACAGTGACTGCCTCCCCAGTGCAGATGTCTCGGCGCATGACCTGGGGTGTCAGCAAGTCTCCACAGTAAACTCTTGCTTGGTCCTCAGCCCTTCTGCACTCAGGTTCCCAGGCTGTAGTTTTCCTTTCACCTGGCGGAAGAGATCTTGGCACACTTCATGGCCAGTTCTTGAACCAGAGTCTAGGTTACACCTTTTAGGGAAAGTATTTCTTATTTACTGCTTGTTTAGTAACTTTAAAAGTGAAAGTGAAGTCACTCAGTCGTGTCCGACTCTTGGAGACCCCAGGGACTGTATCCCGCCAGGCTCCTCTGTCCATGGGATTTTCCAGGCAAGAATACTGGAGTGGGTGGCCATTTCCTTCTCCAGGGGATCTTCCTGATCCAGGGATCGAACCCAGGTCTCCCGCATTGCAGGCAGATGCTTTACCTTCTGAGCCACCAGGGAAGCCCCTTAGTAACTTTATCCTTTGTCTACTCAACAGAAAAATGTGCCCACGTTTCTTCCACTTGAAGCAAGTAAATAAAAAAATATTCCTGTTTCATATTCATCCACTCTCTAGGGCATTTCATTGTTTACATTTCGTCCCTCACAAACAGTGCTACCAAGAACATTCGTATGTATTGGCCATCTTGCTCACGATTAGGCCTGTCTTTTGTTATTTCTAGGAGTAAAATTGTTGGCTTGTAGCCTGTGCAAACTTCCAGGTTTAGGTGACAATTGCAGTGGTTTTCTAAAAGAGATCTGCCTATCCAGAATTCTCTAACTTCCACTGACCATGTCCTGTTCTGTCCTTCATGCTCTTAGGCACGTTTATTTTTGCTTAACTGACAAAATTGTGTCTTAGGTGAGCTTGCCTTGCATTTCCTTAATTGTTCACAAGCTTTAGCTTCTCATCATGTAATTATCAGCCCATTTGTACAGTTGTCCTCCTCATCTGCAGGTTCTGGATTCATCAAGCATGGATTGAAGAGACTGGGGGAAAAGAATAATCCCAGAAAGCTCGAAAAAGCAAAACTTAAGTTTGCCTTGTGCTGGCAGTTATTTACATAGCATTTACATTGTATTAGATATTACAAGCACTCTAGAGACGATTTAAAGTACACAGGAGGATGTGTGTAGGTTATGTTCAAAAACTGCCATTTTAAGTAAAGGACTTCAGCATCTTTGGATTTGGGTGTTAAACAGGAGTGTCTGATACCAGTTATTCCCCTGTGGATACTGACGAACAACTGTATTTTCTTCTGTGAAATGTCAGTTCATCGAAAATGCCAAGTGTTAACTTTGTTTGACTTTTGTTTTTAGGGATTTTTGTACGTTACTGATACTTTTATCAGTTACGGGTGCTGTTTCATCCCTAATATCAAAAAGATGTTCTCATTATAAGATGTTCTAAGCTCGGCACCTGACGTTAACTCTTTCTGGTGTGAGGTAGAATTTGAGGACAGTGTGAGACAGGAAGATGGTATTCTGCTTCCCAGTGTGTCACTCGTTTTTCTAGCTCCATTTAATTTATATTCTTTGCTTTTACTGTGAGCTCCTCCCTTCTCTTCCATTCCCCAGAACCCATGTGTGTGTGTTTCTTGGACTCTCTGTTATTTTTCCATTGCCTGTTTTCTTTAGTTTGGGTTTAATTTGTCTTTCTTTTCCTGCTAAAGTTGTTAAGTTAGGCTGTTGACTTGAGATCTTTTGTTTTTCACTGAAAGTGTTTATAGCTACAAATCTCCCTCTTAACAACTGCACTCACTGCATCCTGTAAGTTTTGGTATTTTGTTTTCATTAGAAACAAATCATACTTTGTTTGATATCTTTTAAAATCTGTTGAGATTTAATTTGTGATTTAACCTGTGGTCTGTTTTGGAAAATGTTCCATGTATACTTGAGAAGAATGTGTATGCTATTGTTTTGTGTAGAATGTTCTGTATGTATCTGTTAGATACGGTTGGTTTATGTTAAGTCTTCTGTTTCTTTACGTATCCTTGGTCTGGTTGTGTTCTCCATTGTTCAGAATGGGATATTGAAGTCTCCATTTTTTTTGTAGTGTTGTCTCTTTCTCTCTTCCATTCTTTCATTCTTTGGTTCATGTATTTTGATGTTCTTTCATTATATAGTTGTTTACAATTATATTTTCTTGCTGTATTATAGCTTTTACTTATATCTTTCATTGTTGCTTGTAACCTTTTTGGATTTAAAGTCTGTTTTGTCTGATTTTAATGTAGACAGTTTTGTCTGCTCTCTTTTTGTGAGTATTTGTACAGAATCTTCTTCCACCTTTTGACTTTCAGTCTGTTTGTGTCTTTGTATCTGAAGTGAGTCTCTAGTGGAAAGCATATAGTTGGATCGTGTGTTCTCAATTCTGCTAATCTCTGTCTTAATTGAAGAGTTTAGCCATTTACATTTAAAGTGATTGTTGATATGGAGAGACTTCTGTCATTTTGATATTTGATTTCTGTGTGTATTCTCATTCTTGCTTTATAGTCTGGTTGATATTTTGTAGTGAAACATTTAAATTCATTTTTCATTTCCTTCTGCACACGTTCTCTAGGTATTTATGGCTATCATGGGATTTTATTTGATGTCTGTATTAAAGTTTTAACATTAATATGATTTTATACCAGCCTCACTTCAGCAACAACAGAAATCCTTTACAGCTCTGCCATTGCCCCTTTCAAGTGTTTGTGTCACAAAATTACATCTTTATGTGTTGTACGTGTAGAAACTTAAAACTGCTAATTCTTTTAAATGTGTTAGTGTTTTAAATTTCTAGGAAGCTACACATGGACTTAGAAACTAAAGTTATAATAATACTAGCCTTTAGGTTAACAGTTTTAAAAAACAATCTTCTAAATCATGTAAATACACAATGTAGAGCTATAAAATAATTCTGTCTTTTATAACTGCCCATGTATTTACTGTTATAAAGCTCTTTATTTCTTCATATGGCTTTGAATTCCTGGCTAGTGTTCTTACATTTGACCCTGGAAGTCCTCCTGAAGAATTTCTTACAGAGCAGACCCCATGGTAACAAACCCCTCCAACTTTTGTATATTGAGACATCTTAATTTCTTCCTTGCTCTTTCGAAGGACAGTTTTGCTGGATACAGGATTCTTACTTGACACTTTTTGTTTGTTTTACACTTGAATATATTGAACCACTGCTTTGTGGCCTCCCAAGTTTCTGATGAGAAATCTGATAATCTTATTGAGAATCGCTTGTATATAACAGGTTGCTTCATACTTGCTATACTTTTTCTTTGGCTTACAAAAGTTTGTTTACAGTTTCCTCAGTGTGTGTCTGAGTTTATTTTTCTTGGAATTCATTGAACTTCTTGGATGTTTCATCCATTTTGGGATGTCTTCAGCTCTTCAGATACTCTCTTTGATCCTTTATCTCTTGTCTTTCTGGGAATGTCTCAGTGAGTATGTTGGTTCATTAAGTGTATCACAGGTGCCTTAGGCTCTACTCAGTATTGTTCAATCTTTTCTTTTTGTCTGTTTGTTAGACTCAATATTTAACATTATTCTATCTTCAACTTGGCAGATTATTTCTTTTTTCTATATAAATTTTCGTTTGAATCATTCCAGTGAGTTTTTCACTTCAGTTAATGAAGTTTTTGCTCCTGAGTTTCCTTCTCATTTCTTTCGCTCTCTTCTTTTTCTGACTGCACTTTGTGGCTTGTGAGATCTTAATTCCCTGACCAGGGATTGAACCTGGGTCCCTGGCAGTGATAGCCTGGAGTCTTAACTACTAAACATGCGGGAATTCCCTCTTTTTCATTTCTTTTTAGGTTTTCTTTCTTTGTATTGAGAGTTCCATTTTGTTTTTACCTAGTTTTCTTGACTTTCTCTGTATCTTTCTTTCACTCCTTGAGCTTTTATAAGATAGTTGTTGCAAAGCCTTTGTCCAATAAGTTTTCAATAGATTTTTTTTTTTTTTTTAACAGATTTTGGAGGGCTTCTAAACATTAGCTACCATAATCAGACTCATTAGCCTCTTGGCATTGATGTATGGCAATATATGCATGGAGTATTGCCAACATAAGAATTCCACTGAGTCTCATTACATAAACACAACTGATTAAGTCAGTGCCTGTGTGACTCAGTGCCTTGCCTTCCTTTTGTTTGTTTCCTAGTTGTTATCTTATGGCTCAGACCTTAGCCTTCTGATTATATAGTTGGTCTTTCAGGTTTTGAACTGAGTCATCTCTTCAGCATAAACTGTCTGGACCCACATGCATTATTTATTTGCATAATTATCCAGTCTGGAATTGACTGTGTCTTTTTCCAGCACCCCATCCCCTCACACAGCCACTCCTCTGGGCCCCTCTTTCAAGGTTTTAACAGTCCAAGATCAGGAGAGAAATAAATTGTTATCCTGGGATTCAGAGGTAGGGAAACATGGCAGACACAGAGGCACTATTTTCATCTTCAGTTTTTACACTGAAATACTGATCTTCCATGCTGGCATCATTAACAGGTCTTTCTGTTTGTTGAATTTCTTTCAGGTGACAAAGGAAAACCCAAGACCAGAGAATCTACCACTTCTGAGCCATCCCTGTTTGAGGGAGCCTCAGTCCAAGAACAGCTAACACAAAGAGTTTCAGAGGACTCCCAGTTGGGCCAAATCAGTGATCAAGAAGAGCCATTGGAAAGGCATGAAGGATGCTTGAGACCAGAGATAGAACCCCAGAACGGGAAGCTCCCTGGGAATCCAAGCTGTGTACATGGCAGCTTAGGGACAGCTGGTGGTGTGTGTTCAAGGATTGTAGAAGAGCCAGTCCCTCCAGGGGGTGCTGTCCATGACCGTGACTCCTGTGAATCAGTTAAAGATCCCCTGATTCAGGAAGAGGAAAGTCTCTTCAAATGCAATGAGTGTGGGAAAGTTTTTAATAAGAAACGCCTCCTTGCTCGACATGAGAGGATTCATTCTGGAGTGAAGCCCTATGAATGCACAGAGTGTGGGAAAACCTTTAGTAAGAGCACTTATCTCCTTCAACACCACATGGTCCACACTGGAGAGAAGCCCTATAAGTGCATGGAGTGCGGCAAGGCCTTCAACCGCAAGTCGCACCTGACACAGCACCAGCGGATCCACAGTGGGGAGAAGCCCTACAAGTGCAGTGAGTGTGGAAAGGCCTTCACCCACCGCTCCACTTTTGTTTTGCATAACAGGAGCCACACTGGAGAAAAACCGTTTGTGTGCAAAGAATGTGGAAAAGCCTTCCGAGATAGGCCAGGTTTCATTCGACATTACATCATCCACAGTGGTGAGAATCCATATGAGTGCTTCGAGTGTGGCAAGGTCTTCAAACACAGGTCATACCTCATGTGGCACCAGCAGACCCACACTGGGGAGAAGCCCTACGAGTGCAGTGAATGTGGAAAAGCCTTCTGTGAGAGCGCAGCCCTCATTCACCACTACGTCATCCACACCGGGGAGAAGCCCTTCGAGTGCCTCGAGTGCGGGAAGGCCTTCAACCACAGGTCATACCTCAAGAGGCACCAGCGGATCCACACTGGGGAGAAGCCCTATGTGTGCACCGAGTGTGGAAAGGCCTTCACCCACTGTTCCACTTTTATCTTACATAAAAGAGCCCACACTGGCGAGAAACCTTTTGAGTGCAAAGAATGTGGGAAAGCCTTTAGCAATCGGGCAGACCTCATTCGGCACTTCAGCATCCACACTGGAGAGAAGCCTTATGAGTGCACGGAATGTGGGAAGGCCTTCAACCGCAGGTCTGGCCTCACCAGACACCAGCGGATTCACAGTGGAGAGAAGCCCTATGAATGCATGGAGTGTGGGAAAACCTTCTGCTGGAGCACAAACCTCATTCGACACTCCATCATCCACACTGGAGAGAAGCCCTATGAGTGCAGTGAGTGTGGAAAGGCCTTCAGTCGCAGCTCATCCCTCACTCAGCACCAGAGGGTTCATACTGGGAGAGACCCTGTCAGTGTGACAGAAGTGGGAAGACCCTTTACAAGTGGGCAAACGTCAGTCAACCTTCAAGAACTCCTATTGGGGAAAGACTTCTTGAATGTAACCACTGAGGAAAATCTTTTGCCAGAAGAAACATCTTACTCAGAATCTGATCATTCATACCAAAGAGAAACGCCACAGTTTTCTTCCCTGTGAGAAAAACTATTGCAGGATATTAATTATCGTCTAAAGACTCATATTGGAAATTGACCCAACCTAGAGCCTTATTCTGCACATGAGAATTCATCAAGGAGAGAGACCCAGTGGTTATGCACTTCCATCTTCTTAGTTTACATTTCACTATTATCTCAGGAATTTTTTTTCAAAAAGAAGGGAGAGACTTAGAAAATGAACTGCAAAAAAGTTTCTTTCAGACTTCCTTGCCAAACTGGCACTTTGTCATAGATTTCTTAGTTAACTGGTAGGAAGAGGGTTTTGTTTCCATGGTAAAGAACCTATACTATGTGTCTTGTATATACATTCGTTGCTATCCAGTGTAAGGTGAGTTAGACAGGTCTGGAACCTTTCATCAAACATCTTTGTTCTAAAACACTGTCTCTATTCTTAAGGAGCTTAAATTTTGATTTGAGCCACTAAATACTTTTATATTTAAGGAGCTAAGAATTCACATATGAATGGGCATGTTGTTTTGCACCGTTTAAGACTAGGCTTTTATTTTTTAAAGACAAACCTTTTTTATATGGTTTTAAAGAGCTAATATGCAGACTTTTTCTTGGTCCTGTACTAATCCTGGTTTACTGATTGTTCTAGTTATATGGTAAGTCTTTTAATTGGGTAAAGTGATTCCTCTTTACCTAGTTCAGTCTTCTTATTTAAAACTTCAGTCTTCTTATTATGCTAAAACTGATTTAGCATTCTTATTATTTTGAATTTCCATATAAAGTTTTATGTGTTTACTAGAAAAATTGAATTTTAAAAGAAATGGAGTTAAATTGGCAGAATAATATGTTTAGAGTTAGCATGTTTGCTGTCTTGAGTCTTCCAGTTTATGAATGTATTATGTCTGTATATTTATTTGCTATCTCTTGATTTATTTCATTATTGTTTAATAAGTCTCAATAATAGGTCCTATACAGTTTTTATAAGATTTATATATAGATGTGGGTTTTTTGTTTGGTTATTTTTAGTAATTATAGATTGCATTGATTTAAAAATTTTCAACTTCCATATAGTCTTTAGTATATATATATTTTTCATATCCTACAATCTTGCTATTTCTTTTGATAGAATGCTTTGGATTTTCTACATAGAAATATCATCTGCAAGTAGAGAAGTTTTATTTATTTCTTCTCATCTATATACCTGTCATTTCCTTTTCTTGTCTCGTTGGACTAGCTAGGACTTCCAATATGATTTTGAATACTGGTAGTGAGAAAACATGTCCTTGGCTGGTTCCTGATATTAGGGGGAAAACATTCAGATTTTCATCATAAACTATGGTGTTAGTTGTAAGGTTTTCTTCATAGAGCTTTCTTTATCAAGCTTAGAAAGTTTCCCATATTCCTAATTGCCTGAGAATTTTTGTTGCTATGAATGAGTATTGAATTTGTCAAATGGTTTTCTTTTAATCAACTGATAGAATCTTGGTGTTTTTTTCCTCTGTAGCCTGTTGTTATATATTACGTTTATTTGAGTTTTGAATGCTGAGCCAGGCTTGTATCCTTGGAATAAGCCCTACTTGGTCATGGAGTACAGTTAATTTTATATATATTACTGTATTTAATATGCTGGTATTTTGTTGAGGAAGTTTTCCTTTCATTTTATGAGTGACAGTGGTATGTATTAAGTAGTTTTATTTATTTCTTTTTTTTTTCTTTCTTTTTCCATTGTCATTGTCTGAGTTTGGTGTCTAGGTGATTCTGGCCTTTTAACGTATGTTAAAAGGTGTTCTATTATTCAGAAGACAGTGTATAGTATAGAATTGGTTTGGTGTGTTCTTTTAATGATTGGTAGTATTCTCCAGTAAACCATTTAGTCTTGAAGAGTTTCCTTTTGAATGCTTCTTAATTACTTATTTATTTTATTTAATATGTATGGAACTATTCAGTTTCTATTTCATATTGGATACGTTTTTATAGTTTATCTTTTTCTAGAAATTGTCCCATTTCATCTAAATGTTCTTATTTGTTCAAAGTGTTCCTTTATTATCATTCTGATGGCAGCAGAATCTGTATTTACAACCCATATTTTATTCCTGATGTTGGAAATGTGTTCTCTTTTATCTTTGTCTTCTCAGACATTTATCAATTTTTAAAATCATTTACAAAAAAACAGCACTTTATATCATTTTTTCCTCTGTCTTTTCCTGATTTCACCGATTTTTTTTCCCCCTGATCCTTATTACATCATTTCTTCTATTTGCTTTGGTACTATTTTCCTCTGCAGTTTCTTGAGGCGGGTGCTTAGATTATTGATTGAGGTTTGTTTTGTTTTTTTTTCACTTTATTAATATAAGCATTAAATTCCATAAATTTCCCTCAGTACTGTTGTAGTTTATTATGTTCTAATTACATTTCATCCAGGTCTAAATATTTCTTTATTCAGGACTGTCTGTGTAACCCATTGATTATTTAGAAGTATGTCGTTACATTTTACAGTGTTGGGAGTATTTTGTGCTTTCTTCTTGTTTTTGATTTCATTTGTTTTATATTTGATTTGACTGTTTAAATTTGTTGTGGTTTGTTTTATGATCCGAGATATAGTCTATCTTGAATGCTCAATAAGGCTGCTGGGAAAGAATGTGTGTCCTGCTGTCATTGGGTGGAGTCTGTACGTGTGTGTTCCTGGTCCTGTTCATTGATGAGGTTTCCCCGATTTTGTCTGCTGATTTCCTGCCTCGAATTTCTATCGATAGCTGAAAAGGGGGGTGTTGTCCTGCAGTTTAATTCTAGAACTGTCTCTTCCTCCTTGAAGTTCTATCAGTTTTCACTTCTTGCATTTCAAAGCTCTGCTACTTGGTACAGATGCATTTAGGACTGCTATGTTATCCTGCTGTATTGACCCTTTTATCATTATTCTTTGTTTTCTTTTTGCTCCTGTGAAATTTTTTTGCTTTGAAGTATACTTTATCTGATATTAATATAGTCACTATTGAGATTTTTGGTTAATGTTTGCATGGTTTATATTTTTCCATAATAATTATATTTTCAACCTTATCTATATTGTTACATTGCAAGTAATGTAATATGTGAAGAGCATATACTTGCCTCATTTTTTAATGTCCATTTTACTGATTTCTTTTTAAAAATTGGTATGTTTAGGTCATTTAACTTTAAAATAATTATTGATATTTTCAGGGCTTACACTTACATTTTATGATGTTTTTGTTACCTGGTTTTTGTTGCCCTGTTATTTGGTTTGGGGAGGTACTTTTGTTTGTTTTGCCTTCTTTTGAGTTACTTTAATGTTAGGAATTCCACTTGGTATATCTGTGATGTTTTTGAGAATATGTCTTGTTTTTTAGTGGTTACTTTAGGTATTCTATTATACATACATATCAGAGTGTATAGTATCAACACTTTAGCACTTTGACATATAGAGACTTACTTCCATTGGGTACATTATTCCTCATTCTTTAATGTAACTGTCTATAAAGTATTGCCTTTTTGTATGCTGAGCACCATATTGGATTTTTTTTTTTTTTTTGCTTCAGCTGTCAGACCACTTTTGCAAAACTCATAAGAAGCACAGTCTGTTTACTTTTACTCATTACATTGTTCTTTTCTTTCTTCTTAAAATCCCAGGTTTCTTCCATGAACAGTTTTCTTTTTAGATTTTTTACCCCAGGAACACCTGTAGCCTGTCTTTTGTGGTAGGTTTTCTGGTAACAAATGTTTTCGTTTTCCCTCTTCTAAGAATGTCTTTGTTTCTCCTTCATTCCCAAAGGATGGTTTTGTGGGCTGTAGGATTCAGGGTCAACAGTGCTTTTCTTTTAGTGCTTGAAAGGCAAGTCATCTCCTTTGTCTTCCATGGTTTCAGATGAGAAATCTGCTGCCATTTGACTCATTATTTCTGTATCTGTACTATATCCATTTTGTCAAGTACTTTGAGTATTTTTTCTTTGTATATAGAGTTCAGAAGCTTGATCATGATGCAACCTGCCATAACATTTGGGGGGCTTATCCTGCCTGGTGTTTGCTTAACTTTTAAAATTTTGTAGTATATGCCATTTTGAAAAATTAGGAAATTTTTAGTTGTGCTTCAAAGAGTTTTTTCAGCCCTTCTCTTTCAGGGGCTCCAGTAACATGAATGGTGTGCTCTTGTTCTTGTTCCATAGGACCCTCAGATTTGTACCTTTTGTTTCCCCAGGGTGTTTTTCTCTGTTGCTTATATTTATTAATTTCCATTGAGCTCTCTTTGAGCTCACTGATTCCTTCTCTCTCATGTATAATCTACTATTGAGCCCACCCAGTGAATTTTCATTTTGGTTTTTCAATTTTTCAGTTGTTTGATTTTCTGTTTTGTTCTTTTATACATCTTCTATTTCTTTGCCTAGTTTATGATGCCAAAGAAGGACTCAGAACACAGCAAAACTTGTAGTCCAAAGTCATTGGTCTCTGGTAGTTTATCTTAATTATTAGAAATCCTAAATTACCTGGAGGAATGGAAGACCTGCCGTCTTCTTTGTTGTTATCCATAAATAGTTCTCAAGAAAATAAAACTGGGCGACCTTCAGCTTGTTCAGAGTTCTGTTCCCCAGGGGAGATTTGTGTGTGAGGTTTCATTGCTCAGTAAGACTTGTCACAACCTGAAGAGTAGGGGCTACTCCTCTTCCGCAGTCACTGCTCCTCTTTGTGGTTGAACACATTCCCCCAGTTTGCCAACGTGTGTAGGACCTCTGTCTGTCTTTCATGCCTCTGTTTTTGGTCTTTAACTTCTCCCTCTTAATTCCCTTATGTGTCCATAATCTGTACCTGTGTTCCTCACCCCTAGGCACTTTATGGAGAAGGCAATGGCACCCCACTCCAGCGCCTGGAAAATCCTATGGATGGAGGAGCCTGGTAGGTTGCGGTCCATGGGGTCACTAAGAGTCCGACACAACTGAGCAACCTCACTTGCACGCATTAGAGAAGCAAATGGCAACCCACTCCAGTGTTCTTGCCTGGAGAATCCCAGGGGTAGGGGAGCCTGGTGGGCTGCCATCTATGGGGTCGCGCAGAGTTGGACACGACTGAAACCACTTAGCAGCAGCAGCAGCAGGTACTTTATGCCTCGCTTGTTCATTGAGCTGTGCCCTTGTATTTTCTCTCGCAGACACACGCTGTGTGACCGTTCAGTCCACTACCTGTCCTCACCCCCTCATGTCCCTCTCACACCAGTGACAACTAAAGGGGGATTTCTATCACGGTCTCCTGGCTTAAGCAGGTCTTAGAGTTCCCTTCTGTCCTCTTCCCCCTACCTCCCAGCCCCCTTTGGACTGCTCCCCACCTCTCTGACTTCAGTGTCCTTCCCTGGTTTCTCAGTTCTTGCCCTTCTTCAGAGAATGTGTCTTCAGCCCCTGTTTAGTATTAAACAGTGTGCTTCCCGGGTTCCATCCAAGGCCACTGTGTTCTCACTTGCGATGTGTTCCATGAGTGAGTTAATTCCCATTGAAGGTATTTTACACTCAGTGAGCTACAGAGTTCCCCCAAATCTGTGTCTCCAGCGTGACTGTGTCTCATGTCTGTTGTCCACTGTTCATAATTCCACGCCTTCTGTGTGTCCATACACACTGAGTCCATGCACATGTCGCTTGGCCAGAATCCGCGCCATGAGGGTGCACCCATAGAAACTGTAAGAGCAGGCCGGCACGTGGTGTTACTGTACATCCGCCACTGGCGTGAGTGTTTAAACACCTCAACTCTTAACCTTCCTAGCAAGTTGATGTGGTAGGTAATATTACCCTCATTTTACAATGAAAACCGAGGAATAGAAAGGAATTTGCCCAAAGTTGTACCGTTGTTACAAAGTATGAGGTTAGGGATTGGAGGCCATTTAGGCTGGCTACAGAGTCCATGCCCATATCCCTTCCCCAGATTCCTTCATATAGTGTGAACCCTTGTTTTCCTTGTCACTACTCATTTTTACTAAAATGGATCAAGTAATATGTGTTGATCTCTGACCCCCGTTTCTCATTCTGCAGTACGTCTTGGCCACTGTTTGAGTGGGAAACCATATCCAGTCATCAGTGCTTACATCATCTCATAACTTTGTCAAAGATATAGATAATCTCTTGAGTTTGAAGTAGCAGAGAGATCGAAGAAGGCTAAGGTTGATTTGGTTTTGGACACTGTGTTTGAGGTGCCTGAGAAACATCTCAGTGAATCCCGCTATCTTGTGTCTGGTTGACCAAGCCACCTCACAGCCATTTTTCTTTCATCATCCTCACCTCCAGCCACTGTCCAATTCTGTTCCTTTAACCTTTTCGTTTCCCTCATCAGACACATTAACATTTTTGTTCCCTTCAGTATATGTGTGTGTTAGTGAATGGCCACACACAGCAGTGTATTTTTACATTGATTGCCTCTCTCCTTCACAGAGTGTTCACACAAAGCTGTGTATATAATGGGTACCGTGTATGACATACTGTTGACCACAGAGAGAAACCACATGTGCTTATATGAACAGAATGGTCAGACATAAGAGTCATGATGAGTGACTGTTGAAAGTCCTCAGGATTATCCAGGTTATGATTACTAGGAAAACATCAAAGAACTCAGCATATTATCATGCTTAACATTGATGTTTTATGACAGCAAAAGATGACAAAGCGATCTCAGACAAGGGGAAAGGTACGAGGGTTGGAGTCCAGAGGAAGCCAGGAACGAGCTTTAGGAGTTCTAGTGAAGTTGCTGTCATGTCCAACTCTGATCCCATTGACTGCAGCCTACCAGGCTCCTCCATCCATGGAATTTTCCAGGCAAGAGTACTGGAATGGGTGGCCATTTCCTCCTCCAGGGGATCTTCTGAGCCAGGGATCAAACCCAGGTCTCCCTCGTTGCAGGCA
Source organism: Ovis canadensis (assembly GCF_042477335.2). Lineage (NCBI taxonomy): Eukaryota > Metazoa > Chordata > Mammalia > Artiodactyla > Bovidae > Ovis > Ovis canadensis. Next base: position 78,828,472 of record NC_091258.1, read on the forward strand.
GATGCTTTACCGTCTGAGCCACCAGGGAAGCCTTGGAGTTCTGAGCACTCAGTTTAAGCTGTGTCGGTGAATTTCAAGAGCGTGTGTGAAATGGCTCCTAGGGGAGCTCATTACAACCTCAGAGCCCAGTATTTTTACTGGGCACTCTGCTTGGAACGTAGCATTTTTGACCTTCAGAAGCATAGCAGGTCAGCAGCAAAATACAGAGACAGTACCTATACTGAGCCATTCATCCTTTCTGTGCATGACAGCAAACATCCCAAAGTCTAAGTCCCTAAACTTTAGCCAAGGGCAAACTGTGAAGTTCGAAGGATAGACCGCATGTCAACTCACTTTCACAGTGACTTAAATGATACCAAAATAGGGAAGAAGTTCAAATTTCTTTAACAAATACTAAGCAAATACAGTTTGCTATGACAAAAATAAGTCATAGCTTTGAGGTGAAGGTTTAAATATATATAAATCATTGTAACAATAGTTATATCACAGCAGAAATTCTACACGTGTTCAGGGTTTAATGATGACAAAATATACAGACTATCTGGTGAGAAAGAATCATGCCTCTCAATAAATCTTTTATCTATTTAGACACATTGCCAAGTGATTTGACTTGCAAATATTCCCTGTATTGGCCTCGATTTCTACAGAGATGTTAACAACCAAGTTAATGCCATGTATTTCCATTGCACATATGTCAACAGTTTCTCCTTTATTCTTTCTTCCTACTGTTGAAACTTGTAGCCTTTGACTTCAAGAAAGAGAAGATTAACGAATATGGGGTCATAATTCCTACGTTGTTAAATGTGCATCACTAGAGATTAAAGACTGTGTTGTTGCAGGCTTAGTCAAGTTCATGGACCTGTCTTGAGTTTTACTGAGATGGTCATGGGAGGGTTTTTTTCAGGTGGGAGGGCCCTCTACAGAGGCGAGATACTGGAGACCTGTACGAATCTGGTCTCTGGTTGTACATGCTGCTCCCCTTTGCACTCAGGGTCTGACCCATAGACCACCTTTCCTGTCTCAGTTGTGGGATGCCCCACGGCCTCTGGGGTCAGTGACATCATCCTTGAAATTTGATGGTTAAAGATTTGTAATCTGTTCACAGGTATGTCACATACCTGACAATTGAATAGTCTAAGCGAAATTATAAATGGGTAACTTACTTTGCCTTCCTTGAAGCAGTGTGAAGAGCATAGGCCTCTAATCAGATCACCTCATTATACTTCTGTCCTTGTTCTAACCAGATGGATGGCTTGAAGGAAGTTTCTGGCTACTGTGATTTTTAATTTGGAGATCCATGTTTTAAGCATATGCTTGCTGTTTTTGTTTCCCCTCTGCCTATTTTTTGGTCTCTACCTCTCTACTGATTGTTTGATTGACTGCTGGGCCCCGGCAGCTTCCTGGATGTTAGTTCCCAGACCAGGGATCAAACCTGGACCCTCTGCACTGAGAGCACAGAGCCCTAACCGTTAAACCACCAGAGGATTCCAAGACTGCCCCTCTCAGGGCTAGCCAGTTCTTAGAGGTAACAGACTACTCTTAGGGGCTCTTCCTTTCATCTGTAAATCAAACAACCCCAAACCCCTAATAGAAACCCCTTCTCTTTCTGACTCTTACACTTCAATAGACTATACTTCTCATCCCCTAACGGCCTGTGCCAGGCAAATAAGGACGGCCTCCATGCTCCAAGGCCTGACGGTATTCAGACTAGCCAATACCAAGCCGTTCATCCTGCCTTGCCTCGCCTTTCCTGTCGAAAACAAGCTCTGGATCGCCCTTTGTTTGCTTCTGTCCCCTGAGCCGTCCCGATCTTCCCCCTTGGGCCCTTTGCCATGTTCCCCGTCTCAAGTTTTTAGGGATCTGTGGAGCATAAATTTGCCCCCTTGTGTCAGTTATTACCATTTCTGTGTATCTTACTGTGGTAGATTAAACAGTTCCTGGGTATATTTCTAGAACACGCACGAAACATATTACAACTTCCTCGTAAGGGCCTACAAGGCTCTACACAGGGAGCCTGAAAGTGATACTGGGGATGAACAGAAAGCAGCAGATGACAGAACTCCAGGGTCAGGACCCCAGTGTGACATTCCTTTGTGGTTTGCACGGAAGAAAACTACGTTACCCAGAAGTGTGAGCGCCGCGTGTTCGCGCCGGTCCTGGGCCAATGACTGCTGAGGATGGGGGCGGGAGTTCCGGGCCTTTAATGCCGGTGCGTCATCAGTCGGGGCCCAGCGCGTGCCTGGGGCTGTAAGGGCTGAGAAGCCGGCGCGGCCGCGTTTCCCCGGCAGGCGCTGGAAAGGCCGGCGAGGAAGCTGCATCTCAGCTCCGCGTCGGTCAGTGCACGAGCCTGACGCGCGCCCCGGGTCCTCCTTCCCGGGGGTGACTCCTGAGCGCTCGCCGGGGTCCCGATCCGTCCCCGCAGCTCTGACGCGTTAGCCTGGGCCTCTGTGCCTGGGCTACTGAGGCTCGGAGAGCGACGGTCCGCCTCGGCTGGCCCGCCCTAGGCAGGATTCGGGCGGCGGGCGGCGAATCCTGGAGCCGCCTCTGGGCCCCACGCCCTCCACACGGCCCCGCGATGGCGGCGGCGTGGATGGAGCCGACGCGGGTGAGTGGACAGCGGTTTTAGCATTGCTGGTTCGGAGAGGACTCCTGGGCAAAGAGGAGGCTACGTAGCCATCGGGTTGCTCATTGTGCTTGTTGTTGATTTTCAACAACCGGCTTGTCATTTATCCTCAGTCTTAGCACCTTGCCGGGTCTCGGTCAGGTGTGTCATCATTGCGTGAAGGATAAATGAGGCTTTTGAGGTAGAAATTGCTAGGCAGTCAGTGTAGAACTCTGAGACCTGGGTCTTGTTTTCAATAAACATCTCACAACCCACTCCAGTACTCTTGCCTAGGAAATCCCATGGACGGAGGAGCGTTGTCCATGGGGTCACAAAGAGTCGAACATGACTGAGCGACTTCACTTTCACTTTCCGTTAGCCTAAAGCTTAAACCCTTTGTCTGGAATTCCTGGAATATGTCCTTAGTTTGATAAATAATCAGCACTCAGATCAGGGAAGTAATTAACTTCTGTTCCATATGCCTGAGAGCAAAACAACTGGTGATCATTAATCTTAAACCCATACATCTGATCCATTGTAAAATGGTCAGGAGGCATGAAAAAGGGTAGCGACTTAATCCGAGGAGCAAGAGAAGCCATAAAGATGTTAAACATTTTGACCTTTAAACTGACTGGTCACAAAAAACGTATTTTAAGGACAGGAGCTAACCAAAAATGTACAGATAAAGCACTCAGTTCAGTTCAGTCGTTCAGTCGTGTCTGACTGTTTGCAACCCCGAGGACTGCAGTACACCAGGCTTCCCTGTCCATCAGCAACTCCCCGGGCTTGCTCAAACTCATGTTATGGTCATGCCATCCAAACATCTCATACTCTGTTGTCCCCTGCTCCTCCTGCCCTCAGTCTTCCCCAGCATCGGGGTCTTTTCCAATGAGTCAGTTCTTGGCATCAGTCGGCCAAAGTATTGGAGTTTCAGCTTCAGCATCAGTCCTTCCAATGAACACCCAGGACTGATCTCCTTTAGGATGGACTGGTTGGATCTCCTTGCAGTCCAAGGGACTCTCAAGAGTCTTCTCCAACACCGCAGTTCAAAAGCATCAATTCTTCAGCGCTCAGCTTTCTTCACAGTCCAAATCTCACATTCATACATGACCACTGGAAAAACCATAGCCTTGACTAGACGGACCTTAGTTGGCAAAGTAATGTCTCTGCTTTTCAATATGCTATCTAGGTTGGTCATCACTTTTCTTCCAAGGAGTAAGCGTCTTAATTTCATGGCTGCAGTCACCATCTGCAGTGATTTTGGAGCCCCCCCCCCAAAATAAAGTCTGACACTCTTTCCACTGTTACCCCATCTATTTCCCATGAAGTGATGGGACCAGATGCCATGATCTTCATTTTCTGAATGTTGAGCTTTAAGCCAACTTTTTCACTCTCCTCTTTCACTTTCATCAGGAGGCTTTTTAGTTCCTCTTCACGTTCTGCCATAAGGGTGATGTCATCTGCATATCTGAGATTATTGATATTTCTCCCAGCAATCTTGATTCCAGCTTGTGCTTCTTCCAGCCCAGCATTTCTCATGAGGTACTCTGCAAATAAGTTAAATAAGCAGGGTGACAATATACAGTCTTGACGCACTCCTTTTCCTATTTGGATCCAGTCTGTTGTTCCATGTCCAGTTCTAACTGTTGTTTCCTGACCTGCATATAGGTTTCTCAAGAGGTAAGTCTCTGGTATGGGACCACCTCATATACAGAATTTAATTTGTTTCAATTTTAGGTACTTTACTAAATTTTGAGGTACTTTAAAGTTCAAAGAATGTGTATCTTATATGTGGCTGACCATCATCAGTTCAGTTCAGTTGCTCAGTTGTGTCCAACTCTTTGTGACTCCATGAACCGCAGCACGCCAGGTCTCCCTGTCCATCACCAACTCCCGGAGTTTACCCAAACTCATGTTCATTGAGTTGGTGATGCCATCTAACCATCTCAACCTCTGTTGTCCCATTCTCCTCCTGCCTTCAGTCTTTCCCAACATCAGGGTCTTTTCAAATGAGTCAGCTCTTAGTATCAGGTGGCCAAAATACTAGAGTTTCAGCTTCAGCATCAGTCCTTCCAATGAACACCCAGGACTGATCTCCTTTAGGATGGACTGGTTAGATGTCCTTGCAGTCCAGGGGACTCTCAAGAGTCTTCTCCAACACCACAGTTCAAAAACGTCAATTCTTTGGCACTCAGCTTTCTTTATAGTCCAACTCTCACATCTGTACACAAATGGAGAAACCATAGCTCTGGTTAGGCAGACCTTTGTCGGCAAAGTAATGTCTCTGTTTTTTAATATGCTGTCTAGATTGGTCATAGCTTTTCTTCCAAGGAGCAAGCATCTCTTAATTTTATGGTTGTAGTCACCATCTGCAGTTATTTTAGAGGCCCCCAAAATAAAGTCTGTCACAGTTTCCCCATCTATTTGCCATGAAGTATTGGGACCGGATGCCATCCGTGATCTTAGTTTTTTGCCAGCTTTTTAGTCTCCTCTCACTTTCGTCAAGAGGCTTTTTAGTTCCTCTTCGTTTCTGCCATTAGAGTGATGTCATCTGTGTATCTGAGGTTATTGATATTTCTCCCAGCAATCTTGACCTAGGTTGTGCTTCACCCAGCCCAGAATTTCACATGATGTACTCTGCATATAAGTATTTAACCGCATATTTAAGTATTTAACTGTATAATTAACAATATACAGCCTTGACATACTCCTTTCCCAATTCGGAACCAGTCTGTTCCATGTCCAGTTCAAACTGTTGCTTCTTGACCTACATACAGATTTATCAGGAGCCAAAAAGTTGGTCTGGTAGTCCCTTCTTTTTAATAATTTTCCACAGTTTATTGTGATCCACACAGTCAAAGGCTTTGGCATAGTCAATAAAGCAGAAGTAGATGTTTTTATAGAACTCTTTTGCTTTTTCTATGATCCAGTGGCTGTTGACAGTTTGATCTCTGGTTCCTGTGCGTTTTCTAAATTCAGTTTGAACATCTGGAATTTCTCAGTTCATGTACTGTTGAAGCCTGGGTTGGAGAACTTGGAGTATTACTTTGCTAACGTGTGAGATGAGTGCAATTGTGCAGTAGTTTGAGCATTCTTTGGCATTGCCTTTCTTTGGGATTGGGATGAAAACTGACCTTTTCCAGTCCTGTGGCCACTGCTGAGCTTTCCAAATTTGCTGACATATTGAGTGCAGCACTTTTGCAGCATTGAAAGCACGAATGGCACATCATTCCGTCACCTCCACTGGCTTTGTTCGTAGTGATGCTTCCTAAGGCGCACTTGACTTCACACTCGAGGATGTCTGGCTCTAGGTGAGTGGTCGCACCGTCGTGGTTATCTGGGTCATTAATATCTCTTTTGTATAGTTCGTCTGTATTCTCTCTACCTCTTCTTAATATCCTCTGCTTCTATTAGGTCCATACTGTTTATGTCCTTTATTGTGCCCATCTTTGCATTAAATGTCCCCTTGGTATTTCTAATTTTCTTGAAGAGATCTCTAGTCTTTCCCATTCTATTGGTTTCCTCTATTTCTTTGCATGGATCACTGAGGAAGGCTTTCTTCTCTCTGCTTGCTGTTCTTTGAAACTCTGTATGTAGATGGATATATCTTTCCTTTTCTCCTTTGCCTTTCATTTCTCTTCTTTTCTCAGCTATTTGTAAGGCCTCCTCAGACAGCCATTTTGCCTTTTTGCATTTTTGTCTTTCTTGGGGATGGTCTTGATCACTGCTCCCTGTACAGTGTCACGAACTTCCATCCATAGTTCTTCAGACACTCTGTCTATGACATCTAATTTCTTGGATCTGTTTCTCACTTCCACTGTATAATCGTAAGGGATTTGATTTAGGTCATACCTGAATGGTCTAGTGGTTTTCCCTACTTCCTTCAATTTAAGTCTGAATTTGGCAATAAGGAGTCATGATCTGAGCCGGAGTCATGATCTGAGCCACAGTCAGCTCCAGGTCTTGTTTTTGCTGACTGAATAGAGCTTCTCCATCTTTGGCTGCAAAGAATATAGTCAAAGTGATTTCGATATTGACCATCTGGTGATGTCCATGTGTAGAGTCTTCTCTTGTGTTGTTGGAAAAGGGTGTTTACCATGACCAGTGCGTTCTCTTGGCAAATCTCTGTTAGCCTTTGGCCTGCTTCATTCTGTACTCCAAGGCCAGACTTGCCTGTTACTCCAGGTGTCTCTTGACTTCCTCCTTTTGCACTCCAGTGCCCCGTGATGAAAAGGCCATCTTTTTTGGTGTTAGTCCTAGAAGGTCTTGTGGGTCTTCATAGAACCGTTCAGCTTCAGCTTCTTCGGCGTTCGTGGTTGGGGCAGTGGCTTGCATCACTGTGACAGTGAATGGTTTGCCTTGGAGACAGATCATTCTGTCGTTTCTGAGATGCACCCATGTGCTGGATTTCGGACTCTTGTTGACTATGAGGACTACTCCATTTCTTCTAAAGGGATTCTTTTCCCAGAGTAGTAGATATAATAGTCATCTGAATGAAATTCACCCAAATCAGTCCATTTCAGTTCACTGATTCCTAAAATGTCGATGTTCATTCTTGCTGTTTCTTTGGCCACTTCCAATTTGCCTTGATTCATGGACCTAACATTCCAGGTTCCTATGCAATATTGCTCTTTACAGCCTCGGACTTTACTTCTATCACCAGTCATCCACAGCTGGTCCTTGTTTTTGCTTTCACTCAGCCTCTTCATTCTTTCTGGAGTTTTTTCTCCACTCTTCTCCAACAGCATATTGGACACCTACCACCTTGGGGGCTTCATCTTTCAGTGTCATATCTTTTTGCCTTTTCATACTGTTCATGGGGTTCTCAAGGCAAGAATACTGAAGTGGTTTGCCATTCCCTTCTCCAGTGGGCCACGTTTTGCCAGAACTCTCCACCATGACCCATCCGTCTTGGGTGGCCCTACCCGGCATGGCTCATAGTTTCAATGAGTTAAACAAGGCTGTGATCCATGTGATCAGTTTGATTAGTTTTCTGTGATTCAGTGCGGTGGCTTTTCTCGTTTTGGAGCACAGGCTCAGTGGTTGTGGTGCACGGGCTTAGTGGCTCCAAGGCATGAAGGGATCTTCCGAGGCCAGGGATCAAACCCACGTCCCTTGCATTGCAAGGTGGATTCTTAACCACTGGACCCTCAGGGAGGCCCTATTGCAGCTCTTTAGTAGAAACTAACATACGTTAGGTCCCACCACAGCCTGCACGTTCACTCTCTCCGCTGTGAACTGTGTGTGGGGTGCCTGGAGGTGATACCCATAAAGGAAACTTTGCACACCAGGCAGGCTTCTTTCTGGTAGACAGTTTTGGCACGAGCCAGAAACATAGCGTTTCAGGAGGTGGAAGTGTGTGGACCAAAAGGAAAGCATATTGGTTGTTCTGGAAGCCCCCAGAGGGCCTATACAGTTGCCGGAATCCCTCTCACTCCCCCATCTGCTGAGACATGTGAGAAAGATATGATCTTTCCTATCAAAGGAGAAGTTATAAGAAATAGAAAGCGGTTCATTCTTAGGATGCTTCAACAGAAAGTTAGAAAGTGAAGTCACTCAGTCGTGTCCGACTCTTTGCGACCCCATGGACACCAGGCTCCTCTGTCCATGGGATTTTCTAGGCAAGAGTACTGGAGTGGGTTGCCATTTCCTTCTCCAGGGAACTTCCTGACCCAGGGATCGAACCCAGGTCTCCCACATTGTAGACAGATGCTTTACCGTCTGAGCCACCAGGGAAATAAGATTCCTAAAATGGCAGCTAGTTGCCAATCCTTTGTTCTTTTCACTTCCTGATTCTCCTTCCTCACCAGCACATTTTGGCAGGCTAATTTCACGGGCTTTATCCTGGACATGAGAAAAGAACTAAAAGGGTGGGGAAAATAGTTACTATAAATCATCCAAACAAAAACCTAGATGGCCTCCAGGAAGATTGTAACTGTGTCACTCTCAGCCTGTGAGCAGCTGGAGGAGGGGACCTGCATTTTAGGAATAAAACCAGCGGGTTTCCCACTCCGTGCGCTTGCTCCCAGACCTTTGCAGAAGTAAAGACCACCTCATGGAGCCATCTTCGGTTGTCTGTCTTACTCCCGCAATACTGTTTGAGAGCATTTCCAGCAGGAGTGTCCTGGGAGGGCCAGACAGTGCACTCATTTGCTGGAGGCTGCATCCTGCTCAGCCAGGACAGACGGCCCATCTGAGGCCTGACTAGAGCCTGCACGGTCCTCAGCAGCTCCTGGTCCCTGGTCCCGAGGCATTTCCTCCAGGACATGTGCGGTCAGGTCTCAGGTAGAGATGAACAGGCATGACTCCTGTGAATTCTCCCTGGGAGTCTCCAGGATTCAGACAGCAACGGGAGCCCATCCAGGCCCGTCCACTTCCATGCAGGTATCACCGCCTCGGGTGACGCTCCTGTGAGGTGGGCGATGATGAGTCTGCTCTTCTGCCCACGTCTGCAGAACTACTTTCAGCGGTGGCTGAAGTGAATATAACTTCGAAGTTTACTTAAAACATCTCACGTCTTCGTTAACTGGGGTTTTACTTTGCCAGTGGGTCGAGAGAACCTGGGTATAAATCCCGCCTCTGATCTCAGCTCATGTAAATTCTGGGTGAGCTCGTTGAGCTCCCTGGGCCTCAGATCCCATTACTAACGTGAATTTGATGGCAGCACCGACCCCGTGGGCTCTGGCCAGTCACCCAGTTTTTCTGCTATAAATATTTTTTCTTTTGTTCTCATAAATATCATTCAATGAGAGTCTTTGTATTGACTCAGAAATTATTCAAGGTTCAGAGAAAGTAAGCGAGGCCCCCAAGTTCGTTCCACAGGCAAGTGTTGATTTAGGACTTTGAATTCAGACCTCAGAAATGGGGCTTCAGAGCTGGGGACTTTCAGGCACTTTAACAAAACATGCAAAGCGCTCCCCATGAGGAGGCACGCAGTGGGGGCCATTGGGTCCGGCGTGCTGTCTCTGTGACTATCATGGTGTTGGGATGTCATGTACATTTTCACCTTTTCTTTCTCATGTTTCTGACATTGTCATGCCCTTACCGTCTGTGCCCCACAGCCCCTGCAGATGGTGCCGACCTCGTGTCATTCTCTGTTGGCTCCCACACGGGAGGCTTCCGTCTCCTCCGTGGCTGTGGTCACCCCTGGGTGGTGGCCGCCTCCTTGCGTCCCGCACCGAGCTCAGCCCTCAGGAGGTGTCCGGTCTGTGCGTCTTCGCCATGGAGAGGAATGGGCTCTGATCCCACTTAGAGCCCCAAGACAAACCCCACTGCCTCTGTTGACTTTCCAGGTGCCTGTTACTTATGAGGACGTGGCTGTGACCTTCACCCAGGAGGAGTGGGGGCATCTGGGCCCCGTCCAGAGGATGCTGTACTGGGAGGTGATGCTGGAGACCTGCAGGCTCCTGGTATCTCTGGGTAAGGCCCCCGCTCTGCTTCTCTTCTCCCTCTGGCTCCAGGTCCAGCGGGCTGAGAAGGCCTCTGCGGCCCAGCCAGCCTCCTCCCCAAGAGCTGCAGTTGCTTTCTGTTCTCACCCCTTCCTGCCTGGCCCCGTAGGCCTCACTGAGGGAGGGTTGGACCAGAAGCCTAGTTTGCTTTTGGTCACAGCCAAAGGAGAAGGGTGTATCGGGACGGCATGGGGGCATCTCACAGAACCCGGAGGTCGGAATCCCCGCTGGGCTCCCTGAGGGGCTGATGCAGTGACTTAGAGAAGCGTGTTCTGCCCCGGCTTCTGGGGCTCCCGTTCTGCCTCTCTGTGGGTGTGCCGTGTCGCTTTCTTTTTGCAGCGCTTCCTTTTTCTTTTGCTGCTGCAGCTACTTTGCAGAAGGAAGTGAGTCCCCAAGTGCTTGCTGTCTGACGCCCGCACCGCCCTCCCCTCTGTTTCCTTCTGGGTGTCTGTCTTGTGCCTCTGTCCATGCTCTCCTCATGTCATCGTCCCACACACTATCCTCAGAGGGTAAGGGAAGGAGGGTTGTTGGCATGAGTCCCTCAGAAAGCTTGACCCACTCAAAAGGCACACCTTGATCGTGAAAATCTCTCCTTTGCAGTTTTTGGTGGCACGAGTCCTTTCTTTTGTGAAATCTTGACAAGAGTGATACTTGATGTTTGTACAGATGTCTCTATTTGATCCAATCATGGGGTGGGAGTCCCACCCCAAGTTTTATTTTTAGCAGTTTGTGAAAGACTGAATTCAGGTGGCCCCAGGTCTGCCCCTCCCTCCGGCCCCATTTCCTGAGCTCTGACTCGCCTGCTCGTGTCGCCCTCTCCCCACCACAGCCGCTTGTCTGAGGCTGCTGGCCTCACACCCACTGTTTGCCGTTCCCCTCTTACTGGAGCTCCAGGGAGACCAGGTCTGGTGCTGGGCCCCTGGCAGCTCATCCCTGCTCTGCTGCCCTGTCCATGAGTGGTGTGTCCCTGGGCAGGTGACTGGACCCCGCCGTGGGCCCATCATCGCATAGGCTGTGTCTCCTGAAGTCATCCAGCGTCTTCCTCTCGTGGCGGCGGTCCGGAGGGTGAGTGCGCGCGGGGTCAGCCGTTGCGGACCCTGCTGCCGCCACTGCCGTTAGTGATGCCATCACCCTCCTTGTCGTGGCCGAACGCTCGGCCTCAGCGTTTCCTGAAACAGTGCGGGGTGGCTTTGTGCGTATGTAGGCCGGGTGCCAGGGCTGAGTAGACCTTGGTCTCCACCTTGGCTCAGCCACTCATGTGTCACGGCTGCCGCGGGCCATGACATCTCATCTGCCTGAGCCCCCATTTCTCCACCTGTAAAGTGGTGCTTATTGCAGTGTGTACCTCACGTGGGTGCCGCAAGGAGACCCTGCGATAGGATTTTTCATGCAGAGTCCGCAAGGACGGTCAAAATAGTCCTTTGCTTAGGACCTTTTTAGGACACAGATCCGTGCAGGCATTTACCTTGTTCTTGAGTGAACAGACTCGATATTTTAGGTGTGTATGTCGTTTCTTGTCTAAATTAGTTCTTAAACTTAATTCATTTTTTTTAAATGCATTTAAGTTAAATTGCTTGGCATAGTCCCTGGAATATGGTTATACCTGTAAATAATGTTTTTTTTTAAGACTTTTTAAAGTTCAGTTTTAGGTTCACAAAATTGAGAGGGAGTACAGAGACTTCCCACAGTCTGCTCCCTGCACAGGTGCGTTGGTGGTGGTTTAGACCCTCAGCCGTGTCCGACTCTCTGTGACCCCGTGGACTGTAGCCCGTCAGGCTCCTCTGTCCATGGGATCCTCCAGGCAAGAACACTGGAGTGGGTTGCCATTTCCTCCTCCAAGGGATCATTGCCCCCTTCATTATCTGTGTTCTCCCTACATGGTACATTCGTTACAGCTGATGTATCTACATTAACACATAACGACATAAAGTCCATAGTGTGCATTAGGGTTTGCTCTTGGTAGTCAATGAGTTTGGACGGATGACATGTATCCATCATAGTATCGTACAGATTATTTCTGTGGCCCTAAAAGTCCTCTCTGTTCACCCCCAACCCTCACCAGCCACTGATCTTTTTTGACTGTCTTCATTTGTATTTTCCAGAATGTCATATAGCAGTAATCTTATAGTACTTTGGCTTTTCAGGTTGGCCTCTTTCACTCAGTAATGGGCATCTGTTTCTTCAGGTCCTTTCATGGCTTTTTGATGCTGAATAATATTGTCTGGACGTGCCATAGGTCATCCACGTACCCACTGAAGAAATCTGAAGTGAAAGTGAAAGTCGCTCAGTCATGTCCACCTCTTTGCGACCCCATGGACTGTCCACGGAGCTCTCCAGGCCAGAATCCTGGAGTGGGCAGCCTTTCCCTTCTCCAGGGGATCTTCCCAACCCAGGGATCGAACCCGGGTCTCCCGCGCTGCAGGCGGATTCTTTACCAGCTGAGCCACGGGGAAGCACATCTAAGTTGCTTCCAAATTTTGGCGGTGATGAGAACAGCTGCTGTAAATGTCCGTGTGCAGGCGTGCAGGCGGACGTACGTTTTCAGGACCTTTGGGTAAAGAGTGAGGGCCGTGACTCATGGGTCCTGTGGTGAAGGTATGCTTAGTTTTTTGAGAGCCCACCAGACTTCAGAATGGTGGCACCGTTTACATCCCCACCAGCGTGGAGTGAGGGCTCCTGGCGCTCAGCGTCCTCCACAGCGTTTGGTGCTGTCAGCGCTCCTGTTTTATCCCTTCCCATAGGTGTGCACTGGTGTCCAGTTTTAATTTGCGTTTCCCTGGTAACAGGCTAAAGGTAATCAGTCCTGAGTATTCATTGGAAGGACTGATGCTGAAGCTCCAATACTTTGGCCACCTGATGTGAAGAAGCAACTCATTGGAAAAGACCCTGATGCTGGGAAAGATTGAAGGCAGGAGGAGCAGGGGACGACAGAGGATGAGATGGCTGGATGGCATCACCAAGTCGATGGACAAGAGTGTGAGCAAGCTCTGGGAGTTGGTGATGGACAGGGAAGCTTGGTGTGCTGCAGTCCATGAGGTCACAAAGAGTCGGACACAACTGAGCGACTTAACTGATGACAGTCTGCGGAGCGTCTTTTCATGTGCTTATTTGCCATCTGTATGTTGTCTTTGGTGAGATGTCTTTTAAGGTCTTTACTCTTGCCTTTGGGGAGGTCTCTGATAAGGTATTTGGCTCATTTTAAAATGGGCTTTTCTTACTGTCTAATTTTAAGAAATATTTGTATTTTTGGACAACTGTCCTTTATGAGGTATGTCTTTGGCAAATATTTTCTGCTATCTGTGTGTGGCTTGTCCTCTCATATCTCTTGGCAGAGCAGAAGTTTATAATTTTTATGAAGTGCAGCTTATCAATCATTTCCTTCATGGGTTATGCCTTTGGTATTACATCTAGGAAGGTATCACGTACCTGTAGTCGCCTAGGTTTTCTCCTGTTATATCTTACAGGAGTTTTACGGGTTTGTGTTACATTTAGACCTGTGATCCACTTTGAGTTAATTTTTGTGAAGGGGATAAGGTCTCTGTCGAAATACTACTTTTTCACATGGGGATGTTCTGTTGTTCCGCCGTTTGTGGAAGAGACTAGCTTTGCTCTGTCGTGTTGCTTTTGCATCTTTGTCAGCAATCAGTTGAGTGTATCATGTGAGTCCGTTTCTGAGCTTTCAGTGCCATCCCATTTATCTTTCACCAGTTTCACACTGTCTGCATTACTGTAGTTTTATTGTAAGTCTTGAGGCTGGGTAGCATCCATTCTCACGTCCAGTCTGCTAATGAGTTCATCAAAGGCCATTCATCAGTGGTGTTTGATTTGTAGCATTTCTTTTCACTTCTTAACTAGGATTTCCTTCTGTCTGCTTACATTGCCCATCTGTTTCTGGATGCTGTCTGCTTTGTTCATTAAAGCCCTTGGCGTATTAATCGTTGCCATTTAAAATCCCCGATCTGGTGATTGCAGTACCCCTGGCCTGTCAGGTTCCGGTGCTTGCACTGCCTCTTCAGATCATGTCCTTTGACTTTTAGCACGGCTCATAAGTTCTTCCTGACAGCTGCACGTGACGTGGAGATGACTCTCGGGCCTGCCTGTTACTGAGTCCCACTTGCCTTCTTTTGCTCTCAGAGCGGTCTGCTCTGAACCTGCAGCAGCCCTTCAATTATAATTCAGGTTTCCTCACCTGGCGCTGCTCCCCGTGGCAGCTGCTGCTCACGTGACTCACTGTATGCCCTCTGTCTCCAGTCTTGGGGACAGAAGTCTACGCTGTTCCCTCGCTTCTGTTATTGACCCAGGATGACTCAGTTTTTCTGTCTGTTCAGCTTTCCGCTTGTTGTTAAGATGGATTGCAGATTTGGAAGCTCCTTACAGGCATGACTGGAAATAGGAAGTCCACTAAACATGACTTTTGACTTACCTTTAGGGTTAAAGAAATGCCATGGCGACATGGCAGATGAAGCTCCTAGACTCAGAAGCCTCAGTGCAGTGAAATCTTCTCAGGAAGTGACATTTGAGCTGAGACCCAAAGAATGAATAGCAAGCTAGCTGGAGCAAACTGGGAAAAAACAGCCTGCCAGCTGGCAGGGCAGCGCATGCAAAGGCCCTGAGGTCCTAGGGGGCGTGGCTCCTGACAGCCAAAGGCAGGCTCCTTAACTTGCATTGCCCTGTCCCTGAGCACATAAGCAGATGGGACGAGCATCTGCTGAGTCCTGGCTCTGCTTTAGGGTCCGCAGCTGCACTTCCTGTGTGGGTCCCGGTACCTCTGCCAGCGACTTATCTGCGTCCCTGACCCCTCATTTGTTGATGTGTGTTTGGCTGCACGTGGCAGACCAGCTTCAAGCAGTCTGTGCCCCGAAGGAAATGTATCATGTTGTCCAAGAAGCTCAGAGGTGATGCTGGCTCCCAGGCGGGGGGTGCCAACTCAGGTGTCTGTTTCTCCACATCCTTGGTCAGGCCAGTCTCCTCACAGACATCGCAAGATGCTTCCCGAGGGCAGGAGCAGCTGACGTGGGTCACGTGTGGGCCTTAGCTGCTGTCTGTGGGGCGATGGAGACCAGGCTCCATAGCCTGCCAGGTTAGCCGCCAGCGCCTGGGGAGCATTTAAGTCCACTGGTGCTTGGACCTTTCCCCACAGACTTTGTCTGACCTGTTCTGTGCTGGTAACAGGACACCCTGGGTGTTCCTGGTGTTCAGGGAGGTAGCAGAGGACCCTGACTCCACTGAATTAGGTAAAGTCTTCAGGAAATAGTCTGAGCGGTGCGGGGTTCTGGGGATGGAGATCAGGGAGGGGTCCTGTCCGTGCAGCTGGCAGTCACATCTGCCGTCTTTGGGGAGTGAGGGTGGTGTTCTCACATGTTTCCCAGGCGCAGGGTTCTGTTTGCCTGGAGGGGAGCAGCCACATGTTGGGGTCTCTTCCAAACCCTGCAGTCCTGGTCTCGATTGAGAGGCTTCTTTCTTCCTCCCACATATTCCCCACATTCTCTTTTTTTCTCTGTGAGCAGGATGTCCTTTGCCTGAGCCAGAGCTGATCTCCCCAGCGGAGCCCGGCCCTGAGTCACAGACATCGAGGAGAGGGCCCACCCCCGGTTCCTGCTCGGGTGAGTACCCAGAGCTGGCCAGGGGGTCACAGCAACATGCATACCTCACGGGGGCTGTGGCCCGTCTGCTATGTGAGAATGTTCCTGTCGTGGCTGCTCTGGGCGCGGGGGATCCCTGCAGCCTTTGAACCCATGCTTGCCCTACCCTGTGACGCTGCTGGGAGGCGTGGGGTGTGTCAGGTAAGTTCAGGCTCTCGGCTCCATGAGCTTGGGCTTAAAGACTAGGTGTAACACAGCACACACACAGCCTTGTGGTCCAAGGATGTTCCGTGGTCTTTGTATGTGAGTTTGGCCAAGGTAAACCTAGCTGCTTGAACAGGCATATTCCCGAATCTCTATGGCACAATGTATGGAAAAGTGTTCTTCTTGAGCCAAGGACCACGTGGGTCCGTGGGGATGTGTGAGCAGGCAGCTTTTCAGGGACCCGGCTGCCTCCTGTCGTTCGTGTGGGCCCGCCAGGGTTCCTGGCGTCCTCCAGCTGGCGGAGGGGAGACAGAAGAAGGGAAAGTGTCACAGCCGCTCCCAACACGGTGTTTTCCCTCACATTCCACTGACTCAAGACTTGGCCTTGTCATCTGGTACCCGGGGCTGGGAAGAGAGGCTGAGTGTGTCCACGGAGAGGAAGGACGTGGTTTGGTGAGCGTGGTTGGTTACACTGTCCGGTCCTGGAAAATTACAGTTGTCCTGGTTTCTGCCTCATTGGGTGGTTAGAGAATGTAATAGATCGTGTGTGAACTTGCTCCTCACTGGGCCTGACTGTAGAGTGGCTCAGCAGACGTGAGCTGTTGGTGTCATGGGACTAGTGCTTGCGCGTCAGGGCAGTGTCTCACGGTTCCTCCTGGGCAGCGGGAGCTGTTCTCACCTTCTCCACCACCGTCACTCCCCGCACCGAGCGGACAGATGGACCCCCTTGCTCGTCTTCTGTCCTCTTTGCCTAAACCTCAAGGCCCCTCACACTCAACACGCCCGAGAGAGAGCTCGGACCTTGCCCATTCCTCCTGCCTCGCGTGCAGGTCAGGAGGCCGGCGCACCTCAGACGGCTCCTCGGCACCCCCGGCTCCACCAGCGCCTCCATCCAGGAGGCACCAAGCCCTGCCCATTCCGCACGCACGTCTCCAGTGCGTCACCTCCAGCAGCTGCACGAGACCCGCGCCCACACTCTCAGTGCAGCTCTCGGCTTCTGCCTCGGTGGTGCCTGCACGCTCCTGGCTGGTCTCCCTGTCTCTGCTCTGTGCCCCTTTGTCTGTCCTGTCTCGCACACTGACCCCCACAGCCTCTCCCCAGCCCCCGAGGTCTCAGCCCATCTTCATGTCACAAACAGAGCCTGGCCCTTGCGCTGCTTCATCCTCGCCCCTCCCCTGTCACTGAGTGTCCTGTGTGTCGCTTCCATGCTCGCCGCCCACTGGCCGCTCTTTTCCACACGGCGATGTCTGTGTTCAGTACTGCTCTCGCCCTCTCCCTCCCCGTTTCCACACGTCTGTTCTCTGCCTGAGTCCCCATTGCTGCCCTGCGTGCAGGGTCATCTTTTTGTTCCTAAATAACTCTCCAAGGTTAACCCACACATTCGTGGTCTCACACCTTCAACTTTTTTCTGAATGTTGACCTTTAAGCCAACTTTTTCACTCTCCTCTTTCACTTTCATCAAGAGGCTTTTTAGCTCCTCTTCACTTTCTGCCATAGGGTGGTGTCATCTGCATATCTGAGGTTATTGACATTTCTCCCAGCAATCTTGATTCCAGCTTGTGTTTCTTCCAGTCCAGCGTTTCTCATGATGTACTCTGCATAGAAGTGAAATAAGCAGGGTGATGATATACAGCCTTGACATACTCCTTTTCCTATTTGGAACCAGTCTGTTGTTCCATGTCCAGTTCTAACTGTTGCTTCCTGACCTGCATACAGACTTCTCAAGAGGCAGGTTAGGTGGTCTGGTATTCCCATCTCAGAATTTTCCACAGTTTATTGTGATCCACACAGTCAAAGGCTTTGACATAGTCAATAAAGCAGAAATAGAGGTTTTTCTGGAACTCTCTTGCTTTTTGATGATCCAGCGGATGTTGGCAATTTGATCTCTGGTTCCTCTGTCTTTTCTAAAACCAGCTTGAACATCAGGAAGTTCACGGTTCATGTATTGCTGAAGCCTGGCTTGGAGAATTTTGAGCATTACTTTACTAGCATGTGAGATGAGTGCAATTTTGAGGTAGTTTGAGCATTCTTTGGTATTGCCTTTCTTTGGGATTGGAATGAAAACTGACCTTTTCCAGTGCTGTGGCCACTGCTGAGTTTTCCAAATTTGCTGGCATATTGAGTGCAGCGCTTTGACAGCATCATCTTTCAGGATTTGAAACAGCTCCACTGGAATTCCATCACCTCCACAAGCTTTGTTCGTAGTGATGCTTTCTAAGGCCCACTTGACTTCACATTCCAAGATGTCTGGCTCTAGATTAGTGATCACATCATCGTGATTATCTGGGTCTTGAAGATCTTTTTTGTACAGTTCTTCCGTGTATTCTTGCCACCTCTTCTTAATATCTTCTGCTTCTGTTAGGTCCATACCATTTCTGTCCTTTATCGAGCCCATCGTTGCATGAAATGTTCCCGTGGTATCTCTAATTTTCTTGAAGAGATCTCTAGTCTTTCCCATTCTGTTGTTTTCCTCTATTTCTTTGCATTGATCGCTGAAGAAGGCTTTCTTATCTCTTCTTCCTATTCTTTGGACCTCTGCATTCAGATGCTTATATCTTTCCTTTTCTCCTTTGCTTTTCGCCTCTTTTCTTTTCACAGCTATTTGTTAGGCCTCCCCAGACAGCCATTTTGCTTTTTTGCATTTCTTTTCCGTGGGGATGGTCTTGATCCCTGTCTCCTGTACAGTGTCACGAACCTCATTCCATAGTTCATCAGGCACTCTATCTATCAGATCTAGGCCCTTAAATCTATTTCTCACTTCCACTGTATAATCATAAGGGATTTGATTTAGGTCATACCTGAATGGTCTAGCGGTTTTCCCTACTTTCTTCAATTTGAGTCTGAATTTGGTAATAAGGAGTTCATGATCTGAGCCACAGTCAGCTCCCAGTCTTGTTTTTGTTGACTGTATAGAGCTTCTCCATCTTTGGCTGCATAGAATATAATCAATCTGATTTCAGTGTTGGCCATCTGGTTATGTCCATGTGTAGAGTCTTCTCTTGTGTTGTTGGAAGAGGGTGTTTGCTATGACCAGTGCATTTTTTTGGCAAAACTCTATTAGTCTTTGCCCTGCCTCATTCCGCATTCCAAGGCCAAATTTGCCTGTTGCTGCAGGTGTTTCTTAACTTCCTACTTTTGCATTTCAGACCCCTATAATGAAAGGACATCTGTTTTGCGTGTCAGTTCTAAAAGGTCTTGTAGGTCTTCATAGAACCGTTCAACTTCAGCTTCTTCAGTGTTACTGGTTGTGGCATAGACTTGGATAACTGTGATATTGAATGATTTGCCTTGGAGACGAACAGAGATCATTCTGTCATTTTTGAGATTGCATCCAAGTACTGCATTTTGGACTCTTGTTGACCATGTCTACTCCATTTCTTCTGAGGGATTCCTGCCCGCAGTAGTAGATAATGATGGTCATCTGGGTTAACTTCACCCATTCCAGTCCATTTCAATTTGCATGCTTCCTGGTTAGGTCCCGGTGCACATATTGGACTAATCCATAATGAAAAGTTAAATCTGGTTGATTGACGTTTTTGCCCTGTGTCTGGCCCTCTACTGGGCACGGCATAGGCAGTGTGTCATTTCATCTTCACAGCAGTCCTGCAAGACAAGTTCTCGCTTTAGCTTTAATTTTCAAAAGAGGAAAGTGAAGGCCTGTGACATTTGAGTACCTTGCCAGATGCCGTAAAGCTAACATTGAGTTCTTTTGGAATTCAGGCCTAGGTGTTTGTGGTCAGAGACCATAATACTCACATGACCTCTAACTTCTGTTCGGTGGAGCCCAGGTACAGGTTTCACTTCATCGTTCTATGGGCTCGTTGTCATCACTGATTCATGAATGACCTTGGCTAATTGATGTAGGAATGAAATTATTTCTCTGCTCATTCGCTTCTTTTTGAACATAATGCACTGACCATCCCTAGACTCCAGTATGAGAACCTTGCTCATGCCCTCCTGTCTCAGCGTGGGCTGCTGCAACAAGAAAGCCACAGCCCAGGCAGCTCAAGCAGCAGGCTTTTGTGTCTGTCAGTTCAGGAGTCTGGGAAGACCTGGGTCAAGGTACTGGCAGATCCCGGCTGAGGAGGGCCCGCTCCTCTGTGTGCAGATGGCAGCTTTCTCGTTCTGTCCTCATGTGGCAGAGAAAAGGAGCAAGCTGTCTCATCTCTCTTCTCGTAAGGACGCTGATCCCATCTCAGGAACCCTCCTCTCTCCAACCTCGTGTTCTCATGCAGGGCAGCTCCCTGGTTCTGGAAGACTCTATGCGTTTGTTCGTTCTCTTTCCCAAGGCTGAAAGAACCTCCTAATTTTCTCTATATTGCAGCTTCTACCGCATCCATAGGTCTGCCCTTACCAGGAAGCCTCCGCAGCCCATTCCTGTCTCCCATCTGGGCAGCACTAGGTACCCCTTCGCTGGCTTCCCTGCGCATAGCACCATGAGGTGTTGTGGTTTGCAGCAGACTCACCACACGCAGTGTCAGCATCCCTCTGTCTGCCCTCCTTGTCTCCAGACATTCTGTCCCCTGTCCATACTCTCCCCCTGGGGACATACCTTCCCTTTAAAATTTTCAAGAATTCAAACAGTAGAAAGAAAGAAATTGCAAATCTGAGTTTCAGAGACCTGAAAAGACAGCAGGCTGGTAAGACGGCCACTGTCTTCATCTTATTCTCGCTGACATGGTGATTTAGTTTCTTCTACACTGCCATCACTTAAGAGCCTTTTTGTGTATTATCTTCTCTCCAGGTGACAACACAAAACCTGAGGCCCCACAGCCTGCCCCTCCCCCCCCAGCCTCATCTGAGGAAGTCTCGCCCCAGAAACGACCGACTCAGCGGGCCTCAGGGCACTCCCAGCTGGAGCAAACCAAGGATGGGGATGGGCCATTGGAGATGCAGGAAGGTCCCGTGAGACCAGGGACAGGCCCCCAGGGGAAGGAACTCCCTGGGAAAGTGAACCCTGATCATCATGGTTTAGGGACAGATGACTGTCTGCCCTCGAGGACTGCACAGCAGCGAGTCCCTCCAGGAGACTTTCTCTATGAACAGAAGGCACGTGGGCTGGTGCAAGGACCCCTGACTCATGAAGGGAACTTTCCCTGTAAGTGTGGGGAATGTGGGAAAGCTTTCAACACACATGGCTTCCTTGTTCGAGACGAGCAGCTTCACTCTGGAGTGAAGCCCTATGGATGCACAGAGTATGGGAGAGCCTTCAGCAAGAGCGCACACCTCCTCCGGCACCACCTGATCCCCACCAGGCAGAGGCCCTACGAGTGCAGCGAGTGTGGGAAGGCCTTCCACCGCAGGTCGCAGCTCACAGCACACCAGTGGATCCACACCGGGGAGAAGCCCTATGAGTGCAGCGAGTGTGGGAAAGCCTTCCACCGCAGGTCACAGCTCACGACGCACCAGCTGATCCACACCAGGGAGAAGCCCTATGAGTGCAGTGAATGTGGGATGGGCTTCTGTGACAGCACTAGGCTCATGAAGCACTCCGTCATCCACACCGGGGAGAAGCCCTACAAGTGCCTCGAGTGCGGGAAGGCCTTCTACCGCAAGTCGTACCTCAAGGAGCACCAGCGGGTCCACACCGGGGAGAAGCCCTATGTGTGCACCGAGTGTGGAAGGGCCTTCATCTACTGCTCCACTTTCATCTTGCATAAAAGGGCCCACACTGGCGAGAAACCCTATGAGTGCAAAGAATGTGGGAAGGCCTTTAGCAGTAGGTCAAGCCTTAACCGACACTTCACCATCCACAGTGAAGAGAAGCCGTACAAGTGCACGGACTGTGGGAAAGCCTTCAGCCGCAGATCGTACCTCAGCAGCCACCAGCGGATTCACGGCGGAGAGAAGCCCTACAAGTGCGTGGAGTGTGGGAAGGCCTTCTGGTGGAGCTCAAGCCTCGTCCGACACGCCGTCATCCACACTGGAGAGAAGCCGTGTGAGTGCAGTGAGTGTGGAAAGGCCTTCAGTCGCAGCTCCTCCCTCACTCAGCATCAAAGGGTTCATACTGAGGGAAGGCCTGTCTCTGTGACAGATGGGGGGGCGACGCTGCACACTTATGTCGTTCCACGTTTAGAGTTGAACCTCTAAGAACTCTTTCTGGGGAAAGACTTCTGCGTGTAACCCCTGCTGCTAATGCTAAGTCGCTTCAGTTGTGTCCGACTCTGTGCGACCCCATAGACAGCAGCCCACTAGGCTCTTCTGTCCCTGGGATTCTCCAGGCAAGAAAGCTGGAGTGGGTTGCCATTTCCTTCTCCAATGCATGAAAGTGAAAAGTGAAAGTGAAGTGGCTAAGTCGGCCCGACTCTTAGCGACCCCATGGACTGCAGCCTACCAGGCTCCTCCATCCTTGGGATTTTCCAGGCAAGAGTACTGGAGTGAGGTGCCATTGCCTTCTCCTGTAACCCCTGAGGGAAATCTTGCCAAGGAAATACCTTACTCAGAATCTGATTATTCATACCAAAGAGAAATCCCTTCATTTTTCTTCCCTGTGAGAAGACCTGTTTGCAGGATATCAGTTGTCATCTAAAGAATCATGTTAGAAATGGAGTCAGCCTAGAAACTTAATTCTATATCTGAAAATTCACGTGGGAGAGTGAGCCAGTCTTTACTGTGCACTTAGCAAAGCCTTCAGGCACGTCTTCCTCCTCAGTTTACACTGCAAAATTATCTCAGGGATATTTAAACAAAAGAGGAAGAGACATGGAAGAGAAGAAGAAATGCAAACACAGCTTTCAGATTTCCATGACGGGCCTGTGGCAGTTTGTCATCCCTTAGTTTATCTGAGGTAAGAGGAGTGTTGTTGCAGAGATCAGAGGACCTCGTTCCTTTTATCTCGTATACACGTGTGCTGCTGTCCACTGTCAGGAGAGTTAAACAGTTGAGGGTGCATCTGAAAAGCTTTACTGAAAGTCACCTTTGCTTCCCTAGTAGCTCAGACAGTAAAGCATCCACCTACAATGCAGGAGACCCAGGTTCGATCCCTGGGTCGGGAAGATCCTCTGGAGCAGGAACTGGCAACCCACTGCAGTATTCTTGCCCAGAGAATTTCACGGACAGAGAGGCCTAGCGGGCTACAGTCCATGGCGTTGCAAAGAGTCGGACATGACTGAGCAGCTGACACACAACACCTTTGTTCTACAGCCTTGTCTCTACCCTTGAGTAGCCTGTGTCTTCATGAGGAATATGAAGCCTTGACTTAACAATGCACTTTCATATTTAAGGGGATAAAAATGTATGTATGAATGAGCCCATTTTACTGAAATGATTGATACTTTTGAAACATAATGTGTCATGTGTCTTTAACCAGCTGGCACTCATACTTAATCTGTTTCTCTATTTGTCTGTCGGGTGAGGAGGACAGTATGACTGTGCACCCTTCCCGGATGGATCCCACTTCTTCCCTCTGATTCTTCCTTAGAGAGGCTTCACGAACACGTCAGTGGTTTTCTAGAGGTTGAATTGCAGCCGCAACAGAACAAAACACACAGCTAAATTAAGCTAAATGATAGCAATACGTTCAGAGAAGGAATCTCATTTTTAATCTTACAAAAGATTGTGTGAAGATTCACTGTCAAGTAGAGTGACTAGAATTTTACCGATTGAAATGAGCTTGTGTCAGTACAGGTACAGGTGAGTTCCACAGTGTCGCCGTTGGCTTAGTCCCAGTGTAAGGACTAATGACTAATATCATTTGTCAGGGTATTTTGAGATTCCTTCCTTTTATTTTTTTAAGCAACATGTGATAGTATTATTATCTCACGTTAAGAAATATACTGTACAGAAAGACATAAAAATAATCATGTATTCACTCTGAACCCTTCTCAGGGCTTTTCAAATGACTACACGCCTAGCTTTGTATGGCCATTGTAGGCCATGTCGTTTCTGTTGTGCTGCTGCTAAGTCGCTTCAGTCGTGTCCGACTCTGTGCGACCCCATAGACGGCAGCCCACGAGGCTCCCCCGTCCCTGGGATTCTCCAGGCAAGAACACTGGGTTGCCATTTCCTTCTCCAATGCATGAAAGTGAAAGTGAAGTCGCTCAATCACATCTGACTCTTAGCGACCCCGTGGACTGCGGCCCACCAGGCTCCTCCATCCATGGGATTTTCCAGGCACACTCTGGCATTATTGTGAAGGCCACTCTTTATCCTTTTCATGTCTTGTCTAAGAAGTCTTCAGCAAGCTCTAGGTTCTTAAGTCCCTGATACATATTGAGTTACTTTTTGTATTAACCGTGTGCAGTTTAGGTTGTGGTTTTGTTGCCTAAGGATGTTCAGTTGTTCTGGCACTGTTTGAATAGTTGAAAAGACTGTCCTGCCTCTATTGAACTGAACTTAGTGGGAAAAAAATCTATTGGGCATACTAATTTTTGGACTGTTTCTGAGTTCTTTATGTTATCCTACTGATCTGTGTATTTAAACCTCTGCCAATACATTATGTTGAATACTGTAGCTATCATTAAACCTTAAAACTGGGTAAAGTACTTCCATCTTCTTTATAGTTTTTTTTTTCTTTATAGTTTTTAAAATTGATTTAGTTTCCCATGTCAATTTTTCCTTTGGTTTTCTGTGTAAGTTTTAACATGTGCTGGTCTATATATTAAAAACATCTTGTGGGATTTTTATAGAAATTCCATTAATCTATGGATCATTTTTGGTGAGATTTGGCATCTTTATTATGTTGAGTCTTCCACTCCATGAACATGGTATGTCTCTTCATTTATTTGGATCTCTGATTTATTTTATAAGTGTTTTATAATTTTCAGCTTACAGATCCTGAGCATATTTGTTAGGTTTTTATTGAGTTTTTAACTTCAGTTTTATCATTGTCATTACTGTTATTGAGAAATATAATTAATGTTTATATGTTGACTTTGTATCCTATGCCCTTGCTGGACTAATTTATTAGTTCTAGCAAGTTTGTTTGTTGGCAGATTCCTCAGGATTTTCTTCATAAGCAATAAGTTACCTATCTGCAGCTCAGCTCAGATGGTAAAGAACTTGCCTGCAATGCAGGGGGCCCAGGTTCAATCACTGGGTTGGGAAGATCCCTGGAGCAAGAAAGTGGCAACCCACTCCAGTGTTCTTGCTTGGGAAATCCATGGAGAGAGGAACTTGGTGGGCTACAATCCCTGGGGTCACAAAGAGTTGGACACAACTGAGTGAATAACACTTACCTGTGAATATTGAACATCTTATTTCTTCTTCCTTAGGTATATCCCTTTTATTTCCTTTTTCTTTCTTTATTCTGCTAGCTAGAATTTCCAGTACAATGTTGAATAGAAATTATGAAAGAGGATACCCATGTCTTATTCTTAATGTTAAGGGGAAAGCATTCAGTTGCTTGACCATTAAATAAGATGACAGTATGGGTTTTTAAACAGATGTTTTAAAACCAAGTTTGGTAGGTTTCACTCCTAATTTGCAAAGAGCTTTCATTATGAATTGGTGTTGAATTTTGTCAAATACCTTTTCTCTTTCAGCTGATGTGATCATATGACTTTTCTTCTGTAGCCTGTTTATATGATGGATTGTCTGACTGGATTTGAATGTTGACCCTGCCTTGCATTTCTGCAGTAAACCCTGTAGTTTATGGAACACACACACACACACACACACACACACACACACACACTTCTTTTGCCAGTATTTTGTCGAGAAATTTTATGCATAAAATCGAGCATATTGGCCTTTTTTTTTTTTTTTTTGGCACTGCTGTCTGAATAATGCTAGCTTCCTAAAATGAACTTTGAGTGTTTCTCCCTTTTCCCCTCCCAGCCTGGTTGAGATTTTGAGAGTTGGTTTTTTTTCTTCTCTAAATATTTGGTAGAATTCTCTGGTGAAACCATTTTGGCCTGGAGATTCCATTTAATGGAATTCATTAACTTCACTTCATGAGAATATGTAGGGATGTCATTAGCTTTGATACATTGTAAGGCAAAGTTTCAAGTTGAATATCTTACAATGATTTAAAACCAGCAAAATTATGCTTTGAATAATAGGACTTGAACACTTTAAAGGACCATAGAGACCCTCTTCAATTTAATGATTAGAAAACTCAGGTGCAGAGAAGGCAGGTGACTAGTGCAAGCCCATATTCTCAAGATAAGGCCAGATGGTGTCCGTTTCTCCTGGCCTGTTGGAATTCTGCCCTTTATACTGCTTATAAAAGCCCTATCCAGTTGGCATTGAGGATGTGATTATTTTCAAAAAGCACATTTTGATGATCTTTGCTTCCTTCAGGCATAGGTTATTCTGTAACAATTTTAAGCACATCTTTAGATGTTTTCATTCAGACTTCTGTTACTAATCTGTGTCCTGTTTTATTTCATTCTCTGTTTTAGTTCATCCTATGCAAATTAGATTTATCTTTTTATGGTCCTGTGTATTGTCAGTTTTATATATATTTATTTTGTGCTAACTCTAATGTATTTATTTTCCAAATTTTTATTTGCTTTATCTCTGTAACATATCTTCAAAACTGTGACTTATAAACTGAATATTGCTGGATAGTTTTCAGCCTACTAAAAACTACTGACAACCAATTCAAACATTTATTACATATCCATTTCATGTGATAGCTGGCATATTTGATTTAAAATGCATCTTCCTATTGTGCTTTTCAGGTCTGTGTCTTAGGCATTTTTTTAAAAATTTCTGTAGATTATTTACATTCTAAACTTCACTTTTAGTTGGTAATGTATATACTTCTGTTTTATTAGTGTTTAAGTTTAAAAATTATATTCATGTCTTTAACACAACAAAGTATAAGTTAATATCTTAATCTTTTGCACGATGTAGTGGATATTATTGAGGATCACATGGTAATTCCATTGTTCTCAACAAGATATTGTTCATGTTTTGCATAGATAATGAATTAACTGCATTTATTCACAGGTGCCCTTTCCTTGCATCTTCGGTCCTCGGTCACTGCAGGCCTTTCACCTGGGCTCATTTTCCTCTGGCCTTAAATGTAGTTCATTGGAGTACAGTTGCTTTACAGTGTTGTGTTATGTGTGGGTTAGTTATCTACTACTTCATTCTCTTTTTGAGAAACATTTTCAGTATATCCTTCCACTATGTCCTGGACCCACTATGTTGTATGTGACTGGAGGTGATTTATTTTGTGTTAATAGTTTCCTGGTATTAAGGAACAGTATTTGAACATGGTACAAGAACAACACATCCTAGAAATTCTAACAGGCTCAGTAATTAGATAGAGTTTTGAGTTCTTGGAATAATAAAAGGATGACTGTGTGGAATGCATAGGAGAAATAATATGTCTGGTAACCAAACTGATGGATTGCGACATAAACTGACTAGATGGCTAACAAACCCCATTGTCTCTTTTTGGCTGCCTGGGTGGTCAGCGTGTCCCAGCTTTCCTTAACAGTTAACCCTGGGACCATGTGAATGGGTTGTGGCCGGATGATACATGCGGAAGTGGTTGTGGGTGCGTGTCTTAATTGTTCTTGCATTTGTGCACCGTTCTGGGAATCTCCTCAGTGGCTCTCAGTCTCAAACCTCCCCAGGACTTAGTGCTCCCTCGGGTGCTGTAGGTTCAGAAGGTGGGTTGATGGCAATGATGTCTTGATGAGGACAGGTCCTCATGACCTGAAAAGCCTCTGAGCTTCCAGCCAGGCCATCTCATCATCACATATTTGTACCCAAGTCTGCCAGAAGAAGAGGACAGGAGGGCAAGAAGGAGGCCCAGGTTACTGGGAACTTGATGACATGTCATCATGTCATAGACGTGAAACCATCAACTCCACTCCACTTGGACCTGAGGGCACTTAGTCCTGATGTTCCCAAGATCAGACTCTTACTTGTAATAATGCAACTCTGGGCATCGTGCCTACCTGTAGTTTAAGAAGTCTATCTGCTCTTTAAGAGATAACTAAATATGGATAGAAAAAAAGGACTATGCAAAATAGTACATACAAATGAATGCTTTTTATGTAAAGCATTTAATCAGTACCTGAGAGTTTGAAACGTTTGAAAGTCTAGTTGCTCTTTGCGACCCCATGGATTGTAGACTACCAGGCTCCTCCGTCCTTAGGATTTTCCAGGCAAGAGTACTGGGGTAGGTTGCCATTTCGTTCTCTAGAGGATCTTCCCAACCCAGGGATCGAACCCAGGTCTCCCACATTGTAGGCAGACACTTTACCATCTGAGCCACCAGGGAAGTCCTGAGAGGCTACTTGCCAAGTCAAGGAATCATGTTTTCATAAATAATGCCAACATTCTTGCAAAGAGGTATCCATGGCTTAGCCTTTTCACAGCCTTGTATGTGAAAGCATTGTGTCTGCAATCCCACGGACTGCAGCTGGCCAGGCGCCTCTGTCCATGGAACTCTCCAGGCAAGGATCTGGGGTGGGTTGCCATTCCCTTCTCCAGGGGATCTTTCTGACTCAGGGATCGAACCTGTGTCTCAGACCCGCATTGCAGGCAGATTCATTACCATCTGAGCTAACAGGGAAGCGCCCTTCTCCAGGAGATCTTCCCAATCCAGGGATCGAACCTGGGTCTTCTGCACTGCAAGTAGATTCTGTACTGTCCTATTCACCAGGGAAGCCCCATGTTAATACTAATGACAGTAGTAACGTTCAGTCAGTCGTGTCCAACTCTTTGGGACCCCATGGACTGCAGCACCCCAGGCTTCCCTGTCATTCACCATCTCCCGGAGCTTACTCAAACCGGTCCATCAAGTCGGTGATGCCACCCAACCATCTCATCCTCTGTCATGCCCTTCTCCTGCCTTCAATCTTTCACAGCATCAGGGTCTTTTCTAATGAGACGGCTCTTTGCTTCAGATGGCCAGGGTATTGGAGCTTCAGCCTCAGCATCAGTCCTTCCAATGAATATTCAGGATTGATTTGCTATAGGATTCACTGGTTTGATCCACTTGCAGTCCAAGGGACTCTCAAGAGTCCTCCAACACCACAGCTCAAAAGCATCAGTTGTTCAGCGCTCAGCCCTTTTTATGGTCCAACTCTTAAACCCATACGTGACTGCTGGAAACGATTTTGAACCAGTCTGTTGGTCCATGTCCATTGTTGCTTCTTGACCTGCATACAGATTTTGCAGGAGGCAGGTAAGCTGGTCTGGCATTCGCATCTCTTTAAGAGTTATCCATAGCTTGTGAACTCAGCACTAGTCCAAGCTCATGCCCTGCGTCTGGATGGAGCCCTAAGTCCTGCAGTGATCAGAGAAGGCGGGGCACTGCCCCCAGGCCTGTGGCAATTTGGGCACTCTCCTTTAAGAGGGAGCCGCGCCCTGTATTAGGAAAAGTGAAGCTAAGTTATCTTCTAGTCTCTCCGCCTGGTGCCGAGGGGCCATCGCCAACGAGAAGAGAAAAGGCGCACGCGCTCGGGCACGGGCTGGGAGTTAAGTATGTTGCACAGAAGCCGATGCCACCGGCACTTCCGCCTTCACCCCTGGGCCAATCACAATCCGGGAAGGGACGTTTCCGGCGGCTTCGGGGCGGGAGTTCCGGTCTCGTTGCGGTAGAGCCTCCTTCCGGGAGCGGTTGATGGTTGAGAGGCGACCACGTGGACCGGAGCACAGGTCCGGGACCGTGTCTCTAGGGCCGGGCGTGGAAGGCGAGCGAGACAGCGGGCCTGTCTCCGCACCCCGTCGGAGCCGTGACGCCCCAGCTCCGGCTCCTTCGCCGTGACACTGTGTCCCCGTCTATGGGACAGGAGGCTTCGCGCCTGGCGTTTGCCAGGCTCCGCCAAGACTGCACGTTTCTGCAGGCCTCCACCCACGCTCAGTCGCCAAGGGCCCCGAGGACGGCGGCCTGGGCCTTTCGGGCATTTGACGTCATTTTTTTGGTTGTTGTTTGACTTCATTTTATAGCGAGCTTCGGAGTTTGAGGCGCGGCCCGAGGTGACCCTGCCCTGGTCTCCCGCCTCTCGGGGCCCCTTTCCGCCCACTGTGTCCCGTGGCAGTGGCAGGTGCGGCAGCACTGATGAACCCGGCGCAGGTGAGTGGAGGGGCACCCAGAGCCACGCCCCTGGCGGTAGCTGCTGCTGTTTTTCCTGGGACTCTGCCTTCCCTTCTCCCGGTTCTTGGTCGCGGGTCTCTGGAGGGAGTTACTTCTGGGGTAGGCTACCGAATTCAGGCATATGAATAGATTCCTGAAATGACAACTGCGGGGGTAAGTTTCGGCACCATGTGCCGACTCTCAGGGGTGAGCCAGAGTTGGGAGTGACCAAGGTCTACATTGTGCCTTAGGGGAACAGAGAGCACCCGGGCTGAGGCCAGGCCTGGAATGACAGACAGAGAAGCTAGACCTCCCCTCTGAAAGTTTGGAGAGAAGATGGAGGTGATTTAACCCGTTTCCTTACGTAGCTTTCCTCTGGCTGCACAGAGGAGGCTGTGGAAGTGAGGGAAGAGGCAGGGAGCCTGGGAGGATTGTGAGCCGAGAGCTTTAAGATCCAAGTCCAGGGGACTGGTGGGAGAAGGTGAGCCCGAGCTCACCTGGGAGATCCAGTTTGAATGACACCAGGACAACAGGCTGGCAGGAGAGAGTTTGAGGTCGGTCATACTGTACTTAGCTTAGGAAGTATTTTTTTCTGCCCACCTGCCTGGTTTTGCTCTGGGCTGCACACGTAATCAGAGGGAAAAGAGGAGAGAGCAGCTACCAGTGTGGTGCACAGTCGGGTGTCTCCTCTGAGTTGGGAGACTGGGGAAGAGAGGGACGTGGGGTGCTCTGGGGAGAGATGCTGCCTGCCAGCTTATCTGTCCCCATCGTGGCAGGGCAGTGTGACCTTCGAGGATGTGTTCGTGTATTTCTCCCGGGAGGAGTGGGAGCTGCTAGAGGAAGCTCAGAGACTCCTGTACCGCGATGTGATGCTGGAGAACTTTGCACTGGTGTCATCGCTGGGTAAGCCCCTCTTTTAGTTAGCTGTTGCTACCTGGTAAATTACCCCAAAGCTTAGTGCACTGAATAGACAAACATTTATCTTACAGTTGCTTTGGGTAAAGAATCAGGCGTATTCTACTTGGGTACCCCTAGCTTAGGGTCTTTCATGACCTTGCTGGCAAGCTGCCCAGGGTTTCCATCTGATCTGAAAGCTCAACTGGTGGTGAATCTCCCTTCAGGGTCATGCACGTGACCAGGAGGCTGTTGGACGAAGCCCTCCCTCAGTTGCTCGCCATGTCGTGTTCTCCTTAAGCCAGTCACAACAAGGCAGCTGATTTCTGAGATGACGGGCAAGAGACAGCATCCAGGAGAAAAACTGATATTTTTACAACCTGCCCTCAGAAGTGCCATCCCACAGTGTTTCATTATTTTCTAATGAACGAAATTATTTTCTGTTCATTATAAAATAGTGTTTAAACCCAGCCAGCACTCAGCTGGAAGGCATTAAAAGGGACGTGATTCCCAGTTTCCTGAGCTGAGTGTTGTTTTTCCTTATGGGCAGTTCTCGGTGTCTCACACTTCTGTCACGGTGCAGCTTCTTTCCTTGTTCCCTGGAGTAAGAGTGTGAGTCCCAGGGTGAGGGGCACCTCCCTCCTCTCCCAGAGCCGCCCCAACCTCTGCTGCCGGGAGCTTTGAGATGAAGGATTTGGGGGTGAGAAGTCTTGCAGTCTGCCCCCGACACGCCAGATCTCTGGTCTCCTGTGCCCCGGGTTCTGCCCCATTCCGCCATCTTCTCTGTGAAGGGGGTCTCCCAGGGTCACTACTGACCCCTCATCAGCTGTTCTTTCCCATTAGGACTTGCAGTTTCCAGGTCTCATGGGGCTACCCAGCTGGAGCCGGAGGGGAGCCTGGGGTGCCTGAGGAGGTAGACACTGCTCCGGTCAGAGCAGAGAAGACCTGGAGGAGGCCCAGGCCTGGTGAGCAGAGAGCGCGGGCAGCAGGGCTGGCCCAGGCCCGGTGAGTAGAGAGCGCGGGGCAGCAGGGCTGGCTTTGCTTTATAACAGCAGTTTGCGCTGCGCCTGTGGTGTCTCCTCCCCCGTCTTTGATGCTTCGCTCGTTTGTCGCTGCTGCTCTGCCCTTAGGTACCTGCCTGTTCCACCCCCCTTTCTAGTCGCACGTCTTACCTGACCTCTTGCTCCTCCACGCAGCGCTCCACAGCATTGGGTTTCTTTTAACATGTCGTGAGATGTGCACATATCTTTACATTTCCCTTAAACACTGTCAGGCCAGATATTCAGTTCTGGGCCAGGTTTGATATTCTGTCAGGCCAGGTTTTTCTGGCCCCTGGCTAGACCCTTTTTCATAACACTCACCTGGCACAAGGAACCAAGAGCCTTGCTTCAGACCGTCTGCATGGTGCGGTTCAGAGTGCCCTTGGCCACACTGCCCCATCCTGGTATCCCCTCCTCTGAGGTTCCCTTCCTCTGTAACAGTCAGAGGCCCCTCCTCCTCCTGATCCTGGGCCCCATGTGAGGCCTGCAGTCCCACAGACCCATTGCCAGTTGTATCAGACGCACATTTGTTACTGGAGGCCACCAGCTGAACGTGCGCTTCAGCCACATCTGTCTTCCTTCAGGTTGTTGGCACGGAGTGGCGGGTGTGGCTGCACCTTCTGAGCAGGGGGTTCCTGTGAGTCAGCCGCAGATGAGAACTACCCAGGCTGAGCCCTCCACCCACACGGCTCACCCCTGCGACATGCATGGCCCAGTCTTGAAAGACAGTTTGGCCCCTGGCTGAGCCACAGGGAACTCCCAGCAGGTGAATCATGGGGAGAGATTTCGGGTATAGTGTAAACCTTGACCAGATGCAGAAGTGGTGGAATGGAATCTTCAGAAGAGAAAATCCAGGCTTCATTTGTAAAGCACTACGGATCCTGTACATCAGAGACAGCCTTCACTTGCAGAGAGGGTGGTGAGAAGTTCCCAGCCAGCTCCTGGCCCCTTGCCATGGGGAGAAGCCAGGTGGGCATGCTGGGAGCTTATTCTCTGCTGTCATCACCTCGGGGTCCTTTTGGGTGTTGGATTCCTGTTGGGCCGGGAAGCACAACTGAGGCCATAAAGCCTTCTGCCTCTCAGTGGCCCTTGGAGGGAATGTTGCTCCAGGGTCAGTTGACTCTGGGACTCTGGGTTGGAGCAAACTAGAAATCAGAAATGCGAAGGGCCCTGGAGCCCAGGAACAGCTTCCCACAAGCAGAGTCTTCAGGAGGATGAGCTGTGAACACCGTGGTGTGAGAACAGGTGACAGTCTGCACTCCAGCAGTCACTGGAGCAATCCTCCGGTAGATGCTTTTCGTAAACAGAACTCACGTGCACCAGGGAAGGCTTCCGTGATCTACACAGGCAAGTCTCTGCAAGTGGAAGAAAATGTGGGACGGTTTAACAAATGTTGATGTGCCTTTCTCCTGAGGGTGGGCCCAAGTCAGCACATGAGGATTTATGCTCAGCAGAACCACAGGAGTGGTCAGGCTCATGCAGCAATAGCGCATTCACTCTGAGAAGCCTTATAAATGCAAAGAATGTGGGAAAGTATCTTGTGTCTGCTCTGCTTTTGTTCTAAGTAACATGTCGCACTCCAGAAACAGTCATACTTTGAGTGCAAAGTATGTAGGTATACCTGCTGTGACAACTGTTTTTCCTCTCATCATGTGAGGGTTCTCACGAGAGAGGACCCCAGAGTACAGTGAGTGTGGAAAGGCCTTCATTCACCCTTATTTGTCTGGCCTAATAGGATCCATGCTGGAGAAAGAGAGCCTTTAGTTATAGTTCCTCCCTGATTCCATACGGGAAGGCTCACACGAGGGAGAAACGTGAATCTAGCGAATGTGGACAGTACCTCTTCATTCATTCATTCCTTACCAAGCCTCAGAGTGTTCATGCTGGGGAGAAACCCTGTGAGCGTGAGAAATGGGCCAAAGCCTTTTGCACGTGAACTTGTCTCAGGCACTGTCAGAGAACTCATACTGGGAAAAGACCTTTTGAATGTAACTCCTGGGGAAAATCTCCTGAACAGAGGAAGCTTTGTACTCTGAGGAATTATACCAAAGAGAAACAAGTGTTCGTATGCTGTGAGAAAATCTTCTGAGATCAGTTATCACTTATTGTCATTTGAAGAGTCATACAGGAAATTGGTCCATCCTAGGAGATTGCATCTGAGGATGTATAAAGGAGAGAGAACCAGTGGCTACTGTGCAGTTTCAAAAATCTTCAACCATAGCTCTGCCATTACAAGGCACTGAAAAATATAGCAGGCAAATAAATGTATTTATGACTTTTTTTCTGATTTTCCTGAGAAACCAATGACAGTTTATTCAGTTCAGTTCAATCACTCAGTCGTGTCCAACTCCTTGCGACCCCATGAATCGCAGCACGCCAGGACTCCCTGTCCATCACCATCTCCCGGAGTTCACTCAGACTCACGTCCATCGAGTCCATGATGCCATCCAGCCATCTCATCCCCTGTCGTCCCCTTCTCCTCCTGCCCTCAATCCCTCCCAGCATCAGTCTTTTCCAATGAGTCAACTCTTTGCATGAGGTGTCCAGAGTACTGGAGCTTCAGCTTTAGCATCATTCCTTCCAAAGAAATCCCAGGGGTGATCTCCTTCAGAATGGACTGGTTGGATCTCCTTGCAGTCCAAGGGACTCTCAAGAGTCTTCTCCAACACCACAATTCAAATGCATCAATTCTTTGGCGCTCAGCTTTCTTCACAGTCCAACTCTCGCATCCATACATGACCACAGGAAAAACCACAGCCTTGACTAGACGGACCTTAGTCTGCAACGTAATGTCTCTGCTTTTGAATATACTATCTAAGGTTGGTCATAACTTTTCTTCCAAGGAGTAAGCATCTTAATTTCACGGCTGCAATCACCATCTGCAGTGATTTTGGAGCCCCCAAAAATAAAGTCTGACACTGTTTCCACTGTTTCCCTGTCTATTTCCCATGAAGTGATGGGACCAGATGCAATGATCTTTGTTTTCTGAATGTTGAGCTTTAAGCCAACTTTTTCACTCTCCTCTTGGCTGGCATTTTGTTGTTGTTGTTTTTGGGTGGCAGGGGAGGTGTTTGAGAGATTAAACACCTGAATTAATACGCACTGTGTGCCACGCCCCACCAGGAAAGCTGGGAGCTTGAGAACATCTCTGCAAATGTTACTTGTTACAAAACATCATCTTAGGTGACACCTTGGTTTATGAGGCCTTTAAAACTTAAGATACAAAAATGTTGTCTAAAATTGTAATCTAAAGACATAGGGGCACACTTATGAATGGGTACATTTTACTTTACTACATGAAACAGTTTAAGTCTTCATTTTTATTTATCCATAATTATCGAGATATAATTGACATATAACTGTACATTTAAGATGTACATCATATTTATCTGATACATTTACACTGTAGTATGATTGCCATCGTAGCATCAGTTAGCCTCTGTTAGCCATAGAATTATCATCTCTTCTAGTGGTGGGAACAAATAAGATACCATCTCTTGGCAAGTTTAATGTTTATAATATAGTTTTATTGTCTGTAATCCCTGTACTGTATGTTAGATCTCGGAATTATTTGCCTATGAGGTGTAAGTGTATGCCCGTGAGCATCTTCTCTCCCACCCCCTGACCCCACCCCCGGCCTTTGGTAACCATCACTGTAATGTTTTCCAGCTCAGTTTTTGGTTTTGTTTTGCTTTTTCCACATATGAGGGATATTATACAATATTTGATGTATATCACTTGGCATAATATCCTCAAGGTCCATCTGTATTGTTGAAAATGGCAGGATTTCCTTTTTTCTCAAGGCTGAGTCGTAGTCCGTTGTCGATGTATGTGTGTTTTTATTCCTTTATCCGTTGACGGGCGTTTTGGTTGCTTCCACATCTTCGCTGTTGTGAACTATAATAAACGTGGAAGTGCTCCTATCTCTTTAATGACCTGTTTTTATTTCTTCTGGAGCTTGAGGATGACATTGATTGGGATTACAACTTGTCTGCACCATGCCCATCCCCAGCCACACGGCCTTGGTCATATCACTTAGGCTTGGGCTTGAGTATTTGTGTGTGTAAAATAGAAACCTTGGTTACATAGAGTCAGGAGACCAGCAGGAGGGAGCTCTCACGCCCTGCCGCTGACAGCAGAGCCCAACAGGAAGGTCAAAGGTTCCTCTTCTTCCAGGAAAAGACGCAGTCAAGGAAAAGCCCTGGACTCTTTCTCCTGACTCACGTTTCCCCTCTGTGAAAGTGTTCCCTTGCCATGCAGGTCCTTGTTGGGTGGCGCGCCGTTATTGCAGGCTCCAAATCACAGTTCTCAGCTGATCTTGTGTAAGCCCCTCTTTGCTGGAGAAATAGCTGGCAGTCTTCATTTTAGGGGAACAGTGTTCAACAGGAAAAACCCAGAGTTCAGAGGTGAGTATCAGACTGGCTGCCTGATCCCCAGGGCCCCCTGAACTCTGCTGTTCCCCTTCCAATCACAGCCCTTCCATGGCATGTAATTTGAATCTGAGATACAGATAGAAATCAGCCCACACGTCGAATTCTAGACAGAGGGAACCTCCTGTGCAGTGATGGGGAGCGGGGCACACGATGATCCTGAGGCACGTGAGAAATCGAAAGTTCAGTGTAGGGAGTTCTGAGGGTAGGGTCTGGGCACGGAGGTGGCTCACCTGAGGGGCTTGTCAGTGGGGTCTCCCAGAGAAGGTGAATTCTGCGTTGGGACAAGCCAAGGGCACATATATTCTGCAGGGATGCTGTTCAGGAGTGCCCAGCTGTTCGCGAAGCCCTCGCGGCAAGACTCCCTCAGGGTGACAAGGCCAGTGCAGAGCAGGAGACGTGGGTCCAGTGTGGGCGCCTTGTCACGGGCACCCAGCGGCAGGCACATGCAGGGCACACTCAGAGCAGCCATGGGGTTCACAGAGACTAGCAGGAGACTGCAGCGCCATCACACACAGGGTTCCACAAATATGAATCTGCAGACGTGCAACTTGGACACATGCGGGACACAAAATGCTATGCAGATGGACACACAGATAGCCGCCAGGACACAGAATAGAGAGGATTTGTTTATGTTGACCAAAGACACACACACTCATGAAAACAGACACAGGACGCCCAGGTACGTGTGCTCACAAGTCCCATACGTACCATGAACAGTGCTCACAGGGATGTGCACGTACAACACACAGATGCATCCACTGGCGCAAAGATACGTACATGCAGACGTGGGGCACTGGTGTGCGGAGATGGGGACACCCAGAGAGAAACTCCTGAACACACACACGCTACACAGGACACAAGCAGCAACAGGTACACAGAGAGGGGCACAGGGAGAGAGGCAAAGGTAGACACCTTTGTACAGCCACGTTGGCAGATGTACAGATGGTTGTACATGAATAGGGGGAACCATCCAGAGACACACAACAGCTCACCTGCTCACATGCACACACATTTACATGGGCATTCCCAAGTGCAGATAATCAGATGTATACACAGAGAATGTGATGATAAACATTTAACTCTGCTCTTAAGAAAACCGTGGATCTAGTGAGGTGGATGAAACAAGCCGATTATACAGAGTGAAGTAAGCCAGAAAAAAAACACCAATACAGTATACTAACGCGTATATATGGAATTCAGAAAGATGGTAACGATAACCCTGTATGTGAGACAGCAAAAGAGACACAGATGTATAGAACAGTCTTTTGGACTCTGTGGGAGAGGGAGAGGGTGGGATGATTTGGGAGAGTGGCATTGAAACGTATAATATATATGAAACGAATCGCCAGTCCAGGTTCGATGCATGATACAGGATGCTTGCGGCTGCCACACTGGGATGACCCAGAGGGATGGGATGGGGAGGGAGGTGGGAGGGGGGTTCAGGATGGGGAACACGTGTACACCCTGTGGTGGATTCATGTTGATGTATGGCAAAACCAGTACAATGTTGTAAAGTAATTAGCCTCCAATGAAAATAAATTCGTATTTTTAAAAAGTGCATATAGATTATGTAAGTTGATTACAAATTTTATTGATACAAAGGGTGTGACATGCTTCCCAGGTGCTGCACTGGTAAAAATCCACCTGCCAGGGCAGGAAATACAAGAGACGTGGACTTGATCTCTGGGTTGGGAAGATCACCCAGAGCAGGAAATGGCACCCCACTCCACTATTCTTGCCTAGAGAATTCCTTGGACAGGGGAGCCTGGAGGGCTACAGTCCGTAGGGTCAGAAAGAGTCTCAGCATGTCCCAGTCATGCTCAGACATGACTGAGCAGTTGCTCACAATGCAGTTTACAAATGGTAATGGTACACCCAATGGTTTCTGTTGCAAATTCCACAAGCCAATTAATTAATTCTTACACAGTGCTTTCATTAATTTCAATTTTAACTCTTTATGTGTCAAGATTAAATTTCAACATATGTATATATGTTATATATTAGAAATAAGCAAATCCAATTCTAAGCATATAACCCATTTAAAATGAGGACTTTTTTTTCTCCCAGATATATATACATGAAAGTTTACAACAAATTTATTGATAACAGCCAAGAGGTTGAAACAACCAACCCAACCATCAGTAGGAACATGCTTAAATAAATTATGATCTGGTCACATGAATGAAGATGTAAGAGTGTAGAATGCAGAAGATGAATAATAAAAATGGGCATCTGGTGATCTAATCAATATTTTGTGCTAGAAAACTGGCTACTTGTTCTCCAATACTCTTTTCTCCTTCTGGACACCCAGGAGGATAGGCATGTCCCACCACCCTCCCTAACGTAACTTGGAAGCATGCAAATAAATTTTGGCCAATGGAAATGGGCTGGAGTGATTGTGAAAAATGTTTCTTCAATTTATCTTCTCATTTATACTCCTTCCTGGGGTACCTCTGTGGACCTCAATAGTTCCAGTTGTCACACCTCCCCAGGAATTATCACTTCTGTGGGAGCTGTAGCTCCAGGTGATGGAAAGATGATATCTTGAAGAGGACCATGACCTGAGCCACTAGATATGAGGCTGGGCCACCTGACGATCACACATTGGTACCAGGTCTGCCTGTTGAGGGTTATGGTGGAAGGCAGGAGGAGCCTGAGTTTGTTCTTCTGAATTAGGCGTGAATGATTCTTTTGTCATCTCACACAGTGAGCCATGATATGAGACTATGTTAACTCCACTGCCCCTTTAGGTCTAATAGAAATTACTCTTGATACTTCAACGTTTTGAATCATATGGTCTGTAGAAATGCATCTGTTTGACAATAGACCCAGTAGTTTATGACAATTGCCTGCATTTATTGTTTTAAAAAATAGAATGAACTTACAGGTATACAGCTGTGATCTATGTAAAATGCTTGCCATTACCTATAATGCTACTTGGTGAGTCAAGACTGATTGTATTTATATTTTGAAAAATATGATCAGTGATTCTGCAAAGAGCCTCCGACATCCTCCTCTAGCTGTATGTGTAAGAAGTTGTGGTCATGATGAATAGTAACAGTCAGCTTGTGTGTTTTCAGCACCAGGTCTTGTGCTAAGCACTTTTCATCTCACTTCCCATTTGGAAGGTATTTTCTCATTTTAATTGCTGTAGTTGGGGTAAGGAGGTGGTCATGACTTTCAATTCCCACGCCCAGGGTTTTTGTGTCAGAAAGTGTACGTTGGATCCCAGAATGTGCTTTTTGAGCAAGTTCAGAAGGGATGCTGAGCCCGTTTTGGATATCAACGAATTGCAGGCACACTTCATGTTACTACAGGAAAACTGCACAAGAGAGGGGTATCGATCTTTTACATATATTTTTTCCTTTTGGCCGCGAGAGTAGCTTGGGGTTCGTAATTCCCGACTAGGGATCAAACCTGGGCCCCCTGTTGTGGAAGGGCAGATTCCTAACCCACTGGGCCACCAGAGAATTCCCTTCCATCCATTCAATTTAAATCTCAGTCTCCAAAACTCCCAAGAGGTGAAGCAGCTCTCCTAGGATGAAAGAATGCTCCACCTGCTGGAGACGTCGGAGGACGCCGCTTTTCCTACATATCACAGAAATGTGGGCGCGTCGCCTTTATGGGGAGGTCGGGCACTTCCCGGATGGCTCAGATGGCTATGCAGGAGACTCGGGTTCAATCCCTGGGTCAGGAAGTTTCCCTACAGGAGGGAATGGCAACCCACTCCAAGTAGTCTTGCCTGGAGAACTCCATGGACAGAGGAGCCTGGGGGGCTACAGGCCATGGGTCACAAAGAGTCGGATAGGACAGAAACTACCACCTTCTAGAACTTAAGGACGTAACTTTTCTCGGACCTTTTTCTCTCCACCTGCCTCCGCGCAGCTGTCGGGGACAACCAGAAATCGGCCTTTTCCCCGGCTGGATGTGGGCCACAGACTCCTTTCTCCAGAAGTCTGTTTCGCGGCGCATCCGCTCTGCGCCAATGGCAGCGCAGAAGAGGCGCGTTTCCGTCGGCCCTTTCAGACAGAGGCGGGACTTCCGGCGTCACGGTCGTGACGTATTTTGCTGGTGCCGGGAATGTCTAGAGTGGCTGCGGAAGCTGCGAGTCGGCCTGGGCGCCGCTTTCCGCGCGACTCTTGGGAAGCGAATAGGAAAGGACGGTAATAAGGCTGGGGCCTCCGTCCGCGCCCTTATGACGACCCATGGTCGCCGCCGTGGGACGGGCCGCCTAGCGCGGAGCAGCGGGCTGGGGCTGTACTCCTTCCCAGGCCTTGGCGCTCGCTCTCCGTCCTCGTTCGCTTCCGGAGGCGGCACCCGGAGCCTGCGCGCCGTTTTGGACCACGAGGAAGCCAAGGCTCCGAGCTCGACCATCGTCCAGCGCCCACCGCACCCGAGGGGGTGTGCGGGTCCCGCTGCTCCCACTGCAGTCGCCTTTCTCGACCTGGTTCTTCTCACAGGACCCCATGGCGGCTGCGGCGCTAACGAACTGGGCTCAGGTGAGTGGAGGGTCCCTCAAGCCCTCGCCGACTCTGGTGAGGGGGACGTTGTGTTCTCAGGCTTTCCGAACTTGGTCTTCGTCGCTCCCTTCTCTTGAGTAAGAAGGCGGTGAAGGGCGGTCATTGACGGTGAATACGTGGGGAGGATCCCGTTCCCAGTGTTGACGGGATGAGGTGCGAAATGGTTTCCAGGGCTTAGGAGCCCCCAGGTACCAACACTTGGAGGTGAGGTTGGGTTAGGTATGTTCTGGAAACGGCAGGTCGCTGCGGTTATGTGTGCTCAGAACAGAGAGCAGGCAGTCAGGAGTTGGACTGGAATGGCAGGCTGGGAAGCTGGACCTCTGTTCTGACGGTGATGGGAACCGCGGAAGGTTTATAACAGAGAAGGGAGGTGATCTGACGTTGGGTGTTAAAGGTTCCTCTGGTAGCACAATGGAAAGACTGGGGAAGCCTGAGGGTGGGACGTGAGACCAGGAGGGTGTCGACTGCAATAGTCCAAATGTGTTGATTGTGGGTGACTAGAGTGGTGGCTGTGGACGTTAGAGAAGTGTGTGAAATTTGTATGTTTTTAAAGTAGGGCCGATGGAGGTTTTCTGATGAGACGTATTGATGTTCTGGGGCTCTTCACCTGTCCTCCCCTCTGCGCTTGAGTCTGGGGACCTTAAAGGAGGAGTCCTTTCTAGCCCAGCACCCGGAATCTAAGCCAGGAGTTATATGAAGAGGCTCCTGCTTTGGGCAGCCGGTAGGAGGAAGACTGGACTGGTGCGTTAGACTCAGGAACATCTTATGCAAATGCTTAGAGGTAAGATTGAGTTGGGAGTCCTTAAGGAGCCGCGGGTCTTAGTCCCGTCTGTTGAGAAAAGGGTCAGGAGTCGGGAAGAATGGCAGGCTGAGGAACTGGGCTTCTTGTTTTGAAGGTGGTGAAAGACATGGGCTTCCCAGATGCCTCAGTGATAAAGAGTCTGCCTGCAGTGTAGAAGACGCAGGAGACATGGCTTTAATCCCTGGGTCAGGAAGATCCCCAGGAGGAGGGAATGGCAACCCATTCCCAGTAGTCCTGCCTGGGAAATCCCCTAGACAGAGGAATCAGGCAGGCTGCAG
The DNA here is from genome assembly GCF_042477335.2 of Ovis canadensis. Classification (NCBI taxonomy): domain Eukaryota; kingdom Metazoa; phylum Chordata; class Mammalia; order Artiodactyla; family Bovidae; genus Ovis; species Ovis canadensis. The sequence continues at coordinate 78,870,259 of NC_091258.1, forward strand.
TCTTTAGGGTCCCAAAGAGGCAGACTCAACTAAGTGACTGAACATGTGGCGTGCACAGAAGACGTGGAAGATTTGGAGCAGAAGAGAGATGCCCTGAATCAGATCTTAACAGGCTCCCTCTGGCGGCCGTCTGGTTGAGAATAGAATGTGGGCATTAGGGAGGAGGCTACTGCAGTGGTCCACAGAAGTGTTGATAGTTGCAAAGAAAGTCCCAGCTGGGCACTGAGGACTGGGTGTCTTGCTCAGGCACCGGGGTGGCAGTGGTGCCTGTCAAACAAAAAGGAGTTCTTCATGGATGCTGTGTGCAGAGTGGCTTCAGGGGTGGGGTGTGCCTTGGAAGTGTGGACTGGAAAGTTTTCAGTCTTAATGGAGGGGGACCCCAGATATGAGGAAGGTGTGGTTCAGAGTGATGTACATGGTGGGAGGAGCCTGGACTGATGGCCTTAAAGCTGTTTCTGGGAGGCATGGTCAGGAGGACGCCACCGGGAGAGTGTTAGGTGCCCTTCCTGCTGGACCCATGGCTTACATAGTCTCTGTCTGCCCACCTGCCTGATTTTGCTCTGGGCTGCACACGGTGATCAGAGGGACAAGAAAGGGCAGCCAGGAGCGGTGTCACGGCCGAGTATCACCTCCGAGTTGGGAGGCTGGGGAGCAGAGGAGACGGGGTGGGAGGTGAGTGGGGGGCCTGGGGAGTCCTGTTGTCTGTGGGCTCAGCTGTCCCCTTCATGGCAGGGTGGTGTGACCTTCGAGGATGTGTTCGTGTACTTCTCCCGGGAGGAGTGGGAGCTGCTGGAGGAAGCTCAGAAACTCCTGTACCGCGATGTGATGCTGGAGAACTTTGCACACGTGGCTGCCTTGGGTGAGTCCCTGTTTCAGTTACCTATTGGTACATGTCAAACTACTCCAAAAGTGAGTGACGTAAAACAATAAAAAGGCCTTATGTAAGTTTCAGAGTGTCAGGAACTCAGCACACCTCACCTGGTGCTTTTCGCTCAGGGTCTGTCATGAGGCTTCAGTCAAGCTCCCAGCCAAGCTATTCTCATCTGAAGGCCATTCTTGGGAGGATCTCACTCACAAACTCGTGTTTTGTGTTTCCAAGAGGTCATTTCTTGTGACTTGTTGGACTGTAAGCGTTAGTTCCTCGCTGACTATTGGTCAGAGACCCCTGGCTTCCTTGTCACCGTAGCCTTTCTGTAGCGCATCTCACAGCAGGGAAGGAACCTTCTCTCTGAGCAGAGAGAATGTCCAGGACGGTAGCTGGTCTTTTTCTAAGCCAACCTGGAAACAATGATCTGATCATTTTTCCCTGTTCCGTTCTTAGAAATGGGTCAGTCAGTGTAGCCTCGGGTCAAGGAAAGTGGTTCATGCAAGGGCAAGACCACCAGGTGACAGGTCTTCCTGGGCCATCGGAGAGGCTGCCTGCCACAGGCCTACACGCCTGCTGCAGTGTCCTTGGGTTTGGTTTTTCCCTGGTGCCCTGGGGGCAGCTCGTCCTGTCCTGCCAGATCAGGGGCTCTTCCCCCTCCCATCTTGGTTCCCAGGGTAGGGGCTGTGGATGCTCAGGCAGAGCCGTGGTGGTGTCCCTTCCCTGAGCAGTCTGACACCTGCTGCACAAAGCCATTCTCGATCAGGTTAGGAGTTCAGGGCTCTGGCTGACAGCCTTGGGGACGGACTGTGCCAGGAGATATAGGTGCTGACATAGTCACTGCTTGTGGAGGACTTAGGGGTGTTCTGGCGAGTCCTTCGGGTTTTTGTTTTTTAACATTTTCTCTTCTCTGTGGGATGGGTCTATCTGGGCCTTTCATTTGCCCTGCCTTTTTTTTTTTTTAATTGGAGTAGGGCTGGTCCAGAATGTTGTTATTTTCTCCCCCGCCCCTTTTTTTTCCCACAACTTCCACCTTCCAGATCCCACGTAGTTGCCCAGTGGCAGATAGGCAGAAAGCGCCGGGTGCTAGTGGGTGGACCTGACTCCAGCCACACTGAGAGGCCAGAGAGCCTAGCACTGCCACATAGGAACTGAGAGAACCATCTGGGGGCAGGATTCACGTTGTACCATCAGCCTGTTCACCAGTGTTTTCTTGCCGAGGCCCTTGGCAGTACCTCACTTCTCCCTTTCCTCTCCATGCATTGCACTTGGTGTTTCTCCTGTCTTCCTTCCCTTGGCTGTTTTCCCACCTCTCTGGCCTCTGTCACTCACTCTCCTCAGCTTACTCCGAAATGCTCCGTAACATTGGCTGCTTTAACGTGCTACAAGTTGTGCACATATCTGTAAGTAGTCCAGAAGAGCCACCTACTTACTTGCAGTTAGATTTTCCTGGGCCTGGACACAGCCTTCTGCACCAGGCCCACCTGACAGCAGAAGCCAAGGCCCTGCCGAAACCCTTTGTAGAGGAGTGAGTTGGAGACCTCGCCTCTGCTTCCAGTACTGTCCGCTGTCATTGTGTCTTTCCCCAGCATTAAAAGTCCTCCATACCTTCCAAGGCCCAGGAGTGACAGTGGGCCCTTTCCCACTGATCCTGGCCCCCTCATCCTGCCAAAGCCCAAGGACACACCCACTGGTGTGTCACACACTCAGAGGTGATGGACTTGCTGCTTCCCGCCAAAGTCAAGCGTGTCCTTCACTAGCCTCTCTTTGCTTTTAGGTTGTTGGTGTGAAGCAGACAATGAGGAGGCCCCTTCCGAGCAGAGTGTTTGTGTAGACGGAGTGTCAGAGGTCAGGACTCCTGGGTCCTGTCCACTTATCCGGAAAGTCCATCCATGTGAGAGAAGTGACCCGCTCTTAAAAGACATTTTCCACCTGGCTGAACACCAGGGTTCCTGCCCTGCACAGAACCTGGACACACGTGACCCCTGTGGGCAAGGATTCCTGCTGAGTGAAAACTTTAATCAGCACCAGAAACCACATAGTGGGAATGATCCCGTCCAGGGGGATGGTGATAAGGCCTCATGTGTGAAGAGCTGTGCCGTCTCCGAGTTAGGAAGACCTTTTATTTGCAGGGGGAAAGGGATGGATGTGCTGGATAGCTCTAGCCTTTTCCAGCACCAGAGCACTCACAGTGGACTGAGTCCACACAGACTAGCTGAGTTTGTGGAATCATTTGCACACAAGTCCAGTCTCAGTTGTCACCAGGGAGACAGTGATGAACTGATGTTTCTCAATTGCACTGATGATGAGAAAGCCTTCATGAACGCCTTCACTCTCCTCGACAACCAGATAACTCAGGCGGTTGAAGTGCGATCCCTTAGGTGCCTACCTTGTGGAGATCTGTCCAAGGAGAAATCCGCTCTTATTCGTCACAGAAAACTTTGTGGTGGGGAAACATCACATGTGTGTAAGGAGTGTGGAGAGGCCTTCATTCACTCGTCTCACCTAAAAAGTCACCAGAAATTTCACACTGGCAAAAGACAATATACGTGCAGTGAATGTGGCAAGGCCTTCAGCCGCAAAGACACACTTGTGCAGCACCAGAGAGTTCACACTGGAGAAAGGGCTTATGACTGCACTGAATGTGGAAAAGCCTACAGCAGAAGCTCCCACCTCGTGCAGCACCAGAGAATTCACACCGGAGAAAGGCCTTATAAGTGCAGTGAATGTGGGAAGGCCTTCAGTCGTAAAGATACACTTGTGCAGCACCAGAGATTTCACACAGGGGAAAGGCCTTATGAGTGCAGTGAATGTGGAAAATTCTTTAGCCAAAGCTCTCACCTTATTGAGCATTGGAGAATTCACACCGGGGCGAGGCCTTATGAGTGCATTGAATGTGGAAAATTCTTTAGCCATAACTCCAGCCTCATTAAACATAGGAGAGTCCACACAGGAGCAAAGTCTTATGTGTGTGGCAAATGTGGGAAGGCTTTTGGCTGCAAGGACACACTTGTTCAGCACCAGATAATTCACACTGGCGCACGGCCTTATGAGTGCAGTGAGTGTGGAAAGGCCTTTAGCCGTAAAGATACACTTGTGCAGCACCGGAAAATCCACACTGGAGAAAGGCCTTATGAGTGCAATGACTGTGGAAAATTCTTTAGCCATAGCTCCAACCTCATTGTGCACCAGAGAATTCATACTGGAGCAAAGCCTTATGAGTGCAGTGAATGTGGGAAATGCTTTAGCCACAATTCTAGCCTCATTCTACACCAGAGAGTTCACAGTGGAGCAAGGCCCTATGTATGTAGTGAATGTGGAAAAGCTTACATTAGTAGCTCCCACCTTGTTCAACACAAGAAAGTTCACACTGGAGCGAGACCTTATAAATGCAGTGAATGTGGGAAATTCTTTAGCCGCAACTCTAGCCTCATTCTACACCAGAGAGTTCACACTGGTGAAAAGCCTTATGTGTGCAATGAATGTGGGAAGGCCTATAGCAGAAGCTCCCATCTTGTTCGGCACCAGAAAGCTCACCCTGGAGAAGGACCTCATGAATGCAACAGTTTCGGTGACCCTTTGGCTGCATCTCTTAAACTTGTTTAACACCCAGAAACTTCACACGGGAGAAAGGCCTTATGAATGGAGTCAATGCACTGTGTCCCTGTTCAAGATTATAGGAGTCACACCAGCAAAGGTGGGAATCGTTGTTGGTACAGAGGCACTGAGCTAGTGGAGTGGGGATGACTGAGGCTCAGGAGAGGATGGGTGTCTGTTCTTAAGGCGGCGTCTCTATATGTCTGCGATTTTGGCTCTGTGGCATGAAATTATACAGAAATTCTCAGGGCCTTGACATTTCCGAGTCTCCTGTGGCCACCACACTGTCTCAGTAAATAAAGGTCTGTGGATTCCTGTACCTCCCTGGGCTGCTGGTGCTCTGGCCATCACTGCACAGGCAGGAGCCCCAGCAGTGACAGCGGAGAGATCAGGGCTCAGGCTTCTCTGACCAGCCAGCCTTCCTTGTGACTGAGGTGGGCGTGAACTTTGTTGCTCTGCAGTTTTTGCTGATCCTGAGGCAGGGCTTATGCTCCTAAATTGTGTAGAGAGGGATAGAGTAGAACCAGAACAGCTGGCAGATGGGACTTGCCAAGAAGAATGGTAAATATGGATATTTATGGGGAATATTTAGTTCTTAACGTCTTTGTTGAGGTATGATGACATGAAATAAATGGCATGTATGTAAAGTGTAAAACGTTTTGTTTCAGCATGTGTATGTACTGACGAGACCACACATCAAGATAATGGAGATATCCAGCACAGCCAAGAGATTCCTTGGGTCCCTTTATAGTCCTTTCCTCCTTGTCCTTTCTAACCCCCCCTTTCCCACAATTCACATTTAGTAGCAAGCATATTCTAGAATTTCATATAAACAGAATTATATACTTTGTGGAGAGGGGGGACTCTGGCACTTTTCACCAACCATAACTTTTTTGACATAAGCCATATTATTGCATGTATCAGTTATTCATTTGTATTGTTGAGTACTATTCCGTTGTATGGCTATACCACAATTGTTCTTTTATCCATTCACCTGTTGTTGGATGTTTGGGTTGTTTCTGGTTTGGCTGTTACAAATAAAGCAGCTGTGAAGATTTGTGTATTAGTTATCATTGAATTATATTGCATTGTACGGCTGGACCACAGTTTGCTTGTCCATTCGCTGACTGGAGAACACCTTGATTGCTTCCAAGTCTTGGCGTTTATGCAGAAACCTGCACCATGCAGTGTGTGTGAGTGCACGTAAGTATTCAGTCCATTTGCGTTCAAGCCAAGGCGTGTGATTTGCTGGGTCACAGTAAGAATACGTTTTCTTTCTTTAGAACGTTTCCATTGTTCGGCTGTGCTGCGTCTTCACTGCCATGCGCGGGCTTTCTCTGCCGTGGCAAGTCGCGGCTGCCCTTTGCTGTGCTGCGCGGCTTCAGGCTTTGGTGGCCTCTCCTGTTGCAGAGCGTGGGCTCTAGGCTTGTGGGCTTCAGCAGGTGCAGCACATGGTCTCAGTGCTTCTGTTGTGCAGGCTCAGGAGTTGTGGTGCACTGGCTGAGGTGTTCAGTGGCATGTGGGATTCTTCCCAGACCAAGAATTGAACCCATGTCCCCCACATTGGCATGCAAATTCTTAACCACTAGACCACCAGGGAAGTCCAGTAAGAGCAAGACACTGTCTTCCAGAATGGCTGCAGAACATCATTCTGCATTCCCAGTAGCAATAGAGAAGAACTCTGTTACTCCGTGTCTTTGTCAGCATTTGGTGTCATCAGTGTTTGCCAGATAGGTGTGTAGTAATATCACGTTCTTGTTGCTCTAACTGCAGTTCTGTAATGACTTAATGACAAATATTTTTTCATATTCTTTTAACAGTGTCTTTTGCTTTCAGAGCAGAAATTTTAAATTTTAGTCAATTGCCTGGGGCCAGCGTGAGGAATTCCGCCCATGGCAAAGGTCATGAGGAAGGAGGCTTGGCATACACAAAGGCGTGATCAAGCCTCAGGAAACCCCCTGTTCCCGAGCATCTAACCCCAAAACCAGAGTCTGTTTGATGCTCTCACCTATGCCTCTGACTTTACGGGGGGCTCTCCCCCATAACCGTTTCTCTCGGAGAAGGAGTAAACGTGCAGCTCCAAGGCAATAAAAATTCCTGGGTGTGACAAGAGTGTTTCAGCTTACAGACTCCTCTGAAGGTTATCTAGCCCACCTGTATAGGTTCGTCCAGCCACATGTGATTGTCTACAGCCTCCTAACCTGAGAGGCATGAGATGTTTTAGACTTATTAAAGGCGAATTCTTTTGGGGAGTTAGAAATTATTAGTATAGTGTGTTGGTTAGGAACTATATTGGTGAAGGGTTTTTCATTTGTTGTGTCAATAATTGCTGCTAATTCCCTGCTCTGGGTGGGACAAGGATGTTTCAGGTCAAACCTCTCTGCTGACAGACTAGCTTATGTGACAGGATTATTCATACTCCTGCCACATGATTGTTTACTACTACCTCTTAACCATAAACAGCACAGAGAGTTTTGGAGTATTTTGAGAGTCTTAATTAGCATAGGACTTTTTCTTCTTGTTGAGTCAATGATTGCCGCCAGGCCTCCATATCCTTAGGCACCTGGGAATATATTAATCAATGTATTTGGAATATAGCAAAGGAAATATAGTAGTTTTTGATGTTAGCAATACTAGACTTTTTGAGTTAATGGATTTTCTCTTTTGTAATAGATCACTGTACTTTGTTATAAATTGCTGTGTCCTTGCTATGTAAAAATGTAACTTTATCATATCTTAAGACTAAATAGATCTTAAGGGGAGCATTGGTGAAAGGATTTTCACTTGTTGGGCTGATGTTTGCTGCTAAATCTCCATGTTCCCTACCCTTATAATGAATATAACTAACATATAGGAGAAATAAGTATTAACCTTTAAACATATAGGAGAAATAAGTATTAACCTTTAAGCATATAGGAGGAATAAGTATTAACCTTTAAGATTAATCATGTTAACCTTGGGTTAAATAAATTCCTTTCTTGATTGTAACTCACTACACCCTCACCCTATAGGAATGTAACGTTATTTGGAGGGTGGTGCCTGGTTTAAGAAAAAACACCCTTGGAAGAAATAAGTTTTTTGGTTATCAGAAAGAAAGGATCATAAAATGTCAGCAGGTCTCACTCATGGCCAGAAGATGATGTAATATCCCTAAGACCTTTTTTATACATTTATGTGAAGCACCTGATTTTGATAAAGGTCAGGACTGCTGACCCCCACGTGACTGTATTCATCCCTATGTGTAACAAAAGGTATATAAGCAAACCCAAAAATAAAGACATTGGATCAGTTTCCGGAAAGACTGATTCCCCCATGTCGCTTCTTTCTTGCTCCCATTTTTCTGGCTGAATTCCCATCTGCAGCATGATGCTATTCCACGTAATCCAAGTTATTCAGCCTCCTTTTCTCCACTAATCTTCCTACTACACTATCCATTTCTAATCTCTCTATATCTGTGATTAAATATGTATTTTTCCAAAGACGCCGACTCCGTCCCCCCACCTTCGAATCACCCTGGATCCACCGGGGCAGGACCCCGGCAGTCAATTCCAAGGTACTCAGTTTTTCTTTAATGGATTGTGTTTTTGGTGTTGTAGCTAAAAACTCCTTGCCATACCTGAGGTCTTCATTATCTCCTGTGTTGTCTTCTAGATGTTCTGTAGTTTTGTATTTAGGTTTATTATCCATTTTCCAAAAATATTTGTGAAAAGTGGAAGATTTGTGTCTGGATCATTTTTTTTTAAACCCCGTTTGTTGAAAAGACTATCCTTTCTCCATTCCTTAGCCTTTGCTCACTTTTAAAAGATCACTTGACTATATTAGTGTGAATGTATTTCACACTAAGAATGTTAGTTCCACACTAAGTTATTTCACACTAAGAATGTTCCAGTTCTTGCCATTTATTGTGATAATCATCATATGGCTGTGGGGGCTTTTTTCTTGTGTGTTATTTATATGGTATATTTCATTAATTGATATTCAAATGTTAAACCAACCTTGTATCCCACAATCCCACTGGATCATGTATATCAGTAAAAACTTAGTATAGTTCTATACAAATTCTTTGTGTCAGAATTGATAATTAGTATCTTTCTAGGAATTTGTCCATTTTAACTAAATTGTCTCATTTGAGAGGGTTAGGATTGTTTATAATATTCCCTTATGAGATTTAATTTCTGTAGGGTCAACAGTGTCTTCACTCCTGATTTTGTTAATTTGTTATCTTCTTTTTTTGTCAGCCAACCTAGAGTTTTGTCAGTTTTGATCTTTTGAAAGAGAATTTTTCTTTAATTGATTTCTAGAAGAAATTTTTTTCCTGTGTTCTGTTTCAATGTTTTGTTCTGATCTCTTTTATTTCCTTTTTTAATACTTGCCTTGTGACTAGTTTTGTCTTATTTTCCAAGTTTCTTAACATGGAAGTTTAGGTCATCATTCTTCTTTTGTAATAAACTGTAAAGCTTTATGTTTCCCTCTAATCATTTAATTTGGTTATATCACATCAATTTTTATATGTAGCATTTTAATTTTTATCTAGTTAAAAATATTTTTGTTTTAAAAATTTCCCCTGTAATTAGGATATTGAGTATATATAATTTAACAAGTCTCTTCCTATTAAATTTGCAGGGGTAGTCAGAGAAAGGCACATAATTTTTCAGCCAGTGACCCAGGTGTTACTCTTGAAATGGGGCAAATCTGTGGGTTATTTGAAACATCTTCTACTCTTAGGAAGGCATTGAGCTAAGGTGTTGGTGTTTAATGTAGAAAAAGTAGTCCCATATCTACCAGGAACTGATGAGGATGACCAAATATAGTTAACTCATGTTTAGTGCTAAAGAATATGGCAGGTTGTTGGGTCCTGTTCCTTCCTCAGAGCAACCTGACTGTCCTGATAGGAGGGATTTTCTTTGTATTAGTTTTTCTTCATGAAATGGGACAACCTTTTAAGTTCTGTTTTTGTATTAGGTCTCCATCCTGAAGCTTAACATCATTGTAAAATGACATGACACAGATGCTCTTACATCAGCACCTCTGTGACTCCCAACTGTGGAAATTAGGAATTTTTCCTAGTCTGTTGTGACAGTCTCCTATGGGTTAAAAAAATCATTGTTTTAATGATTAAGTTATTATACAATCCACTTTTGCTGTTAATACTTAAGCTATGGCTTTTAGGAGACTTGGACCTACTCTCCTGACCTTTCTATGACCCTCAGGTTTATTGTGGAAACAAAACTCCTGTTGGTCCCTTCCTGATAAGTCCAGTTAGTTCTTGCCACCTTTGATTTACTATCTTAGCTTCTAACCAGGTTGTATAAGTTTGGCGACTGGTTAGATGTACCATAAAGAATTAGAAAAAAAACTTTTTTAAAGGATTCTAAAAAATTTTAATAATTGCTGATTTTCCTTGGGTTGAAGAGAGTCTTTACTTATATCTCTTAATTCAGCTTACATCCAAGGTTTAAAATCTACAATTTCTTGCATTGCTGACTCGTGGCTGGCATTGATCTTTAGAGGTAACTGGCATTTGGGGTTTTAAGGGAGCTGTTAAGAAGCGGTGGTGAAACTGAGTCCCACTAACCCGAGTTCCTGTGCTGAGTTTTGATTAACCTCTCTATCCAAAACTGTTCCCTTTCTTTTCCGCTTTTAACTAAATCTTATGCTAACTGAATACGAATCAGCCAGTCAGATGACTAAAATTGCTGTTGTTGCTATCATTGTTAACGTACAGACTGGGGTGTTTATCCAGGACAAGACGAGCTGACAACTTCTAGGTCACGGACCACCAGACCAGAAAATCATCAACCACAGGCATCCTTATTCCTGAAACTGTGATTAAGAAATGTCATAAGATGGTGATCAACCCCAGCCTTTTCGTTCTTTCACGCCAGAAACCCCTACCAGAGACCCGCTTGCCGTGGGCCTAGTCTTCTCTCCCATTCTCTTGGTTAGTGCCCCACGACAGTCCTTGATTGGCGGCTGCAAACAGTGTCAATCTGACTTACGCTTAATAGTGGGGAGGCAGCAAGGAAAAGAGCAAGGCAAGAGGGGCGAAGAAGAGCGATCCGAAGGATAAGGGGCAGGAACAGACAGCTGAATGTGGGAGGGGAGAGGGCCGGATGTAGGGGGAGAGCCCGGGATGTGGGAGGAGAGAGAGCCGGATGTGGGGGGCGGGCCCCGGATGTGGGAGGAGAGAGAGCCGGAAGTGGGTAGTGGGCCCCGGATGTGGGAGTGGAGAGAGCTGACTGTGGGAGGCAGCTGGAGGTCGTGGAGATGGCGGGTTTACAGGGCATTGAGTCTCCCTGTTCCTGCTGAAGCTTGTCTGCTTGCTCAGTAGGTTTAGCTAAGGAATCTTTAGCGATGTAACTTTTATTTCAGAATTGAATTTGGAGGTCTCTACGTACTAATAAAAAAGGCTATCCATTGGGCCTCAGAATTCTAATTATTTAAAGGATTCCTTCATTTTCAAAGGTGTCTCTCAGATGAACCTTTTTGTTCAGATCAGGTGTTCCCCTGAGTGGTCATTGAGGGCTTAAGTCATCCCTGGTACAGTTATCCTATTCAGCACGACAGGCACAGAATTAGGATTGTAACAGGGATAGGAAATACAGGGGGTTTTCAGGGGAGAGAAGATTCAGACTTAGACAACCCTGAGGCCAGGCAGTGGTCGCTAGGAATGTAACTTTTGTGGACCTTAGTTTCCTAACGTGATGTTTGGCCTCCTCACCCCACAGACCCGCAGTGATTCCCCTGGCATGTGGATACTGGAGAGAATGTTCTCTCTCTAATAGTGCCGAGCTCACACTACTATACAACAATTTCGAGATGGAAGGAGACCTCATTTGGTTTATTGCTGACCCACAGGAGAGTTTGTCATGTGGCCTCCAGTAGTATGAGAACTGCAAACCCATTGGTCTGTGAAGGTGATCTGAACAGGTTTATAGGGCAGTACTTCTGTTCCCGCCATGATTCAACTCACAACAAAACTACAGTTTTTGACAGCACAGAAAACAATAACCAGTATCTCAAAGGACAACACAAAAGGTTTGGAAAGAAATGGCCTGATCCTCCAAGTATCTCAAACAACTAGGAACTAACAAATTCCAGGTGTCAGACTGAGAACGAAAAGCCAAGAAACAACACAAAGCAGTTTAGACCCACTGCTGATCTGCCGTGTCTTCAAGGACTCCAGTTGTCCTTGGGAAGCGAGGTACAGGGGACGGCTGCAGTGCCGCACCTGGGGTAGGCTGGGGTCTGCAGTGACAGGCGCTGCAGACCAGATCTTGGGGGGACTTCCACAGTAAACATGAAAGCTGTTACACAGCTTCTGCAGTGGATGCATCCAGTTTATCTTGTTCCCTTCCCCATTGAGTGTTGATTAATGAGATACAGGCTCAACAGTAGTGCGAGCTGGAGGACTGATGATGATAATCAGTGTGGAAGCTCTTTACAACTTCTATTTCTTTTTTAACCTTGTTAATCTGAATTTTTCTTCAGTTCAGTTCAGCCGCTCAGTCGTGTCTGACTCTTTGTGACCCCATGAATCGCAGCATACCAGGCCTCCTTGTCCATCACCAACTCCCGGAGTTCACTCAGACTCGTGTCCATCGAGTCCGTGATGCCATCCAGCCATCTCATCCTCTGTCATCGCCTTCTCCTCCTGCCCCCAATCCCTCCCAGAATCAGAGTCTTTTCCAATGAGTCAACTCTTCGCATCAGGTGGCCAAAGGACTGGAGTTTCAGCTTTAGCATCAGTCCCTCCAAAGAAATCCCAGGGCTGATCTCCTTCGGAATGGACTGGTTGGATCTCCTTGCAGTCCAAGGGACTCTCAAGAGTCTTCTCCAACACCACAGTTCAAAAGCATTAATTCTTCCGCGCTGAGCTTACTTCACAGGCCAACTGTCACATCCATACATGACCACTGGGAAAACCATAGCCTTGACTAGATGGACCTTTGTTGGCAAAGTAATGTCTCTGCTTTTCAATATGCTATCTAGGTTGGTCATAACTTTTCTTCCAAGGAGTAAGTGTCTTTTAATTTCATGGCTGCAGTCACCATCTGCAGTGATTTTGGAGCCCCCCAAAATAAAGTCTGCCACTGTTTCCACTGTTACCTCATCTATTTCCCATGAAGTGATGGGACCGGATGCCATGACCTTCGTTTTCTGAATGTTGAGCTTTAAGCCAACTTTTTCACTCTCCACTTTCACTTTCATCAAGAGGCTTTTGAGTTCCTCTTCACTTTCTGTCATAAGGGTGGTGTCATCTGCATATCTGAGGTTATTGGTATTTCTCCCAGCAATCTTGATTCCAGCTTGTGCTTCTTCCAGCCCAGCGTTTCTCATGATGTCCTCTGCATATAAGTGGAATAAGCAGGGTGACAATATACAGCCTTGACGTATTCCTTTTCCCATTTGGATCCAGTCTGTTGTTCCATGTCTGTTGTCTATCTGTTCTATGTCTGTTCCATAACTGTTGCTTCCTGACCTGCATATAGGTTTCTCAAGAGGCAGGTCAGGTGGTCTGGTATTCCCATCTCTTTCAGAATGTTCCACAGTTTCTTGTGATCCACACAGTCAAAGGCTTTGGCATAGTCAATAAAGCAGAAATAGATGTTTTTCTGGAACTCTCTTGCTTTTTTGATGATCCAGCGGATGTTGGCAATTTGACCTCTGGTTCCTCTGCCTAAAACCAGCTTGAACATCTGGAAGTTCACAGTTCATATATTGCTGAAGCCTGGCTTGGAGAATTTTTAGCGTATATTTCTTACCAATTACTTTTTTACTTGCTTTAATAGTAGTTGAAGAAATCATACAGCTCTAATATTTCACTATAATGTTGTCCATCATTTTCAATATTGGATGAATAGTCGCATATCATTCAAAGACCTTTAAGAGGACTTTTACCACATTTAGGAAATAGCCACTCTTCATGAAATCTATCACAAAAAATGTATACTTGCATTTTTATTTTCCGTTTATACAAAAAACAGATAATAGCAAGGTGAACAAGAATAGAAAACATTGCATTTTTCAATTACCCATGTGCATCAGTTTGTCACAAGTCCAAACTCATAACTGAGAGTTGAAAGGTTGAGCCTTTGAAATTTTTGCAAAGTTGTGAAATAACAGTGACTTGAACTTGATGTCTAGTACAAAGAAAGAAGGGGAGAGCTACCTGTTTTCCTGCCTGCAAGAAAGAGCTCTAGTTGTCAGGCAGTCACCTCAAAATGGGATTGAGGAGTTGGCACTTTCAAAAATTGGCATGTTTAAGGACCGATGAATTTCCAGGAGTATTACTGGTCTCTAAGTGGGGTTGCTATAGTGGGGCATTTGCTGATTGGTTGTTACCTTTTAAGCTACTTTGGGGCCTGAACACTGTTGGCTGAATTCTAGAAGGTTGGCACTGTCAATTATTTGCTAATTTCTGGAAGCTTGAGTTTACTGGCGTGAGGCTGTTGCTGACTGGTTTTCACAGATTCTCTGACGTGATCTCTAATAAATTGTGTTTTCTTGTTCAAGATTTTGTAATTTGGCTAAAGGAAGTCTTTGCCTTCCACTTATGAAAAATAAACACATTAATTCTCAGTCCCCTCTTTTGTTCTTCCTTAGCCAGACGCTCAGAAGAGACCATAAGGCATTGTTGAGAAGGTTGTTTATGGGGATATGTTTATGAGCTAATGTTGCCCCTAAATTATTTAACTGGCAATTACAGTGAGAGAAAAATAGCTCTAACTGCTAACTTTTTGTAATGTTAAAAAACAAATAAGGTGAAATCAGAATATTTAGGGTGTTCTGACAGTATCAATACAGGACACAGAACATGTGCTCTCTACACAGAACAGCTGGAAGTCTTATTTCCAATGTATGTCATACAGCTACTCTTGTACCCAAATCCTTTTTAGTGCTAACTGGACATTTATAGGTTAGTAAGTACACAACAGCACAATTTCTTTATTTATTTTTACCTATCTGACAACTCTTTTAAAATATTGTCTTTACCTTTCCCTCCAAACTGTTAATGCATCATGTTTTCAAATATGAAAATAATCACATTTTTAAACCAAACTCTGAGTGTGTCTAAGGTTTCAGCAAGCCTTGAGGTCTTGGCTTCATTTTCTGACTTCTCAGACTCAGTGACTCTTACTCACACTTGATCTTAGCCAAAAGGCCGAGAAGCAATCAGTGACTCTTACTCAAACTTCATTGATTTCTTGTCACCCACTATCACAAATAAATTTCTCTAGAACCATTTCTGCCACTTCCCTTGAAAAACTATAAAATTATTATTAATAACATTTAATAACATCCATTTAACAAGTATTTTTCCAAAGACAAATCTCAACTGCCTGTGTATATACTGTTGCAATAATTAACAGGTGAAATGTTAAACCATTTCCCAGCAAAGAGATGAGATCATGGAATCACAAACCTTTACATCAGGGATAAGCTGGCCCCTTTGTGCACATGGTCAGATTCTGAGGGGCATACACTGTCCTGGCAGAAGATGGCATGAACTAAGTTCTGCTTCTGTTAGAGAGGTTTCACATTCTTAATTACTGACTATTCAGGCAGGAAAGACATTTTCTGTGGGAACCAGGGGCACTTCATAACCCTTTTAAGCTACTTTTGTGACTGCAAACATCCCTTTTCCATGTTTCCCATCCTAAGCCCCATCTGAGGGCTTTTCATATTGTGTTTGAGTGAACCTACTGAAACATGGAAAGCAGAGTGTTCATGTTTTTGACAAGCAACAAGATAGCTGACAACTATGAGATGATGCTGAGTAACGTTACAGTATGGTGGACCCCTTTCTATGTGCAGTCATTGGAAGTTTGCTACGATTCATGCAGTCTGAAATACTAGGTTTCTAAACATTTCTGTGACATGCCCTAGATTACATTCCAAGGAACTCTCCGTATAAGCCCTTTGAGAGGCAGCAAAACCCCACTGGGTTTACAGCTTCAGAACCTCATTTCCCAGAGCCCTTCCCATCCTCCCTTAGCCTTTAGCCACAATCTGGAACTACCAGCTTTGAGAAAGCACAGGTAACTAAGGTAGTGGAAACTACTCTACCCACAAGGCTGTGCAGCTATGACCATGCACCAGAGAGACTTCTGGGTAATGTAGCTTCCTCTGCCAACACTACCTACCAACTCTTGGAGAGTAAGTCA
The DNA here is from genome assembly GCF_042477335.2 of Ovis canadensis. Lineage (NCBI taxonomy): Eukaryota > Metazoa > Chordata > Mammalia > Artiodactyla > Bovidae > Ovis > Ovis canadensis. The sequence continues at coordinate 78,885,889 of NC_091258.1, forward strand.
CTTCCTACCGGACCTGTAAAAGCCAAGAGGCACCCTCAGGGACACCAGGAAAAGCATTCCCTGCTCCAGTCATGGGAGGGCCTTCTGTTACTCTTAAGTGGGATGCTCCTAAATTTGTAGAGGAGTCTTCGAAAAGCCCACAAAGCTTAGGGACCTGTAATTTGAGATAGCAATATATTTGTAATAGTGGTAAAGAACCCACCAGTCAATGCAGGAGACATAAGTGAAGCAGGTTCTATCCTTGGGTCAGGAAGGTCCCCTGGAGGAGGGCACAGCAACCCACTCCAATATTCTTGCCTGGAGAATCCCATGGACAGAAGAGTCTGGCAGGCTACAGTCCATAGGGTCGCCAGGAGTCGGACACGACTGAAGTGACTTGGCATGCACACACGAACCACATCTAGTTCTAATCTACACACCAGATGGACACATCATATGGCACTCGATGTCCACTCACAGCTGTCACCTATCTTGTTGCCTGTAAAATACATGTAGGCTAAATTTTTAGAGACTGTTTCATGCCCTTCAACATGCAAAAGACCCCAGACAGGGAGGGAGAGCTGGTAAAGGGGTATCTTTCCTGCCTTGATAATGAGTGACTGTGGTCCAACCTAGCAAACAACACTTTTATTGAAATGTTTATTATTCTGAGTTTCTTTCAAAAGCTGCAGCCCAGCCCTACAGGAGAGCAAATTATTGTACACCATTTCCTGCCAGGATACATCACTAAACACTGAAAGATGATAGATGACAAATTTTATGTATATTTTACCACCCCAAAATGATTAATGATAAAAAAAATGGATAACTTTTATGACACAAACACATAGCTGAAAGACACTACAAGAAAAAAACCAAATAAGAATAATATAGAAAGATATGCCAATGGAACCTTGGCTTAAATTTTTTTAAGATATTAATCTCCTGTGAAACAATTTAAATTTCCTTAATTTAAACTTCACTTACCCACTTTAAACAACTTTTTCTCAGAGTGATTGTCATAAAATGCAGCTCTAGTATATAACAGGGCCTTGCTTATTCCTATATGATGCCATGCTTTTGCACACACAAAATAATATTAAATACCGAAAATACATTTTAGATACCTACAAAAAATAAATGCATTTACTGAAAGCAGCCATCCATGAGTAACAATAAAGTAATAGAAAATATAAACTGTACTGGGAATCCCCTGGCAGTCCAATGGTCAGGACTCTGCTGTTTAACTCCTGAGGTCCTGGGTTCAGTCCCTGGTAGGGAAATTAAGATCCTGCAAGCTGCATGGTTTAGTTAAAAAAAAAAAAAACACCAAAAAGACAAAAAAACAACTTCACACTGTACTAGCTCCCTGGAGATGGCAGGTTGGCTAGGACTGAGAGAGAGAATACAAAGAAGTCAGTGGAAATTCTATAAGTAATGGACATGTTCATTATCATGATGTTGGTGACGGTCCCCTTATGCACTCGTGTGAAAATACATTTAACACTTTCAAGAATGGTTTAATATGTGGCAGTACCTCAGTAAATATGTCAATAAAATTTGGATTTCTTCCTCTACAAATATCTGGCAAAGTATTAGTAGTATTGACTCCATCAGCACCCTTCCCTATGTCTTAGGTGGGTCAATTTTGATTCCTTCTCAAAACAGAAGGAAGTACTAACAAATGCTTCAACATGGGGACGTTATGCTAAACTAAATAAGCCAGTTACAAAGAGATGAAAAATGTATGATTACACTTGTATAAAGTATCCAGAGTAATCAAATTGATAGAGACAGGTCTGGTAGGGAGGGCATAGGAAGAGATCTTGTTTAATGGGTGTAGAGTTTTATTTTTGCCAGATGACAAGAATTCTGGAGATTAGTTGTGCAAAATGTGAATTTTTACACATATTAAACTGTACAATTAAAAAGGTAGAGGGTTAATTTTGTTACATGTATTTACCACAGTCAAATTGAGCAGATATTTTGCTGAAGTCTTTGTCATTTGCAACAGTCTGCTGTGAACTTTTCGGTGCTGAATGAGGTGGAAGTTTTGGCTGACACATAACTTAAATCACTGCCCAAATAAAGTCTTTCTCCATTGTGAAATCTCTGGTGTGCAACAGGGCTAAGTTTCACCTAAAGACTTATCAACACTCATTGCTCTCAGAAGGCCTTCCTTCGCTGTGAACTCTTGATGTCTGAGAGATGTACCAAAAAATTTCCCATGTTTCCTGTACTCTTAAGGTCCACTCCAAATCAACTCATAGGGTACTTCTCCAGTGTATGGAGTTTGGTGTTCTTGCATGCTAAGTTGCTTCAGTCGTGTCCAATTCTGTGCAGCCCTATGGACTGTAGCCTTCCAGGCTCTTTTGTCCATTGGATTCTCCAGGCAAGAATACTGGAGTGGGTTGCCATGCCCTCTCCCAGGGGATTTCCACACCCAGGGGTCAAACCAGCATCTCTTGTGTCTCCTGCATTGGCAGGCAAGTTCATCACCACTAGGAGTTTGGAGTAGTACCTAGGAATTTACCATGTTCTCTGAATTCATTAGGTTTTTACCACTGTGAATTCTTGCTCAATGAGGTTGTTCAGTTCAGTTCAGTTCAGTCGTTCAGTCATGTCCGACACTTTGCAGCTCTATGGACTGTAGCACACTAGGCCTCCCTGTCCATCACCAACTCCCTGAGTTTACTCAAACTGATGTCTATTGAGTTGTTGATGCCATCCAACCATCTCATCCTCTGTCATCCCCTTCTCCTGCCTTCAATCTTTCCCAGCATCAGGGTCTTTTCAAATGAGTTAATTCTTCGCATCAGGTGGCCAAAATACTGGAGTTTCAGCTTCAACTTCAGTCCTTTCAGTGAATATTCAGGACTGATTTCCTTTAGGATGGACTGGTTGGATCTCCTTGCAGTCCAAAGGATTCTCAAGAGTCTTCTCCAACACTACAGTTCAAAAGCATCAATTCTTCACTGCTCAGTTTTCTTTATAGTTCAACTCTCTTTATAGTCCAACATCCATACATGACTACTGGAAAAACCAAAGCTTTGACTAGACAGATCTTTTTTGGCAAAGTAACGTCTCTCTCTGGTTTTTAATATGCTGTCTGGGTTGGTCATAGCTTTTCTTCCAAGGAGCAAGCGTCTTTTAATTTCATGGCTGCAGTCACCATCTGCAGTGATTTTGGAGCCAAAAACGATAAAGTCTGTCACTGTTTCCACTGTTTCCCCATCTATTTGCCATGAAGTGATGGGACCAGATGCCATGATCTTCGTTTTCTGAATGTTGTGCTTTAAGCCAAATTTTCACTCTCCTCTTTCACTTTCATCAAGAGGCTCCTTAGTTCTTCACTTTCTGCCATAAGGGTGGTGTCATCTGCATAACAGCAGATTCTCCTGGCAATCTTGATTCCAGCTTGTGCTTTATCCAGCCCAGCATTTCTCATGTACTCTGCTGTTGCGGTCCTTTAATGGACCGGAACCTGGTGGTCTGGAGTTGATGATAAGAAAGTGAAAGATTGAAAGAAGCTAATATTCCCTGGTTTATGCAGAGAACCAATAAAACCCTAGAACAGGGCTGACACCACTCACGAAGGCACAGGGCACCCTCTCAAGGAGGTCTTGAAAGCCCGGGCAGGAGAGTGAGCTTGGTGGGTTTCCACGCTCCAGAGAATTAGCCAGAGGGAGAGAGAGAGAGACAGAAAGACAGACACGGGGACCCAAGCCTCTGGTGGAGCAAGGGTGCTTTAATGATCTTTCTGTGAGTATACATAAGCTGTTGTACAAGGAATTTCTTTCAACAATGATAAAGATCAGAAAACCAAATGTACAGCAACCGTTACCAAGGGAACAAGGGATTAACAATGGTCATAAGGTCAGGAGACAATCCATATCTCAAGAAAGAGGATCGAGACTAAGCAGTTTTGTCATAAGGAGAATAGTTACTGAAGGAGATTCATGCATGGTTTCATCCTATGACCTCAGTGCTGGCAGTGGCAATGCTGTTCCACTCATTCCTGTTGCCATGAACTGATAAGGAACAGAGGGTTTATGAGAAACAGAACGCAGGAATCCTCCTGTTAAACGTTCCCTGACACTCTGCCTATAAGTTAAATAAGCAGGGTGACAATATACAGCCTTGACGTACTCCTTTCCTAACTTGGAACCAGTCTGTTGTTCCATGTGCAGTTCTAACTGTTGCTTCCTGACCTGAATACAGATTTCTCAAGAGATACCAAGGGAATTAAAGACATTAATTAGAGATTAATATTAATTTAATTAAACTAGAGATACCAAGGGAACATTTCATGCAAATATGGGCACAATAAAGGACAGAAATGGTATGGACCTAATAGAAGCAGAAGATATTAAGAGGAGGTGTCAAGAATACACAGAAGAACTATACAAAAAAGATCTTCACAACCTAGATAATCACGATGGTATGATCACTCACCTAAAGCCAGACATCCTGGAATGCAAAGTCAAGTGGGCCTCAGGAAATGTCACTATGAACAAAGCTAGTGGAGGTGATGGAATTCCAGTTGAGCTATTTCAAATTCTAAAAGATGATGCTGTGAAAGTGCTGTACTCAATTTGAGAGCAAATTTGAAAAATTCAGCAGTGGTCACAGGACTGGAAAAGGTCAGTTTTCATTCCAGTCCCAAAGAAAGGCAATGCCAAAGAATTCTCAAACTACCACACAATTGCATTCATCTCACTCTCTCTAGTAAAGTAATGCTCAAAATTCTCCAAGCCAGGCTTCAACAGTATGTGAACCATGAAATTCCAGTGTTCAAGCTGGTTTTAAAAATGGCAGAGGAACCAGAGATCAAATTGCCAACATCCGTTGGATCACTGAAAAAGCAAGAGAGTTCCAGGAAAACATCTATTTCTGCTTTACTGACTATGCCAAAGCCTTTGACTCTGGGGATCACAATGAGGTTGGCGTTGTTCCTAAAGAGTTCTCCACGTTAAAGTCACTCATATTTTCCTCATTGTGGATTTTCTGGTGATGTAGGAGGTAGGGCTTCCTAATGAAGGCCTTTTGACATTTTCTGCATGTATAAGGCCTTTCTCCAGTTTGGGTTTTCTGATGCTGAAAAAGTACACTCTTGTGGCTAAACACTTTCCCACACTTTCAACACTGATAAGGCCACTCTACCATGTGAGTTCTCCAATGTTTAATGATACTGGAGTGGTACTGAAAGAATTTACCACATTTGCTACATTCATAAGGTTTTTCTCCAATATGATTTTGCCAATGATTAATAACCTTGGACTTGTACTTACAGGATCCCCCACATTCACAGACTGGCTTATAAAGAACAGAACAGAAAAAGGCTTTTCTACAGTATGAGTTCTTTGATATCCAGTGAGTGTGGAGGTATACCAAAAGAATGTCCCACATTTCCTGCACTCATAAAGCCTTTCTGTGCCATGAATGCTGATGTTTAATGAGGAGGGATGCGTACCTAAATAATTTTCCACATTCACTGCACTTGGCCTTTCTCCAGTATGAATCCTCTCATGTTTAATGAGTGTTGACTTATGTCTGATGAATGTGGAGCTGTACATGAAAGTTTTCCCACATTTGCTGTACTCATAAGGCCTTTCTCCATTGTGAAGTCTCTCATGTCTCACCAGTCTGTAGTTGTATCTAAAGCATTTCCCACATTATCTGCACTCATAAGGGCTTTCTCCCTTGTGAATTCTGATATTTTATAAAGTAGGCTTTGTACTTGAAGCATTTCCTGCATTTGCTATGCTCATAAAGCTGTATTCCAGTCTGGATTTTCTGGTGCTCACCAAGTATCTGTTTTCAGCTGAAGGCTTTCCCACACCCGAATGCACCTGTAACCACTCTGTTCATGACCAAAGGCCTCCTGGCACTCAGTGTCCCCATGTGGCTGCCCCACACCACGAGGGGCCAGCTGCTGCAGAAGGCCTGTGCTGCCCAGGAAGGGCTTCCCATCTCCACTGCAGGTCCCATCTCTCCTGTGTGAACACTGCTGTTAGTCAGAAATGAAGGCTGCCCCTCAGCCCTTCTGCAAAGTTTGTCTCCTTCTGGTGCTGGGAAAAGGTCTGGTCTGCAAATGTACAGTCCTTCACCAGGGTACATTCCGTCATGCTCAGGCAGAGGAAAAAAGTCTCTGAAGAGTGGGCCACACATGTCACTGGGCTGGGCCTTCCTGGAGGCTGGATCTGGCTTTGTAGTCCTGACCTCTGACATCCCTATAGAAACACCTTGCTCAGAAGAGGCCTCCTCACCCTGGGCTCCATGCCAACAACCTGTAACCAGATACATGCTGGTAAAGTGCATATTGATTTTGATGGAAAGGACAGCCCCATCAGAAATATGTGTGTCACACACATCCAAGACCAAAGCCAGAGAGAGGAAGGTCTGCTGTGCAGAGATGGATGTGGGAGCTTCCATCGTGAGAGAGCCCTGACCACAGCTAAAGACTGAAGGAAGAGTTACTGTTTCCACTGATTTGAGATGCTAAGATAAAATGCTACAGGCTGGCTGGCTTAAAAGGAAGAAAATTTATTTCTCACACTTGTAGAAGATGGAATGTGGAGATCAGTCTGCATTTTTCTAGGGTGCAGACTTCTCATTGTCCTCACATGGTGGGAGGAGCTTTTATGACAGCATGAATCTCATTCACAAGGGCTCTGCCTCCATGACCTGGTCACCCTAAAGTCCCTATCTCCCACTACTGTCACCTTGGGCACAAGGTTTTCAACATATGGATTTGGGGGCAAAACTAACACTCAGACCATAGCAGGGAGGAGAGGGAGGCCTCCAGCTAAACACGGGCATGGCTACTAGTGACAGTGAGCATTGTGGCAAAGGTGGTTTCCAGAGCTGTAAATACCTGACAGCAAAAGTGATCTACATTCCAAGAACTATCTGGATATGTGCAGACCTCAAGACATCTCATGCATAGGTGAAATGTAGAGCACTACAAAGGGCCCAGTGAAATGGAACAATGTGACAAATGAAGGCCCCCTTTGGTGTGCTTAGAGTGTGGCAACACAAAGACAAATGCAGAAGAAAAGGAAGAAGCAAGGTGTGGCCAGTGGTCGTAGCATCAGTCAGTGATGAACACAGAACAGGTTCCCAGCTCTGACCTGACACCCTTTCCCAGGATGTTGCACCAAGCCCGGGTACTTTTAAGTGTCTCCTGCCATTGATGCAATAATGTCCACACTATCAGGTACCCAGGGTTCTCTCTGCTGCTCCAAGTGAAAGACAGAAAAAGGAAGGGCCGGCACATGTCCAGAGAGATTCAACACAGGGCATCTGACGTCCTAAACCTGGAAAATCCTGCCAAAATTGGGAGAGTTTGGTTCATGAACAACCACCAACCTCAGGCAATCAGTCAAGGCCTGATACCTGTGCACCCCTGTCCCAGCACCCCATTCCCACTAGATATGACAAAACCAACAGTTCCCTGCACATCCCACCTCAGTATCACCTGCAGCTGTCTGGACATTCTGTATCCTGTGACCAGGACTCCCTGCCATACTTTCTCCCCTCAGTTGTCAGAAATGGAACCATTCCATATAACCCAGGACTAAATATAGGGTTCTGGGCCTGGTGAGAGCACATGGTCTATATATACAAGACAGAAAAAAGGGGACAGAAGTCTTGGGACACTGCCATTTCCTGAGGGCGTATATATCAGGATGATAAAACCAGCAGGTGATAATTAGGACAGGTAAGAGGTGGGACCCCTCCACTCACCTGTACAGGGTCCATGAGCATCTCTGCTACTGCCATGGGACCCTGGGAAGAGAAGGAAGCCATGAGAAGTGGACAACAGTGGTAGGATCCTACTGCAGAGCTGGACCTCCACCTCTGCCAAGCCCTGGTGTAATGAGATCTCAGCCTGACAGTCTAAGCTCAGTTCAGTTCAGTTCAGTCACTCAGTCGTGTCTGACTCTTTGCGACCCCATGAATCGCAGCACGCCAGGCCTCCCTGTTCATCACCAACTCCCAGAGTTCACTCAGACTCACATCCATCGAGTCGGTGATGCCATCCAGCCATCTCATCCTCCATCGTCCCCTTCTCCTCCTGCCCGCAATCCCTCCCAGCATCAGCGTCTTTTCCAATGAGTCAACTCTTCGCACGAGGTGGCCAAAGTACTGGAGCTTCAGCTTTAGCATCATTCCTTCCAAAGAAATCCCAGGGTTGATCTCCTTCAGAATGGGCTGGTTGGATCTCCTTGCAGTCCAAGGGACTCTCAAGAGTCTTCTCCAACACCACAGTTCAAAAGCATCAATTCTTCGGCACTCAGCCTTCTTCACAGTCCAACTCTCACATTCATACATGACCACTGGAAAAACCATAGCCTTGACTAGACGGACCTTAGTCAGCAAAGTAATGTCTCTGCTTTTGAATATACTATCTAGGTTGGTCATAACTTGTCTTCCAAGGAGTAAGCGTCTTTTAATTTCCTGGCTGCAATCACCACCTGAAGTGATTTTGGAGCCCCAAAAAATAAAGTCTGACACTGTTTCCACTGTTTCCCCATCTATTTCCCATGACGTGATGGGACCGGATGCCATGATCTTCGTTTTCTGAATGTTGAGCTGTAAGCTAACTTTTTCGCTCTCCTCTTTCACTTTCATCAAGAGGCTTTTTAGCTCCTCTTCACTTTCTGCCATAAGGGTGGTGTCATCTGCATATCTGAGGTTATTGATATTTCTCCCAGCAATCTTGATTCCAGCTTGTGCTTCTTCCAGCCCAGCATTTCTCATGATGTACTCTGCATGTAAGTGAAATAAGCAGGGTGACAATATACAGCCTTGAGCGTACTCCTTTTCCTGTTTGGAACCAGTCTGTTGTTCCATGTCTAGTTCGAACTGTTGCTTCCTGACCTGCATACAGATTTCTCAAGAGGCAGGTTAGGTGGTCTGGTATTCCCATCTCTCAGAATTTTCCACAGTTTATTGTGAAGCTCAGTTCCTCAGAAAACAGTACTGTCTTTTACCCGGGGGGGGGGGGGGGGCGGTGACCCAGGAGAAGGACTGAGCCTCAGGAAAAAGAAAATGCTACTAAGATATGAATGCTTCCAACCTCACAGGGCTTATATTGGTATCTAACATAAGGAAGACACACCATGTATCAGCTATGACTGTCCATAGGAACAACAGTTTTTGTTTTTAGTATTTATTTATGGTCACATTGTGACATGCGGAATCTTCTGTTGGGGCGTTCGGACTTCTCTAATGGCATGCCAGCTCCAGAGCTCGCAGGCTTAGTAACTGCAGCCTCAGGCTTAGTTGCTCCGTTCCATGCAGGATTTTAGTTCCCTGACCCAGATCAAACCTGGGTCACCTGCACTGGAAGGCAGACTCTTAACCACTGGACCACCGAGGGAGGTCCCATGATCAGCAGTTTTGTACATATTTTCAGTGCAAATTGCCGGGGTCTAGCCCCGGTGGATCCAGGGTGATTCAAAGGTGGGGACAGAGTCGGCGTCCTTGGAAATAACTTATTTAATTACAGATAGAGAGGGATTAAAAATTACAGAGAAAAAGAGGCTGAATAAGTTGGTTTACATGGAATACCAATCACCACCTACGTAGGCAGCAGGCGTCTTCCGGTTCTCCTGAAGGAGAGGAGGCACTGAGGCTCCCCCGGTCCGATCTTAGAAGCCCAGGCAAAATTAGCAGGCTTGGTGGGTACCCATGCACCAGATGGGAATTCGGCCAGAAAATAGTAGGAGAGAAAAAGAGGCTGAATAACTTGGTTACGTGGGATACCAATAAAATTCCAAGGCAAGGAATTTGGACCATCTACGTTGGGCCACCAGCGCCACTTGAATATCGGAAGGTGCCCCTCCTTGGGTTCCTTCTCGTGTGGGCTTGAAAGCCGGGGTAAGTAAGTAGACATGGTGAGCACCCATGCTCCAGATGGGAATTCAGCCAGAAAAATGGGGAGCAAGAAAGAATGGCATGGGGGAATCAGTCTTTCTGGGAACTGATCCAATTTCTTTATTCTTGGGTTTGCTTATATACCTTTTGTTACACATAGGGATGAATACAGAGTCAGCAGTCCTGACCTTTATCAAAATCAGGTGCTTTACATAAAAAAAGATCTTAGGGGTTTTACATCATCTTCTGGCCATGAGGCCTGCTGAGATTTTATGACCCTTTCTTTCCGATAGCCAAAAAACTTATTTTTTCCAAGGGTGTTTTTTCTTAAACCAGGCACCACCCTCCAAATAAAGTTGCATTCCTATAGGGTGAGAGTATAGTGAGTTACAATCAAGAAAGGAATTTATTTAACCCAAGGTTAACATGATTAATCTTAAAGGTTAATACTTATTTCTCGTATATGTTAGTTACATTCATTATAAGGGCAGGGAATATGGAGATTTAGCAGCAAACATCAGCCCAACAAATGAAAATCCTTTCACCAATGTTCCCCTTAAGATCTATTTAGTCTTTTTTTTTTAAATTTTAGTTTTTTATTTTTTAAATTTTAAAATCTTTAATTCTTACATGCATTCCCAAACATGAACCCCCCTCCCCTATTTAGTCTTAAGATAGTGATAAAGTTACATTTTTGCATAGCAAGGACACAGTGATTTATAACAAAGTACAATGATCTATTACAAAAAAGAAAATTCATTAACTCAAAAAGTCTAGCATTGCTAACATAAAAAACTACTATATTTCTTTTTCTATATTCCAAATACATTGATTAATATATTCCCAGGTGCCTAAGGATATGGAGGCCTGGCGGCAATCATTGACTCAACAATGAGAAAAGCCCTATGCTAATTAAGATTCTCAAAATACTCCAAACTCTCTGTGCTGTTTATGGTTGAGAGATAGTGAACAATCATGTGCGTAGTGGTAGGAGTATGGATAATCCTGTCACACAAGCTAGTTTGCCAGCAGAGAGGTTTGACCTGAGACACCCCACTCCAAAGCTTTTGCCTGGAAAATCCCATGGACGGAGGAGCCTGGTGGGCTGCAGTCCATGGGGTCGCTAGAGTTGGGCACGACTGAGCAACTTCACTTTCACTTTCATGCACTGGAGAAGGAAATGGCAACCCACTCGTGTTCTTGCCTGGAGAATCCCAGGGACGGGGGAGCCTGGTGGGCTGCCGTCTCTGGGGTCACACAGAGTTGGACACGACTGACGTGACTTAGCAGCAACCCTTGTCACACCCAGGGCAGGGAATTAGCAGCAATTATTGGCATAACAAATGAAAAACCCTTCACCAATATAATTCCTAGCCAACTCACTATACTAATAATTTCTAACTTCCCAAAAGACTTTGCATTTAGTAAGTCTAAAACATCTCGTGCCTCTCAGGTTGGGAGACTGTAAACAATCACATGTGGCCAGACGAACCTATACAGATAATCTTCAGAGGAGTCCGTAAGTTGAAACACTCTTGTCACGCCCAAGAATTTTTATCGACTTGGAGCTGCACGTTTACTCCTTCTCCGAGAGAACCGGTGGGGAACAGCCCCCCATAAAGTCAGAGGTGTAGGCGAGAGCATGAAACAGTAAAGTAGATAGACTCTGGTTTGGGGGGTAGATGCTTGGGAACAGGGGGTTTCCTGAGGCTTGATCACGCCTTTGCGTATGCCAAGCCTCCTTCCTCATGACCTTTGCCATGGGCGGAGTTCCTCACGCTGGCTCCTGGCAGCAAATGAAGTGGCAGTGTTGAAACTTGGCGGTCTTCACTTTTACTGCTTTCTAAGATCTCAGAGGATATCATACATGAAACTGCATTGCAAGCAAATAATATCTAGAGGTAAATCAATAACAAGCCAATTATAAAGTGTCTGCATAAATTTAAGAGTGAATAGGCTCATTTCTAATTGCCTGCGTGTGTATTTAGAGGAATATTGATTAATTTGTTTAAATTAATTTTCACACATTCTTAAGTTAATGGGTCACGGGGAGGGGCTGGGCAGGCAGGTCAACTGTCAGTCTATTCAACGAGCAGACCAGTGAGCAGCTTCTTGGGAGCCCTTGACTGAAGCAGAGTCTCATCCCTCCTGCCTTGAGGCATGAGGTGAGGCAGGTGCTCTCGTCCACGACCCACTGGCTGCAGCAGCCTGGCTGACCCTTCCCTCCTCCCACTGGGGCGGCCCCGAGGGTCAGCAGAGCCAGGAAGCAGAGAATCCACTCTAGCACCCACAGCAGGCTCCACAGAAGGAAAGCTCTTACCTGCTGCAGGCTCCGATTCTACACAGGCCAGAATCCCTCCTCCGTCAGATCTGCACTTTTCTGAGAGGGAGCATCAGGGACGCCAGCACCCAGCCCTCACATCCTGCCCTCCCCACCCTTATCACAAGGCCAATCTCAGGCAAGCTCAAGACCTCCTCCACCTGATCCCTCCTGGCCCAGTCCACACCCTCCACTCCTTGGTATCTCCAGCCCCACCTCCTTCCTCGGCTTCCGGACATGTTCACCTCCACATATGCCAGCTCCATTTGGTGACATCTCCATCTTGACATGCGTCAGGATAAACATGTCCAAATACAACAGTGCTCTCCCCGCTGGAACCTGCTCTCTCGCTGCTCATCTACATATTTTCAGGCAGAATAATCCTTGAGATGGCCCTTCACTCCCTGCTTCTGCTCACAGTCACACATGGCGTACAGAAAATCCTGTCTGCTCTACAGACGAAACCTACCCAGAGTCTCACTCCATCTCCTGCTACCTCCCTGGTTCAGCCTCTCCCATCATTCTCCTGGGGTCTATCGCGGTGGCCTCCTTAGCAGTCTCCCTGCCTCCATCCGCATCCTTTTCTCCCGGATTTTATCTTCTAACTCTGGACACGGGTTTCCAATCCCCAATCCCTGCACAATCTTCCTTGGCTCCCACCTGCTCAGGCCACCATTTCAGGTGAGATACCTCGTTCTCTTCTGTCCCAGAAAAAAAAGTGACCCCCGGTTTCCCCAAGGCTGCCGACTCGGTAGCATCTGCACACCGTGCACCATCGCCCCGAGGGAACTCTCTCCCTCACCCCGGCTCACTGGCTGAAAGGCGGCCGCTCGCAAGGCCGGCCTTAGTTCTGGATTCTATGGCTGACCTGCAGGGGTCTGAGCGGGCGTTCCTCAGTCCGGATCTGGGACTCGGGCCAGGTGGGGCCCGGGAGACGGAGAACCCACCTCAGCCGACCTCGTCCCTGAGCCTCTCCTCCCGCTTTTCTGCCCCATCACTTAGGTGCCTGACGAGGGACATTTCAAGCCTTCACCGTGGCCTGCCAGGCTCTTCTGTCCCTGGAATTCCACAGGCCAGGATACTAGCGAGGGAAACCGGAAGTTCCGCCCCAGAGGGTGCACACGCAGCCGCGCGTCCCACCTCTAGCCTCTCATTGGTCCAGCCGCCGCCTATCACCGAGGCAATGCCGGTTCAGCAGGCCTGTTTTCGTCCACATGCGATCAGGAGCCGGACTTGTGGCTTTTATGAGCCGGCTGGTTTTCCTGCTGTTTTCACCGTTCTTAGGGCTTTTTCTGAGTGGGGACCGAAGTGAATGGATCGCGCGAGGAGAGACGTTGGCCCGCTGTCCATAGCCGACTGTGAACCCCCAACCCAACCCCCAGAGCCCACCATCGACGGCGCTGCTCTCGTTGCCGCTCCCGCTTGCCTCGGTCACTGGCCGCGGGGAAAGCCCGGTTGGGAGAGGCGGCTAGGTAGCTAGTGCATTGATACAGAAAATCATTTACTTGCAGCGCCACACTAGACACTGGAGGAGTCCCACTAAAAGGCCGTTTTAGTCCCGTTAATGTGGGAACGTTTTGTAGTTAAAACTCCAGACTCCGTAAAAACTAGGGAATTCACGTTGATCGTGAGGCCTTTTGAGAACAGCGGATATGGGAACATCATTGCATGAGACTCCGGTCTTAAACATGATTGAATTTACCCTGGAGAAATGCCTTCTGAGTGCAAGGAATGTTGGAAAGTCTGTACCAAAACTAGCCACACTTCATTTAGCTCCAACAAATTCACACCAGAAAAAGATCTTAGGAAGGAAGCAAATGGGGAAAGAACTTCAGCCAAAAGTCAGCTCTGATTGGCGATGTGAAGTACGTATTATGTACGTTGGGGTTTGTTTTCGTCCTTGTGTTAAAACACACATACATAAAACTTGCCAACTTAAGAATGTTAGTGTGCAGTAAAGTATTGTCAAGTACATTCTTACTCTCGTGCAACTAATGTCTAGAGCTCCTCTTCCTCTTGCAAAAATGCAACTCTGTACCCATTAAATAACAAATACTCCTCTCCTTGTCCATCCCTGTGTCCTTGAATTTGACTGCTCTAACTGCAACAGCCACTGGATCACTGAAAAAGCAAGACAGTTCCAGAAAAACATCTATTTCTGCTTTATTGATTATGTCAAAGCCTTTGACTGTGTGGATCACAATAAACTGTGGAACATTCTGAAAGAGATGGGAATACCATACCACCTGACCTGCCTCTTGAGAAATCTGTATGCAGGTCAGGAAGCAACAGTTAGAACTGGACATGGAACAACTGACTGGTTCCAAATAAGAAAAGGAGTACGTCAAGGCTGTATATTGTCACCCTGCTTATTTAACTTCTATGCAGAGTACATCATGAGAAACGCTGGGCTGGAAGAAGCACAAGCTGGAATCAAGATTGCTGGGAGAAATATCAATAACCTCAGATATGCAGATGACACCACCCTTATGGCAGAAAGTGAAGAGGAACTAACAAGCCTCTTGATGAAAGTGAAAGAGGAGAGTGAAAAAGTTGGCTTAAAGCTCAACATTCAGAAAATGAATCATGGCATCTGGTTCCATCACTTCATGGGAAATAGATGGGGAAACAGTGGAAACAGTGTTTATTTTGGGGGGCTCCAAAATCACTGCAGATGGTGACTGCAGCCATGAAATTAAAAGACACTTACTCCTTGGACAGAAAGTTATGACCAACCTAGATAGCATATTGAAAAGCAGAGACATTACTTTGCCAACAAAGGTCTGTCTAGTCAAGGCTATGGTTTTTCCAGTGGTTGTATATGAATGTGAGAGTTGGACTGTGAAGAAAGCTCAGCATCAAAGAATTGATGCTTTTGAACTATGGTGTTGGAGAAGACTCTGGAGAGTCCCTTGGACTGCAAGAAGATCCAACCAGTCCATTCTAAAGGAGATCAGTCCTAAGTGTTCACCGGAAGGACTGATGCTGAAGCTGAAACTCCAATACTGTGGCCAACTCATGTGAAGAGTTGACTCACTGGAAAAGACCCTGATGCTGGGAGGGATTGAGGGCAGGAGAAGGGGACGACTGAGGATGAGATAGCCGGATGGCATCACCGACTCGATGGATGTGAGTTTGAGTGAACTCCAGGAGTTGGTGATGGACAGGAAGGCCTGGCATGCTGCGATTCATGGGGTCGCAGAGTCGGACATGACTGAGCGACTGAACTGAACTGAACTGCCTCATGTAAGGAGAATCATACAGATTGTGTCTTTCTGAAGACTTCACTTAGCATAACTTCACATCTCGTCCATCACTTCATATTTCAGAAGTCCCTTCTTTTTCTGAGGCTGAATACTACTCAGTAGCATGTGCACACCACGTCAATGCATTCGTCCATTGATGGACACTAGTTTTCCCCCCACTATCTGGCTCTTGTAGAGTGCCGCTGTGAGAATAACTGCACAGACATCTCCTTGTGATGCTGCTTTCAGTTCTTTCGGGTGTACAGCCAGAATTGGAGTCGCTTGTTCATTCTGTTCTTGTTCTGTGTTCATTCTGTTTTTGATATTTTGAAGTTGCCTCTGTTGGATGTACCATTTTAAGTTTCCATCAAAGGTTCACAGAGTTCCAGTATCTCCACAACCACTTCAACATAATTTTACTTTCCATTTCATGTTTCGTAGTAGGTGTGCTAATGGATGTGAAGTAGTGTCTGACTGTGGTTTTATTTATGATCATATACTTCTTGGCCATTCGTGTGTATTCATTTTTAAAATGTGTTTGGACTTGACTGATGGTTCAGTGGTTAAGAATTTACCTGCCAGTGCAAGGGACATTGATTCAATCCCTGGTCCAGGAAGATTCCATGTGCCACAGGGCAACTAAGTCTGAGATCTGCAACCACTGAAGCCTCCATGCCTAGAGCCTCTGGTTTGCAACAGGAGAAGCCACTACAATGAGAAACCTGTACACCACATGGAGAGTAAGCCCCACTCACTGCAACTAGGGAAAGCCTCGTGCACAGCAACAAAGACTCAGTACAGCTACAAATTAAAGAATTGTCTATGTTTACCATTTTTAAGTATTTTTTAAGGTTATTTTTCTCATTCTTCAGTTGTATCATTTCTTTATATATCTAGACACTTATCAAATATACAGTTTGTAAATGTTTTTCTTCCATGAAGTGGGTTGCCTTTTCACTGTTAGTTGTGTCTTTGCACAGAATTTTGTATCTTTATTTTTCCTTTTGTTTCCTATGCTTTTCATGTCAACACCAAAAAAAATTTTCAAATCCAATATCATGAAGCTTTTCCCCTATGTATTCATCTAAGTGTTTTATGAGTTTACACCTTACTGTTAGGTCATCGATCATTTTGAACTCATTTTTGGCCATGGTGTAAGAGTCCAACCTCATTCATGTAAATGCAGATATCCACTTTCCTACAATTTGCTGGAGAGACTGTCCTCCCATTGAAATGTCTTGGCACTCTTGTCGATTATTTCTTTAAATATATTGGCTTCCAGTTCTGGGCACTCTGTTCCGCTTCTGTGGTCTAAACGTTTGCTTTTATGACAGTACCACGGTGTTTTATTTTTAAATTTTTACCACAATATTGTTGATTTACAATGTTGTGTTAGTTTCAGGTGTACAGCAAAGTGAATCAGCTGTACATGTACCTATATCCACTCTTTTAAAGATTCTTTTTACAGAGTGTTGAGTAGAGTTCCCTGTGCTATACAACAGGTGATTACTAGTTATCTTGAAATGTAATTTTATGAAAATACTATCTTGATCCACTTTTAAGTCCCTGGCTTGATGCTAGTTATTTCCTCTTTTGAAGCAGCTGATCAAGTCCACACCCAATCACTGTCCATATCTGGACTGCTATACACCATCCCTTATGTCCCAGGGCCAGAATACCAGGCAGCTGAGACAGCCTCTGTACCCTTTCTCCTTGAAGTTATTCCAACTAGGTCATTCATGGGGAGCCTGGGAATCCTAGCTAGCCACACACCACTTGCTATATACAGGGTGCTCCCTGCAGTGCAGGTTGCTTACCACGTCTCTTTGTACAGCCTGTTGTGTGCCCTACCTGATGCCCTTATCCCATTCTAAGCCCTAAGGAACAGAGTTCTGCTTTTTATCTAGCCAAGTGTCATCAAAAACATTTAAATCTTACAAAACGACTGTACACCCCAGAAGAGTATTAGGAATGCAGTGAACACTGAAAGTTATTTAGCCTAAACAGTTATTAGCCTAAACTGAAACAGCACTCAGTTCAATTGTTCAGTCATGTCCCACTCTGTGACCCAATGGACCGCAGCATGCCAGGCTTCCCTGTCCATCACCAATTGCCGGAGCTTGCTCAAACTCATGTCCATCAAGTTGGTGATGCCACCTAACCATCTCATCCTCTGTCGTCACCTTCTCCTTCCTACCTTCAATCCTTCCCAACATCAGGGTCTTTTCGATGAGTCAGTTATTTGCATCAGGTGGCCAAAGTATTGGGGTTTCATCTTCAGCATTGGTCCTCCCAGTGAATATTCAGGAAGGATTTCCTTTAGGATTCAGTGGTTTCATCTCCTTGCAGTCCAAGGGACTCTCAACAGTCTTCTCACAACACCACAGTTCCAAAGCATCAATTCTTCAGCGCTCAACTTTATAGTCCAACTCTCACATCCATACATGACTACTGGAAAAGCCATAGCTTTGGCTAGAAGGACCTTTGTTAGCAAAGTAATGTCTCTGCTTTTTAATATGCTGTCTAGGGTGGTCATAGCTTTTCTTCCAAGGAGCAAGCATCTTTTAATTTCATGGCTGCAGTCACCATCTGCAGTGATTTTGGAGACATACATACATATATACATAAATAAATAAATAAAGTCTCTCATGGTTTCCATTGTTTCCCCATCTATTTGCCATGAAGTGATGGGACCGGATGCCATGATCTTCGTTTTCTGAATGTTGAGTTTTAAGCCAGCTTTTTCATTCTCCTTTTTCATCAAGAGGCTGTTTAGTTCCTCTTTGCTTTCTGCCACAAGGATGGTGTCATCTGTGTATCTAAGATTATTGATATTTCTCCTGGCAATCTTGATTCCAGCTTCTGCTGCATCCAGCCTGGCATTTTGCATGATATACTCTGCATATAAGTTAAGTAAGCAGGGTGACAATATACAAACTTGAAGTATTCCTTTCCCAATTTGGAACCAGTCCATTGTTCCATGTCTGTTTCTAACTGTTGCTTCTTAACCTGCATACAGGTTTCTCAAGAGGCAGGTCAAGTGGTATGGTATTCCCACCTTTTTAAGAATTTTCCACAGTTTGCTGTGAATCACCCAAAGGCTTTGGCATAGTCAATAAAGCAGAAGTAGATGTTTTTCTGGAACTCACTTTCTCTTTTGAGATCCAGTGGATGTTGGCAATTTGATCTCTGGTTCCTCTGCCTTTTCTAAATCCAGCTTGAACATCTGGAAGTTCACAGTTCACATACTGTTGAAGCCTTGCTTGGAGAATTTTGAGCATTACTTTGCTAGGATGTGATATGAGTACAATTGTGCATTTGTGCATAGTTTGAGCATTCTTTGACATTGCCTTTCTTTGGGACTGGAATGAAAACTGACCTTTTCCAGTCCTGTGGCCACTGCTGAGTTTTCAAAATTTGCTCTCAAATTGAGTACAGCACTTCCACAGCATCATCTTTTAGGATTTGAAATAGCTCAACTGGAATTCCATCATCTCCACTAGCTTTGTTTGAAGTGACACTTCCTGAGGCCCGCTTGACTTCGTATTCCAGGATGTCTGGCTCTAGCGAGTGATCACACCATCGTAGTTATCTGCATCGTGAAGATCTTTTTTTGTACAGTTCTTCTGTGTATTCTTGCCACCTCTTTTTAATATATTTTGCTTCTGCTAGGTCCATACCATTTCTGTCCTTTATTGTTCCCATCTTTGCATGAAAAGTTCCCTTGGTATCTTTAATTTTTTGAAGGGATCTCTAGTGTTTCCCATTGTATTGTTTTCCTCTATCTCTTTGCATTGATCACTGAGGAAGGCTTTCTTCTCTTTCCTTGGTGTTCTTTGAAACTCTGCATTCAGATGGGTTTATCTTTCCTTTTCTCCCTTACCTTTAGCTTCTCTTCTTTTCTCAGCTATTTGTAAGGCCTCCTCAGACAACCATTTTGCCTTTTTGCATTTGTTTTTTGGGGATGGTCTTGATCACTGCCTCCTGTACAACGTCAGGAACCTCCATCCATAGTTCTTCAGGCATGCTGTCTGTCAGATCTAATCCCTTGACTCTATTTGTCATTTCCACTGTATAATCATTAGGGATTTGATTTAGTTCATACATGAATGGTTCAGTGGCTTTCCCTACTTTCTTCCATTTAAGCCAGAATTTTGCAATAAGGAGTTCATGATCTGAGCCAGTCAGCTCCTGGTCTTGTTTTTGTTGACTGTATAGAGCTTCTCCATCTTTGGCCACAAATAATATAATCAATCTGATTTTGGTGTTGACCATCTGGTGATGTCCATGTGTAGAGTCTCTCTTGTGTTGCTGGAAGAGGGTGTTTGCTATGACCAGTGCGTTCTCTTGGCAAAACTCTGTTAGTGTTTGGCCTGCTTCTTTCTGTACTCCAAAGCCAAACTTGCCTGTTACTCCAGGTATCTCTTGACTTCCTACTTTTGCATTCCAGTCCCCTAGAATGAAAAGGACATCTTTTTTGGGGTGTTAGTTCTAGAAGGTCTTGTAGGGTTTCACGAGCCATTCAACTTCAGCTTCTTCAGTATTACTGGTTGGGGTATAGACTTGGATTACTGTCATGTTGAATGGTTTGCCCTGGAAAGGAACAGAGATCATTCTGTCGTTTTTGAGATTGCACCCAAGTACTGCATTTCAGACTCTTTTGACTATGAGGGCTACTCCATTTCTTCTAAGAGATTCTTGCCCACAGTAGTAGATATAATGGTCATCTGAATTATATTCGCCTATTTCAGTCCATTTTAGTTCACGGATTCCTAAAATGTCGGCGTTCACACTTGCCATCTCCTGTTTGACCACTTCCAATTTGCCTTGATTCATGGACCTAACATTCCAGGTTTCTATGCAATATTGTTCATTGTAGCATCAGACTTTACTTCCATCACCAGTCACATCCACAACTGGGTGTTGTTTTTACCTTGGCTGATGTCTCTTCATTCTTTCTGGAGTTATTTCTCCCTAATTCTCCAGTAGCATATTGGGCACCTACCTACCTGGGGAATTCATCTTTCAGTGTCAGAAAGATGTGAGAACCCCCAGGGAATTTGACTTTGGAGGCCAGTGGGATTTGATTACAGAGCTTACACCGAATGGGAAAACACTCTTGGAGGGCACAAACAAAACGTTGTGTGCACCGGGTCCCAGGAGAAAGTGACCCCACAAGAGACTGACCCAGACTGACCTTGACTTGGGTCAGTGGTGGCCTGCTGCAGGGTCGGGGGACTGAGTGCAACAGTGCATGCATGGGACCTTTGGCAGGAGGTCGCCATTATCTTCATTACCTCCAACATAGTTTTGTCTCAGGTCAAACAACAGGGAGGGAACACACCCCACCCATCAACAGAAAATCAGATTAAAGATTTACTGAGCATGGCCCTGCCCATCAGAACAAGACCCAGTTTCCCCCTCAGCCTCTTATCCTTCACCATCAGAGGACAGACAGACTAAAAATCACAATCACAGAAAACTAACCAATCTGATCACATGGACCACAACCTTGTCTAACTCAGTGAAACTATGAGCCATGCCGCGTAGGGCCACCCAAGATGAACAGGTCACGGTGGAGAGTTCTAACAAAACGTGGTCCACTGCAGAAGGGAATGGCAAGCCACTTCAGTATTCTTGCCTTGAGAAGCCCATGAACAGTGTGAAACAGCACTAGTAAATTTAAATCAGGGAAAAATCTTAGGTGTGTGGGCAATGTACTTCTTTCCTTGTCCTGCATAATCACAGAGCAAAGTTCTGGAAGTTAGTCTTTGTGAAGGAGGAATCAACCAGGAATTGAACTGCAAGCATCCAGACATCCTAAGGAACTTAAGTCCCGAGTCCACTGGAGGCTTTCACAGTAACCTCGCCCTTTGGGACCATCCTGGAATCCTTGCCAGTATCTGCTATAGAGCCTTTCCTCCTCCACCACACAGCATGGACGCAGTGCATGTGAGTCAGTGTACATGTAGAAAGTGACACTATCTTCTTCATCTGGAGGGCTCAGCAGCCTCCTGACTTTGGGATGTCTCCCTCCCCACCCCACTCCCCAGACAGTTTTGGGTGTGGTGATATGCAGCCCTGGACCAGATGACTCTGGCTGTTTCTGCAGGCAGCTTGTGGAGACATCACTTCTTGATGAGTAGATTTGATTGACTTGTAGTTGTTGGGTTGATTTTTCCACCCTCAAGGTCACCCAGGCCTGGGTTATCAGCAGAGCTCAGAAGGGTCTAAAATTCCTGTCTCCCACATCAAAGCTCTCTAGACATAGGGACCACCACCCTACTCACCTGTCCGGCGACGTCAAGGTTCCCCCATTCTCTCGCTCGTGAACTCTGTCTTGTTAACAGAGATGTTTCATTGCCCGCATCTGCTCTCATGTATCTGTACCATTCTTAATGATGCCCTTCTTCCCTGTTCATGTCTCTGTGCTCAACCCAGCCCTCAGAGCGCGGTGCTTGCTGTGTGGAGAATCCAGGCCACCGGCGGGCCCCCTCTGAGTGACCACAGCCATGAAGATGAAGTAGAGAAAACTGGACGATAGAATGAACCCTAGTGGGCCCTTCGCCCATTGTGATGCAGCTCATTCCTAATTCTGGCACTGGGGGCCCCTGGTCTCTTTACGGGACCCCTTGTCCCAAAGCACTCCCAGGAATGGAAACAACTCTCTGCTTCGAACCAAGGATCATTTCCTGAGAGTGAATGCTCTGCAATCTCCAACTCATGGATACCAGGGCTCAGATTCAGGTACAGCTACAACCCAATTATTTTGTGAGGAGCTAAAAGAGCATAGATCTTCAAAATGCTACTTTCACAAAGAATACAGAAACCACAAGCTATTCTTCAGACACTGAACATTTAGCAGGGAAAGATGATTATTTTCTCACTAAGAGCTGTGTGTGTCCTAACAACATAGGATGGAATACCACAGGAGGGTTTGTGCCCTTGGCAACACAGAGTGTGCATTTGATTATATAAAAGGCTCCAAGGAGGGCTCAGAGTGAGGACTTGCTATATTTATATCTCTGTGGACAATACTTTTCTTTAAAACCAAAGGTCACATTGGTTATTTCATCCAGTCTTGAAATTAGCCCCAAAGATTTTTCCAGCCGTAAGAGGAAATTTAAAAACATCCTGACTGATAACAGCGTCCTGGGGGCAGCAGACTACAGGCGTGACTGTGGGACTCACACATGCTACAGGCTCACCTTGGTTTGCCTGGTAAAGTTCTAGGCTCTTTACAACACTTCACAGAAACTTTTTTTTTTTCCCCTGCAAAAAGCATTGTGGTTTCCCTTTGATTGTTTCAGCTTGAGGCTGAACCTTCAGAAGAGAAAGTTTCCCAGTCCAGCCTGGGGACCAGCCAGCCTGCGGAGGTTGGTCAGGTGGGCAAGCATCATCTTGAGTTTCACCTGCTCGTGCAGGACGTGGCTCCAGGAAGTCAGGGAGGTGGGGTCGGCAAGGGGAAAACCCGGGGCCTGGGGACCCACGGCCTGGTTCAGGTTCTTCTCCGTGAGCAGAGTGGCCCCACGGCGTCCGCGGTCTGACCCCTCCCTCGTCCCCAGACCGCTTCTCACGTCCTGGAAGAGGGCGGGGCCACAGCATTGGATCTGCATTTTCAAGAGGCTCCGGGACCTCCTGCTTCTCCTCTGTCAATCTGAGGAACTGTGGCCCATCCCCTCCAGAGCCGCCTCGTCGTCAGGGTGGAAAAAGCCCTCAGAGGTAGGGTAGGAGGCCCGCAGATGCACGTTGACCAGGTGGGTGACACAGTCTCCATCTGGGTGGAGAAATTATACCGAATCTGGGAGCTCACAGCTGGCCGGCAATAAACAGCTCAGCTCAGAGAATGTTGTTGGCTGGTCCCAGAGGCCAAGGACATTGAGTGGGTGATCCTGGAGATTAAGACTGAATCAAGGTTTGGAGGGTGATTGGAGGCTGAAGGAAGGGGCATCCTGGGTCTGTTCCGACCAAACACTGTGGAAGTTAGAGACAGACCCGTGGGATCACCCAGAAGCTTTCATGATATTAAGCTGTGAGATTTCTTCTCCGTGTTTTTCTGAATTTAACAGGAATTTACCCTACATGCGTGGTTAGTCACTTGTCACGCGACCCTCTTTGCAACCCTGTGGACTGTAGACCTCCAGGCTCCTCTGTCCACGAGATTCTCCAGGCAAGAATACTGGAGGGGATTGCCATGCCCTCCTCCAGGGGATCTTCCCAACCCAAGGATCGAACCTGTGTCTCTCATGTCTCCTGCATTGGCCACCCCCCCCCTTTTTTTTTTTTACCACTAATGCCACCTGCGAAGCCTGGAATTTAACTTAACTATGTATTTTACTGGGATTGCTGTAGCTGAAAGTCAATACATAGCAGACTTCTCAGGTAGTCTTAGAAATGCTTGTCCACTAGAGGAAAGACTTCAAGAAACACCAGGAGGAAGAATTAGGACTCACCCAGGACGGCCACACACCTCGGTGATCATCTCTGCCCCTCTGGGTAAAACAAACCATCCAAACAATGGTTAACACTCCAGACAAACAGTTCTTCCCGTCCCCAAACCGTCCTTAATCCACTGTCCCTGAAACTGACTTGGCACACGCTGACCCTCCAGTAGAGACCGTCACCTCCCCCGGCCCTGTCGCCGGCTCCGTCCCCTTCAGACTGGGCCCTCACAGCAGGCACTTCCCATAAGGTCTCCCCACGCGTGGGCCGATTGCTCCTGTGTGTAACTGGTTTTCAAACGTGTGAGTCTGCTGGGGACGCAAGGTGAGCACCTGACTCCTGTTCTGAGCATGTCAGTGTAGAACCCCAGGCAGACATCGCTGGGCAGAATTGGCCCATCTCCATGGCAACCACTGTCATGGGCCATCTTTGCTCGTCATGACCCATCCTGTCCCTAACCAGCCAGCTCCCATCTCCATATTAGGCCAAGTGGGCACCAAAAGAGCCCCGACCAATGACTTGACGCCACCCGTCCATAAGAATTTTCTTTATCTCAAGCTTATAAAACTGGCGAAAACCCCGCAAAGGTATCGCCTCTCCCTGTCAGGAAGTCAGCCTGCTGTCTTCTCAGGGCCCCTCACTACCTCTTTTCTTTTTTGGCTCTCAATAAACTCTCTCTTCTAAAATACTGTGTCTGGAAACTCTTTTCCAACCCACGCTCAGACGGCCCCAACCACCAGCACACCATCAAACCTGCAGGGGCGGTGGTAGGTTGGGGAAGGACAGGGTTGTCTCCCAGCCAGGCCGAGGCTGCCTGGTCACACTCAGTCCATGTGTGTGATTGTGATCCTGTGTGTGACCCACACACCAGGTTCTAGGGCCTGCCTCTCCCGTGCCTGTCTCCCTGGAGCCTGCGTGTATTTGTGTGCTCACACTCCCATCCATTCCCATGAGCCTCTGATACGTGTCGCATACCCTGGTCGTGTTCTCGTGTCTCACAACTCTTATACACCTCTTCTGTCGTGGACATGGAGGAATGTGTATGTGTGTGCAGGCTTGCAGAGGGGTGTCAGCCTTCAGACCCCACCACAGTGGCCGCAGGATGTCTGTGCACAACCTCCAAGTTGTGCTGAGTGTATCTTCGTGTTACTGAGTTCAGCGGTTCCTTCCCTTGCCATGCATAGCCAGTGAACACGCCAAGGACTTTTGGGTAATTCAGAGGCACTTATTCCTCGTGACAAGGAGATGGGGAGCCAGCTCGCCAAGCCCTGCGCTGGGGAAGAAGTTGTAATCCTGGGGGCATGCATAAATGCATATTCATGAGAGGCTGGGCCCAGGAAAGGTCACTCGACTTTGCCACTGTGTGGGAGTCAGTAGGCCCCAGGCTGTTTGCTCACAGTGTATAATCTTTTCTCTTGGGATTCACTGTAACCTTCTCAGAACGGCTGGGTACTTGGAACTTCCAGCAGTGGATCTCCTGCAGTCTCTTAGAGCATTTCCCTTAGCAAGCCCCGATGGTAAATTCTTTTCTCTGTCCCTTTTAGATACACGGTAAAGCTTTGGAAGTACTTGCTTCGTGGCTCGGTGGTAAAAAAAAAAAAAATTCCGCCTGCCAATGCCTATCAGGGAATGTTTAACAGGAGGATTCCTATGTTCTGTTTCTCACAAGTCCTTTGTTTCTTTTTAAGCGGAACAGCACGCCACTCCCGGGAACTGGGGTCACTGTGTGAGACAGGCTTGAATCGCCTTTAGTAAACATTCTCTTTATGACAAAACTGCTTCGTCTCCATCCCCTTTCTTGAGATATGGATTGTCTCCTGACCTTGTGACCATCATCATCCCTTGTTCCCTTGGTAACAGGTACTGTATGTTTGGTTTTCTGATCTTTATCATTGATGAAAGAAACTTCTTGTACTACAGCCTATATATACTCACAGAAAAATCATTAAAGCACCTTTGCTCCATCAGAGCTTGGGTCCCCATGTCTTTCTTTCTCTCTCTCTCTTCAGCTGATTCCCTGGAGCGCAGAGACCCATCTTGCTCACTCTCCTGCCTGGGCTTCTAAGACTCTCTCTCAAGAAGGCACTCTGTGCTTTCATCCCCTCGAGAGGGTGCCGATGCCTTTGTGAGAGATCCAAGTCCTGTGTCAAGGACTTTATTGGTTTTCTGCATAAACCTGGGAGTATCAGCCTCTTTCTCTCTTTCACTTTCTTATCATCGCCTCCGGACCACCAGGTCCCGGTCCATTAAAGGATCCCAACACCAATGCCAGATACACAAGAGACGTCGGTTCGATCCCTGGGTGGGGAAGATCCCCTTGAAGAAGGAAATGGCAAACCCACTCCAATATTCTCGCCTGGCCCATCGACCAGCCGCCATGGGGAGCAGGACAGGGTCTCCCGAGACCGGCCTGACCCAGCCTGCCTGCGGGCAAACCAGGAAACCCCAAGGCTGGGCTCTGCCTCCTCTACCCTTAGGCCCCAGGGTCTGGGACAGCGGGAGGGCCTGGGGGCCCAGACTCCGACATGCCGGCAGAAGCAGGGGCGGCTTGATCTCAGTGCAGTGTTTCTCTTCGCAGGAAACTAGCGGGGTGCCCTGGCCTACTGGTGGCTCAGTGGTAAAGAACCTGTCTGCAACGCAGTAGACATGGGTTGGAGCCTTTGGTTGGGAAGATCCCCTGGAGGAGGAAATGCCAATGCACTCCAGTATTCTGGCATGTAGGGCCACAGGCCATGGGAACACAGAGTTCTCACAGCCAAGGGTCATTTTCCCCCCTCTAATATTTGGAGCCACCTCTTTAGCAAGGGGAACCGTCAGGGAAGATGGGGCCTCCAGACCCCTGGCTCCCGGTGTGTAACCGCGGCATCATGCTCCAGGATGAGAGCTTCTAGGACTCCTCTGGATACAGGCAAGTGGCTCCTCCAGTATCATCTGAATTTCCAGGTACATTCAGGATAAACTAACAAATGGACTTTTGTCAAGCCTCCTCTCCCTTGAAGACAAATGAGAATTCTGCCTGAGTTCCTGCCTGTAATGGGCCTTTAACTGGTAATGGGCCTAGGGGAAAACCACTAGACTGTTCAGGTATGACCTCAATTAAATCCCTTATAATTATACAGTGGAAGTGAGAAATAGATTCAAGCGTTAGGTCTGATAGACAGAGAGCCTGAGGAACTATGGATGGAGGTTCAAGACCTTGTAAACGAGAAAGGGATCAAAATGATCCTCCCCTCAAAAAAAAAAAAAAAATCCCCAGGAAAAAGAAATGTAAAAAGGCAAAATGATTGTCTGAGGAGGTCTTACAAATAGCTGAGAAAAGAGGAGAAGCTAAAGGCAAAGTAAAAAAAGGAAAGATATACCCATTTGAATGCAGAGTTCCAAAGAATAGCAAGGAGAGAGAAGAAAGCCTTCCTCAGTGATCAGTGCAAAATAGAGGAAAACAATACAATAGGAAACGCTAAAGCTCTCTTCAAGAAAATCAAGAGACACCAAGAAAATATTACATGCAAAGATGGGCACAATAAAGGACAGAATGGTATGGACATAACAGAAGCAGAACATATTAAGAAGAGATAGAAAGAAAGTGAAGTCGCTCAGTCATGGCTGACTCTTTGCGACTCCAAGGACTGTAGCTGGCCAGGCTTCACCATCCATGGAATTTTCCAGGCAAGGATACTGGAAAGAGTTGCCATTTCCTTCTCCAGGGGATCTTCCCGACCCAGGGATCAAACCCGGGTCTCCCACATTGCAGGAAGACTCTTTACCATCTGAGCCATGAGGGAAGCACAAAAAAGATCCTAATGACCCACATAATCATGGTGGTGTGATCACTCACCTAGAGCCAGACATCGTGGAATGCGAAGTCAAGTAGGCCTTAGGAAGAATCACCACAAACAAAGCTAGTGGAGGTGATGGAATTCTAGTTGAGCTATTTCAAATGCTAAAAGATGATGCTGTCGAAGTGCTGCACTCAATATGCCAGCAAATTTGGAGATTGCAGCAGTGGCCATAGGACTGGAAAAGGTCACTTTTCATTTCAATCCCAAAGAAGGGCAATGCTAAAGAATTTTCAAACTACCATAGAATTGCACTCGTCTCACACACTAGCAAAGTAATGCTCAAAATTTTCCAAGCCAGGCTTCAACAGTATGTGAACCGTGAACTTTCAGATGTTCAGGCTGGATTAAGAAAAGGCAGAGGAACCAGAGATCAAATTGCCAACATCCGTTGGATCATCAAGAAAGCAAGAGGGTTCCAGAAAAACATCTACTTCTGCTTCATTGACTATGACAAAAACTTTGACTGTGTAGATCACAACAAACTGTGGAAAATTCTTCAAAAGATGGGAATATCAGACCACCTGACCTGCCTCCTGAGAAATCTGTATGCAGGTCAAGAAGAAACAGTTAGAACTGGACATGGAATAACAGACTGGTTCCAAATCAGGAAAGGACTATGTCAAGGCTGTATATCATCACCCTGCTTATTTAACTTACATGCAGGGTACATCATGAGAAATGGCAGGCTGGATGCACCACAAGCTGGAATCAAGATTGCTGGGACAAATATCAATAACCTCAGATATGCAGATAATACCACTCTTATGGCAGAAAGAAAGGGGATCTAAAGAGCCTCTTGATGAAAGTGAAAGAGAATGAAAAAGCTGGCTTAAAACTCAACATTCAAAAAAGATCATGACATCCAGTCCCATCACTTCATGGCAAATAGATGGGGAAACAATGCAAACAGTGACAGACTTTATTTTGAGGGGCTGCAAAATCACTGCAGATGGTGACTGCAACCATGCAATTAAAAGACACTTTCTTCTTAGAAGAAAAGCTATGACCAACCTAGACAGCATGTTAAAAAGCAAAGACATTACTTTGCCAACAAAGGTCCAGTCTAGTCAAAGCTATGGTGTTTCCCACAGTCATGTATGGATGTGACAATTGGACTATAAAGAAAGCTGAGCACTGAAGAATTGATGCTTTTGAACTGTGCTGTTGGAGAAAACTCTTGAGAGTCTCTTGGACTGCAAGGAGATCCAAGCAGTCCATCCTAAAGGAATTCAGTCCTGAATATTCATTGGAAGGACTGATGTTGAAGCTGAAACTCCAATACTTTGGCCACCTGATGTGAAGAATTGACTTATTGGAAAAGACCCTAATTCTGGGAAAGACTGAAGGCAGGAGGAGAAGGGGATGACAGAGAATGAGATGGTTGGATGGCATCACTGACCTGACAGACGAGACAGAGCAATCTCCAGGCGTTAGTGATGGACAGGGAGGCCTGGCATGCTGCAGTCCATGGGATCACAAAGAGTTGGACACGACTGAGTGACTGAACTGACCCAGTGGACTATTAGCTATAAAAAAGGAACAAAGTAATACCATTTGTAGCAACAAGGATGGACCTAGAGATTGTCATGCAGAGTGAAGTAAGTCAAACAGTGCAAGACAAATACCACATGATGTCCCTTACATGTCAAATGTGAAAAAGGAAACAAACAAACAAACAAATAAACTCGTTTACAAAGGAGAAATAGACCCACATATGTGAAAAACAAACTTGTTACCAGCGGGGAAAGCAAGGATGGAAGAGACAGATAAGTATAAAAATTGGGATTGAGATAGAAATCAGAGATCACAGCCTTGTCACGGTGAAGTGAAGTGAAAGCCATTCATTCATGTCTGAGTCTTTGCATCCCCTGGGAAAAACAGTCCATGGAATTCTCCAGGCCAGAATACTGGAGTGGGTAGCTGTTCCCTTCTCCAAGGCATTTTCCCAAGTCAGGAATCGAACCAGGGTCTCCTGCATTGCAGGTAGATTCTTTACCAGCTAAATACCAGGGTGTGTATATATATATATATATATATATATATAGAGAGAGAGAGAGTGAAGTCGCTCAGTCATGTCCAACTCTTTGTGACCCCATGGACTGTAGCCCACCAGGCTCCTCTGTCCATAGGATTCTCCAGGCAAGAATTCTGGAGTGGGTTGCCATTTCCTTCTCCAATATATATATTCATGGTGAAGGGGTTTGTATAACTCAACGAAGCTATGAGTCACGCAATGCAGGGCCACCCAAGACAGATGGGTCACAGGGAAAGTTCCAACAGAACACTGTCCACTGGATGACAGAACAGCAAACCACTACAGTATTCTTGCCACAAGAACCCCATGAACAGTATGAAAAGGCCAAAAAAGGTATGACACTGGAAGATGGGACCCCCAGATCAGGTGTCCAATGTGCTACTGGGGAAGAAGAGAGAGCAATGACCAACAGCTCAGAAAGAATGGAGTGGCTGGGCCAAAGCGGAAACAATGCCCAGTTGTGGCTGTGTCTGGTGGTGAAAGTAAAGTCCAATGCTGTTAAGAACACTATTGCATAGGAACCTGGAATGTTAGGTCTGTGAATCAAGGTAAACTGGATGTGGTCAAGCATGAGACAGCAAGAGTGAACATCAACATCTTAGGAATCAGTGAACTAAAATGGACAGGAATTTATTTAATTCAGATGACCATTATATCCACTACTTTGGGCAAGAATCCCTTAAAAGAAATGGAATAGCCCTCAGAGTCAACAATAAGGGTTTGAAATGCAGTACTTGGGGACAATCGCCAAACCGACAGAATGATCTCATTTCTTTTCCAAGACAAACCATTCAACATCACAGTAATCCAAGTTTATGCCCCAACTACTGCTGAAGAAGCTGAAGATGACCAGTTCTATGAAGACTTAAAGATTTTCTAGAACTAACACCAAAAACAGGTCCCGTTCCTCTAAGAGACTGGAATGTAAAAGTAGGAAGTCAAGAGATACCTGGAGTAACAGGAAAGCATGGCCTTAGAGTACAAAATGATGCCAGGGAAAGGCTAAGAGTTTTGCCAAGCGAATGCACTGGTCATTGTAAACCCTCTTCCAACAACACAACAGAAGACTCTACACATGAACATCACCAAATGGTCAATACTGAAATCAGACTGATTATATTCTTTGTAGCCAAAGATGGAGAAGATTTATACAGTCAGCAAAAACAAGACCTGGAGCTGACTGTGGCTCAGATCATGAACTCCTTATCGCAAAATTCACATGTAAATTGAAGAACATAGGGAAAACCATAGGCCATTCAAGTATGACCTAAATCAAATCCCTTACGATTATACAGTGGAAGTGACAAACAGATTCAAGGGATTAGATCTAACAGACACAGTGCCTGAAGAACAATGGACAGAGGTTCGCAACACTGTACAAGTCAGTGACCAAATCCACTTCAAAGAAAAAGAAGTTCAAGAATGCAAAGTGGTTGTCCAAGGAGACTTTACACAGAGCTGAGGAAAGAAGAGAAGCAAGCAAAAAGCAATGCAGCAAGAGAAAGATATACCCAACTGAATGCAGAGTTCCAAAGAATAGCAAGGGGAGATAAGAAAGCCTTCCTCAGTGACCAATGCAAAGAAATAGAAGAAAACAATAGAATAGGAAAGACTAGAGATCTCTTCAAGGAAATTAGAGATACCAAGGGAACAGTTCATGCAAAGATGGGCTCAATAAAGGACAGAAATGTATGGACCTAAAAGAAGCAGAAGAGATTAAGAACAGGTGGGTGACAAGAATACACAGAAGAACTATATAAAAAAGATCTTAATGACCCAGATAACCACGACAGTGTGACCACTCACCTAGAGCCAGACATCTTGGAGTATGAAGTCAAATGGGCCTTCGAAAGCATTCCTACAAAGCTAGTGGAAGTGAAGGAATTCCAGCTGAGCTACTTAAAACCCCAAAAGATGAATCTGCTAAAGTGCTGCATTCATGTCAGCAAATCTGGAAAAGTAAGAAATGGCCACGGGACTGGAAAAGATCAATTTTCATTCCAATCCCAAAGACAGGGCAGTGCCAAAGAATGTACAAGCTACCATGATTGCACTCATTTCACATGCTAGTAGGGTCATGCTCGAAATGCTTCAAGGAAGGGTTCAGCAGTACATGAACCGAGAACTTCCATATGCATAAGCTGGGTTTTGAAAAGGCAGAGGAACCAGAGATCAAATTGCTAACATCACCTGGATCATAAAGAAAGCAGGAGAATTCCAGAAAAACATCTACTTTTACTTCCTAGACCATCATAAAGCCTTTAACTGGGTGGATTACAACAAACTATGGAATTTACCTGCCTCCTGAGAAAACCTATATGCAGGTCAAGAAGCAACAGTTAAAACTGGACATGGAACAATGGACTGGCTTAAAACTGGGAAAGGATTACAAGGTTGTATATTGTCACCCTGTTTGAAAGTCAAAGTATTAGTCATTCAGTCGTGCCCAATTTTGTGACCCAATGGACTTTAGCCAGTCAGGCTCCTCTGTCCATGGAATTCTCCAGGCAAGAATACTGGAGTGGATTGCCATTCCCTTCTCTAGGGGGTGTTCCCGACCCAGGGATAGAACCTGGGTCTCCTGCATTAAAGGAAGATTCTTAATCATCTGAGCCACCTGGGAAGCTGTCTATTTAGGTCACCCTGTTTTTTTAACTTATATGCAGAGTACATCATGCAAAATGCCAGACTAGATGAAGCTCAAGCTGGAATCAAGATTTCCAGGAGAAATATCAACAACTTCAAATATGCAGATGATACCCCTCTAATGAAAGAAAGTAGACAGGAACTAAAAAGCCTCTTGATAGGAATTAAAAAGCCTCTTGATGAGGGTGAAAGAGGAGAGTGAAAAAGCTGGCTTAAAAACTCAACATTCAAAAAACTAAGATCATGGAATCCAGTCCTATCACTTCATGGCAAATAGATGGGGAAACAATGCAAACAGTGGCAGACTATTTGGGGGGGGGGGCCTGCAAAATCACTGCAGATGGTGACTGCAGCCATGAAATTAAAAGACACTTGCTCCTTGGAAAAAAGCTGTGACCAACCTAGACAGCATATTAAAATGCAGAAATTATTTTGCCGACAAAGGTCCGTCTAGTCAAAGCTATAGTTTTTCCAGTAGTCATGTATGGAATGCAGAGTTGGACCATAAAGAAGGATTAGACCTAAAGAATTGGTGCTTTTGAACTGTGGTGTTGAGAGGACTGTTGTGAACCCCCTGGACTGCAAGGAGACCCAACCAGTCAATCCTAAAGGAAATCAGTCCTGAATATTCATTGGAAGGACTGATGCTAAAGCTGAAGCTCCAATACTTTGGCCACTTGACGTGAAGAATTGACTTAATGGGAAAGACCCTGATGCTGGGAAAATGGAAGGCAAGAGAAGAGGGCAGCAGAGGATGAGAGGGCTAGATAGCATCACCGACCCAATGGATATGAATCTGAGCAAACTCTAGGAGACAATGAAGGACAGGGAAGCCTGGTGTGCTGCAGTCCATGGGGCTGCAAACAGTTGGACACAACTTACTGACTGAACAACAACTATATATAAAATAGCTAACTGATAAGAACTTACTGTATCTAGCAAAGGAATTCTACTCAATACTGATGAATCACATGGGAAAAGAATCCACAAAAGAGTGGATATATGTATTTGTATATGTGATTTACTTCCAGTACACCTGAAACTAACACAACATTGTAAATCAACTATACTCTAATAAAAATTGTTTAAAAAACCCTCTAAATGTAAAGCTGTAAGTTTATGTACTGTATAATAAGTGTGTATCAAAATCGACAAATGGAATAGATAAAACAGGTATAATAACATATAATAATTTCATTCATAGAACTAAGTGAACACTAGTAAGAGAGAGCAGAACAAAATTAAAAAGTGGAAATGTACATTTAAATAAAATAATTTAAACACAGACATTAGAAAATGCAGGCTGTATATACCCCAGAACACATGCCAGGTATGGCTACAGCAGTAATGTTTATAAATACAGAAAGCAAGGGAAAAAGAAAAATAAAGAAAAAAGAAATCCATAAACAAAGACGAGCTTTCCACAGGAGTACTTATAAAGACATTTTACTCAGATATTCACACCTACAGAATAAAGCACAAGAAAGGAAAAACCACGTGTTAGGGAACTGTTGACTGAAACTGCCTGCCTTGGCCAAGCACAATGACAACCACTTGCCTGAGGTGCCTACCAACAGGAGGTCCTGATAAAGATGGAGGTGCAGTCTCTGAAAACTAACTGGGAGATTTCACGAGGGTCTGAGAGGAGGGAAGAGGTATGTCCTGCCTACCTCCCAGAATCCCTCACACTGGAATCCATCTTGGCAGGGAGGTGTGTGTGCCTCCAGAAGAATCCTGAGTCAGAAAGGTGGGCCTGAGACAACCTGCAAACTGACCCCATTACCATAAAACCGGAGCCACGTGGTAGGGCTGTTCTCCTGGGTTCCCTGACCCTGCTGCTCTCTACCCAGGCACCCCTTTTCAATAAAGCCTCTTCTCTGTCAGCACCTGTGTCCTTTGTAACAATTCATTTCCGAGTGTTAGACAAGAGCCCACTCTCGGGCCCAGGAAGGGGTGCCTCTGAGACCCTGCAACCCACATACCAGGACTTAAACTGGCCAGAACCCAGATGGGAACTTTTAATTGAGACCACACACCTGGTATCAGATCTTAATGAACTGCAGGTTTTTGATGTCTCCTCACAAAAAGAATTCGGTGAGATAGGTGAGAAGTGGATTTACTGAGAGAGAAACACTCCACAGAGTGTGGGCCATCTCAAAAGCGAGAGGCCTCAAAATATGATGAGGTTTCTTCTTATGCCCTGGGTAATTTCACAGGCTAATGTGTAGGAGAATTATTCCAACCATTATGGGGGAAATGGCACGGAATTTCAGGAATTGGGCCACCACCCACTTTTTGGCCTTTCATGATTAGCCTTAGAACTGTCATGGCACTGGTGGTGATACTATTTAGATGCTAATGTATTCCACCGAGAATATAATGAGGTTCAAAAGGTCCATGGGAACTCAGACCCTACGCCATCTTGGACCTACCCAGTTCTAACCAGTTCTAGTCACCTCCTACGGGTATGTCACTCTTTTACAGGCTGTGACCTGTCCCCTTACCTCCTGATTCACCCCTTCCTGCAACAAATGCCTAGCCATGAAAAACATGGGTAAAGTCACACCATATTGTGCAAAAGAAAAAAGTCATAAAACATTCATAGTTTTAAAACAAATGAGCGAAACTAAACAAAAGCCGTCAGATGTTTTCCACATAATTGGCAAAAAAGCAAGAAAGGAAAGGAGGGACGTCCTTGTTGATCCAGTGGTTAAGAATCCGTCTGCCAGTGCAGGGGACACGGGTTCAATCCCTGATCCGAGAAGATTCCACATGCTGCAACTACTGAAGCCTGCTTGACCTACAGTCCGTGCTCTGCAACAACAGAAGTTTGCCTAGAGCAACGAAGAGCAGCCCCTGCACACTACAACTAGACAAAGCCCTTGGGCAGTACAGAAGACCCAGTGCAGTAAAAGCAAATCAATTTAAAAATGTAAAATAAAGGAAATGTTTACTTAAAACATTAACCAATACATTAACTTTCTGAAGACAGGCAGAGCTGTTTTGAAAGTGCCCCACAGGCAGCGTCTGAGGTCTGATGTATATGCCACTTTTGACCTGAGCAGTGAATAGATATTAATTTTACAGCTTATTCAACTGCACATTGAAGTTCTTGGCACCGCCCCCCCCCCACCCCACCCCACAGGTCATGTTTCAAAATTAAGAGAGCCAAGGTTTTTGGGGACAAAGAAAAATAACTATAGTTTCCCTGGTAGCTCAGTGGTAAAGAAGGGGCCTGCCAATGCAGGAGACATCAGTTTGATCCCTGGGTTGGGAAGATATTCCCTGGAGAAGGCAATGGCAACTCACTCGGGTTTCTGGCCAGGAAAATCCCAAGGACAGAGGAGCCTGTGGGCTACAGCACACAGGCCTCAGACTTTTAGAAACCACATAATTTGTGCATGTACCTGCTTGAGCTTGTTCAGTCATGTCCAACTCCTTGCCCTCTTCCAGGGGATCTTCCTGACCGAGGCATCGAACCCACACCTCCTGCGTCTCCTGCATTGGCAGGCAAATTCTTTATCGCTGAGCCACCTGGGACGCCCCCATGTAATTTAACAAACTAATAAAAAATATTTCTGTCTGAGACTCCTTGGCCTTCTAAAGCATCTTAAAGTTAGCTGGAGGCTGAAAGAAATTTTAGAATCTATCAAATACTTAACCAAAGTAAAAAGACTTCAACAGCAAACATAGATCACTTAAAGGCAAAGGAACGCACAAGCTGTTATCAAAAGCAGTATTCCAAGAAAACTTTGAAGGGAGAAACAGACTCCGGTCTTGTTCTAGTCTCTTCCCAACAAAATCCATTTACCCAACTAGATTTAATCCAATCTAAGAAGTTGTGCTCGTACACAACTCTAAAAACATGTACTTTCTTATGGAAACTATCTCAGGGTTGCACTGAGCACCTTTAGTTTCCTAAATAAAACACCTCTTGTCTCTCTCTGTCAAGGAAAGCCAATATTCACTAATTAACATTTCAGTATCATTTTCTCCGGGCTTCCCAGGCGGCTCAGTGGTAAAGAATCCGCCTGTCAATGCAGGAGACGCCGGTTCTGGAGAAGGAAAAGGCAACTCACTCGAGTATTTTTCCCGGAGAATTCCGTGGACAGAAGAGACTGATGGGCTACGGTCCACGCGGTCAGGAAGAGTTGGCCACGACTGAACGACTAAACAACAGCAGCAACAGGAGCCCACAGATAACAAAGGCGCTGCTGAGTGAGGAGAGTTGAGGGAGGAAGACGCGGCATTTACCCGAATGGGATACACCTACGCCGAGCCGGGGGCCAGCGAAGTGTGTTGACGAAGACGCGGCCCAGCAAAAAGGCACCTCCCGGCCCGAGACAGAGTCAGCCCACGCCAATCCTCAAATCAAACTAAGCAGCGGGCCCAGCGCTTCCCAACTCCCCGACCTCAGCCGGCCAGCGACCAGCGGCTCCCCGCCAGCGCGCAGCGGCGCGAGAACAACTCGCCTGTAGATACCGGAAGGCCCGCCCACACACCGTCCGCTAGAACGGAAGTGCCTCTGTCCCGAGCCGTCATTGGTCCAGAGGCGCCGAGGAAAGACTTCCTTATTTTCGTGTCCTGTGGACTTGGCAAGGGGCGAAGCTCCCTAGCTGCGGTGAACGTCCAGCCTCAGCACCAGGCTGGCTGAGTAAGACGGTCCTGAGGCTCCGAGGACGGGGGTGAGGTTTCACGCTTCCTAAAGAGGATGAACCGAAATTTC
Source organism: Ovis canadensis (assembly GCF_042477335.2). NCBI lineage: Eukaryota > Metazoa > Chordata > Mammalia > Artiodactyla > Bovidae > Ovis > Ovis canadensis. The sequence continues at coordinate 78,923,006 of NC_091258.1, forward strand.
CATGGAACGTGGTCTTAGCCGATCACAGAAAGGTGGCCAGACATACTTCAGGTGCTTCCAAACCAACAAAACCAAGTGGGTACATGATACCAGCTTGTCACTCAGATATAAAGTGCATCCACTTATGTCTGGTTCAGTCGCTAAGTCGCCTCCAACTTTTTGTGACCGCATGGACTGCAACATGCCAGGCTCCTCTGTTCTCCACTAGCTCCCGGAGTTGCCCAAATTCATGTCCACGGAGCGGGTGATGCTATCTAGCTCATCCATGCATAGCTGGGATCTGATAGACATTGTGTTTTTGCTTTTCCAATGGATGTAGGCTAAAGTTTTACTCTATGAGTTGCATTCTGTTAGGTCAGAGTTAAGAGAAAAGACTCCAGACATGGTCATGGTGAACAAGACAGAGGAAGGATATGGGGCGACAAGAAGCCAGTGGACCATGCATTGTTTTTCTGGTTCCCTCAAAAAACAGCAGAGCCAGTGATGGTGTCCCATTTGGGGAAACCATTTTTGTATCTGTGAAGAAGCATGTAATGCACACACCAGTCATCTCACCTTTTTGCTGATTGCCTGTCCCCACACCTAAAACCACGCTCTCTTTGTCCCCTAAATATCACAAGCACCTGGCCTCCAGGAAGGTAGTTATGAGACCGTCTCCTGGCTTGGCTGCATTGTGAATGAACTTCCTCCCCTGCAACCCTTAGTATGTCAGCATTTGGTTTCTTGCACCTCTGTTGCGGTAAAAACTTAACATTCATAACATGGAATTGCCCACAATTGGAGTGCTCATATCAGGGAAATTGATAAGACCATCAAAATTAGGGTGGGTATATTTTTTAATACATGTCTAGATATAAAGTAATGGAAACTGTTAACGATGAGGACTATACTTGGTGAACAATATTGTGAGCACAAATATTTATTCCATCCAACAAAGTCACGAAGAAAAGTTCCAACATGTTTCTCTCAATTACTAATAAAAGACTCACATTTTATCATAGATACACACCTGGCAAATGAATATAAGAATGAATCATTCGGGAACTGCAATCAGCATAGTGAGATACAGCTACATTTTATTTTTGGCTTCACTGGGTCTTCACTGCTGCACAGTCTTTCTCTAGTTTGAGAGAGGAAGGGCCACTCTTGAGCTGTAAGAGCTTCTCACGTTGCAGAGGACGCGCTCCAGGTGCGTGGGCTTCAATAATTGCAGCAAACATGCTCAGTAGTTGCATCACGTGGGCCCTAGAGCATGCGAGCCTCAGTAGCAGTGGTGCACTGGATTTAGTTGCCCCACATGAACAATCTTCCCAGGTGAGGGATCAAACTCATGCTCCCTACACTGGAGAGCCGACTCAGCCACCAGACCACCAGGGAGTCTGCCTCTACACTCTAATGAAAGTGAAAGTGAGGTCCCTCAGTCGTGTCCGACTCTTTGCAACCTCATGGACTGTAGCCCACCAGGCTTCTCTGTCCATGGGATTTTCCAGGCACGAATACTGGAGTGGGTTGCCATTTCCTTCTCCAGGGGATCTTCCCAACCCAGGGATCGAACCCAGGTCTCCCGCATTGTGGGCAGACACTTTACCATCTGAGCCACCAGGGAAGCCCTTTTTGATGAGGTAATACTCAAAATACTGGCCATGTCATCCAACTACTAGTGAAGAATACAAGAAAACTGGAATGTTCCAATATCGATGGGATGGCAATAGGGTATAATCATTGACTTTTGAGTATGAAACCACATGGTGATATAATTCTATGTGTATCTTCATATTAAGTTTATCTGTAATAACCAAAATCCCACCCTTTTAAAGATTAATGGAGGGACTTCCCTGGTGTCCAGTAGCTAAGACTCCACACTTCCCGTGTAGGGAACCCAAGATCAATCCCTGGTCAGGGAACTAGACTCCCCGTGATACATCTAAGAGGTCCCATGGCGCAATTAAATATACTGTGTGCCTCATTTAACACCAGGCACAACAAAATACAAAAAAAAAAAAAAAAGACAGGTAAACAATCAATGGGTGGTATATCAAAATAGTGTATTTTTCAGAAAAAAAGAATTACTTGTAACAGCAAATCACTCTCCAAGAAATTATGCATCATGAAAAAAGAGAGAATTGCTTAGAAGAAAGCAGTTGTCAAGCAGGGTGACTTGAAGATAGAAACATCGGTCATAAGCATGACATGACTCAATGCCAAAGAAAGTAAACCTCTGTCAACAGCTATCAGAACCCAGAGTGCCTGTGCAAGGTCAAAGCTGCTTAGTTCCTTTCCTAGGCAGGTGATAGGATCTAAGAGCATGACACCACTCAAGTGCTCCGGTTACATGTGCTTTCCTTCAGGGGACAGGAGAGCAGAAAGGTCTACCTACCCTGATCACACTGAGGGGACTGACGCCCATAAGAGGATCTTTCACTTGGCAGAAGAAACTCACAATGACCAGAAGTCTGGCAAGGCCGCTGCACCGGTTAGGAAGTAGATCTGAGCTTCTTAGAAGCTTCCAATAAACCAGGACCCATAGGCCTTCTCTGTACCAGGGCTGTGCAGATGGATGGCATTCAACTTCCAGGTGATGATTCCCTTACAGAGCCTGTTCAGTAAGATGTATTAAGAACACAGCTCATTTGCTGGTCTCTTCCTCTAGTTTGAAGGCCTTTCTCAGCAATGAACTTCGTGGTGACAGATGAGGTTAGACCTTCAGCAGAAACTTTCCTACATGCTCTGTACTCTTGGGTCTACCTGGGCCATGATGGTTCTGGTGCTTGGAGTAGACTTTTGACAAAAAAAAAAAACAAACACAAGTATCCACAGTACTGCACTTGTGAGGTCTTTCTGTGGTGTGAAATTTTCTTTTCAGGTGCTTTGGCTTAAGACTTCTGCACATTCAGTGCATTTAAGTAGCTTTTCTCCAGTGTAAATTCAAGTGCTTAATGAGACTAGTTCTATCCCTAAAGCATTTTCCACATTCACTACACATATAAGGTCTTTCTTCAGTGTGGACTCTCTGGTGTTTAGTAAGAACAGACTTTTGACTAAAATATCTCCCACATTCACTGCACTGAAAAGTCTTTGCTCCACTGTGAATTCTCTGGTGGCCTTGAAGGTGGGCCTTTTGCCTAAAAGACTTCCCACATTCACTACACTCATAAGGCCTTTCCCCACTGTGAATTCTTCTATGCATAAAAAGGCTGGAGAAGTACCTAAAGGCTTTCCCACATTCACTGCACTCATAAGGCCACTCTCCAGTGTGGACTCTCTGGTGTTGATCAAGCATGCGTTTACAGGTGTAGGTTCTCCCACATTCTCCACATTCATAAGGCCTCTCTCTGGTGTGCACTCTCCCGTGCTGATCAAGCTTGGTTTTAGTACTGAATGTTTTCCCACATTCACTGCACTCATATGGTCTGGCTCCAGTGTGAATTCTCTGGTGCACAACAAGCTGGGAGTGTTGCCTAAAGAACTTTCCACATTCTCTACACTCATAAGGCCTTTCCCCTGTGTGAATTCTTCTATGTATAGCAAGGCTGGAGCTGCATCTAAAGACTTTCCCACATTCACTGCATTCATAAGGCTTCTCTCCGGTGTGGACTCTATGGTGCTGAGCAAGCCTGGACTTCCGGTAGAAGAGTTTCCCACATTCATTGCACTTGAAACGCTTTTCTCCATTGTGAAACTCTGCTACAAACTCCATCATTTGTGGTTTAACCTGGTGCTGGACATGGCCAGAGCTACCAGGGAAATCCTTCCTTGCCTCTTGGCACATAAAAGCGTTCTCCAATGCATGGATCGTGCAGTTCTTCATTAAGGCCTTACCCAAATCTCTTCTCATGAGCTTCTCTCCACCATGCTGGTGGGATTTCACATCTGTCCCACACGGTGTCTGGCCAGGGTTTGTTCGCAGGACCTCGGGTCCACACAAACCACCTTCTAAGGCCAGGTTACCCATCTCCCAGGGACAGACCTTCTGGCTGGACAGGTCTGTCTTTTTGGTATTTCTCTGTGGCACTTCTACAGAAACATTCTGCTCAGAAGGTGTCTGTTCATCCTCTGCTGTATGACAACACCCTGAAATTTTAAAAAACACACACACACAAAAAAAAACTGGTAGTGAACTTCATGGAGGAAAACGTAAACAGAGGCAACCCCATCACAAACTTATATCTGACATAGAAAGAATAAACCCAACAGGAAAAACAAACTGTGGGCAGGACAGGAAAGCCCCAATATGCCATACTGGGCCTCTGTAGGTCACGGAACAGTGAAGATTCACCAGGCAAACATAAAAAGATGGGAGGTAGTGCACAGAAGAGCAACAATCAGACAATACACTCCTACAGGAACAGTTTTCGCCAGGGCCTTGGCTGCTGGTGACACATGTGTGCTGTGTGGAAAGCTATGTCCAGGCCCAGGATATTCTGACTGTCACTGAACAGCTAGTGTTCAGGGCAGGACTATTTCAATGATAGATGCAGGCCTCGTGACACATTAACGTAGGTGAAAAATGGAAAGCATGAGCGTGAGGATGCTGAGAAATAATGAGGAGTGGAAGACAAAGGTGTTAGAGATAATCCTGGGTTGGAAGCTAGAGTAGAAATCACAGAAGGAATCTGTCAGGGACTGAGGAGAAACAGAGATGAGATAATCAGCCACTGGTCACGGACTGCAAACAGTGTTCGGGCCAGGGGAGGCTTCAAATCTGGTTTGAACCTAGCCATATTATTTCCTCCCCATGCTGCCAATCACCAGGGCGAGACCCACTTTGAGCCCTTCTTCCTGTCGCTAGAATCATGTCCACTTTGATCCTATATAACAAAGATTCTCCACTCAACTCCAACTGGACAATAACAGGAGACCTAGAAGATGCAAGTGCTAAGAGAAAGAAAGGACAGGTGAGTGGTCAGTACTGGCCCAGGAGTCCAAAATAATAGTACAAAGAATCTTCTATGATGGTTTCACAGGAACAGCCAAGAGTACTTCCTAAACAGGGACCACACTGGATCCTAACAATTCCTGGAATAGTGAGCCCCAGGAAATGTCAGCTGGAAGGGAAAAGACTCTGGAGCACAGAGGTGCAGAGGTCTACAGAATCAACTTAGCAGGCAGTGGTTGAGAGGAATGGAACTCACTGAGCTGATTCAAATCATTTGACCTATAACAGCTTCACTGAGAAAATTTCAGAATAGCTGGCATGGGGGCTACTTGTAAGAATTGAGAGAGAGGTGCCCGCTGTCCAGCTGTTAAGACAAACAGACTTGCCTTTGGAGAAAGGGGAAAGGCAGACATCTGGTCAGAATGCCAGGACAGGGGTGAGGGCCTTACCCAGGGATGCAACCAGCGTGAAGTTCTCTAGCATAACGTCGTGGTACAGGAGTCTCTGGGCCTCACCAATGAGCCTCCATTCCTCTTGTGAAAAGTACACAGCCACGTCCTCAAAGGTCACAGGACCCTGGGATGATGAGGACAAGGTGTGCATAAGCAGTCTCTCTCCCCAGGACCCTGTAAGCACCCTAACCCCAGTCCATACTCTGGGGTCATCATCCTCCACAGGTCCCTGATTCAGAGAGCAGTGCTTCCTTGAACACCAACTCCAACCCCCAGCAACAACACACAGGTCTAAAGACAGATGACTTCTAGGCTGTGGGCCTGGCATGCAGGACCCCTTCCCTCTCCAGCAAGACAACAGCCCGACAGTCCCCAGGGTGATACAATCCAGACACCAGCAACTTGAACCCACCCTTCTCAAGGTCCTACTAACAGGGCCCTGGATCAACTAGTTCAGACACCTTCCCCACATGCATACCACTCAGTGGACTTTCTCAGACATCTAACCCCCAACATCACTACCTGGACCACAAAGTTGGCATATCTCCTATCTCCTCATATACCCTTCTGCACATGGCAACAGAAAATCCTTGTCAATGTAACAGGTTCCCACCATATGCCAACTCTTCACTGGGAGCTCCCCAGCCCTGTTCTGAAGGTTTCCCCACCAGCCCTTGGTCCTGACTTTATCCTCAGTCACAACACACGTATCTAGATACCCCTGGTCCAGTTACACTTCCATCCTGCACATTATGTCTTTTCAACAGTTACAATCTTTGTTCATGTAACATCCATTTAAAATGATGTTAAACTCATCTGACATCCTGTCACAAACTTTCCAAGCTCCACCACGAAAGCCTGGGGAGTCACAGGAAGGGGATATGCGCCAGCCTGCCTTTGCTATCACTTCATCTCCATTTCTGCTTTCCTTCTGCATCAATTTCAAAGCCACTCCCCCAGGGAAACCTGACCTACTATCCGGACTTCCCTGCCCTTCTTGCTGAGGACCACTCCTCTGTCTGTCTTGTGACAGTACCCCCTCTCCTCCTCTGTCCCCAGATGGCATCCCGAAGCCTCCCCAGCACTCTAGATCTGCATGTTCAGCCATCCACTTGTCTCCCACAGGTGGAAGTCACTGGAACATCTGAGGCTCAACAGGGCTGAAACTCAACTCCTAATATTCTTACAGAAAACCACTGACTTTCCCAAATCAATTGATGACACGTCCACTCTTCCAGATGCAAATAAAAAGACTTTGGAGGCATGTGACCCCTCCACATTGGAAAACCTGGTCAGCCTCTACTTAAAAGCCAAATATTCCTCCTACCTTCACACCTACCACTTTGATCCAGCTATAACCAATGCAAATCTGGAAAATCAAGAGAGTCCTTTGATTATCTCCTTGTCTTCCTCTCCCCCAAGTGGTTGTGCACTCTGAAGCCAGAGGGAGCCTCTTAAAACCTAAGTCACATCACTTTTCCTCTTTATTCCAAAAATTCCATTTCCACTATCATTCTCAGAACAGAAACCCATCTTCGCATACTACCAGTCTATCCTAACTCTGGTCTTCTTGAGCTCTGTTCTTATCAGACATTAACAGAGACATACAAATTCTAAAACACATCCATCTCAACTGCATGCTCAAGCATCTGTGTGGACTTTCCCATGAACTTAAGACAACTTTTCACATCTCAGTCCAGTGGCTGCCCAAAATGGGAATCTCTTCAGGTTATCTCTGACCTGGACTTGTAAACCTGGGCTGAAGGTTTCTGAATGGTTTCCAGGCACCAAGTCCAGGAAGAATAGCAGCAAAACACTTCCAGGACCCCTGACACTCACCAGCGAACAGTCCATAAGTGGTTCCGCTGAACGTGGAAAAAGCAGGGCAATGTAACTTTAATTTCCACCAGCTACACAGACAAAACAGATGATTAACGAGTGAACCATTTAACATTTAAGGCAAAGACAAATACTCAAGGGAAAACGAAAGCATGTAAAAGATGAGTTATGGAGTTATGCAATAAAGTCACGCGGATATCTTGAGAAAAGGTTTTCCCAGAGTGGGACAAACAAGTGCAAAGCCTATCAGTCCTGTCTGATGTGCCTGAGTGTATCCACGAGTCTGGTATGACTGGAGCTCAATAATCCAGAAGAAGGCGGTAGCGGGTTGCAGATGAAATGCTGGTGGCAGGCCATATACAACTATTACAGCTCTGCGTGTACATGCTCAGTCACTACACTACTGACTCTTTGTGACCCAGTGGACTGTAGCCCTCCAGGCTCCTCTGTCCATGGGATTCTCCAGGCAAGAATACTGGAGTCAGCTGCCATGCCCTCCTTAGGGACCTTCCCTACTCAGAGATCGAGCCTGCGTCTCCTAGATTGCAGGCAGATTCTTCATTGCTGAGCCACCGGGGAAGCCCCTATTATAGCTGTAAGCCAGGTATTAATATATCAAAATAAAGTATATCTGTTTCTGACACTTCTGTTTGACTGCCTTCTATTTTCTCCTTTGCCAATAAAACATTTTTCACAGATTACTGCAGTTTGACCTAACTTCTGAACAGTTTATGATTCCTTTTCCAATTTTACTTTGGTAATCTTAAAAACTGTTTTTGAAAAAAACTGCTATACACTAAGTTCTGATCTAAAATTATTAGAACATTATATAACAGAATTCAAGACGTTCAAACAGACTAAAACAGAGTTACAAGAAAAAAATGATACCAGAATATTAATCTGTGATAAAGGGGTTGTTGCTAGAATCTAAAAGTGCTTGGCCTCCAACAGCTTGAGATAACTGGACATCACTGATGACTCTTCAAACCCAAAACAGAGAAAAAAACCTATGGAACCTGACCTTTATTCCACCCTCATTATATAAACATGGAAATATCCTCTTCGGTTCTAAACATCTTGATAGGAATTCCAAGCATTATAATATTCTATCATCACAATGATTAATTTAGTCTCCGTGAAAACAACTATTTTAACAAGATACATTAATCATTTTCTCTTTCAATATCATCAGAAGATGATGACTGAGTAGTAAAATAATCACTAAAAAAGCAGAAAACCTTCAAGTGGCTGTATACTGTAAAACTGTTAACTTTATATAATGCATGAGAGTGTATGAAAATACAACTACGGGATCCATCAATAAGTACAATCATCTCATTCAAAGAATTAAGCTAAAATTAATAACGTGGAGCAAAAGATCAAAAAGTCAAAACTTCATTTAAATACACACTAACATGTCCTTTATACACAACAGAACACATGGAAGGTATGGCTAAAATAGCAATAATTATAAACACAGAAAGCGAGAGAGAGAAAAAGCCTTAAATACCAGGATTTAGAGCCATTTTACTCACTCATTATGTAAAATTACAAAAAATGAAAAATTAGCAGATAGCCATGAAAAAAATGGGAAAAGTCACATCATCTTGTGCAAGTGAAGAAAAACATATAATACACATATGATTTCAGCCACAAGAAAGTTTTAAAACTGAGCAAAGGGAAACAACAGTCGTTGAATATTTTCCACACAGCTGGCAAAACTATCATGAAAGTAAAGAAATGCTCACCTGAAACATCAGACAACACCGTAACATTTGGGAGACAGGATAATTGTTTTGGAAGGACCTCCACAGACGGTTTTTGGGTCCTACTTGTATCTGCTTTCTCGACTTGACCAGTTAACGGCTATTAACAACAGCTGCTTTTTCAACTGCAGGTGGAAGAGCTCAGCACTTTTTTTTTTCCCCACGCAGGTTTTTCAAAATTAGAAAAACAGAGGTTTTGGGGAAAACACAGACACACACACAGACACACAGACACACAGACACAGACACACAGACACACGACACTAGTAAGAGAACACAGATAAGAAAAAAATGCCGCAGAATGATGAGTTGGCTGAGGGCGCGGAGAGGGCAGCGTTTACCTGAGGCGGATCTGTCCGCACGGCCGTCCCAGCAGAGCCTGAGAGCGGCGGGGCGCGGCCACGGCGGCGCCTGTCCCGGACCCGTCAGGCCGGATGGCGCCACGCGGAGCCTCAGACCCTCCTCAGAACAGCCGGCACCGCGTCTTTATCGGGGGACCTTTAAGACCCAAGCTTCCCCAGCGGCTACCAGATCCCTCCGGAAGACCCGCCCGGACGCCGTCCTCACAACGGAAGTGCCTCTGTCCTGAACTTTCAGTTGACCCAGTGACCCATACACACCGCGCCTTGCATTCCGGGTAATGTAGTTAACATCGCTCTCGGGCGCTGCAAGGGGCGGTGCTACCTAAGTCAGGGAAAATTCAGCCTCACCCTCTGGGTAACGGTAAGCTGTTCCCTAAGGCTCAGAATACTGGCGGGGTTCACCCTTCTTAAAGGGGACGCACCCAGATTTCCTTGGACCACAATACTTAAAGGGGACACACACAGATTTCTGTAGAATGTAGTCTGTGCTGATCAGAGGGAGGAACCTAGATATTGGGACTTTCCTGGTGGCCCAGTGGTAAAGAATCTGCCTTGCAGTGCAGGGGAAGCTGGGGTTGGATCCTTGGTTCCAGAAGATTCCACACGTGGAGGGGCAACTAAGTCCATGGTCAATGAAGTCCACATGCCACTACTAAGACCTGAGGCAGTCAAAAAAAAAAAAAAAAAAAAAAAGAGAGAGAGAGAGAGAGAGGACCCCAGATGCAATATTTCAGATGTCTCCCAAACCTAAAAAGCAAATGGGCACATGATACCAGGTTGTCACTCAGACATAAAGTGCATCTAATAAACTGTATCTTATTGCTGTACCAATACCTGTAAGCTGAAGCTTCAGATTCATGCTTCAGATTTATGAGTGTCACTGTGTTTGGTCATGGTCAAGGAAGCAGAGAGTAAACACAGCCATAGTAAGCAAGACAGAGGAGGGGTGAGGGGTAACCAGAAGCAAGCAGGCCACGTGCTGTGTCTCTGGTAGCCTCAGAAGAAATGTAAACCAAGTGACAATGTCCAGTCGACACAGATTTCTTACTTCACATTTTGTATTTTTCTAGCAGCTAAGATCTACCTATTTGAAAGTGACTTCCTGCATGCTATTTTCTCCCCAGACAGTGACTGTATAGTCTCAGTCCTAGTTTATTTCCAAAGGGGGCAACTGAAGCCTGAGATAAAGGATTGGATTCCAAGATCCTCTTTCCTGGCTGGGGACAATATAATTTCACCAGCAAGTGCAGTAAAAATGCAAGAAGAGTTGAAAATATTTGTGAAGTGTTATAACTGCTGAAACCAATCATCATTTAATTATTCAGTTAGTGGTCAAAATCACTTTTCACCATGTGAATGTTTAGATCTCAGTGAGGTCCCTAGACACAATGATTTTTGAAAAGTGAGGGAATGAAGCAGAGCTCACCTAGGAAACTCTGCTAACCTGTGATTATAGTTTTGTAACATGTGATCTATTATTAATTTATTTAAAAAATTTCTAAGTACACCTTGAAGGGCTATGAAAACAGAGCAAATAGCTTTGCTAGAATACTTAAAAACAAAGTACCTATAGCATCATACTTACTCCCTCTTTAAAAAACACCAGATATTAATTATCTGTCCCATTACAGGTACTATTTTGGCTGCATGGCACACATCAAGGGCCACAGAGTCAAAGACTAAAGCCTTCATGAGGCTATCATTCAAGTTAAAGGCAATGGACAGTAAAAATTAATGACAACATAGTCAATTACATAATACTTTTATGTACTGAGCATTAACCGAAATTTCAGAAATGAAGACCTAATTGAACTAAACAAGCATTTATTGAGGGCTTGTTAGGACAGCAGCCCAGGAGACAGAGATGTGAGAAGCACTTAAATTGTTTGACCTTGAACTGAAAAATGGAGAAAGCTTATAATGGCAAAAGATAAAGGCCCGAGTTGGTTCCATAAGTTGTTTGCCAAGAATTAAAATTGAAGCTGGCAACAATCAACAGTGCTTCTATTTACTGATGGCTTCACCGAGTCTTCATTGCTATGTGCGGGCTTCCTCCACTTGTGGAAAGTGGGGGCTATTCCAGGTGTGGTATGCAGGCTTCTCACTGCAGCGGCTTCTCTCGCAGAGCATGAGTTCTAGGGCATGGGCTCAGCAGTTGTGGCTCATGTGTTTAGTTGCCCTGAAGCATGTGCAATCTTCCTGGAGCTGGGATCAAACCTGTGTCCCCTTCATTGGTAGCCAGATTCTTAACCACTAGACCACCAAGGAAGTCAAGGGCCCTAGAAAGCAAAGATTGGTTTGGGTCTGAAATGGCTGTACAGTTACAAGGGAGAATGTTGAAACTGCAAAGTTGCAGCTAGCAGATATTTTAAACAGTCTAGTGTGTTACTGAACTGAACCTGTTTGCACTCACCTACTTTCTTCTGATTGGTTGGTAGTAAGTTAACAAGGCAGTGCTTCAGGAATCTTCATCAGCAACCTTCTGGTTCCAGGAAGGCTCAGGCCAATGTGCTTGTGATCAGCACGTAGTCATCATCCTCAACCTAGGTACAGGTTTCTTTCTGCACAACACCACAAGGACACGCCTTAGATTATTGTTTACATCCCTTTGGGAAGCAGTAGACTTCCTCTGATTGCTTTATCACTGACTTATTGTTCAAGATGTTATAACTTTTCTTACTTGACTGCTTTTCCTTTTTTCTGGACTCTTAGAATCTCTTAGGAACTGCTTAACACTGCTCTTTGCAACCAGGGAATGTCTAGGAAACTGGTGCCTTTCTCTACAAACAACAAATGAGGCTGGGTGGGAGCAGTGTCCCTGCTGGTCCAGTGATTAGGTGATTAGGACTCCAAGCTTTCACTGTTGCGGGCGTAGGTTCAATCTCTAGTCAGGGAACTAAGAGCCTATATATTATGTGATGTCAGGAAAAAAAAAAAGACAAATGAAGGACAAAGATGGACTTGGGCTGGTTACCAAGTCGGTTCTCACCAAATGGCTTTCAATACGCATATGGCTACTGGTGACTAGTTGGCACTGTTTTGAGCACTGCTGACGGACATAGATGTACCTGATTCTCAAAAGCAATGCCTCACTTCAAGGACTGTAAGAATATGTACAGACTTCATAACATCTCACATGTAGGTCAAATGTGAAACACTGTGAAGGGAGCAAAGAAACAGCACACGTGTGACCAGTGAGGCCTGTGTAGGTGTCACTAGAGTGGAGCAACAGAAAGAAAAATGGGGAGAAAATGATTTGTGTCCAGTGGTCAAAGCGTCAGTCAATGATAACACAGGACAGGCACTCAGCTCTGTCATCACAACTTTCCTAGCAACCTCTCAACGTCATGTACTTCGAAGCATCTCCTGCCATCTATAATGTCCACACCATCACGCACCCAGGGTCCTTACGGCTCCACTGATATGGCACTTGAAGGAGGGCAGTCCTATGTGAAAGACAGAAAAAGGAGGGGCCACCACGCATAGCAAGAGATCAAACTCAGGGCATCTAGCATTCTAAAGTTCTGAGAACTTAAGAACATGAAATTGACAATGCGGCAGATCCCAATTGGGTACAGGACTCAATAATGTCAACATTTTGGAAAAATTTTTCAAAGGTCATACTTAGAGATTAAAGGCAATTAATCAACAACAAGTAATGTTTATTGCAGCAATGAAATTAAAAGATGCTTACTCCTTGGAAGGAAAGATATGACCAACCTAGACAGCATATTAAAAAGCACAGACATTACTTTGCCAACAAAGGTCTGTCTAGTCAAGGCTATGGTTTTTTCTGTGGTCATGTATGGATGTGAGAGCTGGACTGTGAAGAAATCTGAGTGCTGAAGAATTGATGCTTTTGAACTGTGGTGTTGGAGAAGACTCTTGAGAGTCCCTTGGACTGCAAGGAGATCCAACCAGTCCATCCTAAAGGAGATCAGTCCTGGGTGTTTATTGGAAGGACTGATGTTGAAGCTGAAACTCCAATACTTCGGCCACCTGATGCGAAGAGCTGACTCATTGGGAAAGACCCTGATGCTGGGAAAGATTGAGGGCAGGAGGAGAAGGGGGCGACAGAGGATGAGATGGACATGGGTTTGGGTGGACTCTGGGAGTTGGTGATGGACAGGGAGGCCTGGTGTGCTGCGGTTCACAGGGTCACAAAGAGTCGGACACGACTGAGCAACTGAACTAAATGTTTTGCATCATGACTGCAATTAATATACCTTAAAACAAACACATTTGAAAAAGACTCAGACTCAAAGTGGCAGGCTGATTAATATCCCCAGAGACAAGTGGGTCCTCATCCCTGAACCTCGTTAACTGTTACCTTACACGGTCAGAGACTTTGCCAGTGCCATTAGGGGTTTTGAGATGAGATTGGCCTGAAGCTCATGTTTGCCCGGGGTGTGTACTCACAGGTCTCCTCGTAAAAGACAAGCAGAGGGAGGCGCACTCTGCAGAGGAAAGCGATCTGATGACTGGAGTGCTGCACTGCTGCTCTTTCAAGATGAAGGAAGCGGTCTTGCATCAACACACACAGGGATGCAGCTCTAGAATCTGGAAAAGGCAAGGACGGGGATTCTGACTCCACCCCTGTGAAAGTGACTTAAGACTTCGGACTCCGGAACAGTGAAATAATTAAACAGATGCTGTCTGAAACCGTCATCTTTGAGCTTATTCATTACAAGAGCTGTAGGAAAGGAATACGAGTTAGTAACATAAATTACTGGTTGCTCCTGCCATCCTGAAGCACAGCTTTCCTAGAAAACGTTTCATAAACTGAGATGCCATAAAGCAGTATACCCTTCTTTCTCAAAGTTCTGATTCACCACTTCAGTTTTATGGAAGAACCTCCATTCATACAGTGTAATGGCTTTTTCATAAAAGTGACAAAAATCCTTACCAGGTTTCTTTCGATTTTGTGAAAATAAGTACTAACATAAGTCTTTTGAGACAGGACAAGGCTAGGCGTTCTATGTGAAAATGACCCATAATGTGAGAAGATGAATGAACAATACCCAAGAAATTATCAGTAATGCTGGAAAATTGCAAATTGGTTCACTGGGCATCAAACAGGGCCCTTCCCATTTTTGTTATGTTTGAAAAAATATCTATTCCAGAAAGGATTTTCAGGTTTGTATTTTATAGTTAAAAGGGGAACGATTCTCAAATGGCATGAGAAAACTCTTGGCTTGAGAAGTATAAGCATAGGAAAAACTTTATCAAAGCCTGCACTGCTAGAATGTTTTACATCAATTATCCTTAAGAAAGCCCTTTTAAAACAGAATTATGTTCCGGAATGACCAAGACCACCCTCAGATTCCATAGGACTCACGGAACTCACGGAAGCTCTTTAATTAAGGCCTATGGCTTATTACAGTGAAGGATACAGATAGAAACCAGCCAAGAAAGATGGCACAATAGGACAGAGTCCAAGAGAGATCACGCTGCCAGCTTCCAGTTGCCCCCTGCCACTCCCCTTCAGCCTGACATCGACATGTGGCAATGCGCATCTAGAATTGCTCACAGGGAACCCCATGCAAGCCTAGGTGTTGTCCAGGTTTTCTGAGTGTCTGTCACACAGATAAGGGGCACCCATGTGACTGACCTGTTACTCCCTAGCTTCTCCAAATGTCAAACTGGTACTGAGAGCATAAGCCTCCCAGTATCCCAGTACAGTATTAACAGAAACTGCTCAGCCCAGCACAAGGCCCCAGGTAAACAAAGACACTCTTATTGAGCCAAATATGGCAAGTGCTTAGAGGTTATCTCCCAGGAGTGGGGCAAGTCAGTGCCAGACATTTCTTTGGAATGAAGAGGTTGCACAACTCAGGCCTGTACGTCTTCCTTTACACAGGCCAAGTGAAAATACTCAAAACTCATACCATTCCTATTTTACTGCATTTTAATATTATCTGGCTTCTCAAGGCTAAAGTCGTCTGACAATGGAAATAGAGTACAAAGGTGTGCTACTGCACCTGTCTTCCCACGTCCACGTCGGGTGACCTTGAAACATGCCCCAAGGGTGAACAGAAGCTGACAAACGACAAATTCTTGGGCTTGTAGTACAGAACTACAGAAAAGAAAACAGCATGGTAAAACCCTCCTGCTTGTAAACTGCCTTCACTGATTATGCTTGCTTTAGGGACCTCCCATCCCTTCCTTGAGTTGTATACAAGTTTCCCATGGCCAAGGTGCTATCACAAGAGGTGACACCTTAACAAGCCCTAGAGGTGACACCTCTGACATACGGGTCACTACAGTAAAGGAGTCTCAAGTTCTTGGGCACCTGGAATCAACTCTTTTCTTGAGCAGGCTACAAATGATCAAAACTACCAACCCCTAAAACTGGGCCTGCCCAGGTGTCTGATGGCTAAAATTTTGACATCAGACGGCTAAAATTCCATGCTCAGATCATGCAAAGTGCCTCCATTTATAAACATGCATCTGTGAAGGAGCATGTGATGCACACGCCAGTTAACTCACCTTTTCTCTGACTGCTTGTCCCCACACCGAAGAGCAGGCTGCCTCTTGATCCCCTACGTATCACAAGCACCTCACCTCCAAGAAGGTGGTGGTTCTGAAACTTGTCCGTCTGTGTCCTCATGTGGCTGTCTTGTGAAAGAAAATTCCCCCCAGCAAACCTCGGCATCTCAGCGTTTAGCTTGCTGCACCTCTGGTTCAGTAGCAACCACACACACACAGCATGAAATTGCCCACAGTTGGAGGACTCACGCCAGGAAATTGGCAAACACAACAAGGAAAGGTCAGTTGCCTTTTTTATTGTCTAGGCCTAAAGTAATAGAAGTATGTTAATAATGAGGAGTATACCTGGTGAATAATGGTGTCAGTACAAATATTTTTGCCACGCAGCAAATTCAGTCACTGAAAGAAAGTCAAGTTCCCATATATTTATCATATTCTCAGTCACTAATAAGAAAACAGACATTATCTCAAAGAAGACACACACCTGCCAATAAATACAAAAATGGTCAACATCATTAATCAGTAAGGAAATGAAATCAGATCATAGGGAGATACATCTCCACACTTTTCAAACAGGTATATTTAAAATACTGACCACACCAACCAAGTACTGGTGGGGAATACAGGGGAACTGAATACTATTGAAGGGAATGCAAATAGGTACAGTCATTAATTTTAGAATATGAAGCTGGATGTTCATATAAAGGATTTTATGTATGATTACAGTAAGCTAATCTGTGACAAGCAAAGTAGAAACAAACCACAAAACCCCATTTTTTAAAGAGATGAGTGGATTAAAAAATAAAATGAAAATATACAAATAGTATATTTATCAGGAAAAAATGAGTTATTGACACTGGCAACTTAGATGATTCTCAAAATAACTGCGCATGGAGAAAGAAAATGACCACTACAAAAGTAACCATTCAGACTTCAATGATATTGCTGTGTTTAGTCTTGCCCAACTCTATGCAACCCCATGGACTACAGCCCGCCAGGCTCCTCTCTCAATGGGAATTCTCCAGGCAAGAATACTGGAGTGGATTGCCCTGTCCTCCTCCAGGGGATCTTCCCAATCCAGGGATCAAACCCAGGTCTTCCTAACTGCAGGTGGATTCTTTACCATCTGAGCCACCAGAGAAACCAATGATATTAGAAGTCTGGAAAACACTAATTTAATGAGAGAAAAATCAGTCAATAGTAGTTGCCTGGGATCCTGGGAAGACATATGGTAGTGACGGATGTTTGCTATGATGACGGTTCTGTGACTTTGCAAGTGTTAAAACTTACCGAGCTGAAGTCTGGTAATTCAGCTGCAGTTATGCTCAGCGCATGGCAACTGTACATCGCAACCAAATGGGATAGAAATTGGCTTCACATAAAAGTCTGAATCTCCACTTTGGAAAAGAA
The DNA here is from genome assembly GCF_042477335.2 of Ovis canadensis. Taxonomy (NCBI): domain Eukaryota; kingdom Metazoa; phylum Chordata; class Mammalia; order Artiodactyla; family Bovidae; genus Ovis; species Ovis canadensis. Next base: position 78,940,200 of record NC_091258.1, read on the forward strand.
CTCTGGCAACCACACCTCAAATATACCACCTCTCCTGATCTCATGGGAGGAATTCTGTCACAGTAGAAATGAAGATTGCTGAACAATAAAAAGGTGCTTACACTTGAGTTATTTAGGAACTCTGCCTGGGTGCTAAAAATCACATGCCTGGACTACAGGACTCTCACTCTCATTTACCCACTGCTTTCACTGTGCAGCAATGGCCTTAAGATAAACACCTTGCAGACGCTATGCGATGCCAAAACCTTTACATTCTTCAGTCACTGATTGCAGGCTCAAGAGGAAAAGAAACACGACCGTAACTTCTGAAAATTTCTGCAAAAACCTTATCATGAACAGCCACAGTTATGGGAACATTTATGAATGCCCTTTTAAAAAAAGGTGTATCCCTTCCTGTTGCTAGATTCTCAGTTCTACTAATCCCCCGTTTCTGAACCAAGTATGGTTCCCCCCAATGTCTGTAGCCTAATACGCAGCAACACCAGCCTGCCACATTATGTACATTATGGCACATGGCTCTGTTCCAGCTGGACCTAGAGAACTGCTTCCATTGAACAGTACTAGGGGGATGATGTGATATCCCACGTGAAAAGAGAACAATTCACACAGCTCCAAAAATCACTGGTACTGCTCACAGTCCTCATCTCAAGGTGGCCTCGGGACCCATCAAAAATCCTTTCAGGACCCATCAAAGATCCTAATATCCAGGTCACGGCATTAGTTCCACAGAGCCCTGGAGTCCATACCAGGAGCCCTTGGACAATGCAAATTAGACCAAAACTCGACTGAACATTATTCTCTGTCATATCATTCCAACTGAGGTATTATACAAAGTCTGAAACACCCATAAAACTTTTTTACTCTTCATCTTGACAGTCCAGTTTGGTTCTTAACAGCAGCCTGAAGGTGAACAAACCCCAAGATGCATGTTGTCTTAAACAATAGTCTTTATTTTTACACAAAGCAGTGCAAAATGAGGCAGTTCCCCAAAGGGTGACTTGGAGCTAGAAAATCCATCTTGAACATGACATGACCCAATACCACCAGTCAAAGTAAACCTCTATGAGCTGCCAGGAGAACCCAGACTGGATGCCCAAAATCAAAGCTGCTCAGGCCATATCCTAGGCAGCTGACAGGATCTAAGAGCATGACGTCACCCAAGGGCTCAGGCTACACATGCTTCATTCTAAGGGACAGGAGAGCACAAAGGTCTACCTACCCTGATCACACTGGCGGACTGACAACCAGAACAGGAATCTGCCATTTGGTAGAGGGAAGAAACTCACAGTGACATGAAGTCTGGCAAGGCTGCTGCACAGGTTAGGAAGTAGATCTTAGCTCCTTAAAGCTTACAGAGAACCAAGTATCCACAGGCCCTCTCCACGCCAGGGCTGTGCACATGGATGGCATTCAGCTTTCCGCATAGAGCCTGTTCAGTAAGATGTATTCATTAAGGAGACAGCTCATTGGCTTCTCTCTTCATCTGGTTTGAAGGTCTTTCTCCAGTATGAATTTTCTAGTGACCAATGTGGTTATACCTTTAGCTGGAAGATTTCCTACATTCTCTGCACTCTTAGGTTTATCTGGGCTGTGAAGGTCTAGTGCTCAATCAGAGCTGATCTGTGACAGAAAATATTTCCATATTTGTTGCACTTGTGAGGTCTTTCTGTGGTGTGAACTTTTCAGCTTTTTTTTTTTAAATCTCCTTCAGGTGCTATAGCTAAAGAAATTCTCCACATTCGGTGCACTCAGGTGACTTTTCTCCAGTGTAAATTCAGGTGCTTAATGAGAGTAGATTTCTGGCTAAAACATTTCCCACACTCACAGCACTTATAAGGCCTTTCTCCAGTGTGAACTCTCTGGTGTGTAGTAAGAATAGAATTTTGGCTAAAACATTTTCCACATTCACTGCACTCAAAAGTCTTCGCTCCAGTATGAATTCTATTGTGGACTTGAAGGTGGGCTCTTTGCCTAAAGGACTTCCCACATTCATTACACTCATAAGGCCTTTCCCCACTGTGAATTCTTCTATGCATAACAAGGCTGGCCATGTATCTAAAGGCTTTCCCACATTCATTGCACTCATGAGGCCACTCTCCAGTGTGGACCAGCTGGTGCTGAATAAGCATGCGTTTACAGGTGTAGGTTCTTCCACATTCTCTACATTCATAAGGCCTCTCTCCAGTGTGGACTCGCCGGTGCTGATCAAGTTTGGTTTTAGTACTGAATGTTTTCCCACATTCACTGCACTCATATGGTCTGGCTCCAGTGTGAATTCTCTGGTGCACAACAAGCTGGGAGTGTTGCCTAAAGAACTTTCCACATTCTCTACACTCATAAGGCCTTTCCCCTGTGTGAATTCTTCTATGTATAGCAAGGCTGGAGCTGCATCTAAAGACTTTCCCACATTCACTGCATTCATAAGGCTTCTCTCCGGTGTGGACTCTATGGTGCTGAGCAAGCCTGGACTTCCGGTAGAAGAGTTTCCCACATTCATTGCACTTGAAACGCTTTTCTCCATTGTGAAACTCTGCTACAAACTCCATCATTTGTGGTTTAACCTGGTGCTGGGTGTGGCCAGAGCTACCAGGGAAATCCTTCCTCGCCTCTTGGCACATAAAAGCCTTCTTCAATGCGTGGACCGTGCAGTTCTTCATTAAGGCCTTACCCAAATCTCTTCTCATGAGCGTCTCTCCATCATGCTGGCGGGATTTCACATCTGTCCCACACAGTGTCTGGCCAGGGTTTGTTCGCAGGACCTTGGGTCCACACAAACCACCTTCTAAGGCCAGGTTACCCATCTCCCAGGGACAGACCTTCTGGCTGGACAGGTCTGTCTTTTTGGTATTTCTCTGTGGCACTTCTACAGAAACATTCTGCTCAGAAGGTGTCTGTTCATCCTCTGCTGTATGACAACACCCTGAAATCAGAAAAATGCAGGTGAACTTAATGTAGGAAAAGGTTTTTAAAAAAGTCAGGCGTGTTGCGCCATATGTGTCTGACATAGAAAGAATAAATCCATGGGACTAGTTCAGGACAAAGGAGCTGTGGGCAAGTAAGGAAAAGCCCCAATCTGTAGAACTGGGCTTCTACACATCACAGAACAGGAAGGACTCACCAGGCAAAAGACACAAGAGGGTGGATATTAAATGGAGGAGCCAGGGGTCCACAACGCACTCCTACAGGAATGGTTTTCACCAGGGGCTTGGCTGCTGCTGACACATGCATGCTGTGTAGAAAGCTATGTCAAGGCCCAGGATATTGTGTCACTGAGTAGCTGGTGTTCAGAACTATTTTAAGGAGAGGTGCGGGTTTTATGACACAGTAAGCATAGGCAAACAGAGGAAAGCATTAGAGTGAGGATGCTGAGGAACAATGAGGAGTAGAAGCCAGAGAGGTGAGGGATAATCCTGGGTTGGAAGCCAGGGTAGAAATCACAGGCGGAATGTGTGAAGAATGGAGGAAAAACAGAAATGAGATAACAAATCACTGGTCTTAGACCACAAACAGTGTTGGGGCCAGGACATATTCAAAATCTGACGGAATTCAGCCACAACGTCACTGCTCCCTGTGATGCCAATCACCAGGATCAGACCCATTTTGAGCCCTGCTTCCTGTGCCTGGAATCATGTCCACTTTCTCCTATACCCAAGGTTCTCCTCCCAGCTTCAACTGGACAACAACATGGGACTTAGAAGATCCACATGTTCTTCTAAGCAAAGAACAAGACAGGTTAGCATTAAGTACTGCCCATGGGGAAACAGCCAATCTCAAAAGAATTCAAGAAAAAAATAATGATAAAAATAATCTTTGATTCTCATAGCTATAGCCAAATGCACCCCATAAATGGTGACCATGCTGGGTCCCAACAATTCCTGAAACAGTGAGGCCCAAAGAAATGTCAGCAGGAAGGAGGCAGAAGCTGCAAAAAGGTACAGAGGTCTACAGAGTCAACTTGGCAGGGAGAAGCTGAAATGAATGGGAATCACTAAGCTAACTCCAAGGCTTATGATCCAGAAAATTTTTGCTGAGAAAACTTCAGCTGCTGGCATTGGGGCCACCTGTGAAAGGAGGTGGAACACACACTCACTCAGGCTTGGCACCCACAGCACAGAGGACAGGGAAGCAGTAATAATACAGAGGTGCCCACTGTCTAGCTGTGAACAGAACAGACTTGTTCTTAGAGAAAAGGGGAAAAGCAGAGACTTGTCCAAGTTGCTGGCATAGGGGTGAGGGCCTTACCCAAGGACACAACCAGTGCAAAGGTCTCCAGCATGACATCGCGGTACAGGAATTTCTGGGCCTCACCAAGGAGCCTCCATTCCTCTTGGGAAAAGTACACAGCCACATCCTCAAAGGTCACAGGGCCCTATGATGATGGGAACAGATGTGTGCATGAGCAGCCTCTTTCCCCAGGACCCCATGAACACCCCCAACCCTAATCCACATTCACTCTGGTGTCATCATCCTCCCAGGCTCCCTAATTTAGAGGGCAGTGGTACCCAAAACTCTCTGTGCTTGAGCACTAGCTCTGAACACCACCAACAACATGCAGGTCTACAGACAGATGCCTTCTAGGCTGTGGGCCTGGCATGCAGGACCCCTTTCCTCTCCTGCAAGACAACAGCCTGACAGTCCCCAGGTGATCCACCCAGACACCAACAACTTGAACCCACCCTTCTCAAAGTCCTACTACAGAGCCCTCAGTCAATTAGTTCACACATCTTCCCCACATGCATATCATATCACTCCACAGACATTCTCAGACATCTGACCCCCATCATCACCACCTGGACCACAAAGTTGGCTTTCTTACCAGGCCTTGATCCTGACTTTATCTCAGTCACAACACACATAATCTAAATACCTCTGGTCAGATTCCACTTCCATACTGCACATTATGTCTCTTTAACAGTTCCCATCTTTGTTCACTTAACACCCATTCAAAATCCACACCCACGTGACACAGCCTACAGAAACTGTGACATTCTGTCACAAGCTTCCCAAGTTCCACCAGAAAAGCCTAGTGAGTCAGAGGAGAATAAATTAGCACCAGCATGACTTTGCTATCAATTTATCTCATTTCTGCTTTTCTTCCACATCAGTATCAGAGCTTTTCCCCATAGAAACCTGACCTACCAACTGACCTTCCCCTTCCCCCTACCTTCTTGCTGATGACCACTCCTCTTCCTTGTCTGTCTGTGTCTCCTCTGTCCCCTAATGGCGTCCAAAAGCCTCCCCATTACTCTAGATCTACATGTTCAGCCATCTACTTGTCGCCTACACTTGGGAGCCACTGCAACATCTGAGGCTTAACATGGCCAAATCTCAATTCCTAATATTCTCACGGAAAAGTCCTCTTACCAGACTTCCCCAAATCAGTTGATGGCACTTCCACTCTTCCAGATGCAAATGGGAAAAACTTTGGAAGCATGTGATTCCTCCACATTGGAAAATCTGATCAGCCTTTACTTAAAAAATGTAGAAACCAAGTAGTTCTTATATTTCCACATCCACCACTTTGGTACAGCTAGAGCCATGCACATCTGGAAAATTAAGACAGCTTCTATGTTTCTTTGTCTTCCTCTCCACCAGGCTATTGTGCACTCTGTACCCAGAGGCAGCCTGTTAAAACTTAAGTCACATCACTTTTCCTTTCTATTACAAAAATCCCATTTCTGCCAGCAGTCTCAGAACAGAAACCCATCTTATCAGGCTACCAGTCTAGCCCTGATCCTGGTTCTCTTGTTCTCTGTTCCTACTGCATAAACAGAGACCCAACAGTCCTAAAATACACTCATCTCAATTGCATCCTCAAGCATTTGGACATAGTAACCCCTATACATACAATCTTTCACATTTCAGTCCCCTGGTTGTCAAATTTGGAATCTTTCCATATACCCTCTGGCCTGGACTTGGAATTCTGCACTCAGGGTTTTTCTAGGGTGTCCAGACACCAAGTTCACAAAGAGCAGCAGCAAAATCTTTCAGAACCCCAACACTCACCAGTGAAGAGTCCATAAGTGGTTCTGTTGAACATGGAACCTGTGGGAAGAGTAGGGCCATGTAACTTTAATTCCCATCAGCAACATAGACAAGAAAGATTAATGAGGTAACTATTCAATATTTCAGGTGAAGACAAATTACTCAACAGAAAACTAAGGCATAAAGAGAGCAGAAAATATTATGGAGTTGTGCCATAAGGTCATATGTCTGACTTCAGAAAAGGTTTTCTAGAAGTGGGACTAATAAGTGCAAACCCTCTATATTAGATTCATGTCTGATGTGTCTGAGTAGCTCCATGAGGCTAGTACGACTAGGGCCCAATGATCCAAAGAATCAGGTATCTGGTTAGATAGGAGATGCTTGTGGCAGGTCATATAGGGCTATTATAGCCCCAAGCCATGTATATAAAAATTAAGCAGAGCTCTTTCTGACATTGCCGTTTGATTCCATTCTTCCATTTCTCCCTTACCAATAATAACTTTTTCCTCTCATAGCTTGTAGCTGGACCCAACATTTGGACAGGAGTTTCTATACTCCTTTTCTAATTTTACTTTGGTTATCTTAAAAATTGTTTTTTAAAAAACTTATACTTGAACCATATTCTTTAATATATCCAGTTTTTTTTTTTTCTCCCATAAATGTTCAAACAGATTAACTTCCTACAAGCTTTTTCTCCTGTTGTAGAGAATGGAAACACCACTGACTAACTTCACTCTGAAAATGAATCTCAGAATTCTCTGGTTGCCCAGTGGTTAGAATGTGATACTTTCACTGCAGTGGACCCGGGTTCTATACCTGGTTGGGGAACCTAGATTCCACAAGCCAAGCAGTGCAACCACAAAATGAAAAAAGAGAGAGAGAGAGAGAGAGAGAGAGAGAGAGAGAATTATAAGAAGAAAATGGCTCCAGAAAATTAATCCATGAGAAAGGGGTTATTGCTAGAATCAGAGTAAAAGTGTGTGACTTCCAACAGTTTGAGATAAGTGGACATCACTGATGAGTCTTTAAACTTAAGACAAAGGAAAGAACCTATATGACCTGATCTCTGTTCAATCCTCTTTAAATAAACATGAAAATACCTTCTTGGGTTCTAAGTATCTTGGTAAGGATTTCCAGCATTTTAAGTTTTTATTTTTACAATGATTCATTTAATCCCCCTTTTAAAACAAGTGTTTTAACAAAATAACTGAATCATTTTCTTCCAATACTACCAGAGGAGCATCACATAACGGTGAAATAAATATTAGCAGAGTACAATCACTGAAATAGAAGAAAAACTCTTAAATGGCTGTATACTGTAGAACTGTTAAGTAGGCATAATGCAAAAAGAGAGTGTGAAAATACAACTACGGGATCCATTAAAAGTAAGTATAATCATCTCATTCAAAGGACTAAGTTAAAATTAGTAAGATGGAGCAAAATAGGATCAAAAGGTGGAAATATTCATTTAAATACAATAATAATTTTAACATATATGTTAGACAGATATGTCCTTAACACACAACAGAAGGCAAAGAAGTTATGGCTACAATAGCAATGGTTATAAATACAGAAAGCTGACAAAAAAAGCCTTCAACAGCTGCTTTTATAAAGACATTTTACTCATATAATGTATGTGCTCAGTCACTCAGTCCTGTCTGATTCTTTGTGACACCATGGACTGTAACCCGCCAGGCTCCTCTGTCCATGGGATTCTCCAGGCAAGAATACTGGAAGAGGGTGCCAGAGGACCTTCCACATCCAGGGATCGAACCTGCTTCTCTTGTGTCTTCTGAACTGGCAGGTGGATTCTTTACAACTACAGCCACCTCAGAAGCCCCATAGACTGTACACTCACTATATAATACTGCAAAAGTAAAGAAAATTAGCGGATAGACATGAAAAAATGGGTGAAGTCACACCACCTTCTCCAAAAGAAAACAAAAACACTTAATACTTATATGATTTCAGTTGTAAAAGTTTTACAACAACTGAGCAAAGGGAAACTACGGTCGTCGAATATTTTCCACACAGTTGGCAGAACTATGTGTGTGCACTAAGTCGCTTCAGTCCTGTCCGACTCTTTGCGACCTTACGGACTGTAGCCTGCCAGGCTCCTCTGTCCATGGGATTCTCCAGGCAAGAGTACTGGAGTGGGTTGCCACTTCCTCCTCCAGGGGATCTTCCCAACCCAGGGATCGAACCCAGGTCTCCCGCATTGGAGGCAGACGCTTTAACCTCTGAGCCACCAGGGAAGCCCAGAGATGGAACCCAAGTCATTTACGTCTGCTGCACTGGCAGGTAGGTTCTACCACCAGCGACATCTAAGAAGCAAAACAAGAGAGCAAAACACAAAAACAAAAACGCTCACCTGAAACAAAAGACAACGTCTTAACATTTGGGAGACGGGACAACAGTTTTAGAAGGACCTCCACAGGCGGCTTTTGGGTCCTATTTTGTACCTCATTTCTTGATTTGCGCATTGAACGGCTATTAATAACAGCTGTTTTTTCAACGGCACGTAGGTCAGAAGCATTTATTTTCCCCCAAGCAGGTCATATTTCAAAATTAGAAAACCCGAGGTATGGAGAAAGAAAGAAAAACATGCACAGGACACTTGAAAGAGAACACAGATAAGAACAAAAATACCGCAGAATGAGAAGAGCTGGCTGAGAGCTCGCAGGGCGCAGCGTTCACCTGAAGCGGCTCTGTCAGCACGGCCGCCACCGCGGAGTCTGAGGGCGAAGGTGGGGCCTGGGCACCGCGGCGCCTGGCTCGGCCCCAAGGCAGAGTCAGGCCGGATGGCGCAGAGCCTGAGACCCTCCCGAGAGCAGCGGGCACAGCGCCTTCCTGCCTTCCTTCACCTCCGGCCGGCCGAGTTCTGCAGTTCCACACACGAAATCAGCTGGAGTTTAAAAATGTCGCCCGCCGTGCCGGCCGGAAGACCCACCCTGACGCCGTCTTACAGAACGGAAGTGGCTCAGTCTTGGGTTTGCATTGGCCCAGTGACCCATACGGGCTGCGCTTTGTTTTCAGGGAAATGTAGTTGACACCGCTGTCGGCCATGGCTAGGCTCGGTGCTCCAGACTTCCAGGAAAATTCCGCCCGACCCCGGTGGGTGGCTGGGAAGCAGTTTTCCAAGGCTGCGAGTTACTGGCGGGGTTCACGCTTCTTAAAGGGGATGCACCCAGATATCCGTGGAACCACTTTCTCAAAGACAGAAAAAGGGGATGTCAGCACGCGTAGAGTCACACAGGGCATCAAGCATTCTAAAATTTTAAGAACTTGAAATTGAGAATGTGGTACAGGTAGAGGACTTAGTGACGTCAATATTTTGCAAAATTATGAGGGCATACATACTTAGAGGTCAAAGACATTTATGATACACACCTACAAGTAATATTTCGCATTATGATTGCAATGAATATACCTGAAGACAAACACATTTTGAAGGGCTTAGACTCAAAGTGGCAGGCCGATGAATATTCCCCGAAGACACCTCGGTCCTCATCTTCGGAACTCATGAATGTTACCTTATATAGTCAGAGACTTTGCCAACTCGATTAGGGATTTGGAGATGAGATTACCCCAAAAGTATGTTTGAACTGAACTGATGGCGTTTTTCATAAAAGTGATTTAAATACTTTGGAAGTTTCTTTCAGTTCAGTTCAGTCACTCAGTCGTGTCTGACTCTTTGTGACCCCATGAGTCGCAGCACGCCAGGTCTCCCTGTCCATCACCTACTCCCGGAGTTCACTCAGACTCACGTCCATAGAGTCAGTGATGCCATCCAGCCATCTCATCCTCGGTCATCCCCTTCTCCTCCTGCCCCCAATCCCTCCCAGCATCAGAGTCTTTTCCAATGAGTCAACTCTTCGCATGAGGTGGCCAAGGTACTGGAGTTTCAGCTTTAGCATCATTCCTTCCAAAGAACACCCAGGACTGATCTCCTTCAGAATGGACTGGTTGGATCTCCTTGCAGTCCAAGGGACTCTCAAGAGTCTTCTCCAACACCACAGTTCAAAAGCATCAATTCTTCGATGCTCAGCTTTCTTCACAGTCCAACTCTCACATCCATACATGACCACTGGAAAAACCATAGCCTTGACTAGATGGACCTTTGTTGGCAAAGTAATGTCTCTGCTTTTCAATATGCTATCTAGGTTGGTCATAACTTTTCTTCTGAGGAGTAAATGTCTTTTAATGTCATGGCTGCAGTCACCATCTGCAGTGATTTTGGAGCCCCCCAAAATAAAGTCTGACACCGTTCCCACTGGTTCCCCATCTCTTTGCCATGAAGTGATGGGACCAGATGCCATGATCTTCGTTTTCTGAATATTGAGCTTTAAGCCAACTTTTTCATTCTCCTTTCACTTTCATCAAGAGGCTTGTTAGTTCCTCTTCACTTTCTGCCATAAGGGTGGTATCATCTGCATATCTGAGGTTATTGATATTTCTCCCGGCAATCTTGATTCCAGCTTGTGCTTCTTCCAGCCCAAAGTTTCTCATGATATACTCTGCATATGAGTTAAATAAGGAGGGTGACAATATACAGCCTTGACATACTCCTTTTCCTATTTGGAACCAGTCTGTTTTTCCATGTCCAGTTCTAACTGTTGCTTCCTGACCTGCACATAGGTTTCTCAAGAGACAGGTCAGGTGGTCTGGTATTCCCATCTCTTTCAGAATGTTCCACAGTTTATTGTGATCCACAGAGTCAAAGGCTTTGGCATAGTGAATAAAGCGGAAATAGAAGTTCTTTGGATTTCATAAAGAAACATGTACTAATGTGTCTTTTATAAAACCCAAGTGATGTAATCTGAACTTTGGAAAGCAGGCGATTCCTGTATTTGATCAAATTGTGGAAATTATGTAAAAGTATCAATGTCTGGAAATATACCTTGAATTATTTAAAAGTTAAATGAGGCAGGGTAGGGCTAAGTGTCCTTTGTAAAAATGAGTAAATATTTTTATGTATGTCAAGTATGTTAATTATTAGGAGTATAAAGTGGTGAATAATGTTATGGGAACCTAGCCAAGTCATTCAGTGAAGAAAACTGAAGTTCCATCACACTTATTGTCTTCTCAGATATCTGGCAAATGAAAACAAAATGTCCAACATCATGAATTAGTAGGGAAATGCAATCAGATAATAGTCTCCACACTTTTTAAAACGGGTAATATTTAAAATACTAACCATACTAACCAACTACTGGTGAGAAATATAGGGGAACTGAATACTGTCAATGGGAATGCAAATGGGTAGTCATTCATTTTAGAATATGAAACCAAGTGTTCATATAAAGGAGTTTATTTACTTGTTTTCTTACTTGTGGCAGGCAAACTGGAAAGAAACCACAAAACCCTATCCTTTAACAGATTAATGGATAAACAGTTAAACGATGGACTATCCAAATAATATATTTATCAGAAAAAAATTATTCACGTTGGCAACTTGAATTGATTCTTAAAGTAACTATGCATGTAGAAAGAAAATGACAAATATAAAAGTAAACGTCAAACACTCCAATGATATTAAAGTTCTGGAAAACACTGCGTTACTGAATTGGAGAGGTACCCACAGGCCATCTCCACACTAGGGGTGTGCACACAGATGGCATTCAAGTTACAGTTGAGGAGTGCTTTACAGAACCAGTTCAGTAAGATGCATTAAGTAAGGAGACAGCTCATTTGCTTCTCTTCTCATCTCATTTGAAGGCCTTTCTCTAGAATGAGCATACTGGTGACAAATGAGGTTAGACCTTTGGCTCAAAGCTTTGCCACACTCACTGCACACATAGGGGCTCTACGGGTAGTGATGGATGTTTGTTATGATGATGGTTCCATGCATGGTTGAAATTTATCAAGTTGGACAATTTAGGGATGTTCTATTCAGTGCAGACCAACTATACATAAGCTCAATTAAATCTGCATAAAAATTGACTTCACATAAAAATCCGAATCTTTTTGGAAAAGGAGAACTCTGGCAATCACACCTCAAATCCATTCTCTCTTGGTCTCGTGGGAGGGATTCTGTCGCAGTAGCAATGAAGACTGGTGAGCAATCAAAGTTACCCAGGATCTGTCTGGGTCCTAAAAATCACATGCCCGGACTACAGGATTTCTGCTGTTATTCCCCACTGTCTTCACTGTGAAGTAATGGCCTTAGATAAACAATTTGCAGATGCTATACGATGCCAAAACCAGTTCTGTAACACCTGAGAATTTTTGCAAAAACTTTATCGTAAACAGCCACGGGAACATTTGTGGATGCAGTTTTAGAAAAGGTGTGTCCCTTCTTGTTTGCTAGTCTCTCAGTTCCTATTAACTACATGCCTGTTTCCGTAACAAGTATGATTCCCACCCAATGTCTGTAACTTAACACTCAGCAACACCAGCCCCAAGCTGTGGATATTATGGTATGTGGCTCTGTTATGGCCGGACCTAGGGAACTTCTCCCCTTGAACAATACTGGGGGCATGATGTGACATCCCATGTGAAAAGACAACTTATGCAGCTCCAAACAAACAAACAAAAAAAAAAAACAAAAAACACACACACACAACCCACTGGTGCTGCTCACAACTATCCTCATCTCAGGGTGACCTGAAGCCCTACCAAAAAATCTGACATCTGGTCACATTAGTCCCACAGAACCCTGCAGGCTACCCCAGGAGGCCTTGGGTAACAATGTAAATTAGATCAAACTAGACTGAATACTGTTCTCTGCCATTATCATTCCCACTGAAGTACACAAAGTTTGGAACACCCACAAAACTTGTTCCTCTTCATCCTGATAGTCCAATGTGGTTCTTAACAGCAGTCTCAAAGTGAACAAAACCAAAGACGCATGTTGTGTTAAACAATAGTCTTTATTTTTACACAAAGTAGTGCAAAATGAGGCAGTTCCCCAAAGGGTGACTTGGAGCTAGAAAATCCATCCTGAGCATAAAAGGATCCAATACCACCAAATAATGTAAACCTCTATGAGCTTCCAGCGGCACCCAGACTGGCAAAGCTGCTTAGGTTGTGTCCTACGCAGTTGACAGGACTTAAGAGCATGACACCACCCAAGTCCTCAGGCCACTTATGCTTCCGTCTAGGGGACAGGAGAGCACAAAGTCTACCTACACTGATATCACTGTATGTGGATCTGCCGCTTGGTAGAGCTAAGAAACTCACAATGACATGAGGTCTGTCAAGGGCCCTGGGAGGTCACAAAGTACAGCCTAGCTCCTCAGAGTTTCCTAGGAACTGGGTACCCACAGACTATTGCCACATTAGGGCTGTGCACACAGATGGCACTCAACTTACTGTTGAGAAGTCCCTCACAGAGCCAGTTCAGTAAGATGTGTTAACTAAGGCAACAGCTCATTCGCTTCTCTCCCCATCTCATTTGAAGGCCTTTCTCTAGTATGAGCATACTGGTGACAAATGAGGTTAGACCTTTGGCTCAAAGCTTTTTTACACTCACTACACTGCTCTATGGGCTGTTGGGTTCTGGTGTTCAGTTAGAGCACACATTTGACAGAAAAGATTCCCCCACTTGCTGTGCTGGCGCTGCACCTCTGTGGTGTGAACTTTTTGGTGTTAATTAAGTTGGGTGCTTTGGCTAAAGACTTCTCCACATTTAGTGCATTTGTGTGGTTTTTCTCTGGTGTGAACTCAGATGCATAATGAGAGTAGAGCTTTGGCTAAAACATTTCCTACATTCACTGCACTCATAATACGTCTTTGCTCAAGTATGAATTTCGTAGTGGACTTTAAGGCCTTTCCACATTCACTACACTTGTAAGGCCTTTCTCCAGTGTGAACTCTTCTATGTTTACTGAGGCTGGATATGAACCTAAAGACTTTTCCACATCCACTGCATTCATAAGGCCTCTCTCCAGTGTGAACTCTCTGGTGCTGAACAAGTTTGCTTTTAGTGGTGAAGCTTTTCCTACATTCACTACACTCATATGGCTTGGCTCCAGTGTGAGTTCTCTGGTGTACAACAAGTTGGGAGCTTTGGCAAAACAGCTTTCCACACTCTCTACCTTCATAAGGCTTTTCTCCTGTATGAATTCTTCTATGTATAACAAAGCTGGAATTACATCTAAAGAATTTCCCACATTCACTGCACTTGTAAGGCCTTTCTCCAGTGTGGATTCTCTGGTGCTTAAAAAGTATGGGTTTACAGGTAAAGGTTTTCCCACATTCACAGCACTTGTAAGGCCTCTCATCAGTATGGACTCTCTGATGCTGAGTAAGTCTGTATTTGCGACAGAAGGATTTCCCACATTCATTGCACTTGTAGGCCCTTTCTCCACTGTGAATTCACTGGTGCCATGCAAGTACATGTTTGTCACTAAAAGCTTTCTCACATTCACTGCACCCATAAGGCCTTTCTCTAGTGTGGACATTCCAGTGCTAAACAAATATATATTTATATCTGAAGGCTTTCCCACATTCAGCATATTCATAAGGCCTCTCTCCAGTGTGAACTCTCTGGTGCTGAGTAAGCTTGGACTTCTGGGAGGTTTTCCCACATTCGTGGCATTTACGCTGCCTTTGTCCATTATGAGAAACTTCCAAAAACTCAGTGTCCTTTTGCAGTTTAATCTAGTGCTGGAAATAGTGAGAGATACCAGGGAAATCCTTCCTAGCCTCACAGCACATAAAAGCCTTCCCCAGTGCATGGACTGTGCATCTCTTCATAAAGGCCTTACCCACATCTCTTCTAAAGAGATAAACTCTTTAGAGTTTATGTGAAAACAGTGGAGTTTATTCCACTGTTCTGCTGAAATTTCACACCTGCCCCACACAGGGTCTGGCCAGGGTTTATTCCCAGGTCCTCAGCTACACACACACCACCTTCTACATTCAGGCCACACATGTCCCAGGGAGAGGCTCGGTGGAGAGGTCTATCTTCAAGGTATTTCCCTGTGGCACTTCTACAGAAACATTCTGCTCGGAAGTTCTCTGCTTGACCTTTATTCCATGCCAACAACGTGAAACCAGAGAAGGAATTTCACATAGATTTTGCTAGAATGGGCAGCCCCATTACACATGTGTCTGACACAGAAGAAATAAAACCATGGGACTATTTTGAGGACAAAGGAGCTCAGACAGGTTAGAAAAGCAGTGCTGTGCAATAATGGGCCTCTCCACAGGACAGTCTGACAGCAACAGCTAAGTGGACCCCACAAATAGTGACCACATTGGTTCCCAATAATTCCTGGTCAGTCAGGCTCCAGGAAATGTCAATTGGATTGAGGCAGAGATGTAGGGGTCAACTGAGTCAAACTGGCAGTGAGTAGCTGAGAATCCAGTGAATTCATTCCAAGTCTTTTGACTTAGAAAATCTTCATTGAGAAAACTTCAGAGCCGCTGGTATTGGGGCTACCTGTGAAAGGAGGTGGTACACACATTCACTCAGCCTTAGCACCCACAAAACAGAGGACAGGGAAGCAGTATCAGACATGCAACCACCGTCCAGCTGTGAACAGAACAGACTTGACCTTGGAAAAAAGGGGAAAGTCAGAGACCTGCCCAGGATGCTGGGACAGGGGTGAGGGCCCTACCCAAGGATGCAACTAGTACCAAGGTCTCCAGCATGACATCATGGTACAGGCATCTCTAGGCCTCATCAAGCAGCCTCCATCCCTCCTGGGAAAAGTACACAGCCATGTCCTCTAAGGTCACAGGGCCCTGTGATGATGGGAAGAGACGTGTGCATAAGCAGCCTCTCTCCCCAGGACCCCACAATCAGCCCACCCCAGCCCACCTAACTCTGGCATCATCATCTTCCCATTTCCTAACACAGAGGGCAGTGGTACCCAAAACACTTCATCCTCCCTTGCACGCTAGGTACGATTCTCAGTGGCTACAGGCAGGTGGATAGACAGAGGCTATCTGTGTGGTGGGCTTGGCATGCAGGGCCCCTTCCCTTTCTTGTAAAACAACAGCCACAGTTCCCAGAATCATGTTTCCCAGACATACAGAAGCTTAGGCCCACCTTTCTCTCAGACTCCTAGTACCTCAGGAAGTTAGTTCACACACCTTCCCCACAAGCGTATCACTCAGTGGACTGTACATCTGACCCTGATCACTGCCACCCGGTTCACAAAATTGGCATGTCTCCTGCTTCCTCTCATCCCCTTCTGAACACTCAGAAAGTGCCTGACAAATACAACACAACCCCACTGTACACCCACTTTCCACTGGCAGCTCCCTAGCCCTGTTCTGAAGGATTCCCCACTAAACCTTGTTCTTGACTTTATACTCAGTCACAACATTCAGATCTAAATACCTCTGGTCAGTTTCCACTTCCATACTGCACATTATGTCTCTTCAACAGTTACAATCTTTGTTCACATAATAATCATTCAAAATCCACACCCAGCTGACAGATCTTGGGTAAATTCATCTGACATTCTATCATGCTGCTGCTGCTGCTAAGTCACTTCAGTCGTGTCCGACTGTGTGTGACCCCATAGATGGCAGCCCACTAGGCTCCTCCGTCCCTGGAATTCTCCAGGCAAGAGTACTGGAGTGGGTTGCCATTGCCTTCTCCAATGCATGAAAGTGAAAAGTGAAAGTGAAGTCACTCAGTCGTGTCTGACTCTTAGCAACCGCATGGACTGCAGCCTACCAGGTTCCTCTGCCCATGGGATTTTCCAGGCAAGAGTACTGGAGTGGGTTGCCATTGCCTTCTCTGACATTCTATCATAAATTCCTCAAATTCCACCACAAAAATCTAGTGAGTATACAGGAGGGTCAGTAAGCACCACCCTGACTTTGGTATCACTTCATCTCCTTTTTTGCTTTTCCTCTGCATCAATTTCATAACCACTATCCCATAAATACCTGGACCACATGCTGGACTTTCCCTCCCCCTATCTTCCTGCTGATGACCTTTGTAAAAGCCCCCCACCTTCCCTTGTCCCCTAATGGCATCCTGAAGACTCCCCAGCACTCTAGATCTGCAAGTTCAGCCATTCACTGGCCTCCTATACTTGGGAGTCACTGGAACATCTGAGACTCAACACAAGTCCCAATTCCTAACAGTCTCATAGAAAAGGACTTTGCTTGCTGACTTCCCCATCTCAGATAGCACTGCTATCTGCTGATAGCCCTGCTGATGTAAAGGGAAAAAAACTTTTGGAGTCATCTGTGACACATTCCACATTATAATATCTAGTCCACTGTTACAACTTTAAAAACAAATTCAGGAGCCAAATATTTCTCCTACCTCCATATCTATCACTCTGGTCTACGCACAACTACTGCTCCTCTGGATGATTACAATAGCCTCCTTGCTATTTGCCTGTCTTCCTCTTCCCCAGTCTATTGTGTATTCTTCAGCCAGGGGCAGCCTCTTTAAACCTAAGTCACATCACTTTTCCCCCTCTGTACCAAAAATTCCACATCTGCCATCATTCTCAGAACAGAAACTCAACTTCTCAGGCTACCAATTTAGGCCCGACTCTGGCCCTCTTGCTCTCTGTTCTTACCAGACATTAACAAAGACCTACAAGTCCTAAAGCATTCCCACCTCTATCACAAGCTCAAGCATTTGTATTGACTACCCCTGTACCTAAGACAACTTTTCACATCTCAGTCCACTGGCTGCCAAAAATGGGAATCCCTCCGTTTAACCGCTAGCCTGGACTTGGAAATCTGGACTGAAGGTTTCTCTAGGATCTCCAGACACCAGGGCCAGGAAGAGTAGCAGCAAAACACTTCCAGAACACCTGACACTCATCAGTGAAGAGTCCATAAAAAGTTCTGCTGAATGTGAAAGCTGTGAGAAGAACAG
Organism: Ovis canadensis; assembly: GCF_042477335.2. Taxonomy (NCBI): domain Eukaryota; kingdom Metazoa; phylum Chordata; class Mammalia; order Artiodactyla; family Bovidae; genus Ovis; species Ovis canadensis. The sequence continues at coordinate 78,957,988 of NC_091258.1, forward strand.
GGCCATGTAACTTTAATTTCCATAAGCAACATAGTCAAAAAAGAATGCCAATGAATGAAACATTTTATATTTAAGGCAAAGAGCAATACTTGAGGATAAAATAAAGCATGTAAAAGATGACAGAAAATATTATGGAGTTTTGCCATAAAGTAATATGTATGTCTCGAGAAAAGGCTTTCTAGGAGTGGAAAATACAAGTGAAAAGTCTATCAGAGTCATGTGCAGTGTGTTTGAGTACCATGTATGAAGATAGTGTGACTGAAGTTCAATGAGAAAAAACGAAAGCAATCATGTTGGTGAGGAAATGGTTATGGCAGGTCATATAACATTATTATACTCTAGGCTACAAATATCAAAATTAAGGCTCACTGTATGTACAGGTCTGACACGTCCATTTGATTTCCTTGTTTCTCCCTTGTCAATAATACATTTTTCTCTTCTTCTCGCTTGTAGTTAGCTACAAGTGACCAGGAGTTCTTATACTTCCCTTTCAAAGTTTACTTTGGTTATGTTAGGTAGTTAGAATAGGAAAAAGGAGTCCAGAATGGTAGTGGCTAAAAGACAAAGAAGGAAAAGCCTGTACAAATAGAACAAAGGAAGGTCTGAGGACGGGAGTGAGAACCTCAGGCAAAGGAAACAGCCCTCCTGGCTAGCCCAACTTACACAGGCCAGGCTCAGGGGGAGGAGGAAAAACAGATGAAAAGAGGAGTGAAAATTGAACAGCTGGCTTCTCTTCTCTTCATGTTTTTTGGGTCGGCCTGCTCTCACGCCTTGAGGATGTATTTTTCTTTGCTTGCCAAATAAAACTGATCTGTGACACCAAGCTGTAATACTGATCTGTCCATTGCTTCAAATTTTTGCTGTGGCAAGACAGAACTGAGGAAATTTGACATTCCCCCAACAGTTATGTTAAAAATTGTTGGATATAAAATTTCAGCTCACATAATTCATATATTAAACTCTGATTTGAAGTTATTATTACATTATACAACAGAATTGAAGAACATGTACCTTTTATTTATATTCTTTGATAAATCCATATGGGTTTTTTTCCCACCAATGATCAGAGAGATCATTTGTAAATCTTCTTGGACTCTAAAACATCTTGATATGGATTCAAAGCCTTATAACTTATTACCCTTAAAATGATTCACTTTGTCCCCCTTATAACAAATATTTTAACAAGATATCTTCATCATTTTCTCTTCCAATACCACCCGAGTAAAGACAAAGTGAAGTCGCTCAGTCGTGTCCGACTCTTTGCGACCGCATGGACTGTCGCCTACCGGGCTCCTCTCCATGGGATTTTCCAGGCAATGGTACTGGGGTGGATTTAAATAACTTATAAATAATAAATATTATAAGAGTATAATGACTGAAAAAGCAAAAACTCTCTAAGTGGGTGTATAACGTAAAACTGTAAATGTATCAAGTGCATAATAAGCGTGCAGCAAAATTAACTACAGGGAGATTAAGTATAATCCAGCCATTCAAAGAAATAAGTTAAAATTAGGGACAAGGAATTTAAAAAAAATTAGTAACAAGAAATAAAACAAGACTAAAGAGTGGAAACATTCATTTAAGTAAAATAATAATGTTAACATATACGCTACACAAATGTGTGCTGGGTCTATCCCAGAAGACACGGCAGGTATATTTATAGTCACAATGTTTATTAATACCCAAACAAAACAAAAACAAAAAAAGCTTCAACAGCTGAATTTATATGGACACTGTCCTCATATGTTTACACTACAGAATACTGCACAAAAAAGGAAAATAAATGAATAGCTATGAAAACATGGATAAAGTCATTCCAAGTTGTGCAGATGAAGAAAACACATCATATTTATGTGATTCCACTCAGAAAAGAGTTTTAAAACAACGGAATGACGGTGAGCCATAGTCCTTGAGTAATTTTCACATAGCTGGCAAAACTACCAAGAAAAGCAAGGAAATGTTTCCATGAAAGAAAACCTTAACTTTTGGGGGATGGGATAATTGTTTTAGAACACCCACATTTATGCAGCTTCCGGGATCCTATTTATACTGCATTTCTTTTTCTGTTTTTTAAATTTGGCTGCATCAGGTCTTAACTGCCACACTAGGGATCTTCACTACATCATCATGCAGGATCTTTTCCATATGGTTCAGGAACTCTTGAGTTACCTCATGTGGGCTCAGTAGCTGTGGGTCATGGGCTTAGTTGCTCTGAGGCATGTGGGATCTTAGTTTCCTGTGTGTATGTGTGCTAAGTTGCTTCAGTCGTGTGGGCTTTTTGTAACCTCACAGACAGTAGCCTTCCAGGCTCCTCTGTCCATGGGATTCTCAAGGTAAGAAGACTGGAGTGGGTTGCCATGCCCTTCTCCAGGGGATCTTCCAGACTCAGGGATCAAACCTGGGCCTTCCACATTACAGATTCTTTACCATCTGAGCCATCAGGGAAGCCTCCTAATTTCCTGACAAGGAATCAAACCCTTCTCCCCTGCATTGCAAGGCAGACAATTTACCACTGGACCACCAGGAAAGTCCCTATATTGAATTTCTTGGCTTGAGAAGAGAATGAATATTAATTTTAGAGCTGCTTGTTCAACTTTACTAGGAGGTTCTCTGCAAATTTTTTTCTACACACCTCATATTTCTGTATGTGGAAAACCAGCTGTTTGGGGAAACAATAAATAGAAATATATGACACTTGTAAGAAAACACTGTTAAGGACGAAGGTACCACAGAATGGCAAGACTTGGCTGAGGGACTTCCCTGGTGGTCCTGGAACTAGGACCCTGTGCTCCCAATGTAGGGGTCCCTGGTTGGACCCCAGGTCAGGATCCCAGCTACATGCCTCAACCTCCATGCTGCAAAGAAGACCTGGCACATCCAAATATATGAATAAAAAGAAAATATTTTTAAAAAGTGAAGAGTTGAAAGTGAAGTCACTCAGTTGTGTCCGACTCTTTGCCACCCCATGGACTGTAGACTGCCAGGCTCCTCCGTCCATGGGATTTTCCAGGCATTTCCTTCTCCCGGGGATCTTCCAGACCCAGCAATTGAACTGGGTCTCTGGCACTGCAAGCCAACTGTACCGTCTGAGCCACCAGGGGGCTTCCTCAATGGTTCATTGGTAGAATCGGAGTCCACCTGCCAATGAAGGAGGCATGGGTTCCATCCCTGATCCGGGAAGATCCCACATACTACAGAGCAATTAAGCCTCTGTGTCACAAATAATTAGCCTGTGCTCTAGAGCCGGGCTATGCCCCAACCAGTAACGCTGAAGAAGCTGAAGTTGAACGGTTCTATGAAGACCTACAAGACCTTTTAGAACTAACACCCAAAAAAAGATGTCCTTTTCATTCTAGGGGACTGGAATGCAAAAGTAGGAAGTCAAGAAACACCTGGAGTAACAGGCAAATTTGGCCTTGGAACACAGAATGAAGCAGGGCAAAGACTAATAGAGTTTTGCCAAGATAATGCACTGGTCATAGCAAACACCTTCTTCCAACAACCCAAGAGAAGACTCTACACATGGACATCACCAGATGGTCAACAGCGAAATCAGATTGATTATATTCTCTGCAGCAAAAGATGGAGAAGCTCTATACAGTCAACAAAAACAAGACCAGGAGCTGACTGTGGCTCAGACCATGAACTACTTATTACCAAATTCAGACTCAAAGTGAAGAAAGTAGGGAAAACTGCTAGACCATTCAGGTATGACCTAAATCAAATCCCTTATGATTATACAGTGGAAGTGAGAAAGAGATTTAAGGGTCTAGATCTGATAGATAGAGTGCCTGATGAACTATGGACAGAGGTTCGTGACATTGTACAGGAGATAGGGATCAAGACCATCCCCATGGAAAAGAAATGCAAAAAACCAAAATGGCTGTCTGGGGAGGTCTTACAAATAGCTGTGACAAGAAGAGAAGTGAAAAGCAAAGGAGAAAAGGAAAGATATAAGCATCTGAATGCACAGTTCCAAAGAACAGCAAGAAGAGATAAGAAAGCCTTCTTCAGCGATCAATGCAAAGAAATAGAGGAAAACAACAGAATGGGAAAGACTAGAGATCTCTTCAAGAAAATTAGAGATACCAAGGGAACATCTCATGCAAAGATGGGCTCGATAAAGGACAGAAATGGTCTGGACCTAACAGAAGCAGAAGATATTAGGAAGAGGTGGAAAGAATACACAGAAGAACTGTACAGAATGGATCTTCATGACCCGGATAATCACGATGGTGTGATCACTCACCTAGAGCCAGACATCTTGGAAAGTGAAGTCAAGTGGGCCTTAGAAAGCATCACTACGAACAAAGCTAGTGGAGGTGCTGGAATTCCAGTTGAGCTGTTTCAAATCCTGAAAGATGATGCTGTGAAAGTGCTGCACTCAATATGCCAGAAAATTTGGAAAACTCAGCAGTGGCCCCAGGACTGGAAAACATCAGTTTTCATTCCAGTCCCAAAGAAAGGCAATGCAAAAGAATGCTCAAACTACCACACAACTGCACTCATCTCACACACTAATAATGCTCAAAATTCTCCAAGCCAGGCTTCAGCAATACGTGAACCGTGAACTTCCTGATGTTCAAGCTGGTTTTAGAAAAGGCAGAGGAACCAGAGATCAAATTGCCAACATCCGCTGGATCATGGAAAAAGCAACAGAGTTCCAGAAAAACATCTATTTCTGCTTTATTGACTATGCCAAAGCCTTTGGCTGTGTGGGTCACAATAAACTGTGGAAAATTCTTAAAGAGACGGGAATACCAGACCACCTAACCTGCCTCTTGAGAAATCTGTATGCAGGCCAGGAAGCAACAGTTAGAACTGGACATGGAACAACAGACTGGTTCCAAATAGGAAAAGGAGTACGTCAAGGCTGTGTATTGTCACCCTGCTTATTTAACTTCTATGCAGAGTACATCATGAGAAACGCTGGGCTGGAAGAAGCACAAGCTGGAATCAAGATTGCCGGGAGAAATATCAGTAACCTCAGATATGCAGATGACACCACCCTTATGGCAGAAAGTGAAGAGGAACTAACAAGCCTCTTGATGAAAGTGAAAGAGGAGAGCGAAAAAGTTGGCTTAAAGCTCAACATTCGGAGAACTAAGATCATGGCATCTGGTCCCATCACTTCATGGGAAATAGATGGGGAAACAGCGGAAACGGTGTCAGACTTTATTTTGGGGGGCTCCAAAATCACTGCAGATGGTAATTGCAGCCATGAACTTAAAAGATGCTTACCCTTGGAAGAAAAGTTATGACCAACCTAGATAGTATATTCAAAAGCAGAGACATTGCCGACTAAGGTCCGTCTAGTCAAGGCTATGGTTTTTCCTGTAGTCATGTATGGATGTGAGAATTGGACTGTGAAGAAGGCTGAGCACCGAAGAATTGATGCTTTTGAACAGTGGTGTTGGAGAAGATTCTTGAGAGTCTCTTCGACTGCAACGAGATCCAACCAGATCCGTCCATTCTAAAGGAGATCAACCCTGGGATTTCTTTGGAAGGACTGATGCTAAAGCTGAAACTCCAGTACTTTGGCCACCTCATGGGAAGAGTTGACTCATTGGAAAAGACTCTGATGCTGGGAGGGATTGGGGGCAGGAGGAGAAGGGGACGACAGAGGATGAGATGGCTGGATGGCATCACCGACTCGATGAACGCGAGTCTGAGTGAACTCCGGGAGCTGGTGATGGACAGGGATGCCTGGCGTGCTGCGATTCATGGGGTCGCAGAGTCGGACACGACCGAGCGACTGAACTGAAGTGAAGTAGAGCCGGGGAGCCACACCCACTGAGCCCAAGCCCGAGAGTCCCGGCTCCGCAATGAGAAGCCAGAGCACCACAATAGAGAGTAGACCCCACTCTCCGCCTTTAGAGAAAGGCCAGCGCAGCAATAGCAAAATAAAAGTATTAAAAAACAAAACAAAACACGCTGGCCGAGGGGCCCAGAGGTCAAAGCAAATGAACCTCAATCGTACCCATCAACGCAGCCGTTCCAGCCGAGTCGGTAGGCGAAGGAGGGGCCCGGGCACGGCGGCTCCTGTTCCAGCCCGGAGACAGATTCTGGCCGAATGGAACCCGCGCCGAGCCTTAGATCCGCCTCAGGACAGCTGTACCAGCGCCCACCCAGCTCGCTATACCTCAAGGCGGCCCAGGGTTCCCAAGATCCCCACCAGGGAACCGATTTCACCAAATGTGAACCGAGTTCACAGAAAGTCGCTTGCGGTTGATGTCGGAAGGACCGCCCAGATGCGGTCCTCTAGAACCAAACTGCGTCTCTTCTGATCCTTCGTTGGTTCTGTGCTGCAGAACCAATGGGCACACTGCCTTCCAGGTAATGTAGTTTACGGAGTTCCAGGCCCTGGCAAGGGGCGGTGCTGCCCAACTCTGGCAAAGTTTAACCTCAGAGGGTTGCCAGAAGGGGTGTCCCTAGGCTCTGAGTCCTGGGGCGGGGTTTCACGCGTCTGAAAGGCGATGCATCCAGACTTGTGTGTAATATACTCTGCGCTGATCACGACAGGTACAGAGACAGTATTTCAGACGGCCCCCAAACCTACAAAACCAAGTAGGCACAAGATACCAGGCTGTGTCGTGGGGACGACAGAGGATCAGATGGTTGGATGGCATCACCAACTCAATGGATGAGTTTGAGTAAGCTCTGGCAGATGTTCAAGGACAGGGAAGCCTGGGGTGCTGCAGTCCATGAAGTCACAAAGAGTTGGACACGACTGATTGAACAACAACTGGGCTGTCGCTCACACAAACACAGTGCATCCATCCAGAGTTCGGATCTAACAAATGGTGTCCTCAGTTCAGTTCAGTCGCTCGGTCGTGTCCGACTCTTTGTGACCCCATGAAATGCAGCACGGCAGGCCTCCCTGTCCATTACCAACACCCGGAGTTCACTCAAACTCACATCCATCGAGTCGGTGATGCCATCCAGCCATCTCATCTTCTGTTGTCCCCTTCTCCTCCTGCCCCCAATCCCTCCCAGCATCAGAGTCTTTTCCAATGAGTCAACTCTTCGCATGAGGTGGCCAAAGTACTGGAGTTTCAGCTTTAGCATCATTCCTTCCAAAGAACACAGAGGGCCGATCTCCTTTAGAATGGACTGGTTGGATCTCCTTGCAGTCCAAAGGATTCTCAAGAGTCTTCTCCAACACCATAGTTCAAAAGCATCAATTCTTTGGTGCTCAGCTTTCTTCACAATCCAACTCCCACATCCATACATGACTACTGGAAAAACCATAGCCTTGACTACAAGGACCTTTGTTGGCAAAGTAATGTCTCTGCTTTTCAATATGCTATCTAGGGTGATCATAACTTTCCTTCCAAGGAGTAAGCGTCTTTTAATTTCATGGCTGCAATCACCATCTGCAGTGATTTTGGAGCCCCCCAAAATAAAGTCTGACACCGTTTCCACTGTTTCCCCATCTATTTCCCATGAAGTGATGGGACCAGATACCATGATCTTCGTTTTCTGAATGTTGAGCTTTAAGCCAACTTTTCCACTCTCCTCTTTCACTTTCATCAAGAGGCTTGTTAGTTCCTCTTCACTTTCTGCCATAAGGGTGGTGTCATCTGCATATCAGAGGTTATTGATACTTCTCTGGGCAATCTTGATTCCAGCTTGTGCTTCTTCCAGCCCAGCATTTCTCATGATGTACTCTGCATAGAAGTTAAATAAGCAGGGTGACAATATACAGCCTTGACGTACTCCTTTTCCTATTTGGAACTAGTCTGTTGTTCCATGTCCAGTTCTAACTGTTGCTTCCTGACCTGCATATAGGTTTCTCAAGAGGCAGGTCAGGTGGTCTACTGCTCTGCAAACACATGTAGCCTAAGCATTAGATTTAATTTGTAACTTTCACTGTGGTAGGTCAGGATAAAGCAAGCAAAGATTAAAGACAGGACCATGATGGGCCAGACAGGAAGGTGGACTTCTGTGCTAGTCCACTGGTTAAGAATTCACCTGCCAATGCAGGGAATACGGACTTGATCCCTGGTCTGGGTATATTCCACGCATCACAGGGCAACTAAGCCCATTCTCCACAACTACTGACCCCGTTGGCCTAAAGCTCATGCTCCATGGTCAGAAGTCACTGCAATGAGAAGCCCGCGTACTGCAATGAGTAGCCCCCCTCCCCCTGCCACCATCCTGCATTAGAGAAAACTAGCACACACAGCAAGGAAAACCCAGCATAGCCAAATAAAATTAATAAATTAAAAAAATATATATTTCTTCTGTCTCTACACAAATGCACGTGTGTGAGTATGCACACATACACAAACACTGATGGGTTGTTTTGCTGGAGATCCCAATATATCATGAAACTGAACACTTAAAATAGTGAGATGATAAAGTGTATGTTGTGTATTTCACCGCAAAAATTCCCTAAGAACTTTTATGACACAAAGATGTAGGATAAGGACACTAGAAAAGTCAAGAAGAGAAAAACCTAGAAAAATGTCAGTGGAAGCTGTGTATGATGCAAAAGGTTCAAAATTTTTTATTCATAAAAAATTCATACAAAACTGAATTTCAGTTTAGTTTCAACTTCAGTTCCCACTTTAAATAACATTTTCTCAGTGATAGTGACAACAACAAAAACCACCCACATTTTCTTACAAACAATGCACCTCTAATACATAAGAAAGCCTTGCTTATTTTTATTTGATGTCATTCCTTTGCACAAATATAATAAAAAATATATTTATGAACTTAGTGAAAATTCATATAAGAATACCTGTAGGATTTCTTTTATATAAAATTCTAGAAAATGTAAACTACCATGCCTACCTGGAGATGGCAACTTGGGTAGGGCTGGTGCTAATGGAAACTCTGAAAGTAATGGACATATTCATTATCACAACTTTGGTGATAGTCCCACTGTGTACACCTATGTGAAAATACAGTTTACAATTTTAATAAATGAAATTGAGTATGCCAATACCTCAGTAAAGCTATTATCATATATGTTCCATATAAATTCAGGATCTCTTGTTTCTCTAAATGTCATCATATCAGACAAACTTGTATCGACAACCAGCATCTTTCCCCATGTTTTAGGCAGGTCAATTCTGATTCCTTCTCAAGACAGAAGAAAATGCTGACAAACGCTTCAACATGGGGACATTATTCTAAGGTAAATAAGCCAGCTGCAGAGATGAAAAAATGTATGATTACACTTATGCAAAGTATCCAGAATAATCAAATTCATAGACAAGAGTGTAAAACAAGAGTTAGACAGGTAGGGTAGGGAGGGAGAAGAGAGAGCTGTTGTTTAAGGGGTACAAAGTTTCGTTTTTGCAAGATGAAAAAGAATTCTGGAGACTAGATATTAATTTTTAAACACACTAACCGAACATTAAAAGGTAGAGGGTAAAGTTCGTTACATATGAAAGTAAAAGTTGCTCAGCTGTGTCTGACTCTTTGCAGCCTCATGGACTATACAGTCCATGGAATTATCCAGGCCAGAATACTGGAGTGGGTAGCTTATCCCTTCTCCAGCAGATCTTTCTGACCCAGGAATCGAACCAGGGTCTCCTGCATTGCAGGTAGATTCTTTACCAACTGAGCTATCAGGGAAGCCCTAAGGTCGCTCAGTCATGACCAACTCTTTTGCGACCCCATGGACTATATAGTCCATAGAATTCTCCAGGCCAGAATACTGGAGTGATTAGCCTTTCCCTTCTCCAGTGGATTTTCTCAACCCAGGGACTGAACCCAGGTCTCCTGCATTGCAGGCAGATTCTTTACCAGTTGATCCACCAGGGAAGCCCAAGAATACTGGAGTGGGTAGCCTGTCCTTTCCCTAGCAGAGCTTCCCAACCCAGGAATCCAATCGGGGTCTTCTGCATTACAGGTGGATTCTTTACCAGCTGAGCTACCAGAGAAGCCCAGCAGTTAGATATATTTTACTACCATCAAAAAGAAAAAAAAAAAAAAAAAAAAGACGTTCTGAGGGACAGATTAGAGCAATTTGCTAATCTTTCCCCATTTGCAATACTGCCTCTAGCGTGAACTTTTTGGTGCTGAATGAGGTCGAAGTTTTGGCAAAACACATGTCCATAACTGCTGCCCTAAGGCCTTGCTCCACTGCGAAATCACTGACGTGTAATTGGGTTGGAGTTTAAACTAAAAACTTACATTCACGGAAAAGGTTTGCCTCTGGTATGAACTCCTGATGTCTAAAGTGGGGCGCTATACCAAAACAACTCGCCATGTTTGCTGTACTTAGAAGTGAACATAGCCCAGCATAACTCATAGGGGCTTCTCCAGCACCTATGAGTTAGGAGTTTGGAGTAGTAACTCTTTTACCATAGCTGTTGTATCCAACCTGTCCATTCTGAAGATCAGCCCTGGGATTTCTTTGGAAGGAATGATGCTAAAGCTGAAGCTCCAGTACTTTGGCCACCTCATGCGAAGAGTTGACTCATTGGAAAAGACTCTGATGCTGGGAGGGACTGGGGGCAGGAGGAGAAGGGGACGACCGAGGATGAGATGGCTGGATGGCACCACTGACTCGGTGGACGTGAGTCTGAGTGAACTCTGGAAGTTGGTGATGGACAGGGAGGCCTGGCGTGCTGCGATTCACAGGGTCGCAAACAGTCGGACACGACTGAGTGACTGAACTGAACTGTACTTATATGGTCTTTTGTTTTTTAATTGAAGCATAGTTGATTTACAGTGTTTCAGGTATATATCAAAATGATTCAGTTTATAAATAAAATTCTTTCCCAGATTCTTTTCCATTATAACTTATTACACGATATTGAATAGTTTCCTGTGCTATGCAGCAGGCCCCTTCATAAGGTCTCTACCACTGAACTCTCTGCTTCATGAGGTTGGGGTTGTATCTAAAGAGTTCCCCACATTCACAGCACTCATAGTGTCTTCAGTGTGAATCTTCTGGTGATGAACAAGGTGGGACTTCCTAATGAAGGCTTTGTGACATCTGCTGCACTCATAAGGCCTTTCTCCAGTATGGATTTTCTGATGCTCAACCAGTATATGCTTGTGGCTAAAGGCTTTCCCACATTCTCTGCACTCATAAGGCCTCTCTCCAGTGTGATTTCTCCAATGTTTAATGAGGTTCGAGTTATACCGAAAGAATTTCCCACATTCACTGCACTCATAAGGCCTCTCTCCACTGTGAACTCTCTTATGTCTAATGAGTCTGCAGTGATACCTAAAGGCCTTCCCACATTCACTGCATTCATAAGGCCTTTCTCCAGTGTGATTTTGCCAATGTTTAATAAGTTTGGATTTGTACTTAAAGTATTCCCCACACAAGCTGCACTCATAAGGCCTTTCTACAGTATGAACTCTCTGATGTCTAATGAGGGTGGATGTGTACCTAAAAAATTTTCCACATTCACTGCACTCGTAAGGCCTTTCTCCGGTGTGAACTCTCTGGTGTTTAATGAGTGTGGAATTGTACCTAAAGAATTTCCCACATTCATTACACTTATAAGGCTTTTCTGCAGTATGAACTCTCTGATGTCTAATGAATGTGGAGCTGTACCTGAAAAACTTCCCACATTCAATGCACTGATAAGGAGTTTCTCCAGTGTGAACTCTCCCATGTCTTATCAGTCTGTAGTTATACCTAAAGAACTTTCCACATTCTCTGCACTCAAAAGGCCTTTCTCCATTGTGCTTTCTCTGATGTTTCATGAAGTTGGCATTGTACTTGAAGAATTCCCCACATTTGCTGCACTCATAAGGCCTTAATCCAGTGTGAACTCGCTGATGACTAATGAGCGTGGAGTTGTACCTAAAACATTTCCCACATTCACCGCACCGAAAAGGCCTTTCTCCAGTGTGGATTCTCTGGTGCTGAATAAGGTGAAATTTTCTAATGAAGGCCATCCCGCATATGCTGCACTCATGAGGCCTTACTCCAGTGTGGATTTTCTGATGTTCAACAAGTATCTGTTTTCGGCTGAAGGCTTTCCCACATTGAGTACACCTGTAACCACTCTGTTCATGACCAAAGGCCTCCTGGCACTCAGTGTCCCCATGTGGCTGACCCACACCACGAGGGGCCAGCTGCTGCAGAAGGCCTGTGCTGCCTGGGAAGGGCTTCCCATCTCTGCTGCAGGTCAAGGTCCTCTCTCCTGTGTGAACACTGCTGTTGGTCACAATTGAAGGCTGCCCCTCAGCCCTTCTGCAACGTTTGTCTCTAATCTCCTTCTGGTGCCGGAAAAGGTCCGCTCCACAAATGTACAGTCCTTCATCACGGTACATTCCGTCATGCTCGGGCAGGGGTAAAAGGTCTCTGGAGAGTGGGCCACACATGTCACTGGGCTGGGCCTTCCTGGAGGTTGGATCTGGCTTTGCAGTCCTGACCTCTGACATCCCTATAGAAACACCTTGCTCAGAAGAGGCCTCCTCACCCGGGGCTCCATGCCAACAACCTGTAACCAGATAGATGCTGGTAAAGTGCATGTTGACTTTGCTGGAAAGGACAGCCCCATCAAAAATGTGTGTGTCACACACACCCAAGACCAGAGCCAGAGAGAAGATCTGCTATGCAGAGATGGACCTGGGGAGCTCCCACGATGCGACAGTCCTGTCAACAGGTAAAGACTCAAGGAAGAGTTACTCTTTCAGTCCATTCGGGATGCTATGATAAAAAGCTGACTGGCTTATAATGAACAGAAGTTTACTTCTCACATTTCCAGAGGATGGAACCCAGAGACGTATATGCATTTTTCTAGGTCACAGACTTCTCATTGTGTCGTCACACATGGTGGAAGGAGCCTGGAAGCTCTGTGCGGTCCCCTCCCTTTTTTTCTTTTAATCTATTGGGCTGAGCTGCATATCATGTGAGAGCTTAGTTCCTTCAACAAGAATCTAACTCAGGCACTCTGCATTGGAAATGTAAAGTCTTAACCACTGGACCACCAGGGAAGTCTCAGTGGGGTCCCCTTTTAAAAGGGCATTAACCTCATTCTTAAAGCCTCTGCCCTCATGACCTAATCACCCCAAAGACCCCATCTCCTAATACTGCCACCTTGGGCATGAAGTTTTCAACATATGGAATGTGTGGAGACACAAACATTCAGACCATAGCAGGCCTCCGAATCATCCTCTGCAAAGGGCCTCCACCACACCCATGGCTATGGGTGACAGGTGAGCTCTATGACAAATTTGGTGCCCAGACCTTGAAACATCTGATAGAAAGGAGATGCTAAAGTTCTAGCACTATTTAAGGATACATACATGCAGACCTCAGCACATCTTACATATAGAGCAGTGATATGGAACATGTGACAAGCGAGGGTCACATAGGTGTGGCTGGAGGGTGACAGAAGAAATAAAAATTGGGAAGAAAAGGAAGAAACGAAGTGTGGCCAGCGGTCATAGCATCAGTCAATGGTGAACGCAGAAGAAGCTCCCAGTTCTGACATGGCACCATTTCCCAGGACCTCACACTGAGCTCGGGTAATTCTGAGTGTCTCCTGCCATATATGCAGTGATGACCACACTGTCAAGCACCCAGGGTCCTCCCTCCTGTACCAGGTGAGCACTGATGTGGCATCACAAAGATGCCAGTCCTACGTGGAAGACAGAAAAAGAAGGGGCCAGCATATGTCCAGAAATTCAAGACAGGGCATCTGACATGCTAAAATTCTAACAGCTTCACAGAGGAGACTGCAGAAGCAATAATGGTCCCAAAATTCGTTATCTTGGTTGGTGCCTGAAAGAAATGTCAGCAAGAGGAGGGGAAGGCCTGGGGCAACAAGGGTCCAAGCATCTAGTCTGATCACCTACCAGGGACAAGCCAGGTCAGAGGGGGTCTCACATAAAATTTAGATTTCTGACTCCTGAGCCCTGTCACGCAAGTTCTCAGAGTGGAAGAGATAGGGCTCTGTGGGGAGAACAGTGACACTGTACACATGGTCCAGCCCCAGCACCAATAGCACACATACCAGGAAACCAGGAAAGGAAGGTCTCAGTGTGGGGAGCACAGAGCTGCCCCCGGGAAAAGGGGTAGAACAGAGTGCAGCCCAGAACACTGGGTGAGTGTGCAGAGCTTACCCAGGGAGGTCACGAGTGCCAAGTTCTCTGTCATCACAGCATGGTACAAGTGTCTCTGAGCTTCATCAAGGAGGCCCCACTCCTCCTGGGAGAAATATACAGCCACATCCTCAAAGACCACACAGTCCTGCCAAAATCAAAAGAGTCTGGTTCATGAATAGCTTCTTGTTTTAACTCAGTTTTGTGGATTCTGTATTTATCTATTTGCCATCCATTAATTACAGGGCTAAACATAAGGCCAAATTTGTTCACATCTCCCTTGCTTCCAGAGCTCATCTCACTCACCAGGTCAGTATTTCTCCTGCCCTAAATCAGCCCAGAGCCAGGTACCAGACAGCTAGAGACAGCTCCCGCACTCCAAGTACACAGAATTATCCAAACTAGTCATCCCTAAGCCTTCTGTCCAACCCTCCCCACATTTCCCCTGAAAATCCAAAAAAGGCTCTGACCACTGGTTTCCCCAAACTGGTGCTTGCACCTGCTAACCAAGTATGGTTGATTTCCCACATGACCCTGGGTTATACAGTGTGCCTCCTCTCGGGAAATGTAAGCAATGAAACTTTCTTGAAATGTCACTGGCCTCTCTGTGTCACCACTCATCACCACCCACTCACTTCCACAAGTTAATATCCTCTGGGAACAACCACTGATGCACGTCGCTCTCCAGGACCTTCACCCTCCCCCTACGCATCTGTCCCCACTCAGCCTCCTCCCACATGTCCCACCCTCAAGATACGTCCTAGGGGCATCAGTGCATGCTCTCTTCTCATGACCATGGATCCCTGTGTCCAGTACACAGCAGGAAACAAACCATCATGTAGGCTGTGGACTGCCATGCATGGCCCTACCCCTCTCCTGCTGGATCCCTGCCCCAGATGCTGACCCTCAAACAAACTCAGATTTGTCCTTGTCTTTATAAGCCCAGGGCCAGGGCTCAGGGCCAATCGTTCACTCTCCTCCTCACTGCCTCTCACTTGTAGGACTGCACCTTCCTGACAACTCTGACCCCTCCATGGTGACAGCACCACACCCACCCCACCACAGACACCACAGGCACTTCCTTCACCTCCTTACAGGGTGCTCTGCACATGGAGTCCAGGCAGTGAATGGCAAATGCATCCAACATTTAATGCAGCCAATCCTGCCCCTGAACACCTAAGTCCTCTAAGACCAGGGCCCACCCCAAGCCCTGGAGGCACACCCCTGAAGGTCTCCCCACAGGGCCCTGTTTTTTGCTTCCTCTCTAGCCATCCCGCCTACATGAGACCTCATGTCCCCTTAGCTCTCTCCCTCTTCTGCACTGCAAGGATTGTCCCACAAGCAGTCAACACCTTCCTCTCTCTTCACATGAAGCCCAGGCCTCCCCAGTCACATTCCCACTGCACCCTAGGTCTAGAGACTCTCCCAGCGAATCACTTTTCCATCCTAAACATCCATCTCCTGTCTGCCCTGGCCTGAAGACTTTCTCACACCTACACCCTGCTGTCACACAGACACTTTGCTTCCTCATCTGTCTTGGTGATGCTCATCACAACCACCCCGGTATCCAACCCAGAGACCTACTACTCAGGCCCTTCATCCTCACTCCTTGTCCTCTAATGGCATCCCCACCACCAGCTAGAAATGATACTGCCTAAATATTATCTGCAACTTTATCCTGGTCTAACCCAGGGCTCCTATGCCATGGCTGTCTCCACCTTGGATCCCTCCCCTGAAACCCAGACTCTGTGTGAAAGTGATTCCCTGGGGTCCCTCCCCCAGTTGCTGACCCTCAGACAAACTCAGATTTGTCCTTGTCTTTATAAGCTCAGGGCCAGGTCTCAGGGCCAACTGTTCACTCTCCTCCTCACTGCCTCTCACTTGCGGGACTGCACCTTCCTGACGACTCTGGGATACCTCCCCTTGGGAATCTCTGGAACATCTGTAACATGGACAAAAACTGACTCTTCTTGTTCCATTTGGAAATTCTCCCTACAACTAGAGCTGCTTCCTCATTGTAGCTGATGAGGTACTCATCCTTCCTAACAAAGCCAGAAACCTGGGGTCTTCCCTGATTCTTCCTATCAGCCTACCTCCTTGAGTACCTCATTCTCCATTACATAAAATATGGACAACACATCATTGTGGACCACCTAAATATATGATATTTAAAACATATGATAAAATATAAAATTTAATACATAAAATATGACAAAATATATTCAATTTAAATACATGATTTTAAAAAATGGGCAGCTCTATCCCTACCTTCACAGCCACCACTCAGGTGTAGCCCCCACAAACATGCACATGAATGATTGCAGAAATTCCCCTCATATCTCCCAGCCTTCATGCACACCTAGTCTGTCTTCTACTCTGCAGTCACAGGGAGCCTATTAAAATCTGAGACATGGCACCTTCCTGCTCTGCTTCAAACATTCCCTACCTGCGCTCAACCTGAGGGTTAGAGAATTAGGACCTCAGGCTATCAGTCAAGGCCTGATACCTGTGCATCCCTGTCTCAGCACCCCATTCCCACCAGTTATGACAGAACCAACAGTTCCCTGCATATTCCACCTCAGTATCATGTGCAACTGTCTGGACATTTTAAATCCTGTGGCCAGGGCTCCCTGCCACACCTTCCCCCATCAGCTGTCAGCAATGAAACTGCTGACAAATCTATAACACAGGACTAAATATAGGATCCTGGGCATGGTGAGAGCACATGGTCTACAGATGCAAGACAGAAAACAGGGACAGCAGTCTTGCGACACTGCCATTCCTCAAGGGCATATATATCAGGATGATAAAACTATCAGGTTGATAATTATGACTCACCTGTACAGGACTCATGAGCATCTCTACCACTGCCATGGGGCTCTGGGGGAAGAAAGAAGTCATGAGACATGGACAACAGTGCTAGAATCCTACAACAGAGTTGGACCTCCACCCCTTCCTGGCCTTGGTTTAACAGGATCTCTGCCTGTCAGTCTAAGCTCAGACTTCCCTGATAGCTCAGTTGGTAAAGAATCTGCCTATAACACAGAAGACCCTAGTTTGATTCCTGGGTTGGGAAGATCCCCTGGAGAAGGGAAAGGCTACCCACTCCAGTATCCTGGCCTGGAGAATTCCACAGACTGTATAGTCCATGGAGTTGCGAAGAGTCGGACACGACAGAGCATGTCAGAAACCAGTACTGCCTCTTACCAGGTGGCCCTGGAGAAGGACTGAGCCTCCCTGAACTTCAGACAAAAGAAAATTCTACTGAAGATAAGAATTATTCCAACCTCAGAAGACTCATACTGGTATCTAATGTAAGGAGGACATACCATGTATCAGCTATGACTGTCCATAAGAACAATAGTTTTATATGTATTTTTAGGCAATTGATGTGGTATAGTTTTGAAATTTGGGGTCTTTACATTTTTTTAGTATCTCAGATGTCATACATAAAACTTTACCTTGTAAGCAAATATATAGAGGTAAAGTAATGACAAGCCAATTACAAAGTGTTCACAAAGATTTAGCCGAGTGAACAGGCTCATTTCTAATTGCCTGTGTGTGTATTTTGAGGAATATTGATTAATTCTTGGTTAATTTTCATACATTCTTAAGTTAATGAGTCATTGGGAGGGGCTGAGCAGGCAGGTCAGCTACTAGTCCATTCAGCAAGCAGGCCTACCCAGTAAATAATCCTCAAAAGGGAGCTTGCTGGGAGCCCTTGACTGAAGCACTCTCATCCCTCCTGCCCTGAGCGATGAGGTGAGGGGTGAGGTGGGTCTAGGACTCACTGGCCCCACCAGTCTAGTTGATCTTTCCCTCCTTCCATCGGGGAGGCAGTGAGGGTCGGGAGTCTGCCAGTGGAGAATCAATCCACTCCAGCACCCACAGCAGGCTCCACAGAAGCGAAGCTCTTTACCTTGAAGACACAGGCCGGAATCCCTCCTCAGACAGGTATGCTCTTTCCCGGAAGGAGCATCAAGGATGCCGGCACCCAGCCTTCACGTCCTGCCCTCCTACTCTAAGCCCTCCCCTCCCTCACCACAGAGCCCATTTCAGGCAACAAGCTTATGACCACCCCCTCCTCCTCAATCTGATTCCCACGCCATGCTGGGCCAGTCCACATTCTCCTGGCAACACATGGAGCATCAGAAAGTCCTGTAGACTCTACTGAAGAAACCTACCCAGTCTTATCCCATCTCCAATGTCCCGCTACCTCCCTGGCCCAGCCTCTCCCCAAATTCCCCTGGGGTCTATAGCACCTCCCACTCTTCCTGCCTCCATTCGCATTATTTTCTCCCAACTTCTAACTCTAGACACGGCTCTCCCAGTCCCAACTCCTTCACAACAACCTTCCATGGCTGGCACCTGCTCAGGTTGCCATTTCAGGTGAGGCACTCCGTTCCCTTCTGTCACAGAAAAAAGTGACCCCAAGTTTCCCCAAGGCTGCCGGCTAGGGGAGGATCTGCAAGCCCTGCACCGTCGCCAAGAGGGAACTCTCTCCCTCACCCCAGCCACTAGCTGAAGGGCGACCCCTCACAAGGCAGCCCTGAATTCTGGACTCTGGGGCTGACCGGCAGGGACCTGAACGGGCACCCTTCCGTTCCGTCCGGATCTGGGACTCGGAGTCGGGCCAGGTGGGGGCCCGGGAGACGCAGCACCCACCTGCGCCGACCTCGGTCACTGACCGGTGGGAAGAGCTGGGCCAGCAGATGCGGCGAGTGGGGCGGGAAGGAGGACACCGCCGACAACTACGGGCTCAAAGGGCCTCAGAGCCGATTCTGGATAGCGGAGACAACCTGTCTCCTCTCGCTTTTCCGCTAGGTCGCCTCACCGCTCAGCGGGCTAAGGCAAGGCCCATAGCTGAACCGCCGAACAGCCTCCCAAAGACTACTGGAGAAAACGCCGGAAGTCCCGCCCCAAGGCAGTGCGCACGCACACACGCGTGCCTCTCCTAACCTTTCACTGGCTCAGTCACAGCCGCCTCGCACCGTACAGACTTCTGGGTGATGTAGTTTCCGCTGCCACCACACTTGCCTCTGGTCAGAGCAGAACTCACTTCACTTTTTTTCCACGGGCTGAGGGAAACCAAGTTCTCAGGCTCCAACGATGGGGCGGAGTTTCGCTTGCTTTTACAAGGGATGCACTCCGATTTCTGGAGAGCAGTCTAGGAAATTCACAGAAAGTTTCAATTCACTTCAGTCGCTCAGTCGTATGGACTCTTTGCGACCCCATGAATTGCAGCGCGCCAGGCCTCCCTGTCCATCACCAATTCTCGGAGTTCACTCAGACTCACGTCCATCGAGTCGGTGATGCAGAAAGTTTGCTGCTGCTAAGTCACTTCAGTCATGTCCGATTCTGTATGACCCCATAGATGGCAGCCCACCAGGCTCCCCTGTCCCTGGGATTCTCCAGGCAAGAGCACTGGAGTGGGTTGCCATTTCCTTCTCCAATGCATGAAACTGAAAAGTGAAAGGGAAGTCGCTCAGTCGTGTCGGACTCTTCGTGACCCCATGGACTGCAGCCCACCAGGTTCCTCCGTCCATGGGATTTTCTAGGCAAGAGTACTGGAGTGGGGTGCCATCGCCAGAAAGTTTAGGGACCTCTTATTTCAGAATGTGAAACAGAAGTTCAGTTCAGTTTCTCAGTCGTGTCCGACTCTTTGCGACCCCATGAATCGCAGCACGCCAGGCCTTCCTGTCCATCACCAAATCCCGGAGCTCACTCAGACGCACGTCCATCGAGTCGGTGATGCCGTCCAGCCATCTCATCCTCCATCGTCCCCTTCTCCTCCTGCCCCCAAGTCCTCCCAGCATCAGTCTTTTCCAATGAGTCAACTCTTCGCATGAGGTGGCCAAAGTACTGGAGCTTCAGCTTTAGCATCATTCCTTCCAAAGAAATCCCAGGACTGATCTCTTTTAGAATGGACTGGTTGGATCTCCTTGCAGTCCAAGGGACTCTCAAGAGTCTTCTCCAACACCACAGTTCAAAAGCATCAATTCTTCGGCGCTCAGCTTTCTTCATAGTCCAACTCTCACATCCATACATGACCACAGGGAAAACCATAGCCTTGATTAGACGAACCTTTGTTGGCAAAATAATGTCTCTGCTTTTCAATATGCTATCTAGGGTGGTCATAACTTTCCTTCCAAGGAGTAAGCATCTTTTAATTTCATGGCTGCAATCACCATCTGCAGTGATTTTGGAGCCCAAAAAAAAAAAAAGTCTGACACTGTTTCCACATCTATTTCCCATGAAGTGATGGGACCAGATGCCATGATCTTCGTTTTCTGAATGTTGAGCTTTAAGCCAACTTTTTCGCTATCCTCTTTCACTTTCATCAAGAGGCTTTTTAGTGTCTCTTCACTTTCTGCCATAAGGGTGGTGTCATCTGCATATTTGAGGTTATTGATATTTCTCCCAGCAATCTTGATTCCAGCTTGTGTTTCTTCCAGTCCAGCGTTTCTCATGATGTACTCTGCATATGAGTTAAATAAGCAGGGTTGCCGGGGTCCAGCCCCGGTGGATCCAGGGAATTCGAAGGGTGGACGGCGTCGGCGTGGAAAGACTTGTTTATTTATTAATGATAGATTAGATTAAGAAACTATAGTGTAGTAAGAAGATTAAGTGGAGGAAGAGGGCTGAATAGCTTGGTTTACGCGGAAGGCCAATAAAATTCCAGACAAGGAATTTGCACCATCTACGTTGGGCCACCGGCGCCCGCTTGAATATCTAAGGGTGCCTCGCCTTAAGCTCCCTTTCTCGCGGGTCTTAACAGCCGGGGCAAGTAAGTAGACCTGGCGAGCCTCCGCGCCCCAGGTGGAGATTCAGCCTGAAGTTAAAGTAAAGAGCAGAGAGAGGGAAAGAAGAGAGAAGAAGAAAGAGAGGGAGAGAGACACGGGGGGAGCCAGAGCCCCAAGAAACCAGGCCAGGAGACTAGTTAGAGAAGCTGGTCCAAGAAGCTGGCCCCCGGCCCCAGAAGCTGGCCCCCTCCTTTATTGTTCAGAAGGCCTTTTATACTTTTGATAAAACAGAGATCAATGGGTAACACAAGATTATGTAGCGTTCGCAGCTCAGGCTCTTTCTATACATCATTTGGTATACAAAAGGTCTCAGGTGATTTACATTATCTTCTGGCCAAGAGGCTTGTTAACACTTTTTGGCTCTCTTCCTTAATGAATGTTAATCTTGTTTCCCCTGAAGTGTTTTTCTTTAATCTACATCTCCTTAAAGCATTAATGTTAAAGTTACATCTCTATAGAACAAAGGTGCAGTGGGATATAACAAAGAAGGTACTTAACTCAAAGATCTAATGTTGCTAACACAAGGTCTACTACTTGTTTTTCTAACTATATCTACAACTAAAGGATGTGAAAATTTGGCAGCAAATATTGACTCAACAAATGAAACCTTTAATCAGTCCTATTCTAAAGATTTTGACTCCTCGGAAGCCCCTACATTCCTAGGATGTTTTAAGCTTCCTGTGCCTCCTGCGGTCAGGAGGCCTCAAACAATCACACGCGCAGCTGTACGAGTCCTGCAGGCAGGCTAGAAAGCCATCAGAGGAGTATTTGGATTGAAACACTCTTTTAAATGCAGAAGACTAAAGCCCTGAATTGACTTTTTCCAGAAAATGTCAGAAGAGTAGAAAAGCAGAGCACAAAAGCCGGCAGATTTTTGTTGGGGTACATGCTTAGGAATTTCCAGAGGGGCCCCTGAAGTCTGAGCACGCCTTGCGTATGTCAGCTTCCTTCCTCATGACCTTGTCACGGGCGGGATTCCTCACACTGGCTCCCGGCACAGGGTGACAATATACAGCCTTGACGTACTCCTTTTCCTATTTGGAACCAGTCTGTTGTTCCATGCCCAGTTCTAACTGTTGCTTCCTGACCTGCATACAGGTTTCTCAAGAGGCAGGTAAGGTGGTCTGGTATTCCCGTCTTTTTCAGAATTTTCCACAGTTTATTGTGATCCACACAGTCAAAGGCTTTGGCATAGTCAATAAAGCAGAAACAGAGGTTTTTCTGGAACTCTCTTGCTTTTTCCATGATCCAGCGGATGTTGGCAATTTGATCTCTGGTTCCTCTACCTTTTCTAAAATCAGCTTGAACATCAGGAAGTTCACGGTTCACGTATTGCTGAAGCCTGGCTTGGAGAATTTTGAGCATTACTAGCGTGTGAGATGAGTGCAATTGTGCGGTAGTTTGAGCATTCTTTGGCATTGCCTTTCTTTGGGACTGGAATGAAAACTGATGTTTTCCAGTCCTGTGGCCACTGCTGAGATTTCCAAACTTGCTGGCATATTGAGTGCAGCACTTTGACAGCATCATCTTTCAGGATTTGAAATAGCTCAACTGGAATTCCATCACCTCCACTAGCTTTGTTCGTAGAGATGCTTTCTAAGGCCCACTTGACTTCACATTCCAAGATGTCTGGCTCTAGGTGAGTGATCACACCATCGTGATTATTCAGGTCGTGAAGATCTTTTTTGTACAGTTCTTCCGTGTATTCTTGTCACCTCTTCTTAATATCTTCTGGTTCTGTTAGGTCCAGACCATTTCTGTCCTTTATCGAGCCCATCTTTGCATGAAATGTTCCCTTGGTATCTCTAATTTTCTTGAAGAGATCTCTAGCCTTTCCCATTCTGTTGTTTTTCTCTATTTCTTTGCATTGATCGCTGGAGGAAGTCTTTCTTATCTCTCCTTGCTATTCTTTGGAACTCTGCATTCAGATGCTTATATCTTTCCTTTTCTCCTTTGCTTTTCACTTCTCTTCTTTTCACAGCTATTTGTAAGACCTCCGCAGACAGCCATTTTGCTTTTTTGCATTTCTTTTCCATGGGGATGGTCTTGATCCCTGTCTCCTGTACAATGTCACGAACCTCTGTTCATAGTTCATCAGGCACTCTATCTATCAGATCTAGGCCCTTAAATCTATTTCTCACTTCCACTGTATAATCATAAGGGATTTGATTTAGGTCATACCTGAATGGTCTAGTGATTTTTCCCTACTTTCTTCAATTTAAGTCTGAATTTGGCAATAAGGAGTTCATAATCTGAGCCACAGTCAGCTCCTGGTCTTGTTTTTGTTGACTGCATATAGCTTCTCCATCTTTTGCTGCAGAGAATATAATCAATCTGATTGCAGTGTTGACCATCTGATGATGTCCATGTGTAGAGTCTTCTCTTGGGTTGTTGGAAGAGGGTGTTTGCTATGACCAGTGTGTTCTCTTGACAAAACTCTATTAGTCTTTGCCCTGCTTCATTCCGTATTCCAAGGCCAAATTTGCCTGTTACTCCAGGTGTTTCTTGACTTCCTACTTTTGCATTCCAGTCCCCTAGAATGAAAAGGACATCTTTTTTGGGTGTTAGTTCTAAAAGGTCTTGTAGGTCTTCATAGAACCGTTCAACTTCAGCTTCTTCAGCGTTACTGGTTGGGGCATAGACTTAGATTACTCTGATATTGAATGATTTGCCTTGGAGACGAACAGAGATGATTCTGTCGTTTTTGAGACTGCATCCAAGTACTGCATTTCGGACTCTCTTGTTGACCATGATGGCTACTCCATTTCTTTGGAGGGATTCCTGCCCACAGTAGTAGATATAATGGTCATGTGAGTTAAATTCACCCATTCCAGTCCATTTTAGTTTGCTGATTCCTAGAATGTCGATGTTCACTCTTGCCATCTCCTGTTTGACCACTTCCAATTTGCCTTGATTCAGGGACCTGACATTCCAGTTTCCTATGCAATATTGCTCTTTACAGCATCAGACCTTGCTTCTATCACCAGTCACATCCACAGCTGGGTATTGTTTTTGCTTTGGCTCCATCCCTTCATTCTTTCTGGAGTTATTTCTCCACTGATCTCCAGTAGCATATTGGGCACCTACTGACCTGGGGAGTTCCTCTTTCAGTATCCTATCATTTTGCCTTTTCATACTGTTCATGGGGTTCTCAAGGCAAGAATACTGAAGTGGTTTGCCATTCCCTTCTCCAGTGGACCACATTCTGTCAGACCTCTCCACGATGACCCACCTGTCTTGGGTGGCCCCACAGGGCATGGCTTAGTTTTATTGAGTTAGACAAGGCTGTGGTCCTAGTGTGATTAGATTGACTAGTTTTTTGTGATTATGGTTTCAGTGTGTCTGCCCTCTGATGCCCTCTCGCAACACCTACCATCTTACTTGGGTTTCTATTACCTTGCAGGTGGGGTATCTCTTCCCGGCTGCTCCAGCAAAGCACAGCCGCTGCTCCTTACCTGGGATGAGCGGTATCTCCTCATCGCTGCCCTTCCTGACCTTGAACGTGGAGTAGCTCCTCTTGGTCCTCCTGAAAAACAGGAGGGTCTCAAATCTACAAATGCAAAGAGACAACCGCATATTATAATGACACTCTGTGTGCACTTCTATAATCAGCTATGTTGTCGCTCTTCAGATACCGGTAGACTTGAAATGGAACTGGACCCTCTGGTCTTTCCTGAAACAGACTCTGCCCAACTCCTTGTCCTTTGCCTGCCTCTTGTCTGTAAAAAAAGAATTGTAGCCCCCTAGTCCTCCCTGAGTCAGGGAAGATAGCGACAGGCCCAAGGAGAGTCTCCTCATGAATAGGCAGAAGGCAAAGCCACCTACTTGATTTCCACCACGGTGAGAAGCCATGCACCGCAACTAAGGAGTAGTCCTGGCTCACTGCAGCTAGAGAAAAGGCTGTGCAGCAACAAAGACCCAGCACAGCCATAAACAAATAAATAAAATTATATGTATATACAATATTTATATATATATATATATATATATATATATCAGCAGAAATAACTCTAGGTGAGTGTAACTGTGACATGTAAAAAAAATATTAAAATCTTAGCCAAGATTAAGCTAGAGGTAGTGAAGTCTGAAAAGCCAGAAAATGAAACTGAAGCTGTGGCTTTATCTCCAAAATGTGCTTCTATTTCATACTCTGCCACCTTCTCTGTGTATGCAGGAATGTGCCTGTTTCCTAAGAATCTGTATATGTCTGTTTAGCGTTCATTTATAGCAAAGCCAAACTAATAATTTCTCTCTCTTGCAAGTCAGCTTTCATAGGCTCACAAACATATTACATGTTTAATATTAGTATTACATATTCTAAACATTTCTCATACAAACACTGACTTTTTTTTTTTTTTTTTTAATCCCTGCTGAATTAGGGATGTCTCCACCTAGGGGTCAGATGATAAAGAATCTACCTGCAATGCAGGAGACCCGGGTTTGATCCTTAGGTTGGGAAGATCACCTGGAGAAGGAAATGGCAACCTACTCCAGTATTCTTGCCTAGGAAATAGCATGGACAGAGGAACCTGGCAGGCCGTGGCCCATGGGGTTGCAAAGAGTTGGACATGACTGAGCAACTAACACTTTCACTAACTGAGGTTACTTAATTTTTACAGTGGCTTTGAGACTGAAGAAGCATGGATTACCTAAGTGAAAGTGAAAATGTTAGTCATTCAGTCATGTCCGACCCTTTGCGACACCATGGAGAATTACAGTATTCCTGGAGAATTCCGTGGACAGAGGAGCCTGGCAAACTACAGTCCATGGTGTCGCAAAGAGTCGGACATGACTGAATGACTAACATTTTCACTTTCACTTAGGTAATCCATGCTTCTTCAGTCTCAAAGCCACTGTAAAAATTAAGTAACCTCAGTTAGTGAAAGTGTTAGTTGCTCAGTCATGTCCAACTCTTTGCAACCCCATGGGCCACGGCCTGCCAGGTTCCTCTGTCCATGCTATTTCCTAGGCAAGAATACTGGAGTGGGTAGGCATTTCTTTCTCCAGGTGATCTTCCCAACCTAAGGATCAAACCCGGGTCTCCTGCATTGCAGGTAGATTCTTTATCATCTGAGCCATCAGGGAAGCAATCTCCATGAAGGAAAAGTAAAAATAAGATAAATTCCTTAGGAAAAGAACATATAAAACGGACCCAGTCTAACAGGAACCTGAAATAAAATGGAGTTGGGAGGGGCTTTTCTCCCATCGCTGCATGCAGCTCCACTGTTGCCTTCTTGATGCTGAAGTGTTTTAAGTGCACTGCTGACCCCCTTCTATCCTTGGCCAAGAGTAGCCCAGCCCCTCTACAGCGGGGCTGCTGGATCAAGCAGACAGGGCACAGGGGCCCGTCCAGAAAAGCCAGCAAGGGCCTCTCCCAGTAATCTTGAGGACCAAATATCGGGACAAGTCCCAGTGCTGACAACCAGAGCAGTGGAAATAGAGGCTCTCCCACATGAACCTGAAGCTTCTCCATGACTGGCGCTTGAGGGTAGTTGATGTGCACCATTCAGTTAGTAGAGTTCAGAACTCTCCCATCACAGTTATTTTATTTATTTAATTTACCGACCCGTTGGCACAGCTTGCAGGATTTTAGATCCTCAACTAGGGATCGAACCTGTGGCCCCTGCAGTGCTAGTGTGGAGTCCTAACCACTAGAATTCCACTAAGAAATTCCCTGGATATTTTTTAAAGAAAAAAAAATGTTTTCTTGGGACTTCCCTGGTGGCCCAGAGGTTAAGAATCCACCTTGCAACCAAAGGGATACCAGTTCGATTCCTAGTCCCAGAAGATTCCATGTGCCGTGGAGCACCTGAGCCCCTGGGCCACAACTGCTGAAGCCCGAGCACTCTAAAGCCCATGCTCTGAAGCAAGAGAGAAGCCACTGCAGTGAGAGGCTGGCATACCGCAACTAGAGAGCAGCCCCTGCTCGCCACAACTAGAGAAAGCCAGGGTGCGGCAATGACGACATACCACGGCCAAAAATTTAAATAAATAAGATAAATCTTAAACAAAGTTTTCTTTTCTCCCTCTTCTTGAATAAATGGTAAAATTAAAAGTCTTTATCACTGCCTTTCCTTTAGAACCATATCTAAAAGAGAGTACCTTGCCCTACACTGGTCTACAATGGTGGTTAAATTGTCCTGTATTCCTGTTTTGAATATGCTGCATTTTTTACTTACTTATGGCAAAGGCTACTGTTCATGGGGTTCTCGAGGTAAGAATATTGAAGTTGTTTGTCATTCCCTTCTCCAGAATACTGTCCAATTGTGGTGCTGGAGAAGACTCTTGAGAGTCCCTTGGACAGCAAGGAGACCAAACCAATCTATCCTAAAGGAAATCAACCCTGAATATTCATTGGAAGGACTAATGCTGAAGCTCCAATACTTTCGCCACCTGGTCGAGACCTGGATTCGATCCCTGGGTCAGGCAGATGCCCTGGAGACGAAAATGGCTACCCACTCCAGTATTCTTGCCTGAAGCATCCCATGGACTAGAGGAGCCTGGCAGGCTACAGTCCGTGGGGTCACAGAGTCAGACACGAGTGAGCGACTGACACAAAAAACAAGTCCCCCACCCAGGCGGAGGATGCTGATTACTTGATGCCTACAATAATATTCCCAAAACATCACCCAGGTACCTCAACACCAACCAATTAGAAGAAAGTCCACAAGCTGCACCCCTCAACCCAAATGTTGCCTCCAAACACCATTGCCTAAAATCCACCAGGAAGTCTGGGTCTTTTGAGCTAGAGCTGCCTGTTCTCCTCACTTGATGTCCCACAATTAACAATGTACTCTCATTCACCACAACCCGCTTAGTAGATTGGCTTTGCTGTAAAGTGAATGAGTAAATGCAAGTTCAGTTGGACAGCAGACACTAGATGGTTTAAAAATTCTCCTACTGGACTTGCCTGGTGGCTCAGGGGATAAGAATCTGCCTGCCAATGCAGGGGAGAGGGCTTTGATCTTTGGTCCGGGAAGATCCCACATTATGGGGAGCAACTAAGCCGGTGCGCCTCAACTATTGAACCCACATCCTGCAAGGATGGAAGCCCGCGCCACCTAGAGCCTGTGCTCAGCATCGAGAGAAGCCACCGCAACGAGAAGCCCAAGCACGGAAACGAAGAGTGGTCCCCACTCACTGCAGCTAGGAAAGGCCCAAGCACAGTGACGAAGACCAAGTTCAACCAAAAGTAAAAAATAAAGTTATTTAAATAGATCTTCTACCTATAGCCTGGCGGTCTCAAGATTCTCCCTTGTAAGTATGCAGACATTTCCAGTTCCAGTCAAGCCTTGCTTTACAAGCACCCTTACTTCGTGACAGCTCCAATTACAATTTTTCACAATTTATTGAAAAAAATCATGGCCTTCCTTTTTTTTTTTTTTGGCATCCTAAAATTCCTCCATTTCGTAGTCTGTTGTTAAGTCACTTCAGTCGTGTCCGACTCTGTGCAACCCCACAGACATCAGCCCATCAGGCTTCTCTGTCCCTGGGATTCTCCAGGCAAGAACACTGGAGTGGGTTGCCATTTCCTTCTCCAATAGATGAAAGTGAAAAGTGAAAGTGAAGTCACTTAGTCGAGTCCGACTCTTAGCGACCCCATGGACCGCAGCCTACCAGGCTCCTCCATCCATGGGTCTAGGGAAACATTATTCTACCGTTTCTCAAAACTGTGTCTTTCAGGCTGCAGTCCTAACAAGCCTCCAATAAATGTCTCTTTCTACCAATCAGGTATTTTTTTTTCTGAAATTTCAGTTAGCATTCATTACACATAAGTCTTATGCAATTGAATATCTTATCATTAAGTCTGTACTGTCTATCGCTTTGACCAAAAGGTCAGACTCAAGAGGAAAGGGGTTCTTGGTCTCTTTGGATCTTGATAAGCTTATACAGCCAAAGTAGTGCTTGGAATGGAATATGCAGTTTAATGAGTGTTTGTCAACGAGGGTACAAATATGATGCTATGGATGCCCTGTTTGCTTTCAGCATTCTGGCAAATCAATCTGCTCTCTCCACATCTCCCTTCAAGCTGGTACTGTTTTGTATACAAAAAAGATTATTATTAATTGTTTATCAAATAAATAAACAATAAATCACAATTTAGAGAGCCAGATTCACAGACTAGCCAAGTTCCTGTGTAACTACATGCTCAGTCTCATTTTCTCACTCTCAGTCTTCAGTGTCTCTTTAAGCTTTACTAAGATCTTAACTTTATGGACATGGCCAAGAGGTATTTTGGCCAGCACTTTGAATAGCTGATGATTGGTTTCAACAACTTCAACATTTCACAAATATTTTCCTGAGGTAATCTCAACTCTATGCATTGTCTCTACGCTTGCAGGTGAAATTATATTGACTCCCCAGAAAGGAAAGAGGATCATGAAATTGCAAGGCTTTATCTCAGGGTTCAATTGCCCCTGTCCCAAATAAGCTATGACCATAACCATGGAGTCACTCTCCAGGCAGGAAGTGACAATAGTTGTAAGTCACTCTTCTTTTCAGATAGGTAGATTTTAGCTTCTAGACAAGAACTGCTGCTGCTGCTGTCATTTCAGTCGTGTCCGACTCTGTGTGACCCCATAGATGGCAGCCTATCAGGCTCCTCTTTCCCTGGGATTCTCCAGGCAAGAACGCTGGAGTGGGTTGTCATTTCCTTCTCCAACACATGAAAGTGAAAAGTGAAAGGGAAGTCGCTCAGTCGTGTCTGACTCTTCACGACCCCATAGACTGCAGCCTACCAGGCTCCTCCATCCATGGGAGTTTCCAGGCAAGAGTACTGGAGTGGGTGGCCATTGCCTTCTCCGAGACAAGAACTGGATATATATTAAAATGTGGAGTCTGAAATACGTATCAGTTCTTGAATAGGACATACCATCACTAAGTGTACTTTTTGCTGAGGGAACCAAAGACACGGTACATGGTCCATCTGCTTCTAGTTGCCCCACATCCCTCCTCTGTCTTATTCGCCATGGCTCTGTCTGGAGTCTTAGGTTTTTCGACTATGACCTAACACAGAGACACTCATAAACTGTAGCCAACAAGTTAGGCTACATTTATATGAAAAGCAATAAGACAATGTTTATTGGACTCCAGCTATGGATGGATTCACTCTGTCTGAATGACAACCTGGTATCATGTGACCACTTAGTTGGGCCAATTTTGTTGTTGTAGTTTAGTCGCTAAGATACCTCCGACTTTGCAACCCCATGGCCTGTAGCCCGGCAGGCTCCTTTGTCCATGGGGTTTTTCCAGGCAAGAATACTGGAGTGGGTTGCCATTTCCCTCCTGGATGGGATCAGGGATAGAACCCTGGGTTGCCATATTGGCAGGTGGATTTTTTTTTTTTTTTTTTTTTACCACTAGCACCACCTGGTAAGCTTTGGGGACCATCTCTAAGTTTCTTTCTTTTTTTTCTTTTTTTCTTTTTTTTTTTAAGTGAAAGAAGGCTAATTCGGAGAGACACACACTCCATAGACAGAGTGGGCCATCTCAGAAGGCAAGAGAGGCCAAACATTTGAAATATTACTGTCACTATACTTCTATGTGATCAGCACAGACTATGTTTCATGGAAATCTGGGTGCAACCCCTTTAAAAAGCGTGTAACTGGCCCAGTCTTCGCAGCCTGGGGACTTCACAGCAACCCTACTGGTGAGGCGGGACCATTCTCCCGAATTGGGGAGCATTACCTCTTGGAGCGCTATGAACTACATTATCCTAAAGGCACCGCGCGAGGAGCCAGGGACAATGGACCAATGAAGTCTCAGGACAGAGACACTTCCGTTCTAGAGAGCGGTCTCTGAGTGGACCTTCCTGTGTGGGTCCCCGGCGACATATTGCAAACTCGGGTCCGTTCGCGGTTGAGGTGCGTCCTGACGCTGAGCAGACCTGAGACCTGGGAGCTGGAAGGCCGCTGTGCCTGGTGTTCCGAGGCGAGTCTCAGGCTCGGCGTGGGCGCCATCCGACCTGACTCTGTCTCGGGTCGGGACGGGGTCTGCAGAGCCCGACCCCGCCTTCGCCAACGGACGTCTTTGGCTGCGGCCACGTTGATGGTTCCGATTCAGGTGAATCCTGCGTCCTCCGGGTCCTCGCCCGGTTCTTTTTATCCTGAGTTATCTTTGTTCTTATTAGTATATTCTTACTAACGTCTTATATGTATATTAAGCAGATCTAAAATTAGTATCCGTTAACCGCCTGAGATAAAAAAATATGCGTTATCAACAGGACCCCAGGAAGCCGCCTATGTGCTTAGTCGCTTCAGTCGTGCCCTTGCGACCCCACGGACTGTAGGCCGCCAGGCTCCTTTGTCCATGGGGATTCTCCAGGCAAGAATACTGGAGTGGGTTGCTCCGCCCTCCCGCAGGGGAGCTTCTCAACCCAGGGATCAAACCCCGGTCTCCCACATTGCAGGCGGATTCTTTACCATTTGCTGCTGCTAAGTCGCTTCAGTCGTGTCCGACTCTGTGCGACCCCATAGACGGCAGCCCACTAGGCTCCCCCGTCCCTGGGATTCTCCAGGTAAGAACACTGGAGTGGGTTGCCATTTCCTTCTCCAAAGCATGAAAGTGAAAAGTGAAAGGGAAGTCATTCAGTCCTGTCGACTTTTAGTGACCTCATGGACTGCAGCCCACCAGGCTCCACCGTCCATGGGATTTTCCAGGCAAGAGTACTGGAGTGGGGTGCCATTGGCCACCAGGAAGCCCAAAACATACCCATCCCCCCAAAGTTAAGGTATTGTCTGTTATTTAAAGTAAGGGTTTCCTTGCTTTTCTCGATAGTTTTGCCAAGTATGTGCGAAATATGCGACGGCTGTAGTTTAGTTTCGCTTCTTCCTTTTAAAACTTAGTGAATGGAATCACATAAGGCTTCCCTCGTAAAGCGTCTGCCTATAATGAGGCAGACCCAGGTTCGATCCCCTGGATCGGGAAGATCCTCTGGAGAAGGAAATGGCAACCCACTCTAGTGCCCTTGCGTGGAAAATCCCATGGACGGAGGAATGTGGTAGGCTACAGTCCATGGGGTCGCAAAGAGACGGACACGACTGATAGTTTCTCGACAGTTTTGCCAAGTATGTGGGAAATATGCGACGGCTGTAGTTTAGTTTCGCTCCTTCGTTTTAAAACTTAGTGAATGGAATAATGTAAGTATTACGATTTCTTTTTCTTCATTTGCACAATATGATGTGACTTTACCCATGTTCGCTCCTTCGTTTTAAAACATAGTGAATGGAATAATGTAAGTATTACGATGTCTTTTTCTTCATTTGCACAATATGATGTGACTTTACCCATGTTTCTCATGCTACGTTGTTGTTCAGTTGCTAAGTCGGTTCTGACTCTTTGTGACCCTGTGGACTGCAGCATGCCAGGCTTCCCTGTCCTTCATTATCTCCTGGAGTTTGCCCAAATTCATGTCCATTGAGTTGGATACCCTCCCTCACGCAGAGTAGCCAGTCATTTTCCTTTTTGTGTAGTTTTCTATAGATATGAATATATGAGTAAATGTCTTTGTAAATTCTTCTGTTGAAGGCTTTTCTCTGTGTTTTTGTTGTTGATGGTGGTGGTGTTTTAGTCCGATATGTCTATAAACAGTGGTATTGTAGCCACACTTGACATGTGTTCTGGAAAGATACATTAAGCACACGTCTGTTTAGTTTCTATGTTAACATTTTTATTGTATTTAAATTAACATTTCCACTTACTGAATTTGTTTTCCTCCATACTACTAATTTTAACTTAGTTCTTTGAATGAAATTATTAAACTGTTTCACAGTTATATTTTGATATACACTTATGCCTTATATAAACTTTTGTTTTACAGTCTACACACACACATAGACTGTTTTAATATTTTAAAAGATTGTGCTTTTCCAGTAATATTTATTTCACTGTTAAATAATTTTCTTCTGGTGATCTTGTAAGGGAAAATTATTGAGATATTTTATTAAATACCTGTCTTAAGTGGGCTTTGGCCTTATCATTATAAGGATATATCATTATGTATATAATATATATATAATATCATTATATTATCATTATCCTTATCATTATAAGGATAAAACGTTATAATGCTTCAAAACCATAACAAGATGTTAAGAACTCAAGAAGATATTTCCATGTTTCTATAATGAGGATGACAAGAGGTCAGGTCCTATCAGTTATATCCTTTCTCTTAAGTTTAAAAGAGTCCAAAATGAGGTCCAGTTATCCCCAGATGCTGGAGGCAAAGCACTTCCACTCTGATTCAAGGAACATCCCCTTTGTCAGAGATTCATTCTGCATGCAGTCAGTACGTGGTGGTTCCGTTCTCTACTACACGAGAGAAGAGCGTATAAGAAATTACAGATACTCTGTCTGAATATTTATGGAAAAGTTTTAACATCAAAGAATATGGATAAATAGGAAAAGTACATGTTCTTGAATTATACTATATAATGTTATAGTAATTTCAAACCAGAATTTAATCTGGATTATATAAACTGGAATTTTATATACAACAATAACTTTTAATATAACCAGAGAAAAATTTGAAAAGGACATGTAAGAACTCCTGGTCACCTGTTAGAGCCAAACATAAGCGATAGGAATAGAAAAATGTATTATTGGCAGGGGACTCAAATGGGAGTGTCAGAAACAGATCTAACATAAAATGGAGTAAATTTTGATATTTGTAACTCAGTGTTATAATAGTGCTATGTGACTTGCCACAAGCGTTTCCTCACCAATACAATCCCGTATTCTTCTGGCTCATTGGGTTGCAGTCACACTAGCCTCGAGGGTGCTATTCAGACACACCAGACATGACTCTGACAGGGAGGCTTTGCACTTGTTTATACCACTGTTGAAAAACCTTTTCTCAAGTTATCCTCGTGACTTTATGGCACAACTGCATAACATTTTCTGTCCTCTTTTACATGGCTTTAGTTTACCCTTATGTGTCTGCCTGAAATATTAAATGATTCACTCATTAATCTTTTGTCTGCTGCTGATGGGAATTAAAGTTACATGGCCCTTCTCTTCCCACAGGTTCCACATTCAGAAGAACCATGTATGGACTCTTCACTGGTGAGTGTCTGGTGTCCTGGACGTCTTTTGCTGCTACTCTTCCTGGACTTGATGTCTGGAGACCCTAGAGCAACCCTCAACCCAGGTTTCCAAGTCCAAGCCAGAGGTTCCATGAGGAGATTCACATTTTTGGCAGCCAGTGGCCTAAACGTACAAGCTTGTCTTAGGTACTGGGGGAAATCCACACAAATGCTTGAGGATGCAACTGAGATGGGTGTGTTTTAGGACTTGTAAGTCTCTGTTAATGTCTGGTGAGGACAGAGAGCAAGAGGGCCAGAGTCAGGCCTAGTATAATACTCTGCTGAGAAGCTGTGCTCTCAGAAGTCTGTTCAGAGTGACGGCAGCCATGGAGTATTTGAAATAGAGGAGAAGAGTGATCTGACTTAGGCTTTAAGAGGCTCCCTCTTAAGTGGAGATTGCAGAACAGACTGGGGGAAGGAAAGATGAGATAATCAAGGAGGCTATTGCAGTCATCCAGATGAGCACTGGTTGTGACTAGACAGAGGGGTGGATATGGAGGTAGGAGAAATACCAGGCTTCAGGATTTTTACAAGAAGGGCTGACCAGATTTTCTAAAATGGAGGGGTCATACATAACACTAGAGTTTATTCCCTTTGCATCTGGAAGGCTGGAAGTTGCATTAATTGATACAGGGAAGTCAGTGATAGCAGTCGTTTTCACTGAGAATATTAGGAATTGGGTTTTGGCCCTGATGAATCTCAGATGATGTTCCAATGATTCAAGTATAGGAGACAAATGAGTGGCTGAACATGCAGCTCTAGAGGGCCAGGGAGGCTTCAGGGTGCAATTATGGGACAAGGGAACAGGGGAGCTGTTACAAAGGTCATCAGCGGGAAGGTGTGTATGTGGGGGCTCAGCAGGTGGCCCAGGTTTTCATGGAAGAGTGGCCATGAAATTGATGCAGAGGGAAAGCAGAAATGGAGATGAAGTGATAGCAAAGTCAGGCTGGTGTTTGCTTCTCTTTCTGTGCAGTTACCAGGCTTTTGTGGTGGAACTTGGGGAGTTTGTGACAGAATGTCATGTGAATTTTTGTAGGTGTGTCAAGTAGGTGTGGATTTTGAATGGCTGTTATACGGACAAAGATTGGAATTGGTAAGGAGACATAATGTGTAGTCTAGAAGTGGACCCTGACCAGGGATTTTTAGGTCTGCATGTTTTGACTGAGGTTTGAACTAGGACCAAGGCCTGGTGGGGAAGCCTTCAGAACAGGGCTGGTGAGCTGCCAGTGGAGAGTTGGGGTTTGGTGGGATTCTGTTGGCGTTGAACAGATTTTCAGGTGTCATGTGCAGAAAGATATATGAGGAGATAGGAGACATGACAGTTTTGTGGTCCAGGTGCTAGTGTTGGGGGTCAGATGTATGAGGTGGTCCAGTGGGTGACACAGATGTGGGGAAGGTGTGTGAAGAGATAGTCCCAGTGCCCTCATTCCAGAAGGTTGAGAGAGGAGTATGAGCCCAAGTTGTTGGCATCTGGGGTGCATCACCCTGGGAACTGTCAGGCTGTTGTCTTGCATGAGAGGGAGTAGGCCCTACATCCCAGGCCCACAGCGTAGAAGGCATCTGTCTGCAGATGTGCGTGTTGTTACCGGGGTTGGAGCTAGTGCTCAAGAAAACATGAAGAGTTTTGGGTACCACTGCCCTCTTGAGTTGGGTTGCTGGGGAGGATGATGACCCCAGAGTGAGTTTGGACTAGGTTGGGGGTACTTATGGGGTCCTGGGGAGATGGGCTGCTTACGCACACTCTGTTCCCATCATCACAGGGGCCTGTGACCTTTGAGGATGTGGCTGTGTACTTTTCCCAGGAGGAATGGAGGATCCTTGATGAGACCCAGAGACACCTATACTGCTATGTCATGCTGGAGACCTTTGCACTGGTTGCATCCTTGGGTAAGGCCCTCACCCCTGTCCCAGCATCCTGGGCAGGTCTCTGACTTTCCACTTTTCTCCAAGGCAAGTCGATTGGTCTCACAGCTGGACAGTAGGCACCTCTCTATTACTGCTTCCCTGTCCTCTGTGCTGTGGGTGCCAAGGCTGAGTGAGTGTGTGGACCAACTCCTTTCACAGGTAGCCCCAGTGCCAGCGGCTCTGAAGTTTTCTTAGTGAAGGTTTTCTGAGCCAAAAGACTTGGAATGAGTTCTGTCATCTCCCTGCTGAGATGACTCTGTAGACCCCTGCACATTTGTGCTCCAGGCTCTTCCCCCTTCCAGCTGACATTTCCTTGGCCCTCACTGTACCAGCAATTGTTGGGACCCAACATAGTCACTATTTCTGGGGTTCACCTGGCTATTTCTATGATTCCCCCCACAAAGATTTTTTTATGTGATAGTGTCTGTTTCCTGAGATTATTTTGGAATTGATTGCCCCCATGGGCCAGTACTGACCACTCACCTGTCCTATCTTTCCCTTAGGACTTGCATCTTCTAGGTCCCATGTTGTTGTCCCGCTGGAGCTGGGAGGAGAACCCTGGGTACAGGACAGAGTGGACATGACTCCAGGCACAGCAAGAGGGGCTCAGAGTGGGCCTGGCCTTGGTGATTGGCATCAGGGGGAGGAAGTGATGTCATGGCTGGATTCAGACCGTATCAGGAACGTGTCCTGTGCCCAAAACTATTTTGGTGCCAAGGCCAGTGACTGTGAACCTCATTACTCTCTCTCCTCCCCATTGCTGACACTTTGCTCTTTCCGTCATACCTGCTCTGACTTTGCGCCCAGGATTGTCCCTCACCTCTCTGCCTTCCACTCCTCGGTGGTCCTCTCCATCCTCACTTCTCTGCTTTTCAGTATTGGCCTACACCTAACATGTCATGAGGCCTGCACTTATCCTCTAAACGGTCCTTGAACACTAGCTACTCGGTGACAGTTGGATTTTCCTGGGTCTGAATACAGCTTTGCACACAGCACACACGTGTCCCCAGCAGCCAAGGCCCTGGTGAAAACTGTTCCCGGAGGAGTGAGTTGTGGACCCCTGGTTCCCCGTGTTCTGCACCCCATCCTTGTGTCTTTTGCCTGGTGAGTCGTCCATGTTTTGTGATGTGTAAAGGCCCTGTCCACACAGCAGCCCTTTCCTAACCTGCTCCCACCTCCCTTGTCCTGAAAATAGTCCCATGGATTTATTCTATGTCAGACATGTATTGTGATGGGGCTCCCTACTTCTACCAAGATCTACATGAAATTCACCCCCATTTCTTTGCTTTCAGGTTGTTGGCAGAGAGCAGAGGTGAAGGAGAAAAGTTCTGAGCGGAATGCTTCCATAGAAGTGCCACAGATAATTACTTCAAAGACAGACCCGTCCATCCAGAAGGCCTATCCCTGGGAGATAGGTAACCTGGATGTAGAAGGTGGTCTGCGTCTCGCTGAGGACCTGGGAGTAAACCCTGTCCAGACACTGTGTAGGGCAGGTATGAAATTTCAGCAGCACAGTGGAGAGAAACTGTTTAGAAGAGACATGGGTAAGGCCTTTATGAAGACTCGTACCGTTCATACAACCAAGAAGTTTTTCCCATGCCAGGAGCCTGGGAAGGATTTCCCTGTTAGCTTTGATCTTCTCCAGTACCAGGTCACTCCACAAGAGGACACCAAGTGTGTGGAGGCCTCTCACAATGGACTGAGGCACTATAAGTGCAGTGAATGTGGGAAAACCTTCTGCCGCAAGTACAGGCTTGCTCAGCACCAGAGAGTCCACACTGGAGAGAGGCCGTATGAATGTAGTGAATGTGGAAAAACCTTCAGCTATAAACACATACTTGTTCAGCACCGGAGAGTCCACACTGGAGAAAGGCCTTATGAGTGCAGGGAATGTGGGAAGGCTTTTAGCAACAAACCCACACTTGTTAGGCACCTGCGAATTCACACTGGAGAAAAGCCTTATGAGTGTAGTGAATGTGGGAAATTCTTTAGTCAAAGCTCCAGCCTTAGTGAACATCAGAGAATTCACACTGGAGCACGGCCTTATAAATGCAATGAATGTGGAAAATTCTTTACATCCAACTCCAATCTAATTAAACACAGGCGGGTTCACACAGGCACAAGGCCTTATGAGTGCAGTGAATGTGGGAAATTTTTTAACCAAAGTCCCAGCCTCATTAAACATCAGAGGATCCACACTGGGGAAAGGCCATATGAATGTAGTGAGTGTGGAAAAGTTTTTAGCCAAAGCTCTACTCTCATCAAGCACCAGAGAGTTCACACTGGAGCAAGGCCTTATAAATGCACTGAATGTGGAAAACTTTTTAGCCAAAGCTTTGGCCTCACTCAACACCAGAGAATTCATACTGGAGAAAGACCATACGAGTGCACTGAATGTGGAGAATTCTTTAGCCAAAGCACCCAGCTTACTCAACACCGAAAAACTCACACCAGAGCAGGGCCTCTCGAGTGCAGCAGATATGGAAAAGTCTTTAGTCAAAGGTCTACTCTGATTGAGCACCAGGAACATCACAGCCCAGATAGACCCTATGAGTGCAGTGAGTGTAAGAAAGCTTTCAGCCGAAGATCTAACCTTCTTCGTCACCAGAAAGTTCATATGGGACAAAGACCTTCAAATGAGAT
This sequence comes from Ovis canadensis, assembly GCF_042477335.2. Classification (NCBI taxonomy): domain Eukaryota; kingdom Metazoa; phylum Chordata; class Mammalia; order Artiodactyla; family Bovidae; genus Ovis; species Ovis canadensis. The sequence continues at coordinate 78,996,452 of NC_091258.1, forward strand.
GAGCAGAGAAGCAAATAATGAACTGTCTCCTTAGCTAATACATCTTACTGAACAGGCTCTGTGAGGGACTCATCAACTGGAAGTTGAATGCCACCCATCTGCACAGTCCTAGTGTGGAGATTACCTGTGGGTACCTGATTTGTTGGAAGCTTTTAAGGAGCTATGCTGTACTTTCTGATCTGCCCATGGCCCTTCCCAGACTTCATGTCACTGTGAGTTTCTGTGGTAAAAATCATCTTATTTCTACCAACTGGTGGTCATCTCAGTGTGAACAAAGTTGGGTAGACTTTTGTGCTCATGCATTCTATGGAGGAAAGCTTGAGTAGCCTGAGCACTTGGATGTTATTGTTATGTCTAACTGACTAAAACATTGGCTTAACCAGCTTTGACCAAGGTGACCCAGTCTGTGTTCTGCTGGTGGCTTGTTTACTCTCTTCAGTGGCATTATTCATGCTCAGAATGGGTTTTTCCAGCTGTATGTTACCTGCTTGGGAACACTGTATTCCTCAGTGAGGATAGTATCATGGCAGAGAGTAGTTTTCATTGCAGTTTTGGTCTAATTTGTTTTTTCAAGGCCTCCTGGGGTAGACTGCAGGGCTTTGTTGTGACCTGAATGTCATAATTTTTGGTTTCAGAGGTCACCCTGAGATGAGGGCAGCCATGAGAACCACCAGTGATTTTTGGAACAGCATGAATGTTCTGTTTTCACAGGGGATGTCACATCATCCCCCCAGTGCTGTTCAAGGGAAGAAATGCTCTAGGTCCAGCTGGAACAGAGCCACGTACCATAATGCCCACAACATGGCAGGCTGATGTTGCCGAATTGTTGTTCGATTACAGACATCAAGCAGGTACCATACTTGGTACAGAAGACACTCAGGGAATTAATAGGTCCTGAGAGACTAGCAAAGAAGGAGGAATGGGCCTTCTCTAAAGTTTCATCCACAAAGGTGACTGGTGGTTTAGGAGGTTTTTTAAAGAAATTCTCCAGATCTACAGAGCTACTTCCTCCTGAGCCTCCAGTCAGAGTCAGACTGAATAATGTAAAGGTTTTAGGATCCTCATAGTATCTGCAGGTTGTTTATCTCAAGGCCATTGCTACACAGTTGTGGAGGAAAAAAAGAGGGAGAGTGGAAATCCTGTAGTCCAGGCATGTGGTTTTTTAGGACCCAGGCAGAGTTCCTGGAGAACTCAAGTGGAAACACCTTCCATTGCTCCTCTGTCTTCATTGCTACTGGGACCCAAGCCCTTGCATGAGACATGGAGAGGTGATGTAATTATTGTGTTGGTTTCCAGAGTTCTACTTTTCTAAAAAGGAGATTCAGATTTTTATGTAAAGCCAATTTTTATTTAAACTTAATTGAGCTGTATAGTTGGTATGCAGTGGACTGAATATACTTAAAATGTATAGCTTGGTAACTTTTACTATGTGTAAAATCACAGAACCACCATAATAACAAACATCCATCATTCCCACATCTCCCTTCCGAAATCTCCCTGGGCTCCCAGGCAACTGGAATTCAATTTACTTTATTTCACATTCTATTAGTTTTCTAGAATTTTAATGTCATTGGAATGTTAATGTGTTTACTTTTGTATTTGCCTTTTTCATTCATGGTACATAATTACCTTGAGAATTATCCATATTGCAGATATGAATGGTTGTGTTTTTATTTGTTTTTGCCATGCCACAAGGTTTTGGGATCTTAGTTCCCCAAGCAGGGATTGAACCCAGGCCCTCAGTGATGAAAGCACAGAAACCACTGGGGAATTCCCTGATAGTTAATTTTTTTTAATTCCTGAAAAATACACTGGATATATTAACCCGTTGACTGTTTATCCATTTATCTGTTAATGGATGAATGGGATTTTGGTTTTGTTTCCAGCTTGGCTATCACAGAAAGTTTACTGTGAACATGTACATAAATTTTCTTAGATGAATATATGGTTTCATATTCTAAAGTGAATGACTACCCTTTTGGATTCCCATCAACAGTACTGGGAGCATTCCAACTCCCCTATATTCCTCACCTGTACTTGTTTGGTATGGTCAGCATATTAAATATTAACCTATTTTCAAAGTGTGTAGTTACCTCACTATTGCCTGATGGTCTATCTGGTTGAACATTTTTAATGTGTTCACTTGCCAAGTGCATGTCTTTGATAAAATATTTATAATAGTTATTTACCATATGGTAGTGAATTTTGGAGGTGGTGATGGCACCCCACTCCAGTACTCTTGCCTGGAAAATCCCATGGATGGAGGAACCTTATAGGCTGCAGTCCATGGGGTCACAAAGAGCCGGACATGACTGAGCAACTTCACTTTCACTTTCCACTTTCATGCATTGGAGAAGGAAATGGCAACCCACTCCAGTGTTCTTGCCTGGAGAATTCCAGGGACAGAGGAGCCTGGTGGGCTGCCGTCTATGGGGTCGCACAGAGTTGGACACGACTGAAGCAACTTAGCAGCAGTGAATTTTGGCTATTTCCTTTTTTATGAATAACTAAGAAGACAATAAAAGAAATGTGTTAGAACTTGACTTTTCTTCAGTTCAACTTGGCTGGGTGGAATGAATGTTTGTGGTATTCCCCATGTATAATCCTCATTATTAACTCACTCTGCACCACTTTCTAAAGTCTCAAAAATTCATAGAACAGCAAATCGACCCCTGATTGTAGTGTTTGCCAATTTCCCTGGTACAAATACTCCAAACTGTGGCAATTTCAAGCTGTGAATATGAGGTTGTTACCAAACCAGGTAACATTTCCAGAGGTGCACAAGCCAGAAACTGAGACACTAAGACTTAAGCGAGGGGGTAGCTGGAACCTGCCAACATGGCTCCTCTTGGAGTCTGTCACATTATGCCATCTTCCTTTGCTACTCTTCATTTGTATCCTTTTCACTGTAATAAGCTGTAGCCACTGAGATCTTAACTTTAACTTTTTATTTCCCCTGTAACAAGTTTCTCTAGAACTATATATTTTCCCCAATTTCATTGAGTAACTACATAATCATTGTTAATGACTTTGTGTAATATTCAAGTATTATTAATGTTGAGTTTAGCACAGGATTTAGGTAAGAGGAGAAAAGAAAAAGAATAGATTTTTGGATAGGGAGGTTAATCATAAACTCAAAAGGGGAACTGAGTTTCTGAGGTGGCGCTAGTGGTAAAGAACCTGCCTGCCAATGCAGGAGACTTATATGAGAGACATGGGTTTGATCCCTGGGTCGGGAAGATCCCCTAGAGGAGGGCATGGCAACCCGCTCCAGTATTCTTCCCTGGGGAATTCCCATGGACAGAGGAGCCTAGTGGGCTACAGTCCATAAGGTCAGACACTACTGAAGCACACACAGTTTCACTACCTTTTCCCAACAATTCTCTTAAAACTCCAAATGCTAGTTACCTCTGAAGATCAACCGCAGCTGTGAGTCACATGCAGAAAATTGTAGAATTTAAACCTTGGACCTGAGCTGAATTAAAACACGTAACTAAAGATTCTCTTCAACCCAAGTAAGACCAGCAAGTAGTTATTTAAAAATTTAGAATTCTTTAGGGTACATCTAACTAAGGTCATCTAACTTATACAACTTGTATACATGTTGGTTGGAACATAAGATGCTAAGCTTATGTGATAAGGCGACAAAGGCTGGTTGGAAACTGATCAGGAAGGGATCAACAGGGAGTTCTCTTTCCACAAAAACCCTGAGGATCATAGAAAGGTCAGGAAAGGAAGTCTAAGGCTACGAAAATCCAGACCTGAAGTATTAAAAAGAAAAACTGATTGCAATTTAATCAGCGAAACAAAAATATGTTTAAGCTGTAGATTTTCAGGACAGACTACCATATTTATAAGATAGGATCCAAAGAAACATGTCCCTGCAGATGATGAGCAGAGGCTAAGGGGCCCACATACCAACCAACTGCCTATTGACAAGGACACTTGCAAATAAATAGAATGAACACTGGAAAAAGATTTTCCTATCTTATGAAGAAAAACTGACACAAAGAATATGCCTCAAATCAAAACAGGGTGCCCTGAGGAAGGGAAAGTGCCCAATAGCCTGCCATACCCTTTAGTACTCAAGATGAGTTGACTGTACATGGTCATCCTCATCAAATTCTGGTAGACATGGAGGCTAATGCTACATTAATCACCAACAGCTTAGCTCAATCTCTTCCTGACAGTGGAAGGTATTTCAGATAACCCTGATTCCCCCCATTTCAGCTGTAAATACTTGCACTGAAAAATCATAAGCATTCTTCCCACTCTGGTACCATCCCTGCAAATTTAATAGGAAGAGATTTATTAAGCTATACATTGCCCAATATCCTAATTACAAGAGAAAAATTTAAAGGAAATGTATAGCATTATTTACAGTTTATTACAGAAGAAGAATGATGTCAATAACCTAACCTTCCTTGTTGAGAAACCAGGAAAATAAGACCAAACCCTAAAGCAAAGAAAAGGAGATGATAAAATTAGAACAAAATATTGAAACGAAACTTTTAAAAAATCAATGAAGAAAAATGTTGGTTCTTTCAAAATTGACAAAACTAGGCTGACTGAAAAGACAACAAAACCAAGAATGAAGACACTACTGACTAAAGAAACTGAAGGTATCATAAGGGAATGATTAAAAAACACACACACACAAACATTTACAAAACAGAAACAGATGCACAAACTTAACAAACTTGGGGGGGTGGTGGGGGGATGCGAGAGATTATTGAGTTGATTGACATGTAAACAGTGCTGTATTTAAAATAGACAACCTACAAGGACCTACTATATATAGCACAGGGAACTCTGTTCAAAACACTGAAATAACCTAGATGGAAAAAGAATTTGAAAAAGAATACATACATGTATATGTATAACTAAATCACTCTGCTGTCCACCTGAAACATAACTATACTCCAAGGAACAACAGACTGGTTCCAAATAGGAAAAGGAGTACGTCAAGGCTGTATATTGTCACCCTGCTTATTTAACTTATATGTAGAGTACATCATGAGAAACGCTGGACTGGAAGAAACAAGCTGGAATCAAGATTGCCGGGAGAAATATCAATAACCTCAGATATGCAGATGACACCACCCTTATGGCAGAAGGTGAAGAGGAGCTAAAAAGCGTCTTAATGAAAGTGAAAGAGTAGAGCGAAAAAGTTGGCTTAAAGCTCAACATTCAGAAAACGAAGCTCATGGCATCCGGTCCCATCCCTTCATGGGAAATAGATGGGGAAACAGTGGAAACAGTGTCAGACTTTATTTTGGGGGGCTCCAAAAATCACTGCAGATGGTGATTGCAGCCATGAAATTAAAAGACGCTTACTCCTTGGAAGAAGTTATGACCAACCTAGATAGTATATTCAAAAGCAGAGACATTACTTTGCCGACTAAGGTCCGTCTAGTCAAGGCTATGGTTTTTCCTGTGGTCATGTATGGATGTGAGAGTTGGACTGTGAAGAAGGCTGAGTGCCAAAGAATTGATGCTTTTGAACTGTGGTGTTGGAGAAGACTCTTGAGAGTCCCTTGGACTGCAAGGAGATCCAACCAGTCCATTCTGAAGGAGATCAACCCTGGGATTTCTTTGGGAGGAATGATGCTAAAGCTGAAACTCCAGTACTTTGGCCACCTCATGTGAAGAGTTGACTCATTGGAAAAGACTCTGATGCTGGGAGGGATTGTGGGCAGGAGGAGAAGGGGACGACGGAGGATGAGATGGCTGGATGGCATCACGGACTCGATGGACGTGAGTCTGAGTGAACTCCGGGAGATGGTGATGGACAGGCAGGCCTGGCATGCTGCGATTCACGGGGTCACAAAGAGTTGGACACGACTGAGCGACTGAATTGAACTGAACTGAAAGCCGTTCAAGAGAACAAAATAGAAAAAATTACTTGACTGTATTTTTATTGAAAGTCTTCCCCCAAGAAAATTCCAGGCTTAGGTGCCTTCACTAAGGAATTCCAGCAAGCATTTAAAAAAAGAAGTTTAACTCATTCTTCAAAACTCCTCCAGAAAATAGAGGAGGAAACAATTATTCTTTGGCATCAGAATTACTCTGATACCAAAGTCGGAGAAAAACAGATCTATAAACCCATTACTACTCATCTATCTATACAATACATTAACAAAGTATCAGAAAACTGACTCTGCAAAATATATACAATGGATTATACAAGATGATCATGTGGGATTTCTTGCAGGTAATGCAAGATTAGCTCCCATGGACAGAGGAGTCTGGCAGGCTACAGTCCACAGGTTGTACAGAGTCAGACATGACTGAAGCGACTTAGCACGCATGCACCATTTAAAAAGACAACAAGGAAAATATTTTAAAAAACCACAGCCATGCGATGATTATCTCACTAAGTGGAAAAAACTGGAACAGAAACCACAGAAATAGATCCACACTAATACAGTAAACTGATCTTTGAAAAGGGAGCAAAGGCAAAGGAATGGAGAAAGGATAGTCTTTTCAACAAATGGGGCTTAAAGACATGATCCAGTGGTTAGGACTCCCTGCTTCCACTGCAGGGGATGTGGGTTAAAATCTCTGGTTTGGGAACTAACATCCTACAAGCTGCAGAGCATGGAAAAAAAAAAAGTGATCCAGACACAGACCTGACACTTTTCACAAATATTTTCTCAAAATGGATAATGAGCCTAAATACAAAACAGTAAAACGCATAGACGATAATACAGGGGGCACAGACCTTGGGTTAGGCAATGATGTGTTAGACACAACACCAAAAATACAATCCATGAAAGAAACACTGAGTAATTTGGACTTGACTAAAGTGTAAAATTTCTGTTCAGCAAAAGACACTATTAAAAGAATATGAAGTTATTCATCACATGTCATTAGAGAATTGCAAATGAGAGAAACAACAATATACAATTACTACATACCTACTTGAATGGCAAAAACCAAAACATTGACAACATCAAATACTGACAAGAACATGGAGCAACAGGAACTCTCACCTACTGTTGGTGGGAATGCAATATGATACAGCCACTTTAGAAGGCAGTTTTTTTTTTTTTTGAAGGCAGTTTTTTAAATAAAACTAAATATTCTCTTACTATGTGACCCAGCAAATCATGCTCTGAGGCTTGAGCTCAAATGAAGTGAAAATGTATACTGTCGGGAGCCGTGTTAGGCATTACTGACAAAATGGAGGCACGGCACCAGCCCCCTCTCCTCATTCCGCAGGCACGGTCCCGGGATGAAGAAGTTAAGTTTTGTGATCCTGACTTGTTCTTTCCTTTCTTCGGTTGAGTTGGCTGGAAGGAATGTTAAAGTGATTATTGTTCTTGAGAGAAGCATGAGAAAGCACAAAGCCTTCTGCAGTTGTGCCAAGAAAATAATCTATAGAGTAACCATTGGCATTTTTTCAAGGATTTTTGCAAAGAATGTCCCAGGATGAGCACGTAGGCCACAGCTTGAGGCCATGGAAAAGATTGTTATCTGAGACCTGTTTGTGAGGGAAATGTTTATGGCAAAAGAAGTTTGCTGAGTTTAGGAATAATTAAGAATAGTTAGAAGCCTTTTTAGGAGATAGTGAGCTTAGGATACTAGGGGCAAGCGGGATTTAAAAAGATAAGAAATAGACTGAGGAATGTGATATGCGGCCCAGACATAAGCATGATTTACAATGTAATCATAAGTAAACACGATTCTAAGAGAATCGCTGAAGCAGGAACTCTGTTTGAAGGACAACAAGAAGATAATAAATCTAGGTGAGGGGGAGGTGAAAATGTAAAACCTCTGACCTAAAGCTTTTGAAAAAGTATAAAAGAAGACCGGATGCTTGAAATACACATGTAGTCCGAGTCAGAGGCTACATCATTTTCCGCCGACACCGCTCATCCCTTCAGGCTGATTCCCGGCTGCTGGAGCTGGACTCCGGCAGTATACCCACACAAAACACTGCATAATGCAGGTTTAGTCATAGTGCCAAAACTCGGAAGCAACCAAGATACCCCTCAGTGAATGGATAAACTGTGGTACAACCATACAATGGAAGGTGATTCAGTAATAATTTATACACAAATCGTCACAGCAGTTTTATCTGTGACAGCACAAAACTGGAAACAACCCAAATATCCACTAACAGGCAAATGGATAAAAGACAATTGTGGTATATCCATACAGTGGATGAATACTCAGCAATACAAATGAATAATTGATACATGAGGCAAATGGATCAATCTCAAAATAGTTATGGCTGGTGAAAAAAGTCAGAGTTCCCACTCCCCAGAAAAAATATATCAAATGATTTTGTTTATATAAAATACTATAAAATGCTTGCTATTACTTGTGAATTGTGGGAAAGGGGCTTAGAAAGGACTGGGCAAGAAACATTATAAAGAGACACAAGGAATCTCTTGGCTGTGTTGGATATCTCCATTATCTCAATGTCTGGTCTCATCAGTATATACACATGCTGAAACATAACACATTTTATATTTTACATATATGTATTTCATGTTACCATACCTCAATAAAGATGTTAAGAACTAAATATTCCCCATAAATATCCATATTTACCATTCTTCTTGGAAAGCCCCATCTGCCAACTGTTCTGGTTCTACCATATCCCTCTCCACATGACTTAGGAGCATAAGCTCTGCCTCAGGATCAGCAAAAACTGCAGAGTAATGAAGGCCATGCCCACTTCAGTCACGAGGAACGCTGGCTGGTCAGAGAAGCCTGAGCCCTGGATCTCTCTTCTGTCACTGCTGGGGCTCCTGCCTGTGCAGTGATGGCCAGAATGTAAACAGCCTAGGGAGGTACAGGAATCCACAGACCTTTATTTACTGAGACAGTGTGTCAGCCACAGGAGACTCAGAAGTGTGAAGGTCCTGAGAATTTCTGTATACTTCCATGCCACAGAGCCAAAATCACAGGGACATATAGAGATGCTGCCTTAAGAACAGATACCCATCCTCTCATGAGCCTCAGTCATCCCCACTCCATTATCTCAGTGTCTCTGTACCAACGATGATTCCCACCTTTGCTGGTGTGAGTTCTATAATCTTCAAAAGGGACACAGTGCATTGACTCCATTCATAAGGCCTTTCTCCAGGTGAAGTTTCTGGGCATTAAACAAGTTTAAGAGACGCAGCTAAAGGGTCACCAAAACTGTTGCATTCATGAGGTCCTTCTCTAGGGTGAGCTTTCTGGTGCTGTTCAAGATGGGAGCTTCCGCTATAGGCCTTCCCACATTCACTGCACATGTAAGGCTTTTTCTCCAGTGTGAACTCTTTGGTGTAGAATGAGGCTAGAGTTGCGGCTAAAGAATTTCCTGCATTCATTGCACTCATGAGGTCTTGCTCCAGTGTGAACTTTCTTGTGTTGAACAAGGTGGGGGCTACTAATGTAAGCTTTTCTTCATTCACTACGCACATAAGGCCTTGTTCTACTGTGACGTGTCTTTTGTAGAATGAGGATGGAGTTGTGGCTAAAGCATTTCCCACATTCACTGCATTCATAAGGCTTTGCTCCAGTGTGAATTCTCTGGTGCACAATGAGGTTGGAGCTATGGCCAAAGAGTTTTCCACAGTCATTGCACTCATAAGGCCTTTCTCCAGTGTGGATTTTCCAGTGCTGCACAAGCATGTGTTTACTGCTGCAGGCCCTCGCACACTCACTGCACTCCTAAGGCCGTGCTCCAGTGTGCATTATCTGGTGCTCCTCAAGTGTGTCTTGGTAGCCAAAAGCCTTCCCACATTTGCCCCACATATAAGACTTTGCTCCTGTGTGGACTCTCCTACGTTTAATGGGGCTGGAGTTACGGCTGAAGAAATTTCCACATTCAATGCACCATAAGGCCTCGCCCCAGTGTGAATTCTCTGGTGCTGCACACGGTGGGAGCTTCTGCTGTAGGCTTTTCCACATTCAGTGCAGTCATAAGACCTTTCACCAGTGTGAACACTCTGGTGCTGAACAAGTGTGCTTTGACGACTAAAGGCTTTTCTGCATTCACTGCACTCCTAAGGTCTTTCTCCGGTGTGAGTTCTCTGGTTCTGAACAAGGTGCACGCTTCTGTTGTAAGCTTCTCCACATTCACTGAACATATACTGTCTTTTGCCAGTGTGAAATTTCTGGTGGGTTTTTAGGTGAGACAGGTGAATGAAGGCCTCTCCACACTCCTTACACACATGTGATGTTTCCCCACCACGAAGTTTTTTGTGATGAATAAGAGTGGATTTCTCCTTGGACAAATTTCCACACAGTAGGCACCTAAAGGCTCACACTTCAGCCTGATTTATCAGGTTGTTGAGGAGAGTGAAAGCGTTCAGGAAGGCTTCCTCATTGTCAGTGCAATTGAAAAGTATCAGTTCATTACTCTTTCCCTGGTGTTGCCCAAGACTAGACTTCTGTGAAAAGATTCCATGAACTCAGCTTTCTCTGTGAGTGCTTTGGTGTTGGAAGAGGCCAGAGTTATCCGGCACGTCCATCACTGCCCCCGGCAAGTAAAAGGTCTCCATAACTCATGGACAGCTCTTCATATGTGAGGCCACATTATCATCTTTACTGACAGGATTCTTACCACTATGTGGTTTCTGGTGCTGATGAAAGTTTTCACTCAACAGGAATCCTCATCCATAGGGGTCACATGTGTCCAGATTCAGTGCAGGGCATGACCCCTGGAGTTCATCCAGGTGTTAAAATGCCTTTCAAGAGCAGGTCATCTGTCTCACATGGGTGAGCCTTCTGGATAAGTGGACAGGACCCAAGAGTCCTGAACTCTGACACTAATTCTATAAAAACACTCTGCTCAGAAGGGGCCTCCTCACTGACTTCTTCACACCAATAACCTGAAAACAAAGAGCTGCTAGTGAAGGGCATGCTGACTTCAGTAAGAAGCAGCAAGTGCGACATACCAGTGAGTCCATGGGCCTTTGGCAGCATGAGGGGCCAGCATCAGTGAGGAAGAGCCCACTGTCAGTCCTGGGCCTTGGAAGGCATGGAGGACTTCCAATGATGGGTAAAGACACGATGATGGTGGACAGTACTGGAAGCAGAGGCGAGGTCTCCCACTCACTCCTCTAAGAAGGGTTTAAACAGGGTCTCAGCTATTGGTGTCAGGTGAGCTTGGCTCATCTGTCAGAAGGCTCTCTCCAGGCCCAGGAAAATCTGATTGCAAGTGAGTAGCTGGCTCTTCAGGACTACATACGGATATGCACACAACTCATGACACATTAACGCAGCCAATGGTGCAGAGCATCGCGGGGTGAGCAGAGGAGAATGAGCGACAGACACGGAGGCCAGAGCAGTGGGCAAACAGCCAAGGCAAGGAAGACGAAGAGAAGTGTCACGTGCCAAGAAGGGCGAGGAAAGGGAGAAGCGAGGTACTTTATGGGCCTCGGCAAGAAAACACTGGTGAACACAAAGTAGGCTGACGGTACAATGTGAGCCCTCAGATGGCTCTCTCAGCTCCCTGCTCTGGGCTGTCAGTGTGGCTGGAGACAGGTCCACTCACAGGCACTCGGGACTTTCTGCCTTTTTGCCACTGGGCAACTACATGGGGTCTGGAAGGTGGAAGTTGTAAAAAAAAAAAAAAAAAAAAAAAGCACAGATGAGTGGCCCAGATAGACCCATCTCAGAGAGAAGAAAAGGTTAAAATTAAAAAGACAAAAAACCACATAGGAAGATTTGGCAGAACACCCCTATGCCCTCCACAAGCAATCACATGTCAATAGCTACAATTTCTGGCAAAGTCAGTCCCTGAGAACTGTCAGCCAGAGGATGGGGGCAGAACATAGACATAGATGCATCATGGATCTGGAAGTGCCCAAGCCAGGGAGAATCTGTGAAGCCAACTCAAGAGCCCTGAACTCTTAACCTTATCCAGAAAGGCTTTGGGCAGCAGATGTCAGGACTGCTCAGCGAGGGGACACTACACACAGCCTTGGGCATCCACAGCCCCTACCCTTGGAACCAAGATGGGAGGAGGAAGAGCCCCTGATTTGGCAGGACAGGAAGAGCTGCCCACAGGGCACCAGGGAAAAACCGAACCCAAGGACACTGCAGCAGGTGTGTGGGCCTGTGGCAGGCAGCCTTTCCAATGGCACCAGGAAGACCTGTTGCCCAGTGTTCTTGCCCTTGCACGAGCCACTTCCCTTGAACAGAGGCTGCATTGACTAACCCATTTCTAAGAACAGAACACAGAACAGAACATTTTTCCAACAGGGAAAAATGATGGGATCACTGTTTCCAGGTTGGATTAGAAAAAGACAAGCTATCATCCTGGACATTCTCTCTGCTCAGAGAGAAGGTTCCTTCACTGCTGTGAGATGCACTACAGAAAGGCTACGGTGACAAGGAAGCCAGGAGGCCTCTGACCAACAGCCTTACAGTCCAACAAGCCACAAGAAATGACCTCTTGGAAACATAAAACATGAGTCAGTTTGTGAGTGAGATCCTCCCGAGAATGGCCTTCAGATGAGAACAGTTCGGCTGGGAGCTTGATAGAAGCCTCATGACAGACCCTGAGCCAAAAGCACCAGGTGAGGTGTGACGAGTTCCTGACACACTGAAACTTACATAAGGCCTTCTAATTGTTTTATGTCACTCACTTTTGGAGTAGTTTGACATGTACCAATAGGTAACTGAAACAGGGACTTACCCAAGGCAGCCACATGTCTGAAGTTCTCCATCATCACATCACAGTACAGGAGTCTCTAGCTTCTTCCAGCAGCTCCCACTCCTCCCGGGAGAAGTACACAAACACATCCTTGAAGGTCACATCACCCTGCCACAATGCAGACAGCTGAGCCCACAGACAACAGGACTCTCCAGGCCCTGCACACACCTCCCACCCTGTCTCCTCTGCTCCCCAGCCTCCCAACTTGGAGGTGATACTCGGCCGTGACACCGCTCCTGGCCACCCTCTCCTGTCCCTCTGATCACTGTGTGAAGCCCAGAGCAAAATCAGGCAGGCGGGCAGACAGAGACTATGTAAGCCATGGGTCCAGCAAGAAGGGCACCAAACACTCTCCCGCTGGCATCCTTCTGACCATGCCTCCCAGAAACAACTTTAAGGCCATCAGTCCAGGCTCCTCCCACCATGTACATCACTCTGAACCACACCTTCCTCATATCTGGGGTCCCCCTCCATTAACACTAAAAACTTTCCAGTCCACACTTCCAAGGCACACCCCACCCCTGAAACCACTCTGCACAGTGGCCAGGAAGAACTCTTTTGTGTTTATGACAGGCTCTACTGCCACCCCGGTGCCTGAGCAAGACACCCAGTCCTCAGTGCCCAGTTGGGACTTTCTTTGCCACCATCAACACTTCTGTGGACCACTGTAGTAGCCTCCTCCCTCATGCCCACACTCCATTCTTAACCAGACAGCAGCCAGAGGGAGCCTGTTTTGATTCAGAGCATCTCTCTTCTCTTCCAAATCGACCATGTCTTTTGTGCATGCCACATATTCACTTAGTCATGTCTGCCTGTTTGGGACCCCAAGGACTGCAGCCCACCTCGTTTCTCTATGGTATTTCCCAGGCAAGACTACGGGAATGGGGTGCCATTCCCTCCTCCAGGGGACCTTCCTCACCCAGGGATCAAACCTATGTCTCTTGCATCTTCTACACTGCAGACGGAATCTTTACCACTGAGGCATCCCGGAAGCTCATGTCTTTCATCACCTTCAAAACAGAAGCCCAGCTCCTCAGCCTGCTGTTTTTGCCCAACTTCTGGCCTTTTTCTCAACAGACAGAATTAAGGCCTGTGGTTTCTTGATGATGCCCAACTCAATCTTAACCCCTTAAGCACTTGTGCAAGTGGTTCCTGAGTCTAATACACCCTTCCACTCCTCCTCCTACAGGCTGCTTAAAGCAGGAACCTCTTCATATAACTCTTGGCTTAGATTCAGGGTGCTGGGCTAGAACAGGACTCCTACTCTAAGGCCCCCAGGCTCAAGCACAGGGGGAGGGACAGGTGAAGAGTCCCAGAGCATCACTACTTCTCATCACAAAATCTCCACCGGCCCTAGTTTAAAAACATACAAAATCCATACACTCTGTAACGTCCACTTTCGGACCCACCATCAACACACCTGGGCAATTGCAGTCAATTCCGCCTGGTCTCCCTGCCACCCTCAGGCTTCCCCAATCTTTCCACTGAACTTAGAGGGAGCCTGTCAACACAGACGTCAGATCACCTCCCTTCTCTGTTATAAACCTTCTGTGGTTCCCATCACCGTCAGAACAGAGGTCCAGCTCCCCAGCCTGCCATACCAGTTCAGACTGCTGACTGCCTGCTCTCTGTTCTCAGCACACATAACCGCAGAGACCTGCCGTTTCCAGAAAGTGCCTAATTCATCCTCACCTCCAAGTGTTTGTACCTGGGGCTCCTAAGCCCTGCAAACCATTTCGCACCTCATCCCATCAACACTGGGAAGGGGTTCCTTGCCACATGTTCACCGTCACTCACCGCCCTTCACCGCCTTCATACTCAAGAGAAGGCAGCGACCAAGACCAAGTTCGGAAAGCCTGAGAACACAACATTCCCCACACCTCAGTCGGGAAGGCTTGAGGACTTTCCACTCACCTGAGCCGGGTCCATAAGCGCGGCAGCCGCCATGGGGTCCTATGAGCAGAACCGGGCTGAAAAGGCGGTGGAACCCGCACCCTCCCCTGGGTGCGGTGAGCCCGAGAGGACGGTCGAGTTCTGAGCCCCAATCTCCTTCTGGTCAAAAGGCGCAGAAGCTTAGGATGCTGCCTCCGGAAGTGGACGAGGACAGAGGGTGGTTGCGAAGGCCTCCGAAGGAGCGCAGCCTCAGGCGACAGCTTCACGATAGGCGGCCCGTCCCACGACAGCAACCATGTTTCGTAATAACCAAGCGGATAGAAGTCCCACCTTTTTTTCTGTCCTCTGTTGGCCTCTCCAGGGCCTCCCCAAAAGCGGACCCCAGTGAGGACTCCCAGCCTACACAGGCACTCCAAAATCCCGGGCACCAGCAAAAGACATCACAACCGTGAGGCCAGAAATCCCACCTCTGCTTGCAAGGGCCTCTGGAAGCGCCCATCTTCTGGGCGGCCACTGGCACAGCGCGCATGCGCTGGGCAGAGACCTCTGGGTAAAGGAGTTTGTGCACCCAGTCCACCCAGGCAAAGGGCAGGTTTCGGGTTCTCCCTGATAGTTGCAGAGGCGGATGGAGGCGGAAAGGTCAGGGAGAAACTATGTTCTGAAGCACCAGACCTCCTGGTAAAGGCAACGCGCCCCTATTTCCATGGTGACCTGTGACAACACTGTGACCCTCAGTTCTCAGCCGTAGGTTATTCAACATGGGCGGATCCCCTTCTAAGCCAGAAGAAGCGCCTTTGGAGTGTATCCTTCAGTTCAGTTCAGTCGCTCAGTCGTGTCCGACTCTTTGCGACCCCATGAATCGCAGCACGCCAGGCCTCCCTGTCCATCACCATCTCCCGGAGTTCACTCAGACTCACGTCCATCAAGTCGGTGATGCCATCCAGCCATCTCATCCTCTGTCGTCCCCTTCTCCTCCTGCCCCCAATCCCTCCCAGCATCAGAGTGTTTTCCAATGAGTCAACTCTTGGCATGAGGTGGCCAAAGTACTGGAGTTTCAGCTTTAGTATCATTCCTTCCAAAGAAATCCCAGGGCTGATCTCCTTTAGAATGGACTGGTTGGATCACCTTGTAGTCCAAGGGACTCTCAAGAGTCTTCTCCAACACCACAGTTCAAAAGCATCAATTCTTTGGCGCTCAGCTTTCTTCACAGTGCAACTCTCACATCCATACAGACCACTGGGAAAACCATAGCCTTGACTAGACAGACCTTTGTTGGCAAAGTAATGTCTCTGCTTCCAACAACCTCAGATATGCAGATGACAGAACCCTTATGGCAGAAAGTGAAGAGGAGCTAAAAAGCCTCTTGATGAAAGTGAAAGAGGAGAGCGAAAAAGTTGGCTTAAAGCTCAACATTCAGAAAGCGAAGATCAGGGCATCTGGGTCCCATCACTTCATGGGAAATAGATGGGGAAACAGTGGGAACAGTGTCAGACTTTATTTTTGGGGGCTCCAAAATCACTGCAGATGGGGATTGAAGCCATAAAATTAAAAGACGCTTACTCCTTGGAAGAAAAGTTATGACCAACCTAGATAGTATATTCAAAAGCAGAGACATTGGAGTGTATCCTTAAGAATTGGAAATTCTTCAAAATCAAAGGGTTTTTTAACCCTTCTTTTTTAAGAAGAGACTTAAATTCTATTGTAACAGTGCCTGGCCTTTTGATCAGTTGGGGAATGGAGAAAAACGGCCTCCAAACAAGTCTCTATATTAATAATACCATTCTGCAGTTGAATCTTTATTGCTGCTGAATGGGCATGTGGAGTGAGATTGCCTCCTGCCTGCCTCAAGAGAAGCAGAAAGGGCAGACTTCCCACCTCCCAGATCTCGGGCTGGTCCAGCGTTTCCAAGCTCCCCACCAAGTAAACACATCCGTATTTACAAAATGTCACCCACGGTGCACACCAACAGACCCGCCCAGACATCATCCTCCAGAACGAAGTGCCTGAATCTTCAGTGATCGTGTGACAGGTGTGGTGCAGTGCCTTCTGGGTAAAGTAGTTCACTGGGTCCCAGGTCCAGATAAGGGGAGGTGCTCCCCAGATCCGGAAAAGGTTCCCCCACACCACGGAAGTGTTGCTGGAGAGGAGGATCCTTAGGCTCTGAGGCGCAGGCGGGGTTTCAGGTTTCTTAAAGGGGATGCGATGCACCTAGATTTCCATGGACTGGACTGTGGTGGTGGTAGTGGTTTAGTCTCTAAGTCGTGTCTGACTCTTGTGACCTTGTGGACTGTAGCCCGCCAGGCTCCTCTGCCCATGGAGATTCTCCAGGCAAGAATACTGGAGTGGGTTGCCATTTCCTTCTCTGGGGGATCTTCCCAACCCAGTAATCAAACCCAGATCTCCTCCATTGCAGGCATAGTCTTTACTGTCTGAGCTACACGGGAAGCCTTGTGGGTTTCAGATTTCTTAAAGGGGATGCACTTAGATTTCCATGGACTGGACTGTAGGTCCTTCATTCTGTCCACTCTCTTCCCACTTAGCCAGTTACTGGAACACATGCCCGTTTGGAAGGGGCTTATCCATTCTAAAGGGCTTCCCTGGTGGTTCAGATGGTAAAGCATCTGCCTGCAATGCAGGAGACCCGGGTTCGATCCCTGGGTCGGAAAGAGCCCCTGAAGAAGGAAGTGGCAACCCACACCAGTACTCTTGCCTGGAAAATTCCATGGACGGAGGAGCCTGGTAGACTGCACTCCATGGGGTCTCAAAGAGTTGGACACGACTGAGCGACTTCACTTTATCAATTCTACATTGCTGCAATCTCCCCCAGTCCCTATTAACCCAGTCACTGTTTCTGTACACAATATGGTTCCCACCCCTAGGCCTTCTGAGATCTTAAGTCCATGGACATATACCTACATGAGTTTTTTTTCTTCAGGGACACACAGCTCCTACGGTGGATCTCAGAAGACAGCTCTTTCTCAATTTTGCCATGGGACATTCACTAAATTTAAGGGCCCCAACTCAGGCTACTGCCAAATACCGCTGTTTGCAAACCATCTGCCCCAAGTGACTGTGGATCCACAAATAATTTTCACATCTAGGGCATGAGATCCTGGTGCAGGGGCCCTTCAGATTTTCCTAGGAAGTCTCAGGAAGCAATACAAGTAGGCCAGATTTACATTGAGAGCCGTTCGTTGTCCTCCTGCTATTTCCTTTAGGGCATAAAAAGTTAAATAGTAAAGATAGCTTAAACAATACGACTGAGGGGAGGAATGGAATAGGAAGTTAGGATTAGCAGATGTAAACTCTTATACATGGAATGGATAAACAACAAGATCCTACTGTAAAGCACAGGGAACTCTATTTAATACCCTATTATAAACCATACTTGAAAAGGATATTTTTTAAAAAGAATATATATGTATAATTGGTCACTTTGCTGGGTAGCAGTAATTAACCCAACATTGTAAATGAACTATACTTCAATTTAAAAAAAAAAAGAACTTTATTGCAAGAACCAGGAAGGCTGGCCTGGAGTTTGAGGAGCGGATAAAATGGAGGCTGGAAAAATCTGTCAAGACTATCAGGAGACAATCACTAATGACCCTGAACAAGGGAAACCTCTGAAAACTGCCAGCAAAACCAGATCCAGTCCTCTGGCAAAGCTAGGTGATGTCCACACCGTAACCAACTAAGGGGGTGGGGCATGAATTCTTACCAAAGGGCTCAAATGGCTGGCGATACTCCAGATAAAGCAAGTGAAAGTGAAAGTCACTCAGTTGTGTCCAACTCTCTGTGACCCCATGGACTCCAGGCCAGAATACTGGAGTATTTTTGTGTAAAAAAAAAAAAAAAAAAATTACTAAGTAGACACAGTGAAAAGACAACCCTCAGAGTGGAAGAAAATATTTGCAAACTATTTAATAAGTTAATACACAGAATATATAAGAACTCAAATATCTAAATAACAATAACAATGACCATAATAACATTAAAAAATGGGCAATGGATCAGAAGAGACATTTTCTCAAAGGACTAATACAAACAGCCAACAAGGAGATGAAAAACTGCTCAACATCATTAAATGCAAATCAAAATCACAATGAAATATCACCTCATGTCCCTTCAGTTCAGTTGAGTCGCTCAGTCGTGTCCGACTCTTTGTGATCCCATGAATCGCAGCACGCCAGGCCTCCCTGTCCATCACCATCTCCCGGAGTTCACTCAAACTCATGTCCATCGAGTCGGTGATGCCATCCAGACATCTCATCCTTGGTCGACCCCCTCTCCTCCCGCCTCCAATCCCTCCCAGCATCAGAGTCTTTTCCAATGAGTCAACTCTTCCCATGAGGTGGCCAAAGTACTGGAGTTTCAGCTTTAGCATCATTCCTTCCAAAGAAATCCCAGGGCTGATCTCTTTCAGAATGGACTGGTTGGATCTCCTTGAAGTCCAAGGGACTCTCAAGAGTCTTCTCCAACACCACAGTTCAAAAGCATCAATTCTTCGGCGCTCAGCTTTCTTCACAGTCCAACTCTCACATCCATACATGATCACAGGAAAACCCATAGCCTTGACTAGACGGACCTTAGTCGGCAAAGTAATGTCTCTGCTTTTGAATATACTATCTAGGTTGGTCATAACTTTCCTTCCAAGGAGTAAGTGTCTTAATTTCATGGCTGCAGTCACCATCTGCAGTGATTCTGGAGCCCAAAAAAATAAAGTCTGACACTGTTTCCACATCTACTTCCCATGAAGTGATGGGACCAGATGCCATGAGCTTCGTTTTCTGAATGTTGAGCTTTAGGCCAACTTTTTCGCTCTCCTCTTTCACTTTCATCAAGAGGCTTTTTAGTTCCTCTTCACTTTCTGCCATAAGCGTGGTGTCATCTGCATATCTGAGGTTACTGATATTTCTCCCAGCAATCTTGATTCCAGCTTGTGTTTCTTCCAGCCCAGCGTTTCTCATGATGTACTCTGCATAGAAGTTAAATAAGCAGGGTGACAATATACAGCCTTGACATACTCCTTTTCCTATTTGGAACCAGTCTGTTGTTCCATGTCCAGTTCTAACTGTTGCTTCCTGACCTGCATACAGATTTCTCAAGAGGCAGGTCAGGTGGTCTGGTATTCCCATCTCTCTCAGAATTTTCCACAGTTTATTGTGATCCACACAGTCAAAGGCTTTGGCATAGTCAATAAAGCAGAAATAGATATTTTTCTGGAACTCTCTTGCTTTTTCCATGATCCAGCGGATGTTGGCAATTTGATCTCTGGTTCCTCTGCCTTTTCTAAAACCAGCTTGAACGTCAGGGAGTTCACATATTGCTGAATCCTGGCTTGGAGAATTTTGAGCATTACTTTACTAGCATGTGAGATGAGTGCAATTGTGCAGTAGTTTGAACATTCTTTGGCATTGCCTTTCTTTGGAATTGGAATGAAAACTGACCCTTTCCAGTCCTGTGGCCACTGTTGAGTTTTCGAAAGTTGCTGGCATATTGAGTGCAGCACTTTCACAGCATCATAGGATAGTGTTACAAAAAATAAAACAAGGAGAAAATAAAAATATTGCTGAGAGTGTAGAGAAATTGGAAACCTCGAGCTGTGTCAATGTAAAACAGTCCAACTACCACGGAAAACAGCCCCTCAGTTCCTCAAAAGAAATAAATATTGAATTACTATATGATCCAAAATCTCTGTCTGGGAATATACCTTAAAAGGATTGAAAGCAGGGCCTCAAAGAAATATTTATGCCATCATATTTATAACAGCATTACATACAACAGCCAAATAGGGAAAGCAACTCAAGTGCCCAATGATGAAAGGAAACAGAAAAAGTACGATGTACAGAAGATGGAGCATTACTCAAAATAGGAATGAAATTCTGACACATGCTAGAACATGGAGGAACCCTAAGAACATTATGCTCAGTTAAATATGCCAGCCACAAAAGAAGAATAACCTGATGACTCTTATATAAGTTACCCAGGGAGAACAATTCATACACGGAAAGCAGAATAGTTGTTGTCAGTCAATAAGAGGGGGGACGAAGAATTGCTGTCTGATGGGTTTAGTTTTATCAGATGAAAAGACTTTTGAATATTTGTGCACAATGTGAATGTTTTATTACTACTGAACTTACACTTAAATATGGTTGACTGTAAATCTATGTTACATGTACTTCACAATTAGAAAAATTTTAAACACCTATATAGCAGTCCATCCCAGCGCCAAATCAGACCAGACTTTGCTTTGAAGTCTTCCCCTGTTTGCAATACTCTTTAGTGTGAACTTCTTGGTGTCGAAGGAGGTGGGAGTTTTGGCTAAAGCCTCTCCCACAGCTGGCACATTCATAAGGCCTTTCCCCAGTATGAACTCTCCGATGTTTAATGAGGCTGGAGTTGTACCTAAAGACTTTCCCACATTCTCTGCACTCATAAGGCTTTTCTCCAGTGTGGACTCTCTGATGAATAATGAGGGTGGAGCTGTCCATAAAGAATTTCCCGCATTTGCTACATTCATAAGATTTTTCTCTGGTGTGGACGTTTTGGTGCCGAATGAGGTGGGAGTTTTGACTGAAGAGTCTACCACATACACTGCACTCATAAGGTCTTTCTCCAGTGTGATTTCTCCGATGCCTGATGTGATTTGAGTTATGCCTAAAGAGTTTCCCACATAAGCTGCACTCATAAGGCCTTTCTCCAATGTGCACTTTCTGATGCCTCTCAAGTGTGAAGCGGTACCTAAAGAATTTCCCACATTTGCTGCATTCAAAACGCCTTCCCCGAGTGTGAACTCTCTGATGAATAATGAGCCTGGAGCTGTCTACAAAAAATTTCTTGCACACACTGCACTCATATGGTTTTTCTCCAATGTGAACTCCCTGATGTCTTTTGAGCGTGAAGCTGTACCTAAAGAATTTCCCACATTCGCTGCATTTATATGGCTTTTCTCCTGTGTGAACTCTCTGATGAACAGTGAGTGTGAAGCTGTCCTTAACGCACTTCCCACACTGGCTGCACTCATAATGCACTGACCTAGTGTGAACTCTATGGTGTGCAGCAAAGCCAGACTTTTGTGCAGAGAACCTTCCACATCCAAGTTGCTCAGAGAGTCTTGTCTCAGTATTGGTTTTCTGCTGCTGAACCAGGTGGAACTTTCTGATGAAGGTCTTCCGGCTTTCACAGCAAAGGTTTTTCTGGTGCTCAACAATTGTGTGTTCTTGGCTAAAGGTCTTCCCACATTCACTGCACTTGTCATCATTCTGTCCACTTTCAGAGGCTGCCCTGCCCTCCATGTCACTGTGTGGTTTCCCTTCCATGTGAAGGGCCTGGTGCTGGAGAATGCTGGATTGGGCTAGGAACTCCTGCCCTCTCACCCGACATGGACAGGTCTGATCTGTCACGTGAACACTGTCGTTCTTCACACAGAAAGTCTTCCCCTCACCCCATCCAAGGGGTCTCCTTTGACATGGCTCCTTTGGATGCTGGGAAGGACTCTCCCCACATGCAGACACCTCCTGCTCAGGCTGTGTCCCACCGTGCCCAGCCAGGAACAAAGTGTCTTTCAAGAGTGGGCCACACATCTTACAGGGTTGAGGCTTCTGGATGCATAGGCCTGGCTGTGGAGTCTTGACCTGTGACCATGCAGCCACATCATGCTGCTCTGAAAGGGCCACCTCATCCTGGGTGGTATGCTGACAACCTGGAAGGAGAGATGCCAACAAAGGCAGTCCCATCAGTGTGTCTCAGACTGGCCCAGTGATAAGTCTGTGGGATTGCAGAGGCCTGGGGCTAGAACCCATGTGAGGAAGGCCTGGGGTGCAGAGTGGAGATTGGGAGGCTCATCTGAGGGCAGAGCCCAGACAACTGACCGGCCAGGGCAGGAGGAAGGGGTATGGTGCATGGAGGGGAGGAAGGTCTACAGCTCACTTCAACAAGGCCTGACTACTGGTAACTGGAGAGCAATGTGTAGAAGGCTCTGTCCAGACCCCAAATGTCTAAATGCAACATGGCAGTTGGACTACAAGGAGTATTTAAGGATGCATGCATATGTTCCACCACTTCAAATGGAGCTTATGTTGAGAACACTGCAAAAGGAGCAGTGGAAAGGAATGGATGAGAGCCAGGGCCAAAAGTGAAGAGTCAAAAGATCAATTGGGAAGAAAAGGAGGAAGTGAGGTGTGGACTCTGGCACCACACACTACTGGATATAGGACACATGCCCCGTGTGACAGGACCCCAGCTCTGATGTCTCACCATTTCCTCACCCCCACGTACCAGGGCTATGCGCTCTTGAGCCTCTCCTGACCTTACGGAAATAATGTCCACCCTGTCAGGCACTCAGGGCCCTCCTATTGCTCAGGGTAAGCAACCACCTGGGCCTGAAGAGACCACTCAAAGAGGAAAGACTGGGAGAGGGATGGGGCCCACTGTATGAAATCCCATACTCTGAAATGATCAATACGAGGACAAAGGAGGGTCTAAACATTCCAGTGGTAGATCAATGAAGTAGAACACTCCCTCTCACCAGACACGAAATGAACTCAAAATGGGTTATAGACTTAAACATAAGTCATGACACCATAAAACTCCTAGAAGAAAACATAGGCAAAACATTCTCTGACATAAATCAGACCAGTATTTTCTTAGGTCAGTCTCCCAATGTGACAGAAATAAAAACAAAAATCAAGAAATGGGACCTATTCAAATTTACAAGCTTTTGCACAACAGAGGAAACCATAAATGAAACGAGAAAACAACCTACAGAATGAGAACCAACTGTGGGAAGGTCAGAGGCACCCCTAGAAAGTGACGAAGAGCAAAGCCCAGCCCAGGATGCTGTGGTGGGCAGGGGGGCCTTACCTACGGAGGACAGAAGTGCAACGTTCTGCACCATCACTTGATAGTACAGGAGTCTCTGAGCCTCATCAAGAAGTCCCCACTCCTCCTGGGAGAAATATATGGCCACGTCCTCAAAGACCACAAGGCCCTGTAATAAAATTAAGATAGTTCACCCCGTAAGCAGCTGCACGTGCAGTATTTCCTTCAATTTTGTATTGGTCTACTCTTCATCCACCAATTCCAGGGCCAAACTAACCACCAAATGTGTTTATATCTCCCCTGCCATTTGGAGTCTGTGGTCTGACATGTATGAGCACTCAGTCACTCAGTAGTTGTGTCCTACTCTTTGCGACCCCATGGACTGCAGTCTGCCAGGCTCCTCTGCCCTTGGAATTCTCAAGGCAGGAATACTAGAGTGGTTGCCCTGCCCACCTCCAGGGGATTTTCCCACCCCTGGTATTGAACCCGTGTCTCTTGCGTCTCCTGCATTGGCAGGTGGATTCTTTTACACTGAGCCACCTGGGAACCCCTCTGTGGTCTGAACCACCTCCTTATCGAACTCTCACAAACCAAGTCAGTATTTTAGAAGGCACAAGGGACTCAGTGTCTCCATCTGTAAAATGGGAATAAGGATGGTTTCAATTCAGAGGGCTGAGACTGATATCAAACATAAGAAGTACACACTATGTGTCAGTGGTACCATCCACACAACCAAGGGTTTTGTGTGCACTTTCAGTGGAAATGAATTGGTACAGTTTCAAAAGTTGGGTGTGTATTTTTCCTACTTTTTAAGGTTTTAAGATGTGAGAAGTAAAATTTCACATTGTAAGCAAATACGTAAATGTATATTATCATGCAAACCAATGATTAAGTGTCTGGATAAATTTAACTAATTCAATATGTTCATTTCTAATGGCCTACCTACATGTGTATATTTAGAGGGATATCGGTTCATTAGTGTTTAAATCAGTAACTGTGTCATGTACTCTTAAGTTAATGAGGTGCAGGAAGGCACTGAGCAAGCGAATCAGCTACTAGGCCTTTTGAGCCTGCCTGTTACACAGTAGCCTGGAGGGAGCTGCAGGGAGCCCTGGGCTGGACAGCGCACCACCCCTCTTGCTCTGAGGGCTTGAGGAGATGAGGCAATGCCCTGGTCTGGGACCGGCTGCTCCAGTAGCTCAGGTGACCTCTGCCGTGTTCTATAGGGAGTGGTTTTGAGGGCCTGCGAAACCGTGCAGTGGGGAGAATCTATACCAACTCACCACTCAACCTCCTTCCCAGGTCAGCTCCTGAGTCCACCTGAATGGATCCTTCTACACACAGACCAGAATCCATCCTATAGCAGGGCTGCTCCCTCCTACACCCATCTGTGCCCTCACCTCTAGTCTCAGGCCCTCACTTGAGCTTCTGACTCACAGGGTATAAATCACACATTCCCAAGACCCCTTTCTTGGGTTTGAATAAACTGCTAGTACAGGTCCCAGAAATGAAAAGAACACTTTACTTACTAGACTACTGGTTGATTATAAAAGCGCACAGCTCAAGAACAGACAGGCGGAAGAGAGCTTCCACATTCTCTGGAACTTCACCTCAACAGCACCTCCTTATCTTCCCAAACCGGAAGCTCTCCGAACCCTGGCCTTTTGGGGTTTTTTAATGGCTCCATTATACAGGCAAGACTGATTCAATAATTGTCTTTGGGGGCTTCCCTGGTGGGTCAATGGTAATAAATCTGCCTGCCAATGCCGGGAAACGCGGGTTCCATCCCTGATCCGGGAAGATCCCACAGGCCTCAGAGGAACTAAGGCCGTGTGGTACAAGTACTGAGCCTGCACTCTAGAGCCTGGGAACCACAACTACTGAGCCCACGTGTGGCAAGTACTGCACAGACCTAGAGCCCATGCTCCCCAATATGAGAAGCTACTGCAGTTGAGAAACCTGTGCACGTAACAGTAGTTCCCACCCCTGCCCCCGCCGCAACTAGAGAAAGCCCAGTGGGCAGCAAGGAAGACCCCAAACTGCCAAAAATATATAAAACTATTTTTTAAATAATAATAATAAGTGGCTATGGGAGCCAGATTCAACGTCCAGACCCTCTCCTCTCCTTGAACGGGCGTGAGGTGGGACTGAAACAGGCAGCCCTCAAATTCTAAAATTGGTTCTCCTGGTAATCAGCTACCATCTTGAGGTGCTTCCACAAGTCAGCTCACTCACATTACAAGACACAATCACTCTCAACACTTAGGAAATTCCAAGTGTCCTGGCAGTTGTGAGTCTACAACTGTGGGTCAAGACCAAATACACAAGGGAAATACATTATGATCATCCGAATGAACACATCTATATTGCTTCTAAATCACAATATCACAGGTCCTGTCTTCCTCATTCCCTTCCCAACCTTCCACGATTCCCATCCGCTTAGGATGTCGTTTCAGGTGAGACAGCTCGTTCCCCTCTGTCCCCGGAAAAAAAGTGACCCCAAGTTTTCCCAGTGCTCCGGACTCGTGAGCATCTGCAAGCCGTGCACCGTCGCCCCCGAGGGAACTCTCTCCCTACCCCTGTCCACTGGCTGAAGGGCGACCCCTCACAAGGCTGCCCTCAGTTCTGGACTCCATGGCTGACAGGGCCACTCCGTCCGGATCTGGGACTCGGAAGCTGGAGTCAGGCCGGGTGGGGGCCGGGAGACGCAGAACCCACCTGAGCCGGCGTCATCGCCGCGGCCTCGGTCGCCGGTCGTGGGAAGAGCGAGGACGGACCGAGGGCACTGCCGTCAACTACGGGCTCAGGGGGACTCACAGCCGCCACTGGGCAGCGGGGCCAACGCACCTCCTGTCGCTTTCCGCTCCGTCTCTTCGGTGCCCACCATGCGACTGAAAACCCCTGAACAAGTGAGCAGCTGGACAGCAGCTCAAAGACGAAAGGCAAACGCCGGAAGTCCCGCCCCCAGGCGATGCGTACGAACGTATGCGAGGCTCTCTTCAGCTTTTTCTGGCTCAGCCTACACCGCCTAGCATTGTAGAGATTTCTGGGTAATGTAGTTTCCGCTGGCGCAACGCCTATCAACTCTCAGAGTTGCCTAGAGTCCCTCTGGCGCGCTGGGAAACGGAGTTGCCAGTCTCTTAAGATGTAAAGAGGAGGTGGCACGAATACACAGAGGAACTGTAGAAAGGAGATCTTCAGTTCAGTACAGTTCAGTCGCTCAGTCGTGTCCGACTCTTTGTGACCCCGTGAATCGCAGCATGCCAGGCCTCCCTGTCCATCACCATCTTCCGGAGTTCACTCAGACTCACATCCATCGAGTCGGTGATGCCATCCAGCCATCTCATCCTCAGTTGTCCCCTTCTCCTCCTGCCCCCAATCCCTTCCAGCATCAGAGTCTTTCCCAATGAGTCAACTCTTCGCATGAGGTGGCCAAAGTACTGGAGTTTCAGCTTTAGCATCATTCCTTCCAAAGAAATCCCAGGGCTGATCTCCTTTAGAATGGACTGGTTGGATCTCCATGCAGTCCAAGGGACTCTCAAGAGTCTTCTCCAACACCACAGTTCAAAAGCATCAATTCTTTGGCGCTCAGCTTTCTTCACAGTCCAACTCTCACATCCATACATGACCACTGGAAAAACCATAGCCTTGACTAGATGGACCTTTGTTGGCAAAGTAATGTCTCTACTTTTGAATATGTTATCTAGGGTGGTCATAACCTTTCTTCCAAGGAGTAAGCGTCTTTTAATTTCATAGCTGCAGTCACCATCTGCGGTGATTTTGGAGCCCAAAAAAATAAAGTCTGACACTGTTTCCACATCTCTTTGCCATGAAGCGATGGGACCGGATGCAATGATCTTCGTTTTCTGAATGTTGAGCTTTAAGCCAACTTTTTCACTCTCCTCTTTCACTTTCATCAAGAGGTTTTTAGTTCCTCTTTACTTTCTGCCATAAGGGTGGTATCATCTGCATATCTGAGGTGATTGATATTTCTCCCAGCAATCTTGATTCCAGCTTGTGTTTCTTCCAGCCCAGCGTTTCTCATGATGTACTCTGCATAGAAGTTAAATAAGCAGGGTGACAATATACAGCCTTGACGTACTCCTTTTCCTATTTGGAACCAGCCTGTTGTTCCATGGCCAGTTCTGACTGTTGCTTCCTGACCTGCATATAGGTTTCTCAAGAGGCAGGTCAGGTGGTCTGGTATTCCCATCTCTTTCAGAAATTTTCACAGTTTATTGTGATCCACACAGTCAAAGGCGTTGGCATAGTCCATAAAGCAGAAATAGATGTTTTTCTGGACTCTCTTGCTTTTTCCATGATCCAGCAGATGTTGGCAATTTGATCTCTGGTTCCTCTGCCTTTTCTAAAACCAGCTTGAACATCTGGAACTTCATGGTTCACGTACTGCTGAATCCTGGCTTGGAGAATTTTGAGCATTACTTTACTAGCGTGTGAGATGAGTGCAATTGTGCGGTAGCTTAAGCATTCTTTGGCATTGCCTTTCTTTGGGACTGGAATGAAAACTGATGTTTCCAGTCCTGTGGCCACTGCTGAGTTTTCCAAATTTGCTGGCATATTGAGTGCAGCACTTACACAGCATCATCTTTCAGGATTTGAAATAGCTCAACTGGAATTCCAGCACCTCCACTAGCTTTGTTTGTAGTGATGCTTTCTAAGGCCCACTTCACTTCACATTCCAGGATGTCTGGCTCTAGGTGAGTGATCACACCATCGTGATTACCTTGGTCTTGAAGATCTTTTTTGTACAGTTCTTCTGTGTATTCATGCCACCTCTTCTTAATATCTTCTACTTCTGTTGGGTCCATACCATTTCTATCCTTTATCAAGCCCATCTTTGCATGAAATGTTCCCTTGGTATCTCTAATTTTCTTGAAGAGATCTCTAGTCTTTCCCATTCTGTTGTTTTCCTCTATTTCTTTGCATTGATTGCTGAGGAAAGCTTTCTTATCTCTTCTTGCTATTCTTTGGAACTCTGCATTCAGATGCTTATATCTTTCCTTTTCTCCTCTCTTCTTTTCACAGCTATTTGTAAGACCTCAGCAGACAGCCATTTTGCTTTTTTGCATGTCTTTTCCATGGGGATAGTCTTGATCCCTGTCTTCTGTACAATGTCACGAACCTCCGTTCATAGTTCATCAGGCACTCTATCTATCAGATTTAGTCCCTTAAATCTATTTCTCACTTCCACTGTATAATCATAAGGGATTTGTTTTAGGTCATACCTGAATTACCGTATAGTGGTTTTCCCCATTTTCTTCAATTTAAGTCTGAATTTGGCAATAAGGAGTTCTTGATCTGAGCCACAGTCCGCTCCTGGTCTTGTTTTTGTTGACTGTATAGAGCTTCTCCATGTTTGGCTGCAAAGAATATAATCAATCTAATTTCAGTGTTGACCATCTGATGATGTCCATGTGTAGAGTCTTCTCTTGGGTTGTTGGAAGAGGGTGTTTGCTATGACCAGTGTGTTCTCTTGGCAAAAGTCTATTAGTCTTTGCCCTGCTTCATTCCGCATTCCAAGACCAAATTTGCCTGTTACTCCAGGTGTTTCTTGACTTCCTACTTTTGCATTCCAGTCCCCTAGAATGAAAAGGACATCTTTTTTGGGTGTTAGTTCTAAAATGTCTTGTAGGTCTTCATAGAACCGTTCAACTTCAGCTTCTTCAGCATTACTGGTTGGGGCATAGACTTGGATTACTGTGATATTGAATGATTTGCCTTGGAGATGAACAGAGATCATTCTTTCTTTTTTGAGATTGCATCCAAGTACTGCATTTAGGACTCTTTTGTTGACTATGATGGCTACTCCATTTCTTCTGAGGGATTCCTGCCCACAGTAGTAGATATAATGGTCATCTGAGTTAAATTCACCCATTCCAGTCCATTTTAGTTCGCTGATTCCTAGAATGTCGACGTTCACTCTCGCCATCTCCTGTTTGACCACTTCCAATTTGCCTTGATTCCTGGACCTAACATTCCAGGTTCCTATGCAATATTGCTCTTAACAGCATCGTACCTTATTTCTCGCACTGGTCACAACCACAACTGGGTATTGTTTTTGCTTTGGCTCCATCCCTTCATTCTTTCTGGAGTTATTTCTCCACTGATCTCCAGTAGCATATTGGGCACCTAATGACCTGGGGAGTTCCTCTTTCAGTATCCTATCATTTTGCCTTTTCATACTGTTCATAGGTTTCTCAAGGCAAGAATACTGAAGTGGTTTGCCATTCCCTTCTCCAGTGGACCACATCTGTCAGGCCTCTCCACCATGACCCGCCTGTCTTGGGTGGCCCCACAGGCCATGGCTTAGTTTCATTGAGTTAGACAAGGCTGCGGTCCTAGTGTGATTAGATTGACTAGTTTTCTGTGATTATGGTTTCAGTGTGTCTGCCCTCTGATGCCCTCTTGCATAACTTGGATTTCTCTTACCTTGGATGTGGGGTATCTCTTCACAGCTGCTCCAGCAAAGCGCAGATGCTGTTCCTTACCTTGGATGAGGGGTATCTCCTCACTGCCGCCCCTCCTGACCTTGAACGTGGAATACCTCCTCTAGGCCCTCCTGCGCCCATGCAGCCACTGCTCCTTGGACGTGGTGTAGCTCCTCCCAGCCGCCGCCCCTGACTTCTGATGTGGAGTAGCTCCTTTCAGCTGGTCCTGCACTGTCTCAGCCTGGCACTCTCAGCCACCGCCCCTGACCTCAGACGTGGGGTAGCTCCTCTCGGCTGCCATCCCTGACCTCAGATGATAGGATCTTAATGACCTAGATAACCATAGTGGTGTGATCTTTCACCTAGAGCCAGACATCTTGGAGGGTGAAGTCAAGTGGGGCTTAGGAAGCATCACTAGAAGAAAGCTGGTGGAAGTGATGGAATTCCAGCTGAACTATTTATAATCCTAAGAGGATACTGTTAAAGTGCTGTACTCAATGTGTCAGCAAATATGGAAAACTCAACAGTGGCCACAGGACTGGAAAAGGTCAGTTTTCATTCCAATCACAAAGAAGGGCAGCACCAAAGAATGCTCAACTATCCCAACTGCACTCATTTCACATGCTAGCAAAGTAATGCTCAAAATTCTCCATGCTAGGCTTCAGCAGTACATGAACTGTAAACTTCCAGATGTTCAAGCTGGATTTAGAAAAAGCAGAGGAGCCAGAGATCAAATGGCCAACATCTGTTGGATCATAGAAAAAGCAAGATAATTATGGGAAAACATTTACTTCTGATTCATTGACTGCACTAAAGCCTTGGTGTGGATCACAACAGACTATGGAAAATTCTTAAAAGATGGGAATACCAGACCACCTTACCTGCCTCCTGAGAAATCTGTATACAGGTCAAGAAGCAACAGTTAGAACCAGACATGGACCAACAGACTGTTTCAAAATGTGAAAAGGAGAACATCAAGGCTGTATATTATCACCCTGTTTATTTAGCTTATATACAGAGTCCATCATGAGAAATGCCAGGCTGGATGAAGCACAAACTGAAATCAAGATTGCCAGAAGAAATATCAATAAACTCAGATATGCAAATGACACCACCCTTATGGCAGAAAGCAAAGAGGAACTAAACAGCCTCTACATGAAGCTGAAATAGGAGATTGAAAAAGCTGGCTTAAAACTCAACATTCAAAAAACAAGGATCATGGCCTCTGGTCCCATCACTTCATGGCAAAGAGATGGGGAAACTGTGGGAACAGTGACAGAGTATTTTCTTGGGCTCCAAAATCACTGCAGATGGTGACTGCAGCCATAAAATTAAGACGCTTGCTCCTTGGAAGAAAAGTAATGACCAATCTAGACAGCATATTAAAAAGCAGAGACATTACTTTGCCAACAAAGGTCCCTCTAGTCAAGGCTATGGTTTTTCCAGTGGTCATGTATGGATGTGAGAGTTGGACTGTGAAGAAGGCTGAGTGCCAAAGAATTGATGCTTTTGAACTGTGGTGTTGGAGAAGACTCTTGAGAGTCCCTTGGAGAGCAAGGAGATCCAACCAGTCCATCCTAAAGGAAATCAGTCCTGAATATTCATTGGAAGAACTGATGCTGAAGCTGAAGCTACAATACTTAGGCCACCTGATGTGAAGAATGGACTCATTGGGAAAGACCCTGATGCTGGGGAAGATTGAAGGCAGGAGGAGAATGGGACAGACAATGAGACGGTTGGATGGTATCACCGATTTGATGGACATGAGTTTGAGCAAGCTCCGCGAGTTGGTGATGGACATGGAGGGCTGGCGTGCTGCAGTCCATGGGGCCGCAAAGAGTCTGACATGACTGAGTGACTGAACTGAACTCCCAGGTGGCACAAGTGGTAAAGAACCAGTCTGTCAATGTAAGAGAGACAGAAGAGATCTGGGTTTGATCCCTGGGTCGGGAAAATTATTCTCGCCTGGAGAATCCCATGGACAGAGGAGCCTGGTAGTCTAGAGGAGCCTGGTGGCCCCCAATCCGTAGGGTCGCAAAGAGTTGGACATGACTTAAGCAACTTAGCATATACGCACACACTTGGAAAAGCTGCAAAAGGTTGCATGCTAAGTCACCT
The DNA here is from genome assembly GCF_042477335.2 of Ovis canadensis. Lineage (NCBI taxonomy): Eukaryota > Metazoa > Chordata > Mammalia > Artiodactyla > Bovidae > Ovis > Ovis canadensis. Next base: position 79,028,396 of record NC_091258.1, read on the forward strand.
CAGTCATGTCCAACTCTTTGTGACGCTATGAACTGTAGTGCACCACACTCCTCCGTCCATGGGATTCTCCAGGCAAGAATACTGGGATTGGTTTCCATTCTCTTCTCCAGGGGATCCTGCTGACCCAGGGATCAGACCCATGTCTTTTATGTCTCCTGCACTGACAGGCAGGTTCTTCACTACTAGCATCTTCTGCTTAGGGCTCTGTTATTTCTGTCACTCCCAGGTGGCGCAGTGGTAAAGAATCCACCTGCCAATGCAGGAGACAGAGGAGACACAAGTTTGATCGCTGGGCTGGGAAGATCCCTTGGAGGAGAAAATGGCAACCCACTTCAGTATTCTTGCCTGGAGAATCCTTTGGCCAGAAGAGCATTGTGGGCTATAATCCATGGGGTAGCACAGATTTGAACACAGCTGAGCACACACACATTCCATTCCTGTTATTTCAGCCTCTGTGGAACACAGCAAGGTCCCAGCACTACACACCCCAATGGTTACAACATAGCATGACAGTCTGCCTACGCTCTTAGCTATCAGCTATCTTGTTACTTTTCAAATACAGCTACACTGATGTCTTAGAGGCTGTTTAATGCATATAGAGTTCCATTTATGCAAGTTGAAACTAATTCTGGAGATTAGTTGCACAAATATGTGAACTTTTAAACACACTAATCCGTTAAGAATATAAACATTCACTGAACTCAGAAGGCCATCCTCGGGTGTGAACTCGATGTCTAATGAGTGGGAAAGGGAAAAGTGAAAGTCACTCAGTTGTGCCCAACTCTTTGCGACCCAATGGACTATACAGTCCATGGAATTCTGTGGGCCAGAATACTGGAGTGGGTAGCCTATCCCTTCTCCAGCAGATCTTCTCCACCCAGGAATTGAACCGAGGTCTCCTGCATTTCGAGCAGATTCTTCACCAGCTGAGCCACAAGAGAAGCCCTTGTGGATAGCTCTACCAAAACAACATTCCATGTTCACTGTACTCAGAAGGCCCATTCCAACGTAACTCATTGGAGCTTTTCCAGTGTTAAGAATTGGTTGTGGTTTTTGTTCCATTGCTAAGTCTTGTCAGACTCTTTGCAACTCCATAGACTGCAGCACATCAGGCTCTATCCTCCACTATCACCTGGAGTTTGCTCAAATTTATGTCCGTTGAGTCAGTGATGCTATCCAATCATCTCATCCTCTCGCCCCCTTCTCCTTTTGCCTTCAATCTTTCCCAGTATGAGTCTTTCCCACTGAGTTAGCTCTTCCCATCAGTTGGCCAAAGTATTGGAGTTTCAGCTTCAGCATCAGTCCTTCCAATGAATATTCAGGATTGATTTCCTTTGTGATTGACTGTTTTGATCTCCTTGCTGTCCAAGGGATTCTCAAGAGTTTTCTCCAGCACCACAGTTCGGAAGCATGAATTCTTCAGTGCTCAGCCTTCTTTATGGTCCAACTCTCACATCCATATATGACTACTTGAAAAACCATAGCTCTGACAATACACACTTTTGTTGGCAAACTGATGTCTCTGCTTTTTAATATGATGCCTAGGTTTGTCATAGTTTTTCTTCCAAGGAGAAACTGTTTTTTAATTTCATGGCTACAGTCACCATCCTCAGTGATTTTGGAGTCTAAGAAAATAAAACTTGCCACTGCTTCCACCTTTTCCCCTTCTATTTGCCATCGAGTGATGGGACCCAATTCTGTGATCATACTTTTTTGAATGTTGAGTTTTAAGCCAGCTTTTTCACTCTCCTCTTTCACCCTTATTTAGAGGTTTCTTAGTTCCTTTCTACCATTAAACTGGTACATCTGCATACCTGAGATTGTTGATATTTCTCCCAGCAATCTAGGAGTTTATCATTGTACCTAATTTACCATAACTTCTGAACTCATATTGTCTTTTATTTCTTAAAAAATTATAGTTGATTTACAATGTTTCAGGTGTACAGCAAAGCGATTCCATATATATATATTTTCATTTTATGTCATTTCAAGATATTTAATATAGTTTGCCGGGGTCCAGCCCCGGTGGATCCAGGGTGATTCGAAGGTGGGGACGGAGTCGGCGTCCTGGAAAAAACTTATTTAATTACAGATATAGAGGGAGATTAGAAACAGATAGTGTAGTAGGAGAATTAGTGGAGAAAAGAGGCTGAATAACTGGTTTACATGGAATCCCAATCACCACCTACGTAGGCCACAGGGGTCTTTCCATTCTCCCAAAGGAGAGGAGGCACTGAGGCCTCCCCGGTCCGATCTCAGAAGCCCAGGCAGAATTAGCAGGCTTGGTGAGTACCCACATTTCAGATGGGAATTTAGCCGGGAAAACGGGGAGCGAGAAAGAAACGACACGGGGGAATCAGTCTTTCCAGAAACTGATTCGATTTCTTTATTTTCCAGGTTTGTTTATATACCTTTTTGTTATACACAGGGATGAATACAGAGTCACGCGGGGGTCAGCAGACCTGACTCTTGTCAAAATCAGGTGCTTCATATAAAATTATACAAAGGTCTTATGAGTTTCATCATCTTTTAGCCATGAGGTCTGCTGACATTTTATGGCTCTTTCTGATACCGGTCAGTTAACCAGAAAACTTATTTTCCAGGGGTGATTTTTTCTTAAATCAGGTGCCACCCTGCAAATAAAGTTGCATTCCTATAGGGTGAGGGTGTAGTGAGTTACAATCAAGAAAGGAATTTACTTAACCTAAGGTTTAACATGATTAATCTTAAAGGTTAATACTTATTTCTCCTATATGCTAGTTATATTCATTATAAGGGCAGGAATATGGAGATTTAGCAGCAAGTATTGGCTCAACAAATGTAAACCCTTCACCAATGTTCCCCTTAAGATCTATTTTGTCTTAAGATAGTGATAAAGTTACATAGCATAGTGATTTATAACAAAGTACAGTGATCTATAACAAAAGAGAAGATTCATTAACTCAAAAGTCTAGTATTGCTAACATCAAAAACTACTATATTTCCTTTTCTATATTCCAAATACATTGATTAATATATTCCCAGGTGCCTAAGGATATGGAGGCCTGATGGCAATTATTGACTCATCAATGAGAAAAGCCCTATGCTAATACTCCAAACTCTCTGTGCTGTTTATGGCTGAGAGGCTGTCACACAAGCTAGTCTGTCAGCAGAGAGGTTTGACCTGAGATATCCTTGTCACACCCAGGGCAGGGAATTTGCAGTAATTATTGGCAGGATAAATGAAAAAACCCTTCACCAATGTAATTCCTCATCATCCTACTAATACTATACTAATGATCTTCTAACTTCTCAAAAGGGTCTGTATTTAGAAAGTTTTAAAACATCCCGTGCCTCTCACAGTTGGGAGGCTGTAAACCATCACATGCAGCCGGACGAGCCTAATCAGGCAGGCCAGAGAACCTTCAGAGTTTGTAAGTTGAAACACTCTTATCACGCCCAGGAATTTTTATTAACTGGAGCTGCAAGTTAACTCCTTCTCTGAGAGAAATGGTTATGGGGGAGAGCTCCCCGTAAAGTACTCTGGTTTTGGGGGTAGATGCTCGGGAACAGGGGGTTTCCTGAGGCTTGATCACGCCTTTGCGTATGCCAGGCTTCCTTCCTCATGACCTTTGCCATGGGCGGAGTTCCTCACGCTGGCTCCCAACAATAGTTCACTGTGCCATACAGTAGCACAGACCCTTTCGTATGATCTTTACCACTGTGGATTCTGTTTAATGTGGTTATATCTAAAGAATTCCCCACAGCACTCATTCACAGCACTCATTCTGTCTGCAATGTGGATTTTCTGGTGATAAATGAGATAGGACTTTATAATGGAGGTTTTCTGATATTTACTGCACTCAAAAGCCCATTCTCTAGTAAGATTTTTCTTCTATGTTGCCATCACATAGAAGCCTTTTTGTATATTTTATTCCCTTCAGGGGACAACACAAAACCTGAGACCACCTTGCCTTCTCACCTGGCCTCATTTGAAAATGTCTCATCCCAGATTCAGCGAGCCTCAGGGGACTCCCAACTGGGACAAGCCAAAGATCAAGATGGACCACTGGAGAGCTTCCCTCATGGTTCGGTTAGGACCAAACTGGAGCCAGGACAGGCTCTAAGGGGCAGGCGAGGCCTGAGGTTTACTCTCTAGGAAAGCTGAGGCACTAGGAACTCCCGCAGGCAGTGTAGCTCGACCAATCAGAAAAAAATCCCCGTAGCCCCCCGCCCGAACCAGACCCGAGCCAATCCAGATAGGGATGCGAGGTTTAAAAGTCCCGTGCATGCATACGGTTTAGCCAATCAGCTATGCTGTTACAGGAACAAAGAACCATCTGTATAAAATAGATGTGATTCAGAGCTCGGGGCTCTCGTCAAGACTCCACTGTGCTGGATGAGACCTGAGCCCTAGCTCAAGCTAGCAATAAAACCCCTTTGTGCGTTTGCATTGCTGTGGATGTCTTATTTTCTCAGTTTTGGGGACACGGACTTTAGGCACAACATTTGGGGGCTCGTCTGGGATCCCTTTAACTGGGAAGAATAACTCCCTTCTGGCAGAAGGGGTATCCTCACTTGGAGGAAAGGTACCCGAATGCCGGTGTCAGGTCTGGTCAGGGGTGGGTTAGTGGCCCTAGCTAGCATAAGGCCAAGGCCCAGCAGACGCGCTGGAAGGCAGCTGGCTTTGCAGGGGAGAGAAAGAGTGCTTCTCTCTTGATCCCGAATCTGGTGGGCAGTGGACACCTTTTGGTAAGGTAACCTCGAGGGACAGGAGAAACCAGGGGCCCCTAGGAAGACCTAACACTGTGTTCTCGGCCGATGTGTATTTGTCCTCTGTTTGTCATATCTTTGTGTGTGCCGGCATTGTCTCTGCTCTTTGTGTGTTCATTTTGTCTCCTGTGTTTTTCTCTGTAATCATGGGGCAAGCAACTTCCACTCCTCTGTCCCTTATGACTAACCATTTTTCTGATTTTAAGTCTAGGGCACAGGACCTGTCAGTACTGGTAAAGAAAAACAAATTAGTAATTTTTTGCTCCTCTGAATGGCCTACTTTTAATGTCGGCTGGCCACGAGAGGGAACTCTCAGCCTGCCAACTATTCGAGCTGTCAAAGAAAAAGTGCTCACTCCTAGCCCTTCTGGACATCCGGACCAGACACCCTACATCTTAGTCTGGCAGGATTTGGTGGAAAATCCACCAGCCTGGCTGAAACCCTTTATTTCCCCATCCTTTATTCCCCCTTTCCCTCCCTCCCCCCCACAGGTATTTGTCGTGGAGGCATCTAAAGAGGAAGAGCATAAAGATCGCGACGGCTGGGCGAAGCCGGTATTCCAGAAATCCTCACTATATCCTAACCTAATTGACCTGGAAACCGATCTCTACCCACCTCCCTATGTATACCCGCCTTTGCCCCCTCAGGTACCACAGATATCTTCCAAAGGAGCACGAAGAGACACTGAACCTTCGGCCCCAACCCAGGAAGGGGCCCCTGCCCAGGGGACTTGAGGAAGGACCAGGGGAGTCCTCAGCTTGGCAGACGATGGCGACCCGGAGGCCCCCACCTCAACGGTCCGGGCATTCCCCATTTGGGCAGGGCCGGCCAGCCCGGACGGAGAACGAACATACCAATACTGGCCCTTTTCCACTAGTGATCTGTAGAATTGGAAAACTCAGACCCCTTTGTTCTCAGAAAAACCCCAGGGCCTCACTGACCTTTTAGAATCTATCCTCTTCACTCATAATCCCACTTGGGATGATTGTCAGCAGCTGTTGCAGGTGCTCTTCACCACAGAAGAACGTGAACGGATTCTGTCGGAAGCACGGAAAAACGTTCCAGGGGTAGATGGAAGACCCACCACGCAGCCTAATTTGATTGATGAGGGATTTCCACTGATGCGACCCCACTGGGATTTCGAGCACGCTGAAGGTAGGGAGCGTCTCCGAGTGTACCGCCAGACTCTTATGACTGGCCTCCGAGCCGCCGCCAGGAAACCAACAAATTTGGCCAAGGCAAATTTGGTTAGACAGGAACTGACTGAGAGCCAGGCAGCCTTCCTAGAGAGGTTAATGGAAGCTTTCAGACAATATACCCCCATGGACCCACAGGCTGATGAATCACACGTGGCAGTTATACTAGCATTTGTGAATCAGGCAGCCCCAACATCAGGAGAAAGTTGCAGAAAATAGACAGGCTAGGGGAGCAATCAATACAAGATCTAGTGAGGGTGGCAAAAAGGGTTTTTAATAATAGGGAGACTCCCAAGGAGAGGGAGGAACGGATCAGACGGGAAGAAAGGGAATATAGGGCCGAAGAGAACCAGAAGAATCAGAAAGAACTGGCTCAGATTCTCTTGGCAGGGACCAGACAGGGGCCTGATCCCCAGAGAACTAAGGACACCAGGTTAAAGGATAAAGGGAGACCAGCCAGGCAGGCGCTGAAAAAGGACCAATGTGCATATTGCAGAGAGCAGGGACATTGGAAGAATGAGTGCCCTAAGAGAAACCAAGTGGGGGGACCACCCAGGAGAGAGGCACCCTCCCCAGGAGCCCACGTTTTATATGCAGGAGAAAATAGTGATTAGGGGAGTCAAGACTCGGCACCCCTCCCCGAGTCCTGGGTAACTATTTATGTGGACGGGAAACCCGTCGGCTTCATGGTAGATACGGGAGCCCAGCACTCGGTCCTCAATCTCAAAGAGGGCCCAATGTCCAAAAAGACTAGCTGGGTATAAGGAGCCACTGGGACAAGACAATATTGCTGGACTACTAAACGTCAGGTGGACTTCGAGGCCCAGCGAGTGTCTCACTCATTTCTAGTGGTACCGGAGTGCCCAGCCCCTTTGCTAGGAAGAGATCTGTTATCCAAGGTCAACACGCAGATCCACTTTGCCCACAGGGGAATATCAGTTATGGTGGGACCAGACATCCAATTCACGTCCTGTCCCTCACACTGGCAGACGAATACCGACTGTACAAGCTGGAACCCCCAGCCCGGCTGTGGACCCAACCGTGAAACCTTGGGTTCAAAAACACCCTTTGGCCTGGGCAGAAACAGCAGGGGTAGGACTAGCGAAACGGAGACCCCCCATCATTGTCGAATTAAAAGTGGATGCCACCCCTATACGGGTGAAGCAATACCCCATGAGTCAGGAGGCCCGATGAGGAATCGCACCACACATACAACGGCTCCTGGAGGTGGGGATTCTCAGAAGGTGTCGATCCCCATGGAATACCCCCCTACTACCTGTGAAAAAGCCTGGGGGAATGGATTTCAGGCCAGTCCAGGATCTTTGTGAAGTCAACAAACGGGTGAGTGACATTCATCCCACAGTCTCCAACCCGTACACTCTTCTGAGTGGCCTGTCGCTGGACTGTGTCTGGTATACAGTTCCGGACCTGAAAGATGTATTTTTCAATTTGCTTGTGGCCCCTCAAAGCCAAGAGATCTTCGCTTGCGAATGGGCCGACAAGGGCGGCCAAACCGTGAGACAACTAACCTGGACTCGCCTCCCACAGGGATTCAAAAACTCACCAATGCTGTTCAACGAGGCCTTGGGTGGAGACTTCCGTGAGCACCGGGTTGATCACCCTGATGTTGCACTGTTGCAGTATGTGGATGACCTTATGTTGGCTGCTACTACCGAGGAGGCATGCCTAGAGGGAGCAGGGGACCTCCTCCAGACTTTGGGGACATTAGGATACAGGGCCAATGCAAAAAAAGCCCAAATAGCTAGACAGGAGGTCACTTACTTAGGGTATAAGATAAAGAAGGGGTAAAGATGGCTGACACAGGCCACGAAAGAGACTATTTTGCAAATCCCCAAGCCAACAACTCCCCGTCAGGTGAGAGAATTCCTAGGAACTATTGGGTATTGCAGACTGTGGGTCCTGGGATTTGCCGAGAAGGCCCAGCCATTATATGCAGGGGGTAGAGAAAGTAAAAACTGGACTCGGACTGAACCAATGAGGCAGGCCTTCCGGGGACTCAGGCAAGCTCTGCTAGAAGCCCCGGCCCTTGAGCTACCTAATCCGTCTAAACCATTTCAACTTTTTATAGACGAAAAGCAGGGAGTGGGAAAGGGGTCCTGATGCAACAATGGGGACCCTGGAGGCGACCCATAGCCTACCTTTCCAAGAGGCTGGATCTGGTGGCTGCTGGGTGGCCGCCCTGCCTTCGTATCGTTGTGGCCAGGGCTCTCCTGGTCCATAATGCTGACAAGTTAACCTATGGACAGTGCCTCCTGGTCTACACTCCTCATGCCATTGAGGGAATCCTCAAGCAGCCACCGGGTAAGTGGATCTCCAATGCCCGCTTGACTCATTACCAGGCCTTGCTGCTGGATACCCCCCGGATACACTTTCAGACGCCCTGTTTCCTGAACCCGGCCACTCTCCGGCCTGTCCCGGAGAAAGACGGCCCCCTCCATGATTGTGGTGAGGTATTGGCCAATGTGACGGCCATACGGAAAGACCTCAAAGACGTGCCCTTTAAAGATACTTGAAAAACTAGTATGGTTTACAGACGGAAGTAGTTTTGTGAGAGACGGACAGAGAAGGGCAGGGGCAGCGATAGCAGGCGACTCTGAGAGGGTCTTCTGGGCTGAGGCTCTGCCCCCTGGAACATCCGCTCAAAAAGCAGAATTAATAGCCTTGATACAGGCACTGGAAAGGGCAGAAGGAAAAAAGATCACCATTTATACCGACAGCTGGTGCATATTCAGGGCCCAATATATAAAGAGCGGGGGTTCTTGACAGCAGAGGGAAAGGAAGGTAAAAACGTATCTGAGATCCGCAGACTCCTAGCAGCAGTCCACCGGCCCGAGCAGTGTCCATAGTGCATGTCCCAGGGCACCAAAACGGAGAAGACATCAGGGCTAAAGGCAACCGTGCCGCCGACGCAGCTGCTCGTGAAGCGGCCACCAGAGACCGAGACACTCACAACCGCATACTGACTGTGGGCCTGCCAGCCCCGGGAATGGGAACCCTGCCACCAACCCCCGAATACTCCTCCTCCAATCAAAACTGGATTCAAGAAAATACTAGCCAACCTGTGAGTAAAGGTGTATGGCATCGAGACCAGGATGGCAACCTGTTGCTCCTGGCTGACTTGGGCCAACATCTTTGTATGCACCTACATCAGACCACCCGTTTGGGAGAAAAGAAAACTTTGTCACTTCTGCAGACGCCTGCGGTTTCCCTGACAAAAAGCGACCATGCAGGACATAACTTGTGCCTGCAAAGCGTGCCAGATGATGAGACCGGGAAAGGGACAACACACGGGTATAAGGTACCGAGGGGAGAGGCCAGGACAACATTGGGAGATAGATTTCACTGAGGTAAGGCCAGGCAAGTATGGGTAATGTTACTTGTTAGTCCTGGTAGATACCTTCTCTGGGTGGGTGGAGGCATACCCCACTAAGAGGGAGACAGCAATGATGGTTGCCAAAAAGCTCCTAGAGGAGATAGTGCCTAGGTTTGGGCTGCCGGTAACTATTGGCTTTGATAATGGACCTGCTTTTGTGATTCAAATTGTTCAGGGATTGGCCTCAGCCCTGGTGACCAAGTGGAAACTGCATTGCAAATACAATCCCCAGAGCCCAGGACAGGTAGAAAGAATGAATCGGACTCTAAAAGAAACTTTGGCAAAATTGGCAATCGAGACTGGCGGGGACTGGGTGACCCTCCTTCCCTTCGCACTCTTCCGGGCGTGTAATACCCCCTATAAGTTAAACTTGACACCGTTTGAGATTGTCTATGGAAGTCCTCCCCTAATATGCCCTATTTTTCAGGGAAAAGCAGAGCCTCATCCCACCTTTAGGGCGTTCTGAGAGGCAATCTTGGCCCTGGGCAAAGTGCATGCTCACATCTGGGCCTTAGTTAAAGACATTCATGAGGGCCAAAACCAGGGGACCATCCCTACTCATAACATTGGACCGGGAGACTGGGTATGGGTCAAACGACACCAATCTAAAACCCTAGAGCCCAGATGGAAATCCTTATGTTGTTCTTCTCACCAACCCCACTGCCTTACAGGTTGACGGCATTGGACCTTGGGTGCACTGTAACCACGTGCGCCGTGCCACTCCAGAGGAATAAGAAAAGGCCCAGGAGGAATGGAAGGTGACACTACATCCCTCCAATCCTTTAAAAATGAAGTTCATCCGCCAACAGGTCCCGGACGGATCACTCTGACTCTCCTGCTGGTGGCCGTCTTCCTCGACCCTGGGACAGCCAGCGCCAAACCGCATCAGCCTGTCAAGATCACCTGGACACTGCGAAACGGACTGACTCGGGAGATACTCAACTCAACCACGGGAATTCACTCCCCCCCCAACACGTGGTGGCCAGATTTATTCTTTGACCTTAAAGACCTCATAGAAGACTACCCAGCCAAAGGAGGTTACATGCAAAATGGCCTCGCATTCTGGGCATGTCCGGGCCACCTAAAAAATAATTGGAAAACTTGTGGGGGCCTACAACACTATTTCTGTCAATCCTGGAGTCGTGTAACCTCAAATGACGGAAAAGCCAAATGGGGGGTAGAAAATCATGACATAGTTAACTTTTCATACACTGGACCCCTATGTCCATACGGCCAGGAGACCAATTGCGGGGGCAGACCACGTCCAGCCCAAGTAAAAATAATATTCAATCAGGAGTCGGCTAGGCAAGAGAGGTCTTGGGTTTCTGGACTGTCCTGGGGACTGCAAACAACTACGGGACCCATATTGGGCTTGGCCCATATTATGGAGGAATTCTAGTTATTAGCCAGACAATAGAACCCATCCAGACCCAAAGTGTGGGCCCCAATCAGGTCGAAAATCCGGACTCGCAAAAAGTAATTAAGACTAACCCGACCCAGGGGCCTACAACGCTGAGCCCTACACCCACCGTTTCCTGGCTAAAAAACCAGCTCAATGAAACGGAGGCCCTCGGCCCCTTGACCCCCATCCCTGACTTAAGAACGTCAGACCCATTATGGGATCTAGTTAAGGCAGCCTTTACAGCCCTAAATCATTCCAACCCGAATATAACCCAATCTTGTTGGCTCTGTTATAATCTTTACCCTCCCATTTATGAAGCGATAGGCTTAAATGTTTCTTACAACCTGTCCACTGGCACAAATCCATCCCAATGTCACTGGGGAGAACGCAAGGTTGGTCTCACTATGAGAGAAGTCTGGGGAAAGGGACTTTGCCTAGGTATAGTCCCACCTGCAAAGACCTCCTTGTGCGCCCGAACGGCTACTCTTACAGGGCTAGATAAAACAAAATGGATTGTGCCTGAGGCAGGAGGTTGGTGGGTCTGTTCACATACCGGGCTGACTCCTTGTTTACATGCATCGGTTTTTAATCAAAATAGAGAGTTTTGTGTTTTGGTGGCCATAATGCCAAAAATCTTATATCACTCTGAAGAGGTTATGTACACCCATTGGGTTAGAGAGACAACAAACTAGTTAAAAAGAAACAAAAACGAGAGAGAGCCGGTCAGTGCCATTACTCTGGCAACCATGTTTAGTCTGGGGGTTGCAGGGGCAGGAACAGGAATAGCCTCTTTGACCTTACAGCGACAAGGATTTACTTCCTTGTGGGCAGCTATAGGTGAAGACATCACCCGTATAGAAGAATCAGTCACCTAGAAAAATCACTAACTTCCTTGTCTGAAGTGGTCTTACAAAACCAAAGAGGGTTAGATCTGATTTTCCTACAACAAGGGGGACTCTGTGTGGCTCTGGGGGAAGAATGTTGTTTTTATGCAGACCACACCAGGGTGGTAAGAGAATCTATGCCCAAAGTAAGGGAAGGGCTGGCCCAACGAAAAAGAGAACAAGAGGCCCAACAAGGATGGTTTGAGTCCTGGTTCCAACAGTCCCCGTGGTTAACAATGCTAATTTCCACCCTGGTGGGCCCTCTAATAGTGCTACTATTAATACTTACTTTGGTCCATGCATTATAAATAAGCTTGTTGCCTTTGTAAAAGACCACGTCAATACCATCCAACTGATGGGACTGAGGCAACAGTATCAGGCCCTGCCCCAAAATAAAGAGGAAGATTCTTCTATGTAGCTGAAGACAGGGGGGGAATGTTAGGACCAAACTGGAGCCAGGACAGGCTCTAAGGGGCAGGCTAGGCCTGAGGTTTAGTCTCTAGGGAAGCTGAGGCACTGGGAACTCCCGCAGGCAGTGTAGCTCGACCAATCAGAAAAATCCCCGTAGCCCCCCGCCCACACCAGACCTGAGCCAATCCAGATAGGGGTGCGAGGTTTAAAAGTCCCCGTGCACATATGGTTTAGCCAATCAGCTATGCTGTTACAGGAACAAAGAACCGTCTGTATAAAAGTAGATGTGATTCAGAGCTCGGGGCTCTTGTCAAGACTCCACTGCTCTGGATGAGACCTGAGCCCTAGCTCGAGCTAGCAATAAAACCCCTTTGTGCGTTTGCATTGCTGTGGATGTCTTATTTTCTCAGTTTTGGGGACACGGACTTTGGGCACAACAGTTCAGTGGTAAAGAACCTCCCTGCCAATGCAGTAGACCCAGGTTTGACCTCTGAGATCCCACATGCTGAGCACCACAGCTATTGAGCTTGTGTCTAAAGCCCTGGAACTGCAACTAGTAAGCCCACATGCTGTAACTACTGAAGCCTGCGTGTTCTAGAGCCCATGCTCTGCAATAGGAGAAGCCACAGCAGTGAGAAACCCACACACCACGACTAGAGTGTAGCCCCTGTTTGCCACAACCAGAGAAAAGCCCACGCAGCAACAAACACCTAGCACAGCCAAAAAATAAAAATAAAAGGCAGTCTCATCCCTTCTATTAAAAAAAAAAAAAAAAAAAGATAGACCACACGTGAGACCATAGGTAAACTCTCCAGAGGGAGAAACTCCCTGGGAAAATGAGCCCTGAACACAATACAATGGTCTACACTCAAGGATTGTGAAACAGAATAGGGTCCTATGCTCCTTCCTCCACTGGCCCCATGTCCTCTACCTGCATTTTGTCTGTGCAAAAACCTTAGCCAAAGAATAAGATTAATCAGAGAAGTGAAAAAATGCAGAAATAAAGGAAAACAGTCAAAGGAGTTCCCACCTGCCCCACTGGCCTCCTGCACTGCAACTGAGCCCATCCCCTGTAGAGGACTCCGGAGGAAGGATACAAGACAGCGGCTGTCTGCAAACCAAGGAGGCCGCAGAGGCACCTAACAGCATCTTCATCTTGGACTTCTGGCCTCCAGAACTATGAGAGGATATGTATTGTTTAGGCCAGTTTGTGGTATTTTATGATGGCAGGCCTAGCAAACTAGTACTATTACCAAGTTATTTATGCATGCGCATATGCAGAATCTTTTTTTTCCCCTAGCTATTGGCTCTAATCAAAAAAGCTGCTGTTGTTGTGAACAGTCCGAGCATTTCTGAACAGTCCGAGCATTTCTGTGGACACAGCTTTTTAAATTCCTCTTGGCAATATACCTACAGATTACAGGGCTGTATCACATGATAAGTGCATCTGTCACTTTATAGAAATTATGAGTTTTTAAAGTGGGTTTTACCATTTTGCATTCCATCAGTAATGTATGGGAGTTCTATCGCACTGAAGCATGCTTTGGTGTCTTGTGTATAATTTGCACTTTTCTTAGCGATTAATGATATTGATCATGTTTTCACATGCTTATTACTTTTTGTTGTTATTGTACTGTGCAGCATTTGGGATCTTAGTTCCCAAACCAGAGGTCGAACCCTTACCCCCTGCATTGGAACTGGGGAGTCTTAACCACTGGACTGGACCATAAAGAAAGCTGAGTGCTGAAAAATTGATGCTTTTGAACTGTGGTGTTGGAGAAGACTCTTGAGAGTCCCTTGGACAGCAAGATCACACCAGTTCAGTCGCTCAGTCGTGTCCGACTCTTTGCGACCCCATGAATCTCAGCACGCCAGGCCTCCCTGTCCATCACCAGCTCCCGGAGTTCACTCAGACTCACATCCATCGAGTCCGTGATGCCTCCAGCCATCTCATCCTCAGTCGTCCCCTTCTCCTCCTGCCCCCAATCCCTCCCAGCATCAGAGTCTTTTCCAGTGAGTCAACTCTTCGTATAAGGTGGCCAAGGTACTGGAGTTTCAGCTTTAGCACCATTCCTTCCAAAGAAATCCCAGGGCTGATCTCTTTCAGAATGGACTGGTTGGATCTCCTTGCAGTCCAAGGGACTCTCAAGAGTCTTCTCCAACACCACAGTTCAAAAGCATCAATTCTTTGGCGCTCAGCCTTCTTCACAGTCCAACTCTCACATCCATACACGACCACAGGAAAAACCATAGCCTTGATTAGAAAGACCTTTGTTGGCAAAGTAATGTCTCTGCTTTTGAATATACTATCTAGGTTGGTCATAACTTTTCCTCCAAGGAGTAAGCATCTTTTAATTTCATGGCTGCAATCATCATCTGCAGTGATTTTGGAGCCCAGAAAAATAAAGTCTGACACTGTTTCTACTGTTTCCCCATCTACTTCCCATGAAGTGATGGGACCGGATGCCATGATCTTCGTTTTCTGAATGTTGAGCTTTAAGCCAACTTTTCCACCCTCCTCTTTCACTTTCATCAAGAGGCTTTTTAGTGTCTCTTCACTTTCTGCCATAAGGGTGGTGGCATCTGCATATCTGAGGTGATTGATATTTCTCCCGGCAATCCCGATCCCAGCTTGTGCTTCTTCCAGCCCAGCGTTTCTCATGATGTACTCTGCATAGAAGTTAAATAAGCAGGGTGACAGTATACAGCCTTGACATACTCCTTTTCCTATTTGGAACCAGTCTGTTGTTCCACGTCCAGTTCTAACTGTTGCTTCCTGACCTGCATACAGATTTCTCCAGAGGCAGGTTAGGTGGTCTGGTATTCCCATGTCTTTCAGAATTTTCCACAGTTTATTGTGATCCACACAGTCAAAGGCTTTGGCATAGTCAATAAAGCAGAAATAGATGTTTTCTGGAACTCTCTTGCTTTTTCCATGATCCAGCGGATGTTGGCAATTTGATCTCTGATTCCTCTGCCTTTTCTAAAACCAGCTTGAACATCAGAAAGTTCACGGTTCACGTATTGCTGAAGCCTGGCTTGGAGAATTTTGAGCATTACTTTACTAGCGTGTGAGATGAGTGTAATTGTGCGGTAGTTGGACGCCGGATAGCTCCTCTCGGCCACCACCCCTGACCTCGGACGCGGGGTGTCTCCTCCCAAGATCACTCCAGTCAATCCTAAAGGAAATCAGTCCTGAATATTCATTGGAAGGACTGATGCTGAAGTTGAAACTCCAATACTTTGGCCACCTGATGCAAAGAACAGTCTCACTGGAAAATACCCTGATGTGAAAGATTGAAGGCAGGGGAAGGGGATGACAGAGGAAGAGATGGTTGGATGGCATCACTGACTCAATGGATATGAGTTTGAGTAAGCTCCGGGAATTGCTGATGGACAGGGAAGACTGGTGTGCTGCAGTCCATGGGGTTGCAAAGAGTTGGACACGACTGAGCAACTGAACTGAACCACTGGACCTCCAGGGAAGTCCCATATTCATGTTATCTTCTTTGGTGAAACATGTATTCAAAAATTTTATTTAAAAAAAATCGATTTTCCTTATTCTTGTAAAGGTTATTTTAAAATTTTGGACACCAGTTATTAATCAGATGAAATTTGGTTTATACTTTAAACTTTCTTCTTTCCTTTTTCTGTCCCCAGTATATGGCTTGTAGGATCTTAGTTCCCCAATCAGGGATTGAACCCAGGCCACCCCAATGAAAACAAGTCTTACCCACTGGACTACCAGGGCATTCCTGAAACTTTCACAAATGGGTCTTTTTAATAGCAAATATTTTTAATTTTGAGTCTCAATTTATTCTTTCATTTGGGTTTTGGTTTTTATGTCTGGTAAGAAAAAGTCCTTGTTTAACCCATGTTCAAAGAGTGCTCCTCATCCATATCTTCTATGAGATGTATAATTTGTGTTTCAGACGTTCAAGGTTATGAACTTCAGATTAATTACTAAATGGTGAGATGTTGAGGGTTTCTGTTACTTTATTTTTCATAAGGATGTTATTTTAGAGCATTTTGTTGCAAACATTGTTGTTTTAGTCTTAAAATACATTGGCAATTTTATTGAAAATAGACAGTACAGGTGTGGGTCTGTTTCTGTACTCTCTATATTTTTATTGTCTATCCTTTCATCAGTATTATACTTTTGTTAGTAAAGCTCTATAATTCTATAACTGATTCTTAAAATCAGACCAAAACCTTTAAAGTTTGTGTTCTTTCCAAAATGTATTTTAGGTCTTTTGAATTTTCATATGAATTTTAGAATCATTTTGTCAATTTCTACCAAAGTCCCTGGGAATTTGATAGCTGTGTGAATCAACAGCACAATTACAGAATAAAATTAAAATATTAAGTCCTGAGGTTCAGAAACATGGTTATGTCTCAGTGAAGTTTTGTGAATTTGCTTTGTAGGTTGTTGAATGTACTTTCTTTCATAAATTCCTATATATTTCATATATTGATGCTACAGTAAGCAGTATAGTTTTTCAACTTCCTAACATTTATTGTATACTGACTTTTCATCCTGTAAACATGACTAACCAATTAGATCTTTTTAAAAATATATATATAGTAAAGGGTTTTCTAAATAGATAAGCATGTCATCTGTGAATAATGGCTACTTTGGTTCTTCCTTTACAATTTGCACATCATTTATTCTCTTTAATTTTGTCACCAGAATAGACTCTCAGTGCAACATTACACAGAAGCTGTGAGAGTGGACATTCCTCCTTATTCCTGGTATCAGAGGGAAAACATCCAAACTTTCCCCATTAAGTGTAATGTCAGCTTTCGGTTTCTAATGCTACCATATATTGGTTCTGACATCAATTTTCTGACACCAGCTACTCAGAGTTTGTGTTGGTCTCCACATCTTTAAGGATTCAGTCCTCCACAAGAAAGTCCTCCTCACTTCAGAAAAGACTTTCAAGTCACAGGGCCCAACTGCACTTCTGGCCATCTGGCTATAATTTCAGGAGTTCTCATGATTCCCTCAGGTTTAATAATTGGCTAGAATGGCTCAGAGGACTTGCTAAGAGTGCTATATTAATATGATTCCAGTTTTGTTATCAAGAATACAGCTCAGGAGCAGCCAACGGAACGAATGCAAGGGCAAGGTATGGGCAGGTCCCAGGCATAAAGTTTCCATGACCTGTCTCTGGGGAGTACAGACATACCACTCTCCTGCACATCAATGTGTTCACCAACCAGAAGCCCCATCCAGTTTTGTCCATCCAGTGTTTGGATCAGAATTTGATTACACAGACACAACCGATTAGATCATGGTCACATGCCAGAACAAAACATCTAGACCCTCTTCTCTCCCCACAGGCTCAGTTTCAAACTTTTAATCATATGCTTGGTCTTTCTGGTAACAGGTCCTCATCTTGAAACTTTCTAGGGGCTTATCAAGAGTTACCCAATTCTTACCAGAAAGACTCCTATCACACCAGGAATTTCATGATTTCTCAGGCTCTGTGACAGGAACCTGGGACAAAGATCAGATACATTCATTACACCACCAGTTCAGTTCAGTTCAGTCGCTCAATCGTGTCCGACTTTTTGCGGCCCCATGAATCGCAGCACACCAGGCCTCCCTGTCCATCACTATCTCCCGTAGTTCACTCAGACTCAAGTCCATCGAGTCCGTGATGCCATCCAGCCATCTCATCCTTGGTTGTCCCCTTCTCCTCCTGCTCCCAATCCCTCCCAGCATCAGAGTCTTTTCCAATGAGTCAACTCTTCGCATGAGGTGGCCAAAATACTGGAGCTTCAGCTTTAGCATCATTCCTTCCAAAGAAATCCCAGGGTTGATCTCCTTCAGAATGGGCTGGTTGGATCTCCTTGCAGTCCAAGGGACTCTCAAGAGTCTTCTCCAACACCACAGTTCAAAAGCATCAATTCTTCGGCGCCCAGCCTTCTTCACAGTCCAACTCTCACATCCATACATGACCACTGGAAAAACCATAGCCTTGACTAGCTGGACCTTAGTTGGCAAAGTAATGTCTCTGCTTTTGAATATACTATCTAGGTTGGTCATAACTTTTCTTCCGAGGAGTAAGCGTCTTTTAATTTCATGGCTGCAATCACCATCTGCAGTGATTTTGGAGCCCCAAAATATAAAGTCTGACACTGTTTCTACTGTTTCCCCATCTATTTCCCATGAAGTGATCATCTCACACGCTTGTAAAGCAATGCTCAAAATTCTCCAAGCCAGGCTTCAGCAATACGTGAACCGTGAACTCCCTGATGTTCAAGCTGGTTTTAGAAAAGACAGAGGAACCAGAGATCAAATTGCCAACATCCACTGGATCATGGAAAAAGCAAGAGAGTTCCAGAAAACATCTGTTTCTGCTTTATTGACTATGCCAAAGCCTTTGACTGTGTGGATCACAAGAAACTGTGGAAAATTCTGAAAGAGATGGGAATACCAGACCACCTGACCTGCCTCTGGAGAAACCTATATGCAGGTCAGGAAGCAACAGTTAGAACTGGACATGGAACAACAGACTGGTTCCAAATAGGAAAAGGAGTATGTCAAGGCTGTATACTGTCACCCTGCTTATTTAACTTACATGCAGAGTACATCATGAGAAACGCTGGGCTGGAAGAAACACAAGTTGGAATCAAGATTGCCGGGAGAAATATCAATCACCTCAGATATGCAGATGATACCACCCTTATGGCAGAAAGTGAAGAGGAACTATAAAGCCTCTTGATGAAAGTGAAAGAGGAGAGTGAAAAAGTTGGCTTAAAGCTCAACATTCAGAAAACGAAGATCATGACATCCGGTCCCATCATTATACCATACCCTCTAGTTAATATGGATTAAATTAATATATGTTCAATTACTAAACCAACGTCGTGTGCGTGCGTGCTAAGTCGCTTTAGTAATGTCTGACTCTTTGCAACCCTTGGACTGTACCCTGCCAGGCTCCTCTGTCCATGGGATTCTCCAGGCAAGAATACTGGAGGAGGTTGCCATGCCCTCCTCCAGGAGATCTTCACGACCCAGGGAATCGAACCTGCGTTTTCTACATTGCAGGCAGATTCTTTACAGCTGAGTCACCCGGGAAGCCCCTAAACCAACTTATATTCATGATCAATTTCACTAGGTTGTAATCATTATCAGGAGTGTAAAACTGGCTTACCAATTCAAAATATGCCATATATAAACACACATTTAATTCTCTAAAATTTTGTTAAGGATTTTTTTTTTTTTTTTTGCATCTACACTCACAGCCTGATATATTTCATTACCTGGTTTCCTCTTAGGGAACTAAGATCCCACATGCCACATGGCGCAGTCAAAATATAAAACAATCACACATTATCCATTATGTCTCAGAGATATCTAGTGCTATACCTTCTTTCCTTGCTTATATTTATAAATGTGATTTCTCTTCTTTTTTTTTTCTGATGTAATTGGAGGTGTTATCAATTCTACTAATTTATTCAAAGTATCTGCTTTAGGATGATTCATAGATTTTCTTGAAAAAAAAAAAAGTACATGAAATTGATTCTTAATATACTGGAAAAAATACCAGTAACCTATGAGACAGAGCAAATAAATGATACAAGCCCCATGGCCATCTCAGGTTTCCATGAAAGGAAGTTCCCAGGCTCTAACACAAAAGTGCTGAGACCAGGGAGACCCCCAAAATCATCCTAATATGAGAAAGAACTTACAACCTGGGCCTGCTAAGGTGTCTGGAGTCCAATAGAGCACAGGACAAGAGAGAGACCTACAGAGGGTCATCTTAAAGTATTCAGCTCAGTACAAATCTGTATATATAGGTAGGGAAGGACCAGAGGTTGGGTAAAGAAACACCCAAAAGGATTCAATGAAACAATTTCCAAGGGTAATGTAGAGAACAGAATAGCACCTGTTCTAATCAGTTTAAATCAGAAACCTTAGGAAGCATAAGATAGAAAAGACAGAATGACTTGTGTCTCAGCAGAGGGTGAGAAAATAGCCTTTAAATGAATGCTGCAATAATTCCACCTAAAAATGTTTGGAATCAAGATCCCCAAAGATCATACTCTAAGGAACTTAAGCATGTAAAATATTGAGAATATCTCTGGGACTTCCCTGGCAGTCCAGTGGTCAAGACTTTGCTTTCCAATGAAGGGGGTGCAGGTTTGATCCCTGGTTAGGGAGCTAAGACCCCACATGCCTCATGGTCAAAAAAAACAAAACATACAACAGAAACAATATTGTAACAAATTAATAAAGACTTTCAAAACACAGTCCACATTAAAAAAAACCTTAAAAATCT
Organism: Ovis canadensis; assembly: GCF_042477335.2. Taxonomy (NCBI): domain Eukaryota; kingdom Metazoa; phylum Chordata; class Mammalia; order Artiodactyla; family Bovidae; genus Ovis; species Ovis canadensis. The sequence continues at coordinate 79,048,726 of NC_091258.1, forward strand.
ATAAAGAATGTCTACTGAAAAGCAGGTATTTTCAGTACCCAAAAAGGCAAAGGGATTCCCTTGTGGCTCAGCTAGTAAAGAATCTGCCTGCAATGCAGGAGACCTGGGTTTGATCCCTGGGTTGGGAAGATCCCTGGAGAAGGGAATGGCTACCCACTCTGGCCTGGAGAATTCCATGGACTGTATAGTCCATGGGGTCGCAAAAAGTTGGGCGTGACTGAGCGACTTTCACTCACTCAAAAGTCAAAATGAGTATTGAATCAAAACTACACAATGTTAACAGTGTGTGACAAGGTGGATTTTAGGGCAAAGAATATCACTATAGATAAAGAGGACCCCAGGCCTTAGTTGTGGCATGGGGGATCTAGTTCCCTGACCAGGGACTGAACCCAGGCCCCATGCATTGGGAGTATAGAGTCTAACGCTCTGGTGGCACAATTGGATAGCATGCGGTACTTACACAGAGTCTTAACCACTGGACCACTAGGGAAGTCCCAAGAGGGCCTTTTATGCTAAAGAGGTCTACTCATTAAATGGACATAACATTAGGAAATGTTTATTCACCTAATAAAAAGACACAAAGCAAATAAAAAAATAAAAATAAATAGCACAAAGGAAAACATGATAGAACTAAACAGAAAAATAGGAAAATCCACTTTTAGAGTCAGAGATGTCAACAACCCCATTCAAATAATTGACAGAGCAATGCCCATCCCATCAGTAAGGATACAGAAAACTTAGACATTATTAATTACATTAACTTGAGATGACATTTGTAGAAACTCTCCAGCAAACAGGAAAACAATATACATTCATTTCAAGTTAACGTGAAACACAGGATAACCCATATTCTGGGCCATGAAGCAAATACCTATAAATGTAAATAATTCAAGTCATAATGTGTATACTTTGACTATAATGAATTAAATTAGAAATCAATTACCAAAAAAAAAAAGCCCAAACAACATACTTCTAAAAGAACCATGTGTCAGAAGAAATTTAAAACAAAACTGGAAAAGGTTTAAAATAATTTAAATGAAAATACAACATATTAAGTTTTGTGGGAGGTAATTAAAGCAGTTGTTACAGGGTGGTTCTTAGTATTCAGCACCTGTATTAGCAAAAAACCCAAAGGTTTCAAATGAAGGAACTCAGCTTCTATGCTAAAATGTAGTAGAAGAGAAATGAAAGATAATAAAAGCAAAAGGTAACAGTAAAGTCAAAATGAGGGAAAACAAAACAGAAAAATCAGTGAAGTCAAGTACTCTAAGAAGATCAATAAAGCTGATAAATCGCTGATAAAGAAAAAAAAATACAGACATTATCAGTATAAAAATGAGAGGAGGCACCCCTACAGATTCTACAGGTACTCAAGTAATAAGAGAATAGCTTGAAAATTTTGGCTACTTAAAAAACTCCGAGAGATACAAACTACCAAAGCTCACTGTGTGTATAGGTGTGTGTGGGTGGGGTGGGGTAAATTCTATAAACCTAGGTCCACTATGGCTTCCCAAGTGGCGTTAGTGGTAAGCAATCTGCCTGCCAATTCAGCAGATGCAAGAGAGGCAAGATCCCCTGGAGAAGAAAATGGCACCCCACTCCAGTACTCTTGCCTGGAAAATCCCATGGATGGAGGGCCTGGTAGGCTATAGTCCACGGGGTCGCAAAGAGTCAGACATGACTGAGCCACTTCACTACACTACTAAGAGAGGCAAGTTCAATCCCTGGGTTGGGAAGATCCTCTGGAGCAGGAAATGGCAACCCACTCCAGTATTCTTGCCTGGAAAATCCCGTGGACAGAGGAACCTGGTGGTCTACAGAGGGAGAGTCGGACACGACTGAGCGACTAAGCATAGAACAGGTTCACTATGGAATTTTACAGTTAGAAACTTTTCCACAGAATAGACTCCAGGCCTACATACTTCACTGGTCAATTCTATCAAACAAGAAATACTGTCAATTCTTCACAAACTTGTCCAGAAAATTAAAGAGCAGGGGATACTTAACCAACTTATTCTGTAAACCCAACATTACACTGATAGCAACCAAACCCAAGCATTAAAAATATCAGAGCCAAAAAAAAAAAAAAAAGAGAGAGAGAGAGAGACTAATAGCTCTCGTGTCTTGTAAGCATAGATACAAAAATCTTCAACAAGAAAAGTAAACCAGTGTATAAAATTGAACCATGCATAAAAAGAGTAGTGCATCATGATCAAATGGGATTTACCTCAGAAATGCAAGGTTGGTTTAACTTTTGAAATCAGTCAATATGATTCCTCATTAAAAGGCTATACACAAAGGGAAAAAAAGAAAACCTATGATTGTAGTCACCAGTATCCAAGAAATGCTCCCACAAATACCTACCATGTTGCATTCTCACTGTTGTAAAGTGAGTCCCCTTGCACTGTGTACCAGGATTAGTCTGTATTACCCATAGAGTAAGTCAGAAACGGTGGCACATCACTTCCAGGTTAAGGTCATAACAGAAACTGTAGCTTTGTCCTCTTGTTTTGGAACTATTTCTCTAAAGTGGAATACTTTAAGTAAAAGTATGGATGAAAAAGAATGAACTGATACACAGAACACTGATAAATCACAAAATAATTATACAGAGTTAAAAAAAGCCAGAACCATAAAAATACACTTTAAGTTATTCTATACACACATACATTTAAAATTCTAAGAAATGCCAACAAATCTATAGTGACAGAAAGCAAGATGAGTGGTTGCCTAGCAAGGGTGAGGGGAAGAGATACTACAAAAGGAATCAGGAAACTTGGTTTCAAAGGTGCAAATATGTATCAAAACTCAGTGGTAAAGAATCCAACGGGGGTTCAGGGGTTCGATCTCTGGGTCGTAAAGATCCCCTGGAGAAGAAAATGGCAACCTACTGCAGTATTCTGGCCTGGAAAATTCCATGGATAGGAGGACAGAAGCCTGGAAGACTATAATCCATGGGGTCACACACACACACAAAAATCATCAAATTATACATTGTAAATACATGCAATTGCAGAATATTTTCATTCTATTTTGGATAGTAACCATTGCTGTAAGATCGTGAGACACAAATATGAGAGTCCTGAGAATTTCCATAAACCCTCATACCAAAGTCATAGTGATGGACAAGTTTGTGGATACACCTTTAAAAGAGTTACATTCCCTGTAGTTGGCTATGGTCTCCCAACTTCCTATTAATCAGTGTCTCTGTATCAATTATGATTCCTAACTGGTCCTTGTAGGTGACAGTGACATCTGCCTACCAATAATACCCTACTAAATGATAGATGTCAGGGATGCAGACAGGTCCCAGGGAATCAAATTCTGAAACATTCCCTAGGAACAGGGAGCCCAATTCATGCTGTTCCCACATACATCAGAGGCTGTCAAGACCTTGACAACCTGCTCAAGAAGACCCTGGTCACACAAATCATCTCAACATACAGGACACACAATTAGGCCTGCAAAGGCTGGTATTCTTTCCCAGTAGGCCTTGAGCAGCGATGTAAATTAGGCCGAAACTAGAATAAGAGCTGCTCTTTCTTTAATCATTCTGCAAATACCACTGAGACTCAACAGTTGGCGCTCTCACACAAGCTATTCATTCTTTCAGGCTGGCAAGCCCAATTCTGTTCTCAACTCACCCCACAGAGTGAACAAAATTCCCAGGAATAAAGATAGCTTAGAAACTAAGGCATGTGTTGCAAAACCAGAACAATATGAGGCAGATAATTTCCAGGTCAGGTGACTCAGAGGCTGGTCAAACTCATCACGAGGGTCACAAGAGAACAACACAGTCTGAAATATGGACATCTCTGCAGCAACCAGAAGAACCAAGCTTGCATTCTTCTGACTCAAAATGGGTCACACCCATGCTTCCAACAGTAGGGAGCAGGAAGGAGTGAGGATTATCAATAGGGTCAGGCTACCGATGGTGCCCTCTAGGGAAGACAGGAAGAGCAGAGATCTTGCCCATCAAAGCGTCTGGGGTGACATACGCACAATGTGGGGCCCTGCTGTTGCACAGATGTATGGCTTCTTTCAGATGCTGGCAGTGACATGCTTTTGGTGACCTTTCACAGTGACCTTTCACAGTGGCCAAGGCAGGCCAAGGCCTGCCCCCAGAACGCTTCCCACAGAGCTGGCACACAGAAGAATCTCCTCAGGGTGAGAGTTCAAACACGAGGCTCATCTTCTAGCTTATGGCTACTCACAAAGGCTCCTCTTGGAGCCTCTCTCTGGTGTCACTATGTTGAATAAGACAGAGTATTCCCTGCTCTCCTAAGGCCTTTCTCCAGCGTGAACCTTCCAATGTCTGATGAGGGAAGCCCTTTGCCTGAAGGCTTTCCCACACTCACTGCATTTATATGGCCTTTCTCCAGTGTGGATTCTAAGGTGCTGCATAAGCACATGTTTGTGGCTAAAGGCTTTTCCACACTCACTGCACACATACGGCTTCTCACCATTGTGAACTCTCTGGTGGGCAATAAGATCGGAGCTTTGGCTGAAAAACTTCCCACATGCAATGCACTCATAAGGCCGTGCCCCAGTATGAACACTCCAGTGCTTAATGAGTCTGTATTTGTGGCCGAAGTATTTCCCACATTCACTGCACTCATAAGGCCTTTCTCCGGTGTGGATACTCTCATGCTGAACAAGCGTGGATTTATGACTGTAGGCTTTCCCACATTCGCTGCACTTGTAAGGCCGTGCTCCAGTGTGGACTCTCTGGTGTACAATGAGATTAGAGCTATGATTAAACACTTTCCCACATATGCCACACTCGTAAGGCATCTCTCCAGTGTGGATCCTCTGGTGCTGTGCAAGTATGGGTTTGCGGCTAAAGGTTTTCCCACATTCGCTGCACTTATAAGGCCTCTCTCCAGTGTGGACTCTCTGGTGCTGAACAAGTGAGTCCTTGCGGCTGAAGGCCTTCCCACATTCGCTGCACTCATAATGCTTTTGTCCACTGTGAAAGACCTCTGCACAGTGGGTGTCACTTTGTGGGTTCCACTTGCTAAGAGGGTAATGCTGCTGAAACATGCTTGAGCTGGTTGGGAAATCCTCACAACCCTCCCTCGTGGTAAGAGGTGTCTTCAACGACTGGACAGGGCAGCTGCTCACAAGAAGGGCCCTGTGCATGTCCCGCTTGCAGGGTTTCTCTCCACTGTACTGATTGTGGAGGGGGAAGTTTGCACTGAACCCCAGCTGTTTCCCACATGCCACACACAGGTATGGTTTCTGCCCAGGACGTGTTTCTTGGTGCTCAGCCATGTGCAGAACATCTCTCAAGATCGGGCCACATGTCTCACAGGGGTGGGCCTTCTGGGAAGATGGAATCATCTTAGGAATCATGCCCTTAGACACTCTTTTCACAGAAATGCTCTGCTCAAAACGGATCTCATCCTCCTTCATTCCATGCCAACAACCTGAAAGCAGACAAATGGTGGTAAAGTACACAGTGACACTGGTGGGAAGGGGCAGTTATTACAGATGTGTGTTTATCAAAACTAAGACTGAGGTCTGCCTCAGGACAAAAGGCCAGGGTGCAAGTTGAGTAAAGGGCTGCTCCACAGTCTTGGCATCTAAAGGTCACAGGCTGGAAGCAGCCTTGATGGGGAGAGGACACAGATCTGATGAACAGCCCAGAAAGAGCCAGGATCCCCAATGAAATTATCCACAAATGCATTGTAGGAAGGCCTTGGTTGCTGGGGAGACATGCAGAAGAAGAGTGTGTTTACTAAACAGCTACAAATGAATAGAATAGCTGGTATTTAAGAATTATTTGAAGAACATGCACCTCTCTTGACACACAAAGCATATAAGCCAGTGTTGGAGAGCAGTACAGAGGAAGCAGTGGAGAGGAACAGCTGAGATGTGGGCAGAGGTGAGGAACTGCCAAAGGCCAAAGGTCACAGCATAAAAGGTAAGTGTGTAAACAGGGCAGTAAAGACAGGAATGAAGTGTGGGCAGTGGCCTTGGCACTTAAACCACTGTGGGCACTGAGAGGCTGGAGAGTGACCAGAACCCAGCCTGACATCACATTTTCCCCAGCTCCCACTCACCAGGGCCACCTGCACTCTGAGCCTCTCTGGTCAGGGCTGGAGTTGTGTCGGCCCAGTCAGAGACCCAGGGCTCCCTGCCAAGCTCCTGTGGGGAAACCCCATGGGACATAGAAGATGCATATCCTAAGGAAAAGACAGGACAGGTAAATGGCCAGCACAGGTGTGGGTGACCCACCCCTCAGAGAAGAAACCTAAATATCATGAAAATAACTCTGAAGTATTGTCTTGCAGGAATAGCCTAGTGGTCCCAACAAGCAGTGATTGTACTGGGTCCTTGGGATTCCTGATACAGGTAGGCTATGAGAAATGTCAGCTAGAGGAAGGGGGCACAATCTGGGGCACAAGAGTGCCATGGATCTAGACAGAGGCACCCAATCAGGGAGAGGACAAACTGGACGTGATCCACTGGGTAACAACTGGACACTTCATGCCTGCATTCCTCCATGCAAGCCTTCAGGGCAGCAGGTAGTGGGACCACTCAGAAACCAGAGGTGCTAGAGCCCACAGTTCACACCTGGCACCCACGGCACCTACTTCAAGGAACCAGGGCAGGTGGTGGTACTGCCTATGGCTCTGATCTAGGAAACAGGGAAGGGGGAGAGCCCAGTCCAGGCACTGCAGGGGAGAAGAGGGCCTTACCCAGTGAGGCCATCAGTGCATAGTTCTCCAACATCACTTCGTGGTACAAGAGCCTCTGAGCCTCATCAAGGAGCCCCCACTCCTCCTGGGAGAAGGACACGAACACGTCCTCAAAGGTCACATTCCCCTGCCATAATGGGGAGAGCAGTCTGTGAGCAGTCTCCTTCTCAAGGGTCCCATCTGCCCCCACAGAACTCCCCTGACCATTCCTTCCCATCCAGCTCCTCAACTCAGAGGAAACACCAGCACCAGGTGCCATATATGTCTGCTCTCTCCTCAGGGTCCCGTTGATCACTGTCCACCCACAGCAACAATGGGCAGGTGGGGCAGAAAGGCCTGTCTAAACTCTGGGGCTGGTATGGTGCACAGCACCCCCCCCCACCTCCTTCCAGCCAGTTCTTTGAAAGTTGCTAAAATCATGATTACCAGACAATCAAAGTTAGGCTCATCTTTCTTCCTTAAGCCCCCCAAACCAGGGCCCAAGGGCCATCAACTCACACTCCTTTTCCACATGCACATTGTTCTTCTGGATCACTCTCTCACAACTCTGGTCGCTTACCCAGTTATTGGCCTTCATCATCACCTTCTTACAGGGCTTTCCTTGTGGCTCAGACGGTAAAGCGTCTGCCTACACTGTGGGAGACCCAGGTTCGAGCCCTCGGTCTGGAAGATCCTCTGGAGAAGGAAATGGCAACCCACTCCAGTACTCTTGCCTGGAAAATCCCATGGACGGAGGAGCCTGGTAGGCTACAGTCCATGGGGTCGCAAAGAGTTGGACACGACTGAGCGACTTCACTTCACTTCATCACCTTCCTAGCTCATTAACTGCCCCCCAGAGAGCAAAGCCTGCTGGGTAATGTAGTTCACATGCCACCAAACCTTGAGGAAATCAACAGGTAATAGATGCAGAGCTGGCACGCAGCCATTTGCAGGCACCCTTTACTGAGTAACCATTACCAGGCAACCATTCCTGGGAGACTGCAGGAGGGTGTTGCAGCCTGGAGCAGAGACCAACACCTTGCTGCATGACTCCAGGGTGCGGCAAAATGCGCCCTCTTGACTGTCCTGGTAAGTATGCCAAACGGTCGGGTGGGACGTGCTCTCTGCTCTGCTCACTGCCTGCCCCTAAGTCTGTCCCGAAGGAAACAAAACAAGATGTTCCTAATCAACAGCAGAGTCATAACTTTACTCCCTCTTTATGGTGCGCTGATCAAACTACCCAATATAGCTATTCCCTAATGATCTCATGTGACTTCTGCCAATAAAAGTGCGGGCTGAAAGGAGCCGTTTTGTCTTTCTGTCATGGAGCGCAGGAGGGCCCCCTGACTCCCTGCTTGCCAGATTATATGTGTCTGTTTTTTCCTTACATGCTCACTGTATCAGGTATTTCTCACCCGCTGTGCTGGACGTGGCAGGAGCGTACTGTTGTGTTGTTGTAGTTTCTCCCTTGTAAACCTATGTACATGCCATCTTCTACTTTTTGGATGTCTCTCTCCTGAACCCCTTCATATAACCTCAGCCCCATGTCCAGCAGCTCACTGGCTACCTCAAGGGTTCTCTGGCACATCTCAGATTCTCCACGTGGCCACAAATAAAGTACTGATACCCATATGCAGAGTTACTTCTACCACTAACTTGCCCGCCTCGATGGCGCTTCTACCCTTCTGACTGATATGGCCCAACACCTTGGGGCTGTCTCTTTCTTACACAGAAAAGCTGACCCAATCACTTCTTCCGTCTACACAGCGACCCCTCTGGCCCAACCATTTGTTACAACTCGCCTGGAATACACAAGCAGCCTTCTCCCCAGTCTTTCTCCTCACCTCTATCCTAATTCCCTCAACCCTCGCCACATAGCCTGTTCTCCACTTGGAATTCAGAGTTGTCTTTGTTGCTGTTTAGTCACTAAGCTGTGCCCAACTCTTTGCAAACACATGGATTGTAGCCCGCCAGGCTTCTCTGTCCATGGGATTTCCCAGGCAAGAACACTGGAGTGGATTGCCATTTCCTTCTCCAAGGGATCTTCCCAACCCAGGGACCAAACATGGCATCTACAGGGAAGCTGTGAAAACCCAGATCAGATCACCTCCCTCCTCTGCTCCACATCTGCCATGGCTACACCACCTTCATAACAGAGGCCTAGCTTCTCAATTGGCCATTTCAGGCCTGACTCCTGTTGCCAGACTTGGTGAAGATCTGTAGTTTTTTTTTTTTAATTCCCAATTCAATCTCACCATCAGGTATGCTGGTTCCTGTGCCTGGAACAAACTTCCACACCTTATTCCAATGGTCCCCAGGAGTCAGTGCCCTGCCATATAACCCCTGGACTGGACTGAGAACTCTGAGCTTGGTGTTTCTCAGGGGTCCTCAAACTCAAGAGCTGGGAGAGTACAAGGTAACGTGTTCTATGAAACCACAATCCTGGAGCCCTGATGGGTGAAGGTGAAGGTGGAATCGATGAGAGACTGGATATCCTCGTCTCACTGTATCTGCTGCTGCTGCTGCTAAGTCGCTTCAGTCGTGTCCGACTCTGTGCGACCCCATAGACGGAAGCCCACCAGGCTCCCCCATCCCTGGGATTCTCGAGGCAAGAACACTGGAGAGGGTTGCCATTTCCTTCTCCAGTGCATGAAAGTGAAAAGTGAAAGTGAAGTCGCTCAGTGGTGTCCGACTCTATCGACCCCATGGACTGCAGCCTACCAGGCTCCTCCACCCATGGGATTCTCCAGGCAAGAGTACTGGAGTGGGGTGCCATTGCCTTCTCCGCGTCTCACTGTATAAATCCCATAATTACTTCTGAGATCGGGGAACCTGTAGGTACAGGGAAACTGTGAGAGAAAAGCAACCACGAAATAGCCACAAGAGAGCCTCAGGCCTCTGTGCTGCTGCTGCTGCTCGGCCATAAGGATCTGGAGCTGACAGTCTACCCTGTGTGCCGCAGTCCTCTAGGCCATCTAACAACTGCGTGGCCTTGGACTATCTCTCAACATTTCGAGGCTCCACTGTCCTCACTAACGTCAAGTCTGTTCACACCTGGACAGTCTACATTTTAAACCATCATATATGGTCTCGTTGTTTAGAACCTTCCGTGCTCCCATCACCTTCAGAATGAAGGCACAGCTGCTCAAACCCTCTGATCTTTTCAGACACCAAGGACTCAGACTCCAGGTTTCCCAAATGCTCTGCACATTCCGGCCCCAACTTCTGTAACGTCCTGTCATCCCATCACGCGCGGTGTCAGAAACGTCCGCCCAAGAGCGCCCCCACAGTCGGGACACAGGGCCCAGCGCTGCGCGGCTCTGAGGCTTCCCTCATTCGAGGCTTCAGGATTCAGAGGCGGAGGTCGAGGGAGGAGCCGGGGGCGCAGCACCCACCTGCGCCGGGTCCGTCAGCACCGCGGCCGCCATCGGCACCTGCGGACCGGGGAAGGCGAGTAGCTGCAGAGAGGCTCCGGCGGCCGGGTCACCCGAGCAGTGCCACCACCAATCCTCAGGTCCGCTTCTGTTTAGGGCAGCAACGCCTCTCACGTTTCCCCATCGCGTCACCCCGTGTGTGACGTAACCTTCTGGATACGGATCTGGTGGATTAATCCGAAAGCAAACAATATGTCCGCCCAAGACGGGAACAGGAAGTCCCGCTCAGGCATCGTCCCTATGAACGGAAACGCCCCTTTCGTGGGGCCTCATTGGCCCAGAGCTGCCGGGGCTCCTGGGTAATATAGTTCCCACAGCACCAACGATGAAATGGGGCATTGGCGCCACCTCCAGGTCACAAGTGGAGCTACCTAGCTAACGCCGCCTGGAAAAGGTTTCTTTCAGTTTGAGGATTAGGCAGAGTTTGAGGTCATGGAAAAAGCAAGAGAGTTCCAGAAAAACATCTATTTCTGCTTTATCGACTATGCAAAAGCCTTTGACTCTGTGTATCACAATAAACTGTGGGAAATTCTGAAAGAAATGGGAGTACCAGAGCACCTGACCTGGCTCTTGAGAAACCTATATGCAGGTGAGGAAGCAACAGTTAGAACTGGACATGGAACAACAGACTGGTTCCAAATAGGAAAAGGAGTATGTCAAGGCTGTATATTGTCACCCTGCTTATTTAACTTCTATGCAGAGTACATCATGAGAAACGCTGGACTGGAAGAAACACAAGCTGGAATCAAGATTGGCAGGAGAAATATCAACAACCTCAGATGTGCAGATGACATCACCCTTATGGCAGAAAGTGAAGAGGAGCTAAAAAGCCTCTTGATGAAAGTGAAAGAGGAGAGTGGAAAAATTTGGCTTAAAGCTCAACATTCAGAGAACTAAGATCATGGTATCTGGTCCCATCACTTCATGGGAAATAAATGGGAAAACAGTGGAAACAGTGTCAGACTTTATGTTTTGGGGCTCCAAAATCACTGCAGATGGTGACTGCAGCCATGGAATTAAAAGACGCTTACTCTTTGGAAGGAAAGTTATGACAAATCTAGATAGCACATTGAAAAGCAGAGACATTACTTTGCCAACAAAGATCTGTCTAGTCAAGGCTATGGTTTTTCCAGTGGTCATGTATGGATGTGAGAGTTGGACTGTGAAGAAACCTGAGTGCCGAAGAATCGATGCTTTTGAACTGTGGTGTTGGAGAAGACTCTTGAGAGCCCCTTGGACTGCAAGGAGATCCTATCCAGTCCATTTTAAAGGAGATCAATCCTGGGTGTTCATTGGAATGACTGATGCTAAAGTTGAAACTCCAATACTTTGGCCACCTCATGCGAAGAGTTGACTCATTGGCAAAGACTCTGATGCTGGGAGGGACTGAGGGCAGGAGGAGAAGGGGAAGACAGAGGATGAGATGGCTGGATGGCATCACCGACTTGATTCACATGAGTTTGGGTGAACTCCGGGAGTTGGTGATGGACAGGGAGGCCTGGCTTGCTGCAGTTCATGTTGTCGCAAAGAGACACAACTGAGCAACTGGACTGAAGTGACTGAAGGTATGGGAAAGTCATTCTGGCTTATACAATAATTTAACTCGGACTTTAGGCTAACCAAGACAGCCTGTTGGTGGCTTATCCAATATTCACTGCATATCTGCATTAGTTATTAAAGAAAAGAACACACTGACCTGAAGTAAAGACTGTCTGTTTTTGAGATAAAAACATCTCCCCTTCCTGGGATGCCAAAGCTAGGACTCCTTTGATGATAAAATTCCTTTGCCAGGTGCCAAGGCCATATTGAGTAGTGTATGCGCTGATGTGGTTTTTGGTTTGCTTTTGTTTTGGGGGATCTTTGACTACGTCATCGCCTACATTCAGAACTCAGTCTTTGCTTCATCACCAAGTTTTTTATATTGGGCATCACACTGGCAAAGGAAACTTGGTAACATATAATTGGTTCACTCTAAGGAAACCACTTTCTTGCGGTCCTCAAGATCCGCTTTAAGTCCTTCAAGAGAATGAAAGACTGGAGCACCAGCTGTGCAGGGACATTGAAATACAAGCCCATTTACAGTAAGGATGGTCTCTACATGAGTCTGGCAGAGTTCCTCACTACTGCTCCACCATCATCTCTGCAGCTCTATTACTCAATGCAAGTCCATGTGGCCCACAAAGAGTGAGGCCAACTTATACCAAAATGTAGGAGTTTGGAGCAGTAAAAGGTTCACTGCAGAGACAGATAAGGAGATGGATGTCTCATGCCCCAAACCCCAGACTCCCTAAAATCTTAAGAAAAACTGAAAAGTGAGGGGGGGGTTGTGGTTAGTTGTGTTGAGTAGAAGACATGAGTGTTGAGGGGAGGCCTGGCTGAAAGGGATGCAAGCTGATCTCTTAACTCCACCCCAGACACACCCAGGAGAGCTCGCACACATGCTACGAAATAACTGCAGCGACTTTTCAACTGCTACACATGTGCCCTAGGCACACAATGGATACAAAATGACCACAGCAGCTCTCTAACCTTGGGTAGTTAGGCAGTTAGTAGCTGATACAGGGTTTATGAATATTCTACATCTAATTATCACAGGTGGAATTATGGGGAGATATAAACAACATAGCCTGCTGTTATATAACTTATAATTGTTAATCAGCCTTGAGCGTATTCCCATTTGTATTCCCTTTCATTAATTTGCGGTGGGTACAAGCCCTACATTGCACAGGACATAACCAAAAGGAGGAGCTGTTGTTGTTGCTCAGCCTTTGTTCCAAGGAGCAAATTTTGTTTAATTTTATGGCTGCAGCCATCAACTGCAGTGATTCTGGAGCCCCTGAAAAATAAAGTCTGTCGCTGTTTCCATTGTTCAGTTCAGTTCAGTTAGTTGCTCAGTTGTGTCTGACTCTGTGACCCCATGGACTGCAGCATGCCAGGCCTCCCTGTCCATCACCAACTCCTGGGGTTTACCCAAACTCATGTTCATTGAGTTGGTGATGCCATCCAACCATCTCATCCTCTGTTGTCCCCTTCTCCTCCTGCCTTCAATCTTTCCCAGCATCAGGGTCTTTTCAAATGAGTCAGATCTTTGCATCAGGTGGCCAAAGTATTGGAGTTTCAGCTTCAACATCAGTCCTTCCATTGTTACCTCATCTATTTGCCATGAAGTGATGGGACCAGATGCTACGATCCTAGTTTTTTGAATGTTGAGTTTCAAGCCAGCTTTTTCACTCTCTTCTTTCACTTTCATCAAGAGGCTCTACAGTTTCTCTTTGCTTTCTGCTATAGAGTGGAATCATTTACATATATGAGGTTGTTGGTATTTCTCCTGTAAACCTTGATTCCAGCTTGTGCTTCATCCAGCCTGGCATTTCGCATCTTGTACTCTCTATATAAATTAAATAAACGGGGGGTGGGGTGGGGGGGCACAATATACAGCCTTGATGTCCTCCTTTCCCAATTTGGAACCAGTCTGATGTTCCATGTCTGGTTCTGTTGCTTCTTCACCTTCATACAGGTTTCTCAGGAGGCAAGTAAGATGGTCTGGTATTCCCATCTTTTAAGAATTTTCCACAATCTGTTGTGACCCACACGGTCAAAGGCTTTAGCATAGTCACTGAAGCAGAAGTACATGTTTTTCTGGAATTATCTTGCTTTTTCTATGACCCAACGGATGTTGGCAATTTGATCTCTGGCTCCTCTGCCTTTACTTAATCCAGCTTGAACATCTGGCAGTTCTCACTTCACATACTGTTGAAGTCTAGCTTGGAGAATTTTTAATATTATTTTGCTAGCATGTGAAATAAGAGCAATTGTGTGGTAGTTTGAACATACTTTGGCATTGCCCTTCTTTGGGGTTGGATTGAAAACTGACCTCTTTAAGTCCTGTGGCCACTGCTGAGTTTTCCAAATTTGCTGGCATATTGAGTGCAGCAATTTCACAGCATCATCTTTTAGGATTTGAAATAGTTCAACTTTGAAAAGACCCTGATGCTTGGAAAGATTGAGGGCAGGAGGAGAAGGGAACAACAGAGGGTGAGATGGTTGGATGGCATCACCGACTCAAGGGATGAGAGTTTGAATAAACTCTGGGAGTTGATGATGGACAGGGAGGCCTGGCGTGCTGCAGTACGTGGGGTTGCAAAGACTTGGACATGACTGAGTGACTGAACATAACTGAATTCCTTCACCTCCACTAGCTTTGTTCGTAGTGATGCTTCCTAAGGCCCACTTGACTTTGCATTCCAGGATGTCTGGCTCTGGGTGATTGATCACACCATCGTGGTTATCTGGGTCTTCAGTTCAGTTCAGTTCAGTCGCTCAGTCGTGTCTGACTCTTTGTGACCCCATGAATCTCAGCACGCCAGGCCTCCCTGTCCATCACCAACTCCCGGAGTTCACTCAGACTCACGTCCATCGAGTCCGTGATGCCATCCAGCCATCTCATCCTCTGTCGTCCCCTTCTCCTCATGCCCCCAATCCCTCCCAGCATCAGAGTCTTTTCCAATGAGTCAGCTCTTCTCATGAGGTGTCCAAAGTACTGGAGCTTCAGCTTTAGCATCATTCCTTCAAAAGAAATCCCAGGGTTGATCTCCTTCAGAATGGACTGGTTGGATCTCCTTGCAGTTCAAGGGACTCTCAAGAGTCTTCTCCAACACCACAGTTCAAAAACATCAATTCTTCGGCGCTCAGCCTTCTTCACAGTCCAACTCTCACATCCATACATGACCACAGGAAAAACCATAGCCTTGACTAGATGGACCTTAGTTGGCAAAGTAATGTCTCTGCTTTTGAATATACTATCTAGGTTGGTCATAACTTTTCTTCCAAGGAGTAAGTGTCTTTTAATTTCATGGCTGCAATCACCATCTGCAGTGATTTTGGAGCCCCCCCAAAATAAAGTCTGACACTGTTTCCACTGTTTCCCCATCTATTTCCCATGAAGTGATGGGACCGGATGCCATGATCTTCGTTTTCTGAATGTTGAGCTTTAAGCCAACTTTTTCGCTCTCCTCTTTGACTTTCATCAAGAGGCTTTATAGCTCCTCTTCACTTTCTGCCATAAGGGTGGTGTCTGCATATCTGAGGTTATTGATATTTCTCCCGGCAATCTTGATTCCAGCTTGTGTTTCTTCCAGTCCAGCGTTTCTCATGATGTACTCTGCATATGAGTTAAGTAAGCAGGGTGACAATATACAGCCTTGACGTACTCCTTTTCCTATTTGGAACCAGTCTGTTGTTCCATGTCCAGTTCTAACTGTTGCTTCCTGACCTGCATACAGATTTCTCAAGAGGCAGGTCAGGTGGTCTGGTATTCCCATCTCTCTCAGAATTTTCCACAGTTTATTGTGATCCACACAAAGGCTTTGGCATAGTCAATAAAGCAGAAATAGATGTTTTTCTGGAACTCTCTTGCTTTTTCCATGATCCAGCGGATGTTGGAAATTTGATCTCTGATTCCTCTGCCTTTTCTAAAACCAGCTTGAACATCAGGGAGTTCACAGTTCACGTATTGCTGAAGCCTGGCTTGGAGAATTTTGAGCATTACTTCACTAATATGTGAGATGAGTGCAATTGTGCAGTAGTTTGAGCATTCTTCAGCATTGCCTTTCTTTGGGATTGGAATCAAAACTGACTTTTTCCAGTGCTGTGGCCACTGCTGAGTTTTCCAAATTTGCTGGCATATTGAGTGCAGCACTTTCACAGCATCATCTTTCACGATTTGAAACAGCTCAACTGGAATTCCATCACCTCCACTAGCTTTGTTCGTGGTGATGCTTTCTAAGGCCCACTTGACTTCATATTCCAAGATGTCTGGCTCTAGATTAGTGATCACATCATCATGATTATCTTGGTCATGAAGATCTTTTTTGTACAGTTCTTCCATGTATTCTTGCCACCTCTTCTTAATATCTTCTGCTTCTGTTAGGTCCATACCATTTCTGTCCTTTATCAAGCCCATCCTTGCATGAAATATTCCCTTGGGTATCTCTAATTTTCTTGAAGAGATCTCTAGTCTTTCCCATTCTGTTGTTTTCCCCTATTTCTTTGCATTGATCGCTGAAGAAGGCTTTCTTATCTCTTCTTGCTATTCTTTGGAACTCTGCATTCAGATGCTTATATCTGTCCTTTTCTCCTTTGCTTTTTGCTTCTCTTCTTTTCACAGCTATTTGTAAGGCCTCCCCAGACAGCCATTTTGCTTTTTTGCATTTCTTTTCCATGGGGATGGTCTTGCTCCCTGTCTGCTGTACAATGTCATGAACCTCTGTCCATAGTTCATCAGGCACTCTATCAGATCTAGTGCCTTAAATCTATTTCTCACTTCCACTGTATAATCATAAGGGATTTGATTTAGGTCATACCTGAATGGTCTAGTGGTTTTCCCTACTTTCTTCAATTTAAGTCTGAATTTGGCAATAAGGAGTTCATGATCTGAGCCACAGTCAGCTCCCGGTCTTGTTTTTGTTGACTGTATAGAGCTTCTCCATCTTTGGCTGCAAAGAATATAATCAATCTGATTTCGCTGTTGACCATCTGGTGATGTCCATGTATAGAGTCTTGTCTTGGGTTGTTGGAAGAGGTTGTTTGCTATGACCAGTGCATTTTCTTGGCAAAACTCGATTAGTCTCTGCCCTGGTTCATTCCGCATTCCAAGGCCAAATTTGCCTGTTACTCCAGGTGTTTCTTGACTTCCTACTTTTGCATTCAGTCCCCTATAATGAAAAGGATATCTTTTTGGGGTGTTAGTTCTAAAAGGTCTTGTAGATCTTCATGAAACCGTTCAATTTCAGCTTCTTCAGCATTACTCATTGGGGCATAGACTTGGATAACTGTGATATTGAATGGTTTGCCTTGGAAACGAACAGAGATCATTCTGTTGTTTTTGAGATTGCATCCAAGTACTGCATTTTGGACTCTTTTGTTGACCATGATGGCTACTCCATTTCTTCTGAGGGATTCCTGCCCGCAGTAGTAGATATAATGGTCATGTGAGTTAAATTCACCCATTCCAGTCCATTCTAGTTCGCTGATTCCTAGAATGTCGACGTTCACTCTTGCCATCTCCTGTTTGACCACTTCCAATTTGCCTTGATTCGTGGACCTGACATTCCAGGTTCCTATGCAATATTGCTCTTTACAGCATCGGATGTTGCTTCAATCACCAGTCACATCCACAGCTGGGTATTGCTTTTGCTTTGGCTCCATCCCTTCATTCTTTCTGGAATTATTTCTCCACTGAGCTCCAGTAGCATATTGGGCACCTAATGACCTGGGGAGTTCCTCTTTTGGTATCCTATCATTTGCCTTTTCATACTGTTCATGGGGTTCTCAAGGCAAGAATACTGAAGTGGCTTGCCATTCCCTTCTCCAGTGGACATGCTCTGTCAGACCTCTCCACCATGACCCGTCCGTCTTGGGTTGCCCCACAGGCATGGCTTGGTTTCATTGAGTTAGACAAGGCTGCGGTCCTCGTGTGATTATATTGACTAGTTTTCTGTGAGTATGGTTTCAGTGTGTCTGCCCTCTGATGCCCTCTTGCAGCACCTACCATCTTACTTGTGTTTCTCTTACCTGGGTCTTTAAGACCTTTATTTATTTATTTATTTTGTATAGTTCTGCGTATTCTTGCCACCTCTCCTTAATGTCTTCTGCTTCTGTTAGGTCCATACTGTTTATTTCGTTCGTTGTGCCCTTCTTTGCATGAAAATGTTGCCTTGGTAGTTCTAATTTTCTTGAAGAGTTCTCTAGTCTTCCCATTCTATTGTTTTCCTCTATTTCTTTGCATTATTCACTTATGAAGTCTTTCTTATCTCTCCTTGCTATTCTTTGGAACTCTGCATTCGAATGGGTATATCTTTCCTTTTCTCCTTTGCCTTTAGCTTATCTTCTTTTTTCAGCTGTTTGTAAGTCCTCCTCAGGCAATCATTTTGCCTTTTTTCATTTATTTTTCTTGGGGATGGTTTTGATCACTGCCTCCTGTACAATGTTAAAAACCTCTGTCCATAGTTCTTCAGGCACTCTATCAGATCTAATCCCTTGAATCTATTTGTCACTTCCACTGTATAATGGTAAGGGATTTGACCTAGGTCATACCTGAATGGCCTAGTGATTTTCCATACTTTCTTCAAGTTTCAATTTGGCAATAAGGAATTCTTGATGTGAGCCACAGTCAGCTTCCAGTCTTGTTTTTGCTGACTGTATAGAGCTTCTCCATCTATGGCTGCAAAGAATATAATCAATCTGATTTTGGTACTGACCATCTGGTGATGTCCATGTGTAGAGTTGTCTCTTGTGTTGTTGGAAGAGGGTATTTGCTATGACCAATGCGTTCTCTTGGGAAAACTGTTAGCCTTTACTCTGTTTCATTTTGTACTCCAGGGCCAAATTTGCCTGTTACTCCAGGTATCTCTTGACTTCCTATTTTTGCATTCCAGCCCCCTGTAATGAAAAGGACATGTTTTTTTTGGTGTTAGTTCTAGGTGTTATAGGCCTTCATAGAACCATTCACCTTCAGCTTCTTTGACATTAGTGGTTGGGGCATAGACTTGGATTCTGTGATATTGAATGGTTTGCCTTGAAAATGAACTAAGATCATTCTTTCATTTTTGAGATTGCACCCAAGTGCTGCATTTCAGACTCTTATGTTGACTATAAGGGCTGCTCCATTTCTTTTAAGGGCTTCTTGCCCACAGCAGTAGATATAATGGTCATTTGAATTAAATTTGTCCATTCCAGCCCATTTTAGTTATCTGATAGTTAGCTGATGCCTAAAAAGGAGAAGACTGGAAGTATAAAAGGGGAAAGCCAAGAGGGCTTGACTGGAAGGATGAGGAGGACTCCTTTGGGTGTGTGAAACTAATAAAAAATCTCTCTGAGCCTGAACCAGGCTGTAACTTGTCTGTTCTACACCTTTTGGTCCATTGGTCCAAATTTTTGTTGTGACGAGACTAGAATTGAGGAAGAGAAATACACCAGCCTGACAGTTGTTGCAAACTTTTGGTTTCAGATCACTTGTTCTTGAGATCAAGTCATGGTCAAATGATGTTTCTATAAACCTACATCCGATGAATAAATTCTCTGTTAGGACAAGAAAGGGCAAGAGCCCAGGGCACAACTTTCACCCTCCAAGGTCTAGGTCCTCGGTGATGAGCGGAGAGTTCCTGCTTGGGCCCATAATCCTGTCAGGGAACATTCATCCAGCGCCCAATCTGGGTCCTCCTGCCAGCGTCCAGGCTGGGCAACAGAGGCAGGTTTTAGCAGACAGTGCACTCAAGGTCAGGTCCCCAGACTCAGCACAGCTATCATCACTGAGGGAGCCAGGTGCCCAGGACCCAACTAGCTCTCAGGCTCCTCAGATGCCCCAATGGGAGTGGAGTGTACATGCGTCCCAGGTCCTGCGGACTGCAACCCATGCACACTGCTGCTGCCACCAGGTCACGGAGGCAGGGATGGCAGAGAGGTTCCTCGTTGCTTGAAGACCTAGGTCCCTCCAGTGGGCCACGGTGGCAAGGGCTCTGGAGCTCCGCAGGACACGGCCCCTGCCTCCCCTCAACAGTGCCCCTCAGCTCACCCGCAGCCAAAAGGCCATGAGTCCTGGAGCGTCCCCAGGAGAAAGCCACCCTCTGCCACACTCTCCACCAGTGGACCAGCACCTGGCCGGTTGGCCCAGCAGGACCTCTAACCGCCCTACCTAGGTTTGGAGCTAACAGTCCCCACAGCTGTCTCGCGGTAACGGTTATGAGGTAAGGGCTATACGGTAACTGGCCCGAGCAAACGGCTGCGTCAGCCCCGCCCTATTACCGGTCCACTTCCTGCAGGTTTGGCGGCGAGTGGACTACATTACCCAGCAGGCGCTGCTTCCTGCGGGGGCGGTGCCCAGCCGACAGCCCAGATAGTTCCCCGGTGGAACCCGCTGGGCGGGACTTCCGCCTTCGGGGTTGGGGCGGTCGTTTTGGGGGTCTCTAGGGTCTGTGTGCTTGATGAGAGGCTCCGGAAAGCTGGTGTTGAACTGGGGTGACGGGAGCGGGAAGGGGCGAGAGGAGGCTGACGTTCTCTTCTCGGCACTAATGCGGGTCTGACGTTCAGCAGCGGCGCCCGGGAATCACCCGATTCCGATTCCGTGACAGGGATGCGTGGGGCCCGACCTGGTCCACAGCTCCTGGCCCTGCTCCGCCCACAGAGTCCGATGGCAGCGGCCGCTCTGAAAGTCCCGCCTGAGGTAAATGTTCGTCCTCCGGTCTCTCACCGCCGTCGCCCGGCTAGACGATGAAGGCTCCCCACCCCCCATCCTTGATCGTCCCCTGCTCAGGCCCCTGGGTCCAGGTCTGTAAGGAGATCGTGGGTGAGAGGCCGTATTTCTGTCAGCCAGTATGATGGGACGTGGGGGAGGGTTACATGCCTCGGGACCGGCACGATCAAAGCCTTGAAACAGTAACTGAACGGAGAGTGTTAAACTTGAGATTTGTCTGGAGTCTGCACGCAACCGCATGAGAGGATGAGTCGCATGGGACAAGGCAGCCGCAGCAGCTGGGCCTTCACTGTGCGTCCGCCAGTGGCCAGGGAGGGTTGTGAAGAGGAGAGGCTCAATCTGTGTGTCAAAATTGTCCAAAGTCTTCGCAGGGAAAAAGAGACAGGGGTAGGGGTGATGAGAGTGTGAGTGGAGACTGGAAGACCTGTGACGAAGTAAATACCGTGGAGTGCTGGTGGGCTCTGGACTGTAGCCGCTGGTGGTCAGAGTGGGGAGAAATGATCAGGTCTCTCACAGGCTTTAAAAGCGGGACAGACAGGATTTCCTGCCGCACCGGCTGTGGCTGTGAAAATGTAGGGAAGGAAGGACGAACCTGTTTTTTGGTTTGCAGGGAGCAGGTTTCAGGGAAAAGATTGGGAGTTGGATTTTGGACGTGGTAACCCTGAGGTTTCCCACAATGGAGGTGTCGCATGGGCAACTTGCTCGCTCACCTGAGGGATTCCAGGGTTCCAGGGAGGGATCTGGGCTGGAGATATCCAAGGGATGGTGGGGGGGTGGCCTGGTCCGTGGCATGGACTGGGGCTTATATTTAGAAGGCAGAATGTTCAGGTTTTTATTTCAGATGAGCCTGGAGGGTGGGCCGCCTCCAGAGGGGTGGATTCCTGTGCTCCAAAGTGTTTCTGGCTGGTATGGAGGAATGTTTAGCAGACCCAGGTCTGGGCTGGAGACTGAGATGGTCAGTGGTGTAGATTTGCCACTCCAGGCTCAGCAGGCCCTCTTTCCCCCCTTGTGGAGAAAAAGAACACTCAGGTAGGCTAGTAGGGCATCTCCTTTGATGCCTAAGTTCCCCCAGCTTTTAGGACAGGAGGCATGAGTAGCTGCTCCAGTGGAAAGGCCTCTAGCAGGCCTCCCTCCAGGAGGGTGTATACCAGGCAGCCAGTTGCCAGTTGGACTAGTAGCTACTCAGTTTTCTCAAGCCTAATCCCCTAGTTTCTTATCTTGTAAGTTTATGAATAAATACTCATTTAACACTAACTGGTGAAAATACATATATACATATGCACATAAATATGTATGTATATGCATGCACACATAGGTAGTTAAGACAATGCAGCTTTAACAAGCTAACATATAATAATTAGTTGAAATATCAATATCCTGATAAGCATTTGATTAAATCAAACATCTTCAATATTCTATTTTCTTAGTTAAAAGGCATGTTGAAAAAGTACATTTTTAATACCAACCAGGAAATACTGACAGAAGCATCACTTACGAGGACAGTGAGAGTTGATAGTTAGAACTTGATGCTTAGAAATGAGCAAACAATAGTCCTCTTGGGTGGACATCATTATTATCCACATTTGACAGATCACAACACTTCACAGGGAGGTCGAGTATTTGTCCAAGATTACACAGCTGTTAAGAGGCATGCATCACCGAGGACTGAGGTACCTTGGTTGAGCTGTTGGGGCCCGATATTATTGCCTTCTCATGGCCTGGCTTTTCCATAGGTCGCTGTGGCTGCGGAGTGGCTTCTAGACCATGAAGAGGTAAATGATAGGTGTCCTGGATCCTTACCCTTTTCACCTCCCACTTGCCTGGGTTCCAGCATTGTAGCATTCTGGGACTTGTTTTACCTGCTATGCTCTTCACCGTGCCATCTAAGATCCCTGAAAGGTGGTCATCCAGGATCAGGTCCCTGAGTGCAGACCAGGAATCATATGGTTTGGTTCCCATTTCTGGCAGCCAGTGGCATGAAGCCTAGAAGAGAGTCCATTCACGGTGATTGTTGGAAAATATTAGAGGTAAGGTTGAGCTGGGAATGCCCAGCAAACTTAGGTCCCCCTCATTTGTGGAGGAAACAGCAAGCAGCAGAAGTTAGACCTGGAATGGTGGTCTGCAGAGGTGTGCCTGCAGAGGGTGGTGGGAGCCACAGGAGGTTTAGAGCAGAAGAAGGAACTGATCAGAGCCAGGCTTAATAAGCAGTCAGTTGAGTGGTAGGGTGCCCAGGGAGGAGGCTACTACAATAGCCCAGGTGAGGGTGGTGGTAGATGGGCCAGAGTGGTGGCAGTAGAGGTGGGCAACATGTTGGGAGTGTGAGTTTGTTCTTTCAAGTAGGTCTGAGCAGGCTCTCTGATGTGGAAGGTTGGGAGAGAAAAGAGGAAGCATCAGGTGATTCTGAGATGTTTGGCCTCACTAGCCAGAAGGAGGGAAGTGCCACCACGTCCAAGTCAGTGGCAAGAGGAATTATCACTGGGAATAGGGAGTTAGGTTCTGGCTGCTGAACCCAGAAATCCTCGAGTGGATTCCTCCCCTGGGCACCTGGACACACAGGCTGGAGTTCAGGTGAAGGGTTCAGATTGGATTCACCCACAGTGTGGATGGTGCATGGGCCAGGATGGAGCTGTGATCAGATTTGGCAGGGGGCACCTTCAGGTCCTGTGGCAGTGCATTAGGTAACAAGGGAGGGGAGTGTGGGGCTGATGACTGGGTCTCTTGCTGGATGGGGTGCTGGGTTTCATAGAAACACATGAGGGGAGTGTAGTGGTCATGGTGGGGAGGCATTGTAGGGGTCAGGAGGATCTGGCTGGAGGCCAGATTTCCATGGGGAGTGGACATGAGATGTAGGTGGAGACCAGGCAGGGAGATGAGAGCAAAGCTGGTGCTACTGCTGATTCATCCAGCTGTGGGTTCCCCAGGCTCTTGTTCTTATGGCTGCGAGGACCTGGAAGTCCACACAAAGTCACACGGGGTCCCCTGGGACTGTTGATGGGCATGATGTGAGACAGGTAGACCTGGGCTTTGAACAAGTGTCAGAGGATGCTGAGACGGGTCAGGAGACTGCTTTGTAACACAGAATGGAAGAGGGCTGAGTGTACCTGAGATCTACTCCAGGTTCCAAGATGCTGAGGATGAAGCCAGGGTAAGGGCCAAGTAGGGTCAGGGCCATGAGGGAGGTGTGGTGTGAAGAATATGCATGTTGGGAGAGAGTGCCAGCCAGTGGCCCCAGGCCCTTGTACTGGGGTGAAAGGAGAAGGGGACTGAATTTTGGTGGTTCACCACAGTCTAAAGGATCTTGGGTGAATTGTCTTGCAGAAGGGTGAGGCTCTGTAGGTCAGCACCAGAGCTCAGACGACACCTGTCCGCCACCTGTTGTTGCTGAGAACAGAACATGGTGATCGCTGGGGTGGCCAGGAGGGCGGGCATCAGCAGCACCAGGGTCTGGTATCTCCACTGAGGTGGGGAGCTCGGGAGGAGGGTTAGAATCCCAGGAAAGAAGGCATGTAAACTGAACCATCCCCATCATGGCAGGGCCAAGTGACCTTTGAGGACGTGGCTGTCTACTTCTCCTGGGAGGAGTGGGGGCTCCTTGATGAGGCCCAGAGGCTCTTGTACCATGGGGTGATGCTGGAGACCTTCTCACTGATGGCCTCTCTCGGTAAGGTCCTTGCACCCTATAGCTCCTCCCCTCTCCAAGGGCAGGTCCATCCCTCCCAAAGCTGGTCTGTGGGCACTGCATCCTTTCTTGGGTCCTAGAGTAGGTATAACAGCCAAGCCTGGGTGCACCACCCACTTCTGTCCCCAAGCTGCTCCATGGTTGTGCAGGAATGGGTTTGGGGATCCCAAGTGTTGCGATCAGATGGATCCTACGCTACTGGACTCTCCCTGGCCTGGTGATGCCAAAGAGATCCATGGCAGTCCAACACCCCCACTTTGGCCCTCCTCTTTTGGCTGATAGAGGATCTGCCTGTGTCAGGAACTGAGGCGCTGACCTGGCCACTGCTTGACCGGGATGTTTCTGCAGCATCTTTTTCCTACCTTCTTGCTGATTACACTCAGCCTGAGTTCCTGTGGCCTACTGAGGAGTGGGTCACTTTGACCCTCCTGCCTTGTTCCTTCTGTAGGACTCACATCGTCCAGGAACCATGACATGACTCAGCTGGAGCAGCGTGGGGAGCCCTGTGTGCCTACTGGGGGAGTCTCAACCACAGCCACAGCAGCAGGTACTTGGAGGGAGGTGGCGGAGCATGGGGGTGAACCGAGGGATGAGTTCACACCAGGAGTCTCCCCAGGAGGCCCTTATGCTTTGGTGTCAGACAAGGGGCCAAGGCTGATTTCCATCTTTTTCCCTCAGCTGCCAGGGCTGTCACCTACCCTCTCTTCCACTCTGCAGTGCTCACTGACAGTGGCCTCATTTTCTACTGTTTAATGACCTGGCTAGTCAGCTGTGCCATGAGAGGAAACACAGGAGAGCCTAAGAAAAAACAAACAAACAAACAGTTGATTGTGCTCACAGGTCCAAAGAGGTAGTCCCTACCTGTCGAGAGGGGAAGCGGGGGTCACACTGGACGGAGTGGGCTGCAACAAGCAGGGAGAAGCAGAGGGTGAGGACCTGTTAGCAGGTGCCTTTGTTGGTGGGGAAAGTACAAGAAAAGGCACAATGGCATTTTATGGGTGCATTTGAACATAATTAGGTCACACTCAGGGGAGGACAAGAAGGGCTGCTTGTGCAGAGGACCAGCCTCCTTACACCAGTGCACCTGGGCAGGGTGCTCCAGCCTGTGTGTTGGGATGCTGACACAGCCGGAAATAGGGAGCTTCACAGGTTACAGTACAGCTGATGCTGTGGTATCTCAACATCCTTAGCAATGCTCACTGTGATGGGTGACACTTGCCGCCTAAGTTGTGGTGATGCTAAAGGTCACTGGGAGACTTGGGTTTCGCCACTGAAGGCACGTTGCAACAAAGGTGACAACTAAGAAGGGTCCCAGGAACCCCTTACTGCCTGTGTTAGACATGTGTGAGGGTGCTGTGCTGTCCTGCCAAAGTCTACACACTCACAGACACTTCATCAGCATTTCTGCACTTGCAGGTTATTGGTGTGGAGCAGAGGCTGACGAGGCACCTTCTGAGCAGAGTGGTTGTGTAGAAGTGGACAGAGCAAACCTTCACCAACACCAGAGCCTAAACTCCGGAGAGAAACCCTCAACAAGAGAAGAGCATGAGGAGAATGGGAAGGTCTTCCCAGGAAGCTCTGGTCTTCCCAAACCTCAGGCGGCTCCTAGTAGAGGCGAGCCATGTAGGAGCACGAAAAGTGGGGAGGGCGTTCCCCCTGGGAAAAGGCATTACAGGTGTAGTGAGTGTGGGAAAGCCTTTGGTCAGAAGTACTTACTTGTTCAGCACCAGAGACTACACACGGGAGAAAAGCCTTATGAATGCAGTGAATGTGGGAAATTATTCAGCCATAAATCCAACCTTTTTATACACCAAATAGTTCACACTGGTGAAAGGCCTTACGGGTGTAGTGAATGTGGAAAATCCTTTAGCCGCAATGCTGACCTCATTCAACACCGGAGAGTCCACACTGGAGAAAAGCCTTTTAAATGCAGCGAATGTGGAAAAGCTTTCAGGCACAATTCCACACTTGTTCAGCATCACAGAATCCACACTGGAGTAAGGCCTTATGAGTGCAGTGAATGTGGGAAGTTCTTTAGCTTTAACTCAAGTCTCATGAAGCATCAGAGAGTTCACACTGGAGAAAGACCTTATAAGTGCAGTGAATGTGGGAAATTCTATAGCCACAAGTCAAGCCTTATTAATCACTGGAGAGTTCACACTGGAGAAAGGCCTTATGAATGCAGCGAATGTGGGAAATTTTTTAGCCAAAGCTCTAGCCTTGTGCAACACCGAAAAGTTCACACTGGAGAAAAGCCTTTTAAGTGCAATGAATGTGGAAGATTCTTTAGTGAGAATTCTAGCCTTGTTAAACACCAGAGAGTTCACACTGGAGCAAGACCTTATGGGTGCAGAGAATGTGGGAAATTTTTCCGCCACAGCTCCAGCCTTGTTAAGCATCGGAGGATTCACACTGGAGAAATGCCTTATGAGTGCAGCAGTTGTGGGAAATCATTTAGCCAGCGTTTCAACCTTGTACAGCACCAGAAAGTTCACAGTGGAGAAAAGTCTTGCAAGGTTCAAATGTGACGGACCCTTGCTTTTCTACCTGAGTGTTAGATTTTCTTAAGTAAATGTTTCTTCATTTGCTGTATATCCTTCAGATCACTTTCAGCGGCTTTAAATGATGTCTTTATAATTTTCACCCATTTCCCTGGGAAGCAGGCCTGCAAAGCTCCTCACACTGTCATGCTGGAAACTGATGCAAATATTTAATTTTTTTAAGAATTTGCCACCTTGTATTCTAAATGGTTATACCATTTCACATTTCCTGGAGTGTGTTTGTTTTCCAGTTTCTTCATATCTTTGCCGAGTTTTGTATGTAAAATATTGGCCATATATTTTTAGCAATTCTAGGGAATGTCTAGAAGTATTTCACTGTGATTTAAATTTGCATTTCCCTAGTGACTTGGTGTTCAGTATTTCTCCCTGTGTATTTGCCATCATTTCTTTAGTGAATTATCTGATCAAAGTTTTTTGCCTACTATTAAAAGAACTGTCTTGCAATTTCTTAATATATTCTGGATGCAAATGACTCATTTGATATATAGTTTACCAATGTTTCCTCTAAGTCTGTGGTTTTGGTTTCCTTAACAGTATCTTCCCTAGAGTAGAATTTCTTAACTTTCATGAAATACAACTTATCCATTTGTTCTTTTATTGGCTGTACTTTTCGTATTTTGCTCTTTTTCTCTTATGGTACTTTATCACTGCCTGTAAAAAAAAAAAAACACACCTTTCTTGGGTATGCTATTGGAACCCTAAGAGCCCTTTTAAATATCTAATTTTGTGAAATCTTTGTTAGTTTAAATACAGACAAAGAAGTTCAGTGTATGTAGAAATGTTTACATATGAACATACCCTCTATCTATTCAGTGACAGCCTAGAATGCAGACATATTCCAGCAGCTGTGAACATATTTAATGTCCAATTATTGGCTTATGAATACAGTATTTCAGTAAAAAGAATCAGAACTCCTTAGATAAGAGGCTACTTCTAGGTTAGAGCTGGAAAAGTTTAACATAAGCCAAGGAAATATCCTTGCCTTAGAAAATAAAGAAGTACTTGGGACTTCCCTTGTGTCCAGTGTGTAAGGTATAGTTCGAGCAGAGGCAAAAAAAAGAAAGACGACCTCAACAGAAGTAGGTTCCCTTTATTCAGGCAAGGAGGGGTGACAGTCGGCCTATCGACCAGCTGAGCGCTGAGAGGGTCAGGGAGGCTCCATATTTATAGGGAGGTTTGTGGAAGCGATAAGGGAAACGTTAATCAGGCGGGATGTTTGGGGTATGCTTTAGCTGAGATGGTATTTGTAGTTGGGCAGGGGGTGATAAGTCTTCTGGGCAGGTGTAGGGGGAGGAAGGTTTCTGGACAGGGGGTGATAAGACCCAGATAGATGCAACCAGCCTGGAGCATCAGGGTGGGACCTGAAGTTCAGTTTTGTTTTCTCCGAAGTTAGATGGTTCAGCAAGGGCCTTTGAGACTACTGTTTTCTTTTCTAGGCCCCAAAGACTCCTTCACAGTGGCTAAGACTCTGCACTCCCAATGCATGCGACAGGGTTTGATCCTTGCTTGGGGAACTAGGACTCCTACGTGCTGTGCAGCACAGCCAAAAGAAAAGTAAAGAAGTAATCAAAGAATAATGATGCGGCAGCTTTCTATTACTGTACTGACAGATAACCACAAACCAATGGCTTGCTGCTGCTGCTGCTAAGGCACTTCAGCCGTGTCCGACTCTGTGCGACCCCAGAGACGGCAGGCCACCAGGCTCCCCCGTCCCTGGGATTCTCCAGGCAAGAACATTGGAGTGGGTTGCCATTTCCTTCTCCAATGCATGAAAGTGGAAAAGTGAAAGTGAAGTCGTGTCCGACTCCTAGAGACCCCAGGGACTGCAGCCTACTAGGCTCCTCTGTCCATGGGATTTTCCAGGCAAGAGTACTGGAGTGGCTTGCCATTGTCTTCTCCGAACCAATGGCTTAAACAACACCAATTTATTATATTATGGTTCTGTAGATCGTATGTCCAGTAAGACATGGATGGGTCCGACTGGGCTAAACTCAAGTTGTTGCCAAGGTTGTGTGTGGGTTTTTTTTTTTCCTGGAGTGTTTAAAGAAAATTCTGTTTTCTGCTCATTTGAGTTGTTGGACAATTTCAGTTATTTGTGGTTCAGTTAAGTTCAGTTCAGTCACTCAGTCATGTTTGACTCTTTGTGACCCCATGGACTGCAGCACACCAGGCCTCCCTGTCCATCACCAGCTCCTGGAGTTTACTCAACATCATGTCCATCGAGTCAGTGATGCCATCCAGCCATCTCATCCTCTGTCGTCCCCTTCTCCTCCTGCCCTCAATCATTCCCAGCATCAGGGTCTTTTCCAATGAGTCAATTCTTTACATCAGGTGGCCAAAGTATTGGAGTTTCAGCTTCAGCATTAGTCCTTCCAGTGAATATTCAGGACTGATTTCCTTTAGGATGAACTGGTTGGATCTCCTTGCAGTCCAAGAGACTCAAAAGTCTTCTCCAACACCACAGTTCAAAAGCATCAATTCTTAAGCGCTTAGCTTTCTTTATAGTCCAATTCTCACATCCATACATAACTACTGGAAAAACCATAGCTTTAACTTGATGGACCTTTGTTGGCAAAGTAATGTCTCTGCTCTTTATATGCTGTCTGAAAGTGAAAGTCAAGTTGCTCAGTCATGTCCGACTCTGCAACCCCGTGGACTGTAGCCCACCAGGCTTCTCCAGGCAAGAATACTGGAGTGGGTTGCCATTTCCTTCTCCAGGGGAATCTTCCCGACCCAAGTATCGAACCCAGGTCTCCTGCATTGCAGGCAGACGCTTTAGCCTCTGAACTACCAGGTTGGTCATAACTTTCCTTCTGAGAGGGTAACAGGCAGGAAGGTCAGGGGTCTCCAAATGGAGGAAATAGGCTGCAAGTGTCAGACATTTTTATCTGTCTTAAGCGGCAGGAGGAAACAAACTAGCGATATTTTTTTCCTTCTCTATACAAATTTAAAAGGAGGTTTCTCTTAAAATACTGTGTTGCCATAATGACAGGTTTCACCTGAAGTTAACTATTCTCAAACCTCAAGTTAACCAATGCATTTTTCTTATGGAAATGTTTGTCTTCAGCTATGTTAATATACTATGCATTTACCCCAGACTCCGCCTTCAAGTGGTTGCGCCTAATGGCTCAGAATCTGCTTGACAAGCCAGTATATTATACTCAGATATTGTTCCCCTATCTATGTAAATGAAACTATTTGTATGGTAATCTGCCCTTCTACAAGATTCAAGTCAATCGTTTTATGGCCTGAGATGAATCATCTGGTGCCAACATTATCCCAAAATGCATCTTATGGGTGAGGGGCCTGGAGCCATTCTGAGTTTTAAGACATTCCTTTCTTTCCTGAACAGACTGCTAGTGACTATATAACATCTAGCTGAAGACTAGCAGGGGGGCACTCTTTCTGCCCCTTTCTGATGCCTATGTCTGAAGCTTTCTCTATCTCCTTTATACTTTAATAAATCTTTATTACACAAAAGCTCTGAGCGATCAAGCCTCATCTCTGGCCCCGGATTGAATTCTTCTCCCACAGAGGCCAATAATCCCAGCGTCTTTTCATTCAGCAACAACCTTTCACTTCCAAAGAGCAAACGTCTTTTAATTTCAAGGCTGCAGTCACCATCTGCAGTGGTTTTGGAGCCCAAAACAATAAAGTTTGTTTCCAATGTTTCCCCATCTATTTGCCATGAAGTGCTGGGACTAGATGCCATGATCTTAGTTTTCTGAATGTTGAGTTTTAAGCCAACTTCTTCACTCTCCTCTTTCAAGAGGCTCTTTAGATCTTCTTCGCTTTCTGCCATAAGGGTGGTGTCATCTGCATATCTGAGGTTATTGATATTTCTCCCAGCAATCATGATTCCATCTTGTGCTTCACCTAGCCCAGCGTTTCTCATGATGTACTCTGCATATGTTAAATAAGCAGGGTGACAATATACAGCTTTGACACTCCTTTTCCTATTTGGAACCAGTCTGTTGTTCCATGTCCAGTTCTAACTGTTGCTTCCTGACCTGCATACAGATTTCTCAAGAGGCAGGTCAGGTGCTCTGGTAATCCCATCTCTTTAAGAATTTCCCAGAGTTTATTGTGGCCCACACAGTCAAAGGCTTTGGCGTAAGCAATAAAGAAGTAGATGTTTTTCTGGAACTCTCTTGCTTTTTCAATGATCCAACAAATGTTGGCAATTTGATCACTGGTTCCTCTGCCTTTTCTAAATCCAGCTTCAACATCTAGAAGTTCACAGTTCATATACTGTTGAAGCCTGGCTTGGAGAATTTTAAGCATTACTTTACTAGTGTGTGAGAAGAGTGCAATTGTGCGGTAGTTTGAGCATTCTTTGGCATTGCCTTTCTTTGGGATTGGAATCAAAACTGACCTTTTCCAGTCCTGTGGCCACTGCTGAGTTTTCCAAATTTGCTGGCATATTGAGTGCAGCACTTTCACAGCATCATCTTTTAGGATTTGAAATACCTCAACTGGAATTCCATCACCTCCACTAGCTTTGTTTGTAGTGATGCTTTTTAAGGCCCATTTGACTTCACTTTCCAGGATGTCTGGCTCTAGGTGAGTGATCATACCATCGTGATTATCTGGTTTGTGAAGATCTTTTTTGTATAGTTCTTCTGTGTATTCTTGCCACCTCTTTCTTAATATCTTCTGTTTCTGTTAATATCTTCTGTCTATACAATTTCTGTCTTATATTGAGCCCATCTTTGCATGAAATGTTCCCTTGGTATCTCTAATTTTCTTGAAGAGATCTCTAGTCTTTCCCATTCTATTGTTTTCCTCTATTTCTTTACACTCATCACTGAAGAAGGCTTTATGTCTCCTTGCTATTCTCTGGAATTCTGCATTCAAATGGGTATATCTTTCCTTTTCTACTTTGCTTTTCGCTTCTCTTCTTTTCACAGCTATTTGTAAGGCATCCTCAGACAATAATTTTGCTGTTTTTGCATTTCTTTTTCTTGGGGATGTTCTTGATTCCTGTCTCCTGTACAATGTCACAAACTTCTGTCCATAGCTCTTCATGCACTCTATCAGATCTAATCCCTTGAATCTATTTGTCACTTCCACTGTATAATCCTAAGGGATTTAATTTAGGTCATACCTGAATGACCTCGTGGTTTTCCCTACTTTCTTCAATTTAAGTCTGAATTTGGCAATAAGGAGTTCTTGATCTGATCCACAGTCAGCTTCCAGTCTTGTTTTTGCTGATTGTATAGAGTTTCTCCATCTTTGGCTGCAGAGAATATAATCAATCTGATTACACTATTGACCGTCTGATTATGTCCATGTATAGAGTCTTCTCTTGTGTTATTGGAAGAGGGTGTTTGCTATGACCTGTGCATTCTCTTGGCAAAACTCTATTAGCCTTTGCTCTGCCTCATTCTGTACTCCAAGGCTAAATTTGCCTGTTATTCCAGGTGTTTCTTGCTTTCCTACTTTTGCATTTCAGTCCCCTATAATGAAAAGGACATCTTTTTTGGATGTTAGTTCTAAAAGGTCTTGTAGGTCTTCATATAACCTGTCAACTTCAGCTTCTTCAGCATTACTGGTTGGGGCATAGACTTGGATTACTGTGCTATTGAGTGGTTTGCCTTGGAAATGAAAACAGAGATCATTTTGTTGTTTTTGAGATTGCATCCAAGTACTGCATTTCAGACTCTTGTTGACTATGATGGCTACTCCATTTCTTCTAAGGGATTCTTGCCCACCATAGCATATATGATGGTCAGCTGAGTTAAACTCACCCATTCTAGTCCATTTTAGTTTGCTGATTCCTAGAATGTCGATGTTCACTCTTGCCATCTCCTGTTTGACCACTTCCAATTTGCCTTGATTCATGGACCTCACATTCCAGGTTCCTATGCAATATTGCTCTTTATAGCAGTGGACTTTGCTTCTATCACCAGCCACATCCACCACTGGGTGTTGTTTTTGCTTTGGCTCCATCCCTTCGTTCTTTCTGGAGTTATTTCTCCACTGATCTCCAGTAGCATAACTGGCACCTACCAACTTGGGGAGTTCATCTTTCAGTGTCCTGTCTTTTTACCTTTTCATACTGTTCATGGGGTTCTCAAGGCAAGAATACTGAAGTGGTTTGCCATTCCCTTCTCCAGTGGAGCACATTTGTGGTTGTGGGACTGATGTTCTTGTTTTCTTAAAGATGAAACAGTACCAATTGTATAGAAATTCTTCTAAAAGAAGATTCAAACACTTCTCAACTATTAATAGTTAAGTGACTGTTACAACTGTTGAGCAGCTAATGTGTGTGCTAAGTAGCTTCAGTTGTGTCTGACTCAGTACTATCCCATGGACTGTAGCTCTCTAGGCTTCTCTGTCCACAACATTCTCCAGGCAAAGATGCTAGAGTGGGTTGCCATTTCCTCCTTCAGGGGATCTTCTTGACTCAGAGATTGAACCCATTTCTCTTATGTCTCCTGCATTGGCAGGCAGGTTCTTTACCATTAGCGCCACCTGGGAAGCCAATACTTCAACAATCAACCAATACTTCAATATAAAATAAAAAGTTAAAAAAAATAAAAGGGACTAGCACCCACATGAACATAGCAAACTGAATCCAGCCATATACATATGTGAACACATAAATCATAACCTAGTGCTGTTTATCAAGAATGCAAAGATGATTCAACAATTGAACCTGTTATCTGTCTTAATAGACTAAAAAACAATAATCTCAAAGGTGTAGTGGGAGCATTGCTCAGAATCAAAACCAGTGAATGACAGAAATTCTCAGCAAATTAGGATTAGATGGGAACTTCCTGATAACACATTTGATGTTGAAAGCCTAATGCTTTTGCCCTGGTATTGGGAATAATGCAAATGCGTCTATGCTCATCACTTTATTTAACATTGTATTGGTACTAAAGAACTGTGTTTGTAACATGAAGGGGGAAAAAAAAAGGTCTAAAGATTGTAAAGGTAGGGACTTCCTTTGTGGTCCAGTGGCTAAGACTCTGCTCCCAAAGCAGGGGGCCAGGGCTCAATCCCTGGCCAGAGAACTAGATCCTACATGCCACAACTAATAGTTCACATGCTGCAACTAAGAATGGGCGGAGCCAAATAAAAAATATTTTTTAAAAAAGATCGTAAAGGTAGAACCAAAACTTCTATTCAAGTAAGACGTGATTATGTTGAAAATTACAACTCATTCACTAGAAAGCTACTAGATCGAATGACTGAGAATGATTGAGTTTACTGAGGTCACAGGATAAAAGGCCAATATACAAAAATGACTTGTTTCTGATACTAGCAATCACTGTTCGGAAATTGAAAAAAAATTGATATCTTTTATAATAACATCAAAATATGACGTATTTAGAAATAAACTGAATAAAAATATGTTCAAAAACTATTAAAAAATCATCATACACCACTGAGAAATATTAAGGACCTAAATAGTTTCACTGGCAAATTATACAAAACATTTAAAGGATAAATAATACCATAATAACACGTCTTTTCAGAAAATAAGAGGAAGGAATGCTTCTCAACTCATTTTAAGAGATGAGCCTATCTGATACAAAAATGTAACAAGCACAGAAAATAATTACAGAACTATTTCCTGGTGGCTCAGTCAGTAAAGAGACTGCCTGCAATGAAGGAGACCTGGGTCTGGTCTCTGGTTAGGGAAGATCCCCTGGAGAAGGGTAAGGCAACCCACTCCAGTATTCTTGCCTGGGAAATCCCATGGACAGAGGAGCCTAGTGGGCTACAGTTCACGGGGTCACAAAGAGTCGGACACGACTTAGCGATTAAACCACCACCACGACCACAGTCCTAATTAATAGAGGTGAAAAAATATACAGCAAATTAAATCCATAAGAAAGTAAATATGCATCACTGGATTTTACCAGAGGAAAATATGGCTGACTGAACATTAGGGAAACAATTGGCCCTCATCCCTCACCTGTTCAGTGACCAGAGCGAGCCTGTTGATAAAAGCAGGGCCCTGTGGGGCTCCTGGGCACAGAGCCTTTAAGTGTCCCTCATTTCTTTGGTTACAGGAAATAGCCTTCATTCAGCCTCCACAACCTTACCTGAGCTCCAAGGGGCAGGTAACAGTTCCAAGCAGTTGTTAATTAGGGAAGGAGGGGATGTGAGACCAGGGAGAAACAAGCAGTCAATAGCAGCCTTGGGGGAAGGTCCAGTTTCCCCACCAAGGGATACATATAACAATATCTTTGAGCTATTTTGTAGATACTGAAACCCCCTCCAGGTGGGAGAAATTAATGATTAAGAAGGTATGCTGCCCACAAGCATGTAGACCCCAGACCAGCTGGACCTGAAGGTTGATGATGCGGACTCCTACTTACCTCACCATCAACCATTCAGAAGAATGTTTGATGCTGATCATGCCCTCTTTGAACAATTACTACAAAATTTTCAACTATCTTCTCCAAGTGGGGACACACAGTTTAGAGGGAACATGCTGTGTCCTCCTACTTCATCCAAAATTCTTTCTGTGCGATTCGATTCACACAGGTGAACAGAAAAGCTGAGCTTTAGGAATCACTATTAAGAGCTGAGTTAGGGCACCTCTCTCAGCTCTAACCTTCTATGGCTCCCACAGCCCTCACAAGGCCCAGCTCCTCATTTGCCATTCCGTGGCTGATTTCTGCCTACCTGGTCTCAGGTCCCAAAAAACATAAAGTACACTTACGGTTTCAAGAACATCCCCAGTCCAGTGCCACATCGAAGCATACGAACATGCTAGTTCTTGAAACCCTTACCTTATCCTACCGGGTTCCCAAAATGGACGTGTTTCACACAATCCCCTACTCAATTAAGAACCATGGGCCAAGAATGACTCACCTCTGGGTACCCCAAACTCCAGGGCAGAGAGAGCGGAAGGGGAAAGTCCTAGGACAACAGCATCCTCTATGTCATGTCCCGAGGCTAACAGGACCACGGTTCCAGGGGCTGGTGGCCTAAAGGCCACCGACTCACCTGTGTCTGGCCCAGCTGACGGTTGGCAGTGGACCCCGTGAACTGAGCAGGGAGCCCGGCGGGTCCTTCTAGCTTAGTGGATTCCCTAGTTATCTGGCACTGGTCAGGCGTGACCTTGGCTGACCCGCACTAGCAGCCTCAGCTCCTCACGTGTAAAAGGCACACAAGGACAAGTACGCCAACTCCAGGAACCAGAAGGAAGGAGGGCTGGTGCAGAGCCCGAACAATGCACAGCCAGGCGGAGGGCTTGCACAAAGGCGCAGAGAAGGGTCCAATTCTCTTTCCCTTGCTTCCTTATTTGATCCCTAATAGCCACCCCGGAAATACCCCCAGGTCTGGACTCAGGTCTCCACCAAAGAGAGGCACTGACCCCCATCAGCCTCTGTCACATCATCGGAAGTCCGGCCTCCACCTCCGCGGGAGGTACCAGCTCTGTCCTGGGTCGTCACTGGACGAGTGTCTGCTGCCCACACACAAGCACAGGCCATTGGGTAATGTAGTTTTTGTCTTGCATCCCACCCTTCCCATTCTCCATAGCGAAGGCCAAACAACCTTCGAGACCCTGGAAGACAATGCTGTGCCGTTCCAAAGATGAACACGCTAGATTTCTGCGGCCATGTTGGGCAAAGCCATCCACCCCTGCCTGTGAAGCCCTTGGCAAGCTTCTTAAGTCTCTCACACCCTCAGGAAAAATATGCCACTAAAAATCATGAGGAAGGGTACTCCCCAGTGGTCTTGTGTTTAAGACTTGGTGCTCTCACTGCTTAGACCCGGGTTCTGTTCCCATTTGGGGATTTAAATGTAGGCACTCAACTATGGCGCAGCAGTGAAGAATCCGCTTGCAGTGCAGGAGACAGGTTTGATCCTTGGGTTGGGAGGATCCCCTGGAGGAGGAAATGGCAACCCACTCTAGTTCTCATTTGGAAAATCCCATGATCAGAGGAGCTTGGTAGGTTACAGTCCATGGGGTTGCAAAAAGTTGGCCATGACTGAGCAGGCACACACAATGTCTAGTGTATGAGGTAAGGGAGCAGCTGATACTTTGGTATTCTGTCAATGTCTGTTTCTGAGAGTGAACGGTTGGTTCATGGCTGACAAGTATCCAACAGAGCAAAAAACGAAAAACAAACAAACCAACCCAAAAATGGTACTAGAAAGATAAGTTGCTTACACTGTCTTTGTGAGCTAACATTAAATGATGATTTTACTCAGTGGTTCCCAAGCCGGTAACATCAGCATCACCAAGGACTCTGCTAAAACTGCCTGTACATGGTGAGTCCATGGATAGCCTGAACCTGCAGCTCCTAAGACAGCACTAAATCCTGGGGCATGTGAGAACAGCAATCACACACCAACAGGGACATCCCAGCAGAGAAGCAAAAATGAGACGATGCTGTGAAGACACAATTTCACAATCGCTTCTGCCCATATGCCATTGTCTGAAACTCATTGACATGGTCCATGGAAGAGAAGCTGTGTGTTGATAAAGAAACAACTGGATAGGAGACCATGTATGCAGTATCTAGTACAATCCATCAGTTCAGTCACTGGGATAATGGATTTCATTATCCCTCCTACATATTCAGCACTATTTACTACTTTTCAGTTGAAAACCTCAAACCCCATTCCTCTGTTCTTAACCTAAACTAACACAACAAGGCAATAAACAAAATAAGTTGGCACTCATTCTCAGTATTATTATGGTTCTGGAATACAGTGGCAGGAACTACTGAAGGACCTGCTGAAGAGACAGGCTGCCAATCCAGATTTCTATTTACACAGCAAAGTTGCCTTTTAAGAAAAAGTACGAGTAGGCACTTCCCTGGTGCTCCAGTGCTTGAGTCCTTGCTCCCAATGCAGGGAGCACAGGTTTGAATGCTGTCAGGGAACTAAGCTCCCATGTGCCACAGGACGTAGCCAAAAAAAGAAGAGTATGACTGTTTTGAACTCCATATGGGAAATTTAATAGAAAATTAACACACACGAAATGAAATCCTAAAGTTTATATTTAAGGATTTGGAAACCGATCTCAGATGGAAGACCTGCAATGATAGAAACAGTGAGGGTCCAAGAGGGTAAATGCCTGCGTAGATGGATACAAGTGCTCATAATTTGTATTAAACATGAATGATGTTTCCTTGTGGAGTTAGAATGATGGAATTAACACACAAGGTCTCAACACATAGACTGAGATACAGATATACTGGTAAGTGTCTTACATAGTAGCGAAGAAGAAAAAGTACTTATAGTTCTGTGCTCTACTGTTTTTAATAAGTGCTTATAAATCTTAAACAATAACAAACACAATTAGAGAATATGCTTTCCAAACTAGAATAAAGAAAACCTATAAGTAATTAATAGAAAATTTAAAGGGGAGGAGGGGAGAAAAAGAACAAGTGATGCAAAAAAATCCAAAAAATAAGAGTGCATATTTAAACTCAAATTATATATATTAACTGTAACATTAAATAAATATGGGATAAGTTAAATTAGCAGTCAGTACTTTTGGACAGCTCAAAATTCCCTTCATAAGAGATTTTTAAAGGGAGGTTTTGAATTTCTATTCAGAGAAATAGAAATTTGGCTGATGGAGAACCAAGACCTTATGCTGAATGTCACTAGAGCCCATGATTAAGCTTCTTAAGAAATAAAATCTGCTGAGAAGCCATCAGGAAATTACCAGCAGCACAGCTCCTGGTGAGGAAAGAAGAGAATGGCATGGAGCAGTAACTTGTGAGTAACAACAGCCAACTTTTAAGCACATCCACACACCCAGCCATATGATAGGCTCTTTACAACACTATCCTTTAACCTGCGCAACAACCCGGTGAGGCATGCTGGTCAACACGCTTGTTTCACAAATAATGAAGGTTCCAATGGTTAATCCAACTCCAAGTTTACAAGGGAGAAAACCAAGAACCCAGAAGTTCCCTGAGTTGGTCTGAGTTATGGGCACCGCTGAGTAGCACAGCTGAGATTGGTGGCCCAAGTGACGGAGATCTCATCACTGCTCTCCTCACCCTCCTGCCTGAAGTCATATAATCTGGGCAGGGCTGGGACCCTTCCTGGGTCAGAGAAATAAGCTCATGGAAAATTCAACTGCCCAAACTACCAGGATGATCTACAAGAAGTCTTTCTGACTTGTGTGTGTCCCAGAAAAGGACCTTCAGCCTCACTCACCACACTTGTGAAACTGGGAACTGTGACACTTGTGACTAAGAAACTGGACACACTGTCAAGCCATGGGTCACGTTTCCTACGGATGCAGAGGGCTCTGTCAGGACTGAAGGGGCAAAGTCATTCCCGGAGACTCATCCCAACATCCAAAATACGCACATGTCCCATCAACTCTGCCTCCTAACATGTCCCAGGTCATCTCTTAAGCCACCATCCTGGGCCAGTCCACTGTCAACATCCTCCTGGACTGTAGTGGCCTCCTCCCTCTCTCCAACATCAGTTCTTTATCCTCCTCAGTCTGTGCTCCACACAGCAGCCAAAGGGAGGCTTAGAGACAAATGACATCATCCCGCTGTCCTGTGAGTCCCTTCCTCAGCTCCCAGAGCAGTTGCAATACAACCCACGTGTCTCATGATGCCCTGCCCCTCCATCTCACTGCCCACCACCTGCTTCCTCTGGACCCGCTGGTCTTCAGCTGTTTCCTCTGACAGTCCCAGCTCTGGCCTGCCTCAGGATCTTGGCACATGCTGTTCCCTTTGCAAGGAGTGCTCTTCTCCATCTTCAAACATGGCTGGGGCTCTTCTGTCCCTCACAGTCCTGTATACCTTCTGTTCCTTTTCCCATGCATTAGTTTAACAGCCATCTTTCTACTTTCACAGACATGCAGACAGACTTGTGGGGAAGTGACATGGCTAAGGTCATCCAGATGGTGATAGGCACAGCTCAGGAACGTTGCATCCCAACTGTCCCCAGAGTCCAAGCTCGCAGCCACTGGACCACTCCTCCTGATCACATCTGGCCTCCACGCCAAAGTTTTGACCTTGTTCTTCATTATGCTGAATGGGGATTGCAGGCATGTTACTATCACAGCAACAACACTGGCGTACCTCATCTGTGTGTTATGTCGGTTTCCCATTCTAGACATGAGTCACAAGACTCATGTCACAGTCACCCATGTATCTCCATAACCCAGGACACTGCATGGAGCAACAGGGATGAAAGATGGGGTTCTCATGACTTCTGCCCATCAAACCAGCAAGAGCACAGTGGACCCCTCTATACACAGAAAATTAGATGGGGTGACACAGGCCATTAGGGAAAGGGGTCCTTCATCCATGGGGATACACGTACTCCTGTGTTGGGACAAACTGAGTTCCAGGTCTCTTCATGGGCCATGTAACAAGGAACTTTGAGGTGTAGAAAGAAACTCCTTCTGCTGAGAACCACATCATGTCTTGGGACATGATCTCCTCAGTGAAAGGGCTCAGCTACAGCTAAAGGTAACACACAATCACAGCAAAACTGAGCACATGAGGGGACATAAGGTATTACTTGGGTACATAGTCTCAGATGCCAAAGAACACTTTTCCTCTGGCCAAACTATTCACCACAATAGTTACTTTAAAGAAGTCTTCCCGATATGAGTTCTCTGATGCTGATTGAGCCCAGCCTTCTTGTAAAAGGCTTTGCCACATCTCAGACATGTGTAGGATTTCACTCCACTATGAATCTTTTGATGGGTGGTGAGGGTTGAGCTGTAGCTGTAGGTTTTTCCACACTCACTGCACTCATAGGGCTTCTCCCTAGAGTGACATCTCATGTGGCGAGTTACAGAAAAGCTGTCACTAAAGGCTTTCCCACACTCTTTGCACTCAAAGGGTTTTTCCCCAGTGTGGGTTCTATTATGCCGAATGAAGTCAGAGTGGTGGGCGAAGGCCTTTCCACACTCACTGCACACATATGGCTTCTCTCCAGTGTGACTCCGCTGGTGCCCCGTGAGGTGTGACCTGCGGCTGAAGGCTTTGCCACACTCAGCGCACACGAAAGGCTTCTCTCCAGTGTGAATCCGCTGGTGCTCCGTGAGGTGAGACTTGCGGCTGAAGGCTCTCCCACACTCACTGCACTCGTAGAGTTTCTCCCTAGTGTGAATGCTGTAGTGTAGAGTGAGGTCTGCTTTCTTGAGAAACGTCTTGCTACATTTTCTGCATTTATAGAGTTTTACTCTAGTGTGAATCTGCTGATGTCGAAGAAGAAAGCGATTCTTGACAAACCCTTTCCCACATTCCTTGCATTTGTAGGAATTCTTCCCTCCGTGAAACAGTGGGTCTGCTCTTGATCCATGTGACTCACGTGCGTGAGGGGCATCTCCTGAGGAGACTTGATCTTGTAAATCTTTTGAGCCCAGACTGTTGCCTCTCCCCAGAAAACCACATTCAGGGATCCTGTTTCCAGGGAGGGTTTCCTTGTGGAGGACTGTTGCCATCTTCAAATGCCCTCCCTGCTTTTCTGACGCTCCTTCCGGTTCCCGAGCTT
The DNA here is from genome assembly GCF_042477335.2 of Ovis canadensis. Lineage (NCBI taxonomy): Eukaryota > Metazoa > Chordata > Mammalia > Artiodactyla > Bovidae > Ovis > Ovis canadensis. Next base: position 79,089,792 of record NC_091258.1, read on the forward strand.
GCCCCAACGGAGAAACACTGCAGCCTTCCTGAGTCAGTGACCTCTGAAGTAAGCGTCCCTTGAACAAGGCTTGCTGAGAAGCAGTAGTCTCTGTGGTCTTGGTTTCTGCTTTGTCACCTGAAGGGATTCCAATATACAAATGAGGCCTATTAGTAATGCCAACACAGAAGAAACAAAATCACCAAGCAAGCAGGAAAAGGAAGACGGAAATGTGGACCCCTGATACCCAGCTGTGGTTTGGCTGGAGGTATGTGGTCCTGAGAACCTCATCTGAAGTGCCACAGAGTGATGAGAGAACAGCAAGCACTGACAGAGCGGGGAACAGTGGGACTCACATGTGGCTGCCAGGAGTGCCAGAAGGTCAACCACACTGGAAACTGTTGGGTGCTTTTTCTTCAAGTTAAATATACACCTATCCCTTGTCTGAGTCAATCCAATTCTGGGTATATGCCCAACATAACTGCTCACAGTGGTTATGTTTCTAATGTCCAAAAAAATGCTTTGGTCACCTGATGCGAAGAGCCAACTCATTGAAAAAGACCCTGCTATTGGGAAAGATTGAAGGCAATGGGAGAATGGGGCGGCAGAGGATGAGATGGTTAGACAGCACCACAGCTTCAACGGACATGAATCTGAACAAACTCCGGGAGACACTGAAGGACAGAGGAGCCTGGTGTGCTGCAGTCCATGGGGTTTCAAAGGGTCAGACACGACTGAGCGACTGAACGACAACTACTGATGTTCACCAACAGGAGGATGAATAACATAAACTGCAACATATTGCTACAATGAGATATTATACAGTATGAAAGCATCACTCCAAGCAAGTGCAACCACATGAATGAATATGATTTAACCTAAATCAAATCCCTTACGATTATACAGTGGAAGTGACAAATAGATTCAAGGGATTAGATCTGATAGACAGAGTCCCTGATGAACTACGGACGGAGGTTTGTGACATTGTACAGGAGACAGGGATCAAGATCATCCCCAAGAAAAAGAAATGCAAAAAAGCAAAATGGCTGTCTGAGGAGGGCTTACAAATAGCTGTGACAAGAAGAGAAGCTAAAGGCAAAGGAGAAAAGGAAAAATATACCCATTTGAATGCAGAGTTCCAAAGAACAGCAAGGAGAGATAAGAAAGCCTTCCTCAGAGATCAGTGCAAAGAAATAGATGAAAACAATAGAATGGGAAAGATTAGCGATCTCTTCAAGAAAATTAGAGATACTGAGGGAACATTTCATGCAAAGAAAGAAAAAGTAAAGTCGCTCAGTTGTGTCCAACTCTTTGCAACACCGTGGACTGTAACCCATCAGGCTCCTCTGTCCATGGGATTCTCCAGACGATAATACTGGAGTGGGTTGCCATTTCCTTCTCCAGGGGATTTTCCCAACCCAGGGATTGAACCCAGGTCTCCCACATTGCAGGCAGACACTTTTACCGTCTGAGCCACCTGGGAAGATAGGCACAATAAAGGACAGAAATGTTATGGACCTAACAGAAGCATAAGATATTAAGAAGAGGTGGCAAGAATACACAGAAGAACTATACAAAAAGACCTTCATGACCCAGATAATCGCGATGGTATGATCACTCACCTAGAGCCAGACATCCTGAAACCCAAAGTCAAGTGGGCCTTAGGAAGCATCACTACAAACAAAGCTAGTGGGGGTGATGAAATTCCAGTTGAGCTATTTCAAATCCTAAAAGATGATGCTGTGAAAGTGCTGCACTCAATATGCCACCAAATTTGGAAAACTCAGCAGTGGCCACAGGACTGGAAAAGGTCAGTTTTCATTCCAGTCCCAAAGAAAGGCAATGCCAAAGAATGCTCAAATGACTACACAATTGTACTCATTTCACACGCTAGTAAAGTAATGCTCAAAATTCTCCAAGCCAGGCTTCAACAGTACGTGAACTGTGAACTTCCAGATGTTCAAGCTGGTTTTAGAAAAGGCAGAGGAACCAGAGATCAAATTGCCAACATCTGCTGGATCATCAAAAAATCAAGAGAGTTCCAAAAAAAACATCTATTTCTGCTTTATTGACTATGCCAAAGCCTTTGACTGTGTGGATCACAACAAACTCTGGAAAATTCTGAGAGAGATGGGAATACCAGGCCATCTGACTGGCCTCTTGAGAAATCTGTATGTAGGTCACGAAGCAACAGTTAGAACTGGACATAGAACAACAGACTGGTTCCAAACTGGGAAAGGAGTAGGTGGACCTAACATATTGTCACCCTGCTTATTTCACTTATATGCAGAGTACATCATGAGAAACGCCGGACTGGAAGAAGCACAAGATGGAATCAAGATTGCTGGGAGAAATATCAATAACCTCAGATACGCAAATGACACTACCCTTATGGCAGAAAGTGAAAAAGAATTAAAGAGAATTATCCTCTCGATAAAAGTGAAAGAGGAGAGTGAAAAAGTTGACTTAAAGCTCAACATTCAGAAAACTACAATCATGGCACCTGGTCCCATCACTTCATGGGAAATAGATGGGGAAACAGTGAAAACAGTGTCAGACTTTATTTCTGGGGCTCCAAAACCACCGCAGACAGTGACTGCAGCCATGAAACTAAAAGATGCTTGCTCCTTGGAAGAAGTTATGACCAACCTAGACAGCATATTAAAAAGCAGAGACATTACTTTGCCAACAAAGGTCCATCTAGTCAAGGCTATGGTTTTCCAGTGATCATGTATGCATGTGAGAGTTGGACTATAAAGAAAGCTTAGCACCAAAAATTGATGCTTTTGAATTGTGGTATTGGAGAAGACTCTTGAGAGTCCCTTGGACTGCAAGGAGATCTAACCAGTCCATCCTAAAGGAAATCAGTCCTGAATATTCATTGGAAGAACTGATGCTGAAGCTGAAACTCCAATACTTTGGCCACCTGATGTGAGGAATTGACTGATTTGAAAAGACCCTGATGCTGGGAAAGATTGAAGGCGGGAGGAGAAGGGGATGACAGAGGATGAGATGGTTGGATGCTATCATCAACTCGATGGACATGAGTTTGAGTAAACTCTGGGCATTGGTGATGGACAGGGAGGCCTGGCATGCTGCAGTCCATGGGGTTCCAAAGAGTCAAGACATGACTAAGTGACTGAATTGAACTGAATGAATCTCAGAAACATCCTGATGATCAATAGGAAATAAGCAGAAAACACACTAGGAAGTTCTGTTTTACCCACTTGTGAATAGTAAAAATTCCTTCTACTGGTGGTTATGTTTGTAAGAAGTTGTATGGACTAAGAAGGCTTGCAGGAGCCTCCTAAGGTCAGGATCTTGACCTGATGGTAGTTATTTGGATTTATTCATGTGTCAAAATTCATCAAGCTAAGCCCTTAAGAGTCATGAACACTGAAATGTGTAAATTACACTTGTTTAAAAAAAAAAAACAAAAAGAATAAGGGGGATGAATGGAAGTCTAGTGTAGACCTTTCTTCTACAAACAGCCTCTGAGAAGCTGGTTGTACAGATAGTCACACTGATCAGAGGCCATTCTAGAGCTCAGGGATTGGGGGTGGGGGTTCCGGGAATAAGAGATGATAGGAACGCCCAGGAAGGTGGGAGATGTTTCTAATGCAGGAATCTGTCATGGGAGGGACAGAGGGAGGTGAGAAGAAAGGCTTCAAGTGGCAATCAGATGCAGATGAGTCTGAAAGGACTGAGTGAAGGGAAAGAGAAGCAAGCAGTCTTTCTTTCCAACATGAATTTTCTCACAGGCTGAGGCTTCAGCAGGTGGAGAATGGTGAGGGTTTGAGGTGAAGTGAGTGGCTGGGAGAGCTGGTGTAGGAGACACAGCAGAAGTGCAGAGATCACGGGCGTGCAATATCATGCAGACGAGAGATGGTGAGAGAGGTGGACCGGGGTGAAGTTCAGGAAGGCGATGCAGTCAGGAATTATGCGGGGTATATGAGGGATAGGAACTAGGCACGGCTGGGTGAGGGATCTAATGATTGTTCACATATAATGAACAGGACCTGGGTATGGCTGCACAAGGGATCTAATGATTGTTCGAAGCTGGTTCTGGCCTTTTCAACTTGGGTGTAACTTGTGTCCCCAGAGAGGTCTCAATAAGAAGCTTCCCCAGAATTTCAGAGGCAACAGTCCCTCCCAGTCTGCAGTGACCACCACTGCCTGGATCTTGGCAATCCACCTGAGGAAGTGCTTGGGGAAAGAGCTCTCTTCACCATCCGTAGCTCTCGTCCAGGATGCAACAGGCAGGTCAGTTCTGGTTTGGAAATGGGATACCCTGTTTGTGAACATACAGAACAAAGGTGTTTTGTAAAGACTATGAAGACTCTCTCTATAGAGTGTGATTTTTAGGACAAGGAAGATTTCAGAATTATAGTGCTCCCATGCACGAAAAAAAATGCTGCCCTGGGTCCTGAAACCAAGGCACAAACACCAGCCTTGGGCAATGTCTACACAACAGCCTCCATCCTACAGAATCCAAAACCTGCTCACGTGCAGCCACAGGACCCCTGGAAAAGACACCCACTTTCCCCACAGATGTTCTCTGATTAATCTAAGTCCATGTGTCTCACCAGGTGATGCCAGATTCTCACCATAGGCCAGTTCAAATCAGGTCTCTGGGATCAGGCCTGGGGTCACCTGACCCAGCCAGGTTGGGTCAGTCAGATCCCTATCAGGGGAATCTTTTACAGGGCCCTCAGGCTGAGCCCCTGCTGAGTGCTGGGGCAAGAGGTCACTTCCTATCACAAAAACACCTTCACAGAAAGGGCATGACATAGACATGCTGGAAAATGTAGAGATAAGAAGTCTGAGGGTCTCAGAGAGAAGGACTGAGGTGGCCATTCCTACCCAAAGCTGTTGTGAAAAGACAGTGACCCAAGCAGACTCACAGAGAGAAGCCAGGGTGAGACCCAGAGCCAGGGTGCTCATCTGCCTGCGGATTCTCCCAGGTCCTGGGGACAGGTCCTCAGGACACCCTGCTCCCAGGAGCCCCACTTCCTCCCACCAGGAGGACCAGGCTTCTTGCTCAACCATCCATGTTGGAGACAAAGGGAGAGCAAGTGGGAGGAAGCGAGCCCAGAACATGGCGAGGAAGATGGGCTGGGGGACGAAGGGGGCGGGTGGCTCCACCATCCAGGCCTTGAGAGGATGGAACCCAGAAGGAGGCTGCAGAACTCCCACCCCTGCCACCACGGAGGTGAGGAGAAACTTACCCAGTGAGGCCAGGAGCCCGGAGGTCTCCAGCACCACCTCCTGGTACAGGGTTCTCTGAGTCGGGTCCAGTAATTTCCACTCCTGTCGGGTGAAGGTCACAACCACATCCTTGAGGGTCACTGGTGCCTGGCAAGTCAAACAGAGTAGCATCATGTGCTTTGGGGTGGTTGGATGGGATCAGAGCCTGTTTATTTCAGGTGTCTGCCTCAGACCTTTCTAGCCTGCTGTAGTTGGGAACACAGGTTCTGGTGGCGGAGGGACAAGGTGTGAGTTTCAACTAACTTGAGAACTGTGTAACCTGGTGCAGGTAACAACATTTCTGAGCCTCAAGTTTCTCTTCTATAAAGCATTCTGTAAAATAACAGAACCTAATTTTGAAGAGATGGGGATTGAAGGAGACGAAAGGTAACAAAGGTCCCTCAGAGCAAACCAAGGGCCCCATAAAAGCCCGCTATGACCATTGCTTTTTACGATTATTTCTCCTCTTTGCCCCTCTAAGGCCCTGGAAAATCTCAACCAGCACACAGCTCTGCACAAAAAAGCCAGATCCCAAGCAAATGGGTGCAGGCGGTACTTATCAAGAACTGCTTCAAAGAAGAGGTGGTATTTGAGCAAAGATCTGAACAATGCCCAGGGATGAACTGGAGACCATCCTGAGTGGGGAGGACTGCAAGGGCAAAGGCTGGGAAGTCGGTAAGAGTCTGGCAAGTGGAGGATGGTGCAGCTGGAGGGCAGTGAGCTGGGGAAGGGTGGGAGGGGAAGGGGATACACAGTCCACACAGAGGGAGTCGGAGGGACAGCTACAGGGGCCCGTGCTGGGGTCTGAACTGATTCCAAGTGTCATGAGCGCCCATTAGCTCACAAGCAGCTAGTGAGCCCGTTACATATAGGGCCGGCCCTGTTCTAGGCCCAGGGATAAAGCAGCAAACAGGGATTCATGGATCCTCAATAAGCAACTGAATGAATGAGCAAGACAACATCAGCTGGCTCTAAGGATTCTGGTGATGAGAAAACAGAGAGGGGGGCAGAGGGGTGGCTTCCCTCATGGTTCAGTGGTAAAAAATCCGCCTGTTAATGCGGGAGACACCCGTTTGATCCCTGGTCTAAGAGGATCCCACATGCCTCAGAACAACTAAGCCCAGGCGTCACACTCATTCTGTGCTCTAGAGCCCAGGAGCTGCAACTACTGAGCTCATGTGCTTAAACTACAGAAGTCCCAGTGCCTGGAGCCCGGACTCTGCAACAAAAGCAGCATTTGCAATAAGAAGCCCGCACACCACAAAAAGGAGTAGCCCTGGCTCACCGCAAGCAGAAAGAGCCTGTGCAGCAACAAAGACCTAGAACAGTCAAAAATAAATAAATAAATAAAATTAATAAAAAGAAAAAGAAAACAGTGGGAAGATTAGAGAAAGTGAAAGTGAAAGTCGCTCAGTCATGTCCAACACTTTGCAACCCCTTGGACTATACAGTCCATGGAATTCTCCAGGCCAGAATACTGGAGTGGGTAGCCTTTCCCTTCTCCAGGGGATCTTCCCAACCCAGAGATCGAACCCAGGTCTCCTGCATTGCGGGCAGATTCTTTACCAGCTGAGTCACAAGGGAAGCCCAAGAATACTGGAGTGGATAGCCCATCCCTTCCCTAGGGGATCTTCCCAACCCAGGAATCGAACCGGGATCTCCTGCATCGCAGGTGGATTCTTTACCAACTGAGCTATCAGGGATCAAGGATGCACATAGATTGGGAGCAAATGTGAAAAGCCCTCTCTGATGAGGGGGCCACAAAAACAAAAAGCAAATACACAAGACAATTCCTGGTGGTGACTGGGGCTGTGACAAGAGCAAACAGTGTCACACGCTGGAGAGAATTCTGGGGCCTGCTGTGTGTTGACATTCAAAGGCTCCCACAAGGCACCATCACCCTATCTTTAATCAACTCACTTTTCACATAAAAGGAAATGTCTTTAATAGAAGGATGAATTTGCTGCTGAAAATGGCAATCTAGTTTTGCATAAACAGATGGCAACTGCCAAGATGAATCCAGTGACCTTCCTGGCTCTCAGCCCACCCCAGGGTCCTCCTGGCAGAGGAGCAGTGAGGTGGTGCTAGTGGTAAAGAACCTGCCTGCCAATGCAGGAGATGCAAGATGCAAGTTCAAACCCTGGGTCGAGAAGATCCCCTGGGGTGGAAAATGGCACCCCATCCCAGTATTCTTGCCTGGAGAATGCCATGGACAGAGGTGTCTGGCGGCCTGCAGTCCATGGGGACACAGGAGTGAACGAAGTCTGACATGACTGAGCATCCTGATTCTGAAACTGCTGCACACACTGTGCATCTGTCCCCAGGCTCTCCTTCCTGCAGGCCTCACCTGGACACAGGCCTGAGACCAGGGGAACCCCAAGACCTGATTCCCCGGGGAGGGGGGGGTGTCCCTAAGATCATCTCAGGACAGGGGCTCTGCTCCTGAAGTGTCTGGAGCGATGCTACCTGGCTGGATCCTGGGGAACACCCTCTCTGATCACCGTAAGCCAGGAGAAGGAAATGTTAATACCCTCATTAACCCCAAGGTATGGGAGACAAGGGCAGTGATGAGACCTGCTCAAGGTCACAGCCCTGGGAAGGGCACGGACACAACACACACTGAAGTCTCCATCCTGCTGCTTGAGCGCTTTCCTCAAAGCGCTCCATTCAGGTGTCCAGGGACAGAGAAGGTCTGAGACCCCATCTCTTCAGCACTGCCGTTAGGACAAGCCTAGGGGAGAAGACCTCCTTCGACCCTAGAAATCAGAGTGACGGAAGAGCCACAGCTAGCACTTCCTGGGCGTCTCTGAGTGCACTGTGCTGCCGTCAGTGCTTTTCACACCCTGCCCTACTCGTCTCTCACCAGAACCCAGGAAGAATATACTGGGATTGACCCCATTTCACAGCACATGAAACTGTGGAGAGTCAGGACTTAGCAACATTCCCCATTAGTGGGCAGGGACAGACCCTGGAGCTGAACCCAGGATACGGGCTCTAAAGTTCGTTCTGCACACCTGCAATACACATATGGAGGATGGCACAGAGGGCTCCACGTATGTGTGGGGGTTACAGGGAGCCCTCTCCTTCACTGGCGACTCCAGTCGACATGTAGAGGACACCTATTAAAATCTGGATCAGCTTCCTTCCCTCCTTGCCTCCAAATCCTCCATGGTGCCCACCAACCTCACAAGTGGATCCTTTCTTCAGTCCGCCACTCCAGACCTTTCTCCACGGTTTCCAACAGGCTATGCGAGTCACAACTTAATGCCGCTCAGCCTCACCTCCAGCATTTTCATCTAGCGGTTCATGTGCTTGGGACACCCCTGGACAGATCAACTGCACTGGGAACCCGTCCATATCAACCCCGGCCTGGACTGACTGACCAGCCTCCACAGTCCCCAGAGTTAGGGGAAGCAAAGAGACCCTGGGCAACACTTTCCCCTCTATGGAGGCACTGGGACGACGTGGCGGGGGGTTCAAAGGGCCTGAGGGGCCACCCACTCACCGGTGCCGGGTAGGTCTGTGCCGCCAGGGCCGCCATGGTGCCCTGCGCAGGGCCCCCAGGCCACGCAAGGTGGGGAACCACGGAGGGTTCCGACGGCCGCACCACCCCCACCACGCCCACCCTCGACTCGACTGCGGGGCAGCGCGGGGAGGAAGGCTCTTCCCCACTCGCTCTGCTCCAGCCTCGAGTAGGCTGACAGGCTCCAACGTGCCCGCGAAGCTAAGCACGCCTCAGGCGGAGCCAACGAGACCCCAGCGAGGACGCCACCGGAAGTCTCGTGCAACGCGGGATCCCGGTCCTGCACAATCATTGGTCCAGAGCAACCGCCTCTTGCCGCGGAGCCTCCTGGGTAACACGGCTACCGCCACCCGTCCGGGTACTTCGAAGGGCGCGGTTCTGGGAATTTCTGCCGAGGATTCTAAGTACCCGCGTAAAGGGCTCTGGAAAATGACATCCTCGGGCTCCGGGGGGCGGGGGGCGGGGAGGAGAAGGGTGCGGGGCTGGAAGAAGCGGCTCTTGGCGTCTTCTTAAATGGCCACCACCCCGTCTCCGTGTAGTATCTTCCGCAGCTAAGGAAAATTCTTAAACGTGTTATTTCATGTGCCATAAGGCTAAAATCTCAGAGGGATACGCTGGACCATGATACGCAGAGTGGAAGCAAATTCAGGGATTTCCCTGGTGGTCCAAAATACTGAGCCACTGTGCTCCCAGTGCAAAGGGCTCGGGTGTATCCCTGATCAGGGAACTAAGATCCCACGTGTGGTGCTGCAGAAAAGAGAGAGAGAGAGAAAAAGTGCATCCATTCAAAGATTGGACCTGATAAGCATTATCTTGCTGCTCTTCAACACAAGGAGACAGAAGCCTGAAGGTCATTCTGTGAACTCCAACACCAGTGATGGACCACAGGGAAAAGACTTCATAGACAGGAAGGCAGAGATATCAGGCAGCCTTGAATCATGTGGCCAAGATGCTGTCTCCCTTTCCCTCAAAAAACACATTTTCCCTGCCTCTATACTCACCGATTGTATTCCTATCCAGCCCATCTGTTATATCAATATAGCATTTCTCACTGCACATTACAAGGCAAGTTTATTTCTTTTAGTGGTGATGACACCTGAGATCTATTTGAAAAGGAAGTTTACCAAATTGCATTTTCTGCAAGACATTTCCTGCAGTGGTAGAAATGTGTCCAAAGTGGCCTCCTGAACTCAGATAAACATAATGTTTTTTTATTTCAGGCTGGTGTAATGGCAATGCTATCTGCCAGAGGATTTGAAATTATTTCTGAGAAGATTGTGAAAGGTGATTGCTCACCAGTTTCCATCTGATAGCAAGATTATGCACCATCACTTCATTCTGTACATTCGTCCTTATTCAATGAAAATTCACTCTAAGATGCCACATGTTTTCATTATATAGTGTCTTTATTACTGAAGATCTGCACATGGCTGTGCTTACACAGCTTCATGTCATCAGATCAAAACATGACTTCTCCATCTCCTAGTCAGCCTAACACTACAATAAAAAAGATGACTTAAGGTTTCTATCTAAGCCGGAAGGATAGATTTATCAGTCATTGAGATGGGAAGGGTGGTGGTGGTATAGATGGAGGCGGTTAGAAGGGAATATTTAAAATTTGCTTCTGAACATATTTTATCTTAGAATCTATCAAACACCCAAGTGAGACAGGCTGTAGGCATTTGAATGTAGGACTCTGATACTCTGATTTTTTTAAATGACTTTATTTATTTACTTTTTTTTTTGGCTGTGCTGGGTCTTCACTGCTGTGTGGGCTTTTCTCTAGTTTTGATGAGTAGGGGCTACTCTCTAGTTGAGGTGTGCAGGCTTCTCATTGCAGTGGCTTCTCTTGGGGAGCATAGGCCCAACAGTTGTGGTGTACAGGCTTAGTTGCTCCATGGGCATGTGGAATATTCCCAGGTTAGGGATCAAACCCATGTCTCCTTCACTGGCAGGCGGATTCTTTTTTATTTTTTGGCAGGTGGATTTTTACCACTCCAGAGCCTCCAGGGAAGCCCTGACTTTTCTTTTGGCAAAACAAGTGAGATGTTTTATTCTTTGATGGGCTGATTTTTAAAGAATGATCAGAGCTATGCAATCCAGACTCCCCAAGAGAAAAAATTAATGTACAGAAATAATGCCAAGTAAAATGTCACATACCTGGATTCTTGCAGTTACAGGTAAATCTAATGTTTTAGAAAAAATAAACAGCAGGATATCTGGGAAATATTAAAGGATTGTCTGAAGCTACAAAAAGATGCTCTTTTTTCTTAAGGTGGAATAAACGTGGTACTTACCATTCACATTCCTGATCTCCAAAAGGTAGATTTCAGATAAGAGATTTCAAATCAGGCTGTACCTGATTTGCTAGCTCTTTTCCTTTGCTTGTACTCAGTCATTAAACTTCTCATATTAATTTCCTCTAGATAAATTATATGTCGTTGAACTCTGTGTCAGGTTCTGCTTCTGCAAAACCCAACCTTAGGCAGAATATGTTTGGTCAAAACCTAAGATATCAATCATGTGAATCATGTCAGTGATATTAGGTTTCTCTTCCATAAGAATATAAGCGAAGGCCAGGAAAACTGCCTGAGATGTATAACTGCAGAATCAGACTAAATCTGGCCATAGCCTGTTTCTAACAAGAAACTGAGTTGTTTTTCAAAGACAGAACAAAACCACAAGTCATGCAGTCAAACCATGCACTAGGGTTTCAACCTCAAACACCACTCAGGATCAGAATTCATCCCCTGTCCCTACTTTTAATTTTCTTTTTTATAGTGTCTTTGACTGGTTTTGGTATCAGGGCAATAATGAATGACACTGTAGAATAAATTTAAGTGTGTTTCATCCTCTTTAGTTTTTTGGAACAGTTTGAGAAGTCGTATTAGCTCTTCTTTATATAAACTTCTTTAGTAAAACTCCTCTGTGAAGCAGTCCAGCCCTGGACTTTCATTTCCTGGGATTTTTTTTTTTTTTTAAAAGAACCAGAACATATATTCCTTTCAAGTGTGCATGGAACATTCTCTAGTATAGACTACACACAACCTCACAAAACAAGCCTTGATAAATTTGAGAGGACAGAAAGTTAAAGCATCTTTTCAGAGCATGGTAATATAAACTCAGAAAATCAATCACAGAAATAAAAATGAGGAAAAACAAAAACCCAATTACATGGAGACTAAGCAAAATGCTACTAAAAAACCTACGGGTCAATGATAAAATCAGGCAGGGAATCAGAAAATGCCTCAAGAAAAATGACAATGAAAACACAGCCTTATAAAAGTCTATTGGATGCAGCAAAAGCAGTTCTAAGAGGGAAGCTCATAGTGAGGTGGGCCTTCCTCCAGAAACAAACAAAATCTCAAAAGATCAACCTAACCAACCGCCTAAAACAGTTAGGAAAAAAAAGAAAGAGAGCAAACCCCAAAGTCAGCAGAAGGAACAAAATTATAAATGTAAAAGAAATAAATAAAGCAGGTATTTTGTTTTTTTTTTTTTTTTCAAAGACAAGATTCATAAGACCAGGAGATAATTTTTTGAAAAGGTAAACAAAATAAAAAAATCTCTAGTCAGGCTCACCAAAAAGAAAAGGGAGACAACCCAGATAAACAAGAAATCAAAGAGGAGAAGTAACAACTGATACTATAGAAAAACAAACAAAAAATCCTAAGAAAATACTATGAACAGTCATAAGCCAATAAATTCAACAACCTAGAAGAAATGGACAAGTTTCTAGAAACATACAGGAAAAAGCAGGGTGAGAGTTGGCAAATATAGCCACAGTTCTGCAAATGAACATGAAATGTGTGTTTTCATCTTATCTATTTCAAGACATCAATATGTGTTGGTGTTTCAGACATATATCTAGGAAGATGGAATGCATTAGTATACAACACGTAAACACATATTTTCCTACTGGAACTTACTCTGTATTTGTTAGAAAATACAATAAGCAGCTCATCTATGACATTAAGTTGCATAGTATAATGGATGGTGATGGGGCCTAAGGAGGTTAAGAAGGGCAGAAAATGGACGATGAAAAAATTAGGCGTTTATGATGGGTTGAGGCACTAAACTGAGTGTCCATATTTGGACTTCTAGTGAAGATGGAAACTGAGGGCATATTTGAGGTGGTTTATTTCATCCTTCCCTATTGCTGCAGTCACTATTTTGCCTTATTGAATGAAACCGGAACTCCAGGATGACACTAGAACCCACTGTCCTCCTTTTATTCTAATGCGGATATTTTAACAATGATTCAAAGGTAGTCTTTCTAATAGCTTTATGTAGATGTTCTTTATTTACAAGATTAAGAAAGATCACTACTAGGGAGGTCCCTGGTGGCCTAGTGGTTAGCACTTTCACTGCTGTGGGCTGGGTTCAATCCCTGGTTGGGGAACTGAGATTTCACAAGCCATCCAAATAAAAAGAGAGAGAGGGGGGGAAAAAAAAAAAAACAAGGAAAAAAAACAAAACACAAAAACAAGAAGGATCACTTCTATCATTACTTTGATATCTAAGTGTAATAGATATGAACAATCCACAAATTGAATATTTTTCCATTCAATATCATCACATGTAGAAAATACCTGGAAATGTTTAAGATCTACAAAGGGAAAACTAAAAAACACTGCTAACAAAATTAAAGATCTGAATAAAACGTTATGCTTATAGATTGGGACACAGTCTTTCTTCTATGTGTGTGTGTGTGCTCAGTTGCTCAGTCATGTTTGACTCTTTGTGACCCCATGTACTGTAGCACAAAATGCTCCTCTGTCCATGGGATTTCCCAGGCAAGAATAGTGGACAGGGTTGCAATTTCCTACTCCAGGGGATATTCCCAACCCAGGGATGGAACCCAAGTCTCTTAGGTCCCCTGCACTGGCAGGCAGATTCTTTACCACTGCGCCACCATCATTTCAGTTCAGTCACCAACTCCTTGCGACCCTAAAAATCGCAGCACACCAGGCCTCCCTGTCCATCACCAACTCCCAGAGTTCACCCGAACTCATGTCCATCAAGTCAGTGATGCCATCCAACCATCTCATCCTCTGTCGTCCCCTTCTCCTCCGGCCCCCAATCCCTCCCAGCATCAAAGTCTTTTCCAATGAGTCAACTCTTCGCATGAGGTGGCCAAAGGATTGGAGTTTCAGCTTTAGCATCAGTCTTTCCAAAGAACCCCAAGGACTGATCTCCTTTAGAATGGACTGATTGGACATCCTTGCAGTCCAAGGGACTCGCAAGAGTCTTCTCCAACACCACACTTCAAAAGCATCAATTCTTTGGCACTCAGCTTTCTTCACAGTCCAACTCTCACATCCATACATGACCACTGGAAAAACCATAGCCTTGCCTAGACGGACCTTTGTTGGCAAAGTAATGTCTCTGCTTTTCAATATTCTATCTAGGTTGGTCGTAACTTTCCTTCCAAGGAGTAAGTGTCTTTTAATTTCCTGGCTGTAATCACCATCTGCAGTGATTTTGGAGTCTCTAAAAATAAAGTCTGACATGGTTTCCACTGTTACCCCATCTATTTGCCATGAAGTGATGGGACCAGAAGCCACGATCTTAGTTTTACGAATGTTGAGCTTTAAGCCAACTTTTTCACTCTCCTCTTTCACTTTCACCATACTGAAGATTAAATGCAATTCCAATCAAAATTCTAGCGGGAATTTTTGTTATGCACAAATTGAAAAGTGGATTCTAAATGTTATATTGGGGAATTCCCTGGTGATGCAGTGGTTAGAACTCTGCACTTCCACTGCCAAGGGTACAGGTTCAATTCCTCCTCAGAGAACTAAGATCCCATATGCTGAGCAGCCAAACAAACTTCCTATGGAAAGCTAAAGGACCAAGAATGGCCATAATAACTTGGATAAAGAAAGTCCAAGGAGTACACAACCTTGAGATCAAGACATATTATTGTTAAAAATAAATTATTCAACACATGAAAGTATTGGCATAAATAAAGTAGATAAATGCAACTGAAGAGAAAGTCCAGAAATAGACATATATAGACATGATTGACCTTCCATGAAGATACTAAAGCAATTCAAGAAATAAGCTATACTATTTTAAATCAATATCACTGCAGCAATTGGGTATCCATATTTTTAAAAAAAATAACTTTCCAAATCAACTGAGGATGGCTTATTAATATCATTAAGAAACCTAAATTTAAAGTTACAGAAGGAAATATAGGAAAAATTCTGTCTTTAAATTTGGGAAATATTTCTTATTTACAACACCAAAAGAATAATCAGTAAACGAATAAATGGACAAATTAAACTACACTAAAATTAAAGCATCTTGGGAATTCTCAGGTGGTACAGTGGCTAGCACTCTGCGCTCCCACTGCTAGAGGCAAAGGTTTGATCCTTGGTTGGGGAACTAAGATCCCTCATGTCCAGCAGCATGGCCAAATAAATAAACAAAATAAAACAAAACTCTTTCTCTGGAAATGTGACTGAACTGTGATGACCAAGTCTCTGGAGGAATACTGGTAAATATTTCCTTAATCAATAATCCATGAAGAAACATCAAGTCAGTAATTAAGAGGGTAAATCATATGAACAGCAATTTCCAATGATATATGGGTGGAAATTAACACATGGAAAATGACTCAGCATCATGTCATTAGGAAAATGTTACTTCAAATCACTGGATACAGCTATGAGATCACAGAAATGAGAAAGCCCAAACACACCAAGTGTTGCCAAGAATGGAAAGAACAGAAACTCGGATTTTAGTGCTTCCAGTGAGACTATAAAAAGATTTAACCACTTTAGAAAAGGTTGAGTGACTCCACAAAAATTGCACATCCACCTACTCTATGACACAGAAGCTGTGCTACCAAATGTTAACTCGAATGAAGGCAAGCCTAAGTTCAGAAGGGCACTTCCCAAGTGTGAACTTTCCTGTTTTTTATGAACCTGGAGCTGCCTACAAAGAACTATGCTCATGAGGCTTTCATCTAGTATGAATTCTCTGGTGGACAACAAGACTTGTTTTGTAAGTGAAGGGCTTCCCACATTCACTGCATTTAAAAGGTTTTACTCCAGTGTGGACTTTTTGGTGATGAACAAGTGTAGCCTTGCGCATGAAGGCTTTCTCACATTTGTTACACTTATAGGGTCTTTCTCCAGTGTGGGTTCTCTGGGGCTCATCAAGTTTAACTTTGCCATTGAGAGCTTTCCCATATTCGGTGCACTGGTAGTGCCTTCGTGCCATGTAAATATTCTCATGTCTGCTGAGGGCAAAGCTGGTTGTAAACAATTTCCCACATTTGTTACACCCATAAGCCTTCTCCAAAGTATGAATTCTCTTATGCACAACAAGACTTCCTTTGTAGACATAGGCTTTCCCACATTCACTGCACATAAAAGGTTTTTCTCCAGTGTGGACTCGCTGGTGATAAAGCAGCCTTATTTTGAAGATGAAAGACTTACCACATTTGCTACACGCATAAGGCTTTTCTCCAGTATGGATCCTTTGGTGAGCAAGAAGGTTATTTCTGTACAGGAAGCACTTCCCACACTCACTGCACTTATGAGGATTCTCTCCAGTGTGGATTTTTTGATGCTGGACAAGTGAATCCTTGCGAATGAAGGCTTTCCCACATTCATTACACTCATAGGGTCTTTTTCCAGTGTGAGTTCTCTGGTGTTCAAAAAGTTTATATTTGTGGACAAAGACTTTCCCACAGTTACAGCACTCATAAGGCCTTTCTCCTGTGTGAACTTTCCGATGGTGAATAAGACTGGAGCTCTGTCTAAAGAACTTCCCACAGTCATTGCACAAATAAGGTTTTTCTCCAGTGTGAACTCTCCAGTGCTCCGTGAATTTGTACTTCTTACTGAAGGCTTTGCCACATTCACTGCACTTGTAATGTCCTTGCCCAGAGTGAGAGACCTCTCTCCTTTGCCTGCTTCTGCATGGATGCTCTCCATCATGGGAAGAATGGTACTGGAGAAAGCCCAGGCTGCCAAGGAAAGTCTTCTCAATCTCTCTGCACCTGAACACAGGGTCAGCCAGGTACAGAACGTCTTTCTCTACCAGGGCACACATACTGGAAGCGAGAGTCTTCAAGATAGAAGCGTCTGGCTGTGGATTCCTGTCTTGTGTCACTTGCTCTACAGAAACACACTGTTTAGAAATGGCTTCCTCAGCTTCTCCTCCCTGCCAACAACCTGAAAGAAAAACAAAAAGTACTGATCAAGTGTGTGGAGACTTTTGTCGGACAGAAACCCATTACAGATTTCTTTATGACATATCAGAGAGTAAGTCCATGGCAAATGATTCAAACAAGGGAGGCAGACAGGCGGCAGAAGGGGCTACTGTGAATACTAGGCCTCTGTGATCAGAGAATAGGGAAAAAGACAGGATGCCGGGATATGGTGCTGTGCTAAGAGGAGAGGCCTGGAACTACCCACTCTTCTGCAGGTGTTCAGCAGGATTTTGGGGTGGTGACAAGTGTACTAGGCAGAATGTGCCCCACTTCTGGAAAATGCATTCACACCTGACTACTCAGTGTTCGAGGAGTATATAAGAATGTGTACCTCCCAAGATACATTAAGAATGGATTACTGGTACTGTCTTCCTAGATTTCAAATATATATATATACACACACATTAATATGACATTTGTTTTTCTCTTTCTGACTTATTTCACTCTGTGTAACAGGCTCCAGGTTCATCTACCTCATTAGAACTAATTCAAGTATGTTCCTTTTCATAGGTGAGTGGTACTCCATTGTCTGTATGTACCACAACTTCCTTATCCATTCATCTGCCAATGGACATCTAGGTTGTCCCACATGCTAGCTATTGTAAACAGTGCAGGGTAGCAAAATAGACAGAGACATAAACAGCAGACATTTGCAAACAGTGGAAGAAGGAGAGAGTGGGATGACGTGAGAGAATAGCATTGAAACCTATACATTACCATATGTAAAACAGATAGCCAATGGAAGTTTGCTGTATGACACAGGGAACCCAAAGCCGGTGCTCTGCGACAACCTGGAGGGATGGCGTGGGGAGGAAGGTGGGAGGGGGTGTTCAAGAAGGAGGGGACGTATGCGTGCCTATTGCCGACTCACGTTGATGTATGGTGGAGGCATCACAATATTGTAAAGTAATATCTTCCAATTAAAATTAAAAAAGAATCAACTACTGGGACTTCCCCAATGATTCAGTGGTAAAGAATCCACCATCCAGTGCTGGGGTCGGAGGGGATTCTATCTCTGGTTGGGGAACTAAGATCCCACATGCCACCAGTGTGGCAACCACAAGTGAACAAACAAAAAAACTAGCAAAAAAGAACAGACTTCTATTGGCGAAGATTGCAGGGAGAGAGGGAAAGGAGAGATGCAGGTGACACTGGGGCAGAAAAGGACAGGGGTATGAACTCGCAGTAGAAATAGACCAAAGCGGGAAGTGTCAAAACGGGGAAGATAGAAGTGAGGTTCAGCCAGGATAAGCTAAAAACTAACACAGTTGTGGAGGAAAGACCTGTCCCTGCAGGATTAGAACTCATCAGTGACATCATGCCTTCCTACAGCTCCTGCTCACCAGGCCCTGGATCCTGTCAACCCTCTTCCTATGACCAGACAGATGTTTACTTCGTCAGGCACCCAGGGCTGCCTCTGCCCCTCAGCTCAGGATGGGTGAGGGTGGAACCTACCAGATCAAAGGCCTGATTAACCTACCAGATCAAACTGGGCAGTCAAAGACACCAGCCCAGAGTGACCCAAACAATGACGACTTCAGGAAAAATATTTATTATTAGGAGAACCTCGAGGAGAGTCTTGAAAAAAAAAACCTAGTGTTGACCACAAATGCTGACCACGTAATTGTCTGTTATCACTGAGGCAGGTGCTGCACAAAAATAGGTTAGAACCTGCAACACAGATCTTCCACCCAGCACAACAGTCAATGCACCAAGTATTGGCAAAGCAAAGGAGAAGTGGACAAGCAAGAACAAGCCTCCAAGAACAAACCCTTCTGTGAAAGGCTTCAGGGCACGTGACACAGACTGAACATCTATGAGGAGGGGGGCACAGCTCAAATGCCAGGAAGCCAGGGAAGGAAGCAGTGTCCATGGCCTAAGCTAGGAAGGCTGGAGTGAGCCAAGCAGAGAGAAGGGCCGAGTCCAGCACAGGCAGTGTGTGCGGACGCAGTTCTTACCCAGGGAGGCTATCAGGGACAGGTTTTCCAGCATGACGTCATAGTATAGGAGTCTCTGAGCCTCGCCGAGGAGCCCCCACTCCTCCTGGGAGGACACCACCACATCTTCAAAAGTCATATGGCCCTGTCAGGAGGGGGACACGAGTTCACAGCGGCCTCTGTAACCAAAACACCCTCCCCACCCTCCCAGGCTTCATGGCACCAACACCGTGACCTGAGGGCCTCAATCTGACATGGTCCACCTGCTGTCCACCTGCTCAGGAGTATCTTCACACCTGGACCCTGCCCCCACCTGATCTCCAGATGTGTGTCTAGTTGTACACCTGACACCTCCCGTGAGACACCCCTGCCACATCTCAGACTCAGCATGAGGATACGAAATTCTGGACAATCCTCCTGCTTATCACTCCTACTTTTTGTTGGCTGCACCAGCTCTTATTTGTGGCATGTGGGATCTAGTTCCCTGACCAGGGATCGAACCCTGGGCCCCCTACATTGGGAGCGCAGAGTCTTGGCCCCTGGACCACCAAGGAAGTCCCGTCACTCCTACTTCTCACTTCCCGTCTCAGACACAGTGTCCCTACTCTCACCTAAAGGCAAACGTCGTGGTGTCACGTCGTGGTGTCATGTCAGACAACTGTCTGTCACCCTGCGCAGCAGAAAATCATGCAGCTCCTCAGGCTGCCACCCCAGGAAAGGCTCTGCTCTGTCTTTATCCACCCACACCCTGGGTCCTGCAGTTTCCTGGACACACCGGGCTTGGTCTCACCTCCAGGCACACAGACAGGCTGGCTCCAGTCCCAGGAACATCTCACCACCTCACCTTCTCCACTGGACACAGGAGACTACCTCAGTACAACTACCAAAACTGAGGAGGGGGTTCATGGGAATCCCTGAATTTGTAGGCAAGTGGGACAGAAGTACTGGTAGCCTGGGAACCAGAGATCAGAACTGGCCTGTCTAAAGAGGGTCCTGTGCCTGAGGTGACCCAGGGCCAGAACTAAGGCCCAACAACCCCAGGACAACTGTGTCTCCTGCATCTGTGTGTCAGGACCAGGGGTGGGATGACGTCTAGGAAGGTACTGCGGCTTCTTCCACTTACCTGTCCAGCGACCACAAACGTTGCTGCTACCATGGGAACCTGTGAAAAGAGGGAGGATCTGAGATCAGGGTCATCTTGGTGAGGATGGAAAGGCGGAGCCGCGTCCTCCCTTTCCTTTCCTGGAGATGAGTCACTTCAGGCTAACCTCTGACCCTACACCCTCAGGCTTCAGAGCAATAACCTGACAACTCAGATAGCCTTCGACAAAGATTCAACTTTCTTCAGTTTCAGTGTATTCATGTGTAAAATGGCAACATTTATGGTGCCTATCTCATGATGTTACTGTAGGCATCAAATGCATTATTACTCTATGTCTGGGGCTATCACTGAGCTATAACGGAACACAGGATTAACACATCCACAAATGTTTTTGAAAATTTGATACTTCTTACATGTCTTTTAAGTCAGCATATAAATGTGACATTTAATCAACGCCTTGAAGTTTCTGTGATTCCTTCTATGATTTCCTATCTGACACCAACTATATGATATCTTTTCTACCACCAATGATCAGATTCCATGATACCAACTGGGTGCCCTACATTAACCGTATTCTGGCATCCAGAGGTTAGGGACAAAATTTAAAGGTTTAAGGGCTCAGTCTCACTGGACTATCCCTTTTTAGAGAGGCCAGTTCTGATCTCTGGTTCCCATGCTACCAATACTTCTGTTCCACTTGTCCACAAATTCAGGGATTCCCGTGAACCCCTCCTCAGTTTTGATAATTTGATAAAATGACCCACGAAAGTAATCACTTTCCTTTCTTCTGGTTCATTGTAATGATACAACTTAGAAACAGCACAATGGAAGAGAAGGCTAGGTGGGGAAGGTGGTGGGGGCGCGGGGTGTGAAGGGAAGCAGGGGGTTTCCAGGTCCTTTCAGTACATGCCGCCATCCTAGGACCTGCACCATTTCAATGTGTTCACCAATCTGAAGGAAACTTCATTTCATTCTTCAGCAGTTTTTATACCTAATCTAGTTTCCTTCTGATCCTTGCGAGGCCCCGGGGGGTGGGGGTGGGGGGGTGGGGGTGGGGGTTTACACTAATTGCTTGGTTTTTCTGGTGACTGGTACCATGCTGAGGCTGCCTAGGAGACCCACCCTAAGTCATCTCATCATAAAAACTCCTGTGTGAAAAGGGGGCTACTTGTGAATAACAAAAAACGCCCTAAACTCCTAGGAAATTCCAAGGGCTTCAGAGACCTATGTGAAGAGCCCAAGACAAAAACGACATTAAATATATACGTAAGATTATACACAGACATAGATTATCGTTTTCAGCAGTTATTATTTGCTTATAAAAGATTAACTTGTTAAATCTATACATTTTTAACCTTGTGGTTTCCTGGAAGACCTGAGGCATCTGTGCTTTGACTGAACCCGAGCTTGACTCACTAGTCAGTATGGTCCAATTTTTCTGGCACCACAAGGAATAGACAGTTGGCTGAGTGTTCCCAGCAGTCAGTGTACACGACCACCCTGTTCCTCCTCCATCTCCACCCCAGTCAAGGTTCCTTACTGCTCATACCCTGCTTCCCCCAGAAAGCGCTGGAGCCACAGGGCCCTCCCATCCGACAGCCTCAGGAAGCCCCACTCTCTCTTTCATCTCAGGTCCCCTTTCATTGAAAAGGGACAAGACTTTCCCTCCTAAATGTGAGATCCAGACACGGCTGGAGTCCAGCACTTAGGCCATCACTACCTGGACATCCTTCAGCCAGCGACCTCCTCCCTCCATTCTAAACTACAAACTTCAGCAACCCCTATGTTACCTCAGCTTTGGGATCTAAGAAACAGCACATCCCGAATTCAACTTTTACTATCCCCCTAAAGCCAGCTTCTCACATCAGTGTGGTCTCAGGTCTTACAGATGCTCAGCCAAAAGAGACCCTTTGCTCCCCTTTACTCAGAGCCACGTTTACGGCACCAGGAAATCCTGCCAATTGTCTTTAAGGTTTTATACTACAATTATTTATATTCCTTCAGTTCAGTTCAGTTCAGTCACTCAGTCGTGTCAGACTCTGCAATCCCATGAATCACAGCACACCAGGCCTCCCTGTCCATCACCAACTCCCGGAGTTCACTCAAACTCATGTTCATTGACTCGGTGATGCCATCCAGCCATCTCATCCTCTGTCGTCCGCTTTTCCTCCTGCACCCAATCCCTCCCAGCATCAGGGTCTTTTCCAGTGAGTCAACTCTTCGTATGAGGTGGCCAAAGTATTGGAGTTTCAGCTTCAGCATCAGTCCTTCCAATGAACACCCAGGACTGATCTCCTTTAGGATGGACTGGTTGGATCTCCCTGCAGTCCAAGGGACTCTCAAGAGTCTTCTCCAACACCACAGTTCAAAACCATCAATTCTTCGGCACTCAGCCTTCCTCACAGTCCAACTCTCACATCCATACATGACCACTGGAAAAACCATAGCCTTGACTAGATGGACCTTTGTTGGCAAAGTAATATCTCTGCTTTTCAATATACTATCTAGGTTGGTCATAACTTTCCTTCCAAGGAGTAAGCGTCTTTTAATTTCATGGCTGCAGTCACCATCTGCAGTGATTTTGGAGCCCCCCAAAATAGTCTGACACTGTTTCCACTGTTTCTCCATCTATTTCCCATAAAGTGATGGGACCAGATGCCATGATCTTCGTTTTCTGAATGTTGAGCTTTAAGCCAAGTTTTTTCACTCTCCTCTTTCACTTCCATCAAGAGGCTTTTTAGTTCCTCTTCACTTTCTGCCATAAGGGTGGTGTCATCTTCATATCTGAGGTGATTGATATTTCTCCCGGCAATCTTGACTCCAGCTTGTGCTTCTTCCAGCCCAGGATTTCTCATGATGTACTCTGCATGTAAGTTAAATAAGCAGGGTGACAATATACAGCCTTGACGTACTGCTTTTCCTGTTTTGAACCAGTCTGTTGTTCCTTATAAATATATAAATAATATAATTAATGCTTATATTTAATTAATGTCATTAATATTTTTTATTTAATTCATTTATTAAAAATTAATAAACATACAACATTGTTAATTGTTTATATCTCAATACAAAATAAAAAGTTTGAAAAAAAATTAATACAAACCTCAATTAGGGTTGGCCAGCTGGACGTGGGAGCCCTTACTGACCTGAGACAGTAATGGTATTCAAAAAAAAGAAGAGTCTCTTCTTTCCTGAAAATGTCTCAGACAATGAAAAGCCATGGACTCACTGGTGGCTACAGCCCATCTAACTTCCTTCTTTAATCTACATAAAGTGTTAGCTCCGGATGGTTGTATTGCCCTTGAACTTAAAGTTCTTTCTTCACTGTGAAAGAATTTGGAGACAAAGTGGAGAGGTTAAGAAAGCGAAGTGAGAGTCTATTTAACAAGCTTATGCTCTCAGCGGGAGAGGAGAGAGAGTTGAAAATCTGGCGTCCCAGGTTTCTCAGGCAAGGCAGTTATGAGCGGGATAGAAATGAAGAGGCGGAATGCTCACGAAGAAGTCTAGGGGTCAGATTCCTTGATTTTAATCCAGCTCTATTTTCCAAGGGGAGAAGGGATTTTTGTCCTTGCTTAGCTTCGATCAGAAGTGTTATGACGTCCGTGCCTGATGGGTACTTCTACATCTGTCCGGCTAATTGTACTGTATTGAGGACATCATGAGCAAAAGTTACCTTTGGACACAGGAGATTCCCACCTTTCTGCTCCTTTCTTTGTCTGCTACCCAGACACTTACCACCCAAGATCTCTGATTTCCTATCAGTCTGGAGGTTCCTGCTTTCCTCTGCCTTCGGATCCCCTGCCCCTGC
This sequence comes from Ovis canadensis, assembly GCF_042477335.2. NCBI lineage: Eukaryota > Metazoa > Chordata > Mammalia > Artiodactyla > Bovidae > Ovis > Ovis canadensis. The sequence continues at coordinate 79,113,618 of NC_091258.1, forward strand.
CCCCATTTCTCTGCTCATACCCAGTGACCTGCCTGCCGTAATAGCTGCACACCCTAACTGCAAACCCCTGATGCTCCTGAGTGGGAGACATCTTTACAAAAGAAATGAGGGCAGTCGAATTGTTTCAGGTCGGCCACTTCCAAAGTCACTAGTGTCGTCCGGAAACCACTCGACTCTCTGGAGTCTAACGCAGAAGCCTCTCCCAGTCTCCACCTCATCACCCCCGCCCCAGTCAGTTCTCCTCTGAAGTACTTTAAAACTGGAGCATCTTCCTGACTTGTTCACAGCCCTCCGTGGTTCCCAGAATGCGGACTGTTGGCCCAGCTGACCGGTTGACTCCTCCTTAATGTCCAGTCCCTGCAGACAGGACTCCAACCCCGTTTCCCTAATGCTCCGGCTCGTGTGCGCCTCCAAGGATCGGCACGTGCCGGGCCCACGGCCTTTAACACCACACTTCAGCACACAGCGTGTCAGAAATGGGACGGCCACACACGCACGCCTAAAGTTCTGCACGCAGGGGACTGAACTGCGGTGCCCTGGGCAGGTGACCCTCATGGGGGCTTGAGGATCCGGGGGCCAACAGTCACCTGGGCCGGTCCTGCCGCGCGTCGGCTGTCATAGGACCCATTCGGTGCAGCAGGGAAAACCTGGGCCGAAAATCCCGAAAGCGGTTCCGCAACATGCTCACTCCTGTGCAATGTGGACGGCGACCCTCGGGATCTTTCCAGTTTCTTTAAACTCAGCTCCACCCAGTGATTTAGAGCCCTGGGTCCTGCAGACAGCAGCAAAAACGGTCAACCGACCATCAGAAAGACGCCAGAAGTCCCGCCGCCTCCTATTTCGCATTCCCGGAAAAGCCCCAGTTGAGTACCAGGCCGCGCACGACTTCTCGACAATGTAGTTCCCCTGTGTCCAGGGATTGCTGTGTGGATCAGACCCTCCCCCTCCCCGCAGGGCACTAATGGGCCAAGTCCGCCGGAAGAATCACTCAAAAACACATCAAAACAGACCCAGCAAAGCCTGTAAGTAAGGAAATAAGATTTTGGAATAAAAAAGGCAATTCTGTATTATCATCTAAAAAAGAAAATACATGAAACTAGATAACAGAACTCTATAGTGGATACTGTCTGCCTAAATAAACCTAAGAGGTAATAATCAACCACAACACATTTACTTGTGATCAAAGAATTGCAACTCCGTGCACATTAAAGTATCAGGGCTTCCCAGGTGGTGCAGTGATAAAGAATCTGCCTGCCAGTGAAGGAGATTCAAGACTCGGGTTCGATCCCTGGGTCAGGAAGATTCCCTGGAGGAGGAAATGGCCACCCACTCCAGTGTTCTCATCTGGGAAATCCCACGGAAAAAGGAGCCTGGCGCGCTACAGTCCCTGGGGTCCCAAAGAGTGGAGGGGACTGAGCATGCAGGCACATTAAAGTATCAATAGCAATAAAAAAAGATGTTGTCTAGGGAATAAAAGGTGCTTTTAAAGACAAAAAGAGGTTCACATTCCAATGGATTTTAATTGGAGTTGGAGGCAAAAGCTAGTCTTGGAAGAAAAGGATTGAGTGCTATGGCTATCACTAGAGGGAGGTAACCTGTGTGATAAGTTGCAGACATTCTTGGAGAGTCCTTGGAATATTTGCAGGTTGGTCCAGATCAAAAGTTCATGGTTTCACAAGACGGGGAGGTACAGGAGACCCACAATTAAAAGCCTCCTATGGAGAAGGAAATGGCAACCCACTCCAGTATTCTTGCGTGGAAAAGTCCATGGACAAAGGAGCCTGGCCGGCTGCAGTTCATGGGGTTACATGACTGAGAACGCATGCATGAGGATGGAGGGAGATGGGTTGGTAGCAATAAACTGGTAGAACTAAAAAAAAAAAAAAGCCTCCTAACTCCAGGTTAAAAACCCCTTGACATAAATGATTCCACTTTATTTCACATTTCCGAACATTACTGATTTGTCATGCCTTACAGTTTTTAAAGCAAATATAAATGTTTTCACAGTATATACACAAACTATATGAAAATAGCAGGCTTTAAAAAAAACATAAAAATTGAAACAAGAAAACACTTAAGATACTGAGCTATAAATTTTTAAGTTAATACATAAATAATAAATAAATTCAACAAGTACTACAAATTAACGAGGAAAAGACTGAAAATCTTCAAAGGCAAAATTCTTGTATGCCACTTGAGATCAGAATTACAAAACACATTATTATGCCCAAAGTCTGAGTCCCCAAAACTGAGAGAATAAGACGTCCACAGCAATGCAAAAGCATAAAGGGGTTTTATTGCTAGCTCGAGCTAGGGCTCCCGTCTCATCCAGCGCAGTGGAATCTTGACGAAAGCCCCAAGCTCTGAATCACAGCTGCTTTTATACAGGCATTTCTTAGTACAGCTGGCTGGTAATGATTGGCTGAGCCATACACGCACGGGCGATTTTCAAATCCCTCATCCCTATCCGGATTGGCTCAGGTTTGGCGCCAGTGGGGACTTTCCCAGGGTGTGGTTTCCCGGAATCATGACTCAGGTTTTACAAGAATCTGAATCTTAGGCCTAGCATAGCTTGTTGAGCCTGTCATGGCTCAGGTCTGGTCCCTTAACACACATGAACATTAAAAAAAATTTTATTTTATTTTTCATTGGGAAAAGGAAAAGGCAACCAATCAGATTGATGAGAGCTAAATAAGTCTGATATTATCTAATGTCGGTAATACTAGAGAAATTAATAAATATCAGAAACATTCATTAGGTTATCTATTAAAATTATTTTGCAAAAAGCATTTAGTACTACGTAGCTCAGGTGGTAAAGAATCCACCTGCAATACAGGAGACCCCGGTTCGATTCCTGGGTCAGGAAGATCCCCTGGAGAAGGGATAGTCTACCCATTCCAGTATTTTTAGGCTTTCCTTGTGGCTCAGCCAGTAAAGAATCCGTCCGCAATGCGGGAGACCTAGGTTCGATCCCTGGGTTGGGAAGATCCCCTGGAGAAGGGAATAGCTACCCATTCCAGGATTCTGACCTGGAGAACTTCAGGGACTGTATAGTCCCTGGGGTCTCAAAGAGTCAGACGCGACTTTCACTTTCACTACAGTTACTTGAAACTTTTGTTCCTTTGTGCAAAAACTTCTATTGATATATGCACCGCATAAACCAGTCTATCAATCAGAAAACATGTCAGATATTTCTAAGTAGCATTGCTATACCTGTCAAAAGCATGAAAAAAGAAGCAAAGAAGGAAAAATTTCAAGAATTGAATGTAAAACTGAAGTTTGAAAATTCAGACCATATCAGTTCAGTTCAGTTCAGTCGCTCAGTCTGTCCGACTCTTTGCGACCCCATGAATCGCAGCACGCCAGGCCTCCCTGTCCATCACCAACTCCCGGAGCTCACTCAGACTCACGTCCATCGAGTCCATGATGCCATCCAGCAATCTCATCCTCCGTCGTCTCCTTCTCCTCCTGCCCCTAATCCCTCCCAGCATCAGAGTCTTTTCCAATGTCAACTTTTTGCATGAGGTGGCCAAAGTACTAGAGTTTCAGCTTTAGCATCATTCCTTCCAAAGAAATCCCAGGGCTGATCTCCTTTAGAATGAACTGGTTGGATCTCCTTGCAGTCCAAGAGATTTGCAAGAGTCTTCCCCAACACCACAGTTCTAAAGCATCAATTCTTTGGCCCTCAGCGTTCTTCACAGTCCAACTCTTACATCCATACATGACTACTGGAAAAACCATAGCCTTGACTGGATGGACCTTAGTCGGCAAAGTAATGTCTCTGCTTTTCAATATGCTATCTAGGTTGGTCATAACTTTTCTTCCAAGGAGTCTTTTAATTTCATGGCTGCAATCACCATCAGACCATATAAATCTACATAAATAGATTCCTTGCAGGGAAAGGAAACTTGCAGGATAAAACCGTTAATATCTTCTGTACCACAGCTAAGTGCACAAAATAGGATATTGACATGAAAATGGGACAAACCAGCCAGCATGAAGGAAGCCCCAATGGACTTAACTCTGGGAAATTTTGAGTTTCTAAACAAATGACAGTGCTGGACTTTAACCTGCTGAATAATGGCTTAAATACTTAAAAATCCACTGATATTGATACAAATTAATGGACAACTCACTTGGGAAGCTGAATTTCAAAGTAGAATGCCAATTAATATGGAAAATTGAAGGAAGGCTTCCCTGGTGATCCAGTGGCTAATACTCTGCACTCCCAATGCAGGGTGCCTGGGTTCAATCCCTGGTCAAGGAACTAGATTCCATATGCTGCATGCCACAGCTAAGACCCAGTGCAGTCAAATAAATAAATAAGAAAATGGATGGAATCTGAAAATCCTCAGTGGTGGCTAAAACTAAAGGACTAAATATTGATATGGATCAGTATACTTATACAGTTTCAAAATATCTTCTGAATATTTATTGGAAAGGAAAATAGTAATTCTAAAGTCAGGAACACAAACTTAAATAAGCGCCTAGAATGAATATACACATTGCGAAGCATGGACATCACATGCCTCCTGATAAGAAGTACTGTGAAATATAAAATATCAGTCCTGTGGTTTCTCTGTAAAATAATACAGAAGTGAAATACAGTCATTAGGGAACATCAGAAAAATAAAAGGAAAGTTTACAAAATAAATGACCTATATTTCTCCAGATAATCGAGTCTAAGGAACTTACTGAAACACTGATGAACTGTTTCATTAAAGGAGTGCAGAGGGTAATGATAACTAAACATAACATGCAATTTTGAATTTGGTCACAGACCAGGAAAAATGCCAAGGGACAATACTGGGATGAATGATAACATTTGAATATGGACTATGGATTAAATAATAGTGTTGGAAGTCCCTGGTGGTCCAGTGGTTAGAACTCTGTGACTCCACTGCAGGGGACGCAGGTCTGAGCCCTGGCTGGGTAACTAGGATTCTACAAGCCATTTCACATGGCCAAAATTTTTATTAAAAAATTAGTGTTTTACCAATATTGAACTTCCTGATTATGATACTACTCTAACAGAAAATGTGCCCATAGGTATAACATACATTGAAGTACTCACTTGTACGGAGGCAAAATACTTCCAGATTAAACTCAAATTGCTCGGAAATACACAATAGTGTGTATGTGGAGACAATGATCAAGAAAAAGGTGCAAACCAGACAATTGTTTAACCTGGGTAAAGTTTATGCAAGAATGTCTTTTGCTACTCTTTCAACTTTCCTGTAAGTTTGAAGCTATATGAAAAATTTAAAAACACAAAAATATCATATAATCAATTCAAAAGATGCATAAAGTACAACTTGATGCTAATTCACCCATTTTTTTTTTTAAAGCATAGACTGGATTTCCTTAACTATCTAATCTATAAAAAAAATTCTACAACATATACCATATATATGATGTGATGTTATATTTCTCTTAGGATCAGGGACTAAAGAAATATAATTGGTATCTCCTCTGTCCTTCAGCAGTACTCCATGGAAACTACTTAATTCTATATGAGGAAAAAATATATATGTATATACGTATTTGCATTAGAAAGGAAGACATAAACTGTCTTTTCTCACCTTGAAATATGTGCTGGAATGTTACCATCCATCTTAGTCCCAATGTGAAGAGTCTACGGATGTCGGAAGCTGTCTGTGCCCCTGCAGTAGAAGGGCAGAACCTTAACCACTGCACTGCCAAGGAAGTCCCTGTATGGCTCATTTTTAAAGTTAGTACTGATTGAAAAAACCTCCAGGACAAATTTTAAGCACTCACATCCAATGCCAGAGCAAAGAAGTCAGTCCAAGGTTGCAACTGTGAAACCCACAGAAACATACCTACATGTTTACATCTGGACTCACCCAACATCCCTGGCACTGTATTCTATTAAAAAACAAAAAACAAAAACTTCACACAAACAAGACTGGACAAGGAGACTCCTTCCCCTTTATAGTCACCTTAACTCAGATGTGTTTTATTTTACTGAATGGCTCAGATGGTATAGAATCTACCTGCAGTGCAGGAGACCTGGATTTGATCCCTGGGTCAGGAAGATTGCCCTGGAGAAGGGAATGGCTACCCACGCCAGTGTTCTTGCCTGGAGAATCCCATGGACAGAGGCGCCTGATGGACTACAGTCCATGCGGTCAGAGAGAGTCAGACACGACCGAGACTAACTCTTTCACTCTTTCCCTAGAAAGCTGCAGAGAGGGGTCTTGGAAATGTCCGGTCCTGTCCCCAGGATTAGAGAGCTCGTACTCACCTCAGAAGGCCACACGTGTACAGGACAATCACCTTGCTGCCAAGAGACAATAAAGAAAACAAACACGCCGACAAACCACATTCACTACATCAGCCAGTGTGGCCCTTCAAAGACGTTGCAGATGAAGCCATTTCTGTTTCAAATCCTGCAACGTCTCCCCACTACATTTAGAATCAAAGCCAAGACCCTCACAGTGTTATGCAGTGTTTGCCTGCAAACAGAACCCCAATCCTCTCTGAAATAATCTCCTGTTATTCCCTCTTCATCACCAATTCAGCTCTATGACCTCCTTGATATGCCTCAAATATTCCAGGATATATTCCAGCCATAAAGCCCTTGAATTGGGCATTCCCTCTAAGAGGAGAAAATTTCTCCTGATACCCACAGAGCGTGTGCCTTCTCTCCCAAGTCTTTGTATAAAAGTTACCTTCTCGAAGATGTCCCAACTTTATTTGATACACTTATGACCTGTCCTTATCCCCTCATAGCTTGGTGTGTATGATTCAACTTACCCTGCTCCAGTTCTTCCTTCAGGAATACTTATGATCATCTAGTTTTTTATACAGTTTATTTATTACGCTGTTTATGTTGACTCTGCAGGGCAAGATTCTTTTTTTTCAACTTTTTTTGTTCAGTGATGACTTTCAAGTGCCCAGAACAGTGATTCAGGCATCTAAGTGAAAAATGAATGATTAAAAAAAAACCCACCTAAGAATGGAATCAAGAAAGAGTGATGCAGCAGGAAGTGGGAGAGAGGTTCAAGAGGGAGGGGACAGATGTATACCTCTGGCTAATTCATGCTGGTCTATGGCAGAAAAAAACACAATATTGTAAAGCAATTATCCTCCAATTAAAAATAAATAAATACTTTTTTTTTTTTAAAAAGAGAGTTTGGGGAGGGAAATTAATTGGGAGATTAGGATTAAGATACACAAACTATTATATATAAAATAGATCACCAAGAACAACCTATTGTATAGCACAAGGAGCTATACTCAATATTTCGTAATAACCTGCAAGGAAAAATAATCGGAAAAAGAATGAATGTATCTGAATAACTAAATCACATTGCCGTACATCTGAAACACAACACTGAAAATCAAATATATCCCAATAAAAATAAAGCCCCTAAGTGATGTGGATCGATTTATCTTCCACATTGCTTAATATCTTTAAAAAGACCCTGGTGAAGACTGAAAATGCAGTCTATTAATAGCCTTGACTAATTGATTTGCATGCAACTTCTTTTCACTGAGGTTTGATGAATTTGGGAGTGAATTTTCCTAAATATACTAACTGTTGCTATTTTTGCAAGATGTGTGCGTATGTTAATACATGTGCTTCCTTTTAAACTTAAAAACATAAGAAGAGTGAGAGTACTGAACATTTAGAACCAGACAGACAAGTTTACTTCTTAAAAAAAAATTCAACAGCCTTTGGGGCGTCCATTTAATTTGGTGATCCTTATGTGGACCATCCTCTCCTTAAATATAAAATATAAACACTGACATCACCAGATGGTCAAGAGTGAAATCAGATTGATTATATTCTTCGCAGCCAAAGATGGAGAAGCTCTATACGGTCAGCAAAAACAAGACCAGGAGCCGACTGTGGCTCAGATCATGAACTCCTTATTGCCAAATTCAGAGTCAAATTGAAGAAAGTAGGGAAAACCACTAGACCATTCAGGTATGACCTAAATCAAATCTCTTATGATTATACAGTGGAAGTGAGAAATAGATTTAAGGGCCTAGATCTGATAGAGTGCCTGATGAACTACAGATGGAGGTTCATGACATTGTACAGGAGACAGTGATCAACACCATCCCCATGGAAAAGAAATGCAAAAAAGCAAAATGGCTGTCTGAGGAGGCCTTACAAATAGCTGTGAAAAGAAGAGAGGCGAAAAGCAAAGGAGAAAAGGAAAGATAAAAGCATCTGAACGAAGAGTTCCAAAGAAGAGCAAGAAGACATAAGAAAGCCTTCTCAGCGATCAATGCAAAGAAATAGAGGAAAACAACAGAATGGGAAAGACTAGAGATCTCTTCAAGAAAATTAGAGATACCAAGGGAACATTTCATGCAAAGATGGGCTCGATAAAGGACAGAAATGGTATGGACCTAACAGAAGCAGAAGATATTAAGAAGAGGTGGCAAGAATACACAGAAGAACTGTACCAAAAAGATCTTCATGACCAAGATAATCACGATGGTGTGATCACTCGTCTAGAGCCAAACATCTTGGAAAGTGAAGTCAAGTGGGCCTTAGAAAGCATCTCTATGAACAAAGCTAGTGGAGGTGATGGCACTCCAGTTGAGCTGTTTCAAATCCTGAAAGATGATGCTGTGAAAGTGCTGCACTCAATATGCCAGCAAGTTTGGAAAACTCAGCAGTGGCCACAGGACTGGAAAAGGTCAGTTTTCATTCCAATCCTAAAAAAAGGCAATGCCAAAAAAATGCTCAAACTACCACACAATTGCACTCATCTCACACGTTAGTAAAGTAATGCTCAAAATTCTCCAAGCCAGACCTCAGAAATATGTGAACTGTGAAGTTCCAGATATTCAAGCTGGTTTTAGAAAAGGCAGAGGAACCAGAGATCAAATTGCCAACATCCAGTGGATCATGGAAAAAGCAAGAGAGTTCCAGAAAAACCTCTATTTCTGCTTTATTGACTATGCCAAAGCCTTTGACTGTGTGGATCACAAGAAACTGTGGAAAATTCTGAAAGAGATGGGAATACAGACCACCTGACCTGCCTCTTGAGAAACCTATATGCAGGTCAGGAAGCAACAGTTAGAACTGGACATGGAACAACAGACTGGTTCCAAATAGGAAAAGGAGTACATCAAGGCTGTATATTGTCACCCTGCTTATTTAACTTTTATGCAGAGTACATCATGAGAAACACTGGGTTAGAAGAAGCACAGGCTGGAATCAAGATTGGCAGGAGAAATATCAATCACCTCAGATATGCAGATGACACCACCCTTATGGCAGAAAGTGAAGAGGAACTAAAAAGCCTCTTGTGAAAGTGAAAGAGGAGAGTGAAAAAGTTGGCTTACAGCTCAACATTCAGAAAACTAAGATCATGGCATCCGGTCCCATCACTTCACGGCAAATAGATGGAAAAACAGTGGAAACTGTCTTATTTTGGGGGGCTCCAAAATCACTGCAGACGGTGACTGCAGTCATGAAATTAAAAGACGCTTACTCCTTGGAAGGAAAATTATGACCAACCTAGATAGCATATTGAAAAGCAGAGACATTACTTTGCCAACAAAGGTCCATCTAGTCAAGGCTATGGTTTTTCCAGTGGTCATGTATGCATGTGAGAGTTGGACTGTGAAGAAAGCTGAGCACCGAAGAATTGATGCTTTTGAACTGTGGTGTTGCAGAAGACTCTTGCGAGTTCCTCGGACTGCAAGAAGATCCTACTAGTCCATTCTAAAGGAGATCAGTCCTTGGTGTTCTTTGGAAGGAATGATGCTAACGCTGAAACTCCAGTACTCTGGCCATCTCATGCGAAGAGTTGACTCATTGGAAAAGACTCTGATGTTGGGAGGGATTGGGGGCAGGAGGAGAAGGGGACGACAGAGGATGAGATGGCTGGATGGCGTTGCTGACTCGATGGACGTGAGTCTGAGTGAACTCCGGGAGTTCGTGATGGACAGGGAGGTCTAACGTGCTGCAATTCACGGGGTCGCAAAGAGTCGGACACGACTGAGAGATTGAACTGAACTGAATGATATTTTTAGTATTCCAATTTCTTAGTAGTTCAAGTAGCTCATGACTCAAGCCTTCATATTTCTCACAAATAATTAAGTGCCTAATGGCTGGGGACAGCAGTGAACATATAAAAATAAAGGGCTGCACCCTTTTCCTCTCTCAAATACTGCCCCTCAAAAATAGAACTGATCAAAAACAGCAGCAGCCTTGGCGGGAAAGTCTGGAAGAGCTTGCAAAAGCACTTCCGTTGTTTGTTTGTGCTTCCCTAGTGGCTCAGACGGGAAAGAATCTGCCTGCAATGCAGGAGATCTGGGTTCAAGCCCTGGGTTAGGAAGATCCCCTGGAGAAGGGCATGGCTACCTACTCCAGTATTCTTGTCTGGAGAATTCTATGGACAGGGAAGCCTGGCGGGCTAAGGCCCAGGAGGTCACAAAGAGTCTGACATGACTAAGCGATGAACACTTTCACTTTTTATGTTTATAATCTTCCTCTGCATCCCCTCCACCTCCTTGCTATTTTTCTTTTTGGCCACACTGTGGGGCTTGCAGGATCTTAGTTCCCTGACCAGGGATTGAATCCAGGCCCTGAACAGTGAGAGCACAGAATCCTAACCCTGGACCACATGGGAGTTCCCTTGTTATTTTCCCTTTCAACATAATGCTGAGATGGCCTCTTAAGTGCAAACCCAAGGGAGCCCTGGGGCCGGAGGTTGCTGTAAGTGAAAACGCCCCTGAGTTTGTCCCCTCTGTGCTTCCTCACAGGAAAAGCCCGAGCTCCGTGAGGTTCTGATGTGGCTCTAGCGTCACAAGTGGTGGATGACCTGCCACAGAACTCTTCTCAAGGCGATAATTAGGTGGTTCCTGTTCACTACACCATCTCAGGTGGCAGGAAGACCTTTCTCTTTTAGCTCAGGTTATCTGCAGGCTGTCTCTTCCCAGTGTGTGCTCTGAAGTTGACAGAGGTGGACCCACGGGTGACAAGCCTTCTTGCTGAGTTTCTTTACAGTCTGACTCCTCCCATGATGGGGGGCTGAAGGCTCCGGATATTTATTGCATTCCCAGGTGTCTCTCCCATGTGACCGCTTGTGGGTTTGAAGAGGGGACCAAAAAAGCCTTCTCCAGCGTTCTTTGCTGGGAAGAACTTTTCCCCTCCAGCCTGGATCTCCTCCTTAAAGACCAAGGGCGAGCAGCGGGTGAAGGCCGCCTTCTCAAGTGTGAACCCGCTGGTGCTGCAGGAGGTGTGACCTGCGCTTGAAGGCCTTGCCGCACTGGGAGCACTTGAACGGCGTCTCCGCGGTGTGGATGACCGAGTGCTGCAGGAGGTAGGTGCTCCGGTGGAAGGCCTTCCCGCACTGGGTGCAGGTGTACGGCTTCTCGCCGGTGTGGACCCGCTGGTGCTGCAGCAGCTCCGAGCTGCAGCGGAAGGCCTTGGCACACTCCGCGCACTCGTAGGGCTTCTCCCCGGTGTGGATGACGTAGTGCTGGATGAGGTGCGCTCGGTTGCTGAATGACTTCTCACACTCTTTGCATTCGAAGGGTTTTTCGCCCGAGTGGGTCCGATGGTGGCGGATGAAGGTGGAGCGGTGGGTGAAGGCCTTGCGACACTGGCTGCACTCGTAGGGCTTCTCCCCGGTGTGCACCGGCTGGTGCTGCAGGAGGTAGGACCTGCGCTTGAAGGCCTTGCCGCACTCAGCGCACTTGTACGGCTTCTCCCCGGTGTGGATGAGGTAGTGGCGGATGAGCGTGGAGCTCTGGCTGAAGGCTTTCCCACACGCGTTGCACTCGTAGGGCTTCATGCCCGTGTGAATCCGCTGGTGGCGCACGAGGTACCATTTCCTGTTGAAAGCCTTCCCGCACTGCTTGCACTTGTAGAGGTGATGAATGGGGGAGCCTTTTCCAGGTCTCTGTGCGTCACGTTCGTGGAGAACATCCTCCTGAGAGACTCTCTTCTGGAACGCTCCTGAGTGCAGACCATCACCTGCCCCTAAACCGTCATCCTCAAGGCTCATCTTCCCTGGATGGGCCTCCTTGCCAGCATCCACCTCTGGCTTCTGTGGAACGCTCCACTTTTCCAAGAGCCCTTGTGCAACCCCGGCTCGCCCCAGCCTGGAGTCCCAGGAAGATCCCAGAGTCAGGCTTCCCTGGAGCAAGGCTTCCTCAGATAAAACTGGTTGAGAATTGCTTGACTCTCTGGTCTGACATTTTGGTCTGTCACCTGGAAAGAAGCCGATACATGAAGGAGGGATTTTAGTGATGCAACAGGGAAGGAACTAAAGCAACATTTCAGTGGACAAACGAGGACGAGAGCAGCACCTCTGACACCTGCTGTAGCTTCGCACCAACATAACCTAGATTTCCAATTACTTTTTATGATCCTTGTACCCTGACAGCACGAAAGGGGTGAGCCGAGGGCAAGCTGGGCCGGGAGACAGAGGACCTGGAGCAAGGGAGGGAGGACCATTTCAATAACACTGTCTGGAGAGCATTTGCCCCGAGGAGTGATGCCTTGGTTCTATGAGAGTGCAGGAATATGCCACCTTGCGACACTGGGAAGAGATAGCCCATCTTCCCTGAGATGTGTTGTGTGTGTGTGTGCGTGCGCACGTGCGTGTGTGCTTGGTCATGGCTGCCTCTTTATGACCCCCATGGACTGTAGCCCACCAAGCTCCTCTGTCCATGGGATTTCCCAGGCAAGAATACTGAAGTGAGTTGCCATTTCCTTCTCCAGGGGATCTTCCGGACTCAGGGATCGAACCTACATCTCCTGTGTCTCCTATGTTGGCAGGCAGATTCTTTACCACTGTGCCACCTGGGAAGCCCATAAGCTGGGTCCTAACGCAGACATGGGAGTTGCCAGAAAGAAGAATGGGGTACTGGGTTGAAATAGAACAGTACATGTGAGTAGATTCACCCCTAGAGGCTGCTTTAGAATTATAAAAAAATGGACTGTTACTCAGCCATGAAAAAAGAATAAAAGCATTTACAGCAACATGGATGAACCTAGAGATGATCATACTAAGTGAAGTAAGTCAGACAGGGAAAGATAAATATCATATCACTTACATGCGGAACCTAAAAAAAACCCAAAAGATACAAATTCAACTTATTTATAAAACAGAAAAAGACCCACAGACAGAAAATAAACTTATGGTTATCAAAGGGGAAAGGGTGAGGAGGGAAAGACAAATAGGAGTTTGGGATTACTTGATACACACTATTATATATGAAATAGATGAACGACAAAGACCTCCTGTATAACACAGGGATTATACTCAATATCTTGCAATAACCAACACAGGAAAAGAAGCTGCAAAAGAATATATACCTGTGTGTACAACTGACTCACTTTGCCATACGTCTGAAACTAACACAACAACGTAAATCCGCTCTACTCCAATTTTTAAAAAAAGCTGCCTAGAAGATGACCTGGGAGGTAATAAGTGTTATCTAAGTAGTTGATGCTTCCCTGCTGGCTCAGTGGTAAAGAAAGAGAAATGGGTTGGATCCCTGGGTCAGGAAGATCCCCTGGAGAAGGAAATGGAAACCCACTCCAGTATTCTTGCCTGCAGAATCCCATGGACAGAGGAGCCCAGCGGGCTATGGGGTCCATGGGGCTACAAAGAGTCAGACATGACTTACTGAGTTAACAAAAACTAAAACAAGTGGTTGGTACACAAAACCCTGAAAACAGCGCCTTAAAAGAAGAGAAAGAATTCCCTGGCAATCCAGTGATTATGACTCCATATCCGCACTGCTGAGGACTGGGCTCAGTCTCTGGAGATCCCACAAGCCTTTGTGACGTGGCCAAAAAGGAAAAAAAGAGTTAGAAAAAGAAAACAGCACGAGAAGCCTGGTGAAGGCAACACTACAAGGGCGGTTATAGGAAGGAGACAGTGAAAATCTCAGAAGAGAAGGGGCAGAGGGACACACCCGGCCAAACGGTAGGAAACACAATTTTCCGCTGCGGAGGGGCATTAATGTGGTGTCAGCAGGAAGGGCTCTGGAGTCAGAATGCCTCAGTTCCAGGCGTGGTTTGTGGGATCTTAGTTCCCTGACCAGGGATCAAACCGTCGCCCCCTGCAGTGGAAGCATGCAGCTCTCACCACTGGCCCGCCAGGGAAGTCCCTTCTCTCTTCTCTAAGTCATAATTTTCTCACCCGAGAGACAAGAAGACTGTTTCTCCAGCTGACATGAGGGTTAAATGAGAAAATGCTTGCAAAGCTCTTGGCACAGTTCTTGGCACCGTGTGAGCATTTATGGTGGTTAATTTTGTACATCAAGTTGGCTTGGTGGTTGTGCCGAGCTCTTTGTCCAAATACCATTTGGCATGCTGCTGTAAAGGTACTTTTTAGGTACTACTGACAGTGAACTTCTCAGACTTTGAGAAAAGCAGGTTCCCCTTCATATGTTGGGCCAAATCCAATCAATCAGTAGCCTTAAGAGCAAAGACAGGGGTGGGACGGAAGGCCAAGAGGGAGAAGAGGTATGTATGCCGATGGCTGATACATGTTAATGTATGGCAGGAACCAACACAGCATTGTAAAGCAGTTATCCTCCAATTAAAAATACAGAAATTTAAAAGAGAGAGAGAGAGAAAAGACTGAAATTCCCTAGGAGGGAAGGAATTCCACCTCCAGACTCAAGGCTGCAAGCATCTACTCTCCCAGCTTACTGGCCTGCCCTGCAAATTTCAAAATCTCTTAGCTCTCACAATCATACAAAGCCAGATCAATAGAATAGATCTCAATGGACACATATCTCTTTTGGCTCTGATTCTCTGAAGCAGTCTAATGTCAGTATCCTCATTGCTTTAGGGGGCAGTTAGGATAACAGCAACTCCACCATCCAGGACAAGCCATCTTGTTCTACATGCCAAAGAAAGAGGCCTCAGAAGAAACGAACTTTGGTGATACCCAGCCTTGAGAACTGAAACTGCTGTTCAAGGCACCCACTCCCATCCTCAGAAAGAAACAAAGAAAATCTATCCACAATGACAGAGTGTCAACAGTGGGGATCGCTATAAGAGCAGCTACTGACAAGGATGGGGTGCCAGAACCTGCCACAGTCCTGGAAATATTCTAAATTTTAGGTGGGGTAAAGGATACTTCAGTTTATATGTATATTAAAAAGTAAAGCTGAAAAAAAAAGTGAAGCTGAAATCCCACTCCTGGGCATATATCCAGACAAAACTCTAATTTGAAAAGACATGAGAGAGTCAATTTCAGGCTGATAAGAACTCTGGGGTCCCTGAGGAGGAAATAGCGGGTGTGGCATTCTCAAGGAGGAGAAAAGGACAAACTCTTCTTTTCCACATTCCTTAGTCTTAGTCACATAAAACGTTTTTTTCTTTAACACAACTAAACAACTGAGCTTCAACTCTGTACTAAGGATTGTATAACAACAATGTATTCTGCTTGAGGACAGTTTCTTCTTCTTGAAAAACTTCTGACTAATCCTGTTATCTTAAAATGTATATTATGGGTTATGGCAGAAAGTGAAGAGGAACTAAAAAGCCTCTTGATGAAAGTCAAAGAGGAGAGTGAAAAAGTTGGCTTAAAGCTCAACATTCAGAAAATGAAGATCATGGCATCTGGTCCCATCACTTCATGGCAAATAGATGGAGAAACAGTGGAAACAGTGTCAGACTTTATTTTGGGGGGCTCCAAAATCACTGCAGATGGTGATTGCAGCCATGAAATTAAAAGACGCTTACTCCTTGGAAGGAAAGTTATGACCAACCTAGATAGTATATTCAAAAGCAGAGACATTACTTTGCCAACAAAGGTCCATCTAGTCAAGGCTATGGTTTTTCCAGTGGTCATGTATGGATGTGAGAGTTGGACTGTGAATAAAGCTGAGTGCCGAAGAATTGATGCGTTTGAACTGTGGTGTTGGAGAAGACTCTTGGGAGTCCCTTGGACTGCAAGGAGATCCAACCAGTCCATTCTGAAGGAGATCAGCCCTGGGATTTCTCTGGAAGGAATGATGCTAAAGCTGAAACTCCAGTACTTTGGCCACCTCATGCGAAGAGTTGACTCATTGGAAAAGACTCTGATGCTGGGAGGGATTGGGGGCAGGAGGAGAAGGGGACGACAGAGGGTGAGATGGCTGGACGGCATCACGGACTCAATGGACGTGAGTCTGAGTGAACTCCGGGAGTTGGTGATGGACAGGGAAGCCTGGCGTGCTGCGATTCATGGGCTCGCAAAGAGTCAGACATGCCTGAGCGACTGAACTGAAGATCTTCCTATTGTCAGTTCTCATCCTGTCATCTTAAAATGCAAGTTGTGGGAGCAGGTCTAGTAAGATCTTTACAACCTTGAGACATTCTTTTGCAGATTTTTTCTTCTCTTGTATTTCTTACTATATACGTCCCTTTAATATTTCTTGTAAAGCTGGTTTGGTGGCACTGAATTGTAACTTTTGCTTGTCTGAAAAGCTTCTGATTTCTCCACCAATGAGGTGAGACATTCTTTTGACTCACTGTAATAACCAATTAAAAAGTATATAGCTATCTTGCTAAGACTAGCAAGAGGGGCACTCACCGTCCCACTTCTCATGTCTCTATGTCAGAAGCTTTCTCTGTCCATTTTTCACTTTAATAAAACTCTGCTACACAAAAGCTTTTGAGTGATCAAGCCTGGTCCCTGGTCCTGAAGCTAAATCTTTAGAGATCATGAATCTGACATCGTTCACCACAGGCTGTCAGACACACGCACCCCTGTGTTCACAGCAGCACTGTTCACAATAGCCAAGACATGGAAGCAACCTAAATGTCCATTGACTGATGAACGGATGAAGCTGTGGCGCTTATATACAGCGGAATATCACTCAGCCATAAAAAGGATGAAATTATGCCATTTGCAGCAACACGGATGGAACTAGAAGATATTATGCTTTAGTGACATAAGTCAGACAGAGAGAAACAAATGCCATATGGTCTCACTTATATGTGAAATCTAACTATACGACACAAAAGAACTTGTCTATGAAACAGAAACAGATTCACAGACGTGGAGAACAGACTTGTTGTTGCCAAGTGGGGTAGTGATGAGGGGGAAGGACTGGGAGTTTGGGATCGGCAGATGCAAACTATTACATATAGGATGGATAAGCAGCAAGCCCTACTGTAGCGCCGGGAACTACACTGGATGTTCTGGGATAAACCATAGTGGAAAAGAATATAAAGAAAGAATACACAGATGTGTATAACTGAGGCACTTTGCTGTACAGCATAACTAATACAACACTGGAAATCAACTGTACTTCAATTTAATAGAGAAAATTAAAAAGAAAAAAACAAGGAGGAGGAGGTGTCTGGATCTCTAAACAATGGTGTGGTCCTGAGCTTGCCAGCTGATGCATACTAAACCTCGATGCGAGAGAAACCTCCAGACCCCACGAAGGGCTTCACATGGCACCTCAGAGGCGCCGGTCCCCGCACGTTCTGAAGGCTGCCATGAGCGCAACTGGCCAGCAGCTACCAGTTCCTACCTGGGCTGGTGCTATGCGGGAGGCCTCTGGTTCCTGTCCACAGCTTCTGCCCGTGCTCCAGCAGGTGGATCAACTCTGGTTTGGGAACTGGATGCCCTGTGGATGGAGCAAGAAACAGGATACAGGTGTTTGATGAAAAGAATGAAACCCTCCACCCTGTCTGGGACTCTGTGACAGGAAGAGGAAGACCATGAATGTAGCTGCTCCCCAAGTAAATAAAGTATTGATTTGTGACCTGGAACCAAGGGCGCACACACCACTCCAGGGCTTCCACTGCCGTAGAAGGTAGGGTCGTCTGTCTGCGCAACACCTGTGCCCTTGAACATCATCACTGGAAGCCAGGCCTGTGCAAGGGCATAGGACAGGACCCTGGGAAGCAGACGCTCCTTCCGGAACGTCTTTGATGATTCCTCCCAGTCACCCTGTGCTTCAGAACCACCCAAGGATGCCTAAGCCCAACCTCAAACCAAAAGAAACAAAATTGCTCAGGGTCACATCGAGGCATCAATAGTTCTCAATTTCCTGGTGGCACTGATGTCAAATGCTGTGGAGGGCCTGCCTGCCTCACTTTCTCTTCAGAGAGCAGCCCTGCTACCTGGCTGTGGGGACAGGTGACCCCACCAGGTTGGGGCAATCAGCTTCCCGGCAGAGGAGTCAAGAACAGGGACCTCAGACTGATGCCTGAGGGTACTGGGCACCAGGACGAGGGCTGGTGTTCAGAGGGACACTGCTTCTATCCCTCTGATCCCTGCTACATACACAGACCAGGCAGGAGGAGGAGGGCCCAGCAAACTCCAGGGCCTGTGGGGAGCAGCAAAGGTGACTCCTGTGACCTTCTGATCAGCCAGAAACCAGGAGGAGGCTGGGCTCCGCACAGGTCTAAGAGCTGAGCACGTACCCAGGGAGACCAGGAGCCCGCAGGTCTCCAGCATCACCTCCCGGAACAGGGTCCTCTGGTCCAGGTCAAGTTGTCCCCACTCCTCCCGGGTAAAGGTCACGGCCACATCCTTGAGGGTCACCACCACCTGGAGAGTCAAACACGGCAACACTGGTGATGTGCACTTGGGTGGGATCCAGCCTGTCACTGTGCTGCTGGTGAAGGTGCAGAGACCCAGGCCTGAATCGTGAGGCCTGCTGATGGCTAAGTTCTGGGCTGGGTTCAAGGGGGAAGCAGGTGCAGCCTTGGGACATAAAGCAGTCGTGGCTGAGAGGAAAGCCTCAGGTGAAGGAGGCCACGGGAGATGACACAGACAGTGGTGTTCCACGAGGTCGGGGGGCAGAGTAGGTGCTCTGGGAAAAATGCTCAAGATGTAATTCCAACAATGGCCACAGCAGCGACAGCACCTGAGCTGCCCTCACCCAGTCTGAGCGCCTGCCTAGGCGGAGGGCTTCACCCGCTGACGTTCAAGTGACTGCAGATTCCTTGCTCTGGGCCAGAGATCCGGGGTTCAGATGAAGAGTCTGAAGTCTGACACTTGCTGGCAGTGTGACCATGGGCACAACATCTCATCATTTCTCCAAGCATCAGTGTCACCATTAATACTATGCTCATTCCCAATGTGCCGTGATTCTGAGAACTAAAGAGAAAATAACAGATGCGGGAGCACCAGTGCAGTGAAGTGCTCCGTGTCTTTTGTGACTTTTAGTAATTCCCCTACAGCCCTCGAGGGAAAGGTCATCATCACCTCCCTATCTCAGCCAGAGCTCTAGGTCCAGGGAGCCCTAGAAAGTCACCCATAACCTCAGATTTAAGCTACAAAAGCTGGGAAATGCCCTGGTTGCCCAGTGGTTCATACTCCACGCTTTCACTGACAAAGCCCAGGGTTTGATTGTTGGTTGTGGAACCAGGATCCCACAAGCCATGTTGCATGGTAAAAAAAAAAAGGAACAGAACTGGGAACTGAATATCCATCCAGCAAAAGACAGTAGAGTTACCAGAAGAGGTGCAGGGGGGAGCCAGGGATACCTCAGCCAGAAGGAAAATGGCCAGGAAAAGACTATCCTAAGAGGAGACACTGAGGCACAGGGGTGGGGAGAGAGACAGCCCTGCAGAGATCTGGGATCAGGGCCCCAGACAAAGGGAAACGCAAGGGCAAGAGCTGCACACTGGGCAGAAACGAGTGCAGCAAGGGAACGGGAGCGGGGTGGGGCGGGGGGGAGCATGGAGGAGCTCACAGGGCAGATCCAGTACAGCCCCGTGGGCCGCGGAGCAGGAGACTGTATTTACTGTAGGTGTGCTGAGAGCACCTGAGTGGGAGGCTCATTCATCCCACCATCTCCTGAGCACCTTTTATAAGCCTGGGCCATTCCAGGTCTTGGCAGAGAGCACTACAGGTGCTCAAGTTCTAGGGCTGGAAACAGATGTTAAATGAACAACTAAATAAACGAACACAACAATGTCAGAGGAACCAAAAGGTTCCAAACTCAAGAAAAACGAGCCAGAAGGCTGAGGAGGTGACTGCCTGCTTGCGATTGGGCACCAGGAAAAGCCTCTCTCAGGACAGCCAATGGGAATGAGTCTGAAATAGAGAAAAGAAGGCAACCGAGTGGATGGGGGAATCAACAAACAGGACAAGTCCTGACGGTGATCAGGACTGTAAAGAGGACACTCAGGGCAACAGCTATGCAGTCACCCAGGACCTCTTGTGCTTTTATGTGCAAAGGACCCCACATTCTTTACACCATCATACTTTACCATCAGAACGGGCTCACTCTGGCTGTAAACCAACCAAAACCCACTGCCACTTCTGAAGTGTATGTGACCTATGTCAGGCTTAGAACGACTCTGTGAGACCCTGCGGACTATAGCCTGCCAGGCTCTTCTGTCCATGGGATTCTCTAGGCCACAATACTGGAGTGGGTTGCCATGCCCTCTTCCAAGGGATCTTCCCGACCTGGGGATTGAACCTACATCCCTTACATCTCCTGCACTAGCAGGCAGGTTCTAGAGCCACCCGGGACACTGAAAGGTAAATTGGCCTTTTGGGCTCCCAGCTGGTCCTGACACCTTTTCTGTCCTAGCAGAGCAGCAATCCCCAGACTGCTGCAGGCTACTGCTGCCTCTTCCCCACCCCAGCCCTTATCTTTATAGAGGATTCAGGAAAGGGAAGCCAAAGACCAGATTCCCCCAGGGATGCGCCTCTGCCGTCAACATGGGCTCAGGAGGCAGCTCCATGAAAAGACAGCCAGAGTAATGCTCCCTGGACCATACTGGACACTACATAATACATGTCATGCATGTGCCTTTTCTAGTTTCCTAAACCCAGGTGGAGGAACTTTAATATGAAAGCCAAGCACAGGAACTATCCTGGCGGGCCAGTGGTTAATAATCCCCGATTCAGGTGACACCAGTTCGATCCCTGCTCGAGGAACTAGGATCTCACAAGCCTCACGACTCAGCAAAAAAAAAAAGTCAAGGGCAGCACTGAAAGTTACCCAAGGTCCTAGACTCGGGGAGGGGCGCGGGCTGAACACGCAGAAAGACTGTGCGGCCTGCGCTCCGCCCCGCGGGTCCTTCCACGCCACTGGTGTGGGCTTGAGGGGAGGAACTCTAGCAGGCACGCCTCGCCCTTTTACACGGCGTCCCAGCGACTGACAGAAATAGGATCCACCGTACGGAGCCCCTAACCTGGGCTCCCACATGGAGCACAAGCGATGCCCTCCCGAGGCTCCGAGACAGCGTCCTGCAGAGGACGAGGCGCCGAGACACAGGCCACCGCCGGCCAGCGCCGCAGTGCGCCCGGGCCACGTGGGCAGGTCCGAGCCGGTGCGCGGCGTCCACTCACCTGGCCCGCGGTCAAGAGCGCCGCCATCGCCCCGCGGGGAGCGCAGGAGCACGCGCGACGCCGGGCAGCGGCCGGCCCAGGCGGCGCAGCCCACCCTCCGCCAGGTCGCACCGAGGCGTACGTGGGCCTGCCCTGCTGTCCTCGCCGATCCGGCCCCAAACCCGGGGAAGCAGTCACCAGAGACAGACAAAACCCGCCCGTCAACAACGAACCGCCTCGCGGGCGACGCAGGAAGTCCCGCCCCAGAGAACGCGGCCCGCCACGCCCCCTTCGGCGACCCTAGCGCCCCGCACCTCCCAGCCGCCGTGGAGCGCAGCCTTCTAGGTAATGTAGTCCCGCCTCCGTCCCCGAAGGGGCTGCTGCTAAACCGCTTCAGTCCCGTCCCACTCTGTGCCACCCCATAGACAGCAGCCCACCAGGCTCCCCCGTCCCCGGGATTCTCCAGGCGAGAACCCTGGAGTGGGGCGCCACGTCCTTCTCCAGTGCATGAAAGTGGAAAGTGGAAGGGAAGCCGCTCAGTCGTGTCCTACTCTGAGCGACTCCATGGACTGCAGGCTTCCAGGCTCTTGCGTCCATGGGACTTTCCAGGCAAGAGCACTAGAATGGGGTGCCATCGCCTTCTCTGCCGAGAAGAGGAAACCACTCCTTCTGGGAGTCAATGGCCCAGAGGCCTGGAGTCTGAAGCGGGCAAAGGGCCTACAGAGGCTCCAACCAAGGAGACGAGGCGTTGCATGTTTCTAAGCAAGTGGACGTACTGTATTATAAATCTTTTTAAACTTTGTGTTCTGCTGCCTCACCATCCCCACAGTTTGTGAGCACCTCGCTCAAGTGATGACTGACCTCAGGGACACCACTCAGTTCAGTTCAGTTCAGTCGCTCAGTCGTGTCCGACTCTTTGCAACCCATGAATCCTAGCTTGCCAGGCCTCCCTGTCCACCAACTCCCAGAGTTCACTCAGACTCACGCCCATCGAGTCCATGATGCCATCCAGCCATCTCATCCTCGGTCGTCCCCTTCTCCTCCTGCCCCAAATCTCTCCCAGCATCAGAGTCTTTTCCAATGAGTCAACTCTTCGCATGAGGTGGCCAAAGTACTGGAGCTTCAGCTTTAGCATCATTCCTTCCAGAGAAATCCCAGGGCTGATCTCCTTCAGAATGGACTGGTTGGATCTCCTTGCAGTCCAAGGGACTCTCAAGAGTCTTCTCCAACACCACAGTTCAAAAGCATCAATTCTTCGGCGCTCAGCCTTCTTCACAGTCCAACTCTCACATCCATACATGACCACAGGAAAAACCATAGCCTTGAGTAGACGGACCTTAGTCGGCAAAGTAATGTCTCTGCTTTTGAATATACTATCTAGGTTGGTCATAACTTTTCTTCCAAGGAGTAAGCGTCTTTTAATTTCATGGCTGCAGTCACCATCTGCAGTGATTTTGGAGCCCCCCAAAATAAAGTCTGACACTGTTTCCCCATCTATTTGCCATGAAGTGATGGGACCGGATGCCATGATCTTCGTTTTCTGAATGTTGAGCTTTAAGCCAACTTTTTCGCTCTCCTCTTTCACTTTCATCAAGAGGCTTTTTAGTTCCTCTTCACTTTCTGCCATAAGAGTGGTGTCATCTGCATATCTGAGGTTATTGATATTTCTCCCGGCAATCCTGATTCCAGCTTGTGTTTCTTCCAGCCCAGCGTTTCTCATGATGTACTCTGCATAGAAGTTAAATAAGCATGGTGACAATATACAGCCTTGATGTACTCCTTTTCCTATTTGGAACCAGTCTGTTGTTCCATGTCCAGTTCTAACTCTTGCTTCCTGACCTGCATACAGATTTCTCAAGAGGCAGGTCAGGTGGTCTTGTATTCCCATCTCTTTCAGAATTTTCCACAGTTTATTGTGATCCACACAGTCAAAGGCTTTGGCATAGTCAATAAAGCAGAAATAGATGTTTTTCTGGAACTCTCTTGCCTTTTCCATGCTCCAGCAGATGTTGGCAATTTGATCTCTGGTTCCTCTGCCTTTTCTAAAACCAGCTTGAACATCAGGGAGTTCACGGTTCACGTATTGCTGAAGCCTGGCTTGGAGAATTTTGAGCATTACTTTCCTAGCATGTGAGATGAGTGCAATTGTGTAGTAGTTTGAGCATTCTTTGGCATTGCCTTTCTTTGGGATTGGAATGAAAACGGACCTTTTCCAGTCCTGTGGCTACTGCTGAGTTTTCCATATGTGCTGGCATATTGAGTGCAGCACTTTCACAGCATCATCTTTCAGGATTTGAAACAGCTCAACTGGAATCCTATCACCTCCACTAGCTTTGTTCGTAGTGATGCTTTCTAAGGCCCACTTGACTGCACTTTCCAAAACGTCTGGCTCTAGATTAGTGATCACATCATCATGATTATCTGGGTCATGAAGATCTTTTTGGTACAGTTCTTCAGTGTATTCTTGCCACCTCTTCTTAATATTTTCTGCTTCTGTTAGGTCCAGACCATTTCTGTCCTTTATCGAGCCCATCCTTGCGTGAAATGTTCCCTTGGTATCTCTAATTTTCTTGAAGAGATCTCTAGTCTTTCCCATTCTGTTGTTTTCCTCTATTTCTTTGCATTGATCGCTGAAGAAGGCTTTCTTATCTCTTCTTGCTCTTCTTTGGAACTCTGCATTCAGCGGCTTATGTCTTTCCTTTTCTCCTTTGCTTTTTGTTTCTCTTCTTTTCACAGCTATTTGTAAGGCCTCCCGAGACAGCCATTTTCCTTTTTTGCATTTCTTTCCCATGGGGATGGTCTTGATCCCTGCCTCCTGTACAATGTCACGAACCTCCATCCATAGTTCATCAGGCACTCTGTCTATCAGATCTAGTCCCTTACATCTATTTCTGATTTCCACTGTATAGTCATAAGGGATTTGATTTAGGTCGTACCTGAATGGTCTAGCAGTTTTCCCTACTTTCTTCAATTTAAGTCTGAATTTGGCAATAAGGAGTTCATGATCTGAGCCACAGTCAGCTCCCGGTCTTGTTTTTGTTGACTGTTTAGAGCTTCTCCATCTTTGGCGGCAAAGAATATAATCAATCTGTTTTCGGTATTGACCATCTGGTGATGTCCATGTGTAGAGTCTTGTCTTGCGTTGTTGGAAGAGGGTGTTTGCTATGACCAGTGCATTTTCTTGGCAAAACTCTATTAGTCTTTGCCCTGCTTCACTCCGCATTCCAAGGCAGAGTGATGAGGCTGTGGCTCCCGGAACTAGCTTCCCTTCTTGTCCTCTCTTGTGACCTAGTGACATTCCAGTGCACCAGTGAAGTCCCCTCATGACATTTGCCTGTAGCCCCTCTGGGTACAACAATAATGCTGGTTGTCTAGAGGCCCTCTTTTTCTCTGGGCTTTCCTCCTACTAAGTTAAGCGGGCTCCCAGGATATCATGTGTGTGAGAGCTCAGCTGCTTCAGCCATGTCTGACTCTTGTGACCCCATGGACTGCAGCCCATCAGGCTCCTCTGTCCATGGAATTCTCCAGATAGAATACTGGAGTGGGTTGCCATTTATTTCTCCAGAAGATCTTCCCCACCCAAGGTTCCAACCTGAGTCTTCTGTTGTCTCCTGAGTTGCAGGCAGATTCCTTACCCGCTGAGCCCTCAGGGAAGCCCACAAAGAAACTACAGGGGACTGAAAATAACTGTGCATGTGAAGTTAGGACAAGGTATAAACAGTCAGATGCCAAAAAACCTACCACCCAGGTATGGCTTCTGAGGTGTCTGGAGCAAAAGCAGGGCGCTATGCACGAGCCCCGCCGGAAGTGCCACCAAGGGCGTGGGCAGACGACCTAAACTAGCTTCAAACGGATCGAGTCAGATACAATTAAAAAGAAAAAGCAACCACGAGACATCGGAAAAGAGCAACGTACTAAATGCTACTTCCTCCTAGGACATTGGCTGCCGTGATCACAGTCTGAGCACGTGTGAAATGGGGCAACTTATCCCCACCTCCCTGGTGATCCAGTATTTAAGAATCCACTTGCCAATGCAGGGAACATGGGTGCGATCCCTAGTCTGAGAAAATTCCATGTGGGCAACGCAACTGCGCCAGTGCCCCACAACCACTGAGCCTGTGCAGTTACTGAAGGGAGTGCCGAGAACCTGTGCTCCACCTGTGCTTTCACTAAGCGCAGGGTGAAAAAGCTGGCTGAAAACCCAACATTCAAAACGCTAAGATCATGGCTGTGGCTCAGATCATGAACTCCTTATTACCAAATTCAGACTCAAATTGAAGAAAGTAGGGAAAACTGCTGATCATTCAGGTATGACCTGAATCAAATCCCTTATGATTATACAGTGGAAGTGAGAAATAGGTTTAAGGGCCTAGATCTGATAGACAGAGTGCCTGATGAACTATGGAATGAGGTTCATGACATTGTACAGGAGACAGGGATCAAGACCATCCCCATGGAAAAGAAATGCAAAAAACAAAATGGCTGTCTGGGAAGGCTTTACAAATAGTTGTGAAAAGAAGAGAGGTGAAAAGCAAAGGAGAAAAGGAAAGATATAAGCGTCTGAATGCAGAGTTCCAAACAATAGAAAGAAGAGATAAGAAAGCCTTCTTCAGCAATCAATGCAAAGAAATAGAGGAAAAGAACAGAATGGGAAAGACTAGAGATCTCTTCAAGAAAATTAGAGATACCAAGGGAACATTTCACGCAAGGATGGGCTCTATAAAAGACAGAAATGGTCTGGACCTAACAGAAGCAGAAGATATTAAGAAGAGGGAATATTAAGAGATGGGAATACCAGACCACCTAACCTGCCTCTTGAGAAATCTGTATGCAGGTCAGGAAGCAACAGTTAGAACTGGACATGCAACAACAGACTGGTTCCAAATAGGAAAAGGAGTACGTCAAGGCTGTATATTGTCACCCTGCTTATTTAACTTCTATGCAGAGTACATCATGAGAAACGCTGGACTGGAAGAAACACAAGCTGGAATCAAGATTGCCGGAAGAAATACCAATAACCTAAATATGCAGATGACACCACCCTTATGGCAGAAAGTGAAGAGGAGCTAAAAAGCCTCTTGATGAAAGTGAAAGAGGAGAGCGAAAAAGTTGGCTTAAAGCTCAACATTCAGAAAACGAAGATCATGGCATCCGGTCCCATCCCTTCATGGGAAATAGATGGGGAAACAGTGGAAACAGTGTCAGACTTTATTTTGGGGGGCTCCAAAATCACTGCAGATGGTGACTGCAGCCATGGAATTAAAAGACGCTTACTCCTTGGAAGAAAAGTTATGACCAACCTAGATAGTATATTCAAAAGCGGAGACATTACTTTGCCGACTAAGGTCCGTCTACTCAAGGCTATGGTTTTTCCTGTGGTCATGTATGGATGTGAGAGTTGGACTGTGAAGAAGGCTGAGTGCCGAAGAATTGATGCTTTTGAACTGTGGTGTTGGAGAAGACTCTTGAGAGTCCCTTGGACTGCAAGGAGATCCAACCAGTCCATTCTGAAGGAGATCAACCCTGGGATTTCTTTGGAAGAAATGATGCTAAAGCTGAAACTCCAGTACTGTGGCCACCTCATGCGAAGAGTTGACTCATTGGAGAAGACTCTGATGCTGGGAGGGATTGAGGGCAGGAGGAGAAGGGGACGACCGAGGATGAGATGGCTGGATGGCATCACGGACTTGATGGACGTGAGTCTGAGTGAACTCCGTGAGTTGGTGATGAACAGGGAGGCCTGGCGTGCTGCGATTCATGGGGTCGCAAAGAGTCGGACACGACTGAGCGACTGAACTGAACTGAAGATCATGGCATCCGGTCCTGTCACTTCATGGCAAATAGATGGGGAAACAATGGAAACAGTGAGAGGCTTTATTTTCTTGGTCTCCAAAATCACTGCAGATAGTGACTGCAGCCATGAAATAAAAGACACTTGCTCCTTGGAAGAAAAGCTATGCTCAAACTAGGCAGCATATTATAAAGCAGAGACATTACTTTGCCAACAAGTCTCCGTGATAGCCAAAGCTATGGTTTTTCCAGTAGTCATGTATGGATGTGAGAGTTGGGCCATAAAAAAAGGCTAAGCGCTGGAGAATTGGTGCTTTTGAACTGTGGTGCTGGAGAAGACTCTTGAGAGTCCCTTGGACAGCAAGGAGATCCGATCAGTACATCAGAAAGGAAATCAGTTCTGAATATTCATTGGAAGGACTGATGCTGAAGCTGAAACACCAGTACTTTGGCCACTGATGCGAATTACTGACTCACTGGAAAAGACCCTGGTACTGGGAAAGACTGAAGGCAGGAGAAGGGGCAAAAGAGGTTGAGATGATTATGAGTCTGTTTACCTCAATTTGGGACTCAAACCCAGCCAAAACCCACAGTAGCTGGTTTCAGGACCTAATGAAGCTCAGGTCCTTGATGTCTCACGACAGAAAGAATTCAGTGATGACCAAGTGATAGGTAAGAAGTGGATTTATTTAGATTCAGGGAGAAGCACACTCCACAGACAGAGTATGGGCCATCACTGAGGGCTAGTGTGGCCCTGAAATGTGGCGTGGTTAGTTTTTATAGTCTTGATAATTTTACATGTTAATGAGTCGGAGGATTATTCCAACTATTTTTGGGAAGGGGTGGAGATTTCCAGGATTTGGGCCACCACTCACTCCTTGGTCTTTTGACAGTGCCTTGGACCTCTCATGGCACCTCTGGGTGTGTCATTTCACTTACTGATTGAGGATCAAGGTCTAGTCTTGTCTGAAATCTTGGTCCCATTTGATTCTTTTTTTAAAAAATTTTTATTTTTACTTTATTTTACTTTACAATACTGTATTGGTTTTGCCATACATTGACATGAATCCACCACCGGTGTACATGCGTTCCCAAACATGAACCCCCCTCCCACATCCCTCCCCATAACATCTCTCTGGGTCATCCCCGTGCACCAGCCCCAAGCATGCTGTATCCTGCATCGGGCATAGCCGGTTTATGTTATGAGCTCCCTGGTGGCTCAGACGGTAAAGTGTCTGCCTGCAATGAGGGAGACCCAGGTTCGATCCCTGGGTAGGGAAGATCCCCTGGAGAAGGAAATGGCAATCCACTCCAGCACTCTTGCCTGGAAAATCCCATGGATGGAGGAGCCTGATAGGCTACAGTCCATGGGGTCACAAAGAGTCAGATCAGACACATTTATGTTGTGTCCTTGGGCTATGTCATTCTTTAAAAATTTGTGCCCTGCCTGCCCCTTTCCCTCCTGTTACAGTTGTATAGCATCACCGACCCGATGGACATGAGTTTGAGCAAACTCAGAGTTGATGCTGGACAGGGAAGACTGGCATGCTGCAGTCCATGGGGTCGCAAAGAGTTGGACATGACTGAGTGACTGAACTGAACTGTGACTGTAGCCCATCAGGCTCCTCTGTCCATGGGATTCTCCAGGCAAAAGTACTGGAATGGGTTGCCATTTCCTTCTCCAGGGGATCTTCCCCACCCAGGGGTTAAACCTAGTTCTCCCTGGTGGTGCAGAGGTTAAAGCGTCTGCCTGCAATGTGGGAGACCTGGGTTCGATCCCCAGGTCAGGAAGATCCCCTGGAGAAGGAAATGGCAATCCACTCCAGTATTCTTTCCTGGAGGATCCCATGAACGGAGGAGCTTGGTAGGCTACAGTCCACGGGTTGCAAAGAGTCGGACACAACTTCACTTTCACTTTTCCACTTTCACTTTCTCCCTCATTGCAGGCAGATTCTTTACCATCTGAATCACCAGGGAAGGCAGATGGTAAATGCATTTGTAGCTGTTGTTCCTCCGTCTCTGGCAAATGCTCTTGGCAAGTGCCAATTTGTAGTTGACATCAGCGAGGAATGAGGAAAAATGTGCAGCCAAGGAGAGAGCTTTAGGTTGTCCACATGGCATAGAGGTTCTTACCAAATAAGACTAGGAGTTTAGAGTCTTCCGTCACAACCCAGTCATGTTCTTTAAGGTCATTAATGGCTTGAGAGCCAGAGGCAGCCAGTTGATCTTGAGGTTTTATATGAGATTGAAAGCAACAGTTAGAAATAGACATGGAAAAACAGACTGGTTCCAAATAGGAAAAGGAGTATATCAAGACTGTATATTGTCACCTTACTTATTTAATTTATATGCAGAGTACATCATGAGAAATACTGGGCTGGATGAAGCACAAGCTGGAATCAAGATTGCTGGGAGAAATATCAATAACCTCAAGACGCTTACTCCTTGGAAGAAAAGTTATGACCAACCTAGATAGTATATTCAAAAGCAGAGACATTACTTTGCCGACTAAGGTCCATCTAGTCAAGGCTATGGTTTTTCCTGTGGTCATGTATGGATGTGAGAGTTGGACAGTAAAGAAGGCTGAGCACCGAAGAATTGATGTGTTTGAATTGTGGTGTTGGAGAAGACTCTTGAGCGTCCCTTGGACTGCAAGGTGATCCAACCAGTCCATTCTGAAGGAGATCAACCCTGGGATTACTTTGGAAGGAATGATGCTAAAGCTGAAACTCCAGTACTTTGGACACTTCATGAAAAGAGTTGACTCATTGGAAAAGACTCTGATGCTGGGAGAGATTGGGGGCAGGAGGAGAAGGGGACGACCGAGGATGAGATGGCTGGATGGCATCATGGACTCGATGGGCGTGAGTCTGAGTGAACTCCGGGAGATGGTGATGGACAGGGAGGCCTGGCGTGCTGCTATTCATGGGGTCGCAAAGAGTTGGACACGACTGAGCGACTGAACCTAACCTAACTCAGATATGCAGATAACACCACCCTTATGGCAGAAAGTGAAGAAGAACTAAAGAGTCTCTTGATGAAAGTGAAAGGGGAGAGTGAAAAAGTTGGCTTAAAGCTCAACGTTCAGAAAACCAAGATCATGGCGTCTGGTCCCACCACTTCGTGACAGATGGGGAAACAGCGGAAATAGTGGCTGACTTTATTTTTTGGGGCTCCAAAATCACTGCAGATGGTGACTGAAGCCATCAAATTAAAAGATGCTTACTCCTTGGAAGGAGAGTTATGATTAACCTAGACAGCATATGAAAAAGCAGAGACATTACTTTGTCAACAAAGGTCTGTCTATTCAAGGCTATGGTTTTTCCAGTGGTCATGTATGGATGTGAGAGTTGGACTATAAAGAAAGCTGAGTGCCAAAGAGTTAATGCTTTTGAACTGTGGTGTTGCAGAAGACTCTTGAGAGTCCCTTGGACTGCGAGGAGATCCAACCAGTCCACCCTAAAGGAGATCAGTCCTGGGTGTTCATTAGAAGAACTGTTGTTGAAGCTGAAACTCCAATACTTTGGCTACCTAGTGTGAAGAGCTGATTCATTTGAAAAGACCCTGATGCTGGGAAAGATTGAGGGCAGGAGGAGAAGGGAACGACAGAGGATGAGATGGTTGGATGGCATCACCGACGCAATGGACATGGGTTTGGGTGGACTCCGGGAGTTGGTGATGGACAGGGAGGCCTGGCGTGCTGTGGTTCATGGGGTCACAAAGAGTCAGACATGACTGAGTGACTGAACTGATACTGAAATCTATTTCACTGGGAATGGTGGAGAGAGTCCCAGTCTTGAATCACTGAGGCTTCCTGAGGGATGAATTCTATGCTGCCTTCCAGGGGTAGGGCTCTGTGGCCTCTCAACCTAATGAAATTTAGTTGATAGAGTTCTCTGACTTGACAATCATTTGTAAGTGAATTTAAAGTATAATATGTGAACCAATGCAACCAAATACAGCAATCAAGAATATCTTTTATCTAGGATTTCCTTGGTTTTCCAGTGGTTAAGACTCTGTGCTCCCAGTACAGAGGGCAAGGGTTTGATCCTTGGTTGGAGCTGGGATCCTGCATACAGGGCAATTAGGCAAAAAAAAAAAAAAAAAAAAAAAAAAAGGGCGGGGGGAGATGAACATGGAGCTCCCTGGAGTAGGGCATGGCAATCCACTCCAGTATTCTTGCCTGGAGAATCCCATGGAGAGAGGAGCCTGGCGGGCTACAGTCCATGGGGTTGCAAAGAGTCAGACATGACTGAGTGACTAACACTAACATGGAGCTGGATAGTTAACTAATTAACTAAAATGTTAATTTCATAGTTTGTTTTGATCCACACAATCAAAGGCTTTGGCATAGTCAATAAAGCAGAAGTAGATGGTTTTCTGGAACTCTCTTGCTTTTTCAATGATCCAACGGATGTTGGCAATTTGATTTCTGGTTCCTCTGCCTTTTCTAAATCCAGCTTGAACATCTGCAAGTTCAGGGTTCATGTACTGTTGAGGCCTGGCTTGGAGAACTTTGAGCATTACTTTGCTAGCATGTGAGATGAGTACAACTGTGTGGTAGTTTGAGCATTCATTGGCATTGCCTTTCTTTGGGATTGGAATGAAAATTTTCCTTTTCCAGTCCTGTGGCCACGGGTTTATTCTTGACCTCTGGTTTCTTGACTATGCCAAAGTCTTTGACTGTGTAGATCACACAACACACTGTGAAAAATTCTTAAAGAGACTGGAATACCAGACCACCTGACATGCCTTCTGCAAAACCTATATGCAGGTTAAGAAGAGTTAGAACAGGACATGGAACAACAGAATGGTTCCAAAATCGGAAAGGAGTATGTCAAAGCTGTATGTTGTTACCCTCCTTATTTAACTTATATGCAGAGTACACCATGAGAAATGCTGGACTGGATGAAGCACAGACTGAAATCAAGATTACTGCGAGAAATATCAGTAACCTCAGATATGCAGATGATAGCACCCTTATGGAGAAAAGTGAAGAACTAAAGAGACTCTTGAAAGTGAAAGAGGAGAGTGAAAAATTTGGCTTAAAACTCAATGTTCAGAAAACTAAGATCATGGCATCTGGTCCCATCACTCCATGGCAAATAGATGGGGAAACAGTGACAGACTTTATTTTGGGGGGCTCCAAAATCATGGCAGATGGTGACTGCAGCATGGAATTAGAAGATGCTTCCTCCTTGGAAGAAAAGTTATGACCAACCTAGACAGCATATTAAAAAGCAAAGACATTACTTTGCCAATAACGGTCCGTCTCGTCAAAGCTATGGTTTTTCCAGTAGTCATGTATGAATGAGAGAGTTGGACTATAAAGAAAGCTGAGAACTTTCTTTGAAGAATTGATGCTTTTGAGCTGTGGTATTGGAGAACACTCTCGAGAGTCCCTTGGACTGCAAGGATATCCAACCAGTCCATCCTAAGGGAAATCAGTCCTGAATAGTCATTGGAAGGACTGATGTTGAAATTGAAACTCCAATACTTTGGCCACCTGATACGAAGAGCTGATTCATTTGAAAAGACCCTGATACTGGGAAAGATTGAAGATGATAGGAGAAGGGGTTGACAAAGGATGAGATGGTTGGATGGCATCACTGGCTCGATGGACATGGGTTTGAGCAAGCTCTGGAAGTTAGTGATGGACAGGGAAGCCTAGTGTGCTGCAGTCCATGGTGTCGCAAAGAGTCGGACAGGACTGAGTGACTGGACTGAACTGAACTGAACATGTTAATTAGTGCACCTCTTGCCCCTCCCCACCAGGTAAAACTATGAACTTTGACCTGGTCCAAAGGGTAAATATTCCAAGGACTCAGAAAGAATGCCTAAAACTTGCCACAACAAAGGGCTTACATCTTCCTCTAGTGATGGCCTTGGCACTCAACCCTGTTCTACCCTGTTTGGCTACCATACTCTAGCTTCTGAGTCCAGCTGCAATTAAAATTCTTTGTGATACAAACCTCTCTTTGCCTTAAAACTCCCTGACGTTTATTCCCTATCAGGACACCTTTAGTGTGGCTATTTGAATATGTGTTCGCAATTGTAACTCTCTGATCCTGTGTAAACGTGTCGGGCAACGGTATTGCCTCTGGGGTTTAGTTAGGTCCACAGCACCCGTTACAGAGTTTATTATCTGACCATATGGTTTTTCTGTTTGCCAGTAATGAAATACACCGAGATATTTTGTTGCATATAATTCCCTTTAAATTTTTTCCCTTCAAATCATACTGACTTGATTTTACTTGAAAATTTCTCAAGATTTTCATAAAAAAGCAATAAAAACTGAGGACTGTGGCTACTCTCAGTCTTTTCACGAGGGAAACGCTTGTTTGCTAAACCTGTATTAACTTCTAGCTGAGAAATGGTAGTTAAATCAGAATTTTGTAAAGACTGTACCTAAAGGCTTTCTTGGGTCTACTTTTTAACTTGTACTCTCGTCAGAACATGGTAAGGCGAGAGCCGGCGGGGTTTGTAACGCAAACCGGAAGCGAGGGAACTACACTACCCAGAAGACCACGCGCCGGTCAGCCTTGTTCTCCGCACCAATGAAGCCCCCAAACTCGGGCTCTTCCGGGATTGCGAAATAGGAGGGGGTGGGACTTCCGGCGTCTTTTTGATGGCGGTCGTTTGACGGCTTTTGCTGCCGACAGCAAAACCTGAGACTCTAAATAACTGGTGCAGCCGGCCTTAGAGAAACTGGGAAGAACCCAAGGGGCGCCGTCCACAGTGCACAGGAGTGAGCGGATTTCAGGACACTTCCAGGATTTTCGGCCCAGGTCTTCGCCATTATCTCGCGCGTCTGCTGGCACCACTGCGCCCGCAGGGTCCTATGGCAACCGACGCGCTGCAGGACCCGGCCCAGGTGACAGTTCCGTCTCCGGATCCTCGAGCCCCCATGAGGGTCTCCTGCTCGCAGCGCCGCGGCTTAGGCCCGTCTGCAGAACTTTAGGCGTGCGTGTGTGGCGGTCCCATTTCTGACACGCTGTGTGCTGAGGTGGGGTGTTAAAGGCCGTGGGCCCGGCACGTGCCGATCCTTGGAGGCGCACACGAGCCGGAGCATTTGGGAAACTTGGGGTTGGAGTCCTCTCCGCAGGGACAGGGCATATAAAGAGGAGTCAATCGTCTGGGTCAGCTGGGCCGACAGCATTCTGGGCGGCATGGAGGGTTGCGGATAAATTAGGAAGACGTTTGAGTTTTAAAGTATTTCAAAGCCAGCCCCGAGGAGTACAGACTGGGGAGGAGAAGATGAGAGTGGAGGCGGGGAGACCTGGGGGAGGCTTCTGAGTTAGAATCTGGAGTAAGATGTTTTATGGACGAGAGTGGTGGGTATGGAAGTTGCTGACCTGAAACAAATAGCCTGCCTTGTATTTCGCACACAAAAATAGGCTTAAAATTTTTTTTTTATATTTTCAGGACCATTCGGGGAATTGCAACTGGGGTGTGTGACTATGGGGGAGCTAACACTTTTATAGAGATTACAAAAGAAGTTAAAAGGGCTGTAGGCACCAAAGAGCCCATGGCTTTTCTTTTTTTTTTTTTGGAGTTCCAGTGGGCTTTTATTGAGATAAATTAACAAATCAAGATTTTATCCACCATCTTTTAAATTCAGCAGAGACTCTGGTCAATATATGTGTACATACAACATAAGACATTCCAACAAAAACACAGCCCTACTGGAACATTTGCCAATTAACAGAAAGCCAATTTTCCCATTCCCCAGATGGTTTCAAAATTGAGTCCCCACTGTTCACTTTTCAGTGGAACTGGTCCCTTGTGGCTAGGGACACTGGAATTCTATCCTGTTTTTACTAAACAAAAAATAACTTTTCTTCATTTTAATCTTGTTTCAAAAAAGGGAATAGTGACTTTGTTTTCTCCAAGCACCCCTCCTCAACCACCACTGGTTAAAATACAGTAGACTGTATCTTAATAGCCCAACCCTACCCCCTCCCTTGCCCTGCCCAGTGCTGTCTACTGGAGAATTTAAATACACTTCTGTTGGAATCTGTCAGCTATGGAGGGGCACAGTCCATTGGCTGAGTCCTTTCCAGGAAAGAGGAGACTCTTCCTCTGGAATACCATTCTTGTCTCAGGTCAGTGAGGGCTCCCTCTTCTGGTGTGCCAACTCTAATTGAGGTTTCTGTTTATTTATTTTTTTTTTCCAAAGGAACGTAACAGGTAGTATTCCTAATAAGCCTTACAGGTAATTGGCACGATTGGCTGGTGAAGTAAATGTGGCTCTGAGCTAAAGACAGAGTAAAGGACAATAAAGGTTTTCTTTACGACCAGAGACCACACTGATGTGAGAAGTCAGTTTTAGGGAGAGAAGAAAAGTTGAATTTGAGACATGCTATTTCTGAGATTCCAAAATTGAGGTAATGTAGGGGCTGGTAGAATCTATAGTCTGGAATTGAGGGAGGAGGTCACTGGCTCAAGGATGTCCTTGTGGTGACACCTAAGTCGGGATCTCAAATTTAGGTGGGAAAATCGTTTCACTTTTCTGTGAAAGAGGACCTGAGATGAAAGAAGAGGTGGGGCTCGAGGGCAGAGTGGATAGGACTGCTGCCTGAAAATGGGAGGGTCCTGAGGCTCTAGGGCTTTCTAAGAAAGCAAGGGTGGGTATAAGGAGTAAAGAGCTTTGGCTGGGAAGGAGGTGGGGAAGGCGGGGTGAGGTTGTGTACATTGACTGTGAGGAATACTCAGCCAGACGACTGTCTATTCCTTTTGGAGCCACAAAAATTGGGCGATGCTGACCAGCCAGTCAATCTTAGGTTCAGTTAAGGGCATAGGTGCCTAAGCTTTTCCGGGAAACTATAAGGTTAAAAATATATGGATTTAACACGTTAATCTTGTATAAGCAAGTACTCACTGTTTAAAATGAGAATGAATATCTGTGCTATAATAATATACATATGTTTAGGTTTTATCTTGGGCTCCTTGGAATTTCCTAGCTTTAGGACTGTTCTTTGTTAAAACTTGCCCCTGTTTCACACAGGCGTTTATTTATAATTGAGGTGACTTAGAATTGGACTGGTCACCAGGAAATAAGGGGAATAGAAGGCTAAATTCTCAGCCCCACGTGGAAGTTCCCAAGAATCAGAGGGGAACTGGAGATTATGTATAAAAATTGCTGAGGAATGAAATTCAAGGAGCCTCAAGATTGCCGAACACCTTGAAATGATGGAAGTCCTGGGAGGGTGGCATGTACTGACAGGGCCTGAAACCCCCTTCTGCCCTCCACCCCCACTACCTAGACCTAGACATCCCTTCCATTGGGCTGTTCTAAGTTGTATCCATTACAGTAAGCCAGAAGTGAGAAAAGTGTTTTCCTAGCTTTCATAGGTTATTTGATCAAATTAGCAATACTGACAGGTTCAGGGGAATTCCTGGATTTGTAGCCAGTTTGACCGAAGTACTGGTAGCCTGGGGGCCAGGGATTGGAACTGGCTTCTCAGAAGAGGGCAGTTTATGGGACTGAGCTCTTAAACCTATGGTCATGTATTTTAGGGAGTATAATAATAAGAGTGAATTCTGTCATGAAATCAAATAATTGGTGGTAGAAAAGAGATACTTTGTCTCAGAAAGCCTTGAAAGATATGTAAGGAAATCCTGATTAAAAAAAAAAAAAAACGTTTATAGAAATCTTCAGTTCAGTTCAGTCGCTGAGTCGTGTCCAACTCTTTGCGACCCCATGAATCGCAGCACGCCAGGCCTCCCTGTCCATCACCAACTCCTGGAGTTCACTCAGACTCACGCCCATCAAGTCCGTGATGCCATCCAGCCATCTCATCCTCGGTCGTCCCCTTCTCCTCCTGCCCCCAATCCCTCCCAGCATCAGAGTCTTTTCCAATGAGTCAACTCTTCGCATGAGGTGTCCGAAGTACTGGAGCTTCAGCTTTAGCATCATTCCTTCCAAAGAAATCCCAGGGCTGATCTCCTTCAGAGTGGACTGGTTGGATCTCCTTGCAGTCCAAGGGACTCTCAAGAGTCTTCTCCAACACCACAGTTCAAAAGCATCAATTCTTGAGCACTCATCCTTCTTCACAGTCCAACTCTCACATCCATACATGACCACAGGAAAAACCATAGCCTTGACTAGCCGGACCTTAATCCTGTGTTATGTCATAGTGAATCTTAGTCTGGGAGATGTTAATAATGCATTTGATGTTTACACAACATTAGGAGATAGACCTCTTAAGTGTTGCCCTTTTACACCTGAAGACACTGAAATTCAAGGAGGTTGAGTCTTTATTAAAGGTTATCTGAGTTGTCAGGTTATAGCTGTGAGGTCAGAGGTCAGCCTGAGGTGACTCATCTGCAGGAAAGGGAAAGGAGGACACAGTTCCGCCTTTCCATCCTCACCAAGATGACCCTGATCTCAGATCCTCCCCTCCCTCTTTTCACAGGTTCCCATGGTAGCAGCAACTTTTATGGTCCCTGGACAGGTAAGTGGAAGAAGCCTCAGTACGTCTCCTGATGTCATCCCACCCCTGGTATTGACATGCAGATGCAAGAGACAGTCATCCTTGGGTTGTTGGGCTTTAGTTCTGGCCCTGGGGTCACCTCAGGCACAGGACCCATGAAGTGGTACTGAGGTGGTCTCCTGTATCCACTGGAGAAGGTGAGGTGGTGAGATATTCCTGGGACTAGAGCCAGCCTGTGTGTGTGCCTGGAGGTGAGACCAAGTGGGGCGTGTCCAGCAAACTGCAGGACCCAGGGTGTGGGTGGATAAAGACAGAGCAGAGCCTTTCCTGGGGTGGCAGCCTGAGGAGCTGCATGATTTTCTGCTGTGCAGGGTGAGAGACAGTCGCCTGACATGACACCACGATGTCTGCCTTTAGGTGAGAGTAGGGACACTGTGTCTGAGACGGGAAGTGAGAAGTAGGAGTGACGGGACTTCCTTGGTGGTCCAGGGGCCAAGACTCTGCGCTCCCAATGTAGGGGGCCCAGGGTTCGATCCCTGGTCAGGGAACTAGATCCCACATGCCACAAATAAGAGCTGGTGCAGCCAACAAAAAGTAGGAGTGATGAGCAGGACTGTCCAGAATTAGGTATCCTCATGCTGAGTCTGAGATGTGGCAGGGGTGTCTCACGGGAGGTGTCAGGTGTACAACTAGACACACATCTGGAGATCAGGTGGGGGCAGGGTCCAGATGTGAAGATACTCCTGAGCAGGTGGACAGCAGGTGGACCATGTCAGATTCCAGACCCTGAGGTCACAGTGTTGGTGCCATGAAGCCTGGGGGGTTGGAGGGAGTGTTTTTGGTTACAGAGGCCGCTGTGAACTCGTGTCCCCCTCCTGACAGGGCCATGTGACCTTTGAGGACGTGGCGGTGTCCTTCTCCCAGGAGGAGTGGGGGCTCCTCGGCGAGGCTCAGAGACTCCTGTACTATGACGTCATGCTGGAGAACCTGTCCCTGATAGCCTCCCTGGGTAAGAACTGCGTCCGCACACACCGCTCGTGCTGGGCTCGGCCCTTCTCTCTGCTTGGCTCACTCCAGCCTTCCCAGCCTGGGCCATGGACACTGCTTCCTTCCCTGGCTTCCTGGCATTTCAGCTTTGTGCCCCAACCTGTGCATGTCTAGTCCTGTAGCACATGCCCTGAAGCCTTTCACAGAAGAGTTTGGTCTCGGAGCCCTGTTAACTGTCCACTTCCAGTTTGCGTTGCCATCGCTTGTGTATTGGCTGTTGTGCTGGGTGGAAAATCGATGTCACAAGTTTTAACCCTGTCTGTATGCACTGCTTGTCTCAGGAATTAGAGACGTGGTTAGCATTTATGGTCAACACTAGGTTATTTTCGGAAGAATATATATATATACATATTTTTTTTTCTGAAGTCTGTCATTGGTTGATTGACCCTGGGCCAGTGTCTTTCTCATAATGGCCCCATTTTCTCTTCAGGCCTTTGATCTAGTAAGTTTCACAGTCACCCTACCTGACCTGGGGATGGAGGTGGCCCTGGGTCCCTGATGAGGTAGACACTTCTCTAGTCATTGGAAGAGGGTTACTGGATCCTGGGCCTGGTGAGCAGGGGCTGTAGGACCGCACATTATAGGTCATTTCTAATCCTACAGGGAAATGTCCTTTGTTCACTGGTGTTTTAGTCCCCAGATTCATCCTGGTCACTCTCTTTTCTTTCTTTTCTTCCCTGTTTGGACACTTGGCCCACTTATCCTTTCACTGTGACTTCTCACCTCTCTCTGTCTTCTGCCTTAGTGTCCTCCACATCTGCCCTTTCCCTCTCTCTTTGAAATGTTCTCCCATATTATGTGTTTAGTATATCGTATATGTTTAATGTGGTTTTAAAGTTGAATGTTTTCTTGTATGGTATTTGAACACCAGGCAAACAGATATAATTGCATTTTCCTGGATTAGGACACACATCAGTTCTACAGAGCTGACACTTGTCTCCACCAGAAAACCCTGCTGACTGCCACTGGCCAAGGACTGAGTTGTTCCAGGGTCTCCTCCTGGCACAGCTCCATATCCCGTGTTCTCCTTGGTTTGAAACATTTCTATTTTTGTGACCACCAGGGGCTAAGAAATGCATAGTATCCCCTTCTACCGCTTGACCCTTCCTCCCTTGTTTTGAACACAAACCCATGGGCTCATTCCTACATGTATCCTTCCCCACCAGAGTCTCCATACTTACCAGCATTTTTTATGGTTTCAGGGTGTTGGCGTGGAGGAGATACCGAAGAGGCCGGTTCTGAACAATGTGTTTCTGCAGAGCAAGTGACACGAGACAGGCATCCACGGGTGGACTCATCTATCCTGAAGGCTGTCACTTCCACTGACATGTGTGCTCTGGTGGAGAAAACCCTGCCCTCTTCTGGGGCTTCTGGGAAAATGCTCACTTCTCACTTGCAGCAGTGCCAGACACAGCTAAGTGGAGAGAAACATCTCAGGAAGGACGAGAATGGGGCCTTGCTCGTGACAAGCTGCAAGATCTTTGTACCTGACACTGTGTTCACATGTGGAGAGGTTGAGGAGGATTTCCTTGGTAGCCTTGGCTTTCTCCAGCACCAGCCCTCCCACGATGGAGAGCATCCACGCAGAAGCAGGCAGAGCAGGGGAGCCTCTCACCCTGGGCAAGGGCATTACAAATGCAGCGAATGTGGCAAAGCCTTCAGTAAGAAGTACAAATTCACAGAGCACCTGAGAGTTCACACCGGAGAAAAGCCATATAAGTGCAATGATTGCGGGAAATTCTTTAGACTCCGGGGGGGTCTCTCTCATCATCGGAGAGTTCACACAGGAGAAAAGCCTTTCGATTGCAGTAAATGTGGGAAAGTCTTCATCTACAAATGTAAGCTTGTTCAGCACCAAAGAGTCCACACTGGAGAAAGACCCTATGAGTGTCAGGAATGTGGGAAAGCTTATGCCCGCAAGGATTCACTTGTCCAGCACCAAAAAGTCCACACTGGAGAGAAACCTCATAAGTGCAGTGAATGTGGGAAGCTCTTCCTGTACAGAAATAAACTCCTTGTGCACCAGAGAATACACACTGGAGAAAAGCCTTTTAAGTGCACTGAATGTGGGAAGTCCTTTAGTTACAAAACAAGTCTTATTATCCACCAGAGAACTCACACTGGAGAAAGGCCTTATATGTGTGGTGAGTGTGGGAAAGCTTATGTCAACAAAAAGAGTCTTATTGTCCACCAGAGAATCCACAGTGGAGAAAAAGTTTATGCCTGTAAGAAATGTGGGAATTTGTTTATGAGCAGCTTTGCCCTCAACAAACACCAGAATGTTCACACTTCACAGAGGCGTTATGAGTGCAGTGAATGTGGGAAAGGGTTCAAGAGGAAAATCACACTCGATGAGCACCAGAGAATCCACACTGGAGAAAGACCCTATGTGTGCAATGAATGTGGGAAAGCCTTCAAGCTGAAGAACACACTAATTAGCCACCAAAACGTCCACACTAGAGCAAAGCCTTTCCAGTGCAGTGAATGTGGAAAGCCCTACAGTAACAAAACAAGTCTAATTGTCCACCAGAGGATCCACACTGGAGTGAAGCCCTTTCAGTGCAATGAGTGTGGGAAGCCTTACAGTTACAAAACAAGTCTAATTGTCCACCAGAGAACCCACAGTGGAGAAAGGCCTTATGCGTGTAGTTCTTTGTACACAGCTCCAAGGTCATGATTGTGTGTGTGTGTGTGTGTGTGTGTGTGCACTCAGTCGCTCTATCATGTCCAACTCTTTGCAACCCTGTGAACTATAGCCTGCCAGGCTCCTCTGTCCATGGGACTCTCCAGGCAAGACTATTGGATTGGGTTGCCATTTCCTACTCCATGGGATCTTCAGCCCAAAGGACTGAACCCATGCCTCTTGTATTGGCAGGCGGACTCTTTACCACTGCGCCACCAATGGTCACACTGGAGAAATGCCTTCTGGACTCATGCTTTCCTTCACTTGAGTTAATATCTAGTAGCACAACTCCTCGTCATAGAGTAAGTGAATGTTACACTCATGTAGGTCAGTCCAACTCTTCTGAAAGTGGTGGTGTCCTTTTATAGTCTCATCAGAAGCACCATAAGCCAAGATCCTGTCCTTTACATTCTCACTTGGTATGTTCAGGCTTTCCCATTTTAGTGACACCATAGTTGCATAGTGGGACCAAGTGATTTTAATTTGCATTTCTCTAATGATGTGATGCCAAGTGGTCTTCCATGTGTTGATTTCCAACCACATATCATTCTTGACATTTCTGTTCATATAACTTGTTCTAATTAGTGAGTTTTGACATTTTGTCATTGCTTACTGATTAAGGTACTCTAATGGAAATACCTAGCAATACAGTCTTCCAGAACTGGTTTTGTCTTTTCAATCACTTATCCGGAGAAAAAGTTTTTAATTTTATTGTAGTCTAATTTGTTATTCTCTTTACTTTTTCCCTTGCTTCCTCCTGTAACTTTTATGGTTTGGGGTTTTTACTGATGTAAGGGAATTATTTTCAGTTAATTGTGGAGATTATTTTTTAAAATATGGACACCCAGTTCCTGCCATGATAGTGATTTAAAGATTACATCTTTCCCCTGAATTGCTTTAGTACTTTATTGAAGGTGAATCATTTATGTATGTTTATTTTTGGAATTTCTATTCTGTTGCATTTACCTACTTTATTTATGCCAGTATTTTCATGTATTGACTAATTTGTTTTCATAATATGTCTTGAAATCAAAGTTGTGTACTCCCTTGACTTCCTTTTTTTTTTCTTCAAAGTCTTCATAGTCATTCTTGGATCTTTGCTTTTCATATGAAGTGTAGAATCCACCTTCTAGTTTATACAGTACTCATATGAAGTTTAGAATCCACCTTCTAGTTTATACAGTACAAAAATCCTACTAGGAGTTTGACTGGGATTGCATTGATTTGTTTTTATTTTTGATTTTTGGCCATGCTATGTGGCTTACAGGATCTAGAGTCCCTCAACCGAGGCAATGGCAGTGAAAACACAAGAGTTCTAACCAGTGGACCACCAGGACATTTCCTTAATTTTCAATTTAGGAAGAAATACTGAGTGTCCCAATCCATAAACATGATAAGTCTCCTTTTATTTAGATCTTAATTTTTGTTAACAGTGTTTTTAGATTTCTTTTTATTGGTCTTGCATATGGGTTTTCTAAATCTGGTAATACTATGAATGGGAATTAAATTTTTTTCCTTTGTGAATTGTTCAGTGCTAGTACACCGAGAGAGATATCAAACTGCAGATAGAAGCAATCCTTCTTAATCATTTTATAAATCTACAAAAAGTTATAAATACTGTATTTTTGAACCATTATTAAAATATTCCTATTAGCATAAAAGAAGGACAGCTGCTCATTGTTCTCAATTCAGCATTATCCTGGAGTTCCAATTTCATTAAAAGGCAAAATAAAAATATGAAGCAATTGGAAAGGAGGAAATAAACCATCTATAGTATGTCCTTAGTTTTCATCTTCGCTAGTAGTCCACATATGGACACTCAGTGACTGGACTCATAAACTCCTTATTATTATTTTTTTTTTATCACCCATTTGCTGCCCTTACTTCCTTAGGAACCATCACCTTCTATGACACTATGCAACTTAAATAGAAGAACTGCTTATTGTATTTTTCTATCAAATACTAAGTTCCAGCAGGGAAATATGTATTTAAATGTTGTGCACTGACATATTCCATATTCCTAGAAACATGTCTGAAACCCCTAGGATATATATTAATGTCTCAAAATATAGAACAAATTGAAAATACATACTTACTCATTTGTACATCTGTGGATATACTTTCTAACTCTCCTCACTCTGCTTTTTCCTTCAGTTTCCCTGCCCTCAGTGCTGAGTTATGGGAAGAAATCATGTTTTGCAAAAAGCCTTTAAATCAATTTAAAAATCCCCAGTAGGCATTTTCCTTCCCTCACTGAATAGAACTCAGGGTTTTTTTCCCCCATACATTCCCGTGGGATTTTGATTATTTCAAAAACCAGTTTCCCGTCATCACTTTCTTCCACTCCTGACAGATATCTGTCACACGGAGCATTTTCCATAGTTCTTGGTAGTTACACAGCCCCAAACATTTTTCAGAGTTTGTCTCCAGGCCCTACACAAACAACTGCTGGTGCACTTACAGGTGGTCACTTTGCCAGGGCCAGATGACATAGGGGGTCTAAACCTTTATCTCAGGCTTACGTGTCCTCACTGCAGATGCACAGAGGTTGCCAAGGCAGCCCTTGTCCTGGGAGCAAACACATTAGGTAAGTACCTCTTCATTTCAGGTAAGTATCTCTTCATTTCAGGTATCTGATTCTTAGAAGATGTTTATCTCAGGAAACCCAAGATTAACTGTTCTTTAAATTTTACTTACTGACATTAGGACAATAAAAAAAAAAAAACACCTTAGATAGATCATATCTATGGATACATATAGATACAGACAACAAGAACAAACCCATAAAAACAGGAAAGGCATTTGCTGAACCAGAGGCAAGTTGCTCCTCATCAAGGTGCTTCAGGAATGCCTGACACCTCCCCCCTCTCCTCTAGATAAGGTGACAGTGAAAACGTTAGTTGTTCAGTTGTGTCTGACTCTTTGCAATCCTAAGGACTGTAGCCTGCCAGACTCCTCCTTGGGATTCTCCAGGCAACAATACTGAAGTTGCCATTCCCTTCTCCAGGGGATCTTCCTGATTCAGGAATCAAACCCAAGTCTTCTGAATTGTAGGCAGATTACTGAGTCATGAGGGAAGCCGTCAAGATGAGGCAGGTTGTAAGTAATAAGATAAAGATGAGCTCCCAGTCTAGGTCAACACCTAGGTTCTGTGTGCATATGTGCTTAGTTGCTTTAGTCGTGTCCAACTCTTTATGACCCCATGGATCACCAGCCTCCTCTGTCCATGGGATCCTCCAGGCAAGAATACTGGAGTGTGTTTCCATGCCTTCCTCCAGGGTATCTTCCCGACCAGGACTGAACCCATGTCTCCTGCACTGCAGGCAGAATTTTACTACTGAGCCATCTGGGAAGTCCTAGGGTCTGTGTAGTCTCTGTTGATTGGGGCATGTTACGGAGCCTTTAATGATGTGTGTCTACATTTCTAGCCATAGTGGAAGCTGTTCATTGCATCTCAAGTACTTGGATATTCTCTTTCTCATAGTAATCAACACTCCATCCTCTTGGGGCCTCGGCTTCCATTCCTTACCTGTAAAAATGGGTCCATTCTTCTTTCATCTATCCATCATCTACCTATATATCTATTTTCTATTTATATGCACGCATGCTCAGTTGCTCAGTCGTGTCCAACACTGTTGCGACCCCATGGACTGTAGCCTGCCAGGCTCCTTCTGTCCTTCAGATTC
Organism: Ovis canadensis; assembly: GCF_042477335.2. Taxonomy (NCBI): domain Eukaryota; kingdom Metazoa; phylum Chordata; class Mammalia; order Artiodactyla; family Bovidae; genus Ovis; species Ovis canadensis. Next base: position 79,158,511 of record NC_091258.1, read on the forward strand.
TCCAAGCAAGAATACCTATGAGTGGGTTGCCATTTCCTTTCTCCAGGGGATCTTCACCCAGCAATTGAAGCCTGGTCTCCTGCATTGGCAGGCGGGTTCTTTACCACTGAACCACCTGGCAAACCGACTTAAGTATCTATCACGTATTTATCTCTATCATTGGCCGTACTCTGGTTTCATCTCAGTAACATCCCATCTATAATTTTTTTAAACAGAGAACCTGGGACCAGACATTTTGGAAGAATGGCATCACCCTACACTCAATGAGAAGGGGGCATTTAGTTTAGAACCTTTGTGTCTCCACAGAACCTGTATGATCAGGGGAAGTTATCAGTCATTACTGCCTGTGGCTCCCTGGGGGTCATTAAGAGTGGAGCGGCCCATAACCTCAGCAGTGTCCCCGTTGTCGGACTCAGGCTTATGCAAATGCCCTGATTTCCACAGTAAATTCTACTGACATGTCTTTGTTACTTAACTTCATTTTGGGACTTTTATCAAGATTCCTGGTCCTTTCCTTTGTCCCTTATTTTGCTTTGTTTTCTACTTTTGTGACTTATTTTCATCACGCTGGTTATATTTCCTACAACCTTAAGTAGTAGTATAAAAATGAGGTTTACTGTGAATATTTTGAAGAAACCACTTGAGTATAAACTGAATAATGAGATTGATATACTGCACTCTTCCCTCACCAAGTCCCCAACCCAGGAAGGAACGCTGCTCAAAACTGGTGAGGATCCTTCCAGACAGAAATGACAACTTCACACAAATGTTCAGTAAGATCTGAGAACAGCCCCTGCTTGACAGTGCGGAGTGGACTTCTCCTGTGTATTCCCTGTCACACATCCTCACTGATGTCCAGTCGCCCATAGTCCCTGCTAGTGGGATGATTGCTTTCACCGGTCAGGAGTCGTGTCCTTACAGGTTCATATATGTTTATCAAGCTTCCGTTTTCTTCTATAAAATCATGAATAACTTGAGTTACATAATCTATCGTGATGAGAATAATGAAAATACAGCTGCAGAGTAATAAATGTAGATGTTACTTCTTTTAATCCAAAATCAAAGAGTATGACTTTCAGATTTGATTTTTAAAAAGTTGACATAAAGGTGTTGATTCAAGGACTTTGCTGGTGGTGCGGTGTATCAGGATCTGCCTGCCAATTCAGGGGACACAGGTTTGATGCCTAGTTTGGGAGGATTTCACATGTTGAGGAATCACGTAGCCTGTGTGCCGCAACAACTAAGCCGGAGCCCTAGAGCCTGTGAGTTGCAACTACTGAGTCAGAGCGCTACAACTACTGAAGCCCACATGCCCCAGAGCTCCTGCTCTTCAAGGAAAGAAGCCCAGGCACCACCACTGGAGTGAATTATCAATCTTTAAAAAGGGGTTGATTCAAATGAAAGAAAGCACAGAGTCCTAATCACCGGGGCACGAGGGAATTCCTCCTCCCTTGGATTTTTTGTAACTGAAATATTTATGGTGAAAACCAGTGATTCACATGCAGAAATCCTGTGTGTACTTTACCCAGTTTCCCTAACAGGAAGACTATATTATGATATCACAACAGTGATATTGACTTTGATACGATCACCTGAACTTATTCAGATTCCCCTAGTTATATTTGTACTCAAGTGTGTGTATGTTTGTTTCTCAGGGTTTTTATTTTTATTTCTTCGCCACATCACATGGCATGTAGGATCTTAAGTTCCCTGACCAGGGATCAAACAGGTGCCCTCTACAGTGACACTCAGTCTTAACCACTGGACTGCGGGGAAGTCCCTCCTCCAGGTTTTCAAGCCACGTTTCTTTGTCCTACATGTGCCAGCAATATAACATACAGCCTCTCTCACTTTTTCTTCAGTTTTACTATTGATCTTATGGATTTTTAAACTCTATTTTGATTGAATGCTGTTTAAACATTATAGAAAACACTTAAATCTCTACAAACTAAAACTATAACATAAGAAAATGTGATAACTTACATTCCTGTCTTTCCAAACTGTTAAATCTCTGTCCCTATATATTTTTACTTCTACATGACTCAAAAAACATGGTATACTTTGTACACTGTTCTAGACTATAGCTTTTCACTTAAGAATTACCCTGGAGACTTGCCTGGCAGTACAGTGGTTCAGATGTTACACTGCCACTGCAGGGGGCACAGGGTCAAACGCTGGCTGGTGAACGAAGATCCCCTAGGCCATGCAGCATGGCCAAAAACAAACAAAAAAAATCCACAAATAAGTGATATCCTACTGAATTTGTCTTTCTGTGTCTGACTTATTTCACTGAGCATGATACTCTCCAAGTCTATCCATGTTGTTGTGAATGGAAATTTTTCATCGTTATTGATGGCTGGATAGTATTCACTTTCACTTTCTGTATTCCACTATATATGTTTTTTTTTTTTTTTTGGTATATCCCATACAATTTTCTCCATAGGTCAATTTTCAGTTCAGTCACTCAGTCGTGTCCAACTCTTTGCTGACCCCATGAACTGCAGCATGCCAGGCCTCCCTGTCCATCACCAACTCTCAGAGTTTACCCAATCTCATCTCCATTGGGTCGGTGATGGCATCCAACCATCTCATCCTCTGTCATCCCCTTCTCCTCCTGCCCTCAATCTTTCCCAGCATCAGGGTCTTTTCAAATGAGTCAGCTCTTTGCATCAGGTGGCCAAAGTATTGGAGTTTCATCAGTCCTTCCAATGAACACTCAGGACTGATCTCCTTTAGGATGGACTGGTTCCATTTCTTTGCAGTCCAAGGGACTCTCAAGAGTCTTCTCCAACACCACAGTTCAAAAGCATCAATTCTTTGGCACTCAGCTTTCTTTATACTCCAACTCTCACATCCATACATGACTACTGGGAAAAACCATAGCCTTGACTAGACAGACCTTTGTTGACAAAGTAATGTCTCTGCTTTTTAATATGCTGTCTAGGTTGGTCATAACTTTTCTTCCAAGGAGTAAGTGTCTTAATTTCATGGCTGCAGTCACCATCTGCAGTGATTTTGGAGCCCCCAAAATAAAGTCAGCCACTGTTTCCCCATCTATTCACCATGAAGTGATAGGACCAGATGCCATGATCTTCATTTTATGAATGTTCAGCTTTAAGCCAACCTTTTCACTCTCCTCTTTCAGTTTCATCAAGAGGCTCTTTAGTTCTTCAATTTCTGCCATAAGGGTGGTGTCATCTGCCTATCTGAGGTTACTGATATTTCTCCTGGTAATCTTGATTCCAGCCTGTGCTTCTTCCAGCCCAGCTAGATCAATTAGATCAATTTTATTTCACCCTTAACAAGGAGTAATTTTATTTCTTTTTATTGCCTCGTTATGGTGACTATAACCTCCGCCTCAATATTAAATAGATGTCTAGTTTTACTAAAATTTTCAGTATGCTACTGAATCCAAGTCTTGTTTAATTTGCCTTACTTTTCTACTTTCTTTTTTCCCCCCCTACTTTCTTAAGGGACAATATTCCATTAAGTTGAGGTCATATCTTTTGAATATGTATTTGATCTATGAATTTAAAAATTATAAATAAAAAATATAGGTGCTTAGTCCATGAAAAAGTTTTACAGCAAAAGCTAGACTGGTGTTTGAATAACATCTAGATGTCATACACCCTTCAAGTTGAATATAAAATTAATCATCACAAGTCCACCTCTTGTCAATTTGGCATCCACAGAAACTCAAACCATTCCTAACCTCCAAATAAAGACAACAAGGTCATACTTCCACCTATCATGATACAACTATCCTATGTACGATAGAAAATACACTAACATTTTCTAAAGAAAGGATGCAGATTCCTTGGGTGATGGTCACTCTTCTGCTGGATATCCTATAACCAAATACTATGATATACAGGGTCTTCCCTGGTGGTCCAGTGGTTAAGACTTCACCTTCCAGTGATGTGGGTTCAATCCATGGTCAGGAAGCTAAGATTTCACATGCCTAGGGGCCAAAATACCAAAGTATAAAACAGAACCAAATACTATCAGTTTAATGATATATAGTGAATAAATATTGAGATGTTAAGTCAGCCTTTTTTTTTTTTTGGCTGTGCTAGGTGACTTACAGGATTAGTTCCCTAATCAGGGAGTGAACCTGGGTCACTGCAGTGAAAATGCAGACTCCTAACCACTGAACAATTCATGGGGTCGCAAAGAGTCAGACACGACTGAGCGACTGAACTGAACTGAACCACTGAACTATCAGGGAACCACCCAACACTACTTTTGTTATATTAAGGGGATGAAAGAAGGAAGAAAAAGGTATTGAATACACACACATATTCATGGAAAAAGAAGGAAGACATACTTATGACATTACAGGTTACTATCCTCATTTCTATATGGTCATATAACCACGACTAGTATGTATCTCTTCTGCAACCCATTTCAAATTCCTTTGGTCCTCAGTACCACTTCAGATATTCCTTTTTTATTCCCTAGTAGTAAAGTAATGCTCAAAATTCTCCAAGCCAGGCTTCAGCAATACATGAACCGTGAACTCCCTGATGTTCAAGCTGGTTTTAGAAAAGGCAGAGGAACCAGAGATCAAATTGCCAACATCCGCTGGATCATGGAAAAAGCAAGAGAGTTCCAGAAAAACATCTACTTCTGCTTTATTGACTATGCCAAAGCCTTTGACTGTGTGGATCACAAGAAACTTTGGAAAATTCTGAAAGAGATGGGAATACCAGACCACCTGACCAGCCTCTTCAGAAATCTGTATGCAGATCAGGAAGCAACTGATAGAACTGGACATGGAACTACAGACTGGTTCCAAATAGGAAAAGGAGTATGTCAAGGCTGTATATTGTCACCCTGCTTATTTAACTTCTATGCAGAGTACATAATGAGAAACGCTGGGCTGGAAGAAACACAAGCTGGAATCAAGACTGCCGGGAGAAATATCAATCACCTCAGATATGCAGATGACACCACCCTTATGGCAGAACGTGAAGAGGAACTAAAAAACCTCTTGATGAAAGTGAAAGAGGAGAGTGAAAAAGTTGGCTTAAAGCTCAACATTCAGAAAACGAAGATCATGGCATCCGGTCCCATCACTTCATGGGAAATAGATGGGGAAGCAGTGGAAACAGTGTCAGACTTTATTTTTTGGGGCTCCAAAATCACTGCAGATGGTAATTGCAGCCATGAAATTAAAAGACGCTTAGTCCTTGGAAGAAAAGTTATGACCAACCTAGATAGTATATTCAAAAGCAGAGACATTACTTTGCTGACTAAGGTCCGTCTAGTCAAGGCTATGCTTTTTCCAGTGGTCTGTATGGGTGTGAGAGTTGGACTGTGAAGAAGGCTGAGCGCCGAAGAATTGATGCTTTTGAACTGTGGTGTTGGAGAAGACTCTTGAGAGTCCCTTGGACTGCAAGGAGATCCAACCAGTCCATTCTGAAGGAGATCAACCCTGGGATTTCTTTGGAAGGACTGATGCTAAAGCTGAAGCTCTAGTACTTTGGCTACTCATGCGAAGAGTTGACTCATTGGAAAAGACTCTGATGCTGGGAGGGATTGGGGGCAGGAGGAGAAGGGGACGACCGAGGATGAGATGGCTGGATGGCATCACGGACTCGATGGACGTGAGTCTGAGTGAACTCCGGGAGATGGTGATGAACAGGGAGGCCTGGCGTGCTGCGATTCATGGGGTCGCAAAGAGTCAGACACGACTGAGCGACTGAACTGAACTGAACTGAGGTGACCAATCATTCATTCCTGAAGGGTCTGGGCTATGAGTTGTCCTGCCTAAATTAGGCTGGTATAGTTTTCATTGAGGTTAATCATGGGTCACAGTAAAACGTCTTCAGGGACCCCTGCACTCCAGGCACACACTTCCTTTGGGCAGCAGCAGTGGGAAGCACAGTCCAGTTTGCTCCTGGAATCAGAGCGAACGACCAGAGCCAGCACGGTAACTCTCTCCCTGTTGATTCCGAAGTTTGAGGAGCACAAAGTGGCCGACTGGCAGGGTCACCTCCCAGGACAAAGGGGTCGTTCTTTTGCGGCAGTAGAAGCACAAGTCCCATTAGAATGAAGACCTCTACACAATCAGCACGTTGTGGGGATGGAAAGCCAAAGTGTCCCCTAGTGCCTCACTGCGGATAGCTGTCAGTGGTGCCACTCACGTGTCTGCCACTTGATTCCACGCTAGGGGACAAAGAGTCTGAACTGTCATTTGATGATTCCGAGCATATACGGCCTCCTGAGAAATCTCTTCCTGGCCCTCCAAGGACTGCCCCATGCAACCCACCAGGGACCCTGGACACAGGTGAGGGTCATGCCAACCAGGGGGCCTCTCTGCTGAGACTGTGCTGGTCAGGGAGGTCCCTGATGACAAAGGCCATGAGGATCTGCCTGACCCACCCCCTCCCTTCTGAGAGCAGCCCTGCTAACTGGCTGTGGGGACATGTGACCCCACCAGGTTGGGTCAGTCAGCTTCCCGGCAGAGGAGTCAAGAACAGGGACCTCAGACTGATGCCTGAGGGTACTGGGCACCGGGATGAGGGCTGGTGTTCAGAGGGACACTGCTTCTATCCCAGACACAGACCAAGCAGGAGGAGGAGGGAGCAGCAAACTCCAGGGCCTGTGGGGAGCAGCAAAGGTGACTCCTGTGACCTTCTGATCAGCCAGAAACCAGGAGGAGGCTGGGCTCCGCACAGGTCTAAGAGCTGAGCACGTACCCAGGGAGACCAGGAGCCCGCAGGTCTCCAGCATCACCTCCCGGAACAGGGTCCTCTGGTCCAGGTCAAGTTGTCCCCACTCCTCCCAGGTAAAGGTCACGGCCACATCCTTGAGGGTCACCACCACCTGGAGAGTCAAACACGGCAACACTGGTGATGTGCACTTGGGTGGGATCCAGCCTGTCACTGTGCTGCTGGTGAAGGTGCAGAGACCCAGGCCTGAATCGCGACGCCTGCTGATGGCCAAGTTCTGTGCTGGGTTCAGGGGGGAAACAGGTGCAGCCTTGGGACATAAAGCAGTCGTGGCTGAGAGGAAAGCCTCAGGTGAAGGAGGCCACGGGAGATGACACAGACAGTGGTGTTCCACGAGGTCGGGGGGCAGAGTAGGTGCTCTGGGAAAAATGCTCAAGATGTAATTCCAACAATGGCCACAGCAGCGACAGCACCTGAGCTGCCCTCACCCTGTCTGAGCACCTGCCCAGGCTGAGGGCTTCACACGCTGACGTTCAAGTGACTGCAGATTCCTTGCTCTGGGCCAGAGATCCGGGGTTCAGATGAAGAGTCTGAAGCCTGACACTTGCTGGCAGTGTGACCATGGGCACAACATCTCATCATTTCTCCAAGCATCAGTGTCACCGTTAATACTATGCTCATTCCCAATGTGCCGTGATTCTGAGAACTAAAGAGAAAATAACATGTTCACACACCAGATGCGGGAGGGCTGGCACAGTGAAGTGTGCCATGTCCTTTTTGACTTTTACTAGTCCCCCGACTCGGCCCACAAGGTAAAGGCCATCATCAACTCTGTGTCTCAGGCGGAGGCCTGAGGTCCAGGCAGCTCCAGCAAGTCGCCACAGGAAATTCCCTGATGGTCCAGTGGTTAGGACTCCATGCTTCCACTAGAGGCCACAAGATGTGAGAGTTGACCATTCAGCAAAAGATGGCAGAGCGTTTCCAGAAGATGGGCAGGTGGGAGCCAGGGGTATCGCAGCCAGAAGGAAAACTGCTGGGAAAAGACTATCCTAAGAGCAGACACTGAGGCACAGGGAGGGGTGAGAGACAGCCCTGCAGAGATCCGGGATCAGACAAAGCGAAACGCAAGAGCAAAAGCGGCACACCGGGCAGGGATGAATGCAGCGAGCAAGGGAAGAACAGAAGGGGAAGCGTGGCGGCAAGCGAGGGGCAGAGCTAGTACAGCCCTGTGGGCCATAGTTGGGAGAAAGACTATTATAAGTGTGACCTGAGCACCTGAGTGGGAAACCCATTCATTCACTCAACCATTTGTTGAGCACCTCTTACAGGCTCAGCTGCTCTGTGTCTTAGCTGAGAGCAGCAACAGGTGCTCACACTCTGAGACTGGAAAGAGATCCTAAACAAGCAACCAAGTAAATGGGCACCACCATGTCAGATGCTGGGAAAGATTGAAGGCAGGAGGAGAACAGGACGAGAGGATGAGATGGTTGGATGGCATCACTGACTTGATGGACATGAGTCTGAGCAAGCTCCAGGAGTTGATGATAGGGAAGACGGGCGTGCTGCAGTCCGTGGGGTCGCAAAGAGTCAGACACGACTGGGTGACTGAACAACAACAGCCATGTCAGAGGGACCTAAAGGTTCCAAACTCAAGAAAACAGAGAGAGATGATTGAGGTGACTGTCTACCTGTGATTGGGCACCAGGGAAAGCCTCTCTCAGGACAGCGAATGAGAGTGATTCTGAAATAAAGTGAGGAAGGGAGTCAAGTGGGTGGGAAAGTAACAAGACAAGTTCTGACAGTGATCAGGACTATGATGAGACCGCTCAGGGCGATGGCGATGCAGCTACCCAGGACCTCTTGTGTTTTTATGTCCAAAAGGACCCACATTCCTGTACACCATCATACCTGACCATTTGAACGGACTCACTTTTCAAATATAACCGAACCACAAACAAGAAGATAGATTCACGGCTGCCAGGGGGAAGCTAGTTTCACTGGCTGTAAACTGAAAGGTAAATTCCTTGGCCTTCTGGGCTCCTGGACTGTCCTGACACCTTTTCTGTCCTAGAAGAACAGCAATCCCCAAAGTGCTGCAGATAACTGCTGTTCTCCCCCATCGCAGTCCTTAACTTTACAGAGGATACAGGGCAGGGAAGCCCAAGGGTCAGATTCCCCCAGGGATGAGCCTCTGCCATCAACATGGGCTCAGGAGGCACCTCCATGAAAAGAGAGCCAGAGTGATGCTCCCTGGACCGCCCTGGACACGGGAATACACGTCCGGTATCTCATGCGCGTTTTCTAGTTCTTTCAATCCAGTTGGAGGAACTTTAATATAAAAGCCAAGCACAGCAGGGGAAGTTGCTCAGGTCCTATACTCGGGAAGGGGTGTGGCTGAGACATACACAACGGTCTCCGGACTGTGGGGTGTGCGCTTTGCCCTCCGAGTCCTTCCCCACCAGCGGCACGGGGTCAGGGGGATTCTAGAAGACACTTCCTCTCCCTTTTACGCCGTGTCCCAATCACGGACAAAGAAGAATCCGCCTACCAATGCAGGAGTCGCGGGTTCGACCCTTGAGTCAGGAAGATCCCCTGCAAGTGGAAATAGCTACCCAAATCCCGTTTACAGGTCCTAGCGAGTGCGGGCACACCAGCCTCAAAACGAAAATCCCGCTCTGGCGGCACAGGAAGTCCCGCCTCCGACAGAGCGAGCCGGCAACGCCCCTTTCATGACGTCACAGCCCGGCGCTCTCAAACGGAGCAGAGGATTCTGGGTAGTTCTTTTTCAGCATCCCTCCAGGAGAAAGGTGTCTCCAGGGGACCCTGGGGCCCAGAGGTCTGGAGACGAGCTGGCGGAGGAACTGCAGAGGCTCTAGTGAAGGCGGCGAGGCATGGAATGTTCCGGAAGGCGACGATCCAGATCCCTGTTGTGTGTTTCTGCGTCTTGTCTTTTAAGACCCTTGTAACATCAACTTTAAATTTTTTAGAATTTATTTTTAATTGAAGGACAATTGCTTTACAATATTGTGTTGGTTTCTGCCATACATCAACATGACTCAGCCATAGGTGTACGTATGGCCCCTCTGGCTTGAACTTCCCGCCCGCCATCCTATCTCACCCCTCTCGGTTGTCACGGAACACAGGTTTGAGTTCCCTAAGTCATAAAGCAAATTCCCAGTGGCTGTCTATCTTACATATGGCAATGTGTGTTTGTATTAGAAACTATTTAAGGTAAATATTCTTCTGCCTCAGCGTTCCCGCAGACTGGCTGTAGGCACCCCGCCCGGGTGACCAGGTACACAAGAGTGATGCAGCTGTGCCCCAACTCAAGCTTCCCTTATCCTCCCCTGTGACCTAGTGATATTCCAACCCACCAATGAAATCCCCTCATGACTGTTGCCTGTGTACACTGCCCTGATCCCCAGTAATAGCACTCATCTAGGGGACCCCCACTCTTCTGGTTAGCATGCGCCCCCCCCCCCAGGTGCTGGTCCCCATGGACTGTAGCTGGTCAGGCTCCTCTGGCCATGGGATGCTCCAGGCAAGAATACTGGAGTGGGTTGCCATTTTCTCTTACAGCGCATCTTACCGACGCACGGATGGAAACTTCCTCTCTGTGTCTGATTCTTTACCAGCTGAGTCATCGGACCCCCTTTCGAGCCAGGGATACTGAGGGAGTAATAGTCGCAGGGGTTGTTTATAAGCATACCCGACTTCTGCACTGTCGCAGGAGCCCCCTAGAGTCACCTGAAGGAACTCGCTTTTTATCAATGAACTTCACACACCTGCCCCTCCTGCCTGCTCGGGGGCCCGGCGGAGGGAGGACAACCGCTTTCTGCTGTCCCCTCGGGGAGCCGGCCTCCAGTGAGGAGTCCGTTTGGCACGGGTTTGCTCGGCTCTCGTTGGACACGAGCCACCGAGCCAAGGGCCGAAGCGCTCAGAAAGAGCCGGCGCGAGGAAGGGACAGTTCTCACCGGGACAACACTGCGCGCTCTTCCAGCACGTCCAGCGCCCCGAGCAGCCTCCCTCCCCAGGGAAGGAGTGACCCCCAAGCTGCGGCCCCGCTAGCCCAGCCTTCCTGAGCGTGGTCTGGAGAGGCCGCGGTGGAATGGGAGTGGGAGGGCCAGGGAGTGGCATCAAGAGAGACTGCTCCGGTCCGGCCGGCGCAGGCGACGCGGGAGGACGGCACGTGGAGACAGGCCGGAGGGAGCCGGGGGCGGAGCCGGGGGCGGAGCCGGGGGCGGAGCCGGGGGCGGAGCCGGGGGCGGAGCCGGGGGCGGAGCCGGGGGCGGAGCCGGGGGCGGAGCCGGGGGCGGAGCCGGGGGCGGAGCCGGGGGCGGAGCCGGGGGCGGAGCCGGGGGCGGAGCCGGGGGCGGAGCCGGGGGCGGAGCCGGGGGCGGAGCCGGGGGCGGAGCCGGGGGCGGAGCCGGGGGCGGAGCCGGGGGCGGAGCCGGGGGCGGAGCCGGGGGCGGAGCCGGGGGCGGAGCCGGGGGCGGAGCCGGGGGCGGAGCCGGGGGCGGAGCCGGGGGCGGAGCCGGGGGCGGAGCCGGGGGCGGAGCCGGGGGCGGCGCGCGGTCTCCGCCTTCCCGCCCGCGGCCGGTCCGCTCGCCGTGCGGTTGGCAAGAACCAGTCGCCGCCGCGTCTGTTTATAACAGCGTTTTATGAATGAGCCCCTACCTCACGGAACCTTTGTGGCGATAGAAGGGTGGCGGGCGGGTCCCGGCATTTCTGCGGCCTCCTTGCCGCTTCCCCGTCATGCGAACGTTTAAGCAACGGAGTTGTTAGGATACCATGAAACCCTGAGATTGACCGCTCTCAAGACATGACGGTAGCTCAGCTGGTAAAGAATCCACCTGCAATGTCAGAGACCCCTGTTCGAATCCTGGGTCGGGAAGATCCGCTGGAGAAGGGATAGGCCACCCACTCCAGTATTCTTTGGCTTCCCTGGTGGCTCAGCTGGCAAAGAATCTGCCTGCAATGAGGAAACTTGGATTCGATCCCTGGGTTGGGAAGATTCCCGGGAGAAGGGAAAGGCTACCCACTCCAGGATTCTGGCCTGGAGAATTCCATGGACAGAGGAGTCTGGCAGGTTACACTCCATGGGGTCGCAAACAGTCAGTACAAGATTGATCGACTTTCACTTTCACTTTTTAAGACTTCAAGGAACGCCGTGAAACCTGCTGACGTACATTTCCAAATCCGGACATCCTGTTTAAGTGGGGACAGATGGAAGTGTTCCGGGGACTGTCCCCGCGGAGGGTGCAGCACCGGGCAGACTGGGCAGCGGCGCAAAGCGCCAGGGACTCTCACACATATTCAAGACGCACCCCTGCGCCCCGGCTTGGGTGGGCGGGATTGGGTGGGGCGCCTTTTTCTCAGTGCAGAGAGCCAGAGCAACGCGGGGTCACAGGTAAGTGACTCCGACGGCTTAAGCCTTGGTCTCAGAAGGAATGCACCCCCACCCCCATTTCTGATTTTAGTCCTAATTCTGTGCGAACGGTGGAAGCAGACCCTCATCCCCTCGCTTCCGGCACAAGCAGTACTAGGATTGTCAACTGAGATGACAAGCTGGGGCGGGTCCCAGGAGGCCTCAGTTCCCACAGCACACACCCAGCCCCTGATCTGGAATGTCAGACTGGGCTCTGCTCAGGCCCCCCTCCACCACCTGCTCCAGATGAGGGATTTACAGGTCCAGTGATGCCCAACCTGCTCTGGGGAAGAGTGAGCCATGCAAAGGCCACGGCAGGGCTGGGATCCCTGGTCTGTTCTGAGGTCTGGCCCCTCAGCTTTCATTCCCCAGGCCAACGGGATAGGATGACTGTGGCTGCCTAAAAAAGGCAGAGGAAACTTTTGGTTTCTCGTTCTTAACCATGTATCAGAACACAAATCGTTCACTTTAAATATACAGAATTTTTTAGAAGACTATTGTGTTACTTCGATAGTTATTTGAAACAGTAAATGTAGGAAACCCTCGAGAACTGTCTCTTCCGTTATTTTACCGTTTTGCTCCTGTAGATTCTGGACGTTGTTTGTGAACAGTGCACCAGCGCCGTAGAAGTGCAACACCGCGCTACTGCACGCTCTCCCCGAATCCGTGTTCAGTGACATCCTTTTGCCAACTTGAAATGCGCCAGGATGAGGATACAGACACCAGAGAAACCGGCAAATCCTACAAATGGGTCATCTTTATTCGACTGAATGGATAGACTTATGAAAGTGAGAGAGAATATGTTAAGAAGGTAGATAATGCTTGAAAGTATAAGCATTGTGGGAGTGTTAACTGTAAATAGCACCAAAAGTTTGAGAAAATATTCTTGAAATGTTGTTGCTGACCCACGAAAAGACACCAGGATTCTTGGCCTCCAGAAGAGAAGAATTCAATCCAGGGCCAGAGACGAGGCTTGATTGCTCAGAGCTTTTGTGTAATAGAGTTTTATTAAAGTATAAAAGGAATAGAGAAAGCTTCTAACATAGACATCAGAAGGGGGCAGAAAGAGTACCCCCTTGCTAGTGTTAGCAATGGAGTTATATACTTTTTAATTAATTATTACAATGAGTCAAAAGAATATATCACATTTGTGAAAATTTTACCAGACCTACTCCCACAATTTACATTTTAGGATAACAAGATTATAATTTACCAATAGAAAGATCCTTCAGACCCACTCCCATAATATACATTCTAAGATATCAGGATTAGTCAGAAGGTTTTCAGGAAGGAAAAACTGTCCTCCAGCCCGATACCCTGTTGTTGTATAATCCCTAGTACAGAGTTTAAACTGAGTTGTGTAATTAACTAAGACTAAGGAATGCAGAGGGAAAAAACTCCTCCTTGAGAATTCCAGACATTACTTTGCCGACTAAGGTCCGTCTAGTTAAGGCTATGGTTTTTCCTGCAGCCATGTATGGATGTGAGAATTGGACTGTGAAGAAAGCTGAGTGCCGAAGAATTAATGCTTTTGAACTGTGGTGTTGGGAGAAGATTCTTGAGAGTCCCTTGGACTGCAAGGAGATCCAACCAGTCCATTATGAAGATTAGCCCTGAGATTTCTTTGGAAGGACTGATGCTAAAGTTGAAACTCCAGTACTTTGGCCACCTCATGCAAAGAGTTGACTCACTGGAAAGACTGATGCTGGGAGGGATTGGGGGCAGGAGGAGAAGGGGACGACCGAGGATGACATGGCTGGATGGCATCACCAACTCGATGGACGTTGAGTCTGAGTGAACTCTGGATGGACAGGGAGGCCTGGTGTGCTGCGATTCATGGGGTCACAAAGAGTCGGACACGACTGAGTGACTGAACTGAACTGAACTGAATCGAATCTTCACTTCAAGAGCCCCAGACCCCTTTTGCCTCCTTGGGGATGCTGAACTTATCAATCTGCCTAGGAACTGACTCTCATTCTCATAGCATCAAAAACAGTATTTCCTTTTAGTAGAGATGACACATCACTGCGGGACAGTAAATGAAGTTCCAACACATCTTTGTTCAACAAATGTCTTTTTATTAATAAAAAGGAAAACGTCAGTCAACATCCATTTCAAAATAAGCAACTGGTATTAATAGTCATTAAAGAAGATATACAAGTGGCAAATAAACAGGAAAAAAGTGCTTGACATCATGAAATATCAGAGAACTACAGTTAAAAAACTACAGTGAGATGCCATTACACCCCACCAAGACAGCTGAAATTAAACAGACTGACAATACTGAGTATCAGCAGGATGGGGAAGAACAGGAGCTCTCATATACTGTTGATGGGAACACAGAAGGATCCAACCAGTTTATATCACAATTTGGCAGTTTGCAACTCACACATTCTGAAGTACTGGCACAAGAGAACTAAAACACATATTCATAAAAGAACTGTATGCTTTTGTTCATTGGAACTTTATTTCTAACAACACCAAACTGGAAACAACCCAACTGCACATTAGCAGATAGATGGAAAAACATAAATCCTAGACAATGCAAACTAAGTTACTGTTGAAGGTAGTGGCCTCCTATAGGCTTGGGAAGGACAATGAGAGACTGTAAAAGGACATAAGATAAATCAAGGTTGTGTTCATCATCGTGATTCTGATGGTTTTATGACTTTATTTTATAGCAAAAAATTTCAAACTATACACCTTAAATATGTATACTGTATGTCAACTATGCCTCAATAAAATTTCTTTTAAAAATGGTTCAAAATAAAAAAAAACAAAACCAAAAAAACCCCACCTGGACTTCCCATTCTTTCTGGAAACCAGAAGGTTTAACACCTCAATACTGCTGCTGCTAAGCTGCTTCAGTCGTGTCTGACTCTGTGCAACTCCATAGATGGCAGCCCACCAGGCTTCGCCGTCCCTGGGATTCTCCAGGCAAGAACACTTAAGTGGGTTGCCATTTCCCTCTCCAATGCATGAAAGTGAAAAGTGAAAGTGAAGTCGCTCAGTCATGCCTGACTCTTAGCGACCCCATGGATTGCAGCCTACCAGGCTCCTCCGTCCATGGGATTTTCCAGGCAAGAGTACTGGAGCGGGTTGCCATTGCCTTCTCCGAACTCAATACTAACTCCACCCTATTTTTTCCCATTCTTGGAGAAGGGTAGCCCTGAACCAGTGCAGGAAATACTGGCAAGCAAGAGGCTGTTCCAGTCTGGGACAACAGGACCACTGGATGGACCACAAAAGCCACATCCCTGGACAACAGCTCTCCATTCTCTGTCCTCATTTCCCTGTCTGTACAGCAATGACCTGGAGGTGGCCAGCCCAGAAAGACAATGGGGATTCACAAAACCTTTAGATTACTTTGCCAACAATAAATTCAGCTACAGGAGATACACAGCTCTGGAAGGGCTGTGATTCCACAGCCATAGTCACTGGAAGATTTATGGATGCACATGAGAAGAGGTACATTCCATTTAATTTGATGCAGGCTCCTCCACTGACTATGAATCACACCCAGAATTTCAGGGGGTTCCCTGGTGGCTCAGTGGTAAAGAATCTGTCTGACAATGCAGGAGACATAATTGACTCAGGTTCAATTCCTGGGTCGGGAGGATCCCCTGGAGGGGGAAATGGGAAACCCAATATTCTTGCCAGGGAAATCCCATGGGCAGAGGGGTCTGGCAGGCTACAATCCATGGGTTCACAAAAGAGTGGGGCATGATTTAGTGACTCAACAACAGAATTTCAGTACCAATTAAGGATGAAACCTGGATCCTGATGTCTGAGGAGGGATACTAGTCCACAGAATTATGAACTTCAAGACATTTGGCTCCTTTGTAGAACCTGGTGGAAAGCTTCCCCTCAACAGCACTGAGCATTAAGGGATACCCTCTGGGAATATGAAAACAAATTCATGGCATTCCCAAAGGCCCTGGAGCTTGCTGGAGCAAGTGATCCTTCCTCAGGGTAACCTACATGTGCTGTGTTGCCTAGTCACTCAGTTGTGTCTGACTCTTTGTGACACCATGGGCTATAGCCCGCCAGGCTCTTCTGTCCACGGGATTTCCCAGGCAAGAATACTGGAGTGGGTTGCCATTTCCTACTTCAGGGGATCTTCCCAGTCCAGGGATTGAACCTGCATCTCTTGAGTCTCCTGCATTGACAGGCAGGTTCTTCACCACTGCGCCACCTAGGAAGCCCCAGGGGGAACCTATTGGTCACACAGTATGTAAGCTTCCAGGTCACACATTAGGTCATATATTCAAGGTCACACATTTAGGAACTAAACAAAACACTGCTTTAGTTCCTAAGAGACCTTGAGGAGGAATTCAAATTAGGTTAAAACTGGAATGAAAATTATACTCTCCTATCATTATATTGTCCCTGCTGAGGCACATAAAGCTGAGGACCCATGAAAGCTGTCCATCCTTTCAAACAAACAGGCCAATTCTGTTTTCCACCAACCCCCACAGTGAATACAACCCCAAGATTAAAGGTAGATTAAACAATAAGACCTTTATTGCTGCACAAACCAGAGCAATAGGGGGCAATTCCAAGCTGGTGACCTGGAGGCAGGAAAACCAACCAGAAGTATCAAGTGAAACCAATGAATTTGAAGGTCAGATTCATACTTAATTGATTGAAATAGGAAAATGTAAGGGCACACACTACTCAGGATTTCCTCCAGGGAACATTAGGGCACACAGACATCAGCCTTGTGTCAGCACATCAGGGTGACTGATGAAATACTGTGCAAGGAAACTGGCAGTGATGTAACTCTGATGACAGCCCTGGGGAGTTTAGAACATGGAATGTAGCTCCTGTAAGCCTCACAGACACCTGGAACTCATTGGGAATTTCAAGTCATTAGATGTTTGCAAGTATGAGGTTCAATTTCAGGCAGATGGCTCCCTTACAAAAGCTGTCTAGTGCTGTTATAATGAACAAGGAGAGCACATTCCTTCAGGTCTAAGGTCTTTCTCAAAGTGTGGATTTCTTGCTGCTAAACAATGTTAGCTGTTTGGAGTAAAGGATTTCCCATATTTCCTGTATTCATGGGGCCGCTCCACAGTGTGAAATTTTCGGTGGAGATTGAGGCTGGAACGTTGGCTAAAGGATTTGCCACATTTACTGCATTCGTAAGGCCTTTCTCCAGTGTGAACTACCTGGTGTTGAATGAGAACAGACTTTTGCCTAAAGGATTTCCCACACTGCCCACATTCATAAGGCCTGGCTCCAGTGTGAATACTGCAGTGCTGAATAAGGCTTGTGCTTCGACTAAAGGACTTCCCACATTCGCCACATTTATAAGGCCTTTCTCCAGTATGAATTCTCTGGTGTTTAGTGAAGATGGCTCTTCTGCTAAAGGACTTCCCACACTGGCCACACTCAAAAGGCCTTGCTCTACTGTGAATACGCTGGTGTTCAACGAGGCTGTAACTCTGTCTGAAAGATTTTCCACATTCAGCACACTCATAAGGCTTTTCTCCAGTGTGACTTCTGTTGTGTCGCTCAAGTTTGGATTTGGATCCAAAAGCTTTCCCACATTCCCCACACTCATAAGGCCTTTCAGTAGTGTGAACTCGCTGGTGTCGAATGAGAGTGGCTCTTTGGCTAAAGGATTTCCCACACTGGACACAAACATAAGGCCTTGCTGTGGTGTGAATTCTCCGATGTTGAACCAAGGTGAAGCTTTGTCTAAAGAATTTCCCACATTCGCTGCACTCATAAGGCTTTTCTCCAGTGTGGGTTCTCTGGTGCCGAATAAGATTGGATTTGCACCCAAACGCTTTCCCACATTCCTCACACTCAAAAGGTCTCTCTCCACTGTGAATTCTGCAGTGTTCAATAAGATTGGAGCACTGACTAAAGGACTTTCCACACTCACCACATTTATAAGGCCTTTCTCCAGTGTGAACTCTCTGGTGTATAATGAGAGTGGCTCGTTGCCTAAAAGATTTTCCACATTCACTGCAGTCATAAGACCTTTCTCCAGTGTGGACTCTCTGGAGCTGAACAAGTGAGTACTTACAGTGCATGGCTTTCCCATATTTGCTAAACTCATAAACTCTTTTTCTAGCAGAGACTCTTGGGTGGTAAACAAGATTGTGTTTGTGGCTGGTAGCTTTCCCACATTCACGCAACTTGTAATGACTTTTTCTACCATTAAAAGTCTCCCCAAACTTGGTGATTTTGTTGGGTTTCTTACCATTGGAAGTGATCTGGTGCTGGAGGAGACCCAATGTACCTGGTAAGTCCATTCCAACCTTCCTACAGGTGAAGGGATTCCCTGACACCTGAACTACGCAGCTCTTTACAAATGCTGCCTTATCCACGTCACTTTTCTCTGTACTGAAATACTTCTGAAGCTGTTGTAGGTTTGCAGATGCCCTAGGAAAGTATGGTTTCTGCCCTGGTAGATCAGCAGGGTACAAAATGTCTTTCAGGATTGGGACACATTTCTCACAGGGGTGAGCATTCTCGGTGACTGGACCTACCTTTGGAATCCTGATCTGTGACAAAGCTTCTAGAGAAACGTTTTGCTCAGAAGATGTCTCTTTAGTCTCTGTTTCATGCAAACAAACTGAAAGAAGAGAAATATTTGTGAATTATGCTGATTATGATAGGAGAATATTCATCATGTTTTGTTTTTATCTTTCTGTATAATATGACATTTAGATATCTTAAAAAACCTTCATGGCCAGAGAAACACACTATAAATCAAATAGACCTAACAGACGTATACAGAACATTTCATCAACCAGCAGCAAAATACACACTACTCAAGAATGCAGGGATAACCACCCAGATTAGATCATAGAGCAGGCTATAAAACAAGTCTTAACCAATTTAAGAAAATTGAAATCATATCAAATCTCTTTTCTGACCAAAATATGACAAAAACTTATGGGACCCAGCAAAAGTAGTTCTAAAAGGGAAGGTTTTAACAGATACATACACCAAGAAAAATCTTTTTTAAAAAACCCTACCTTCACACTTCAAAGATTAAAAAAAGAAGAACAAACTAAACTCAGTGTTAGCAGGAGGGAAACGATAAAGATTAAAGTGGATATAAATAAAATAGAGACTAGAAAGACAATAGAAAAGATGAAAACTAAGAGATTTTTTTGAAAAGATAAAATAGACAAACCTTCTAGAGTAATAAAAAAAAAAGAGAGGACTCAAAATTATAAATGAAAGTGGAAACATTACGTTTAATACCAATGCTCAAAAAAAAAAAAACAAAAAAACCCAAAAAAACACTGACGAGGAGGGAACACATCAATACTCATTTGAATCTGCCTTGCAATGCAGGGGATGTGGGGTCAATCCCTGGTCTTGGAACTAAGATCCCACATGCCACTGGGCAACTAAGCCTGTGCATGACAACCACTGAGCCTGTGTGCCACAACTGGAGAGCCCATGTGCCACAACAACTGAAGCACACATGCCCTAGAGCCTGCACTCCATAACAAGAGAAGCCACCACAAGGAAATGCCCATCCACTACAACTAGAGAGTAACTCCAACTCGCAGCAACTAGAGGTGCAACAAGAAAGAAAGCAAGCAAGAAAGAAAAGGTGCCTCATGTTGGATTACTAGAACCCGTGGCCACAAGACTGGAAAAGGTCAGTTTCCATCCCAATCCCAAAGAAAGGCAATGCCAAAGAATGCTCAAAGTACTACACAATTGCACTCATCTCACATGCTAGGAAAGTAATGCTCAAACTTCTCCAAGCCAGGCTTCAGCAGTACATGAACCGTGAAATTCCAGATGTTCAAGCTGGTTTTAGAAAAGGCAGAGGAATCAGAGATCAAATTGCCAACATCCGCTGGATCACTGAAAAAAGCAAGAGTTTCAGAAAAACATCTATTTCTGCTTTATTGACTATGCCAAAGCCTTTGACTGTGTGGATCACAATAAACTGTGGAAAATTCTGAAAGAGATGGGAATACCAGAGCACCTGACCTGCCTCTTGAGAAATGTATATGCAAGTCAGGAAGCAACAGTTAGAACTGGACATGGAACAACAGACTGGTTCCAAATAGGAAAAGAAGTACGTCAAGGCTGTATATTGTCACCCTGCTTATTTAACTTCTATGCAGAGTACATCATGAGAAACGCTGGGCTGGAAGAAGCACAAGCTTTAATCAAGATTGGCAGGAGAAATATCAATAACCTCAGATATGCAGATGACACCATCCTTATGGCAGAAAGTGAAAAGGAACCAAAAAAGCCTCTTGATGAAAGTGAAAGAGGAGAGTGAAAAAGTTGGTTTAAAGCTCAACATTCAGAAAACGAAGATCATGGCATCTGGTCACATCACTTCATGGCAAATAGATGGGGAAACAGTGGAAACAGTGTCAGACTTTATTTTGGGGGGCTCCAAAATCACTGCAGATGGTGATTGCAGCCATGAAATTAAAAGACGCTTACTCCTTGGAAGGAAAGTTATGACCAACCTAGATAGTATATTGAAAAGCACAGATATTACTTTGCTAACAAAGATCTGTCTAGCTAGGCTATGGTTTTTCCAGTAGTTGTGTATGGATGTGAGAGTTGGACTGTGAAGAAAGCTGAGCATCAAAGAATTGATGCTTTTGAACTGTGGTGTTGGAGAAGACTCTTGAGACTGCCTTGGACTTAAAGGAGATCCTACGAGTCCATCCTAAAGGAGATCAGTCCTGGGTGTTCACTGGAAGGACTGATGCTGAAGCTGAAACTCCAATACTTCGGCTACTTCATGTGAAGAGCTGATTAATGCTGGGAGGGATTGGGGGCAGGAGGAGAAGGGGTCAACAGAGGATGAGATGGCTGGATGGCATCACCAACTTGATGGACATGAGTTTGAGTGAACTCTGGGAGTTGGTGATGGATAGGGAGGCCTGGCATGCTGTGATTCATGGGGTCACAAAGAGTCGGACACGACTGAGCAGCAGAACTGAACTGAACTGAACTGAATGCTGTGATTCCATCCATCAGGACCTCATATATAACATCACTAAAAATTATATACCATATATACATTTTGTCAAATATTATATGCATATTGTTAAAATTAATGAATCAGGACTTGGGACACCAGGTGTCATGACACCTGGACATTCATCATGCCAGGGTGAGGTAAACAAGGTAAGATGCCTTGTTTTAGGCTGACTGCCAAATTCCCACATCCCAGATCCTCACCTGCAAGCTTGGGCAACAGACTTAGACCTACTTGGGGCAGTGCACTCAGCTTAGTACTGGCACCCACACCACATATGCCAAGAAAGTGGGGAAGTAAGCAGAGCCCATGGTCTGACTATGGAAAGAGCAGAGCTGCCTCTGGGGGACAGAAAGTACAACACAGATCAGTACACTGGGGTGAGGGCCTTACCCATCGAGGCTGTAAGTGCAAAGTTCTCTAGCATCACCTTGTGGTACAGGTGTCTCTGAGCTTCATCAAGGAGCCCCCACTCCTCCTGTGAGAAGTAAATGGCCACGTCCTCAAAGGTCACACAGCCCTGCCATGATGGGGACAGATCATTCCATGATCAATTTCTCTCCTAGGATTCCAAGTTCCTTCACCCAGACATCCATCCCCTGCTAACCTCTTCCGTGTCCCCACCTTGAAGGAAGTATCAGGCCTTGGGGCCACAGGTACCTGCTCTCCTCTCATGGTATCAAGATCACTGTCTACTCACCAACTACAGGCATGTGTGCAGGGAGACACCATCTAAACTCTGAGCCTGGCATTAGGACATCCACCCTCTTGTCAGGTAATTCAGGAGTCCTGAATTGTGTCTCCCAGAGATAACCAAATGTGGGCTTTGGGTTTCTTCAGGGTGCCCAGTTCCGTGGACTGGAAGAAGAATCCCAGAGACAAAAGGTGGGGTCAGGACCATTGAGGGCCTGGAACATCCTCTGCTCACCTTTGAAGAGTCCCTAAGCACTTCTGTCCTCATGGGAGTCTGTGGGAAGAGGGAAGTCATTACAGGTATGTAACCATGGCAAGCTCAGCAGGCTCAGGCCTCCCTCTACTTCTGTCTAGCCCCAAACTGCATTAACTCTGAGTATAATGAGTATCTCATTATCTCTGAGACCTCAGTGCTCTTACAACTGTGTGATCTTGGAAAAAGAGTCAACCTCCCTGTACTTCGGTGTTTTCATCCCCTTTCCAGTCTGTTCAAAACCTGAGCAACTTCTGGAAAACGAAAAGCCTAACTCACACTGTGTGCCTCTTGTATTCACACCCCTCCAAGGCTTCCAGCGCCATGAGAGGAAAACTCCTCCCCTTCCCATTCCAAATGGGAATGATTCTCCGCGAATTTACATAAACCTGTCCCTCCGCCTGTCACCCTCTCCCATGCGTTATCACACTGTCTGTAAAACACAGGGCCCCATCCACGACCGCTTCACCATCCTGGACTCGAGGGTCCGGATTGAGGGCACGCGAGTAGGCGCTCCGCACTCAGGGCTTTAGTGTCTGGTGGGGTGAGGACGGTGAAGGCCCGGAGGTCGAGCGTTTACCTGAGGCGGGTCCCTCAGCGTGGCGGCCGCCATCGGAGTCTGAGAGCAGCGGGGTTTTAAGTGACAGGCGACAGAGAAGGAATTTGTGTACAGTTATCATCTACCGCCGCAGCCCTGCAGACTCGCCGCTGGGCTGTTGGGGACAACCTCTCCTCTAGAGGCTCCTCGCTTTGTTCATCCCCCAGGCTCCGTCCACGCTCCAAAAGGTCTCCGAGGGCAGCTGTACACTGAGCAGTCACCGTGCTGCCTCCAAGGAGGCGCCGGAAGTCCCGCCCAGATCCTCGGGTCGCGGAAACGCGCTGATTCCGAGAGTTCATTGGCTACATGCCTTGGGCCAGACATCCGGCATTGTGGGTAACGTAGTTCCCGCGGCGCCACCAGCCACGGAAGCGGGCGCCCACCCCGAGATCGCGGAGTCCCGGAGGCTGTGTCAAAGCCCTGTGGCCCGGGTGGCGGTCTCCCTGTAGGCCGGGACGGAGGCTTTCCCGGGAACTGTCCGGGTGAGGGGCCGGCGACGCTTCGACCTCACATCTGGACCCCCTCACATCTGGACCCCTTACGCGGAGCCGGGTGGTCTGAGCTGCGTGGGAGCTACGGTCTGAGCTACGGTTGAGGGGAGACCCCATCCGCATCTTTTGTGACACGTCCTGAGTGTCTCCCCGGAGTGGGAGCCGTTCCCACCCTTCTCCGACCCCTGACAGCAAAACAGGCTCGTGATCTGACAGGATCAGGGTTGGCGGCGGGTTTGGCTGCGCCACCTGGGGGGCTCTCCTGGAAAAGATCGGGATCTGGCTTCATAGGCGAAAAGCTGAGACTGCCAGGGGCTTCGGGGGGCGGGGGTGGACCCGGACCCCGGAGAGCCGCGTGGCCTGGTCGCCAGCGGCCGGGGTCTGGGCTTGACCTCTGTGAGGGGCGGGGAGGGGTGCAGACCTTCGTCATAGGAGAGCCCGTGCCTGAAGCCCAGCGGGGCTGGGGGAAACCTTCTCGGGGCTCCAGGCTGACCCTTCCCAGGAGGAGCGTGAAGGACCGAGGAGCCGCTGCGGTGTCTGAAGGCCCTCGGCGCGTCCCAGCAGCTCTGCGCTCTCCCGCCCGGAATGCCTCCGAGGCAGCTGGCGGGGCTCCGCGGGCGCCCCCTGGCAGCCGCTCTTGAAAGTCGGAATTCAGCCCTTGGTTGAAAAGGAACGCAGACTCGGGCCAGGGAGGAAAGTGCCCACTCCCCCTGGGGGTCTCGTTGGGCTCCCGCGCCCCCCTGCTCTCCGCCTTAGTCACTGTCAGCCCACGGGCAGTGGGCACCGCGGGGTCTGAAGTTCCAGCCTGTCTCTCCTCCCACCCTCTCTGCGTCTCCGCGACGGTGCCCTCTTCAGGATGCAACCTCAGATCGCAAGTGGCTTCCCTACCGTCAAGCGCGTCTGTTTCCGGAGGGAAAGAACTAACTAGGTTCCCTTGGAACTCGAGCAGGGACAGACTGGGCCAGAACCTACTCCCGGCGTGGAGCGCTGGGAGGGCCCTAGACCAGCCCGCACCTGGGCCCGGCGCCTTCTGAGGGCGGCCAGCCGTGGACGGGGTAGGCGGCCCGTGGTCCTCCTCCAGCTCCCTCACCTGCACATTTTCCCAAAGTCAGGGTGTTTGGAAAAGCAATACGGTTCAATAGAGGATTCTGTTGAAGTATAGCTTCTCCCGTTATTTAACGAGAGAATTATGAAGTACCTGAAGAGAATTCGGAAAGTAGGGAAACCCTTGTGGGGCAGTAGGACACCGTCAAAACCTAAATGCAGGCAGCAATGCAGGCAGCCAGCGCTCCTCTCATTACCTCCTGACCCCTCCACCTGCTTCAGCAGTGTTGTGTGACCAGGGTGCAGTGCTTAGTCTCTCAGTCTGCCTGACTCTTTGCGACCCCATGAACTGTAGCCCACCAGGCTCCTCTGTCCATGAGCTTCTCCAGGCAAGAATACTGGAGTGGGTTGCCATGCCTTCTTCCAGGAGACCTTCCCAAACCAGGGATCGAACCCAGGTCTCCTGCATTGCCGACGGATTCTTTACTATCCCGGGTATATATATATATACCACCCTGTTACTCCTTGGTGAAACCTCTCTGGGGTCTCCACCTACCACACCTAAGGTGTTCAGGGAGGTGTCCCCACTCCGGTTGGTCTAATATTGCCAGATCACCCTCCAGTCAGTTCTCAGCCCTAGCAGCAATAATTTCTGCCTCCTTTTGAAGTCTCACCCTGACCAGGCACAGTTTAGTTTTCTTCCAGACACCCTGGTGTCCCCGTGCAGATTTCCAAGACATCTTCATTGCTGGCATCCCATTTTCTGTCAGGCCAATACAGGAATGCAACCAGCCTCTGCCCTGAGCTCTGACTACTTGGAAATTCAGAGTATACCATGAAACTTACAAATAATTTAAAGCCTGGAAGAAATGTGGTTTGAAGTAGAAGTGCCTTCAAAGAGACTTACTGGAGTTAAGAAAATTATTTTCTGAGCTGAAAGTGGGGCAGAAAACCCCAAAATGACAGGCTCAAGTCACATTATATACTACCTCTGTTCCTAATGGGATGTACCCATATCCTGTCGGAGATCGATTTTGCTGTATGCAGTATGCAGTTTATTCTAGGAAGAAAGATGGCTTTCCCTGACTTTGGGGAGTGGAAGGGAGATTGTGAGAGAAGGAATTTAACCTGATTGGGATGGGCAGTGGGGAAGAGGAGCCAGGGAGCCTCAGGAAATAGATAACACTTTGAGGAAGTAGTGGACAAAAGAGAGTTTTCCTGTTAGGAAAGTACATATCAGTCCATGTTTGTACACTGATGAGAGGTCAGGAGAGAGGGGGGAAATAGGGAGGAAAAGAATAATGAAAAACAGGATTAAATTACTTAGTATGTCAACGTCACTGTTCACTAGGGAAACTCTAATTAAAACCGTGCGATACCAGTCTACATTTACCAGGGAAAAGGGGGAAATAAGTGTTGATGAGGCTGGGGAGAAATTGGAACAATCGCCCATTGCTGATGGGAATATAAAAAGCTGCAATGTGAGAACTAGTTTAATGACATGAAAACCAGTTCCACAGCTCCCCATAAACAATACAGAAATGCCATCGGATTCGGCAATTCCACTGCTAGGTATACACCCAAAGAACTGAAAGCAGGGACCCAAACACATCTGTGGGCAGCAATGTTCAGAGCGGCGTTATTCGAGATAGAGAAAAGGCAGAAACAGTTTAAATGTACAGTAACATATGAATGGCATTTAAAAATGTGGTTCATTCATATTTGCAGTATTATCCAGTTATAAAAAGGAATGAAATTCTGATACATGCCACAACATGATGAACCTTCAAAATGTACTAAATGATTAAAACCAGACATAAAAAGATAGTATACAAATTTACTTATAAGAAATAACTAGAATAGCCAAATTGTACAGACTGAAAGTAGACTAGAGGTTTCCAGGGATTGGCCAGAGAGGGGAATGGGTATTATTGCTTAATAAGTACACATCTAGCATTTTGTTTGATATTTTTTTAAATTTAGTGGTAGCAGATACCAAACATTGTAGATGTATTTAGTGCCACTGAATTATATATTTGAAAATTAAAATGGCAAATTGTTTGTCATATATAATTTACCACCGTATATACACACACACCCAAAAACTGCTAAGTGAGAGATTTTTGTCCAAATTCCTAAGTTCAATTTTCCTGTTATACTATATCAAGTTTCATGAACTTTTTGTTTTTTGATGAAGTTAGAACAGCTAGATTGATTGTATAAATATTCACCCACAGAATTAGGCCTGCTATAGGAATATGAATTTTAGGACCTAGCTGTTCTCATCAACATAGAATTTGCTTTCATATCAATAATCTGAAAAATATTAGTCAACCAAATATTAATAGTTAAGGGGAAATAATTTGAAATCCTATAGAGAATAGAGTCAAGTGGTCACAGTCAAATTAGCAAAAAGTGTTTTCCTTGCTTAGAAGATGAAGCAAATATATTACGAGTGATACGAGTATTGCTGCAAATAAGCACAAAGGGGCTGACTGTTGGGACACATAAAGACAAAAATATAGAGGTATCTACCAGCCACTGGCCCAGAATAGCAAATAGACTCATCCAAATGGACAAAAGAGAAGATAGTGAGTAAATGATGAAAAAGGAGTTCACAAGTACAAAGATGGTAGATGTGGCTCTTGCCTCAGCAGATGTTCTGGAAGAATGGCTGTTGCTGTGAATGTGTTGGACTCGCTGCTTGTGATTGTGCAGGAAAACAACCATGGAGCCACTAGCCCAGACCATGAGACCTGAACGTATAACATCTATTGTGAAGAATATGGCCATGAATACAAACCTTACAATTCTTTCTGGATTCAGTGTAGAATGGAAACAAGACCCATATACATACTGTCTGCGAGATACAAATCCGATCTTGGGATGCATATAGACTGAAAGGGATGGGATGGGAAAGAGTATTCCGCACAAATGGAAATTAAAAGAAAGCTGGAGTAGCAATGTTCATATCAGACAAAATAGACTTTAAAGACTGAAGTAGAGATAAAGGAGGGCACTACATAATGACTAAGGGATCAATTCAAGAATATATAACAATTGTAAATATAGATGCACCCAACTTTGGAGGACCTCAATATATAAGGTGAACGCTAACAGCCATTAAGGGAGAAATTGACATTAATGCAATAATAATGGGGGTTGTTTATCACTCCACTTTCATCAATGGGCCGATCATCCAGTCAAAATATAAGAATAATAAATGTTTTTCTTGAGTCACTGCTGTCAGAGTCCTTTTCAGTTCTGGGAATCACAGTCCACCTTACCTCCCTAGGATGCCCTCCAACACCCTGTTGATCTCTGGACCTGCTGTGGGGCCAGCTCAGATTCTAATCTGGTCCTACTGCTGTGTGTTCTTGCCTCCAATGACCACAGCTATCAGAGCTACTGTGTTTTCTTTTGTGGGAGCTATTAATGTCCTTTTATATATGTCATAGATACAGAGTCTGCCTAGTTGATCGTGTGGATTTAATCTGTAGCTTGTGCAGCTGGTGAGAAGGTTTTGAATCTTCTTCCGTAGCCACACTGCCCCTGGGTTTCAGCTGTGGTTTTATTTTCACCTCTGCATGTGGGTTGTCCCCTGGGGTTTAGCTCCTGAGGCTGCCCTGAAGGGCTTGGGTTTGCCCCTGTGAGGGCCAGATGTGGAAGCGGTGTGGCTGCTAGGGTGGCAGTGTTTCTGGCAGCACCAGGTACTCAGGAATGTTGGTGGCTAGGGCAGCAGGAAATATAGTGCTCTAGATGGGTATGTCAACCAATATTGGCCAATATGCTCCAGTATTCCTGCCTGCAGAATCCCCTCTCTGACAGAGAAGCCTGGCAGGCCAGTCTACAGGGTCGCAAAGAGTTGCACACTACTGTTAGGTAGGTAGAATAGGGAAAAGGAGTCCAAAATGGCGGTGGCTAAAAGACAAGGAAGGGAAAAGCCCGTGAAAATAGAACAAAGGAAGGTCCGAGGACCGGAGTGAGGACCTCAGGTAAAACAAACAACACTCCTGGCTGGCCCAACTTACATAGGACAGGCCTAGGGAGAGAAAAACATATAAAAAGAGGAGCCAAGGCTAGCTCTCTCTCTCTCTCTCCCCTGCACGCTGGGGTGCTCTTCCCTTCACGTCTTTGGATCGACGTGCCCTCACACCTCAGAGATGGATTTTCCTGCTATCTTCTTGTCATGCGAGTGTATGTTCCTCAGTTCTTTGTCTCGTCACAACAAAGATTTGGAGCGACAGACATTAAAGCCCTCGGTGCATCACAGCTCTCAGGTCTTGGATAAACCGTGTTATAGCTCTTGGGCAAATCAGTGTTACAGCTCTATTTTATTTAGAAGATAGCAGGAGAATCCATCCTCGAAGCGTGAGGGCATGCCAACCCAAAGACTTGAAGAGAAGGGAGTGGGGGAGTGCATGGGGTGGGGGGGGGGGTGGGGGGAGAGAAAGAGCGCACGCAGGCCAGAGAGAAAGAGAGAGAGAAAGCGCGTTGGCTCCTCTTATGTGTTTTTTCCTCCCCCCCGGGCCTGCCCTGTGCAAATTGGGCTTAGCCAGGAGTGCTGTTTGTTCTACCTGAAGTCTTCACTCTGGTCCTCAGACCTTCTTTTGTTCTTTTTTCGAGGGCTTTTCCTTTCCTTGTCTTTTAGCCACCGCCATTTTGGACTCCTTTTCCCTATTCTACCTACCTAACATTCTAAATAAAATAGAGCTATAACACTGAGCTGTAACGCTGATTTGTCTAAGAGCTAGAACATGGTCCTTTCGAGACCTGAGAGCTATAACACGGTCTAGCCAAGGCCTGAGAGCTGTGACACGCTGAGGGGGCTTTAATGTCCATCACTCCAAATCTTCGTTGTGACGAGACAAAGAATCAAGGAACATACACTTGCGTGACACTACTGAATTGCATAAATACAAGACTTTTTTTTTCTGCCTGTGGCAGCTCTGCCCCAGTGAGAGTTGAGCATGAAGGTGGTGCCGGTGCTTGACTTGTGTGGACCCTGGTGGCACCAAATGTTCAGGGACATGGCTGCCTCCGTGGCAGGAGTTATGGCCCTATCAGAGTCTTTTTTTGAGCCTCTTGTAGCTGGTGATCAGAAGGCCTCTTTGGCTAATCTTTCTCTATAACTCTGCCCATTCAGGCACTTAGAGGGTTTCCTTGCCTGGGGTACTTCTCTGTTGTTGGGTGCATCAGGCACACAGAGGGGACCTCCTGACTGGGGTCCTACTCTGTAGATCGGTGCATTAGGCACTTAAAGGGGCACCCTGGGTGGGGTCCTACTCTGTAGTTCAGTGCGTCAGGCATTTGATGGGACAGCCTCTCGTTCAGCTGCTGATGCTTGTGTGTGGAGAGAGGCTATGGTGATGGCTCCACCCCCTACGCATGACTCAGCAGTATCGCCTTGTTTCCATGGCTAGCCCACCAGGCATTTCCCACCATGATCTCTTCCCTTACATCCCCTCGATCTGTCTTTCCACAGTCAGCAGCAGCCCTCACTCTGGGATTGCTCCACAATCCCTAAACTTCAGCTCCCAGCCTCTGCCCCTTTCAGGAGACCCGCGTTCCTGCCTGGTGTATATATGGCTGTGGCAAGGACTGTCTGATT
The DNA here is from genome assembly GCF_042477335.2 of Ovis canadensis. NCBI lineage: Eukaryota > Metazoa > Chordata > Mammalia > Artiodactyla > Bovidae > Ovis > Ovis canadensis. The sequence continues at coordinate 79,188,295 of NC_091258.1, forward strand.
CTCATTCCATTTAGGCGCTCACCAATCAGCTGTTTCACTCTCAACCTTAAATGTTTCTCCTCTCACTAAGACAATTGCCCCGCTGTGGGGGTCAGACCCCTGCCTCAGTTCCCCACCTGCCAAGGGCAGGTCTAGTCCTACTAACACCTCTGTTTCCCCCCTAGTTTCTTTGTCCTACCAGGTTTTGCGTGGTTCTATATAGTCTTTTCCACTGGTCAGGTACTCCTGTCTGCTCTCAGCTGGGGTTCTGCATGCGCGTCTGTGTCTGAAGGTGTATTTCTCATGTATCCATGGAGAGAGACATATTCCATGTCCACCTACTCCTCCGCCATCTTGTTCTCCCTCCTTCATGAACTTTTCTATTTATGAAGCTAGCACAGCTAGTTTTGAGTGTATAAATATTCACCAACAATATTAGACCTCTTATACAGATAAATATTTAGGACCTAACTGGTTCCATCTGCATAAAATATACTCTTTTATAAATAATCTGAAAATTGTTGCAATAATAACAGACATACCAGTAAATACATTAAATGTAAGTGGATTTAATGTTGCAACCAAAACACATAGACTAGTTGAGTGGATACAGAAACAAGACCCATATATATGCTGTCTATGAGACACACACTAGATCTAGGGATGTACATAGGCTGAAAGTGATGGGATGGAAAAAAGTATTCCACACAAATGAAAACTAAAAGAAAGCTGGAGTAGCAATATTCATATCAGACAAAATAGAATTTAAAGTAAAGACTGGTATAAAGACCAAGGAGGGCACTACATAATGACTAAGGGATCAATGTAAGAATATAAAACAATTGTAAATATAGATGCACCAATATAGCAGGACCTCAATATATAAGGTGAATACTATCAGCCGTAAAGGGAGAACTCGACATTAATGCAATAATAATGGGGGTTGTTTATCACTCCACTTTCATCAATGGGCAGATCATCCAGACAGAAAATCAATAAGGAAACATATACTTTTAATGACACATTAGACCAGATGTACTTAATTGATATTTATTGAGCATTTTATCCAAAAGCAACAAATCACACCATCTCATATGCACATGGAACATTTTTCAGTATTGACCACATGCTGGAACACACACTGATACTCAGTAAGTTTAAGAACATTGAAAAGATATCGAGCATCATTTCCAATCATAATGCTAGGAGCTTCAAAATAAAGTTCAAGAAAGAAACTGTGAAGAGTAGTCTGAAAAATTTTAGTATACTAAAAATAAACAGATGAGGGAAAGAAATTGAATTTTCTATAGATAATAGAGTAAACTGGTCACAGCCAAATTAGCAAAAAGTGTTTTCCTCACCTCCAAGATGACAAAACTGTCTTATGAGTGACACGAGTATCGCTGCAAATAAGCACAAAGGGGCTGACTGTTGGGAAACACAAAGACAAAAATATAGAGGTGTCTACCAGCCACTGGCCCGGAATAGCAAATAGACTCATCCAAATGGACAACAGAGCAGACAGTGAGTACAACGAGCAAAAGGAGCTCGCAAGGATCAAGATGGTAGATGCGGCTCTCACCTCAGCACAAGCTCTGGAAGAATGGCTGTTGCTGTGAATGTGTTGGACTCGCTGCTTGTGCCTGAGCAGGTAAACAACCATGGAGCCACTAGCCCAGACCATAAACTCAAACATATAAAGTCCATTGTGAAGAATATGGCTGGACATACAAACCTTCCATTTCTGTTTGGATTCAATGTAGAACAGTACCCATAGTTCACCTTTACACCAAGGTTTTCAGTGTGAGTTGGACTAGTCATATGGAAAGGAATAGAGACGTTTATTAAAAGATTCAGGATCCAGCAAAGGAAGCAGCAGAAGGCAATACATGTTGGTGATCTCACTCTGAGCTCCAGCCACCTAGAGAAATGGGGACAAAGCCTCATGGCTTGGAAGGCACTGAGGAGGGAGGTCATGCTAAGGCAAATCCCTCTGAAAATAGAAGAGAAATTCACATCCAGCCTCGATCAGGAAATTCCTGGATCCAAAAGTTGCCATTGTATGAGGGATCCCTCTGGAGAAAAGCACCAAGGAGTTGGCTAAGACGAGTTGATTGCGAATCAAGTCTGTGGGTCTCACTTTGCATCCAGTGAGCAAAGTGAAGTTATAAAGACAAAGGAGGCATGAGTTCCCAAGGATCCTCACTCCCATCTGAGCAACTAAGATAATTCCCACTTCCCACTTTGAAGAAGCCATCATATTGGTATCTATTGGACACTTATTTTAGTTGGAGCCTGAGAAATGAGTAGTTCAACAAACAAAAACAAATCTATTCCCACCACCACCGTGCCCAGTATTCCCCAGTGCTAAGGCTGATACATCCTTTCCCAGTTTAGATGAGCATCAAGTATCTGTTTATGGGTGGAGAATTTACTCCTGAAGATCCCGGTTCTACTTGGTAATGTGTAATGTCTATTTCTAGGATATGGGTGAATGCATTAGGCCCTGAATGAGCAACAGAGTTTTGTACATGTGTAAATTGAGTGAAAAGGTTCTCTACCCTCTTATCTACAGTTATGACCCGGATGCATTGAAAAACTGGGTACAAAACTGTGCGTAGAGTGTGCTTGAGTATACCCAAATGTATGGAGGAATGACTATATAGACAAGGAACAGGTATTTGTATAGAGTAGGGGAGAATTTAAAGCTAGACCTTTTTTTCTCATTCACCAGACTTTTTTTTTTTTTTTTTGCTGCACTGGGTCTTAATTGTGGCCCGTGGGGGGGGGGGGGTTCTCATTGCAGTGTCTTCTCTTCTTGAGAACAGGTTTAGGTTGTGGGATTCAGTAGCTGTATGGGCTTAGTTACTCCACAACATTGGGATCTTCCTGGACCAGAGATTGTACCTGTGTCCCCAACATTGGCAGGTGGATCATAACCAGTGGACCACCAGGCAAATCCTAAAGCTAGACGTTGAAGGAAAAAAAATTGGTTAGAATGTTTTGTTTCTAAGAGTGTACATAATTCACATAGTTATAAAACAATATTAAAGCAAAGTAGATGTTTTAAAGACACTAAGTTTACAAATTTTAAAAAATGAATTGTGGTCTCTATGTGTAAGGGAAATACTTCAAGTGACTTGAAAATACAGAATTTTGACTGTATATCCTTAAGGAGATACTATGAAGGTAAAACTACTTGCAAATAAACATTGCATATTACCTATATACTTCACTATAAGGTAGTGGCAGAATATCTTGGAATCAAATACTTAATATCAATGGGAATGAGTATTTGTGGGAGATAAAAATCTTTGCTGACAAAGATCCCTATAGTCAAGGCTATGGTTTTTCCAGTAGTCATGTATGGATGAGAGAGTTGGACCATAAAGAAGGCAGAACGCTGAAGAATTGATGCTTTTAAACTGTGGTGTTGGAGAAGAATCTTGAGATTCCCTTGGGCTGCTTGGAGATTAAACCAGATGATCCTAAAGGAAATCAATCCTAAATATTCACTGGAGGGACTGATGCTGAGGCTGAAGCTCCAATACTTTGGCCACCTGATGTGAAGAGCCAAGTCATTGGAAAAGACCCTGATGCTGGGAAAGATAGAAGGCAGGAGGAGAAAGGGGCGAAAGAGAAGGAGATGGTTGGATGGTATCACCAAACCAATGGACATGAGTTTGAGCAAGTTCCAGGAAATGATGGAGGACAAGGAAACTTGGCATGCTGCAGTCCACGGGGTCACAAAGAGTCGGACACGACTGAGTGACTGAACAACAACAAAATAAATGCCAATATAAAACCAACGAATTTGAATAAAAGTTAAAATTGACATTTGGTAACAACAGGCAATACACATACAGTATTAGATTTTAAACTGACATGTATTTCATTTCACTTGCTATTCAAAAGAATCTGGAAATTTTGGACAACCCTACAACAATGCCTAACTCTAACACCCAGTTTATGGACTCAATATATGTCCCAGTATAAGCAAAATCAGTGTCTTGGGGGGAGAGGGAAAAGCAAGCTTATTTAACCCTTAGGACAGGAACTTTCCAAGACAATCCTGAAACTGCTTATACATGATGGAGGGAAATAGAATTCAGATATCACTGAATCCCACTAAAGAAGCTACTTTTGCACAATTTTCATACAGTAGTAATTCTAAAAAGTGGACTCAGGTAAACTAAATATCTCTAAATGATATAAAATTAATTGCAAAAGTTAATGCTAGAAGAGCTTAAGGAAACAGTTCATTGTTTAGAAAACTGATTAAGGGTAAATATCAAACATTTCTCCTACAGTAACTGCATAGACAGTATTTCACAGTAGGAAATCTTTGAACTGTCACATAAACTGGACTGGTTTGGATAAGACCTGCAGATGCACATAATACATTGTCCATCATGGGAAAAGATACAGCGATACAAGAGTAAATAGAAAAATTAATTCAACAACATCATGGAGACTTCTCCACCATGAGGACAATTCCTTCTTCCAGATGAGCTGATGTTTCAGTATTGGGTAATGAGATAAGAAGACATTTTCAAATGGTGAAGACGATAATCCACTATACTGGACAGGGTGTTATTGAATCACCACTTTCCTGGCATGGTCATTTCATTATGTCCGGAATAACAGCTATGATATGAATTTCCATTTCCATGATCAAGAACTGAAGTTGTTTTACACTTGAGAAATCAAGGAATTGTTATTATGATAGTAATACAAGTCAGTATATCCATAAATCAAGATAGCCAATTTTTTTTCTTTTATGGCAAGAGTCTCCTTTAAATGTATAAGGAAAATAAGTAAAATTTTGGAAAACAATGTTAAAATTAACTACTGTGCAGAAAACAGTGAGTGAAAACCAAAAACTATATTTAAGCCACAGGATTCATTTTAAGTAACAGCAGAGAAAATTGTTGCCCTGGATGGAAATTTTCCCAGTGTGAATGATTCAGTTCTCACTAAGAAATATGTTACTGAATACAAATTCCAATGAAAATTGAATACTAATATCAAAACAACACAAATTTTGTAAAAAAAAAAATTCAGTTTAACAAAGTGAACTTGCCTTACATAAAGTATGGTAATAATTACACATTGCCACTGACTATAGAAAAAGGCAGAACAGAGCAAGGAGCTTGTATGTTATCTATGTTTGCAGGTATTTATGTGGTAAGTCTATATAGAAGTTTATATATGATAAAAGTTCATGAATTATATTAGAGCAATTACTTATTTAATATATGGTATTAGATTTAATTAGGACATTAGAGCTATATTTCCAACTTTGATCTCAGAGGAAAAAATAAATGCTAGATCTGCATGTAAGGAATTTTTAATGTAAAAATGTTGCAAAATATCCTCATAGTGTTGCCTGGACAAAGTATTACTACGCATGTACCAAACATGAGGATTTAAAATATTTTTCGCATATTTGTGTTTATAAAAATTATACTTATTTCACTTTTATAATATCCTGTCCTGAAAAATTCCTAAAGCAAAGAAAATAAAGCTCAATGAAAACATTTAATGCAGGTGGCCCCTGGTGCCCAGGTGCGGGAGTCCCCAGCAACGCCCGGGGCCTTCAGGGATTTCTCTTGGCCTCAGGCACCTCTGCGCCCAGGGGGGCGGGTGGGGGACGTCCTGCTGCGGCACCTATGGGGTGTGGGGGTGCTCAGAAAACCAGGCCACACTCCCGGTCTCGCCCTGGGGCAGCGACTGGCACCGCAGCCTTGAGAGCAGTCAAAGGAGAGGGTCCTGCTTCGCCAGGAGCAGCGGGCCTGTCCTCCCAGCCTCCCTGGCGAGATGCCGGTAACCATCTCCATTCCATGTTGATTTCAAATAAGGAAGAGTCAACAAAATCATATAGCAATAATTTATCACTCGTTAATAAAACAGCAACTACTTATTCAATACAAATAAAAGCTCAGTGAAAATATTTAAACATGTAGAACACCAAGAGGTGATTATAACCTCAGTGCTTTTGGGGGGAACTAGATAGGAATAACCAATTTCTAGAAATCACACATTATAAAATACGATCTTCCATAAACACCCCAAAAGGCCAAATTATATTGAAAAGGGCACTGAATGATTCATATATACACATATGAATGCTGAAATTTCATTTTAGGGTCAAGCCCTCTAATAAAGAATTAGAAGAATTTATTAGAATTATAGAATCTATCTTTTCTATCAAGATCCTAGTCAAATATGATTTAAACTTTGGAGTTTGTTAAAAAAAAAAATGGCTCGGACGTCCCTGTCGCTCCAGTGAATATTCCATTAGCTTCGCAGTGCAACAAAAAAATGAAAAATCAAAAAAAACAAACAAACAAACAAACAAACCCTAAACCTGGCTGTCTCTTGCAGAACCTCAGGAAAGGCACTGGCCCTCAGATCCATCCGCCCCTTCTCACTCTCTCCTGCCCACCTACTTCACTGAGCCCAGTGCCTGGCTGAGCTCTCCCCTTGTGGCCGCCTTATGCCACCAATGACTGCCCCTCTGGGACCTGTGAGTATAGAAAACTTTGTTTCCCTGGGCCTCTCCTTTGTTACATCCTGGACATGTCAAACACAAATTTAAGTCTTTTTGAAAATTATTTAGTGTGCTGAACATGTAAAATTTTATCTATTTTTGTAATATTGTATCCAAAATGACTGTGCAGTTTAGGATTAGGTAAATCAAATGCTGTGTAAAATATATTTCAATCAAATTTCAATAACTGAAATAATGAGAACAATTTGTATAAAGGTAGGAGGACATGCCTCGGTAAACAAACTACAACACTTTTGAAGAAAAAAATCTGGTGGGTTGAGGTGTGAGTAGGAGACTTACATATCTCACTACTGAAGTCCATTCATATTCCTTGGACACTGATTAGTTTTAGCATAAGAGACTCAGAAGGTGAATTCACTATGCCGTACATCAGCAATTTTGATTTAAGAGAAATCTTAGTGACTGAGTATAAATTCACCAGAACTATACTCACTGAGGGAAGCAAGCTTACCTATATGAGGTCAGAAGGTGGACAGGGGCAGAGTAGGGGGCGTCAGGGTGAAATGTATCCATGAATTGATTTGTAAAAGTTTTCACAATGAAATGTATAGTTCTACAATTAAAATTTTATCATTTGTGAAGCCCTTGAGATTGAAAGGAGAAAACTGGGCATAATGGAATAACAATATGGAATTGCCTTGGGACTATGTTAGGAAGGTTTAGGAAGAGATATCAGAAGTTAATTTAAAAGAAGACACGGTAGACAGATTAATAAAAATTTGTTTAACTAGAAAGCCAGGATGCTATGCATATGGAAGTTTCTGTGGTTACTACTCACTCCAGCTCTTAAAGAATTCAGCAATACATTACAATAAAGGATCATAATACTTCTCTGATCATAGGGTTTTGGGTAACATGGAGGCTTCAAATTTAGTGCCTCCTATTCTCAGAGAGAAGCACATGGACCTGGCTATCAATGAAGTTCTCCAATCAATTTTATTTTACTGTTTTTATTCTTATCTTTTTAGACTGATCGACATACATCATAGAGAGAGCAATAAACTATTCGCAGAATGTAAACAGCAAGATATTTTAATATCTGGTTATGTTCGGGGAAGCACACTGACCAAAATCCCCCACCCGGGCCAGGGACCATAGTAACCATTTGCAGGAGTTCTTTTATGACAGGAGGTCCTGGTAAGGAACATGGAACTAATAAGCCACCACCAACTAGAAGAATTCTGGAAAGGTCAAAAGGAGACACCACATGTCCAACCACGTTCCAGAGACCTTTTTGCTGGCATCCATCTTGGTTGAACAAGGCGCACACCACCAGGAAGGACTCTGAGTTAGATCAGTTGGCTAAAGACAACTGGTAACTAATCCCATCACGAGGAAACCCAAGACTGTGAGCCACGTGGCAGAGCAGTTCTCCTGGGTTCCCTTACCCTACTGCTGTCCACCCGGGCATCCTTTCCCAATAAAATCTCTTGCTTTGTCAGCACATGTGTCTCCTTGGACAATTCATTTCTGAGTGTTAGACAAGAGCCCAGTTTCAGGCCTTGGAAGGGGTCCCCTTCCTGGAACAGTCACATTACATGTTAGGGTAATATTACTCCTAAGATGGTGAACGCTGTCATTCATCTTTTCTGTCCAAACCCCACAATCATTAGAGATAATTTCTTTTAAGATAAAGACTTCATTTCCTTACATGGAGAATGATAAAGCTTTCAGTCCTCTAAACAGGAGACAAATGTGAGCACTCTAGCTGATGAGAGAACTCTATTATAAAGACCCCCCTTTACCACACAGGCTAACAAGGAAATACAACAAAACCAACTGTGCATTCCATCCTCTCAGTCAGACCTCAGGTAATTCACTACTCAGAGCTGGGAGATCAGCGTTGCTATCTAGTTGCTGGGCATTTGCCTGCTGAGTGAAGTCTTTAGTGAATGGTGAAAGCTTTGGCATCTTTAGTCAAAGAAACATGAAGGAAAATTTCACAGAAACTGAAAATGTGAGGAAAGAGGAGGGACATCAGGCAGCAGAGTGGGCAGAGGAGGAAGGCGTCAAGTGTGTGCAGGAAGCATAATTCCTCACTGGATGCAAAGGTGTATTTGTGTTCCAACCCCAGGAAACACCCCAGAGAGAAGCTGATCTATACTGGTGTTTTAAACTGAATTTTCTGTGGTATAGTTATCCTGCGAATCTGACTTTGACTGAAAAAGAGACACTTACCAAATAACATTCTCAATCAGGACTGTGTGTTCCCAGACAACATCTGTGCAGATGTGGAAAGGGCATCTCAACCCAACCAAGACAAAGGTTTGGAATACCATGATGTCATCTCCTTATTGGGAAGTGATTATGCTGCCACCTCTCATTTCAGTGACAATACTTTCAGAGGGAGTTGAAACTATCTTTGAAAAATCGTTGCAGAATGTACAATTCATTGAAAGCAATTATTATTGATTATAGAGTTTTCTATTAAAAATTGCTAAAATACCTCACGAACAATTTTCCTATGAAATACTTTTTAAAGACTCACAGAACATGGAACAGGACAGAAAAACTGAGATCTAATAAGTACAAAACAATGCTGTTATCTCATTATCTCGTGTCGGTAGAAATAATGACTGGCACCCGTGGTGAAGAACCAGCTACCAATGAAGGAGACATGAGACACAGATTCCACCCGTGGGTTAGCAAGATCCCTTGGAGAAGGAAATGGCAATCCGCTCGAGTGTTCTTGGCTGGAGAATCCCAAGGACCGTGGAGCCTGGCAGGTTACAGTCCATAGGGTTGCAAAGAGTCGGACATGACTGAAGTGGCTTAGCACACACAGCACACGGTAGGAACAGGAAACACTTTTATTCAAGCGGAACTGAGGACTACAACCAAGGAGATAGGGAAGATGATAATTCAGCAAATATTTTAAAGAGGTGAGGCATGTTAACCAAAATTTTCACGAACAGAGACCTGATTGAAATAAAGAGATGTTTATTTGGGGTTGGTTAGGACTGTGGCAGGGGTGGCACTGATCCAAGAGGTACTTGAATGGTGTTCTGCCAGACTACAAAATTGGGATGGGAGCTTCTACAGGCAAACCCCCCGGCAAGAATACATAAATTCTTTCTTAAAAAGTTAGGGTTGTATGGAAACACAATAGACCGTGAATAGCCACACACACGATGGAACATTATTAATAGTAAGCCAGAAGAAATATGAAATATTGTCATCTGTGACAACATGGATGACCTTGAGGGTTTTGTACTAAGTGAAATAACTCAGATGGAGAAAGACAATAAAATAAGATTCCTCTCACATATGGAATGGAAAAAAAAATAAAGTAACGCACCAAACAAAAACAAAAATGTATAGACAGAGAACAGATTAGCAATTACCAGGAAGGAAGAGGTGGGGTGGGAGGGAGAGATGGGTAAAAGGGGTCCACAGTGTATGATAAATGGATATTAAGTTTTTGGTGGCGAACATGGTGTAGTGTACACAGAAGTAGAAATATAACATTTTACATAGAAATCTTATGTAACAGGTAGTTGAATCATGCTTAGGGGGATCTGAGCGGCTTTTAATGAAAAATGTTTGTCCTTGCTGCCCGTGGCACATGGGATCTTAGTTCCCTGACCAGGATTGGACCCATGCACCCTGCATTGGAAGTGTGCAGTGTTAACCGCTGGACCACCAGGGATGTCCTTGAGTCCCTTTTTATATGTTCTGTCTGAGCTGTTCTCCCAGACACTCCCTACCGCTTAACCTTGCAGCTCACAATTTAACACTCTGATTAAGATGAGAGAGACATGAGCCAACTTGGAATGAGAACTGAGCTCATTCCAAGAGGCTGCAGGAGCAGGCATTACCTCACACACTCTCCTTCTCCCCTACAGGAGAAATTGCAACTGAGAAGGCCTCTCTTGGAACTTGGTTGTAGTACTTATGGGGTGGGTTGACAGGAGAGTCAAACTAATTCTGTTACTCTCTCCAATGTGCTCAATGTTCTTTTTTTTTCCTCCAGTGATGAGCTGAAATTTCTCTTCTGTACTGTTATGTTCCCACAAGAACCCTCTCCTCTGGGCCCCCATTGCTGGGGATACATCTGAAAGAACTGAAAACCCAGACCCAAACACATTCTTGTGCACCAGAGTTCATAGCAGCGTTATTTATGACAGCCAAAATGTGCACACAACTGAAGTGTCCATTAACACATGAATGGATTTCTAACACCTGGTACATTCATGCTCTGGGATATCATTCAGTAATAAAAAGCACTGGAGTTCTGACACATGCTGCAGTATGGTAAACCTTGAAAACAGCTTAAACAATTAAAGCAAGACATAAAAGGAAATATGCCCAATATGATTTCAATGTTCTTAAATTTACTGAGTATCACTTTGTGTCCCAGCATGTGGTCAATACTGGAAAATGTCCCATGTGCATATGTACGATGCCGCTTATAAGGAATATCTAAAATAGACAAGCTTGCACCAACTGAAAGTAGATCAGAGATTTCCTAAGCCTGAATCAAGAGGGAGATGGGGAACTATTGCTTTATGGGTATGTATTTTCCATTTGGCTTGATGTTTTTTTCAAGCTAGTGGTGGTAGATGCAAAACATTGCAGATATATTTATTGCCACTTAATTGTATACTTGAAAAGCATCAAAATGGCA